>NC_137782.1:106011733-107211733 GCF_963455305.1 Plecotus auritus
GCATATTCACAGTGCTTATTAGGTAGAAAGTGAATGCCAGGTGCACAGAATTTGGAGGATAGAGGATTTGTTAAGAATTAACATCCTGTTCCTCAGAAAAGGGGTGTCTTGTAACTAAAAATAATATGCAAGCAAAACTCCTGTGACTGCCTCTCTAGATAATTACACCAGCGAGCCAGGCAAAGGGGCTCGCCTGAGAGCCGCAGCACCGCGGCCCTGGCTGCAGGGGGACTGGATGTGGTGGTCCCAGAGCCCAGAGGAGACAAATGCCCTGCTCGGCTGGCATCTGAGGCTTGAATTATGCTGGTGGCTGCACGGCAGAACAAGATGCCATCATAGCGAGCTCAAAGGGATCCCGGGAAGAGACCTTTGCAGCTGTAAATATTATAGTGACAGGTGGCCAGCTCAAGCTGGAGCGGGGAAAGCTTTACTAAGAATATTATTGCTAAACTGGAATCACAGATTAGCCTTGACTGTTTTCTCAAACAGGTATCAGTCTGTCCGCGGCCTGAAGTTGGGGTTGCTGGGGGTCTGTGCGAGCCATTTGTATCTCACTATTGAGAGAAGGCTGCCTGCTGCCGGAGTGGAAGGCATCACCCTCGGAGCGCACATGGGCACCGACCCCTGGCCCTGGGCGCCGACCCCTGGCCCTGGGCACGGAGCCCTGGCCCTAGGCGCATCCTAAGTCAGTGATGGCACCCACGCAGCAGGAGACCTTCCTGGCCTTTTGGCTACCATTTTATACAGGTAGGTTTCTTTCTTTTTCTTTCTTTTATTTCTCCTTAAAGAAAATGATGTGCAGCACCGAACCCCAAGGAACTGATCTATCGAAGTAAAGCCAGGATGAGCATTTCTTTGGGAAATACTATATGGCTCCCAGCAGCTCTGTCTCAGTACCTGGCACACACCCCCATCCTGGCCCTGGCCTGTGACAGCCGCGTGAGACCACAGCCAGTGTATCTGTAGGTACATATCATCAAAGATTCCCTGATATGCAGTCTGTATGCATTCCGTAGTCTCTTTTCTTGATTTTAAAAATATTTCCAATGTCTAAAAAGTGTTTTGAAACATTATCCTCTGTTTTTAAAAATAGCCTCCAAATATGAATGAGTTCAGTGTGTTTCCAGAGAAAAGTCAAAGGAGCCCGCAGTCTTTCTTTCAGTATCAGACCAGCTTTTCACCTATTTTGCTGAGGTTCAGAGGTATAGTAATTGTAAGAACAACCCCCAGATAATCTGCACATGTTTTAAAATTTAATTTGTTTTCTCACACAAATTTTGGATGCATTCATAAATCTCCAGAAAATCACAATTATTTTGATGTAGCAGAGTTATAAGCACAACCCTATGTATTTTCATAAATTAGAGTATTATAGATTCATTAATATTTGTAGTTAATACTGTAAAAGAAAGTTTTTGAAAACATTTCACTCCAAGAGGGCCTGTCTGAGAACATACCCTGCAGGGAAGCCCCTGGAGTCCAGGTTCTGTCACTCTCAGCACAGATTTTTTTTTGATTATGTAGATTTCTTTTCCTACTGCAGTTTCATATGCAAAGCATGCATCAGCCACATCCACGCCATCTCCTAAAGCAGTCACTCTGAAACCGAATCTGGGGACAGTGCAGACTAAATAAAATTTCATTTTGATTTGGCCTCCCGCTGCGAATGGGACTGCTTTGTCTCAGCCGCCGGAACCAGGAAGAAAGGTATGTCCCGCTTCGCATGGCTGCTGCAGTGCCTGCAGGCTCGGCCGGCCCTGGGCTGCAAGCCTGCGCCCTCCTCCAGCCCCGGCTCTATCACAGGCTGCCTGGGTCTACCTGCAGGGCAGACCCCTGGCACCCGCACCATTGTTTACTTTGGCATCTGCTTAATAGCTTGCATGACAGTTTGCTTTTTGTTTTCACCGTCTTTGTTGGGGGTGTTTTTTTTCTGTTTTGGTTTTTGTTTTGTTTGCTTTCCTTGCACGTTGCTTTCCCTGCTTCTCAAGGTGCCGAATACTAAAATACAAACTAAAAAAAATTGCGTAAGTGCTGCTGTGAGGCCCCAGAGATTTCACCGAGAGATTTGTCATGCTAAATTTTATTGTAAATTTCAAGATGCATTTAACAGCTTTGAAGGACTTCAGTTTTCATGGCCCTTTTGAGCCTCTTTGGCAGAAAAGCAATCGCCGATTTTAGATAAGGAAGAAAATATAAAATAAAGACTCTGCCCCTGAGACTGAGCTCTCTTGCCATCACGGGGTGTTTTATAAAATGCACTGCGGTGTTTGCCTGAAGAGCTGCTAACTAGGACTGTATTTTAATGGTGACCTTCACTCAGTCATCTCACCGGCTGGCTGGCATCAGGTGCTCTTCTCACACGGCCCCGCCTTGTGGAGAAGGAATTGGCAATTGGCGGGCAGCCCTCTGTGATGCTCTCAGGGGCTTGGGACACCATGGTGAGGTACCAGGGAGGTGGACAGTGGTGGGGACTCAGTTCTCAAGGCCGGATTTCTCCTTGGAACTGTCATTGCCCTTGACCCATTCATATGGTACCCTAAGGGAAAGGAGTTTTTCCCTGTTTACATATAGGCATATTATTAATCTAAATTAGATTATAGCAAACTAGTAATACTGGATATGAAATAAATGAAAATAAATTGCTTAGAAGAAGAGCAGGGAATGACTGCACTTTGACTCTGGGTTCAGCATAAATGATTTCACATAAGATATGGAGAGAAAGAAAAAATACTAATTAGCCTAATAGGAATCCCACCCACCCACCCACCCACCCAGAAGTGTAGAAACAAAATAAATCATGTAACTTTGTTGAGTGTCAGGATTAACCATTATAAATCTATAATGGTGTGGCCAGCCCACTGCTTGGTGCTGAGTGGGCCTCCGGGGGTTGTGCTTGATGCCATTTCTGCAACAGTGGGGAGGCCTTTGCCATTACAAGGAAGATTTCCCTTAACCACACAATCTCCAGGTTCACTGTTTTGCACTTGTTAGCCAAGAGACGTGGGAGAGGAGATTCAGCCGAAGCTTTAGTGTTTGACTGAGAGCCCCTCACCTCTCATGCACAACAGTTCAAGGAACTATGAAACCGTTAGGTCAAGAAGACTGGGATGAAACAGTCCCTGGAAACAGCACTGCATGTTGTTTGGCGAAGCTGGCCCAGTCTCTCGGAAGAAACAGGAAATGGGCAGGCTGGCAGAGTTTGGGTTGGCACATGTGTAACTTCTAGGATTACCCGTGCCACGTCCTTTCACTCTGGCCTCACTGACAGGAGCACTTGCTTACTACAACTGTTAGTTGAGGACCAAATCCGGTTTTTTTTGTTTGTTTGTTTAATTTTTAAATGTTCTTATGGGGTTACTTATTAGCATTATGGGGACTTTTTTGATAACTACATGAATGTTTTAAAAGGCAAAATCTGCTCTTGTTACATAGGCTGTTTAAAACTACAATTGTTAAAAACAAGGTACTGATGGAGTATTTATTTGTTCATAAAAATATAGATAGATTTACAGTAGGTAAATCCAGCAGGTCCTTGGTTTTATTCAACATTGTTTTGCTATAATGTTGATGAGATGCCCTAGGAACTTAACTCTCATTTATATCAATTAGCCTATAAGAAAATTGTTATATATCATCTTGCTTAAAGTCACAGAACCTATAGATGATGTTAAGTGAGAACTTACAGTGTGTGTGTGATACACACACACACACACACAAAATGCTATTTTAAAATGTCACAAAGCTTATCTTGAGGACAAAAATAATAAATACATATAGCAGACAAAATTCTACACTATGTTTGGTTTATCACATCATGTAATATACATCAAAGGTTAGCATTAATACATGTGATACTAGTATTGATTCATTAACTTATTTAGGACTCCACTTGCAAGAAGCAAATTATTATAGTAAGATTTAAGTTATCATGTGGTTTGGGGAGATGACCTAAATAAATGCTGGCTTTGGCATAAGTCTGTTCATCCCTATCTTTTGATGTCTGCTGTGCCTGATGACCTCCATGTTTTAGCTCATGTGTTCCTTAAACACCATAGCTCAATGTGTCTGCAAACACTTAATACAATAACTTGGTGGAAATATTGACTATAATGAATGTAACAGTGGCTCTTGGCATATGAATTTAGTTATACATATTTTATTTGCTGATGTTTGGGATGACTGTAATCTGACCTTCCATATTGCATTATCTGGATCCATCTACAACAGGGGTGGGGAACCTTTTTTCTGCCAAGGGCCATTTGGATAATTATAAGATCATTTGTTTAATATAATTCACTTAATATAAATTTATGCTGCTTTGAAAAAAGCTCCTAGATTTGTTGAGTTTTGAGTCCTGCCTGTGGTTGCCTTGGCAGGGCCAGACCAAATGATTTGTGGGCCTTACACGGCCCAGGGACTGAACATTTCCACCCCTGCTCTACAGGGAAGAGAAAGAAACAACACTGACTGGAGTCCAATGTAAATTGTGGCCAAAGAAGAGATTTCTGCTTTCTGTTGACCCCTCCCAGCTCTTAGAAAACAGTGGATACTCAAGAAATGTTTTTTGAGAGCATGAACGACTGCGGTTGTACACTGGAGAAGAGACCAGGAGGCCCTCTCACCAGCTCGAGCCTTTCTCAACCTCCTCATGGTCATCACACGTGAAGGAAGCAAAGTGATTGGCAAGCCAACTGGGACCCACAGTCTTCCTAGGTGTGCCAATCCACCAAAGCACATGTGCATTTGTCTAAAGAAATAACTTCCTGACATGCTCAAACCAGTCTAAATAGAACCCCCAGATGTTAAGGATCCAGGAGTTCTAAGAAAATCTAGCCAGAGCAGAGTCACAAGGGGCAGGGGAAGAAAAATCATAACATTCCCTGAACATGTCAGTATGAAAATAAGAAAAGAGGTTCGATCTATTTACACTCTGTAACTACTTCCTGATTATAAAGAAAGAACACTTTCTGAAGAAGTGCAGATTAAAAAAAAAGTTCTATGGAAAGTTTATGTTCTATTTACAGACATTTCTGTAAGCGTGGTAATAAAAAGCCAGGGACAGTGAAGAGAATACAAGTCAGAATGCAGACTTGGTGAGGTGCTACTGACCAAACATCTCTGCAGTTTTTTCTCAAAGCAGCACACTGGGCCGAGACAAAACTGCTTACATTATTTTAATAACTATAGTTACATTTAATAGAAAGGCTATTTCCTACACCAATCTTCATCTGCAAAAAAAATACTCTGCTCTTAGATGTATGTGATAATATTAAAGGACATTCTAGATCCAAAAACTACATCAAGAACTAGGAACATTTAGATTTTCTGTTAGGATTTAGGTAACCCTGGAAAATACCCATGGTGCAACAGACTAGGGAAGAGAGACAAATAAGGTTAATCCTTGAACAATTTGAAATCAAATTTTATTGATGAAGAGAAGACTTCTATTGGACCTTTGAAATCAAAAGTTGTATGGTCAGAGAAACTCTGTACACGGTGGCTTTCATAGACATGGAAATAATCTTAGAACTCAATATTTTTTATCTCATGACAGTGCTAAGCAAATTATAATGTCCAGAAAAAGAAAAAAAACAGACTTGAGTGTTAAAGATACAGCACTAGATATTCTCCACACAATACTTGTCCTCAAAAAATTGAAGAATTGACATGTATTTTACAAATCCCACATCAAAATGGCCATTGTTCTTATCTCATGATTAGGCAGCAGGAGACCCTGTGGATGAACTTCCCTGGCTACTCTTGTTACTCAGGGGTGCTTGCTGCTGTCACAGGGCAGGAAAATCCCATAGCAAGCCTGGGAATGAACCACTGGCTACTGAGATGGACTGAGCATGTGATGGGGACTTGGTTTCTGCAGATGGAGAGAGCCGATGTGAGGCCATGCCTACATGAGCTGTTTTGCACTCTTCCCCTATCATTTTTCCCAAGACAAAATAAGGAATTATGAGTTCATCTCCACACTGCTTCCAGGAACACAAGCAGGCATCTAGAGACCAGACAATGGACTCAGCAAGGAGTGGAGGTCCAAAAAATAATGCAAAGTTAGCATGTGAATCTGAGAATTCCTACTTTATTCCCAAGGCCAGTAGGACTCTTAAATCACACCCACCTTTCCCCACACTCTAGAAGATTGTCATCTCAGGGGAAGAAGCAGGAATGGGGGTAAATACATAAGAGTTAGGTCATTGTATCCAAATGGAAGAATGACTACCAACTGAAGAAGATGGCTTAAATGATCAGGCCTGACAGCTTCAAACTTGACTGAATATATAATTAATTTATCTCCCTTATCCTCACTCACTACTGATTGAAGGCTCAAGAAGAAGCCAAGATGAGCTGCAACCAAAATGAAGAAAGTAAATTATATTTTTGTTTTATATACAAGTTGTACTGTGACTGATGACTTGCAATCACTACATTTGAAAGATCCTAGACTTTCATTCATGACCCAAAAAAATGTTAAAAACTTCATATGTCAACCTCAGAAAAATGTGGGAGTAGCATTGGCTGCCATATGTCAAATTAATCTTCAATATCTGCTTTGCCACATAATTTTAACTGCAGAGGATTCAACCTCTTTTATGCATGGATTTCTCATAACAATCTCTCCATCTCTAAGAGGGATCCTTGGAGCCTAAGGCTGGGTCTCCAGATGCACTGAAAATAATCTTGAATCCAAACCTGGCTTATTTCAGGGGCCAACCTCAACAGGGGCACAAATAAAGCTAGGATCCCCCTCAAGAATGGAAATAGTGAGTCCGCTTGCTGGGAGTTGTTGGAACTGAGTGATATTAACATCAACAGGGCAGAAGACACATGAATTTTAACTCTTTCCAACAGACCTAGAAGCAGTCGGTCTTCCTTCTCCTTCTGCAGAACTGATTGGTCAGCTCCTTAGCTTTAGTACCTTGAAATGCCACAGTGCTACCTCAATCAATCCCCTCCTTCTGACAAAGTTTTCTAGAGTTTATTTCTGTTTTCTAGAGTTTATTTCTGGTTGTTGTTTTTTTTTTTTCAACTTAAAAGAATATTATATGCTGCCAACAAGTATGTGAACAAAAAATTCTTAGAAATCAGTGCAACATCCTGTACGGTCAACCACATAGAGTAAAGAAGAAAGTTGGGGACCACAAACATTCACATCTCCTGGGCCTGGTGTCCACATACTGGAACAGAGAGGCTGTTGCATTCGGGGATGGTGGAGAATGTTCATGATGTAAGCCAGAAGTGTTCCAGAAAGGCACTAGATGTATTCAGAAATACCAGTGCTTTGTAGCATGAGGATGCCATCTTACAGGGTTAAGTGTTCCAGGATATGGTCCTTAGAATAATTTTCTGAAAGTTATGCAATCCTCCTTCTGCTCCATGGGCTTGTTAAGTAAAACATGTATGAGGTATCATGAATGCAAGTAGAAAACTAGCTTAAATTTCAAGATGAAAGTCAAAAGAATCAAGAAGTATGACAGCATTCAAGAATAGAGGCAGAACCAAGCCACTACTCTAGGGATCTAGATACAATGGGGATCTAATTATTTCCTGAACCAGGAAGGGAGTTTTGGAACCCTGGTGAAAAATAAATAAAAATCTCAGTTTTAAAAACACATATTATTCTAAAGGTTTGCTACTAACACACGGATCTTTTAACTATACTGCCCCGGCCCGCGGGGCAGCAACGAGGGCACGCAGGAACCACCTAAGAGAATGAGACAAACAAGGAACGCGAAGAACGGAGGCAAGACAAGGTTCCTGATCAAGCCTCGTTTTTTTATTCGAGTGTTGCGGTATATAAGCACTCAAGAGGGGAGGGATAGGATAAGGAGTTGCCATGGGATGATTGGTTGGGGACTGGGTATCTGTCCTAGCTGATCGGTTATTCTGATATGGGGGGTTCTTCTGGCCCTTGGGCGCGCGGGCTTTCCTTGCTCAATCAGGAAGTAGGGCTGACCAGGGAGTAAGACTAAATTCTTCTTTTATGGCCCCCGGCATCTCCTCCCTTTCTGTTTTTAAGCGGGAGTGGGCTTTCACCGAGCGAGGGAGTAGTGACCCGGCTCCTCCCGTGGGTTTCCCAAGCCCACAGGTAACGACTGTCTCCTCTTGTCTTCATGGCTGAATTATTTCCTGCTAATTCCTCTCTGTTGCAGGAATCCACATGGTCCTGGAGTTTTTTTCTGAAAATATACAAACATATTCTCGACCAAAAGTTAATAAAGGTGTCTTTTCTATAAATTTGACTTGGAATCCTTTTTATTTTTGCCCAAATAATTTTCCTTTGGCTTATTTTGACACCATGTGTGTATTTCATGGGTGTCTTGCTGTTAGCATAACAAATGAAAATTAATTTTCAAAGTAAAAAATTTTTCTAGATGTAATTTACTTACAAGGTATTTTTCCTTACATAATATTGCTCCACTATCCCCCCCTTTTTTGATTTAATTATTAGGAGGCTTTTAGAAAATATAATGCAGCCTTGATAACTTTAAATTTTAATTTTTTGCACAAAAATATGACTGCTTTAGGTTCATTGCATGTTAAGCAATTTTACCATGAAATGAACTACAAATAGAAATTTTGGTTAATACTTTAGGAACAGCCTTTTGTACAATTAGATTTTCTTGAATATTCCCTTATTTCATTTAGCCAATTTAAATTAATCTGAAAACTTGACCATTTTACTGTCAAATTTAATACTTTAACAACAATTTTAGTTAATGGAAAGGATTATATGCATCCTTGAGAAAGCCCTGAGCACTCCTGGATTTAGGCTAGATTTAGGTATAGGGCAGCTGCCATCAACCACTTCTCTGTTGCCTGGGTCTCAGTCTTAGCTGGGCCAAATCTGTTTGTTGCCTGGGTCCCAATCTGAGCTGGGCATGGGAAGCACGAAGCAGCCATGGGGCAGGAGACCTCCCTCAGAAGGGGCGAGTGTTCAAGCCCCTGTAATGTTGGGGGGGTGAGGATCTGTGCCACACCTCTGTTGACCCCCAAGTTCTCTCCTGATGGCCCCCTGCGACTGTGCCTGTCTTAGGTTGCCCCTCCCTTGAGGAGTCTTACCCGTCATTGACTAACCAGCCATCCTCCGGGGCCAAGCAGGGTGATGTGAGGTTCAGTTCTGTCTCCTTGGTAGCCTATGCCCCTATGGCCTCCATGCCCAGCACCTGCCTTGGGATCCCCCCACTGGTGGGGGGCCCCGGCATTGATCATATATCTTGGGGAACCCAGGTTTCTTCTCCAGGGAGGACCCAGCTCCCGCCATTGTGCGAGAGACAGATCTATGGTACCATCCAACATGAGCTTTCAACCTCAGAATGAACTGAAAACTCAAGCAACAGCTGTGGGCAATTGAATTGTGAGAAGAGGGTTCCTTTTGACAAAAAGGGCCAATATAGAATGCTCAAGTACCTTCCCAAGGGGCCTTTCACACAGTGGAAGGAATTGAATCCTTTCATGTCCCTTTTAAATTGCTGCCAAACATTAAAAAAATTTTAGATTTTTAAGTTTGTTTGGATTAATTGTACAATATGCTGTTTTTAAAGCATCGAAAATTATAATGACATTGTAGAATAATATCATGTAAGGATATTCTTTGCTCTAAGCCATGACAATTCAATTTCAAACTGGTCAATTTCTTTTTGTATAGACAAGGTCTAGTTACATTTTCTGTGCCTCTCAAATTTCTCCTTTTTTATTAAGCTGGAATTTTATTTTTTAAGAGTATCCCCATTAGCTAATTTGCATATACAGAGGGATCATGGGAAGCCTTCAGTAACTTTCTTAGAATACTTAATCAAATTGCTTACAAAGACATTGGCTTATTCCAAAGGAAAGGGTTGGCCCCTATGGCTTCCAAGGTGGTGGCCCCAGGGGGAGCGGCAAGACATGTGGCCATCATGGTGGCTGTCTAATCCGTTCCTTTAAAAGACAGTCAAATTTATATTGCAGACAAACAAAAATCTCACTAGCTGTTTCTGGTCTTTATTAGAATTATTTATAAAAATATTGGCTTTTTATTTAGCTGAAAACCTTGATTATAATTTAAAAAGCTAAATGTTTATGTCTGATTCACAAGCAGCAAATGTTGCCCCGCCTCTTAGTTTAATTAAGAATGCAGGCGGCTACCAGTCAGGCAGTAAATGGTGGCTTCTAATCTGTTCTTAAATTTTACTTAGATTCAATTACTTATAAAAACATTGGCTTCTTATGTAACTTAATTTATATGAGACCTTGATTATAATATAAAAGCTAATTTATAAGTTAACTTAAGTAGGTATCTTTAATTAAAAAGCAAAGAAACTTATTCAGTAAAAATTATAAGTCTGATACTTATTGGTCTGATCCAAAAGCATAAACACTGTTCTACCCCAGCCCATTCAAAATGCAGGCTGCTTGTACCTTTTGTCTTTCTTGAAATTCTACTGCTGTTGAAATTTTTGGTTATATTTAAGAAATATATTGATTTTGCCCTTCTCAGAGGTGAAAACCTTCATAACACTTAATATATATATATGTGTGTAAAATATATTACTTAATTTTTATTTGATAACGCTTTCCATGCGATTTCAAGTATATTAGATCGGTTAAATTTAAAAATATTTCTTTTAAGAGAGAACAGACTTTTGAAAAACATTTCAGGGCCCATGAAATGTCCAAAAGTTATTCTCAAAACCTTGAAATATACTTGGAAAGATCAAATATATATATTTATATATATGTTTTAAAGATTATATACTTAAATTATCTTAAAGAATATCAATTAAATCTATACTGAATCACAGAATTAATCCTCTTTTTAAAATCAGATCAATAAGTAATATTTTTTGAATTCCTAATTATCAGAGAAAACAGTATTTTATTTTCTCAAAAACACGTTTTTATATTTTAGGCATTTAATTACCACATTTATATAATTTCTCCCAATTTAATTTGAACCTTGAAATTTTAGAGCTGGCAAGTCAAATATTTAGTAGTTCTTTATTAATAACCCTTTATACTTTTAAGAATATATTTCAAAATCCAATAATTAACTTTAAATAGACCATGTTTTTTCTGCCCGGGGCAATTGAGAAGCAAACTTGTAGGTATTCAAATGTAAAATGGCCTTTAAAGAATGGCTACTGGAGGAAAGCTGATTTCAAAGGATCCACTTTTTATTTAAGAGTTTGCCACTAAAGGAAAAACTTTTAGGCTACCAAAACAGGTTTTTTGGCCTAGCCGCTTGACCTTTTCAGGGAAGGGCGGCTAGCAAACCTGTAGCCATTTAAATGCAAATTATCATTCTTTAAAGATGGCTGCTGGCGGGAACTGGTCTACCTGTTTTTCTGGGGGAAGGGCGTCTACCCCTTCCTCCATTAACAAAGGGCTTAGCCAGTTACCTGGGCTACTTAGCTCTTTATAATTAATACATTATTTATCTATATTTCAACAATTTCTTTGAGATTCTAGAGTCAATTATAATTAAAGCATTTACTTTGGATAAATTCTATAACAGAGACAAATTTATTTATGTTCTCGTAGGCCTTAAAAGTTAACTTTTTAAACAAGGTTCATTAGCATTGTATTTTAGCCGATAGGGCCTGGGGCGGGGCTTTAGTTTTAGTTTAGATTAATAGTTCCTTCTAGGGGGAACCAAGGGCAGGTATCATGAACAAACTCAAAGAACTGCCTAAGGTCTTTTCTTTTAACCCTTATTCCTCGCGCTCTGAGGGATATCTTGACACCGTCAAGGAACATTTCATGGGCACTCAAAGAATTCCCCATTATTGGTCGACTGGATGGCTCTCCGAGTGACTCCTTCCCCCACGTAAGCCTCTGGGACGTATAATCCCCGTTCCAGGTCAGCCTGAATTTTCCCGTCAACCCAGGGATTCAGGCGGAATTACTCTCTTTTCGACTCTACCCTTTACTCCCTTGCTTGCGTGAAACAGTCGGTAGGTATAATCCGCCTACACGGATCCACACAGACGGGAAGACCCCTTTTGCCCTTTTCAGGGAGTAGGAATTCCCTTTGTTGAGTCTGTGAGGTGAACGACCTTTTGTTCAAAGCAAGCTCAAGGTTTTAAGAGTAGATCTAATTGGAGAGAATTCGCGACAAGAAAGCCGGGCGACGGTACTAATTCAAGTGAATCAGAGTTCTCACAGCCGGAGATGGGTACCCTTCACTCTTCCCCAAATCGGCAAATGAGTGCTTATTAGTGGGCAGGAAAGAATCGACCAAGAGAGCCAATAATAGCAGTCGAGCAAAAAGGGGTGAAATGTTCTGAAATCTTGTTTGAAAAATCGTCTACCTACCTTCTTCCGATCTGTCTCACGGCGGGTGGGACCGTGGCGATCTAATGCTGAGTCTTCACTCGCGGGTCCTCGCGGCGACTCTGGGGGGGTGCCTGGCCAGGGCTTCTCCGGTAGACGTTCTCGTCGGGGGTCCCCAGGTCGCCCCACGTTGGGCGCCAGATGCCCCGGCCCGCGGGGCAGCAACGAGGGCACGCAGGAACCACCTAAGAGAATGAGACAAACAAGGAACGCGAAGAACGGAGGCAAGACAAGGTTCCTGATCAAGCCTCGTTTTTTTATTCGAGTGTTGCGGTATATAAGCACTCAAGAGGGGAGGGATAGGATAAGGAGTTGCCATGGGATGATTGGTTGGGGACTGGGTATCTGTCCTAGCTGATCGGTTATTCTGATATGGGGGGTTCTTCTGGCCCTTGGGCGCGCGGGCTTTCCTTGCTCAATCAGGAAGTAGGGCTGACCAGGGAGTAAGACTAAATTCTTCTTTTATGGCCCCCGGCACTATACTAGTAAATCAAATTGATGAAATGGTCTCAATATAAAAAAGAACAGCTAATGTTATGAATGAGACATAAATTAAGGCTTGGTTTTCACCTATCTACCATCTTGTAAAGTTTTATGTAATTATACAGTAACACAACTTATTGGAACTAATGTCAATGGTTTTATTAAACTAATGATTATTGGTAGATAGTATATTAACAATGAATATTTTTATAAACTAGGAAAACACCCTTTTAGTTCAAAATATGAAAGGATAATATGAAAGGAACAGTATAGAAATAGACAACTTTGGGGGAAAAGACTTCATCCACTTTTTATAATGGTTTGTTCTGTGTCTGTATAAAGGGTGAAAGAAGATGAATTTAACTACACCATTATCACCTGCCCACATTAAGCATGTATGTATTCCCATCTAGTCCATTATAGTTTGCTGTGCTTTTCACTTATAGACTCTTTTTATTAAAAAATGTTGGAATCTTTTAACATTAAAAGTACTTTTTTGCCCTGGCCGGTTTGGCTCAGTGGATAGAGCGTAGGCCTGCGAACTGGAGGGTCCCGAGTTCAATTCCAGTCAGGGGCACATGCCCCAGTTGTGGGCTCGATCCCCCTGGGGGACTTGCGGGAGGCAGCTGATCCATGATTCTCTCTCATCATGGATGTTTCTATCTCTCTCCCTTTTCCTTCCTCTCTGAAATCAATAAAAATATATTTTAAAAAAGTATTTTTAAGAAGAATAGTATATGTGGGAACTGAAATATTTTTCAAAGCAGTAACTACCTATGGACTGAGAGTTTTGTGGTACTTTTGTTTTTTTGTTGTTGTTTTTTTCTCCAGCTATCAATAAGTATTTGGAGAGTGTAAACACTAATGAGAGTGAAGAGCTAGGTGGAACAAGGGGATAGTGCTTGGAGTAATGGGATGAAATTAAGAAAAGGGAAATTTAGGTTGATTACTAATTACCAATTGAAAATCTTAACTTTGAGGTCCATTAGACTGTAGGGTAATCTTCCAAGGGAAGTAGTGGGACTCCCATTGCTTAGATGTTTAAAATTAGAGTGGACAGAGCACTATCAAGAACACCCCGTGGTGAATGAGCCACCTGTTGTGTGGAATGAGGGAGTTCACCTTGGCTGCCTTTATAGGCTCACACTTCCCCATGACCTGGGGAGAGAAGGGGAGAAACTTACCCAGTCTGTCCCACACAAGACCTGACATGTCCAAGTGATGGGGGGATGATTTTAAAATAGTTATCCTGCATTTCATCTGGAACAGTCTTCCTAACACTTCGACAGAAATCCCAAAAAGGCAACTTGTGTTGGCAACAAAGACCTTCCCAAGATGACATCTTTCTGAGATTCCTGGACACAGGATCTGTGTAGCACTCTGCTTTTCAGCAAAGTAAAAACTGCAGCGACCAGAGAGTGACATTTAAGTAATGCTGCTATCATTTGTGGGTGTATATATCCTCTCTTTCTTGGAAGACAAGGAGAGGGGGGAATGCAAAGAAGAAGAGCTAGAAGTTGAGTGAGAACAGATCCTATTGGCAATTGGTAAGCACTCTGCCATATTCTAGGGTCCTATAAGAGTGGATAGCAGCAATTACATGAGAAAAACGGGTATTTCTTTTTGTTCCCTGAGAGCCCATTGTGGTACCTGGAAGTCAATTTCAGAAAAGGGTTTTTTACTTAATGGGAACATTTCTGGATATTAATATGTTAGCAAAGATGTAGTTATTTCTTCTAATTTTAATGTAATATTACCTCATACTCTGATAGGGATTCTGTCAGTCATAATAAAATAAGAATGTTATATTCATGTGGTGTTAGATTAGCCTTTCTCAGAATCTCTCTCCTTTGGTTTAAATAAACATACCCAGACTCACCAAGAAGTGAGGCATAAGATAATATACATCTCTATGTAAATTTCTGAGCTGAATGAACAGTGGGAATCAGAGCTGTGAGGATGGAAATCAGGCGCCCAGGCCTGGTACCTCTCACCACTGCCCGGGAGGCAGAGAAGATTTGTGTTATGGGAAGGAGGACAGAGCTTGTACACTGAAAGTCTGGGTTCAGGAAAACTAGTCTCCTCAGCCAAGTAGAATCCAACAGACCCCAGTCTTCTTACCTTCTGGTAGCCAATGCTTGTCAAAGTAACCCTTGGTCTTCAGAGAAAGAAATTTGGGGCAGGAGAAAATAAGCATAATGCAGGGTTTAAATTTCTCTTCTAAGTGTGTGCACAACAAGGGAGAGAGTTAAAATATTAAAATTGTATCTTACATAAATGTGGGCTGTTCTTGTTTTCCATTTCTTCCTCATGGTAAATTGTTTTTATGAGTTCAATGTTTTACTCGATTACAAAATTATTGAAGTCTAAGTCAGTCAATAAAACTATCTCACTCTTACCAATGGTTTTCACACATGAAATGAACATTTTTCAGGGAAAAAAATTTATCTTTCTCTCCCTTATGACAAAAAGTTTCTCCAGAAATGTGTAATTGTATACAAGGAAATCTATGTTCAGAGTTCAGACACTATTGCTTCGACTTGGTGCTTAAAACAGATTCATGTGGCACCATTTAATAGGAATAGCACCTGGGGGTAACCTGGGTCTTAGTTTTCAGCTCCAGGTTTTCAGTAATTGGCAATGTGTGCCAACCACTAGGCTGTGCAGTCCCCAGAGAGCTGTGCTGCGACTGGGGCCACCGTCAGGAGGGCCACAGCCTGCAGCACAGTTATCACCTGAAAAGCCAAAGAAAAATTCCAAATTTGAGAGGAAGTACAAAAATACCATGTCCATTTTCTTTTCTTTTTTCATTCTTGACCAAGCTGACAAGAAAGGTTGATGGTTGACAGACTAAATTCTCTAGATAAGAAAGCAAGTGATTTGCTTTCATGAAAGTGATTGGTTCTGGTCATGATTCTAGCCTCCCAAAATTAGAGCATCTTATAGTCAAAATATGAAATCTGAGCGATGTTATTAATCTGAAATTAATACAAAGAAAAGTTTTCACTACATAAAAAGCAGCATGTCTAGGAATATTTTATAGTCACTCAAATCTACCTTGACAGCTGAGTAGACACAGTATGAAAATATCCCAGTGCTCACTTCTGGGGTTCAATTGAAGGGATAACTCTTTTCCTAGACTCAAATATTGCAATTTACTTTTGAGACAATAATACTTCACATTTAACTATAATTTTATTTTACCTTTTTAAAAAATGTTCAATTTTTATTACTAATTTAAGTATAATTTAGTTTCACTTAACCAACTGGTAGAAGACAAATGGAGTTGCAGCTATACATCAATAATATTCACATACAATAATAATCTTCATCATAATAATAGATCTAGCAGATCATGACCACTTAATGTTCTGCATTATACTTGCTGCAGTAAGCTTTCAAATGAGACTGGAATATTTATTTCACATAAAAACTATGAGTTCTTGACATTAGAGATGCACTAACACTCTTTGTTTTGTTGGCTGGCAGAGTGTTTAAATTCTATATTTTATAGGTAATTTATGTTCTAGTCCATCTCTTGGAGTTCTGGCTTCTCCCAGTCATTCACTTCTACACTAGACAAAGTCCTGACTGAGGCAGGATTGGATTTCTCCTCCTCTGCCTCCCCTTTCTTCCCCTCCTCCTCCTCCTCCTCTCCTCCTCCTCCTTCTTTTTCATTTCCCCCACTTTAACAGCTAATGCTTTAAATGACTTTCCCATATACTCATGCTCAAGTCCCACGACTTTGAAAAGTCCAGTAGTTTTGCTCTCTCTGGATAACGTTTTGCAGAATTTCCTTCTCATGACGGTGAGGGAATATGAAGTACGTGGAGAGCAGCAGGCAAAACAAAGAAACAACACAAGGCCTGTGCGGTGTGAGCGTGTCTGTCCGATGCGGTCCCAGGATATTTCTCTGCGGTCTCTGAAGCAGGATGGAGTAAGAGAGACAAAGCTTAGACTAACCCCCGAGAAGCCCTGTGTTCAGTGAAGTCCCAGGCTTACTCAGCATTCCAGCACTTTCCGTCAAGTTCGGTTGCAACCCTGGAGGCAGGCAGGTCAGAGGAGGAAAGGATGGCATTCAAGGCAGGTGTCATTTCCAAATCACAGAGTCTGTGAGAAGCATAAATCAGCATTCAGACCAAGTCTTCCCACTTTAAGCTACTTGTTAGCTTAAACCCGGATTCACTTAGCCAATACATGTGCTTCTACGCTGATTGACAAGGGAGAATTTTAGTTAATATGTCAAAGCAGAGAAGCTTATTAATGCTGAAGTTCAGAGGCTGCCTTAGTCAATTTTGTCTTTCGACCCCACCCTGGCAGCCCATTGAATTAAATGGCATAAGGGCAGGTGTGAGGGAGAAAGCACAGGAAACAGAAAAAATCCACAAATTAAATCAGTTTGCAAATAAGAACAGACAATACTATGTAATTCTGCTGACAAGATAAGGCAAAATAAAATAACCGCAGACACCCCCAACAGATCATGCCACATAAGAGCTCTTACCAGTTCCCCATCTTAAATCACACTTGGCCTCAGGATCAACTGCACAGTCTGGGGCCCAGTGCAAAATGAGACTGTGGGGCTTGTTGGAAATGATGGGGAATTTCAGGACAATGACAGCAGAGCATCAAGCCGGCAGGGAGTCCTGTGTGACGGCACAGGCTCCACAGCTGGCAAGGAGGCCTTGGCTGGCATTGACTTTTCTCCATGTCATTGAAAGGCCCAGCAACCAGCTCAATGAAAAGGAAAACTACCTAACAATTAGGGCTGCTTACACATAGAGCAGGCTGCTTTATTAAGCAGAGTTTGTCTTTCAGTGGAAAGTTCACACAGAACCCAAAAGACCATCTGTCAAAAATGTTGAGTGAAGGAGTGATTCCTACATAAGGACAGAGCCAAGTTTGACCTTAGAGGTCCCTTTTCATGCTACAATTCTATGAGTCAGACAATTTTCATTTTCTTCAGGTGTTTGGAAGGAGTCACTGTATATGATTTGTTAATGCCACTAGGAAGGACACCAAACTTCTTGACACTTTCACCTCAAATGGATACGATAAGTGATAAATCTTAGTGCCATAAAATCTTGACATTATGGTCACTTGACATCAGGAAAGGTGGCTGTAGATACCTGGGTGTCATGCGCATTTGCATGACTCCACTCAACATGGAAGCACCTAGTTACAAACAAGAAGGACAAGCTACGGTGCTTCATAACTTCAAAATCCATGCATCTGTCGGTGCTGTGCAAACCTCATGGTCCATCCATGAAGTATTCCAACCAACCTGTTTTTGGTCATTGCAAGTCTTAGTATAATTGTGATGTCATTAAAAAGAGAAGCTAATTTGCCCTAGCTGGTTTGGCTCAGTGGATAGAGCATTGGCCTGTGGACTGAAGGGTTCAGGATTCGATTCTGGTCAAGGGCACATACCTGGGTTGTGGGCTCGATCCCCAGTAGGGGCCGTGCAGGAGACAGCTGATCAATGATTCTCTCTCATTGATCAATTATATATATATATATATATATATTAAAGAGAAGCTAATTTTAAATTTGGAAATCATTTTTTTATTGATTTCAGAGAGAAAGGGAGAGAGAGAGAGAGAGAGAGAGAGAGAGAGAGAGAAACACCATCATGGGGAATCATTGATTGGCTGCCTCCCACACACACCCCATTGGGGATTGAGCCCAAAACCCTGACCGGGAATCAAACCGCGACCCGCAGGTTCATAGTTCAACACTCAACAACCAAGTCACACCAGCTG
Source organism: Plecotus auritus (assembly GCF_963455305.1). Lineage (NCBI taxonomy): Eukaryota > Metazoa > Chordata > Mammalia > Chiroptera > Vespertilionidae > Plecotus > Plecotus auritus. The sequence goes on from NC_137782.1 coordinate 106,030,303, forward strand.
GGCAGAAATCATTTTAATGAATAGTCACACAAACAATTCTGGCTTGCTAAAAAATTGTAAGTATATTAAATATGTTTATTTAGTCAATTTTTTAAAAATTCTCACCCGAGGATATTCTTTCCATCGATTTTTAGAGAGAGTGGAAGAGAGGGAAAAAGAAAAGAGAGAGGGTGAAACACAAATGTGAGAGAGACAAATCAATGGTTGACTCCCACACATGCCCCAATTTGACCAGGGATGGAACTTGCAACCCAGGTACATGCCCTTGACCAGGAATCGAACCTGAGACCTTTTGGTATTCTGGCCATCACTCCAACCACTAAGCCACACCAGCCAGAGCAAAAAAATTAAATAATTAAAAGAAGCTAAGGTAAGCTACTAAAGAAGTAAATGAAAATGTTGAAGTCATAAATTGAAATGCAAATTAAGGTGATGCTGCAGGGTTGAAAAGCAGCTAAGGTGGAATCGAATGCCTTCTTGAGTTGATCAAAAAGAAACCAGCCCACACAGACAGCAGAGCAGGAAAATCTACTCAGATTCTCAGCGCCCATTTCATGCAAGCACAGGGGCAACAAGGGGAAGTGAAACGACCAAGGTTCCCTTGTTTTGCCTAAGTGACAGAATCACTAACATTATTAATATCCTGTTTTTTTATGGAGTCCTTCTGGGCTGTTGAGCTACTTTAAATCTACTTCCTATTCTGGCTGGCAGTGAGGTCGATTTGCTCCGGTTTCCTTCCCAGTTCTCATTCAGTAGCCTGTGCCATTGTATTTTGTCTATAAACGAAGATGACATTGGTCTCTGGCATCCTGAAGTGCTGTTGTGCAAGCAGCATGGTGTGTCAGAGCATGTCAGAGATGTGACGTAAATGGAATGAATCACAGGGGCTCAGAATGCAGCACAACAGGTGCACGAGATTGATGTTTAAAATGGTTTCTATTATTTGGCTTTTTTGGAATCAAGTCAGAATCAAGAACAATAGTGGCCATTTCGGATAAATTACTTCTGCACACTCTTGCAGATTGAGCAGCTGTACAGGAGGGGCGGGGGAGCTGGGTGCTTGCTATTCGGAAGGTGGAAGCAAATGCATTTGTAATGTGTATACAGTACAGTCAGTACATTACATTTTTGCCTCCCATGTACAATGATAAAAGTAGTTTCCTTTCCAAGATTGCATGTGTCATTAATACCATAGTTTAATAATTAAATACCACTGCTCTAGAGGCAATAGCTAAGATAAAAGTTTGCAGGCAATCCATTATTTTTCTCAGACAGCTCTTCCGAAGAGCCCATGGAGAAGCAGCTTAATGATTTCATTTCTAAAATGAGTTGTTTAACAAAAACTTGGGTATTTACGCAGTTTTGTTCCAGTGGGCAGTATCCTTTGTTTTGTCAGGTGTGGAGTTATTAATGATAGGAGATGGAGGGAGGGGCTGTTCTCCCCTCCGTACATCATTATTTACTTCGGCCCACTCTCTGCCTGTTTTTCTTACATTACAGTCACTATTTGTAATTTTTAATGTTGGAAGAGGAGGGTCTGTTGTCTTTTTAATCCTCTCTGTTAGCACTTCCATTTTATTAGATATGATTCAGAGGGAGAGCAGGGAAGGGAAGCAGACACTGGCGAAGGGGGTGTCTAATTGGAGTAGTGGGATTAAATGATGATTAGTGGACAATCCTAATGGATGCCCCATGAAGAGCTGGTGGCAAAGGCATTCCTGCGTCATGAGGAAAGAGGAGGCAGCTGACAGGGTTTCCGTCATCGCATTCTCCTCACACGCAGAGGCTCCGCGCACTTTAAAGGCACCCAGGCTCCTGGCTGTTTAAGCAGAGACCTGCTCCCTCTGAGCGGTCTGCTCCTTTTGTCTGTAACTTACAATTTGCAAGATCATTCTCACATGCCAATCCTGTCATTTAATTTGTTTCCAACATTGAGCCTTAAATATATATTTTTTAATTATCTGAAAATTCTCAATCGAATGGGGAAATATATAAATGTATACTAAAATATGGCCTGGCCTTTGATTTTTAAAAAAAGCAAGATGTGTGAACACTAATGGCCCCAGATGATAGGAGTGTGAAATATGATAAGGAACACTATTGTTTGGATAAATATTAAAAATTTAAAACAAAGGTTAAATGTGAAGATTATGAAATGCTTTTATGTCAAATTAGAAACCATCAGTCACACCTGATACGGTGGCGCTTCCAGCTGCGCAGAGAACCTGGGCGAGCAAGGGCGGCGCAGGCTCCCAGGCTCCCAGGCTCCGAGGCTCCGAGGCTCGCTGCTCACATGCGTCCGCATCTCTCTGGTTCCAGCACGTGTGCGGGACTGCTCGCCACGGGCATGGTGTGAATATGCGCGGGAACTCTTTCCCTCCTTATGTTTTCCTCGTCTCTCTCCCTCTGACAGTGATCCACCCATTTCCCCTCTTAAAGGAGCATGGGATGGACGCCTGTGCCGGCGGAGAAGCCAGGACACATGGCTCAGAGTTATTTGTGTGATCTTGTGTAAACCTCAGAGATTTTTATAAAAATTTTATCCAGAATAGAATTACTGTAACACTTTACTATAATCCACAGCAGTGGGTGTTTTTTAAAAGGCTTTCTCCCCAATGAAACCCTTTGAGAATGATTATTTTGAGGCTTCTTTATTTTAAACTTGTATCAGAATTAGTACTAGAAGCCCTGTTTAAATGACAAGTTTGGGATAACATTCCTCCCCAAGTAGATATATAAGGTGTCCCCCAAAACACATACACTTTGAATAATTATAAAGGCAGTGTTTATTAAAATACATTTCAAAATTGAGCTACCAGCTGTTAAAGTGTGTGTACATTTTTGGGGACACCTTGTATTTTTAAAAACCATTTAAATTCCATGGCCGGTTGTGGTTCTTTATGAATTACCTCTACCTTTCTTCCGGGAAGTCTGCCAGCATGTGTGACTCGGTTGTATTTGCAGACTATGAAGGGACCAAGGACAGTGTTCCGCTGGAAACGAACTGCCTCCCACATGGAATGTTTATGGAAGCAATTCCACACCGTCAGGTTTCCAGGGAAGGCAGCGCTCACCCAGATTCGCGACTGAACCTCCCAACGACGTGCAGTTTCAGATTCTGATGTATCCTTTCGCTTCTATAAAATAGGTTCCAGTTCTCATACATCAGCTACCAGGCAGAGAAATGAAAAGTTCTTGCATGAGAAATAGTATCCTAAGGTATGTGAAAACTTGGTGTTGGAAGTAATTTTCACTTTTTTTTCATTTGTTTTTATTGCTTTCCACAGTGAACACTCCATAGACTCCGAAGCCAAAGGGCCTTTTGAAAAATGCCACTTTCTGATTTCAGCCAAAGGCCACAGCTGAATCGACAAGAGAGGCTTCTAACAAGACAGTTGCTTGCTGCGGGCTGCAGCTCTCACTTTTGTTTCCCATGGAAATTAACAGGGGACAATTTGAAAGAGTGATTATTTTAAGGCCCCACTGTCTTTCCTGATCCAGTGTCCACAGTATTTTCATAGAAAATGGGAGCAGGAAAAGCAGGGGGAGGTGTCAGACCTTGTCAGTTTCAGCTGTGGTTGTTGGCAGAGAGCTGAAAGTTCTAGCTTTTCAAATAAGCCACAGAAACCTCTGTTCTTTGTAACTTTTAAAACAAAATGCTAGTTGAACAGTGACTGCACCTTTACCTATTCCTTCCATGCCTTCCTTTTGCATTATGATTTTTAGGGAGAAAAAAATGGCACAATAGTTCAGTTGGGCATTTATTTGGGAGAATTACACTGCTAAAACTTTGTTCCCCCAAAATAACCCATGAATAATTGATTCTCCCTAACCATGGGCCACTGTATTTGTGAATGTAACTGCTTTATCCAATTGGTGATTCACTCAGACACTTGGTTTTTTTCCCTTTTGTTCTCTTCCCAATGAACATTTCTTCATTAGTAACTTTTACTTTTTATGGGGTAGAAAAAAAGGCAGGAGGTACAATAAATATTAGTTGCTCAGAAAACATGAGTTATTATAGGTCATGGTAACTAACAAACTCGGAATTAGATAGTCTCTGCATGGATCAACCTGTCTTGCACTCCAGTACCAGCTACTTCTTTAGTGTTCTCTATTGATTTCACAAATTCAATATATTACCAAGTTTTTTAAATACAATTATTTTAATATGTTTTTATTGATTTTTTTAGGGAATGTAAGGAAGAGGGAGAGAGAGATAAAACCATCCATGAGAGAGAAACATCAATTGGCTGCCTCCTGCAGGCCCCCTACTGGGGATCAAGCACGCAACCTGGGCATGTGCCCTGATCAGGAGTAGAACTGATGACCTCCTGGTGCACGGGAAGAGGCTCAATCCACTGGGCAATATTGGCCGGGCTATATTACCAATGTTTGATCCCCCAGTGCTGTCCAATTCTTTTTTTGTAATCACATGGTGGTTTAAAAGTGTTTAATAGCATTCTATTTTAAGATGTCAGAATATATCATTAAATAAAGGAATGGTGTTTTTTTCTGCTTTCTGTTATCATGGAAATGGAATTCTTATGATTATGTTACTGATAGCATCTATTATAATTGGGTGCTTTCTATGCACCAGGCACTTAACATGCAATGTTCCAATTAATTCTCCCAATGACATGGGAGGTAGCTGCTGTTATCCCTATTTCACAGACAGGAGAAGGAGGTGGGCTCAGTGATGGCCCAATGTCACACAGGAAAGGGGGGGGCATGCAAGGCCGGGTCTTTCTGACCAAAAGCACACATTCTTAACAACTGAGCTACCTCACTTTTCTTTTACCTCCACTCCCCACACATGAGAGAGGGGAGTGTGGCAGATGACACAAGATGATTGTCAGTGTAGACAAATACAACACCGAAAACTGTGAAGCTGACCCTTGGAGGGCCCAGTAGGAACACTCGGTGTGGCACTGGGTGATCAGGAGGACTGTGAGCTGCTCACTGGAAGACTCTAGAGAGTTTGCTTGTCTCTCCATCCTGAAGCTCCCAGTGCTCTAGTTAGTCTCCGAGTCGGGAGTATCCACCGCCCTGACCGAGCTTGTAGAAAGAAGTCGTCCTAGTCCACCTCACTCCCTCCCAAAGCTGCCAGAGCCCAGGAGCTGATTCCTGAATCTGAGGCTGCAGACACGTGCCCTCCAAGCCATGCTCACCAAGTCCCGGCACACCGGACAGAACGGAGAGGGAAGGGGGGACCTAGGCATTTTCTCTTTTTCTGGGACATAGTTCCCACCTCTATACACCCTCCTCCCCAAGCAGCCCGTATGTTTCAGTGAAGAGCCCATCTCATATTTAGGTTTCCTCAGCTCAACATTGCCACTATATCTTTGATTAGAAAAACAGACATTCACCCTACAAATGAGTTATTGCCATTAAAATTCAGATATCTATGAACTTTAACAATGGATGCAAATGTTGTATTTGCAGTTTGAATGAAGATCCAAAATTATGTCCCACTTTGGGGAAGGCGGAGAGGAACAGGAATTCAGGTGTCACTAAGACATCTGATCTGGAGGGAAGGGCAGCGATGGGGGGAAGGGCAGAGCTGGAAAACCCAGCCACTGCATGCGAATGGGCCTCATTCAGTGTGCACAAGCATTTTTGCCTACACTAGTTCATTCACAAAGTTGAAAAGAAAAAAAAAATTCTGGTTGCTATTGATATAAGAGAAATTTTCCAACTTAATTACTGAGGCAAATTGCCAACTTCCTTTTCTTCAGGAGAAAAAAGAAAAATATCTGCTCTTACAGACCAAACTCTTACTGATTCCCTCTAGATACTGATATTGTTGAGATAATGTTTACATATGTATTTCTTGAGGAATTATTTTAGACTGCTTGAGTAAAACCCAAAAATTACTCTGTCAGCTTACAAATTAAAAATACATGGTATTTTTGCCCAGCTGGTGTGGCTCAATGATTAAATGTCGACCCATGAATCAGGAGGTTACAGTTCAATTCCCAGTCAGGGTACTTGCCCAGGTTTCAGACTTGATCCCCAATGGGGGGTGTAAAATCAATAAAAACATTTTTAAAAATTAAAAATCAATTTTAAAATCTTTAAAAAAGAGAAGTATTTACACTCTATTACAAAAGTATATTCTCTCACAAGTTTTTAAAGATTTTAGTTTTATTTTTCATAATTAAAGCACTTGTCCATCTGGAAAATATTTTTTAAAACAGTGTAGGGATCTAATTTTATCTTTTCAATCTCTTCTCTTCTCCTACCAGTTTTTCCTATTTATTGTGTGTGTGTGTTCCTCACTGTTGAGTCAGTTCTGACTCCTGGCCACCCTATGAATGAGTGACGTCCACAGTCTGGCTGCTCAGCTCCTGAAGGCTCATGACTAAGGCTCCTTTTAAAGAGTCAATCATCTCACATTTCATCTCCTTCTCTTCCTGCCGCCTTCTATTTTTTTTAGCATTGTTGTCTTTTCCAAAGAACCCTGTGGTCTCATGTTTAGTCCAACTAGGTCAACTTCAGTTTTGTCATTTTTGCCTCCAGTGATGTTTCAGGCTCAATTTGCTCAGGACTTACTTGTTCTTCTTCTGCCAGTCTATAGAACTCTCCCCCACCATGTTTCAAATGAGCCAATCGTATTCCTCTCGGTCTTCTTCACTAACTTTTCATTCAGGCATAATTGGAAATATAAGTGTATGGATTATCTTAGCCACATCCTTGTTCTTGATGATCTTTCCTAGTTCTTCCATTGCTGCCCTTCTCCTGATTTCTTGGCTATAGTCTCTGTTATATCAAGCAACATCTTTAACAATTTTAATATCTTCATTGTCTAATATTGTGCATTTCTGTAGTAACCATTTAGTGACAAGTCCATTATTTCTTTCCTTATTTGTCAACCCAGCTCAATATAGGGGTGCTATACTGAACTCCTGTGTGTCTATACACACACACATATATATACTCAAGCAGAGATATAAAAATAAATATAAAGAGAGGTAGATAGCTATAGATAAAGATTAGATAGATAGATAGATAGATAGATAGATACATAGATACATAGATACATAGATACATAGATAGATAGAGATACATAAACTCCTGTGAATAAGTGTCTGGTCCTGAGTCTTGGTTCTATTCAGTGGTCAATTTATTGATTTTTTTCCATGAACACCACAATAATTTAGTCACTATTGCTTTATAATAAGCCCTAATATTTGTTTTCCTCTTTTCCACTATTATCCTCTTGCACTTTTCTGTTTACTTTAGGATTCAAGTTTTTATTCCTGATGTAGCTGTCCTTCAGTGATGCTTATGGATGGTAGACACTAAATCTTTGTGTGAAAATCTCTAAATTTCAATGATTATTTATCTGCACTTGGCATTCTGTGCTAACAATTTAATTATGATCTTCCAGTCCACATAAGGCACTGTTCTTTACCCCTGGCACCTTTAGAGCTCAGTGGCTTTAAAAGCTTCTTCATTAAATTATAAATAGCCTGTTAGCCCTTTGTACCTGGAGATCCTCCATGTTATCTAAGTACATAATACTAGAGTCAGAAATCTAAGTATCCCCTTACCAGATCTTTACCAGATGCCAGGTTGCAAAGGAAAATGATGACTCCAATTTCCATGTGCTTTATATTCCACTTACAAAGCAATGGCTGGATATTTTGCCCCTGGCATTCATTGACTTTCCAGAGCATTCAAAGGCTAGAATTTAGAACACTTCAGGACAAGAATCCCTTTGGCCCTACCCTCAGCCCCCTGTGCAAATCCTTCTCATTGGTGTTATCCTTGTCTCTTGATCCAAGTAGACCGTTAAAGTTTCAGAAATAAGACTGTGTTCTATTTCACTTGATATCTCTACAACCCAGGACAATGACTGGCTCATAGGGAGAATATTTTGAATGCTTGCCAAATAAAGGAACAAATAATATAGACGCAGGCAGAAGCAACAGGAATAAACCAATACAAATCAAGCAATTTCATAAAGGACCGTGCTTTTCTTTATATACAAAATGCTACGTCAGGTGGGGAAATTCTTTTAACTTTAAGCATGGATTTTTATATAAGGATGTTGAAGCTAAGATACTATTTTTGTGCTCAGAAAGAAAATGTCAAATTGTCCATGGATAGAGAAGCATAGAGAGTGGTTTGCAGCAGAGAGGAGCATCCAGTCCCAAGAAATGGAGCATTTTACAATGCCATGGATCACAGCTGGGTTACTACTTAGGACTACTGATTTGATTCGCTGATGGATTTGAATATGAGAAGTATTATCAGCATAACAACTCTGAGGAGTTATTTAAATGTTATACATATAATATGAATACACCGTATTTGAGAACCATCAATATTGTTGTATATATCAAAGGCTCATTATTTTGTATTGCTGAGTACTATTCCATTGTTGAATATATTGCATTTTGTTTATCTATGAAGCACTTCATGAATATTTGGTTATTTCCAGCTTAGGGCTATTACAAATAAAGCTGGATGAACATTAATGTACAAGGTTTTGTATGGAGTGAAGTTTCCACTGTCACTTTATTTCCTAAATACCCACCAGTGAGATGGATGGATCATATAGCACGTTTCTTTACCTCACATGTGAAACGATATTTCAAACAGCAGTAGCATTTTACATTTCCACCAGCACAGTGTGAACATTCTAGTTCCTGTACTTCCTCATCATATGTGATTATCAGTGTTTCTAATTTTAGCCAATCTAATATGTGTATAGTGGTGTCTTGTGGTTTTAATTTGTATTCCCTAATCATTACTGATGTTGAGCAGCTTTTAATGCAATTATGTGCCATCTATATATCTTTTGTGACGAAGTGTCTATTTAAAAATTTTCTCATTAAAATTTTTTTGATCCTCACCTGAGGATATGTTTCTTGATTGTTGCAGGGGTCCTCAAACTTTTTAAACAGGGGGCCAGTTCACTGTCCCTCAGACCGTTGGAGGGCCGGACTATAGTTTAAAAAAAAAAAAAACTATGAACAAATTCCTATGCGCACTGCGGGCCCGGGACAAGTCGGCTGCTAAGCAGGACAGGCAGTGGCACCCGGCGGGCTGGATAAATGTCCTCGGCGGGCCACATGTGGCCCGCGGGCCATAGTTTGAGGACCCCTGTGAGAGAGGGAGAGAGATAGAGAGACATCAATGTGAGAGAGAGAAACATCTATCATTTGCCTCTCTTAAGCATCAAGACCAGGGACCAAATCCACAACCTAGGTCTGAGCCCTGACCAGGAACCAAACCTGTGACCCTTCAGTTGGACCATGCTCCAACCAACTGAGCACACCAGCCAGGGCTTGCCCTTTTAATTTAGTTTTTATTTTCCTATTGTCGAGTGTTGAGAGTTCTTCATGTTCTGATACTTCCCTCAAATATGTGCTTTGAAAATATCTTCTCCAGTGAAATAAGCCAAGCAGAGAAAGATAAATATCATGATCTCACTCATTTGTGGAATATAATGAATAGCATAAACAGATGAACAAAAACAGATCCAGAGACAGAGAAACATCAATCAGAACGTCAAACCTCAGGGAAGGTAGGGGAGGGTGGAGGTAAGGGGGGGAGATCAACTAAAGGACTTGTATGCATGCATGTAAGCCTAATCAATGGACACAGACCACAGGGGGATGGGGGGCATGAATGAGAGGGGGGCTAATGGGGGAATAAGGACACATATGTAATACCTTAATCAATAAAGAAATAAAAAATAAAAAAAAGAAATATAAAAATAAAAAAGAAAAGAAAATATCTTCTCCAATATGTGCTTTGCCTTTGCTTTCTATTAGTCGTGTCATTGGATAAAGGAATTGCTTAATTTTGATGAAGTTTAATTTAAATCTATCAGGTTTTTTCTTTCATGGAAAGTGATTTTGCTGTTGTCTCTAATAAATCTCCCGGAAGGCAAAGTCACAAAGATATTCTTCTTGCGTTTTCTTCTAGAAGTTGTATAGCTTTAGGTCCCATATTAGGTCTAAGATACATTTTGAGTTAATTTTTCACATGAAATTATATGGGTCAAAGTTTACTTTTTAGTTTTGGATATCTAACTGGTCCTGCACTATCTGCTGCAATGTGTATGTTGTTTTGTTGCATAAAATTTTTCTTTTAGCTTTTTGGTTCAGCTAAACATATCAATCCTTTTTTTATTTTGTTGCTTTTATGCTTAGAAAAGCCTTCTCAACCAAAGATCAAACAAATTAAATTTCCCCCAGGAACTTTAATTTTCTTCTTCATCTCTTTTTTTATTCCATGTTTTAATACACAGGAAAAGGAGGGTGGCATGCAAGCCCAGGTCTTTCTGACTAAAAGCACACATTCTTAACAACTGTGAGATTATATATAACAGTGAGATTATATATAATTTAATTAATTATATATAGTTAAATATAGAGTGTATATATATATATATATATATATATACACACACATGTATACATATATGTAAATATTAATTAGAACCCTACAAGATATCTAACACCAAAATGCCTCCCATTGAGTTTAAGTTTGCATAGGAAACTGAAAATGAAGGAATAAGAAGAACATATACGTTATCAGTTAGGACCAGGTGGAACTGAAACAGGAACTATTACTACATAAACAAGATGGAAAAATTGTAACAATTTAAATATAAATTTGATGCTAATACATTTGGAAATATTGAAGAATGTAAGAAAATATAAAATGACTAAATTGGCTGAAAAATGGACAAACTGACTATAACAACAAACATAGAAGAAACTGGAGTAGTTTCAAAGCATTATCTCATGGAATGCTGTGGATACAAATAGTGTTATGGGTGAATTCTTTCAAAAAATTCAAAGACGTTCCATGGCATATATAAACTGAATCAGAGCATAAAAAAAGATGAAAAATGTCCTGGTTACATTTTCACAGCTTATACAAAAACAAAACTATAGTCTAGTCTCAGTTGTGCATATGGATATAAAAATCCTAAACTATATTAGAATATCAATCAAATCTGGAGTACAGAGAAAAATTAATATGCCACACCCAGTTGGACTTCATTCTAGGATGTCATAGCTGGTTCATTATGGAAAATCTATTAACATGAAATCAATAGAGTAAAATAATATGATTACCACAAAACATCCCCAAAGATCTATTTTTAAAATATTTTCCTTTTGAGATAATTGTAGATTCACACACAGTTGGAAAAAATAATATAGAATATTTATATGGAAATAATAGACCAAGTTTTACCATTGTATCAGTTTACATAACTAGGTACAATATCACAACCAAGAAGTTTATATTGATGAAATCTACCAGCATGATTTAGATTTCACCAGTTTCATGCATACACTTATTTATGTGCTTGTGCAATTTTATAATAGTGTAGATTCACCTGACGAACATCACTGTCAAGATGTGGAACAGTTCCTTCATCAGGGCTCCTCACGCTACCTGTCATAGCCGCACATACTCCCATGTTAACCACAGGGTGCTCTCTTTTAATGATTTTGTCATTTCATGTTCCAGAATGTTATGTAAATAAAATAATATAGTATGTAACCTTTCTGAGAGTGACTTTTTTCAGTCAGTATAATGCCCTTGAGATTTATGCAAGTTGTTGCACATATCAGTAGTTTGTTGCGTTGTATTGCTGAGCATCATCCCATGGTATGGATATACCACAGCTTATTCGTTTGTTTTTTAATCATTCATCTGTTGAAAGACTTATGGGTTGTTTCTAGTTTGGGGTTATTATGAATGCAGATGCTCTGAAAATTTTTGTACGGGTTTTTCTGTGAACAAGTTTTTATTTCTCTTGGATAAATGGCTGTTTTGTTCCAAATGGGTTTTTTAGAGCACAATTGCTGTGTCATATGGTATGCACGTTTAGTTTTACAATCAAATGCCATACTCATTTTCATTTTACATTCCCACTAGCAATATATGAGTTTTCTAGTTTCTCCGTATCCTCACTGACATTAGGTGATATCACTGTTTTTATTTTAACTATTCTTTTAGGTGTGCAGTAATGTCTCCTTGTGTTTTTCATTTGCATTCTTTTAATCACTAATGCTATTGAACATATTTTGATGTGTTTATTTACCATCTGTGCATCCTCTTCGGTAAAATGTCTATTCATGTCTTTTGCCCATTTTCTAACTGGATTCTTTGTTTGCAAATATTCTCTACCAGTCTGTAACTTATCTTAAACAGGGTGTTTGCAGGGCAAAATTTTTAGTTTTTATGAAGTTTTTTATCAATTTCTCCTTTTATGATTTGTGCGATTGGTGTCATGTCCAAGAACGTTTTGGCAAGCCCCAGATCCTAAAGGTTTTCTCCTGTGTTTTTTTTTTCTAAAAGTTTTATACTTCCACTACATTTAAATTTGTGATCCATTTTGAGTTAATTTTTGTATAAAGTGGGAGATTTAGGTAGATGTTCGTGTTTTGTTTTTTGCATGTGGATGTCCTATTGCTCCGACACCATTTATTGAAAAACCTATCTTTCCTCTGTTGAATTGCTTTTATATCTTTGTCAAAATCAGTTGGGCATATCTGTGTAAGACTAATTCTGGGTTCTCTATTCTGATCCACTCTTAAGGGTCTATCCTCCTGCCAACACCACACTGTCTTGAATTACTATAAACTGAGATTTCCCACTTTATTCTTCTTCAGAATTCTTTGTAGCTATTTTAGGGCCTGTGCTTCTCTTTATAAATTAAATGTGTCTATATCTACAAAAAATGTTTCTGGGAATTTGGTCAGAATTGCATTAAACCCATCAATCAATTTGAGGAGAACGCATACCTTTACTATATTGAGTCTTCTAATTTGCAGATATTGTTATGTCTTCATTTAGTTAGATCTTGATTTCCTTCATTAGTCATGTTCAATTTCCATCATAGAGACCTTATACATATTGCTAGATCTACAACTAAGTATTTTTTGACACAATTATAAATTATATTTTGGTTTTAGTTTTGCTTTCTTCTGGTTTGTTGATAGTTTATAGAAATACAATTGATTTTTCTGTGTTGATCTTATATTCTGCCACTTTGTTAAAAATCACTTATTAGTTCCAGGAGATATTTTTATGATGTCTTGGGATTTTATGTGCAGACAATAAAGTTATAATATTAACTACAAAAAGGGACAGTTTATTTCTTTTTAGATTTGCATGCTCTTTATTTCTTATTGTTCTGATAGAACTTCTAGCATTATGTTCAATGTGAGTGATGAAGGTAGACACCCTTTCTTGTTCCTGATCTTAGAGGAAAGAATTCAGTCTTTCACCATTAAGAATTATGATAAATACATATCACTTGTGGATGACCTTTATCAAATTGAAGAAGTTTCCCTTGTTCTTACTTTATGAGAGTTTTCATTAAGAATGAGCATTGGAATTTGTCAAGTGATTCAGCTTCATTAATTGATATGATCACATCATTTTTCTTTTTATCATGTTGATATGGTGGATTACATTACTTGATTTTCAAATATTGAACCAACCTTACATACCTGGAAGAAATCCCACTTGTACATTATAATTATTTTTATACATTTCTGGATTCAATTGGCTAATATTTTGTTAAGGATTTTTATAACTAAGTTCATGAGGAATATGGGTCTGTATTTTCCTCTTTCTTTTGACCTCTTTTTGTCTAGTATTAATATCAGACACTGAAATAACTGGGTCCTGGCATAGGGAAGGAGCAGAGCTGTGGTACAGGGAGAGGAAGGCCAGGCCTGCCAGGGGCTTGTGTAGTCCAAGGCTTGTGGGGACAGAAACTACACGTGAGCAGAAAGTGCTTGACAGAGGAGAGGGAAGGGCAAGGGCAAGCCAGCAGCAGGGAGAAATCTATCCTCATCCTTCCTTCTCCCTGCCACCTTTAAGTTCCAGTTTGCCCCTACCAGACGCCCCCATTCACTCTGCACCCAGCATGTGCTCTGCCCACCCCACCCAACAGCATTTAAAAAAGGCTTAAAAGTATCCTTCTTGGTTTTGTCACATGCTGGTTTGCATGTTAATAAGGACCATTAACTCGTTTTCATCTATTATTACTAAGTGGTCTTAGCGTGGTCTCTTTTTGTTATATTTTCTGTGTATATACTTCTTTAAAAAAATTGTTTCTTTTCTTTCTCTTTTGGCAATGTGAACTATGATATATTTGGTTAATTTTCCTCTAGTAATTTTGATGCCTTTAAGACATTTCTGGCCGTGGGGTCCTGCTCTTGACTCCATGAAGCCTCAAGGAATACTATCACTCCTGCTGCTCTGCTGCTTGATGCAGCCACACCTGATCTCTGTTGGGGATGCTGATATTCAGAGTGGGGAAAACAGATTCTGAGTAGGCTGCTCCCTGTCAGATTTGCCCCTCCGAACTGCTGCAATTACTCTTCACACGGAGTCTTACTTATACCATAGTGAAGCACGCTTCTTCCTAGGAAAAGAAGCGCTTCTCTTGGTGTCTTCCCTGAGTCCAGCCCAGCTGCACCTGAATTCTAACATCTAACCGGAATTCTGCGGTCTCTGTAATGCCAGCTTCATTCTCAGTACCCACGTCCCTTTGCTCATCTGCATTAGAACCTGCGGGGAAGAGTTGGTGCTTGTGCTCTAGATGATGCTCTGTGACTGCATGAGACGAGCCAATCAGGGACCAGTAGTGGAAGCTGCTGCCTCTAAAGGGAGCTCTCCTCTGGCTGGGGGAACACACTTTCCCTTTCCACCCAAGGCTGACAACTTCATTCTCCTTGCCGAGCCTTGCAGTCCAGAGCAGACTGGCACAGAATGGAGCCGACCAGAGCAGGCAAAGCAGAGTGGCATAGAGCAGAGCAGAGCTATAGCTGGAGAGGGGCTTGGTCCCCCAGGCCAGCTCACAGCTCTGAAAAAGTGCAATTTCACAATTGAGTTGGTTTTCACTAAATAAAGTTCCTTTCTTTATTAGCAAGTTGGAGTTACTGTTGGGGTTGAATTGGTGCCAACAACCACGGGTTGACACATCTGGCTCAGCCCAGTGACTGAGCATCATGTAAAGCTGGTCAGCCTGGTTGGTGGCAATTGGTAAAAGCTGATTGGATAGTGCCTTTTAACATAAAAATCTCTGACCAGGAACTTCAGGACTCACTTCCTGGAAGCCATACTTTTCTAGGTGGGAAATGTACCAATAGGAAAATTCTATTTAGTCATTTAGAATGTGTGTTTGTCACCCCCATGATTGTTCACAGGTAGGCATACACGGACTAGAAGAGTTGGAAGGCAACTTACATAACCAGCCCCTTGCTCTGGAGGAGCAAACAGATTCAGAGAAGTGAAGAGACCCTGCAGGCTCCCTTCTCCCATATGACAGCTACTGAATGGAGGCACTGGGGAAAAGCAGGCAAGTAGAAAACAGTGAAGAAGGGATGGCCATAGCTTCTCTTTGAACTCGGCACCATGGTTAGTCTATTCCAGGGGATCAGCACAGCTGCATCAAAGGGCTGACAGGTCGGATTTTGAGTCGGAATTCAGACTATCTCCTTGGATGGTCATGTTGGTATGCCTGTGTGTTTCATAAGAAATTATCAAATCATGTTTCCTATAGAAGCTTAATTTAAATTTCAATACTTCTTATTCAACAAATGGAATACAACTATGAGCAGGAGGTTTTGTCTCTAAGACTGCTTTGTCACTGGCATCACTAGATCTTCACAAGAAACTAATGAGAACTCAGGGCAACCACTCAGATCATTTGAGTCTAAAACCCATTAATGCATTTCCTCCTGGGGAGAGAAGACAGTGACCCTAGAATGTAACAGTTGAGTGGGAAGTTACAGTGAAGCCACAGAGCCACTGGGGCTCAGAGGAGAGAGGACACCACTGAGTCAGTTTGGTTGGACAAGTTCTCCTAGAGGCCAAGTTTTCACTGATGGGCCAAGTCTGAAGTGATGCACAGATTCTATGCCAGGTTTATGTAGCCCTAGTCTTTTTAAATAAGGAGTTACAGCTGTCGAACAGAGATACTTCCTATGTTTAACATTCTGAGTCTAAGCAAAGATTTGTAGATTCTAAAATGGTCTAAGCTATTCAGCGACCAGTTGCAGAAAATCTTTAGGTGGATACTGTCCTGATGCTAAGAAAAACTGATCAGACATGACACATATGATGATTTTCTCTGCCCAAGTTCATAGTCTCATAGGGAGACAGATCCATGAACAACCTCTGAATAACGTGATTGACAAGGTCAAGTGATAGTCACAGCCAAGGTCTCTGCTTCTGAAAAGAGGAGAGGAGAGAAGAGGGAGCCTCATAAAACAGGTGTGCTAACCACTTTCTAAATAGCAGTGGGGAAAGGGCTAATTCAAAAGGAAAGTGCGCACGAAGACCCAGATACAAATACGCAAAATAGTGAGTGCTGGTGCCCTGGCTGTGTGGCAGGAAACCTTCTTCTTTAGGCTGAACCTGCCTCCATCAGCATGAGCAAATACAAAACATGAGGGCATAGATTCCAAGCCATTCTGTGCCTACTAAATTTAGAGAGGATACTGTGCATTCTGTTCAATTCAAACAATGCAAATCCACTTACTAAAGTATAAATTGTGGGTTTTAGATTTGTTGGCCTGTGTACTTCAAAGCAGTCATTATAGATGTTAATACAGGGACTTTTGCCCTGCCCGTTTGATAAGGAAATATAAAATGTGTCTTTTCAAGGATAAAATAAGGAAGAGTCTGATTGGTAGGCAGCACATCCACCTGCCATCCATCGGAGAGCCACCCAGAGCTCCCTTCGAGTCTTGCAGCTCATGTCCTCAGCGGATACAAAAGAGGCACAAAAGCCCTTTGTGTCTGTCACGGCTCCACAAATGTGGAATCAGTTACCAGTGAAGTTAAGAACAATTGGAAGCTTTTCCTGTTTAAGATGGAACCGAAACAATACCTCGTGATGACTAGAAGTTGTCATAATTGTTTTAATTGATGTTATTCTTGTGTTATCTCAGTTTATTGTGTATGTATATGCATTTGCTTATCGCAGGTCATGCTTGAAAATGGGTTTTCAGCCCCATTTACATACAGAGTTAACAAATCAATCATGTCAGGGATGTATATTTCTCATTCCCACTTGTTTATATCAGATGGGCCTGCCATATGTACTCTCCATACATTTCATGCCCACATGTTTATATCCCACAGATAATCCATCTGAGATTGATTTCTACTTCACTTTTAAGTCCTTAGGACCAACACAGCAAATATGCATCTTGAAATATAAGCTAAAGTTGTTATTTTGCTGTAGAAGAACAAAGAGACCCAATGTTTTGTTTTGTTTTTAACTCTTTGTTAGGATCTATTTAAAGTAACCTTCAGGCCCTGCCTGGTTTGGCTCAGTGGATGGAGCATCAGCCTGCGGACTGAAGGGTCCCAGGTTCGATTCTCGTCAAGGGCATGTACCTTGGCTGCGGGCACATCCCCAGTGGTGGGTGTGCAGGAGGCAGCTGATCGGTGTTTCTCTCTCATTGATGTTTCTGGCTCTCTATCCCTCTCCCTTCCTCTCTGTAAAAAATCAATAAAATATATTAAAAAAAAATAAATAGCCCTAACTGGTTTGGCTCAGAGTGTCGGCCTGCGGACTCAAGGGTCCCAGGTTCGATTCCAGTCAAGGGCATGTACCTTGGTTGCAGACACATTCCCAGTGGGGGGTGTGCAGGAGGCAGCTGATTGGTGTTTCTCTCTCATCCATGTTTCTAACTCTCTATCCCTCTCTGTAAAAAATCAATAAAATATATTTTTAAAATAAATAAATAAATAATAAATAAATAAATAATAAATAAAAATAAATAAAAATAAATAAATAAAGTAACCTTCCAGTGATTTGTTACAAGAATTTTCTGGAGAAGAAGCTGCCATCAGAATGCTCCAATGCTCTAATTTCCCCACCAGGCACTTCCTCCCTAGCACTAAAAGCAAAAAGATGGTATGAACAGAGCTACAAAGACAATCACTTGAAGAAATTCATTCTATTATCAAGCATTTGTATCACAGCTGATGGAGACATGGCATATTCAATTTCCACTCTATTTAAAAATTATAAACATCTGTACATACATTCCTACCTGTCTTTCATATCCTTATGTCCAAAACATGGCGAATAAACTAACAAAGATGCAAGGAGAAATAAGGGAGACAGTGTCATTGTTTCACCTATTTCATTTACAAACTTACAAGCCTCAAATACACCTCTGGGAATGTGTTTTTCTCTGAGCTTCATAATGCTGATGTGTTAATTCACCTGTATTCCCAGCCACGTGGCGCTCTGGATCCAAGGCAGCACCTGGGTGGCCCTCTTACACCAGGTAGCGAGCACCACTGGGTGGGCTGAAACATGCTTCAGAGACCCCATATCTTTGCACCATAAGTTATTTCATCATCCAGATTAGAAAGTAACCCCAAGTTACTGTAGTATTTGGAGTTTCGGAAGAATAAACCTATGTGAAGAACGAAGTATCTCCTTTTAGGCCTGAGCCCTTAGAAGTTGCCTGGCTCTTATACTTCACTTAATAAATAGCCAATTCTGAGCATTGCCCAGGGTAAGGGGGTGGTAAGCAAATCTTCCGGGGGAAGGAAAGAGATTGCAGCATGCAGAAAGTATGAAAAAACCTGAAAAAGCTATTAGGGTCTATTGTGTCATTCCAGCTGCTACACAGACATACTGAGTCCATGTGTCAAAATGCTTACTAAGTTTTTCTCTTAGAGGAAAATAAGCGGTAAGTACACAATAGCCTTTGTCTTCTTCAAAGGCTGTGTGATGGAAGGGTCATGCACATCTGTCCTGAAGGTGCACTGGCTTCCGCACCTGAAGGTCTCACCACGCCCCATGCTCTGGCCTCTCCCAGCCCGGGCACCACACAACCAGCTGACATCGGGCATCTGGGAGGAGCCAGGGAGACAGGCCTCTTCATCAAGAGCCTTGAGACTGTCCCTTGTTCCTTTACAAACGTGGAGTCATATCATGTACCTCAATTAATAGGCTAGCTGGGCCCTATTGACCTGAAAGGCTTCATGGGGTCCAAATGTTTAGATCTCAGTTATAGGCACCAATGAGGATGACCCTATTCAAACACTAAGGACAGGAAACAAATGCATAGAAAGTTGTGAAATTATCTTAGGAAAAATAATCATAGCTGGGGGCCGTCTCTAAGACCACAGCTGGGGGCAGTCTCTAAGACCATATGGGAAATAGATTCATTTGCTGGTGGAAATGGAGAAGACCTTTGGACAATATGGTACCAACAGGGGACTGGAGGGACTGAGAAGCTGAATTATTTGCAGAAATTTGCCCAGAGACAATGCAACGGCCCAGGTCTTGACCCAGCTCAGCGCTCTCTAGGCCGTTCCCCACTCCACATGTGTGCAGCCCCTCCATGGAAATAAAACTACGAGGTCCCAGAAAGAACACATTACATCATTTAAGTCATATGTTAACATGATGATATGCATTAAAATTCTTACTACATATTTATCAGTGGAAAGATACATAAACAATTCCACATTACCTGATTCCCTTTTTTTTCATTCTAACCTTATCCTTAATGATATTTCAAGACAGATTTAAAACAACTAATCTATTGCAAAAGTGTTTTTTCAAGATTCCCAAATAATCCTCCTCCCTTTTTGAACCTACTATGTGGTTCACATCATAACAACATTTCTCATGGTAAGTGTTCTGTTCAAATATAATTATTCTACTGCAGACCTATGGCTGTTCCTTAAAATCATGTCTTTCTAATCAGTCTTTGAATTAGGAGTCAGTCTTGTGGGAAAACACCACGGTCACATGGTGAGGATGAGAGGACTTATTGCTGGCGCCGAGTGGGTGCTGGCCATGCCTGGCTCTCCAGAGAGTGACACAACTCCATCCCCTGGAGTTTACAGCAGGTGGCCTAGTGAGATGCAGTGGGAGACAGAACCCAGGACTTAGTAAACGTTTAAGCAGCAGGATGAATTCATTAGTACAACTATTTTTACATTTACACCAGAGGCAGAAAGTGTTATCAGATAGCAATGATTTTCTTTTTCTTTTTTAATCTTTATCGTTGAAAGTATTACATATGTCCCCTTTTTCCCCCATTGACCTCTTCCAGCTCCTCCCCACCCCCTATCCCAGGCCTTCACCCCCTGCCCCCACCGCATTGTCTATGTCCATGGGTTATGCATATATGCACACAAGTTCATTGGTTGATCTCTTCCCACCCACCCATCCACCCTGCCTTCCTCTGAGGTTCCACAGTCTGTTCCATGCTTCTACGTCTCTGGATCTATTTTGTTCACCAGTTTATTTTGTTCATTAAATGCAGACTGGTGCAATGATTTTCTTTAAATAGATAAAGCAATTACTGCATGAGTAGTGTAGATCAAACTCTCTGCAGAAGAACCTGGCTTGAAAGGCAAGAGCAAGCACTGAGCGACTTCCAGGTTGGGGGGTGGGGGTGGGGGAGTGGGGCTACCCTGTGCTCTCCAGCTCCACCCGGAACTGTGTAGCCAGTTTTCCCTGCTCAGCATAGGGTTCCTGGGGCAGGGGCAGCTGTGAGTTGATGGACTTTTCAGTGACCAAGAGAAAATGATTAATCGACTCATTTATCAAAAAGTTACTGAACCCACTTGATGCAGGCATAATGCTCAGAGCCAAGCATGTAAAAATGCCTGAGACAGTGCTTACCTGGGAGCAGCCCCCACCTGAGGGAGGAGTGACAAGTATTTATACAAATGACTACAGCATTTCACAGCCAGGGTTCAGGGGCCGTAGACAACATCCCCAAGAAGTTACCTGAATTTTAAAGTTAAAAAGTCAGTCCAAGATGGCTGAGTATAAGAAAGGCATTCCTGGCAGAAATTGTTACAGGTACAGCATGAGGGCTCAGAAGATGGAGACCTGCAGTGGACTTCCATTGCTTAGTATGAGACTAAGATTAGTTTTTATTTTAATCTTTATGCTTTTGATATTTTCCAAATGGTATGCAGTAAATGCTTATTGTTTGTATCATCAAAAGAAAAAATAGCTGGTGCTAAAAAACAACAACAACAACAAAGAAAAGTGGCAAGACTGAGGCCCTGCCCAACTCGACTTCCCACTGTGGGCAGCCAGGCAGTGGGGGCTTTAATGGGGACATCGACGCTCAGTTTGCAATTAGGAGGCAAACTTGGCATCAGTGAGAACAAGAGGTTGGTGGGGGTTACTACTCCAGAAGGTATAGAGGATTTGGAACTGACTATACTGAGGAATCAGAAACTTGGAAACATTTTATTTAATTTTTAATGCCCAAAGTAACTTCCATAAGACTGCTTAAAATGTTCTTTTAAAAATTCAATTATCATTTCAGTTCCATAATTTCAAATATAGTTAGAATGTTGAATTGTGAATCTCTAGTAAAATCAATTTATTCTTACAGACTTACTCCTTTTAAGAATCTAAAACCCATTCTTCATTAATATATATTGAAAACATATACAAAGCCGGAAATATATCATTGAACTGTTTAAGATGTATCTCCAAGATCATGTACACACAAAACTACTTCTCTTATGACAAACGTCTGCTCAGTGGTGTGATGATCTTGGCCATCCTTGGGGCTGGGGGTAACTTAGGAGCTACTTACCAGGAAACGCAACATGACATGTGCAGTACCAGTGGTTATGAGTGAATGAATGAAAGCTTGTCTTTAAATAATTGATTTAGAAATTCAAAATTATTTTGAAGTATGCTATTTTCACAAAGGTAGAAAGATCATAAAGGATTAAAGTACTTTTATTTCTGATGAGTGAGTCCAATCTACTTGGTTTTAATGAACAATTGTCAGTTGAAAGAGTTCAGGACAAATAAAAGCACATGCAAGCCATAGAAATCTTTAAACCCATTTCACTGCTTTCACAATAAACAAGATAACACATTTTAAAAATCAAGATTATGGGATGTTAACAGAACGTTTTGGAGCACCAGTGATTTCGGGAGAAGTTGAGTTTATGGAGGCAGCTAATCAGGGCTGCTGTTTCTTGTTTGGAGAGGTGCAGTGTTGCAGAAGTAATGCTCGCGCTTCCAGTGGAAGGAACTAATGAGTCGTTATGAAGACCCTCATTACCGGCGGTTTCACGTAATGGCTCCATGAAAAGATGTATCAAGGGCAACAGACTTTATGACCAATAAGAGAGTGGGGAAATAATGAGGTAAACTTGCCCAATCTTTAGGCAGATAAAATCCCAATAAACCACAGTAGGGGGTGAGTGTTTGTGGTTGAATGTTCCTTGATTCAGGTGCTAAAGGTTTTCTATAGCTTGATGGAAACCAGGAAATGGCAGAGAGAGAGAGAGAGAGAGCGCTGACCAGTAATGCAACTTTATTTCTCATAAAAGCATGTTTCACTGTTCTTGTCACACTCTTGTTTAGACATTGTTGAGTGTTATGTTTCTGTAAAACATTTCAAAGGTTGATGGAAGTTGTACATTTCACAAATTATGAATTAGTACACTGTGCACTCTCTAATAACAGATGTAATAAATGTATTTTGACGCTCATTTAAGAATAGTGTTTCTTCTCTTATAAAGCTGTAGAGTAGGGAAACCTGAGACATACATATCTGTTCTCATCCATATAGAGCCCAAAATCTACTATTTGAATGGAGAAAGATTAAGTGACACATCAAGCTGTGTATATCAGGGAGGACCTGGTTTTAAAATTCCAAACCTATCCCAATTGATTATACCGTCACTTCCACCTCAGCTCCCTCTGAGGACGAGCGGCCTCTCTACACAAGCCCTCCCTTGTCTTCTCCAACTTCCAATGGTGTTAAAGCTCACCCTGATGTTTCACCTACCCTGCCCTGCTGCCCTGTAACAAGCCTATTACTTCTTGTTTGTCTCCATTGACTAATGAGAATAATTGATCCCGTTCCTCTTTATAATGTCCCTTTATGTGGGAGTAAAATAGTGATTATGTCTCCCTCAGGTCTTCTTTCCTATAGATTGAATGTGTCCAGTTCTCTTACCCTTTTCTCAGAGGTCGCATTTCCTAAACCTTTTATCATGCCCGCTGCCCCCCTCAGACACCCTCTACCCTGTTCTGTCTGCGAGAAGCAGAATGCCCTAACCAAGGTTCCCAATGGAGCCTCTCCAGCTCGAGTCAGCGGAATCATCGCCCAGCCTGCTTCCAACACGAACTCCTCTTAACAGGAGCTGCCGAAGGGCATTCTTGGAAGACGGTCCTATCTGCTGGCACCTAATTATGTCCTCCACTCAAACCTCCACTCAGAGAGGGAACTGGATTGCATGTCTCTGATGAATCTTCAGACTCTTCTAAACAGGGACCTATTTGCTGATGTCTTTTCATTAACTGAACCCTTATTTGATAGCATGTTTCTTCAAACAAAGCTCTTGTGTTGAGTTCCAAACTTTTGTTTTCCAAAGTACATATTAAGTTTTTCCAAATTACATATTAAGAAAACTTATCTGAGGTGACTTTTTTAAAAAATAAACTTTTTTAGAGTAGTTTTAGGTTCCCAGCAAAGTTGCACAGAGAGACCCTCTTACCTCATCTCTGCACACACACAGCCTCCCCAACTAGGCACACCCCATCAGAGTGGTGCACTCGTTACAACCATAACCCTACATTGACGCATCATTATCACCCCAAGTCTCTAGTTCACAGTAGGGTCCGCCCTCGGTGCTGTACTTTCTATGGCTCTGGACAAATATGTGGTGAGATAAAGCGCCATGTGGAATCATACAAAGATTCACTGTTCTAATGTCTGTGCTCTGCCTCCTCTCCCTCCCTACTTTTAAACACCAAGACAAAAGGGCCAACATATATTTTATCTTTCTTTTACAGAAAATGAAATGTGTAATGTGTTTTAAAAGTACAGGTACTTATAACTTTAAAAAGTTTCAGGTCGGCCAAAACCGGTTTGGCTCAGTGGATAGAGCGTTGGCCTGCGAACTGAAGGGTCCCGGGTTCGATTCCGGTCAAGGGCATGTACCTTGGTTGCGGGTACATCCCCAGTGGGGGGTGTGCAGGAGGCAGCTGATCGATGTTTCTAGCTCTCTATCCCTCTCCCTTCCTCTCTGTAAAATATCAATAAAATATATTTTTTAAAAAAAAGTTTCACATCCTTTCAGCAGAGACCCAGACAACGTGTCCATTCACAAAACCTGGGACCATAATGACATGGCTATTTTCAAGGGCTCGGCTTTGTGAGAGTTTGCTGTACAACTATAGATAACCAAAAATGTTCCTGACAGTTTTAAAGGGTGTCAGTCCAGGAAAGGTGAAGAGAAGCTGAAAATTAGTTCTTGACACTGTAGCTGGTAGAACTTTCTCCAACCATCATAGTACTAACCAGCGGGGCAAGACCACACCTCAGTAAGTAAGTGGCCATTTGACTCCTCTGAATATCTGCAAAATTATTCCTAAGACCTGAAATCAAACCAAAAAAACCCAAGCAAATTACAGCAGCCCAAAATATATTTTCTTTATAAAGAATATAAAGCAATTACTCCTTTCAACAATTGACACTTCAAGATCATTTAAATACTCATCTCATTTTCTAAACGCTTTCGTCCATGAGTTTGAATGTTAGCGTTCTGTTACAGCATTTCTCACTCCTGAAAGATGTGTAGATTCAGACCTCCCTCCATTCATCATCCTGTGTTTCCTAGCGGGAATGGCTGCTGCTGACACAATGTAATTAGCGCGCAAACAAAGAACAAAGTGCACACCTAAGTGACAACAGGCTGACACTGCGTTGCCAAGTTCCGGCTCAGAAAGCTGTCCTGCGTAACTTCTTAATATCTTAAAGACAGGATGAAAAGTCATCAAGTTAAGATGTTACTTATCAGAGACTTTCTGCCCCTTACTCTCTTCCTAGAGAGACCGCCAGCGCAGGAGCCACTGCTCCTGGCAGGGCTGATGGACGGCTCCTATTCCACTTTTTTTGTCACATCAGATGATTCATCAGAAAAATATCTTCTCTTTCTTTTCTTTAGGAAAGAAAGTGTGACACAAAGCAAGGCGATGTGTAAAAAGGTCTCGTCCTCTCTGTTTGGTTAGTGTGTAGTGAGGTTTTGGCTTTCTAAGCAATGGCATCTCCTTCCCCTTTCTTTTTCTTTCTTTTTTCAAATGTTTATGTTCAGTGCATCCACATAACTGAGCTAAATGCCAGTAGAGCTCCCAGTTGTGTGGCAGAGGCCCCCGGCCACCCACCTCCTGGCCGCCGAGATTGCAGCCATTTCATTTTGGAAATGACATTTCTTCACAGTCTTCCTAGACAGCAATTCATGTCAATCACCCGGGAACTCCCTCTGCCCGTAACAATGTCAATGGGCTTGAATTTTCTGTTAACGTTGGGGTGAGAGGGCTATCTCTCTGAGTCCTGTATCAAAAAGTTTACTTCCCAAGGAATTTTCCTTGTGATCTAGACCTGATCTAGCCTGCCTTTTATAATCTCAAAGCAAAAGGGAAAATGCTGCCCAGTGTTTTATTGCCTAAAAGCTCAGGTCTGGCAGACTTACACCATTTTGGACTCCTATGATCTTATTGCAGAAAAGCTCAGTTAAACTGGGGGGATAAACGCAACTGGAACCCCAATGAAGTGACCGTGGTGCATCGCAGACGTGGAGATGCACCTGTAAAATAGTCCTAACTCTACGAGTTCCAAAAACACCATGTGCGTATAAATAAAATATCTCTTTATTAATATTACTGTAAAATTTTCATAATATGTGTATTCCTTTCAAGAAAATACATATTTCAATTCTTGTTTACCACCCCTTCCCCCCGACAAATGCATAATTGGGAGTGTGTGTGTCACTCAGATAAATCAAACATTGGTCTCTGACAGACACAGGTAAGACTAAAATGGATATGTAATCTTAAAGGAGCATTTTCTTTCCTCCACTTAAATATGTGGATAGCCTGAAAATATTTTTATTTTACAAATAGTTTGCAAATATGACTTTGAATTGTTAAGGAGACAATGTCCCAGGACAGGCTGTGAGGTGTGGTTAGAAGGTGAGTGGCAGGTTCTGTTCACAAGAGCCACGTTTCGCTGCCCCAGAAGACGGATGGCTGTTAAAGTGATGCTATTGCTCTGTTCTGTGTGTGCTGTGTGTGTGCTGTGTGTGTGCTGTGTGTGTGCTGTGTGTGTGCTGTGTGTGTATTCTGTGTGTGCTGTGTGTATATTCTGTGTGTGCATTCTGTGTGTGCTGTTTGTTTTCTGTGTGTGTACATGCCTGTGTGCACTCAAAACATTTAAACTCAGGCAAAGCTTTGCTCATGCCGATATTACTCAAATCTCTTGAAGAGGAGAATATTCTGGCTGTCTGCATGGCTGTGGCTGAGCGTGGACCTCTGCACCAGGAGGTCCTGGTTGGATTCCTGGTCAGGGCATCAATATTCCTACCTCTCTATCCTTGCCCCTCCTCTCTAAAATCAATGAAAAGATCTTTAAAATGAGAATATTCTGAGGATGAAATCTTCGTGAATCCCACTTCTTTGAAACTGCTCCGTCCGCCGCCTCATTCTGGAACAAGCACTGCGTGTCCCCTCGTGGGCTCTGACTCCAAGTTGGTTATTCAGTGTTTGATTTGCCTGTTAAGTGTTTTGGTTTGGGAGTTTGGTAAAATCAAATTTTTACCTTCTCCTCATAGTTTGGCATCCTTTAAGAATGAAGACACAGGAAACAGAAATGAACATATCTGATTTAAAAACGCTCTGTAGATATGCACCAGCTGGCTGCAGCTTGTCCGCTCACCTCCTGTCAGGACCAGCCAAATGCGTGGAGGCCTCTGCTCCAGAGAGAGCTGGGCAGCCGCCTGCATGTTCCCGGCTCACGTGCAGGAAAGGAAGGAGGGAAAAGAAGGCACATAATGATCTCACTCATTTGTGGAATATAATGAACAACGTAAAAGGATGAACAAAAATAGATCCAGAGACAGAGAAACATCAATCAGAACATCAAACCTCAGGGAAAGTGGGGGAGGGTGGGGGTAAGGGGGAAAGATCAACCAAAGGACTTATATGCATGCATGTAAGCCTAATCAATGGACACAGACAACAGGGGGGTGGGGCATGAATGAGAGGTGGGGGGTAATGGGGGAATAAGGACACATATGTAATACATTAATCAATAAAGAAATTTAATAAAAAATAAATAAAAAGAAAACATTTAATAAATAAATAAATAAATAAATAAATAAATAAATAAATAAATAAATAGAAGGCACATAAGCTGGGAATGTTTCTAACGCATGGGTCTCTCCTGGAAAGTGAAACGAAAATGTCCTTCTTTCTGGATAGCTTCCTCCCAGCACTGAAGTCGCAAACATCATGGGGAGTAGAATCTAGATGAAAACGGTGCATGGCCTGTGCTTACTGGGCCTGCTCCCTGGGATTGGTGCCTCCTTCACTGTGGCTACCACGATGGCCAGTTATCAAGGTGACAGCACCTGCACATCCCAATGGCAAGGTGTCCTCGATAAAATAGTCATCTACTCAGCACTGTACATGCTGTGAAATGTGTTCAAGATAGCTAATGTTCCTTCACAGAGCACGGACAGAACCACGCAGGCAGTGTGCGCCCTCCCGCAGCTTCTACCCTAGTCCTCTCCTTGATTCACTGTTTCCCAAGCCATGGAGCACACACCATTTTTGTTACATGGAACAAGTAAATATTACTATTACGTGCAGAGGTACCTGTACTGGGCAACACACCCGGGTGTGTTTAGGGGGGACTGCAGAGGAAGTCTGGAGCTCAGCTATGATGAGGCCTCAAGCGTGAGGCTGAGAAGATGAAGGAATGTGCTTTGCCCACCTGTGTTCCCAATGAACACTTACCCAGTACACATGAGGAATAATATTACTACTACCAACAATGTTCCAAACACTGTCCTGACTCCATCATATGACAGCAAACGTTCGGTCATCACAAATGCCTTATAAGGAAAGTATCATTGTTCTTATTCTACAGATACACCAAGTGGGTCTCCTAGAATGGAAGTGACTTTTTACAGGTGCATGAGCAGTAGGTGACAGCTGGTTCGAGCCTATGCCTTTGTAATACAAAATCAAGGTTTAGTTTTTCTTTTAAACCCAAACTGCCTTCATTCAAAGGCAAAAATACTCAGAGGTTTTGGGTGTCTTTGTTTTTGGTCTCATGTATTCATTCAATATTCATTATGCCTTTACCATAAACTGAGCACTGGGAATGGCCTGGAGAAAAGTTATGTGCCTGACAATTACAATACAGAACACAGTAAGTCCTGGGAAGGGGTAAGGACAGGCATGTGTGGTAAGGCACCTACGGAGAGGTGTCAGCTGTGTGAGGGCTGCTGGTGTCCAGAAAAGGCATCCTGGGAAGAGGAAGCAGGATTCACCAAGAGGGAGGGTCTGGGAACAGGGAGTGGAAAGTGAGGGACCGGCACCAGCACAGGGGAGTGGAATGAAAGAGGGTGAAGAGCTCTGAGCTGCATGGAGAACTGGAGGCCGCTCAGCAAAGCCAGAGCCAGGCAGCAGCATGGAGTACCGTAGGGAGACCTGAGCCTGGAGAGATCAGAAGGGTCCACTCTGTCTATAACTTGGAAGCATCTCTGGATTTCACCTGAAGGTGATGGAAAACCACTGAGTGGGTGAGCTTATGCAGGCTGCAATGGCTGTGACCTGAAACCTCGAGGCAGAGGGGATGAGGGGGGCTATTACCGGCAGAGATCTTTGGTGAGAGCTGGTGCTAAAAACTGTCTCCACTGTCATGTGAATCTTTTCAGGACAAAGATGTATATCCAGCTGGCCCTTTAATCGGGGTCAAACTGCTGTCCATACAAATGAGCATTAACAAAAGAGGTCATAAACAAGTGCAATCAAATAAAGTTTAGATTCATGTAAATCACATGTAAGATTTTTTGAACTTGATTAGCACCTGATAGCACCAAATAATGGATTTCTTGGGTAGTTGTAGAATAATGATGCTTTTAAAGAGAAATCAGGCCTTGAGTTGGAAAGGCCCTTTTATTGGAAGATTGTCATTTCATACCTCTAGAATAATTTTTACTTATTTTGGAACTTTTCCTTCCAGCTTTCTAAATCTAATCTGGGGCATGGACATTGCTTGACATCACAGATCTTTGTAAAGGTGATTTGGTCAAACAAAATCCCAGGAAGATCCTGTCTCAGTCCTTGGCTTCCACCACAGCCATTGATTTAAGCTACCTTCATTCTGGACTTCCTCTTGATACATTTTCAGTTGTTAACGTGACCCTTAACTATAGTTGCCAGAGAATCCCCTGGCCCCTCAGAGCAATGCAGAAATCCTAGACCAGGAGAGGTTTTTGACTAGGCTTGTGCCCCACCCAGTGCAATACTTAGGTAGCTGTTTTCTCTTGACTTAAATGGGCACTCTTCAAAATGCTAATGATCTGAATCACATCCAAAGGAGAGGTGTGGCTGTAAACACAAGATGCTGCCCATTGTCCCACAGAAGGCTGTCCTTTCAGTGCCAGAGAACAGCAGTTGAGTAGCTTTAGTCCATGATGCAGATGTTTTAAGGAGCTTGAGTAGTCATAAATTAGAAAAAAAAATATAATCTATTTTTGTGTATTCATTTGGTTATAGTATCTGAAAACTTAGTACACATTACTTATGAAATTAGCACCTCCAAACCGAAGCTCAGCAAGAAAACTGTGATTTCTATAGCAAGAATAAAAAGGAACAATTCTGAGAAGGGACTAATAGGTTGGTCAGTTTTGTACCTGGGCTCTGGTAACTCTGGCCTATCCTCTCTCCTTGGGATCCTAGCCTCCTCATCAGGCCATGGAGGAATACCTTAGGTGGCCCCAACATTTGGGATCTACTTCAGTGAAGAAGGGAAGAGAAGCTGCTTTGGGGTTGTCATGTTATAACTTCTCAAGGTAAGATTTCAGACACACATTTATGTATGTTAGAAATGTATGGAAACAGATATTCAGTCACTCAGTGCTGGGGCTGACTGGCAGACCCGGAGGGACAGATGAATGATTACTCTGACACACGTTTCTGTGAAAGAGAAGGTTAAGGGGCTGCTTGGCTTTAGGAACCAAAACAGCCCTGTTCACCTGTCTCCTCAGGCTTTTATTGTAACAACAGCTTGAACTAAAATTAACTATTAGATACTATCAGCAGGGTAAGTATCCTTGAGAAGACACATGCATCTGCAGTGTCCTTTAAGCAAGGATGTCTGAAGACTAAGCTTAAAGATTCCAGTAAAACACCCAGGGGCTCAGACTTGTTTGGAAAAGTCAAGGCAGGGACTTCCATCTTTAGCAAGGTTCCCCTAGAGCAGTGGTGAGCAAACTCATTAGTCAACAGAGCCAAATATCAATAGTACAACGATTGAAATTTCTTTTGAGAGCCAAATTTTTTAAACTTAAACTTCTTTTAACACCACTTCTTCAAAATAGACTTGCTCAGGCAGTGGTATTTTGTGGAAGAGCCACACTCAAGGGGCCAAAGAGCCACATGTGGCTCGCGAGCCACAGTTTGCCGACCACGGCCCTTGAGGCCTCTGACTTTTTGGAAAGTCCTCCTTAAAGACTTTCCAGCCGAAACCGGTTTGGCTCAGTGGATAGAGCGTCGGCCTGCGGACTGAAAGGTCCCGGGTTCGATTCCGGTCAAGGGCATGTACCTTGGTTGCGGGCACATCCCCAGTGGGAGGTGTGCAGGAGGCAGCTGATCCATGTTTCTCTCTCATCGATGTTTCTAACTCTCTATCCCTCTCCCTTCCTCTCTGTAAAATATCAATAAAATATATATTTAAAAAAAAAAAAAAAAAAAGACTTTCCAACCAAGTCTCATGCTTCCCCACATCTCCCCCTTTTTTGTTTTGCTGGCTGCAGAAGACTGAAGGAGGCAGGTGAACGGGCCTGTCTGGTTCCTTTAACCAAGCACTCCCTTAGCCCTCTCTTTCACAGAAACATGTATCAGAGTAATCATTCATCCATTGCTCAGGGTCTGCCGGTCAGCCCCCACAGGTGGTGCCCTGTGTGAGGACCAAGGACTGCAATGAGACACAGCGGCAACTTCAAAAATGAAAAGTAACTATGTAGTAAGTCATTGGAGCCCACTTGGGATTTCCAAATTCAAGGGAATTGTCTCTCAGCTAAGGAATTCAACTATCTCTGTTATGCTTCTTAAGAACGTGAGTATATTTTCCACTGGAAAAATTAGCCTATCTCTGAAAGTAAGAAAAAAAAGTTTATCCTGTATTTGCCTAGGAAGCAAAGGTTTGATATATATATATATATATATATATATATATATATATATATATTAAATTATTATGTTAATCAGGAACTTTATTACTTTAAATGAATAGATTATTTAATACTATATATATATATATATATATATATATATATATATATATATAATATTTTAGTTTAATGTATTTGACTACTTTCCAGGGTTTGAATTTTAAGATTTGCTTTGTCTCTTTTTGAAGGAAAGTTTTATACTTAAGGTATATGGAAAGCTCTGTCAAAGAAGGAAATAATAATTATATTCTATTTATATATGCATATTAAATAGATTCTGATACACTATTAGTTATAATATTGTAGAATATTGTGTTTTGCAGGAAAAGATTCCATGTCATTTGCATTAAAATCAAATCAATAACCATATTATTTTAAATTTCTTGTCATTTGGAGACAGTCACTGTTTTGTTATGATGCATTTAGAAAAATGTTACATCTTCTGAGGGATCCATAGAAAAGGACTCTAACATTTTTCAGACCATCCCCTTCAAGCTGGATAACTGTATAGAGTATTTAGATTTTTAGAAATAATGGCAAGAAAAATCAGCAGAAACAGCATTTAATTATAGGAATGAATGAACTAAAAATAATTATAGTTTTTGTAATTATTGTTCTCAAGGCAATATGTTTGTTTGAATAAATCTAATAAGAATCTGTTTTCTTTAGGACGTGTCAGTTTCCAATTGTAGTTTTATTAACCAAAACTTTATTGGAATGTCATGTCTGAGAGACATTCCAGGACTCTAGATGTCACCAGAAAACTCTAAGGAATGAAGATTAACTTTGAAGCCAATAAGCCCCTGGGATAAATAGCCTGGTACCTTGCTTGGTAACATGGTTCATGGTGGTCTTTCCGGGTAAGGAGCAAAGGTTCCTTTCCTGAGAGATGGCATGAAAGGAACCTCAAGACACCCAGGGGCTCAGACTTGTTTGGAAAAGTCAAGGCAGGGTCTGCTGCCTTCAGCAAGGTCCCCTAGAGGCCTCTGACCTTATGGAGAGTCCTCCTTACAGACTTTCCAACCAAGTCTCATGCTTCCCCACAATTCGAAGTCTACTGAACAGCTTCCATATACCAGGAACCATTAAGATTCTGGGGGCTATGAAGTAGACAGATTGTGGTTCTCTGCTCTCCATAGCTCCAAGTGGACAGATGTGCAAGCATATAATTGAAATGCAATGTATTTCAATGTCACAAAAAGTAAAAGAAATGTAATGTGATAATGCTTATAATCCTATATAATAAATAGCTAATAGGCAAATTGTCCCCTAGACCAGGAGTTCGACCAGGGGGCAGGGCCAGCCCACCAACTGCCCACAGCCCCTCTCCCAGCTGGCCTGGCCCAATCAGCCTCGATCGGGGCAGGTCGGCCAGATCCCACCCATGTGTGAATTTGTGCACCGGCCCTCTAGTCAATATATAAACCACTGCGATGACAGGATGCTCAATGAGCAAACAGCCTCCTAGGAACCAGGTCGTGCTTCAATGAGTGTGATATTTGAGCTGCAGGTCAAATGTGTGGCTCATCCAGAGATCACCTTGTTTGGAAAATATATTGGAAATGGTTTTATTTCCATGGATAAATGCATGGATATATCTGAGGTCAATATTTAATACACTGCAAAACCATAGTTATGAGTGGAAAATACAACAAATATTTTTTTTCTTTTATTGATTTTTAGGGAAGAAGGTAGAGAGAAAAACATCTATGTGAGAGAGACACATCAATGGGTTGCCTCCCTCATGTGCCCTGACTGGGATCAAACCCGAAACCTAAGTATGTGCCATGACCAGGAATAAAACCCATGACCTTTTGGTGCATGGGACAACATTCCAACCAACTGAGCCACACTGGCCAGGGAAACAAATATTTTCCATTGTGTAAATTTTATATTTAGTAGAAAGCCATATAATCTAAGTATGTAAAGGGCTTCTGGAACTCTCCCAAATTAAAGGTGTTTGGTTTTTTTAAAGTGCTTATCATTCACAAACATGAGTTACTAATACGTAGTGGATGCCTGTTTATTGAGAATCCAAATTGAGGAGCTCAAAAAAAAAAAAATCCATTAAAAACATATTCTAGCCTGGCCAGTATTGCACAGTGGTTGAGTGTGGACCTATGAACCAGGAGGTCCTGGTTCTATTCCAGGTCAGGGCACCAGCCCGAAGTGTGGGCTAGATCCTCAGTGTGAGGCGTGCAGGAGGCAGCTGATCAATGATTCTTTCTCATCATTGATGTTTTTTTTCTCTCTCTCCCCCTCCCTTCCTCTATGAAATCAATAAAAATATGTCATAAAAAATCATGTTCTATAATTTATTTAGTGGGAAACATTTTACTAGCAGATGTCAAAGATTTATTATTAAAATTAAAATCCCCATGGGTTTTTTTTATAGGATCAGGACACTACCACATAAACATTAAAAACCGTGGACTTTTAAAATACCTTAGAAAACATTCAAAAGAGCTGAAGTTTAGATGATTATTTCTAAATATATTTGACTAAATAGAAATTCCCTAAAAACTTGTTATTTCAGTACTTAAAAATAGCAATTGAGCAAACAAAAATATTAGGTCACCCTCCCCCACTATCTGTTTTACCCACATTGTCCCCATCTCAGGTGAAGAAGACTAGTTGTTCAGGTAGAAATGTACACTCTCCTTCGGTTCCTCTCTTTCTTGAATCCCTTACTCTACTTTCCATAAAAGAATTGGTCCTGTGTAATTTACATACTTAATCTTATTGTCCGTCTCCTGCTGCTAGAATGTCATCCTCACAAGGGCTGGATTGGGTCTCTTCTCTTCACCGGCCCATCTTTGAAACCATTGCGGGGACATTGGAAGTGCTCACTGAGTATTTGTTGAGCCTGAAGGATTTACTGTCCTCTTACTCAATGTCTCCATTCCTCCTTCCTCCTGTTTCCTCTTGAACACATTCCAATTATGACACAACCCTCTCGGGGTTCTTGCTTACTGATAACATCTTCTTGGCTCCTTTGTCAATTTCTTTCCTCTTTCCACTTAGACACGGATCATGGGACTGCCACAGGATTCATCCCCTACACCTCTGCCTCTCCATCTGCCTCGCTACCTCAGTGACCTCATCCAGCCCATGGCTGAAGACACTGGCTCTCTGCTGTCAACGATCACATGTTCACTCCAGGTCAGGCTTTCCCCTCGTAGCCAGACTTGCATCAAACTACCCACGTATTTTCACATGGATGTTAAGTTAGCCTCTCAGTCCTAACATGCCTCACTCTAAACTTGATCTTTTCTCTAAATGTATCATGCCGTCTACTCATCTTAGTTAATGGCAACTCATGCTTACAATTGCCCAGGCCAGAAGTCCATGAATAATCCTTAACTTTTCTCTTTTTTACATCTCTTGTCTATTGGTTAGATCTTCCAGATATGACTAGTCTCTGATCATCTCCAGCACTACCACCTTGAACCAAGCCGCATTCTCTGCAGCCTGAACTATTGCTTTGTAGTTGGTTTCAGGTTGTTCTCCAACCTGCATCAGGTGACCTTTCTAAAACATAAATCAGATCACCTAATCCCTCTGCTCAAAACCCTCCGGCAGCTACGGTCTCAATCAGTGTTACGTTCAAAGCCTCTCCTGTGATCTGGAAAGCCCCAAGAGTTCCAGCTCCCCAAGCTGCTCTGTTCTCCAAACCTGCCATTTCTCTCTCGTTTCTAATTTCACTGTCCTCCTTGCTGTTCCTCAGATACACCTTGTACACTCCCACCTCTGCCCCTTTGCAAGAGCAGTTTCCTCTTCCTGGCATGCCTTTCTGCCAGATATATCCCGCACTTACTTCCCACCATTTTTTCAAGTCTCTGCTCAAATACCACCTTCACGGAGAAGACTTCTATGATAATTCAGTATAAAATAGCACACTCAGCACTGTATATTCCCGTTGATCATTTTATAGGTTTTATAGTTCTAAGACAACTTAACTTTGTTATATTTTTTTCTTTATATCTGTCAGAATTGGGAAGTTTTCCATATTGTTCACAAAAAGTGCCTAGAATATGCATAAATAGTTTTTAATAAATTAATACTATATTTCTGAAACTCTTTTTATCAAAAGAACATTTAATCCTTCCTGGATAATAATAGCCCTATCAAAAATAGCACAATATCACATCTCACACTGTATATATAAATTTACTCAAAATGGATCAAAGACCTACATGGAAAAGTTAAATTATAAAATTCTCAAACAAACAAACAAACAAACAAAAAAAAACCATAAGGGTAAATCTCTGATTTGGCAGTGGTTTCTAACACATGAACCCAAAACACAAGCAACCAAAGGAAAAATGGGTAAATTGGAATTCATAAAATTAAAAACTTTTGTGTTTCAAAGAATACCATCAAGACAGTAAAAACATAACATATTTAATGGAAAAAAATATTTTCAAATTATATATCTGATAGAGTCATATCTAGAACACATATGAAATAAAGAATTCTTACCACTAGATAACAAAAAGACAAATAACTCAACTTAAAAATACGAAAATGATCTGAGTAGACATTTCTTCAAAGAAGATATATAATCGGCCAATAAGCACATGAAAATGTTCAATATCAGTAGTCATCAGGGAAATGCAAAGCAAAACCACAAGGAGATATAATTTCACACCCACTAATATTGCTATAATGAAAAAGACAGATAATATGTGTTGGGGAGGATGTGGAGAAATTGAAAACTTCATATACTGCAAGTGATAATGTAAAATGATTCACCAATTTTGGAAAACAGTCTGGCGGTTCCTTAAAAGATTAAACTAAGAGTTACCAGATAATGCAGCAACTCCACTCTAAGGTATAGACACAAAAGACATGGAACACCTATGTCCACACAGACCTGTGAGTGAATGTTCACACGTAGCAGCAGTGTTCATGAGAAAAAAACTGGAGACAGCACAGAGGCCCACCAAATGATAAACGAATAAATAAAAATCCATTTAACAGAACATTTTTCAGCAAGTATCAGAGCATGCTACAACATGAATAAATCTTAAACACATTATCCTAAGTGAAAGAAGCTAGTCACAAAGGACCACATACGGTACGATTTCGTTGTTATGAAATGTCCAGATAGTAAATCTACTGGGACAGAACCTGGAGTGCTGGTTGTGTAGGGCTGGGTGGATAAGAGGATTGAGGGTGAGGGTCACAGCCAAAGATATGGAACTTTTTGGTGTGATGAAAATGTGCTAAAATGGATTGTGATGGTGGTTGCTAAGCTCTGTGAATACCTAAATATCTATGCTATTTATTAGTCTCCTTGTTTATTGCCTGTCTTCCTCTGAAAGTAAGTTTCATGGACTTAAGCATTTTGTCCCATTCACTCCTGGTCCCCTATCCCAGAATAGTGCCAGGCATATATGAACCACTCAGTAAACATGTTGAATGCATACTAGTTACAATATTGTTAGAAAGACTATAAAGCAATGATTGCAAGCAGAGCGTACAGCAGGCCCTGGCGTATGTACACATTGCAGAAGCAGTATTTGGAATTTTCTTGAACAGCACAAATATTTTAGTTTGTATAATTGTATTTATTGGAGAAGATCATTTTAGAGATTTCTTTGATAACCAAGAGTTTATTGCATTATTAAATGTTTTAATGAAGTGTCCTCTCATAGAAATTGTTTCTTCCAAGCACACTGGAGTCTCATCTTAATTTTAACTTTGCTAATTAAGTTACACAAAAAGATATGAACAGGGATTTCAAGGAAGACCAACAGCAGCTCCTGTTTGGTGTACAATATGCACTTGAATCTTCTGACACTCTTAATGACTTCGTAGATAACCAGCCAAATCATACTGATTATGTAATCCGGTGTTAATAATTATCTTTCTGAATTTACAGCCAAATTTCTTAGGAATCCAACTATCAGAGAAGCATCTGTTTGTCCCTCTTCTGTGATTTGTTTCTTGCTTTTAATTTCACTACTGAAACCAAATGTCATTAAAGCTACCCTTTCATTTAAAATTCAAAATTCCACATTGCTCAAGCAATGGAGTATTGCATCCTCCCTGACCTGAAGTAGCATGACAAAGCATTTTTAGAGACACAGTGCCAGGAAGATAGAAGACAGGTATTCCCAGGTGACTGCCTCTGAAAACAAAGACAACCAATACTGAAATACCTGCTGAAGTTTGGGGACTGATCACAAGGCCAAACACAAGTAAATTGTACCACCTAAGGCAGCCCTCACAGCCTGTATTGAGTTCAGAATTTTAAAAAGTATTTTAATTTCTCAGTAGCCCCTTAATTCAAGTTGCTTGAATCATAGTTACTTATTTTACAGCAAATATTTGCCCTGCCCCATTTTGTTCCAGGCAACAGTAAATCTCCCCCTCCCAAAAATAAGGTACTTTGAAAATGTGTATATTTATCACACATAAGAGAAGTTACATTAAACTATATCTATTTTCGGTTAACCAAATGGTCACTAATTGTTGCAAATAATAAGGGCTTGCATTAAATATATTCTGCATATGTGACGAGGCTTGTTTGAAAGCACAGATTGTTTTCTTTATTAAACGAACAATAATTGGGACTGACACAATCAAAACCACTGTCAGGGCTTAGCAGTAATAGAAAGCGGGCTCTTTCAGATGAAATGCAGTGTAAAAAGCCAGCTGTGTCTCAGCTTCCTCCTTGCTCTCTAGGGTTGTCTTGTAAAAGGAAATATTTCACCGGAGCTTGGGAAGGGGTGTGGCCAGCGGTCCCAGGGGCCCTGCAGTGGCATGAATGGTGTTTACATGTTGGTGTTGGTGCCTCCACCACCTCCAGTGGCCAACCTCTGTTCCTACACCCACAAGGATGGCTGGGTTCTTCTGGAAAGAGCTGGAGAGAAACTGAGGAAGAAGATGGAAGCAGAAAAGCAGACCTGAATGTTAATCCACGTTTTAGGACTTTCTCATAGTCAGCCAGTATCTTTTTTTTTTTTTTTTTGAGGCAAGATTTAAATGAGAACGAGAGAAACTCCAATTCAAACCACGGAGTCTTGATAAAGTCCAGGAACGGAAGTGATAGCAAACAATGGAACTCATAGTCTCCCTCTCCAACTTGTCAAATAACAACAAAAACCCAAGGTCTGGTGGCCAAATTAAGCCTTTGCAAGGAAATATCTCTTTAAAACATTGATAATTATTCGCTCTCTACTGCTCCTTTGCTGTGATGCTTTGAAGTAAATTTGATGCTTACTTAAATTTGAACTTGTTGATGAAGTCACTGCCCAGAATCTTTCCTTTAAGTGTAATAATATTTTACAAGCAAAGCCTATCCCTTTCACTTGAAACCCAGTCTCCTCTGAAGTCCCACAAAGGACTTCAGTTCACGTCTTTCTCGCAACATCTGAAAGATTTCTCTCACCCCCTTTCCAAATGTTAAAACAAAGGTATTTTTAACCTACATCTGGTTTCCTTTCCATCCTGGGCACCTTAAAAACATCAAATGTTTCTCCCGTCTCCGTGGTCCTGCAAGGGGATGGGGCATTAATGGCAAACTGTCACCATGCAAGGTTCTTGGCTGCCTGTGAGTGAGCCCTGCCTGAGCCCAGGGACTGCCCCTTCCCTGTGACCCGCCGTTGCTGCCAGCAGGCGCCTAGTCCACTTAGCTGCTTTCCCTTCTGTCATGACCACTCCTCTCTCCCACCTCAGGAAAGGCTTTTATGCATTTTGTTCATTTTTCATTTCCTTTGTACATGCTTTTCATCGCTTTCTCTCCTGTGCCTACAACTAAGCAAGAGAGTTAAACTCTAACAACAATAAAAAAATTGGAAAGAGAATTACTTTTTCCTTTAACTCAGAAATTGAACATCAAAATAGCAGGGATTTCAGAAGGAAGAAAATTAATTTTGTGAAATGCCTTGGTGTCTGGGCAGTGCATGGAAGGAGGTGGGATAGACCCCCCTTCCAATCGCCAAGGTCACAGGTATGCCAAATTCTAAAAGCACATGTGCACTCATCGCATTGTTTGTTTCTTTACTCATCAAAATCATACATTTTCCTTCTTTAACTTCAACAATGACTCCTGTCATAAACTCTTTTTTTGTCTGGTATTAATGTTGCTATACCAACATTTGAAAATTATCCAATCTATTTCTATTCTTTCATTTTCAATATTCCTATGTTTCCTATAAGCAAAATATAGCTATACTTTTGAAAAATTCACAGTGCTAATGTCGATCTTGTAGCAATATGTTTAATCTGCTAACAGATTGCAATTACTGATATATATGGAACTACTTTTACTAAAATTCTTTTTTGTTGCACTTTTTTTTCCTTTCCTTCTAATCCTGATTTCTGTTTGATAAAATTTTCTATATTCTTTTTTTTTTTCAGTTCCCTCACAAAAGTAACTATAAATGTTTTTAACAATATATGTGGTTGCTTGTTGTCCTTATTCTCCTTCTTAAAAAGACAAAAAAAAAAAAGAGGGGGGCTTTAGCTTACACTCTGCACTGAACAGCACCCCTGGCTCCTCAGTCCTTTCTCCCCTCTCTCTCCCTCTCTCACATCACACCTTCTGTCCTATTATTGTTGTTTAATATACTTTTAGTTTCATCTTTAAATACAAAAAAAGGTGTTTTTCTGTCTACTTCATGATCAGTTTCACTGTTACTTTTCTATTCTACTCCTCTTCGTACTTTTCTTCTTGCTGAAGGCCATCACCAGGAATTTTTCACAATGAGGTCTGTAAAAGTAGTAAACTCTGCCTTCATCTTTCTGGATTACAAAATAAATTCCTTAATGAATAATCTATTAGCTAGGTATGGAATTCAAGGTAGATGGCACTGAAAACATTTATCCCTTGTCTTCCAGTATAATTTATTGCCAATGAGAAATCTGCTGTCAAAAACTCAGGTGAGCCCTGGCTGGGTGGCTCAGTTGGTTGCAATGCCATCCTGTACACCAAAAGGTGGGGCGGTTTCATTCATGGTGAGGGCATATCTTTATATACATGCATTTCTTCACAGTATATTTTATTAAGATATGATTGACATATAACATTGTATTAGTTTTAGTTACATCAGGTAATTGCTCTGTATGTATAATGGTCACCACAATAAGTCTACTTAATGTCCATCACCACAAATAGTTACAAATTTTGCATGTGTGTGATGAGAGCTTTTAAGGTCTACTCTCTTAACAACTTTCAAATATATAATACAGTATTGTTAACTACAATCACTGTCTATACTTCAGATCTTCTGGACTTCTTTATCTTATAATTGAAAGTTTGTACCTTTTGGTATATAGGTCTGCACCTTTAGGGAATAGATATACAGAAACAATATACAGAGGATATAGATATAGATGTAGATGTAGGTAGAGATACAGATAGAGATGATAGAGATAGAGATGATAGAGCTAGAGCTAGAGCTAGAGCTAGAGCTAGAGATAGAGATAGAGATAGAGATAGAGATAGAGATAGATACACATACAGATATATGTATAAATATAGGTTTAGAGACAGATTCTGGATGAAATCTTCAGTACTGTCTCTCAATTTTCTAATCCTTTTATGAATGTGTCCAAACTAAAATTCATCTCATCAACTTTGTATTTTCTATGAATTAATATATATTTTTATTTCTAAGATTTCCAAATTGTTATGTGACATAAATATTTTTGTTTTATTCCAGTCTTTTGTGATTGATTATTCTTGTTGCAGTTATTAGTCCCACATTCATCTCATTGATGACTCCAGGATTGTTCTGATGTTTTGATTTTGTCTATAGTGCATTTATATTTGCATTTTGACATTTTGGCTCTCTTTCTCAGCACTACAATTCTTCAATACACATTGAAATTTTGATTTGTGGGTTCAAATGTGAAATATTTAATTTTATTGTGTTCATTTCTCTTTTTCTCTGCTCATCCCTTGCATAGAGCCCTTTTTTGTCACTCTACATCCTGGGGTCTTGACTGCAGAACCAGGTGTCTGAGAGGTCATGTGACATTGAGAATGTGCTCATGGAATGGTGGGCAAGTGGAGTCTGTGTCTTCCTCCCACACAGGTGCATGTAGGCCAGTGTCCCTGAGAGCAGCAGGGAGGAGGTCCTACCTGTCTTCTTTCACAACCTGGGAACTTCACTCCAGACATGTTTTCAAACAATAATCTCAATTTCCTTCCCCAAACTTGTTTCAAAGAATTTTGGGGCCCTGTTACCCACATACTTCTTTGTCCATTGCCACATACTTCTAGACATGAAGCCAAACAGCTCCCCCCACTGACATCAGCACTTTGCATTTACTTCTCACTGGTCTCATGAATAAAAATTTTCTTGGTGCCTTCAGTGCCATATGGGTTAAGAGCAGCAGCCCTGAGTCAGTTTTCTTGGGATCAAATATCAACTTAATCACAGGACACCTGCAGATACTTGAACAAAGGACTCCATCTCTCTGTCTCATTTTTCTCATCTATAAAACAAAAATATTTATTGCTGCAAGGAATAAGCGAGAGGGCATACACAGAACACTATAACGCATCAGGTGGATGCTGTGTGCCAGTTGTGATATCAAGAACACAATTAGGAAGAAGAACCAAGATGGTGATGTA
Organism: Plecotus auritus; assembly: GCF_963455305.1. Classification (NCBI taxonomy): domain Eukaryota; kingdom Metazoa; phylum Chordata; class Mammalia; order Chiroptera; family Vespertilionidae; genus Plecotus; species Plecotus auritus. The sequence continues at coordinate 106,072,166 of NC_137782.1, forward strand.
AGTTAATGCAGTACTTGTAGCCTCCCACAAAATTACAACTAAAATAGAAACAGCCATCATTCAGAACCACCTGGATTCTGGCTGAATGGAAGCCCTACAACTAGAGAAGCAAATAAGAAAGCATATTGAGACGGTAGGAGTGGTAAAGGCACTGAGTGGGGTGGTCCAATACCCATATGTGGTTTTCTTTCAATCCAGGGGGATATCTAGGCTGTGAAGGCCTCCCAATCCCACACCAGACCCCTCAGCCCAAGGTTCCAGAGCTGGGCAGAGAAGTCCCTGTAACTTTGGGTGGTGAAAACCAGCAGGGATTGTGGCTGAGTGACACAGAGACTGCCAGAGTCCCAGCACTTTCTCCTAAAGGACTGGCACACAGACTTACACAGACATGCTCCCTCTAAGCTCCAGCACTGAGGCAGTGGCTCAGGAGGGATCCAGGGACTTATGGGGAGGAACTGGATAGTCTGGCATCAGGGCAAGACCTCAGGGACAGCTTTTCCCAGGCATAAATGCTCACAGAGGTCATTGTTCTTACGCTGAGGCCTCCCCGCATCAGAGACCTGACTGGTAGGGGCCATATCTGAGTCTCCATCAACCTGGCTCACACTGTTCACCCCATCCTGCTGATTCCCTGTGACCCCACTGCACCCAATTTGCCTCCCCACTCAAGCTGTTTGAAGTGGCTTTTCCATATGAATCACCTGTCCTGGCTTAGGCTTCAGACTTTCCTAAAATCTCTCATACAAGCAGCAACTGGAATTAGCATGCTCCATGGAACTCAATAAGAAGCCCCAGACCTGGCACTAATAGCAGTCTGACTTTCTTCAGAGCTTGGTCTCTCCTGGGCACTTCCAAGCCCACCACAAGTAGTAGCCAAGTGCAGACCACTCTGTAGCTCCTGAGGAGTTGCCCCAGGCTGACTTTGCATCTCCAGGGGAGGCCAAGAGCCAGTGCACCTGGTGGACAGCTTCAGATCACACCAGATTACAACTCTACACATCTACAAGTGAAACACTCAAGGGACAGACTCAGTGAGCACCAAGCCCCACTGAAGCAAGTCCTATTCCATGGGGGTGTCTCCTGCATAGCAGCTCTTCCACTATAGTCCTCACAGCAAATTAGCCTGGGGGTCAATTCCTCCTAGTGACACCAACAGCAATCAAGGCTCAACTACAATAATAATGTGCACACAGCCCACACAAGGGTTCACCTAGAATGCCAAGCCCAGGTGACTGGGGAGGCTGAGCCACTGGACCATACAGGACACCTAGTACATAAGACCACTCTACCAATTCCAGGAGACATAGCAGCTCTACCTAATAGATAGAAACAAACACAAGGAAGCAGCCAAAATACAGAGACTAAGAAACATGTCACAAAGGAAAGAACAGAAGAAATCTCTAGAAAAAGAACTAAATGAAGTGGAAGCAAGCAAACTGCTAGATACAGAGTTCAAAACAATGGTTATAAGGAAACTCAGGATCTTAAAGAGAACTTCAAGGGACTTAGTGAGAATTTCAAGGATCTTAGTGAGGTTTGCAAGGAAATTAGTGAGAACATCAGACATAAAAAAAGGATTAGTCAGAAATGAAGGATACACTAACTGAAGTAAAGAATAATTTACAAGGAATCAACAGTAGAGGATACTGAGAATCAAATCAGTGATTTGGAATATGAGGAAGCAAAAAACACCAAATTAGAACAGCAAAAGGAAAAAAAGAAAACCTAAAAATATGAAGATAATGTAAGGAGCCTCTTGGACAACTTCAAGTGTACCAATGTTCTCATAATGGGAGTGCCAGAAGAAGAGAGAGAGCAAGATATTGAAAACCTATTTGAAGAAATAATGACAGAAAACATCCTTTACCTGGTAAAATAATAGACTTATAGGTTCTAGAAGCACAGAGAGTCCCAAACAAGAAGAACCCAAAGAGGACCACACCAAGACACATCATAATTAAAATGCCATGGGTTAAAGACAAAGAGAGAATCTTAACAGCCACAAGAGAAAAGCAGTTAGTTCCCTATAAGGGAGCACCCATATGAATGTCAGCTGATTTCTCAACAGAAACTATGCAGGCCAGATGAGAGTGGCAATAAATATTCAAAGTGATGAATAGCAAGGACCTACAACCAAGATTACTCTACCCAGCAAAGCTATCATTTAGAATTGAAGATCAAATCAAGAGCGTCACAGACAAGAAAAAGCTGAAGGAGCTCATCACTACCAAACTAGTATTACATGACACGTTGAAGGGTATTCTTTAAGAAAAAGAAGAAGAAAAGAAAAAAAGTTCAAAAATATGAACAACAAAATGGCAATAAATACATATCTATCAACAATTGAATCTAAAAATCAAAATGGAGAATCTAATGAACAAAATAAGCTGATGAATAAAATATAGAACCAGAGGCATGGAAACATGGAATAGACTGACAAATCTCAGAGAGAAAGTGAGGGAATTATCAAAGAACTTACAAGCATATATGCATTACCTATGGACACAAACAATAGGGTGGTGAAGATCTGGGGTGGGTGGGAACTGGGTGGTAGGGAAGGGGGTATCTGTAATACTTTCAACCATAAAGATTTTTTTGGTTGGAAAAAATGGTGGCTGCATAAGCATATGTGCAGTGTACCTTGTCCAGGGGCCAGACAGGAAAAGCAACTAAATTGGAGAACATCCACCAGGAATTAACAAATTAGACACAGCTAAAGAGACAATTTCCAACAAGGAAGAGCAGAGGATGCCTGGAGAATGGTAGGAACAGGGATCTGGACTTGAGAGCAAATTCTGGGGAGCAGGCCAAGATTGTGAGGAGGAAGCCTCATTGCACCAAAGCCGCATCCCTTGGTGACAGGCATAACATCCAACTGCACTAAGGAAAATCTGCAGGGCTGCTGGTGACAGGGTAACCTGGACCTAAGATCACAGCCACAAAAGGCAGCCGAGAAAGGTCGCCCAAAAGGTGGCCTGAACAGTGAGGTGCTGGGGGGAAAAACCCGCAGTTTTGTGGTTGTTTTGGTTTCATTTTGTTTGGGCTTTTATTTGCTAAACCCAGAACATAAGACTTTTCAATTGCAAACACTCACTGGAGGCTTTGGTGCAGGGAGAGAGGAACAGATTTAAGGTGCCTGAGGAAAGGCTGGAGAGGGAATCAGGGCAGGGAGACTGGCCAAGATTCCTGCATTGGGGACATTCCTAAGCTTCCAAACCTAAGAGGCCATTTCTCCCCTGAAAAGCTAGCCCCTCCCAGTAGCCTCAAGGCAAATAATACAGCCTGCCACACCCTGCCTGCATTTTGAGCTATGCAAAGGAAACAAAGGCAGAGGCCAAGTTTACAGTCTGAATAGGCCCAAAGAGCCAACTTCATTGGTCTCCATACAAGGATCTCTGACCAACCAAGACCAGAATAATATTTTTGGCCACTCACAGAGGAGTAGCTCTGGGTCAGGAAAAAAACACCCATCTTACTCCCTGAAAGCGAAACAGCACCAACCCCACCTAAAGCCCTGTCAGAAAATGATGCTTGATTAAGTCTGACAGCTAGCAGGCAGGCAAAGCAGGCAGATTGACCCTGCCTGCTTGCAGCCAAGGCGTTTGGAGACAGAAATAAACAAAGGACTGGTGGATCCCTTATAGCTTCAAGCAGGGTGTGAAAGCCAAAACATGGTGTCTAATAGTAGCCAACACCTAAGTACCATATTTTTCCGTGTATAAGACACCCACATGTATAAGATGCCCCCTACTTTTCCAACCCAAAATTAAGAAATCAACATTTTAAACATTTTGCTGGTTTTCCTCTTGAGGCCTTCTTCTTTTTTGGCATCTTCAGGAGTTATTCTTCCTTTTTTCTCCACTGTCTGATCATACACTCAGTGGGAGGAGGTCCAAATTGTCTCTCTGCAGCTCTATTTCCATGCTCTTTTGCATAGAAGATTACATTCAGTTTGAATTTTGCAGAGTAAGACAATCGATTACCAGTATTTATCTTTTTATTTTTTAACATCTTTAGGGGCTCAGAACGCTCCAGTCCCTGTTGTACCTGCACACTCTCCACCTCCAATTACGGCATCAGCTGACATCAGTAACAATAAGGCTCGCGACTGGAGGAAGCCTGTTTGACAAGGTATGGGCAGCTACACACCATGTGCTCTGTCCTTGGCTGACTTCCATGTATAAGACACCCCTCAATTTTCAGTCTAACAATTTTAGAAAAAAATAACAACCTATACACAGAAAAATATGTTGCTAACAGTAAGCCAAGAACTTGAAGACAGACAGAAGAGTGGGGTAAAGCAGCTCCCATGGGACAGTAAAACTCAGCTGAAGAAAATGACACTACACTTCTTTATTTTTTTTTAATTTTAATTTTTTTTTATTTTTCATTTTATCAAATTTTATTTTTTATTTTGTATTTTTTTTACTTTTTTTGCACCTTTTTCTTCCCCATAGTCTTCTTTCCTTTCATTTTATTTTCCTTTCCCCCTTTTAGTTTTTGTATTTCCTTTCTTTTTCCCACTTTTTAAAAATGGATATTCTTTATCTGCTTTATTGATATGTTATTATTCTAACCACTGTTGGTTTATTCATATATCTAATTTCCTCTTCACTGCTCCTACCTCATTTCCCCTTCACTTTCTGTTCTCTTCACTACTCAATTTTTTTTTTCTTTCTCTTCTCATGTTCTTTTTTTTCCTAATTTTTTTAACTTGTTTCACTTTCTAAATTTTGGCCTATCTGCTCTCTCCTCTATTTTCCTTTTCAAAAATAAAATTATTTTTTATTTTTTCTTCTGGTCTTCTCATTTATTTTTTCCCTACTCTATTATAAACCATGGTCTTTCCCCATTCATCTAATTCCTCAACTTTATTTTCTCTATTTAAGCTCTGCTTCTACAGATTCCCCTCCCCCCCCCCCCCCGCCTTTTTTTTTCTGGGTGCTTTTTGTTTCTGCTTTTTGGTTTATTTGTTTGATTGTTGGTTTTCTCCCATAGTCTGTCTTTTCTTTTCTTTTTCTCACTAACATTCTAACTCTCTTTTCTCTTTCCTAATTCTCTTTCCTCTTGTTGTCACTTATATTGGGGTTATAGGTGTCTTGTATACATTCATGTTCTGTTCCTTCTGTGTCATGTCTTGTAGTGTTGTATTTTGTGCTGTTTGGTAAGTGCCACCACAATGGTTGGCACGATGTGGTAGGGAGTGAGCCACATAATCAGACACCCCGAGAGGAGCCCCCATTCATGAATGGGACAGTAACATTCAAGACCCAACTACAACAAGAGAACCCAGATATCTCAAATAGGGGGCCTCACTAGAACCCCCAGCTCAGGAGACCTGAGAGACTATACCACTAGGTCCCACAAACCATCTAGTACATAAGACAAACTCAAAAAATCTGGGTGGCATAGCAGTTTTGTCTAATACATAGAAACAATCACAAAGAAACAGCAAAAATGAGGAGACAAAGAAACAACCCCCAAATGAAAGAAAAGGAGTAATCACCAGAAAAGGAACAAAATGAAATGGAGGCAAGGAAATTGTCAGAGAAAGAATTCAGAGTAATAGTTATAAGGATGCTCAAATGTCTGGATAAGAAATTCACCAACATGTAAGAATAAAGAGGAAATGAAGAATGACATAGCTGCAATAAAGAACACAGTGGAAGGTTCCATCAATAGACTTGAAGAAGCTGAGGACCAAATCAGTGAGTTAAAAGACAAGGTAGAAAAAACACCCAAGCAGAGCAGCACCTGGAAAAAAAATTAAAAAGCAGGAGGAGAGTCTAAGGAGCTCTGAGATAACAGGACATGTAAAAACATCTGCATAATAGGGGTACCAAAAGGAGAGGAAGCTGAGCAAAGAATAGAAAATCTGTTTGAAGAAATAATGACAGAAAACTTCCTTGACTTTGGAAAGAAAAAAAAAGTCACACAAGTCCAAGAAGCACAGAATCCCAAAAAAAGAAAACTAAAAATATTGACACCAAGACACATTGTAATTAAACTGGCAAATGTCAATAAAAAAGTAAGAATCCTAAAGGCTGCCAGAGAAAGACCGAAAGTTAACTATGAGGCATCTCCCATTAGACTATCAACTGATTTCTCAACAGAAATAGATTCAGCCAGAAGGGAATGGAATGGATATAAAGTGGTTCAAAGCAAGGGACTGAATCCAAGAATACTCTACCAAGCAAGGCTATCATTCAAAATTGAAGGGGAAAACAGGAGCTTCGCAAACAAAAAAAAAAAACTAAGATAGTTTATTACCACCAAACCAGCAATGCAAGAAATGCTAAAGGAACTGCTTGTAAAAAGAAGAAATATAAAGGGAATAAGGAACACAGGCATAAAGAATAAAAATGGCAACAAACAAGTAATTATCAATAATAAACTTAAATGTAAATGGATTCAATGCTCCAATCAAAAGACATAGGGTAGCTGAATGGATAAGAAAACATGACATATATATATATGCTATCAAAACAAAGGACTCACACAGACTGAAAGTGAAGGGATGGAAAATTTTTTTCAGAAAAATGGAAATGGAAAAAAAAAAAAGCTGGGATTAGCAATACTTACATCTGACAAAATTGATCTCAAAGTGAAGACCATGAAAAGAGATAAGGAAGGCCACTTCATAATACTAAACAGATCAATACAACAAGTTGCTATAACTCTGGCAAACATATATGCACCCAATACAGGGGCACCCAAATACATAAAAAAAAAAAAAACTCCTGAAAAATATCAATGGAGCTATTGACAGCAATACAAGCATAGGAGAGGACTTTAATATCCCATTGACATCACTAGATAAACCCTCTAGACAAAAAATCAGCAAAGTGGAGAAAAAAAATGGTGGCGGAATAGACAGACATGTTCCGAGCCTTGTTCCAGAGCAGAAAGAAAGAACAGCTGAGGGTCGCACGAAAAGTGTTTGTTGGCAAGTTAAGGGACAGATAAACTCCAGGAGAAGGTGGGGGACTGCTAGACGGGGTTCCCCTGACCAGGAAGCCCCCACTGCAACTGGGTCCCCTCCTGAAGCTACGGGCTTGGACGCAGAGACTGCGCCATCTTGAAAGAGAAAGTGGAGCTTATCAGAAGCCTGAAAATCCACAACTGCGGCACCCACTGAACAGCTGTGAGCCCCAGAACACTGGTCCCCAATTGGCGCAAACACGCAGATACAGAGGAGCTTTACACTCCACCACGAAAAGGTCAGATTTTGCCTGAGATAAGGAGAGAGAGAACTACATAACCAGACATCCAGAGACGAGAGACCATGGGGAGACAAAGAAACAGCCCGCATATGAAAGAAAAGCAGGCATCACCAGAAAAGGAAGTAAACAAAATGAAGGCAAGCAACCTTCCAGAGAAAGAATTCAGAGAAATGGTCATAAGGTGGCTGAAAAGAATGGAAGACAAATTCAACAATATGAGTAAGAACCAAGAGGAAAAGAAGAAGAACCAAGAAGAAATAAAAAATGACATCGCTGCTGTAAAGAACTCAATAGAAAGCATCAAGAGTAGACTAGAAGAAGCAGAGGACTGCATCAGTGAGCTAGAAGACAAGATGGGAAAAAATACCCAAGGAGAGCAGCTTCTAGAAAAAAAAAATTAAAAAGCAGGAGGAGAGCCTAAGGCAGGGGTGGGCAAACTTTTTGACTCAAGGGCCACAATGGGTTCTTAAATTGGACTGGAGGGCCGGAACAAAAGCATGGATGGAGTGTTTGTGTGAACTAATATAAATTCAAAGTAAAGGAGCGGAGGGGAGAGCAAGAGAACCCTCTGCTCTTTCGGCTCCGCAGGCCAGATAGAACAGCCGAACAGGCCGGATCCAGCCCGCTGGCCGTAGTTTGCCCACAGCTGGCCTAAGGGAACTTTGGGACAACACGAAACAAAACAACATCCTCATAATAGGGGAAACTGAGAAAGGAACAGAAAACCTGTTTGAAGAAATAATGACAGAAAACTTCCCTGATATAGGGAAGAAAAACCCCACACAAATCCAAGAAGCTCACAGAGTCCCAAGCAAAATGAATCCCAAAAGACCAACGCCAAGGCACATTATAATTAAATTGGCAAACACCAACGACAAAGTAAGAATCTTAAAAATGGCAAGAGAGAGACAGAAAGTTACATACAAAGGAACCCCCATCAGACTAGCGACTGATTTCTCAACAGAAACTCATCAGGCCAGAAAGAAATGGAATGAAACATACAAAGTCATGCAAAGGAAGAGACTGAATCCAAGAATACTGTACCCAGCAAGGCTATCAATCAAAATTGAAGGTGAAATCAGGAGCTTCACAGACAAAAAAGGACTAAGGGAATTTATTACCATCAAACCAGCAATGCAAGAAATGCTAAAGGGTCTGCTGTAAAAAAAAAAAAAAGAAATAGGAAACGAAGAAGGAACACAGGGGTAAAAAATAAAAATGGCGACAAATAAATACCTATCAATAATAACTTTAAATGTAAATGGATTAAATGCCCCAATCAAAAGACATAGGGTAATGGATTGGATAAGAAAATAAGACCCATGTATCTGCTGTCTACAAGAAACCCACCTCAGAAAAAAAGACGCACACAGACTGAGGGTGAAGGGATGAAAAAAGGTTTTCCAGGCAAATGGAAATGAACAAAAAGCTGGGGTAGCAATACTTAAATCTGACAAATTAGATCTCAAAGTGAAGGACATAACAAGAGATAAGGAAGGCCACTTCATAATACTAAAGGGAGCAATCCAACAAGAAGAAATAACTCTGGTAAACATATATGTACCAATACAGGAGCACCCAAATACATAATAAATCTCCTGGAGGATATCAAGGAAGAGATTGACAGCAATACAATCATAGTAGGAGACTTTAATACCCCACTATCACCATTGGACAAATCCTCTAAACAAAAAATCAGCAAAGAAACATCAATCCTAAATGACTCACTAGACCAGATGGAATTAATTGACATCTTCAGAACATTTCACCTCAAAGCCACAGAATATACATTCTTCTCAAGTGCACATGGGTCATTTTCAAAGATAGACCATATGTTGGGAAATAGGCAAAGTCTCTTCAAATTCAAGAAGATAGAAATATATCAAGCATCTTCTCAGATCACAGTGGCATAAAACTGGAAATCAACTACAATAAAACAATCCAAAGAAATCAAACACCTGGAGACTAAACAGCATGCTATTAAACGATAACTGGGTTACCAGAGAGATCAAGGAAGAAATAAAAAACATCATGGCAACAAATGACAATGAAAACACAACAATCCAAAATCTATGGGATACAGAGAAACCAGTCTTGAGAAGGAAGTTCATAGCTCTACAAGCCTACTGCAAAAAACAAGGAACAATGGTAATAAATTACCTAACCCTACAACTCAAAGAGTTAGGAAAAAAGCAATAAGAAAAGCCTAGTGTAAGCAGAAGGAAGGAAATAATAAAGATCAGAGTGGAGATAAATGACATAGAGACAAAAGAAACAATACAAAAGATCAACAAAACCAAGAGCTAGTTCTTTGAAAGGATAAACAAGATTGATGAACCTCTAGCCAGGCTCACCAAGAAGCAAAGAGAGAGGACCCAAATAAACAAAATCAGAAATGAAAGAGGTGAAATAACAACAGATCCCGCCGAAATACAAAGGATTGTTAAAAAATACTACAAACAACTCTGTTCCAACAAACTGGACAACCTGGAGGAAATGGACATATTACTAGAAAAATATAACCTTCCAAAACTCAATCAGGAAAAATCTAAACAGCTCAATATGCCAGTAACTATGGAAGAATTTGAAGCAGTCATCAAAAAGCATCTGGCAAACAAAAGCCTGGGGCCAGACGGCTTCACAGGAGAGTTTTACCAAACATTCAAGGAAGAACTAAAACCTATCCTCCTCAGACTATTCCAAAAAATTCAAGAGGAAGGAACACTTCCAATCTCCTTCTATGAAGCCAGCATCACCCTAACACCAAAACCAGATAAAAACAACACAATGAAAGAGAATTACAGGCCAATATCCCTCATGAACTTAAATGTCAAAATCCTCAACAAAATTCTAGCAAATCAGATCCAGCACTACATCAGGAAGATCATACACCGACCAGGTAGGATTTATCCCAGGAATGCAAGGATCGTACAATAATCGCAAATCAATAAACGTGATACATCACATAAACAAATTGAGAGATAAAAATCACATAGTCATATCAACTGATGCAGAAAAAGCATTTGACAAAATCCAACGCCCTTTCTTGATAAAAACTCTCAACAAGGTGGGAATAGAAGGATCATACCTCAACCTAATAAAAGCCATATATGATAAACCCACAGCTAACATCATACTCAATGGGCAAAAACTAAAACCATTTCTCCTAAGAACAAGAACAAGACAGGGATGCCCACTCTCACCACTCCTGTTTGACATAGTACTGGAAGTATTAGCCATTGCAATTAGACAAGAAGAAGAAATAAAAGACATCCAAATTGGAAAAGAAGAAGTAAAGCTGTCCTTATTTTCAGATGACATGATATTGTACATAAAAGACCTGAAAGACTCCATCAAAAAACTAACAGACTTAATAAATGAATTCAGCAATGTAGCAGAATACAAAATTAATGCCAAGAAATCTATGGCATTTCTGTACACCAACAGTGAACTTACAGAAAGAGAGACTAAAAAAGCAATCCCATTTACCATCGCACCAAAAAAATTAAGATACCTAGGAATAAACTTAACCAAGGAGGTAAAAGACCTATACGCAGAAAACTACAGGACACTGAAAAAAGAGATAGAGGAAGATGTAAACAGATGGAAGAACATACCATGTTCATGGATTGGTAGAATCAACATCATTAAAATGTCCATACTACCCAAAGCAATCTATAGATTCAATGCACTCCCCATTAAAATGCCAATGGCATATTTCACAGACCTAGAAAGAACTCTCCAAAAATTCATCTGTAATAAAAAAAGACCCCTAATAGCCACAGCAATCCTGAGAAAGTAGTGTAAAGTAGGAGGGATCTCAATACCAGATTTCAAGCTGTATTACAAAGCCACTGTTCTCAAAACAGCCTGGTACTGGCACAAGAACAGACATATAGATCAATGGAATACAATAGAGAATCCAGATAAAGACCCAAACCACTATGCACAATTAATATTTTGACAAAGGAGGCATGAACATACAATGGAGTCAAGACAGTCTCTTCATTAAATGGTGTTGGGAAAATTGGACAGATACATGCAAAAAAAATGAAACTAGATCACCAACTTATACCATACACAAAAATAAACTCAAAATGGATACAGGACTTAAACATAAGATGGGAAACCATAAAAATACTAGAGGAATCCACAGGCAGCAAAATCTCAGACATATGCCGTAAGAACTTCTTCACTGATACTGCCCCTAGGGCAATGGAAGCCAAAGAGAAAATAAACAAATGGGACTACATCAAAATAAAAAGCTTTTTCACAGCAAAAGAAACCATCAACAAAACAACAAGAAACCCCACTGTATGGGTGAACATATTTGCAAATGTTATCACTGATAAAGGTTTAATCTCCAACATCTACAGGCAGCTTATACAACTTAATAAAAGGAAGATAAATGATCCAATAAAAAAATGGGCAACGGACCTAAATAGAATCTTTTTTTTTTTTTTTTTTTTTTTTTTTTTAAATAAATCTTTATTCAGATTATTACAATTATTTCTCCTTTTTTCCCCCATATTTCCCCTCCAGCCATTTCCCACCCCACCTTCTGCCCTTACCTACCCCCCACTGTCCTCATCCATAGGTGTATGATTTTTGTCCAGTCTCTTTATGAACCCCCCCATACCCCTTTCCCCCTGAGAATTATCAGTCCACTCCCTTTCTATGCCCCTGATTCTATTGTATTCACCAGATTATTCTGTTCCTCAGGTTTTTAATTCACTTGATTTTTAGGTTCACTTGTTGATAGATATGTATTTGTTGTTCATAATTTTTATCTTTCCTTTTCTCTTCTTCCTCTTCTTTAAGAATACCTTTCAGCATTTCATATAATACTGGTTTGGTGGTGATGAACTCCTTTAGCTTTTTCTTGTCTGTGAAACTCTTTATCTGCCCTTCAATTCTGAATGATAGCTTTGCTGGGTAGAGTAATCTTGGTTGTAGGTTCTTGCTATTCATCACATTGAAAATTTCTTGCCACTCCCGTCTGGCCTGCATAGTTTCCGTTGAAAAGTCAGCTGACAGTCGTATGGGTGCTCCCCTGTAGGTAACTAACTGTTTTTCTCTTGCTGCTTTTAATATTCTCTCTTTGTCTTTTGCTCTTGGCATTTTAATTATGATGTGTCTTGGTGTAGTCCTCTTTGGATTCCTTTTGTTTGGGGTTCTGTGGGCTTCCTGGACTTGTAAGTCTATTTCTTTCACCAGGTGGGGGAAGTTTTCGGTCATTATTTCTTCAAATAGGTTTTCAGTATTTTGCTCTCTCTCTTCTTCTGGCACCCCCATAATTCTGATGTTGGTACGCTTGAAGTTGTCCCAGAGTCTTCTTACATTATCTTCAACTTTTTGGATTTTTTTTTTTGCTTTTTGCTTTTTCGGTTGAGTGTTTTTTGCTTCTTTGTATTTCAATTCTTTGACTTGATTTTTGTGTTCCTCTTGTCTGTTTTTGGGTCTCTGTATAATATTTTTTATTTCAGTCAGTGTATGTTTAATTTCTAGTTGGTCCTTTTTCATCTCTTCGAGGGTCTCGTTATATTTATCGGCCTTTTCTAGGATATTCTTAAAAAGCCTTATAACCGTGGTTTTGAATTCTATATCCAGTCGTTTGTTTTCCTCCATTTCTTTCGTTTGTGATCTGATTCTTAGACGCCGCATTTTCACTGCTTCCCTGAGTTGGTAGATTTGTGTGCTAGGTTTCCAATTTGGCCCAGTGGGTCTGCCTCCCCAGTTAACCTGGGGTGGACACTCTTGGTGTACTCCTTTGTGGACTGTGTGTACAGCCTTGTTGTAATTAAGTCTTTATTGTTGTTGGTATCACTGGGAAGAATTGACTTCCAGGCCAGTTGGCTGTAAGGATCAGCTGTGTCTATGCTGGGAGAAGTCCGGTGCTGGAGACAGCCTTATAGGATTAGACTTGCCAAATTGCAATAGCCTCTGTGCTCTGCTTGGATGGGGTGGAGTCTCAGTCTTGGCTTCCCATCAGCCTTGCCCTTGCTAGCACGTGTGTGCCTTCAGTCCTCTGCCTTCCCGGCTCCCGATTCTCTGCCCGAGAGTCCAGACTCCCCCCACAAGAGCGTGGGTCTCCGGGGGCTCGCCTGGAACTGGGGCTCACTTCAGTCAGAACTGGTGTTCGGTGCCGTCAGGAGCCTCTCACTCCCTTCCGCTAGGGAAAGCCTGTGGCAGCCTCCCGCAGCCTTTGTGCGCACTGGCGCTAGCGGACTTTCAGTCTTCCGCCTTCCCCGGCTCCCGAGTCTCCGCCCGAGAGTCCAGACTCCCCCCACAAGAGTGTGGGTCCCCGGGGGCTCGCCTGGAACTGGGGTTCGCTGCAGTCAGAACTGGGGCTCACTTCAGTCAGAACTGGGGTTTTGTGCCGTCAGGAGCCTCTCACTCCCGTCAGGAGCCTCTCACTCCCTTCCGCTAGGGAAAGCCTGTGGCAGCCTCCCGCAGCCTTTGTGCGCACTGGCGCGAGCGGACTTTCAGTCTTCCGCCTTCCCCGGCTCCCGAGTCTCCGCCCGAGAGTCCAGACTCCCCCCACAAGAGCGTGGGTCTCCGGGGGCTCGCCTGGAACTGGGGTTCGCTGCAGTCAGAACTGGGGCTCACTTCAGTCAGAACTGGGGTTTTGTGCCGTCAGGAGCCTCTCACTCCCTTCCTCTAGGGAAAGCCTGTGGCAGCCTCCCGCAGCCTTTGTGCGCACTGGCGCGAGCGGACTTTCAGTCTTCCGCCTTCCCCGGCTCCCGAGTCTCCGCCCGAGAGTCCAGACTCCCCCCACAAGAGCGTGGGTCCCCGGGGGCTCGCCTGGAACTGGGGTTCGCTGCAGTCAGAACTGGGGCTCACTTCAGTCAGAACTGGGGTTTTGTGCCGTCAGGAGCCTCTCACTCCCTTCCGCTAGGGAAAGCCTGTGGCAGCCTCCCGCAGCCTTTGTGCGCACTGGCGCGAGCGGACTTTCAGTCTTCCGCCTTCCCCGGCTCCCGAGTCTCCGCCCGAGAGTCCAGACTCCCCCCACAAGAGCGTGGGTCCCCAGGGGCTCGCCCGGAACAGGGTTTCAGTGCAGTCAGTACCGGGGTTCAGTTCGGTCGGGGGCTCCCTTCCCCCTTCCGCCAGAGAAAGTCAGCCAGGCTCTCAGCCGCCCTTCCTCTCTGCGCGCACAAAGACCCTTTGCCGTACCTCCAATTCTCTGTGAGCTTTTCTCCTTCCTTCTAGTTGTAGAATTTTCACTCAGTCAGCTTTCCTGCGGTTCTGGATGGTGTCCGTTCTGTCTTTTAGTTGTAGTTTTGAAATTGTTGTGCGAGGCAGCAGTTTAGGTGTTTACCTATGCCGCCATCTTGGTTTCTCCTCCTAGAATCTTTTTGAAAGAAGACAGAAGGAAGGCCAAGAGACACATGAAAACATGCTCAAAGTCACTAATTATCCAAGAGATGCAAATCAAAACGACAATGCGATACCATCTCACACCTGTCAGAATGGCTATCATCAACAAATCAACAAATGACAAGTGTTGGCGAGGATGCAGAGAAAAAGGAACCCTCGTGCACTGCTGGTGGGAATGCAGACTGGTGCAGCCACTGTGGAGAACAGCATGGAGTTTCCTCAAAAAACTGAAAATGGAACTCCCATTTGACCCAGTAATCCCACTCCTAGGAATATATCCTAAGAAACTAGAAACACCAATCAGAAAGGATATATGCACCCCTATGTTCATAGCAGCACAATTTACATTAGCTAAGATTTGGAAACAGCCTAAGTGCCCGTCAGCAGATGACTGGATCAGAAAACTATGGTACATCTACACAATGGAATAGTATGCTGCCATAAAAAAGAAGGAATTCATTTGTAGCAACCTGGATGGAATTGGAGAACATTATGCTAAGTGAAATAGGCCAGTCAATGAAAGAAAAATACCACATGATCTCACTCATTTGTGGATAATAAAAAACATTATAAACTGATGAACAAAAAGCTAGATACAGAGGCAGTAAAGCATCAAACAGACTGTCAAATTACAGCGGGAAGGTTAGGGAGGGGGAGGGGAATAGGAGATCAACTGAAGGACTTCTATGCATGCATATAAAAATAACCAACGGATACAAAACATTGGGGGGTGAGGGCATGTATGGGAGTGGGATGGGGAGGGGCAATGGTAAGATATGTACACATATTATACCTTAATAAAAAAATGAAAATAAAAAAATCAGCAAAGAAACATCAATCCTGAATGATTAACTGCATCAGGTGGAATTAATTGACATCTTCAGAACATTTCACCCTAAAGCTACAGAATATACATTCTTCCTAAGTGCACATGGGACATTTTCAAAGATAGACCACATAGTAGGACACAGGCTAAGTCTCTACTAGTTCAAGAAGATTAAAATCATATCAAGCATCTTCTCAGATCACAATGGCATAAAATTAGAAATCAACTACAATGAAAAGAATAAAAAACAATAAAAATCATGAAGGCTAAATAGCATGCTATTAAACAACGATTAGGTTACCAAAGAGATCAAAGAAGAAATAAAAAACATTCTGGAAACAAATGAAAATAAAAACACAACAATACAAAATCTATGGGACACAGCGAAATCAATCCTGAGAGGGAAATTTATAGCACTACAGGCCTATCTCAAAAAACAGGAAAAACTGGTAATAAGTTATCTAAATCTACAACTTAAAGAACTAGAGAGCTACAAGCAAAGCCCAGAGTAAGGAGAAGGAAGGAAATAATGAAGATCACAGTGGAAATAAATGACATAGAGACAAAAAAAATCAATAGAACCAAAAACTGGTGCTTTGAAAGGATAAACAAGATTGATGAACCTCTAGCCAGGCTCACCAAGCTGCAAAGAGAGAGGACCCAAAAAAAAAAAACAAAATCAGGAATGAAACAGGTGTTCAATATATGTTCATTTCTTTGGCATATATTTGCCTTTATGTCTTTGAACATATTTATAATAGCCACTTTAAAGCCTTGTCTGCTAATTATAATATTGAGTCACCTCAGGGTTTCTATTGACTGATTTTGTTTTTCTTGATGTGGGTCATATTTCCTGTTTTATTTAGTGATTTTCTGTTAGGAACTGGATATTAGGAATAATATGTGATAGAGGCCCTAAATTCTGTTCTGTGCTTCTGAAGAGAGACTTTTACAATAGTAGGCAGTTAATTTGGCCAGGCTCAAACTGCCACATCTGTCCATTGTGAGTAGCAGCTCAAGTCTGTGTTCAATTATTTCAGCTTTCCAGGACTGTTTTTTTGTTGCACTTCCTAAAGTATCACACTATATACTGTTTGATAAAAATCTACGGATCTAGGGAAAGATTTTATACAAATTGAGGGTTCACCTGCTTTGCAACTCCCACATTTCCAGGATGTTTCCCCTAACTTTCTGGCTGGTCAGCCAGCACCCAAAATTTTCTCCTGACACTTCAAGCCAATTGTGGCTTTCTGCCACCAGGACCACATTCAGCCTGGGGAGTGTTCTCGGGCAAAAGGCGTGAACTTCCCAGTGGCACCTATGCAATCCACCTCTCAAAGTCACCAATCTCTCCCCTCAATGTCTGCCTGCTTTGCTGACCTTGAAAAGAACTGTAAGTTGCTTGTTTATGTGTATGTGTATATTGACTCTTTACGTTGTCATCCACAGGAGGGTTAATCCTACCAACCTATTACAGGGTTCCAAAAAAAGCCAGGAGCACTGTGCATTTAAGTGCTTTATCCCTACAAACAATGGGATGTGTCCATATATCAAGTAAACTACAAGTTCAAGTCTATACTCTCTAACCATCTCAAATACCAGTAAATCTTGAGATTAAAAAAAAAAGTCAAAACACAAAAACAAAACCCTGAGGCGTTAGTACTTTTGCTCATATTTACCGAAATACAACAATGCTTAAGTAATAACTGATGGCAAAAAAATTATTTTCACTCTAAAGGAAGAAAAATAACTTGATATTTTAATTTAAATGTGAAATGTCTCCACTTTTCAAATTAGAAATCTAGTGCAGCTCTGTGCAGTAGAAGTTCCTGTAACGGTGACAAGGTTTTCTCTATGCTTTGTACGGCAGCCACTCGCACAGGCAGCTGTTGAGCTCTTGCAAGGTGGCCAATGCCAGTAAAAAAACAACTGCATTTTTGTTAGAGTTCATTTTAAGTAATTTAAATTGAAATAGCTGCATGCAGCTCATGCCTGCTGTACTGAGCAGCTTAGGTACAGTGCACATGAAACAAATAAGTGATGGAAATAAGCAGGAGGCAGGAGGCATTTTTGATGAGTTAATAGAGATTATTTTAATGTGGCTTAATAAATCAAAAAATAAAGACTTCAGTCTCTTTATAATGTAAAAATATTTATTTTTAAATATATCGTTTTCCCCCAAAAAAACAGTATATAGCATTTATACTGCTGTTGTTGTAAACTGCATTATTAGGAGCACAAAGTAAATGGCAAGAAAATAAAATTTGAAAAATGAATTTATTAATACACTAAACATTTCATCATGTATCTTATGTAATAATTTATGGCCCTAAGTCAAGAAGAAACTCACCTGTAGTATACCTGATTTATCATGTTAAATGTGTAGATAATGTAGACTCACATCTTCCTTAGAATTGAGTATTTCAGCTAAAGTGAAAAACAAGATCATCTAAAGCACCCTTATATCTACCATAAAAAATGCCTGGTGCTAGCCCTCAATAAATTCACTGAAGACCATTATCCCTCCTAGATGTAATAAATTATTGTTTCTGAGGCTGAGAAAGGATGGTGCAGTTGTCTTACATTTAGATGCCAAGCTGTGTGAACAGTGTGTCTCTAGACTCCCAGAATCCCACTCAGAGAGGAGAGGTGCACCTGTTCTGCGGCTCAGGGTTGTGGCCACTGAAAGATCCAACAGGATCCAGCCTCCATGGCAATGTTCATTGGCCACAACCCAGTGTTCACTGAACATCGGTCAAAGCTCAATGTTCAATGTTCATTGGTGGAAGAGGAGATAAGGGACATTGCCCTGAATTACTTCAAATCCTTTGTATGTTCTCTCTCTCTCTCTCTCTGTCTCTCTTATCTCTCTCTCTCTCTACCTCTTTCTCTTTCCTTCTCCCCTCCTAGAATTTATGTACCTGAATTTGAGCAAGTTAAGGGTGAAGATGTAAAACTCCATTATAATATATTTTTAATTATGATTAGAAATGGATAGAAACCGAAGTTTTTTATTAAATTTATTGGGGTGACAATCCTATCTAATAAAAGAGTAATATGCAAATTGACCATCACTCCAACACACAAGATGGCTGCTCCCATGTGGACACAAGATATCCACCACAAGATGGCCAGCAGAGGAGGGCAGTTGGGAGGGACCAGGCCTGCAGGGGAGGGCAGTTGTGGGCGATCAGGCCAGCAGGGGAGGGCAGTTGGGAGGGACCAGGCCTGCAAGGGAGGGAAGTTGGGGGCGATCAAGCCTGCAGGGGAGGACAGTTAGGGGTGACCAGGCCAGCAGAGGAGGGAAGTTGGGGGCGACCAGGCCTGCAGGGAAGGGCAGTTGGGGGGGACCCAGGCCTGCAGAGGAGAGCAGTTGGGGGGGACCAGGCCTGCAGGGGAGGGCAGTTAGGGGTGAGCAGGCCTGCAGAGGAGGGCAGTTAGGGGCAAACAGACTGGCAGGGGAGCAGTTAAGCATCAATCAGGCTGGCATGGGAGTGGTTAGGGGGTGATCAGGCTGGCAGGCAAAAGCGGTTAGGGGCAATCAGGAAGGCAGGCAGGTGAGCGGTTGGGAGCCAGCAGTCCTGGATTGGAGAGGGTGCAGGCTGGGCTGAGGGACTACCCCCCCCCCCCCCGCAAGAATTTCGTGCACCAGGCCTCTAGTGGTTAATAAAGTCATGTAGGTTTCCAGTGTACATTTCTGCGACACATGATCTGCATATTGCATTGTGTGCCCACTACACAAAGTTTTGGGCCCTAATTGTTTAGGTTTCAGTTACCCAGAAAATCCAAACTGCCTCCTTTTAACCCCACTAGATAATTAATGCTTTAGACCATTGTTGACTAATGAGTTTGCCGACCACTGCGTAAGGCATTACCCTTACCCAGAAGTTTTGACTTCAGGTTAAAGACATTAGTACATTATTAAAATGTTTTTTAAGTGTTTTTGCCTAAGGCAGTGGTCGGCAAACTCGTTGGTCAACAGAGCGGCAAACCAAGGCTCGCGAGCCGCAGTTTGCCGACCACTGCTTTAGACTATTCCTGGACTCGCAGAGAAAATAGACTAAGAATGTTAGATCATCTCTGAGCACAGTTACCATTCAGAAAGACTGGCCAAAGGGAAGTCTCTCCTGATGAAGGAGTCAGCACAATCGCCCGCCAGCTTCTGGTTTGAGTGTGTTTCATCTGACATGCTTTTCCTCTGTGTGTGTCTATTTTGGGGTCTATGGAAATGATTAGGCTTACCTACATGATGCACTTACTTCCCTGCTGCAGCAAAAATAAATAGAAGCCTTGATTACCATTATTCACCTGTTTAGGTAAGTCCTAATTCACAATAAAATAGTTCCAAATGTGTTAGGTGGATAAGACATAACTTTGTTTTTAATTCAATTATGTTGAATCCATTTTAAATGACAGCATGTAATATTTATCTTAAAAAACTATCATATAAATGTTTTTTCTCTCCTTGACCTACTTTACCTTTTAATTTTTTATTATGAAAATAATAGTAGTCATACTAATAGTACCAAGTGTAATGAGTAATTTACACAACATATAAAATCATGATCTTGGCCTTCAGAAAAGCATCTTTACTCTCTAAATGGGTCATTCTGAATCCTAAATTGAGCCCTCAAGCAAAAGTACTCCTCTATTGACTAGAACTAGTTGGTTACTATATTATTTGACAAGAAGAGTTGTGTTTTTATCTGAGGATGGGAGATTTTTTTTTTTTGAATTACTGTTTAGTTTTCTTTCCATACAATTCCATTTTAAGCCACCTGTGCATGAAAGTTGCCTTATTTATTACCCAAAGATCAAAGTGCTATAGTTTGTGTGCTTTCTCCATTCCTTCAAGATCATTTGCCTCATCCCCATAAACTGAGTTTGTGACTTTCAACTCCCCTTTATTTCTTCCTGTCTGCCACTGCTTTTCCATCTCTCTGGTGTTAGATTGCTACTGCGCCACACTTGAAACATGTTGCTTTCATTTCTCCTGTTATCATCCATAGTCTAAGGACAGACCTGTTTAGAAAATTGCTTTCCACTGTCTTCCTCCCTTCTTTTCACAGTGTTCTGGGATATGATTTTTCTCCCTTGTGGTCAGAATACAGGAGTCCTTAGAAAAGGCCTGTCTGGAATCAGAACATCCCTCTCATGGGTCCTCTCTGGAGCAGTCCACCCTGGGAGGGCCTGGTTTCCTGTCCGGTTTGCATGAACCAGCTCAGGGCCCTGCTCTTGGATGCAGAAAGGCTGTGGATGTCTGGATGCCATGTTCCATATCGGTGTGGACTCTGTAGTGGTTTTTAATTATGTTGGATGATTTTGTAAAGTCAAGTATATCTTTATTTTTAAGTCTTTATTCTTAAGAACTCAAGAGATGTTTTGATGTATTGCCTTGCCATGTCTTCTACTTTTCTTTGAGGAAAGAGCAAGGGTGATGTGTATAGGTAAGTAATGTCCTACATCAACTGAAAAATTGGTAATCATGTCTCTTTCACATTTCCTTTGTTCATGATATCTAGCGAGATGATTTTTTGCTAAAAGAGGCCATTGAATGTGTTAATTGCTCCAATGGGTGTACTTTTGCATCCTCATGACAAGCCAGGCAGGCCAGGGAGGTACATGGCATATGGACACTGCATGAGGTCATTCCCAGGCGTGTTGTGGGCTGGGGAATGGCTAACGGTGCAGGCAGAGCACTGGAATCAACCCCCCACTGTCAGCACTTCCCGGTGAGCATCTAGAAATAGCAGCACTGGTTAAAGACCCTTACACCTTAGCATTTGTACCACAAAAGTGCAACTAAAACTCATACTTATGCCATCAGAGTTGGTGTTTCTGAGAATTACATCTCAGCGAAATGACTTACTAGCTCTATAACCTCTGATAATTTACTTAACCTCCCAGAATTGGTTTCCACATAGAATTGATATAAGGCTTAAATGAGATAGTGCTTATGACATGCCTAGGATAAGAGCTTGATAAATGACTACTGTTCCCATAATGATGCTAATAACTATGGTAGTTTCCTATCTACTTCATAAGTGAGGGGATGTGGTACCAGGGCTCAGAAGGTGAAAAATGCAGAATAGCAAACAAACCAGAAGCCCTTGGTGCTTTGCCTAGCCGTGCAGTAAGTTAAATCATAAAACTGAGCAGAGCGCCAGGAGATGGGGATGGAGGCAGTCAGGAGGAAAAAAACGCAGATTTTGGCAAGGGAAGCATGATGCAAACCCGAGGTGGGAAGTGTGCTTAGAGAGGACAGCATCCTCACTGGCAGATATATCTCTGCTTGTCACCTGGTCCTTACAGCTTGTCACCAATTCATGAGTTCCATGCCTGCGTCTATCTGGCGTCAGTGGAACTCAGGCCTCTCTTGGCTGTTGTGCCCAAATGAGGAGAAAGGAACCTTTCTTGGGTGGGGTTCCATGTGGTAGAGACTAAGGAATACCAATGGGATCTTCCACCCAGGTACTAGGACTACAGCCAATACACTGTTTACAGGTGATTGTAGACATTTCAGTAGTTCCTATATGGAGGGCCTATCAGATTCCTCATGGCTGTCAGGCACCTGTATCATCAAGAAGAAGATAATGTGCACTGAGCAAACAGAGGCCATGCAGGAGAATTGCATTAAATTGGTTGCCTCTGGTCCTGCAATTAATCCTCCGCAGAGCTGGGGCCAGGGAGGTCATGGCAGGCTCACCTTCCGAGCCACCCATGGTGAGTACTGTGGCTCTGTAATGAAAGCTTGAAACAAGTTCTGCTAGGCTAACAGTCAGAAAGGCAATTGTTCGGGAGCCAATAAAATAAGGAAAGCCAAGTAAAGAGGATAGTAAATATTTAAATAAGTCATATTTAGATATTTCCAACCAAGTGATGGGCTAGCAAAACACTCCTTGTTATCCTCTAATTAAGCATGGATGCAGAGGGGCTGCAGGCTACTTTCAGCTGGATAGGTGAAAGCACTTATTCACCCACTTTCCTTCGTCAAGAAGTGAAAGTGTCATGTCAATGAAGTTAACAGTTAAGAACAAAGTATTTTAATTTCAAATTGTCATTCAGGAAAGAATTTTGAGTACTCCTAAAAAAATTGGCAGTTGTCATTTAATACATGATGTGATCTAAAAGCATATTATTTTTTAGTGTTACCTAGGAGATTTCATCAGCTTCCTGACATTCTTAATCTTTGGTGTAATTGTCTAAAATGATAGAACATCTTTTATTAAACTGATAGAGGCTCGTCTTGCCCTTTGTAAGTTAAGCAAACTCAGGTGATTATTCAGGGCTCAGGGTTCTCACTGCCTATGTCTCACTTTTCTACCCTTCCTAAAACTCTCCGATAGTGATAAAGGTGACATTGTTTTGAAAGATAAGAAGCACCAAAATGATTTCTCCCTGACCTTGCAGGTTTTCCGAAGGGACAGTTTCTGTTAGCAAAATAGCTCAAGCTCTTTCTCACCAAGGATGGCGTTCTGTGAGGTAGAGACTGACTGTCCCTGAGCAGGGATGCTAGCAAGCCCTCATCTCCACTCAGAACACCACTTAACCAAAATAAAGTGGGGAAGCATTTTAGGGTTATTGAGGAAAAAAATGAAGGAAAGAATGGGGAAAATTCCATAGGTCCCATTGTTTCTTAAAACAAGACAGGTTTCAATAATAATTCTTGGCAGCCTTTTGATAAAGCAGCATATTTACACAGCTAAAAACTAATCTGTTAAAATTAAGTTTTGTAGAAAGAATTACAGGCTGATGGGGACAGAACAGCCTGGCTGCTCTGTCAGGCGCCCTGTCCTCCTGCACCTGAACCTGAACCCGGAGGTCATGGGAGCCGCCCGGCCTTCACTGCACAGGCTCCGCGTGCAGAGGTGGGTCCGCTGCTGGCCAGCTGCCTTCCTCTTTTTCTTGGGGACTTCAAACCAAATAGGCGCTCCATAGAGTCTCGGAGGTGGCACAGTCTGGGACAATAAGATACTGCTGTCATTCATTCTTAAGGAACTGTGGACTACATGGCTGTAAAGTCAAAGTTATTATATATATATATATATATATATATATATATATATATATATATATATATATTCCCTGTTACCAAAAAGTAGGGGTTATGTTGCCTTTGTGCTGTTTTGGACTCGGCCCGAAGGCGAGGAGATAGTCAAGGGAAAGGAATGAAGAGTCTTAAGACAGCAGAAAAGGATGCAGACATTTGTAAGTAATAAGATTCATTAAGGGAAATCATAGAAGAGGCAGTAATAGTCATTAACCCTAGAATGCATAACCTTAGATTCCGAGTTCATAGTAAGTTTTGTGGTATGTCGCAGTTTTTAATATTCTAGAAGTTGTAAAAATTTCTTTTTCTGAAAGATGACTGGCTTTATGTGTATGCAAATACACGTAGGAAACTTGCTGTGCTGACCACTTTGTGTCTGAGTATGTATTTCTGGATGGCATAATGTTGCCACTTGCACTGGTTTCCTGGCATGAAAATGTTTATTGCACTCATTAGCTAAGAGGGTATCGGCACTGGTCCAATGAACACAGATCTGCCTTCTGATTTCAGCCATTAAATTGCAATGGGATGCACAGGCTTACCATGTGAGTGTGAGGATAATCACACGAGCTCCGTCTTCAGCCCAGTTACCATGGCTGCAGCGAAAGGTCAGGTGCCAGGTGCTAACTAGTTGCCTTCGGAGCCCTGCTTCCCTGCCTGTTCGGGCTCCTAGCACCGTCCTGTGGCATCAGGAGCACCTTCAGCAACTGGGCAGCTGGCCTCTTCTTTACCACAGCAGTCTTCCTCTGCTGAAGGCAACGCTGGCCAGGGCCCTCTTCTGTTATGTATGTATTACAGACATGATATAGAATCAGAGCTAAAGGCCTTTAAAAAACCACAAATCGCTGTTGCTTCAGCATCCTGAATTACTTTCTCATTTTCTGCACACCACTCTACATTCCCAACCAACAACAACAAAAAAACTATAGCAAATTCCCATCTCCGTTGAAACTGTAATGGGTTCAGGCACTGAAGCATTCACAACATCAAACAGCAACTTCTTCTTCATTCGGCCCCAAGTCCTGGGAGTTAATTCCCTGTCTGCATGAGGTGTCAGGGTAATTAGGGCTGATCAGCCCTATTTCTCCAGAGCTCCCGGCTTGCGGCCTGTTTACTAATGTACCGCCACGGCACCTCGTGCTTCCATTCAGCCAAGCTTCTTAATCGAAAGGTTTTGGACAATGTCGGATTTTCAAAGAGAAGAAGTGGGGGGAAAAATTAAAAGTAGTCAAGCAAAATCAAGTGCATGGTAAGAAACCTGAAAGCTCTACAAAATATTTCCTGATGTCAACACTTTATTCAATAGGTTTAAAAATTCCTATTAATTTTTGAAAGAATCTGCGAGCCTTTCCTTAGGCAACCTAACTAAGTGATCACATTTTGGAATATTTGGGAAACATATAGCTAAAAAAAGAAAAGAAAAAAAAAAGGCCGTTTGGGAACGTTTATTGTTTTGGTTCCATTTAGATAATAACCCTGTCTATGTGTGGCTATATGAGCCAGAATACAAAGAAGCTTAGTGAAAATAGGTTGTGCCCCTCTATTTTAAACATGCATTTATATAACTTGTCATTTCATAAAAATAAATTAAGTATTATATGAGCCAAATGTTTCAATTCCACACAAGAGTGGTTTCTGGGAATCGGCAGAATGCCACTTTATTCATTCTTATTTCACACACAATGTGAAGTCTTTAATTTTCATATACTTGGACCTATAGCGGCTATAAGGCATATACCATGTTAACCCTCCTCCTCCTTTTCCTGGTCCAGGTCAGCTTTCCCTGAGGAGCAGACAGACGCACTGGTTTCGTGTATCTTGCCCACTTTAAGGTATTGTGGCTGAGTGGAGGTGAGAGCAGATCAGAGAAGCCTGGGAGCTGGGCACTTGGGTTCAGGGCCTCATTCTTCCGGTCCCTGATCTCCGAGTTCAAGTGGTGGCCGGAGAGAAAAGCAAAGTGCAAGGTCTAGAGGGGAATATAAGTCGCATCTGTACCTGGGCTTATTGCCCCAGTGCCTGTGTCCCTGCACACCTCCCTCGGGGGCCATCTTTCAGCCTCGCAGCTCTTCTATCTGAAACCAGAGCGTTGGCTAGCCAGCGGATGGGGTCTCTGAAACCGCCTCCTGGCAGAAGCCACATTCTTCCTCACAGCACCTGCCTTTCTCCTCCCAACTCCACCAGCCAAGTCAGAGAGCCCAGCAGTGAGCCAGGGGGCAATCAGCCTGGACCCAGGCCTCTGGCAGCCACAGCAGAGCCCAATGCCCAGGAGGAGCGAAGTGGCTGACAAATGCCTCCGTAAGCCTGTCACTCCCCAGTGGTGTCCTGAGCGTCCAGGGACCTCCATAGCAGAGAGGCATCTCCTCTCTAAAGGGGCGGGGGCGGGGGCGGGGGCGGGAGAGAGTCGCTGCCATAACCCAAATGACTGTATTCTGGGGGACACCAGAGTGACACACTCCCAGCCCTCACGGGGACTTTGGCTCTGCTCCCCATCCACTGCTCTTCTAATCAGAGAATTTCTTCCTGGGCCTTGTTTACTGTTGATATTTTCTGGCTGATTGGAGAGGAATGACATTTTGACAATTTACTGTAGCTGTAAGCACTGTACAAACAAAAGGTGCTGATGAAAACTGGAACCCATTATTATGTAAATGACGGCTGAGCACAGAATCCATCTCCCAGTCACCATCATCGAGACCAGTTTTACTCAATGATAATAATTTTCATGATTGCAGACTTCAGAGTGATCAGAAATATGCTTTAGCTGTTGCATTTATCTACTGCTGGTACTTGACCCTTAATTAAATTCTGAAACTTTTTTTATATAATAAAGTAAAATACAGCTGACACTTCTGTTCAAACAAAGAGGCTCAAACACAGAACTACCAAATAAGATAAAGGTATTCCGGCTCACCTCGCTGTGTTTACAGTAAACATGGATTGTGCTGTGTGTTTTAAAAGCAAGCTTATAGTGTAAAACGCAGATGTGTG
This sequence comes from Plecotus auritus, assembly GCF_963455305.1. Taxonomy (NCBI): domain Eukaryota; kingdom Metazoa; phylum Chordata; class Mammalia; order Chiroptera; family Vespertilionidae; genus Plecotus; species Plecotus auritus. Next base: position 106,098,630 of record NC_137782.1, read on the forward strand.
TTTTCAGGTCATTTCAGTTCTGTACCTGGGCGCTGCTCTTCTTCAATGAGGCTGACTCTGCTGGCTCACGTTGCACATGTCATCACAAAAACTCTGTTGGAAAGACATGCCAATGTGCTCTGAAAATTAGTCCTGTGGGCTCTTCACACCTCCCCTCTCAGTACCTAGATCATGCAAAGTTCCAAAACGGCTGTTCATTGAGACCCACTCAGCTTGGTAAGCTTGCGTCCAGTTTTGTAGAAAAATATTTCCTTCAGAAATTTGTTCTTGTCCTAAAAGGAGAAAGTTGAGGCACATTTTAAAACAGCATTCTGGCTTTAATGAAAAAAAGGATTGGCTAAAACTGAGGCCAAAGTGCCCATGCAGAGAGCGGCCCGCATGGCCCCAGCCACTGGGAGGCATGGCAGCTGCTGCTGGGCTGCTGGCTCTGCTCTGGGAGTCCCGCTACTGCTGCAGAGCGCGTGTTTACCGTGGGGTTTCCTCACTCTTTAGGGCATGAAAAAGATCTTCATTTTCAATATGGCAATACCTAAAAGTCAGCGTAAAGGGAGCAATTGCGTGAGCCTGTTTTTATTATTTCCTTAGATACACCCCTTTCTAACCAGGCGGCTGGCAAAGCCAATGAGCTAAGAAGGTAATTACTTAAGTGGATTTCATGAAGAGGAGAAAGATGATTGTGCCACATTAAATAACAATTGTGTCCTTAATGATGTGTTGGGCTGTAATGCAAATACCCTCCAGGGCACTGGCAGGGCTGGCGTACCTTTCCAGTGCCTGGGGGCTGCTGTCCCTGCCCATCTCGGCACTCAAAGCCCATGCAGAGACCACAGTGCCTGCAGCTGCACGGTCACTGATAAATTGGCTATGAATTGCTGAAACACTCATATGAATATAAACATTGCTGTAGCTTTATAGTTCGAAAAAAGGAAGGAAGGAATGTACCGATTGGTGAGGGAAGACTGCAAGACCACAGCACAGCTTCCAGAGGTTTCCTTCGTGTTCGAGTATAAAGACGCCTTCTGCCCTGGCCAGTGTCACTCGGAGGTTGGAACATCAGCCCACGCACTGAAGGGTTGTGGGTTCGATTTCCGGTCAAGGGCACGTTCCTGGGTTTCAGGTTCCATCCCCAGCCCCTGTGGGACACGTGCGGGAGGCAACCAATCAATGTGTCTCTCTCACATCGATGTTTCTCCCTCTCTGTCTCTCTCTCTCTCTCTCTCTCTCTCTCTCTCTCTCTCTCTCCCACCCCTCCTTCCCTTCCACTCTCTCTAAAAATCAATGGAAAAAATATTCTCAGGTAAAGAATATATACATACATACATACATACATATATACATAAATGCCCCGTTTATAGGAAATCCAGCAAGATGGTCCTGAAAAGTGTGAGGGGGTGTGAATACCATGGCCAGCATTCATTATTGAAAGAGAACTTTTTTAAAGAAACTGAATTAAGGGTGGTATATTCATGAAGGAAACAATGTTACAGTGTATCTGACTTTATTCCTTTAGAATGTATAGTGTTCTGACAATCTGTGTCCACTTGACTTTATTTAGGGAGACCAAGGAAGGGCCACTGTAATAGATATACCCACTATCGGAATTCGGATTCACAGATGTTGCCTAACTTCAGCAGAGGAATTGTCACAGTGATGTTAACTTGAGAGAGAAAAAATGAAATAAAACACGAAAAGGATAATGAACTCAAGGCCATAACTGTTCTTGACTGTCTTGGATGATGTTATAACAGTCAGCTTCCCAATAGCCCATAATAGCATCTCTTTGTAGACATGCACAACGAGTCTTTCCAATGTCATTTACATCCTGATGTTACAATTAATAAATGTGATTTCAAGTGATATGATTCACACAGAATGTACAAGGTGCAATCAGCAGTCTAAATGTGAAGAAAACTTTGCACTAAGTCCCTCTGTGTGATTAGCATTTTACCCATTTCTGAGAGCAGAAGTACGATACCTAAGTCAGAAAACTCTCTGAAGCTTCTCTAAGTTAAATATATTGGAGAATTGCAATGAATAAATCTCTTACTCTCTCCTTTTTTGTTTGGATGTTTGTTTTATTCATGGAATGAAGTCATTTGGATATGAAATAGAGATGCAGGTACCACAGGAAACCAGGATCTATAGCTCAGGTTCAAAGATACTGTGTTATTGTTACAAAATCAATCTTTGGAAATAATTATCACAAATTCAAGTGCCATAGTCATGAATAAAGTGCCTGAGATGTGCAAACATTGACCTACAGACCTAAGAACACTGCCTCCGAGATGAGCAGGAGGAGGAGGTGGCTGCCCGACACTGGGTCCTGCCCAGCAGCCACCAGGTGCTGCCTCCCTGACGCATCCTCCTGGGAGGGCTGCGTGTGACACAGGCGATCGTATCCCACAGGATGCTGCCTGGGTCTCCCGCCCTCTCGGAGCTGTGACTGACCCGTGTCTGATGGATTCTAAAGCAAGAGCTGTTCCCAGCACATCCTGACCGCCCCCACGTGAGAGACCAGTAGATGCTGATGTCAGATGCAGCAACAGAGCCTCCACCAAGCGCTGCAGGTGACTCCAGAAGAAAGCAAGCCACAGTATAGATGGCTGCCTGGCCAGCATGGCTCAGTGGTTGAGCATCAGCCTATTAAACAGGAGGTCAAGTTTCAATTCCCAGTCAGGGCACATCCCGGGTTCCTGGCCCAATCTCTTGTGGGGGCAGCCGATCAATGATTCTCTTCAATGATGTTTTATCTCTCTCCCTCTCCCTTCTTCTCTGAAATCAATAAAAATTTATATTAAAAACAAACAAACAGTATAGATGGTGACAAAGGACACTTTTCATCTTGAATATCCTTTTTAAAACAGTATGAACAGCTCATACTAGACAACGGTCTGTTTTCTGCAAATCTTTTGTGCTGAACTCTAAATAGTTAAGATTTTTGTGTCCATTTTACAGACAAGAGAAATAAGTGCAGAAAATAAATGATTTATCCAAAGCTATGAGGCTAAAAGCTGTGACCCTGTAGGCGAGATGGAGAGAAGCCCTGTGGTGGGTGTGCCTGCCTCCGTCGCCACGGCTGATTCCCAAGTCGGCTCCCGGGTTTGTCTGCTGTGATGATCTCAGTGAGGTTTTCGGTGGGTGTGGCGTGCAGCATGCAAAATGCCTTGAAATACCTCGAACATGCTTTTTTTAAAGACAAAATCCATCCGAATAATAAGTGCCAATTATTAGTGTTATTTGGAGCATATCATGTCCCAGGCACTGTTCTCAGGGTTTGATATACATTAACTTCTAAAAGCAATCATAGCAGTTAGGTAGTATCATTTCCATCATCTGTTTACAGAGGAGGAAACTGAGCCATCGAAGGTGACATGCTGGAGGCTAGGCAGTTGGAGAATGGAGGGCCAGGACCTGAACCCTGGATGGGCCCCTGAGCCTGGACCCCTGAGCCACGCTGCCTCCTGCAGAAGCAATGACAGTGGGTTAGAGTAGCCCACTCCGGACCATGAGCAGCATGGAGCTTACAAACATCGACTAAAACCCTTCTGTGAATGGGCTGAAGCATTAATTCTATTTAGTACAACCTATTTGGATATTTTTGTTTTCTCATGATGCATGCACAGAATTCAAATGAATGTCCACAAAATGCGCCTCCTACCCTGAGGTGGAAATACAGGAAGCTGCAGACTTAGTTTCAGTGATATCTAGGCTTAGACATAGCAGTATCATTTAATGTTTCTGTATCATAGCTAAATTTATTACCTAACATTTTGATGCCCATGAGCCAATTCATGTAAAGGATACTTGCCAATTTTTTTTTCCTGAAGCATTTAGGAAAAGACATAATCCTATATAATAAAAGGCTAATATGCAAATTGTCCCCTCAGGAGTTTGACAGACTGGGAGTTCGACCAATTGCTATGACATGCGCTGACCACCAGGGAGAGGAGTGGAATGAAGGAAGGCCCCGGCTGGCAGCCAGAAGGCCTAATGGGCCCTGATCAATGGCTAGGCCTGTGGACCCTACCTGTGCAAGAATTTTGTGCACTGGGCCTCTACTAGTATTATAATAAAATATCAGTGGGAAATACAAAAAATATTTTGGGTGACATTATAAATTATAGTACTCACTCAAAACATTTGAGAAAATAAACTTTTCCATCTTTAAGTGGAATTTCTGAATTCCTCTGAGTGTGACTGTGTTTCCTGAGCATGCAACAATGTGCTTCCTCCTTTGGGACCGAGGAGCCGCCTGGGCTGGCCCCGTGACCACACAGCCTCCACGGGGATGAGTGGCGATCGCCCTAGCTCCAGAGCTGACCATCGTGCCCCAGCTCCTCAGGGCAGGGTACAGGACCTTCTGAACTGGAGCATGGGGTCCATTTGAACGGGTCTGGTATAAAGACTTGTAATGTGCCATCGCGCCCAACCGCCTCACCGCAGCGGTGTGGCACACTCTGCCGCGGGTCGGGACCGGGGTCCTGTGTGGAGAGTCCTTCGTCCTGGGAAACGGGGTGCAGCCGGAAAGGGGGCCGCCCCCACGCCCTTTACACAACACATGTTCGTGGGGAACCTGGCGCTAAACCATCCGTAGACAACCTGCTTCTGGGCCGGGGTTTCATACGTAGCAGAGCAGCTCCCTCACTGTGATCTATTGAAAGTCAGCCCTCGACACAAGGGTTTGTAAAAAGTAAAAAAATAATAATAAAAAATAATAAAAAAAGAAAGAAAAATTAAGACTTGTAATGTACGTTTACAGCTTTTAGTACATATTTATTGAGAAGCACTGCATACCCAACCTGTGCACTCCCTGGAGTCCCCAACATGGGATGACCCAGGAAGATGAGTGGCTTTGGGCAGGCAGCTCTCCCCAGCCAGGGACAATTTCGGGAGAGGCTGAGAGTTGAGAGCTATCTGCTTCCACCATGCCCAGCTGGCAGGAGGAGGGATGTGGGAAGCACAGCATCATGTCCAGTCCAGCCACTCTCAGAGCAGGACAAGATCGTAGGAGTACCCAAGTCCGTGGCCCCTCAGTGAAGGACTCGCTCCCATAGTGCCCTGGCGGGCCATCCAGTTTCTAGTTGGACACTTCTAAGAGCAGGTTCTCATTGTTGGGGAGCTCTAGGTGTTACTTGGTTTTTCCTTCTATTGAGCCACATCTTCTAGGTAGAAACTGCTTCTTGACAATAACAATTATATTGACAAATTATCGGCAGTGTAGTTGAAACTAGGAAAGAGTGGTATGTTTGTGCCAATTCATTTAGACCAAGGACTAAAATAATGGACTACACAGTTATTCATTTTCTTTAACTTATTCCACAAATTCTTCTCCAGGGTAGTCAGAGTGATCTTTTTAAACAAAGGTCAGAGAAGGACTCTTCTGTGCTCAACCCATCCTGACCCACAAGCCTGCTCTCTTCTGGAGTCTGGTCATGGCTCAGCCTTCACCTCCTGCCCTGCCACTCTCCCCTAGGCCGCTTCGTCTATCCGATCTATCTGCTGTCTGCAGACACTGGCACCTCATCAGCTTCAGACTTAACATTAGCTGGCTCATCCCCCAGACTTATAAGGCTCCACATAATTCCCAACTTCTCAGAAAGGCTTCCTGACACACCCATCTCAAGAAGCTCCTCACACTCCACATTCCATTCTGCCTGCTTTCTCTTCATGGCCCTTATTAACTCCTGGTAAGGAGTGTGTGTGTTTGTGTGTGTGTGTGTGTGTGTGTGTGTGTGTGTGTGTGTGTGTTGAAGTTTTGTTCACCACTATATCTCTAAGCTCTTAGAACAGTTCCTGGCATACAGGAAACTTTAAATAAATATTTGTTGAGTGAGGACATAGATGAAAAATAAAATCAATGAATAAATAGAAGCTTGCCAAAAAGTTACAGATAATATAGTCTGTAAGTTACTAAAATTTTCAAAGGAGAGGATAATATTGCATTTCATTTCAACCAAATGAAAATTATCCAATAAATGGAAGTAAAAATGTTTATTTTACTGAGTTCTAATCCTGAGAAGAGAATTTATATCTCAGTTAATTTATAGACACCATATTGTAAATTCCTTGAGGCTGTGGACCAGGTTTTCATCCTTTTTTATCCTCCACAATCCCTAGCCTGGTACCACCAACGTATTAGGCACTCACTAAGTGTTTGTTGAACTTAATTAACTTAGCATACAGCTAGACCTCATGAATAAAAAAACAATGACTTCAGTCTCCTGTCACTGTCATAAATGGAGAAGTCTAGTCTGTTTCAAGTGACATTACTCTTTTCTCAATCATCTTTAATAGTATTAGAGTAGTGTTCCAATTTTTCTCAATGTGTTTATAGATGTAGAGGTGAAAAAAAAACATTAAATATTGCATTGCTATTTAAGAGAATTTCCTAACTTTCACAGGAATGAAAGGCCCATTCAGAAGGACTCGCCGGGGAACAGCATTTATGGGTGGCTCTGTCTCAGCCCGCAGTGAGCAGAGGGGCTGTCTCGCCCATCCAGAGGAATGCTCAGACACACATGGCTGTTGGAGGGAGGTGGTGTGGCATTTGGCTGGGTGCCTTTATTTAAGTTTGGTAAACCAGCCACTCTAGCTCCTTATGAGAGATTGGTACAGCATGTCTTGAAGTAAATAAGTGACTAACACTGATTCTCCCCTTTTTGTATAATAAACACTTCCCCAGGAATGCTGAGAGCAATGAGCCCTTTACCACTGCGTAGCATCCCTTCCTCCACAACTGTGGGACACAGTGTCCATGGGGATCAACTGGTCAGCGATGTGCAGGAGATGTACTAAAGTGGACAATCATACTGCTATTGGAAGCATTCCACCCACATTCAAACATGAACCAAATCTCACCAGATCCGGGCCAAGTCTCTCACCACCCACCCCCTGGGGAAAATGAGGACAAGAGGGTAACAGAGTGGGCAAGAAGAGCAGGACAGAGCAGGGCCACAGTGGCAGCAGTGGGCCCTGTGTCCTGTTTCTTTGTAAAGTCCTAAACCATGCTTCAGAAACATTTCACTTTTAAATATCATCTCTTTTTTATTATAATAAAGATAACTCATGCTTTTAACATTAAACTATAGGCAATACAATCATGCACATAAAAGTAAAATAAAGCCATTTGTAGTCCTACCACATGCAGATCAGCACTCCTTTTTCACTGTTGTTAATTTTTTTTATTGATTTGTTTTAGAGAGACAAGGAAGGAGGAGAGCGAGAGACAGAGAAAGAGGAACATCAATTTACTGTTTCAGTTATTTATGGATTCATTGATTCATCCTTGTATGTGCACTAAGCAGGGATCAAACCCACAACCTTGGAGTATGAGGATGATGCTCTAATCAACTGAGCTACCCAATCAGAGATCATCAACACTTCTTAATATTTATATGGATGCTGCAAATATCTTTCTATATAATACAGTTAATTTCTATTAACTAATAACTGACTGTTAACCATTTAAGAATTCTGTATTTCTATAGTATGCTTGAAAAAGGATTAATCATCATACTTGACATTTCTGTATATTTTTTGATCCATCAATTCAATGAATTTTTTAAGTACCTACTATGTTCCAAGAAATATTCCACAATCTTGTGATACAAAATGAAAAGACATTGTCCTTGTCCTCGAGCAGGTCCAAGTGAGAAAAGTAATCACAGGTCAGTGAATTATGATTCCATGAGTAGCTGCATTTTGCTTAGCCAGAGACTGAGATTTCCAAGACGTGATAAATGAACTCAGTATTGATGAGTAGGAGGCAGTTAATAGGGAAAGAATTTAGGGGGAGGGAACCATGATGAGCAAAGACATGGAGCTGAGAGTACACATTGTGCATATGAGGAGTAATCAGATCAGAAGACCTGGAGCACAGAAGGTGGGACACAACATGGGGGAGGTAGGGATGGATTGTGCTAAAAAATGTGGGCTTTATCAGGCACGTGACTCTGAGGGTTCTGACAAGCCCATATTGGCATTAATTAAGACTACTCTGATGGGGGAGACTAGCAGCACGGCAGTAGTGAAGGACTTAACCTGAGCCCAGGTGCGAGGCGCTCCTGAGGACCCAGCACAAAGGCTGTCATGCTGGGGTAGCAAGGAAAGGGAGGAGATGAGAAGGAGCTGGGCTAGAGAGGGGTCATGTCAGGCATCAAGGCAGTGGGTGGAACACAGCGGACAGGAGCCAGACTTCTGCGGGAAATGATTAACAAGACTTGAGGGGCCTGAGCGCCAGGCTCACTGGATAACCAATTGCAAACCAGGGAAAGGACGTTAGAACTTAGTCACATGAACTGAGCTCTACAAGAATGAGTAAAATGTTGGGACCTGGTGACTATGCAGGTGTTTGAGTCACAAACCAAGACTAACTGGCCACCAGGCATATGGTAGCCAGACTATTTTTCCTATCTTGACTTCCTCTCAAAATGTCCACCTTTACAAAAATTACCGTGCAAATGCTGCTCCCCCAGTTCCTTCTGTATTTCACTACTCATGTTCACCTAATTCCATCAAAAGAGCTCTCTCTCTCTCTCTCTCTCTCTCTCTCTCTCTCTCTCTCTCACACACACACACACACACACACACACACACACACACAGAGAGAGAGAGAGAGAGAGAGAGATTTAAAACTACTTTCTCCTTTCCCTATAGCTGCCAATTATTGTAAATGCTCATTTTCCTATTCTTTGGTTTACCTGTATTCCATACAGGGGTCTTACCACCTTTTCCTGAAACAAGACTGACTGCATATGTAGGTATCATGGAGAGCTGAAATGGGAGAGGACATGAGTTTGGAAGAGCAATTAAAAATATTACCATTATAAATTTTATCAGAAGCTACACACACACACACACACACACACACACCTACCTACAATCTCATCTTTTAAAATTAAACCTACATTTCCTCAAGCATTAGTGTTTAAGATCAAACCTTTAAAATGATTACCTAGTTAATTTTATCACCTCATCATGTTTCTACTTGGTTCAACTTATCAGCACAGCAACCGTGGCTGGCATGTCACCACATGTAGCTGGTCAGCCATGAAGTTGTCATGGATTACACAAACTTTCATGGTTCAGACTAGAACATAATCACTATCTGTAACACATTCCTTTGGGATAATCTATGCTAATACCCCAAGCAACATGCTTCAAATTAACATGTAGAAGTTACCTGTTTATAATTTGAAGTTTCCTGAATAGAGGCAGATGGAGATACATGTAAATAGATCTGGCTAGAACTCTAGATGTACGATATAATTGTATTCGAGCTGAAGATAATGTTCCACAGCAGGGTACATTAGCACATTTGTGATTTATCCATATGTTTAACATCCATTGCAAAAATCTAATCATTAGTTGAAGAAAACCTATGTCTCAATCAGAAATTTTTTTATATGGATATTGTTTACTGAGCTTAGATTCTCTAAAGGAATGGCAAGATCTATGCAGCTCATGAATTTCTAACATAATCTCATTTGCTGATGGCCACTTGTCAACAGTGGAGTAACTTTAAGGTAAATCAAATCTTACAAAAATTAGAAGAAAGCATAATTGATCCAATTGTTAACTTGTTCTTTCCTACCACAGATTAATCTTAAATATTATAAGCAGGAATTAGGAAAAACATGTCCCAATCAGTGCCCCATACGATGTCAGCAGTCTTTCTATTTTAAGGAAGGTCAGTTGCCTGGGCTTGGGCTTGCTGAATCCATCGCTGTCAGTCTCTTTTCTCCAGAACTTCCTGGAGGCTTTACTGTGCTGGCATGTGTTGTGAATGTCTAAGGAGGTGACAATTTCTCAAATGTGTTTGTGCCTTAGCAATTGGTAGTAGCACTTTGAAACTCACATGGCAGATCGCTGACCTCAGGGTGGAAAGACCGTCCTGATGAAAATCCTGATCCTTTCTAATTGCACTTCAGGCCTGAAATTGGCCGCAGGATGCCCAAGTGCCCAGGAGTGAGTCGCCACAGCTTTGTTGCAAATGCAAGTCTGAGAACAAGAGACAAAGGAAGCAGTCACCACATCCACACCTTTCAAACAAATGTAAAGGAAAGAGGAAAAAAATAAGGAAAGCTCACTAGAGCTTCTATTTTTTTTAAAGCATGGTGTTCCATGAGGGGTGGGTGGGAACATGGGCAAGAGAGGAGGGGTCTTTGTAGCACCAGAGGAACTTCAAAGGTCCAGAGTAATGAGATGCCTCCACCCAGCTAACCTACTCTCTCCACGCTGGGAACAAACACTAATAACCGTGTGGTCATATGCATCTTGGGGGATTGAGCCAGTTTAGCCACAGCTGTGGGGATCAGACACTCAATGTGAATCCGCACAAGCTTGGCCTTTACTTCTGAAAGCAGACCCTATTGTTCCATGGAGAGTGTGCTTTTCATTTGGAATCAATATTTAATTCATTGATGCTAACCCTGAAAGCCCAAGTTGGCAAGGGGACTCTAAATTTATGTTTTAATTCGTTGACCATTTCATCAAAAGGTAGACACGGTGTCTGTGGTTTAGAACTTTGAAATGAGCTCTATATGAGGAAAAAAGAAAATGCCAGGCACATAGAGCCCATTCATGCAGCTGTTTATGGTGTCTCTGCCTGTTAGAGGAGAGATTCTGTGGAGGTGTAATACAGGGAGATTTTACACCGGCTTCATGTTCATCAAGTTAAGCCAGTGCTCATGCTATTCCTCTGAATGGGAACTTTGGGTGTGGCTATTGACATTTGGGAGGGGGAATTTTTTGCATTCAGACTTTTCTGGATGTTAAATAAAAATACCACACACATGAGAAAGAAAGTTTACAGAGGAAATTTTGTAGGAAACATTTTTTAAGTATATAAACCCAAGTACTCTGAATTAAATTATAGAAGACACTACTTGTTGGAAAGGAAATCAGAAGCTATTGCTAATGGTGGCATAGGATGGGAACAGTTGCCAGTGCTTTGAAATCAGGATTCAGCAAAATCCATGAGGTAATTCATATTAAACCAAAACCTTGACTTCTTTATATCCAGGCTCAGAAATAGAAGTTAACCATGGTTTTGGCTCTCCTCGGTTGAACCCTTGGATTGGTCAATGAGTAGTACACAGGGCCCTGTCTACACTGGCCACACACTTAGCCGAAGGCACAACCACCCTGGAGACAGGTGTTACAGGGAAAGTGGAAGGTCACTAACAGTCTGTCCCCATTATTGTGAGCCTAAAGCCCATCCGTAGGCTGCACTCTGCTCTGAGAGGGCTAGGAAACCAGTCTTCTAGAGTAATGACTTCCAGTTTACAGCCTTCATTTGTTATATTTCCTCATAGCTGTTGTGTTGAGATTAACTGCATAAATGGTCTGCAGCTGTCTGTTATGAATTAAGGGAGTTTAATCAAAGTATTTCTAATGTACAGCATAATGATAATACATGGGGGAAGTACTATTTAAGAGATAATGATGGCTTCAGAAGATCACTGTTGTAATGTTTAGTGCATATGCCTTCAGCATTGAATTTGTTGTTGTTCTGAATATGCTTAATGGATCACTGAAAAGCTGCCTAATGCGGGATTGTTTGATGGGGCTGACAGAGCTGGAATTAGCCCATTGCTGTTTACTGCATACAGCCATTAAGATTAATTGCTGCCAGATAATTTTGACTGTTTTTATCTTCTGGAAAAAGTGTCACTAATGGGTTTATAAATTGGTTCACTATTACTAATAGTAAGGCCAGTGTAACAGGATAGAATGTCAGCTAATTGTAAAGATAAAGGTAAAAAAGTATGAAGTGCTCTCTGGCTGCTAGTTTTAGGGGTACTGTTATCTCATAGCAGACCCACTGATGGATGGTGCTCATTAAGGCTGCTCCTGAGCATTGGGTGGAACCTAATAGATACTAATAAAGTCTTATTTGATGTCCCATTAAAAAGCTCAATTCTTTTTGTACATTAATGCATATTGTTTATCACATCTTTGATGACTAAAACCCAAATTCCAATGCGTTCCAAAGCTAAGCTTTCGGCACATTTTTATAACTATGTTTGCTTTTATATGTGGGAAATAACTGCAAATGTACTAGAGAAATATTAACGAACTTCATACATTTGCAATGATAAATGCTGTAAGCGACCTTTGAATCCACGCTCCGGGCGTTGTTACTTCATGGCTAGGCAAGCTCTGAGAAGTGGCAGTTGCTGTCCTAGCTGCTGCTTAGGGATCGCTTGTAACTGAGCACAATTTTGAACACACAGATAATTTAGCTGAGTTGTGATTAGAAAAACTTCACACACCTCAATCTTTACAGATTTTAGGATTAAAAAGTTCTAAGCATCTTTTTGGGTTAATGGATATAATCATCGTTAAGTGATGTGATTCTAGTAGCCCATCCGGGGAGTATTCACAGTCATCACGGTGAACTAGCCACCCCAGCTTCCCACACTGAATTGTGGAAGCTGTTTAACACATCAATTCTAAGTTTTGCCAGTTTGCCGTAATCTATGAGAGAATTCCTTCTGTGTTGAGTTTCAAATGTATCCTTTATTTCTAAGAGTGCTAAAAATCAATGGAAAAATTGTCAACCAGACCTACCAGACACTGGATATTTAATCATGAAGGAGAAACCAATAACTCATGAGTAGCAAAGTCGTTCTTCCTCAAAAATGGATAGTGTAAATTATGAAGTATTTCTTTTGTGAAGTCAAAATATATTTATAACTTTGAACTACTTTTTTATGTTGCACTTAAAAGTTTTGCATTTAAAAATGTCTATACTCTTGAAGTGTATATAACAGACTACACGACGGGCTGTTGCTGTATGGTGCTGGTGGAAGAGAAAGGGAAAAAACTCCATATATTCTAAGTAATATTCTGTATGGAGTAAAAGTTAATGCAAGGTTTAAGAAAGCCATTCTGCTGTCTTTTATCATCTTGTTTTACCATCTTGCTGTAAGCAAGGTGAGGTGAGATGCTGAATTGGGCAAGTTTTTTCTCTTTTATATTTTCAGCATCTAGCTGTGGTACAACGTTTAACACAGAGCAGTATTGCAGGCCTCAACCAAGAGTAGTGTGGGCGGTGCAGAGAGTGCGGTCCTCTGGGCAGAGTGCGCCCTGGTTGGGGCCGGGGGCGGGGGAGGACGCTGCCCAGCCGCTCAGGGGCAGCGTGGAAGTAGGAAAGCACCAGAAGCCATCAGTGGCCTTTTGGCGCACAGAGCTGCCTTGTGAACTGTGAGTTGTAGGTAGTCTGTATCCTGCCCACATGTGAAGACATTTTCCACAGAAGAAAACTTAGGTTTCATTTCCTGGTCACCTAGCCCCTCCCAAAGTGGGACATGCCAGGACCCTCTCTGCCAGCACGGTGCGTCCTCAGAGCTGGTGAGATGGGCAGAGCACTGGGGGAGAGACTTGAAAGCGGCCTGTTCTGAGCTTCCCCACCTCTCATCTGCTTCAGGACCAAGGAGGCCTTGGCTGGGGCCACCTTTTCAAAAATAACAACCAGAAAACCCCAACATAAACCTGAATATTTGCTCACCTATTAGATGCTTGCCATCTGTTGGTTTGAGAAATGATACTCAGTTGAGAAACAGAGGAAACCTAGTATTTCAAGACCGTTTCTCTTCCCGCGCCTTGAAAATGGAAACTGGCCAGCTAAGATGCGGAGAGCAGAGCAGAGACCGTGACCGAGGAAGGAAGGAGCCTGCTTCGGAAATGACGGGCACTGGGCGCCACAGCGGATGGTGGCGCCTCTCCTCAATCTGAAGACTGGAAAAATGCCGCTACTTTTAGCTCCAAGCAAACCCCAGAGTTCAAAGCCGTCCTTACATTTGTTCAAGTTGGCAACGGAGGAGCACTGCACCAGCAGGTACTTAGATAGTCACAATGTGGAGACTGAGCAAGAATCCTGACACTGAGGCTCACAATCACTGCCGCTGGCAAGTCGCTGTACTTGCAGCATCCCCTTGGCATCTGCTTCATTACAATAATTTCCAGCCATTGAACCTCTGTCTGAGTGAGCATTGGGAAACAGACGCGTGTTACTAATTTGAGTCTCTCTCTCCACTTTGAATTTTATGCTTGTTGATGAGTTTGAGGTCTGCAGCTTTCTATCCATATGAGCAGACACATTCTCACCATATCCGTGTGCTGATGCATGAGGAAAGGAAGCCCCAGAATGTGTCCCTCTTCCTTCTGTCAACATTTAGCATCAGCTGAGTGGTACTGACTTTTTCTGTATTAAGAACTGGGCTAAGACTAAAAGCCTCATTTCCTATGAGTCTGTGTAGAGGTCATCTGAAGTCTCTCCCAGGTGAGGTGATTCATTTATTTAAAATGTCAGTTAGTATGAACCTGGATTTGAAACTGTACCCCACCAGATTGCCCCATGCAAAGAACAGGTGCTCTGAAATTGGCTTGTAGTAAGACATGGCTTAACAATAATTTGCCTGGAATATCTCACCTGTAGATGAGACCACCCTTGCTGTCTATCCATTTTGACAGTGTTTTCATAGGGAAATTTCCTGGGATAAAACTAGTAGGAGTGAATCTGATATACCTAACAGACTGGGACTCCTCATACCTGCTTATGGAGTCCCTCATTACCACTCACTCTATGCTTTGTCTCCTATTGCAGGTCAATGTGATTGGTCCATTCAGAGGATCTTGAATATCCATAGCCATTGCAATTTACTAACATATATTCACTAATGTCAGAGATCTGTGCATGTGATTCCTGAGCTTATCACAGTAACAAGCTTCTCCAATGCTACTGGGTATAGTCTTCGTGTCTCCTTTTCCAGACTATTGAGTCAGTTTAAGATGACATCCTCTGCTCCTTTGCTTTTATTGCATTTGCCCTGTAAAATGCGTTCCCTCACATTATGGGATGTCTGGAGACAGGGGAATATTCCAAGATTGGAATGTTTGATGCTCTTTATTTAACATGATTCACTCTTTCTTTGATCTGTGGAACTTCCTAGCATCCTGCCACGGTTTTTTGGGATCCAGGGATAGCATGTTGGAGCCTGCTTAAGTATTAATTGTCTGGTGTTGAATGATTTTTCTCTCCACCACATTCAAGCTGCTACCTCTGCAGTATGGTATGCAGTGCCTCACTGCATCACTGAGGAAAGAAATTGTAAATTAAGTAGGTTTTGAAATTACCCATTGAACTCACATCATTAAATAATTCTATGAGAAATTCATAAGCAGAGACAAGTAAAAGGATTAAAAGGCTATAAATTATGTCCATGGTGTAGGGAGGCATATACACTTATTTTGCCCTTTGTTCTGGCCACAAAGCACCCACTGCCAGACCTGGCTCTGCCCAAGGCTTAATAAGTACCTGAAAGGAAGCATGACCCCTGAGTGCCCCCAAAAGGGGAATTATTGCAACAGCACTTAGCTCATCTCTAGGACCTGATACTCAGTTGAGAAACCAAGGAAACTTAGTATCGCCCTGGCATCACTCATGTTACACTTGTCCCAGTGAGGCGGTGAGGTGTCCTTCCTTCTTTCTTACCTTCTCCACCTTGACACTCCCCCTCCTCCATTCCCTTCCCATCCAGCACCATGGAAGCAGGGAAGGAACAATGCTTATCTTGCACAGAAGTCATTTTCCTGTCACTCACCCCAAAATGCTAAGAAAGTTCTACTCACACCTGGTGACTGGTCTTTTTCTCTCCCATTATTCATATTTATTCATCCTACTTTTTTGGCAAGTGTTCATCCAAGTCCTCCCAGTTTCTCTGTTTCCACCTGGTCTGAAACTGTATGAAAGCAGAGGCAGTTCTATTTTAAAACCACTGCAATTCAGTAAAAAGTAAAAAAGTCAGGCAAGGCCCAAAAGTAGTGCTCTGGTTACCCAAGGCTATGTATCAAATCACTCCACAATGTAGTCATTTAGAGAAACAACAATTACTTTATTGTCCCTCACAGGGTCTGTGGGTCAGGAATTAGAGGAGGGCTAATTCCTACACATGGTCTCAGTGGTTCTTCCTCGGCGTCTTTCATGCAGTTGCTGAAGACGTAACAGCTATGGACCTCCTGGACATCGTTTTCTCTTGCACAGTCTTAGGGGCCTCTCTACGGGTCTCTCTTCAGCTGCCCAGTTGGGCTTCCTTACAGCATGGCTGTCTCTGAACAGGAGGACGGGTTAGATGACAACTGAAGACCTGAAGACTGAGGAGTCCAACAGCAAGACAAAAGCCATGATGCTTTTTCTGACCCAGGCTTGGGAGTCACACAGCCTCACTTCCAGTACACTCTCCTAGGTCCAGGTGAGTCCTCTGCTCACCCACACAACAGAAGAGTGGACTCTGCTTCCTACAGGGAGCATGAGAAGGTTCTAGAAGACACTGGATTTGGGACATAATGCTGCAGCAATCCCCCTCTACTGCATCAGTTCAGCTCTTTCATAGATTATCTTTATAAAACACTGGCTCTCATGTCTTCTTCAGCCCATGTGCTTTCTCCCTCTGACTGCTATATATTCTTACCTACCAATGAGGTTCTGTTGAGCTTAGATACCCACTGATGGTCTTCCAGAAATGAGTATAGAAAATGTAATAACCCCCCCTCATCTTGAACTGTCATACCCCACCCAACACACACCCTAATGAAAATCACTTCTGTTAAAAATTTATAAGTTTCCTCTTTGTTCCACATTTTCAGAATTATGTGTCCATGCTTTTCCTCTCCTCTAACATCCAGTTTGTTATTTCTGCTTATGTTTCTAGAAGCTAACTAAATGCAAGTAATTAATACAAATCTATCATGACTGCACTAAACTATTTTTTCCATAAATGTCTCTTCTTTAGCCACTTCTCAAAGAAGGCTGCAATGAGAAAGAATGCTTCCATTCCTGTATACCCATGCTCACAGTAGCGTTATTCACAAGAGCCAAAAGATGGAAGCAAACCAGGTGTCTGTCTACATATCAATAGATTTAAAAAAAAAAAACTGTGGTATATACACACAATGAAATATCATTCAGCCTTAAAAAAGAAGAAAATTCTGACACATGCTACAAACAGCATGAAACTTGAAGACATTATGGTAAGTGAAATAAGCTAGTCACAGAAAGACAAATGCTACAGGGCTCCACTTGCATGAGGTAGTAAAGTAGCCAAATTTGTAGAGACAGAAGGTAGCCTGGGGTTTTCCAGGACCTGAGATGGAAGAAATTGGAGTTGTTTGATGGGTACAGAGTTTTTGCTTTGCAAGATGAAAAGAGTTCTGGGGTTGGATGGTGGTGAAAGTTGCACAACAACATGAATGTAATTAACACTATTGAACTATACACTTAAAAATAGTTAAAATGGTAGATTTTATGTTAGGTGTAATCCAATACAATTTAAATTTTTTTAAAGAGTTGTTCAACTCCTTTAAATTTTTCTATTTAAGATTTGTAAATCATATCCTAATTGCAGCTTCTGCTCCTGGGATAATCCACTAAGGCCTGTCAACTCTCTTTTCAGGTACCATTTTGCTAAAAGTTACCGATCATAAAAGCAGAGCCCATCTATTTAATAAAAAACGTTTTTTAAATCAAATGGGTGACTTTTAGCACTTTTAGATAAGGATGTGAATGCACGTGATTTACTCAGAATTAATCAAAGACGAACTGGTCGGATCGTGGGAAGTGACAAAAGTTTATGAAGGGGTACCTGTGAGTGGGAGGATGCTATAAGCATCTGAGCTCAGATCTGCTGGGGATCTCTGAGAATCTGTGTAGAATATGCTTCAGAGCTGTACCTTTTATTCTTCTGGTCCTTCCTGTTGATGCCGATATTTGGTGAGTCTCACTCCCCCAGTCCAGTTCTCTGCTCTTCCAACACATATGTAGCCAATTCCTTTTATTAGTACCTTCTATTGAAATACTTAGAATGGGATCAACAGAGTTAGTGCCAGTTCCTTCTGCACAAGAAATGCTGATCATAATATAATCAACCCACTGAATTAAGGACAGTTTCTGCCTCCCTCCACACATTATATAATGTGAGAAAATTATTTATTTAATCTGATTTACTTTTTAAATCTGCTGTCATGGGGGTTTTACTTTACCTCTAAAAAATCTAAAAGGTCATTTTTAAAAAGTTAGCCTAAAATTCATACTTTATTTAATAATTTCTCTCCCCTTATTTATTATTTGTTTATTTTTAGCATCAAGTGTTATTGACATTCAGTTCATTCACTGGACAACCATTTGTTTCCCATCATGGAGTCTGGAGCAAGTGAGATAGACATCTAACCAGTTCACTTCTGCTTCCACTTCCTTTTGAAACAAACTAAATTGCTGTGTTCAAATAACACCACATTCTCTTGTTCCCAGGGCATGTTCTTCAAAGGTGAGTCACTGGCATGCAAGAGCCAACCTAAGCCACACAAACACATTTAAGTTTATATCACACTCCACTGACCAATGCAAGTCATGTGACCACACCCAACACAAATGGGGCTAAAAGGTATTTCTGCCTACAGTGGGATGGGAAAAACAGTGATAAAAAATAATTCTCCCCCAGCCGACATGGCTCAGTGGTTAAGCGTCAACCTATGAACCGGGAGGTCACTGTTTGATTCCTGGTCAGGGCACATGCCCAGGTTGTGGGCTTGATGCCAGTGTGGGGCATGCAGGAGGCAGCTGATCAATGGTTCTCTCTCATCACTGATGTTTCTATTTCTTTCTTTCTCTCCCTTCCTCTTTGAAATCAACACAAATATATATATAAATAAAAAATAATAGTAATAATTTTCAGACTTTACAAGCATCAGAATACCCTGAAAGGCTTGATAAACCTGATTGTAGGACACTATCCCTAGAGTTTGTGCTTTGGTTGCTTTGCTGTGGGGCCTGATAATTTGCTTTTCTAACAAATTCCCCAGTGATGCTGATGCTGCTCTTCCAAGGACTACACTTTGAGAACCATTGGTCTACATGCTCAAGTAGGCGTGGGGAGATGCCATGCAGCACCGACGAGGAAGCAGGGAACAAGAGAGTGTGAATTGCAGAGGAGTGAAAAACAAAAATGATTGAAGCCTTCTGAATAGTAGTACCTGTGAGAAAACATGGAAGAATCTTGATTTAATTAGCCTACAGAAGGGCAACTAAAAGAGAAGCTAATAACAGTCTGCAAGTGTTCATTGGGATATAAGCAGCTGTTTTTCTGAGGACAGGGAAAGGATTACAACATGCCTGCAGAGCAAGTAGAGCCTACCTGCAAGGCTGTAGGCATGGCATGTACACTAAGAGTCTTAGAGAAATAGGCCATTTAAATTCTTTTCTATAATTATTTGACTTGTTTTACACACAAAAAAAAATTAGAATTGTTTCTGAGGGTCATTTCTGATACGAGGATGAGAGAAACGATGAGGAAGAAGGTAGGGGTAGAGACCCTGAGGAAAGAATGCCTCTATCATTATAAGTGCATTCAAATATGCCACCAATAGATGTTTTTCATAAAACAAACATTTCCTAGCCATGCTATCACCCCCAATGTGGGATGAATGTCAACCCATCAGGAAGGCAGCCTTTGGGGAGACTGAAAGCAGTATAGTAATGGAAGCCAGGAGATCTGGATCTGGATCTGGATTCCTCCACGTTTTTGTTGATTGGCCAATTACCTTTATTTCTGAACTTCTGGTTTCTTGTTGGTAAAATGAGGATCCTATCTAATAAAAGAGTAATATGCAAATTAACCATCACTCCACTACACCCACAAGCCATGCCCACCAGCCACGCCCACCAGCCAATCAGGAGCGAATATGCAAATAAACCCAACCAAGATGGCTACAGCCACAGAGAGCAGGAGGGAGGCTTGGGTTTCCCCGGCAACGGAGGAAGGCAAGCTTTCCGCCTGCCCTTGCCGGCCTAGGCCTCCACTCAAGGCTACAAAGTTTCAATGATAGAAGATACATAAATCCAAACAGAAATGGCGGCAGCCAAGGAGCTGGAAAGAGCAGGAGGCTAGGGTTGCCCCTGGCGACGGAGGAAGCCAAGCTTTCCACACACCCTGGCTGGCCCAGGCCTCGCTTAAGGCTACAAAGTTTCAATTATAGAAGATACATAAATCCCAAGAGAAATGGCTGCCGCCTCGGAGCAAGCAGAAGGCTTGGCTCCGCTCCAGGCTACAAAGTTTCAATTGTAGAAGATAAATAAACCCCAGATACCGGGGCCTCCACTTGGGTCACCAGGGGGCGTGGCCGGCCTGCAAACCACTACAGGCCCCTCGCCCAGGCCGCCTCACACCCCAAGGGAACCCCCATCCTGATCCAGGACACCCTTCAGGGCAAACCACCTGGCCCCCACCCATGCACCAGGCCTCTATCCTATCTAATAAAAGAGTAATATGCAGATTGACCATCACTCCAACACACAAGGTGGCTGCCCCCATGTGGTCAAAGATCCTGCACCCATGTGGACACAAAATGGCCGCCACAAGATGACCAGCAGGGGAGGGCAGTTGGGAGGGAACAGGCCTGCAAGGGAGGGCAGTTGTGTTCGATCAGGCCAGCAGGGGAGGGCAGTTGGGAGGGACCAGGCCTGCAAGGGAGAGCAATTGGGGGCGATCAAGCCTGCAGGGGAGGGCAGTTAGGGGTGACCAAGCCGGCAGAGGAGGGAAGTTGGGGGCGACCAGTCCTGCAGGGAAAGGCAGTTGGGAGGGACCCAGGCTTGCAGGGTAGAGCAGTTGGGGGGGACCAGGCCTGCAGGGGAGGTCAGTTAGGGGTGACTAGGCCTGCAGGGGAGGTCAGTTAGGGGTGACCAGGCCTGCAGGGGAGGGCAGTTAGGGGAAAACAGGCTGGCAGGGGAGCAGTTAGGCATAAATCAGACTGGCAGGGGAGTGGTTAGGGGGTGATAAGGCTGGCAGGCAGAAGCGGTTAGGGGCAATCGGGAAGGCAG
Organism: Plecotus auritus; assembly: GCF_963455305.1. Taxonomy (NCBI): domain Eukaryota; kingdom Metazoa; phylum Chordata; class Mammalia; order Chiroptera; family Vespertilionidae; genus Plecotus; species Plecotus auritus. The sequence continues at coordinate 106,119,505 of NC_137782.1, forward strand.
GCAGGCGAGCAGTTGGGAGCCAGCAGTCCTGGATTGTAAACGGGCAGTCAGACATCCCTTGAGGGGTCCCAGATTGGAGAGGGTGCAGGCTGGGCTGAAGGACACCTCCCTCCGTGCAAGAATTTCCTGCACCGGGCTTCTAGTAATAATATAACACTAGGGTGTTGCAAGGATCCGAAGAGCTAGTAAATGAGAAATTGCTCTACAATCCGTGATGGACTATGGCAATGCTGATTTTGTGGCGGTCTGAGGAACAGTAGGGGCTTCCATCACAGGTTGCTGAATATCTGCAGTTGGAATTTCAAGCCTTAGGAAGAAGAATGTTTATTCTTTAAGACTTCAGATGATGAAAGTTCTGTTAATTGTATTCTCAGTTATGAACATCACTTGGTGCAAAGCGCTTTTCTTGTCCTATTTCATGATTTTCTCTTTGACCTCATTTGCATTCCAGTCCTTCCTCCTCCAACCACAACATATCCTTGATATGTGTAAATCTTTGAAATAGATTATTTTTAATTTACGTATGCATGATATTGTGTTTTAGATATCACTCTGCATTTTACTTAACATGTGTGTGTGTGTTTTTCAGTCTATCCATTTAATGTCATCTAGTAACTACTATACCAGTAATTCTTTTTTTAACTATATTCTTGACATGGGTAATACACTTTTCACTTTGCCAATTAAGGGCATAACAAATGTCTTTCATCTCCCCTTCTTAATAGTTCATAACAAAGGATAATTTAATACCAAAAAGTTCTCAAGGATAGACTCTCAAGCTAAAGTTTAACATTTATGTTAAATACATCTAGATTATCTAGTCTTGGGGTGAACTCATCCATTGCCTTTGTGTGTGGACCAGTGTGGCTTTATGACAGGCTACAAATGGGAAAATGCTTTGTGGGCCCAGAGCTGGCTTCATGGGCGTGGCACCTGTACAGCTGCACAAGGCCCCACACTTAGAAGGCCCTTGGGCTTGGTTTAATGTTCTGCTTTCACTGTATTCTTAATAATTTGTGAACAAGAGGCCTTGCATTTTCCACTGGGCCAGAGAAACATGGAAGTAAAAGTACATTCTTAAAAGTGTGTATTAACTTATGTGAATTCCTCAAATCTTCCAGGCCTTTTAGGGCACAGGGATGATGAATGAGTGGCTTATAGAAAAGAAGCCCTTCGGCCATCCATTAGGACAGCTTTGCAGCCCCTCAGTGATGAGATCTATATAGATGGTTCTTCTGGTTACTTTTAGGCCAGTGAATTTTGCTTTAGAAAATGTGATTGATGTGGCTGTGTCTCCAGGCACACACCATTAGTCTGTGGCAGGTAAGCTCAGATGGTCGGAGCTTTGTGCTAATGAGGCAAAGGTTAGAGGTTCAGTACCTATGTGGGCCACTTAGCTTTTGTATCATTCATGTCCCCAGACTACTCCCAATACCAGCCACCTGTCTTGAAAATGTATGTCTACAGTCAGGAGGAGGAGCCATGTAAAGGAGCTGGATAAATTGCTAAAAATATATTGTGACTCTTGTAAATCAAACCCTCTATAAGTTCCTGGGGTTTGAGAAGGAAGCACCATTTTAAAAAGAGCAAGCATAATACTCAAGACATGCATGGTCTGTGAATTGTGTGAATAACTTGTTTTTATATCCTTGGAAAATATGTAATCAAATGAGAATATGTTATACAAAACAGTGGTGAGGTGCTCTTCTCTTTAAGTAAACTAACTATAAATATTTACTTGCATATAGAAGAGTGAACATTCACTTTGCAGAAAACTCATCTTACAAAAAGCAACCACAGATGTTCGTGAATTATTTAATTGGCAAATCCTCCATTAAATGTTACTGAAATAATAGTGGAGTTGAAACAAAACATTTTGGTCTCTTCTTTTTTGTGTGTTTTTATAGAGCAAAGCATATGTTTGACCCAAACCATTCTTATTTGCTTTGGGTAAGGGCACAAGACAGAGGTTAGGGAACAATCTACAGGCCCTCCCTGACCCACGACCCACGGGCTTTTCTTTCCTGGAGCCACACGAGGCCAAGTGGTGCTGTTGTAGTTCCCTCACAGCTGTCGTACCTGCCCCGCCCCCATTCTCATGCCACCACTTTAGTTTGAATCCTGGTCATTTCCTCATTGGACCCTAGAGCACACAGCTAATTAGTCTTGTCATCCCCAACACTGAGGGTGAGCTATGAGGGTGAGCTCCATGGTCTGGCTGCTGGGTTCAGACACCAAATTCGCCTTTACCAGCTATGTGACTTTTAGTCTTTGCCTCAGTTTTTCTCACTTGAAAACTGGGAATAATGATAACTGGCTCATGGAATTATTGTCAGAAATAAGTTAATTTATCAAATGTTTTTTAATAATTTCTTGAAATATAGTCGAATTAAATCAATGTTAAATTCTATTATTATTACCATTAATCATAATGATCATTTCTTTTTCTATAGAATGGACCTTGTAGGCAGACCGTTTAGGTTTAAGTCCTACTGTAAGACTTCCTGATTAAGTTGCCTTGGTTAAGCTCCCAGCTCTTGAACTAGTTTTCCTCATCAGCAAAAAATGTTTACCCAAGTGGAATTAATCACAGTATCTGCTTCACAGGGTTTGATGAGGTGACACTATCAGCCGTGGGCAAACTACGGCCCGTGGGCCGAATCCGGCCCGTTTGGCTGTTCTATCCGGCCCGCGGAGCTGAAAGAGCGGAGGGTTCTCTTGCTCTCCCCTCCACTCCTTTACTTTGAATTTATGTTAGTTCACACAAACACTCCATCCATGCTTTTGTTCCAGCCCTCCGGTCCAGTTTAAGAACCCATTGTGGCCCTCGAGTCAAAAAGTTTGCCCACCCCTGCACTAGATACTGCAGTAAAGTGGTCAGGACACTGCCTAGCACTTTTTAAATTTTAAATATTTTTTTTATTTTTCAATTATAGTTGATATATAATATTACTAGTATATTAGTCTTAGATATACAACCCAGTGTTTAGACATTTATACAACTTACAAAGTGATAAACCCAGTACTGATCTGACACCATACAGAGTTATTACAATATTATTGACTGTCTTCCCTATGCCATACTCTATACATTAAATGCTTGACAAATGTGGACAAGTACATAACGGCTGAATCATTAATAAGAAAGCAACATATTTCCCTCCCCTGCTTAAAACCATGTTATAAGACTTCATCAAATATATCCATTAAATGACCATCACATAGTAGCTCTATACATTCCAAATATTGGTCTGAAACTTCAACAATATGGCAAACCCAGGTTACAGGAAAAGATCCCTTCCCAATAGGAGTTTATAAAAATGTTGAAAGAAGATATAAGTTCTAATGCTTAGGGAAATTCTAAAGAGCAAAAGTAACTTTCCAAGAATTAAAAACTGTGAGGTCCTGCAAAGCTAGAGAAGACTCTAGAGTTTGGGACCAAGACATTAACAACCACATTGGAACAGGTGAAGAAAACCTCTCACCTGCACAAGCTGGAATAAATTATTTTTTAAAGTCCAGAGTTGTGAAAAGCTACGTAGTCCATGAGAAAAAGAATTAAAAACTTCATTCACCAACCTAGAGAAATATCAATGCAACTTGCCATCTGTCTTCCGTTATAAGAGAGAAAAGATCACCTGCAAAACTTTAAAATCACAGGCGTGTGACATGAGTGTACATGAGATCCAAATGTATATTACTTCCTCATGCTATGGGAGCCACAACCTAAGAAAATTTCATCTGTAATATGAAATATCAAAAAATATGAAGGGAAAAAAAGAAAAACTGCTTTGTAGGAACAATTATACAACCCCAAGGGCAAAAGAAATCCACAGAGACCCCATCAAAGCACACACACAGGGAAAAAATAATACTATAAATAGAGAATTAGGGCCCAAATAACTGAACAATAAGATAAAGGCTAGAAAATAAGTGTGTTAGGAATGAATAAAGAATTTTAAAAGATATATATTATAAAAAATAAAAAATTAATTCAGAAAAGTAGCAGGATACAAAATAAATATCCAGAAATCAGTTGTGTTTTTATACACCAACTAGATCTGATGCACAAAATTCTGCATGGGGGAGGGTGTCGCTCAGCCTGGCCTGCACCCTCTCGAAATCTGGGACCCCTTGGGGGATGTTGGACATCCCTTTCCTAATCTGGGACCCCTCGCTCCTAACCACCCGCCTGCTCGCTCCTTACCGCCCACCTGCTCTCTCCTCAATGCCCGCCTGCTCACTCCTTACTGCTTGGCTAGCCACTCCTTACCACCTGCCTTCTCACTCCTTAACACTTGGCTCACCACTCCTTAGCACTGCCACGAGGCAGGAGAGGCTCCCGCCACTGCCCTGGCACTCGCCAGCTGTGACCCTGGCTTCTGGCTGAGTGGTGCTCCCACTGTGAGAGCTCGCTGACCAACAGGGCACAGCTCCTGCCTTGAGCATCTGCCCCCAGTGGTCAGTGCACATCATAGCAACCAGTCATTCTGGTTGTTCCACCATAAAGGTCGCTGGGCTTTTATATATATACGCAGATAATGAATTATCAGAAAAGGAAACTATTAAAACCATCCCATTTACAATTACAAAATAAAAATACCTAGGAATAAATTTAACCAAGGATATAAAAGACCTGCTCTAGGAAAATTTTAAGACACTGAGGAAAGAAATTGAAGAAGATAAAAATAAGTGGGAGCATATACCACAATCATGAATAAGTTGAATAAATATTAAAATGTCCATACTACCTGGAAAACTATAGGACATTGAAAAAAGAGATAGAGGAAGACATAAACAAATGGAAGAATATACCGTGTTCATGGATTGGTAATCAACATCATAAAATGTCCATATTACCCAAAACAATCTATAAATTTAATGCAATCTCCATTAAAATACCAATGGCATATTTCACAGACTGAGAACAAATACTCCAAAAATTCATATGGAATAAAAAAAGACCCCAGAATAGCTGCAGCAATCTTGAGAAAGAAGATCAAAGTTGGAGGGAACACAATACCAGATATCAAGCTATTTTACAAAGCCACTGTTCTCAAACTGCCTGGTACTGGCACAAGAACAGACATATAGACTGATGCAACAGAACAGAGAACCCAGAAATCGACCCAAGCCATTATGCTCAATTAATATTTGACAAAGGAGGCAAGAGCATACAATGGAGTCAACACAGTCTCTTCAACAAATGATGTTTGGAAATCTGGACAGATACATGCAAAAAAATGAAACTAGACCACTAACTTATACCATACATTAAAATAAACTCAAAATGAATAAAGGACTTAAACGTAAGATGGGAAATCATAAAAATCTTAAAAGAATCCATAGGCAGCAAAATATCAGATACTAGAGGCCCGGTGCATGAAAATTCATGCACTGGAGGGGAGTCCCTCAGCTCAGTCTGCCCCCTCTCACAGTCCAGGAGCCCTCAGGGGCAGGAGGCAACCCAGTGATCAGGGGAAGGCAATGCCCCATCACACCTCTGCTACTGCCACTGCCGGAAGCGCTAGCCTCGGGCCAGCCCTGGGCAGCTGAGCAGCACCATTGACGCTTGTCTGCACCTCAGGCCTGTACCTCGGGCCTGCACCTCAGGCGTTGGCTGGGCAGCCACCATCTGAGGCTTGCCTGCACCTTGGGCCAGTCCTGGGTGGCTGGGGGGCTGAGGGGACTGGGGGATTCCAGAGGCGGCCATACACCTGCCGCCCTGGCGGGGTTGAGGGGACTGGGCGCCACCATCTTGTGGTTGTGGGTGCCACCATCTTTGAGGGCATGGCAATCAATTAGCATATTCCCTCCTTATTGGCTGTGGGCACCACCATCTTTGCAACAGCGTGAGGGTCAATTAGCATATTCCCTCTTTATTAGATAGGATATGTCATAGCAATATCTTTACCAATACAGCTCCTAGGGCAATAGAAACTAAGGAGAAAATAAACAAATGGGACTGCATCAAAATAAAAAGCTTCTGCACAGCAAAGGAAACCATCAACAAAACAACAAGAAAGCCCACTGCATGGGAGAACATATTTGCCAATGATATATCTGATAAGGGCCTAATCTCTAAAACTTATAGGGAACTCATATATCTTAACAAAAAGAAGATAAACAAAAAAATGGGCAAAGGACTTAAATAGACACTTTTTGAAAGTGGACATACAAAAGACCAAGAGACATTGAAAACATGCTCAAAGTCACTAATCTTCTGAGAGATGCAAATCAAAATGACAGTGAGGTACCATCTCACACCTGTCAGATTGGTGATCATCAACAAATTGACAAACGACAAGGGCTGGAGAGGATGTGGAGAAAAAGGCACCCTCGCGCACTGCTGGTGGGAATGCAGACTGGTGCAGCCACTGTGGAAAATAGTATAGAGTTTCCTCAAAAATTTAAAAATGGAACTCCCATTTGACCCAGTAATCCCATTTCTAGGAATATATCCCAAGGAATCAGAAACACCAATCAGAAAGGACATATGCACCCCTATGTTCATAGCAGCACAATTTACAATAGCTAAAATTTGGAAAAAGCCTAAGTGCCCATCAGCAGATGAGTGGACTAAAAAACTGTGGTACATCTACACAATGGAATACTACACTGATGTAAAAAAGAAAGAACTCTTACCATTCGCAACAGCATGGATGGACATGGAGAGTATTATGCTAAGCAAAATAAGCCAGTTGGAGAAAGATAAATATCACATGCTCTCACTCATTTGTGGAATATAATGAACAACATAAACTGATGAACAAAAATAGATACAGAGACAGAGAAGCATTGAACAGACTGTCAAACTTCAGAGGGAAGGCAGGGGAAAAGGGGTTAAGAGATCAACCAAAGGACTTGTATGCATGCATATAAGCATAACCAATGGACACAGACACTAGGGGTGGAGAAGGCATGTGCTGGGGCATGGGGTGGCCAGGGAGAGGTCAATGGGGGGAAAAGTAGACATATATAATACTATATGTAATACTTTAAACAATAAAGGATTTTTTTTTAAATGTGCATACTGCCCAAAGCAATCTATGGATTCAATGCAAATCCCATCAAGATACCAATGGTGTATTTCACAGAACTAGAACAAATATTCCAAAAATTTACTTGGAACCACAAAAGACCCAAATAGCTGCCACAATCTTGAGAAAGCAGAACAAAGTTGGAGGAATCACATTGCCTTTTCTATACTAATAGAAGGGTAATGTGCTAATTAGACTGGGAGACCTTCCAGGAGACCTTCCAGACATCCTTCCGGACAAAGCCATGGTGGCGGGGCTGAGGCAGAGGTGGTTAGGGGCAATCAGGCAGGCAGGCAGGTGAGCGATTAGGAGCCAGCAGTCCCAGATTGCAAGAGGGATGTCCGACTGCCGATTTAGGCCTGATCGGGCCTAAACTGGCAGTCGGACATCGCCCAAGGGGTTCCCGATTGGCGAGGGTGCAGGCTGGGCTGAGGGACACCCCCCCAGTGCACAAATTTTGTGCACTGGGCCACTAGTATCAAATAATACTACAATGTCATAGTAATCAAAACAGCATGGCACTGGCATATAGACCAATGGAACATAAAAGAACCCAGAAATAAAACCTGGCCTTTATGGTCAATTAACATTTGACAAAGGGTGAAAGAACATATAATGTAATAAAGACAGTCTAATCAATAAATGGTGTTGGGAAAATTAGATACATAAAAAAAATGAATCTAGAACACCTTCTTACAACATACACAAAAATAAACTCAAAATGAATTAAAGTCTTTAATGTAAGATTCGACACCATAAAATTTCTAGGAAAAAACATCCTATATAATAAAAGGGTAATATGCAAATTGACCCTAATGGTGGAACAACCGGGAATGACCAGTCACTATGACATGCACTGACCACCAGGGGGCAGACGCTCAACACAGGAGTTTCCCCCTGGTAGTCAGTGTGCTTCCACAGGGCGAGTGCCGCTCAGCCTGAAGTGGGCTCATGGCTGGCCAGTGCAGCGGCAGTGACAGGAGCCTCTCCCGCCTCCACAGCAGCGCTAAGGGTGTCCAACTAATGGCTTAGGCCCGCTCCCCGCCAGAGGGATGTCTGACTGCCAGCTTAGGACTTATCCCCTTGGGAAGCGGGCCTAAGCCAGCAGGTGCACATCCCCTGAGGACTTCCGGACTACGAGAGGGCGCAGGCTGGGCTGAGGGGCCCCCCTGAGTGCATGAATTTCTATGCACCAGGCCTCTAGTAGGCAATAAAACAGGGGTCCTCAAACTTTTTAAACAGGGGGTCAGTTCACTGTCCCTCAGACCATTGGAGGGCCGGACTATAGTTTGAAAAAAAAAACTATGAACAAATTCCTATGCGCACTGCGGGCCCAGGAGGAGTCGGCTGCTAAGCAGGACAGGCAGCGGCACCCAGCAGGCCGGATAAATGTCCTCGGTGGGCTGCATGTGGCCCGCGGGCCGTAGTTTGAGGACCCTGCAATAAAATCTCAAACATTTCTCCTAGCAATATTTTTTCCTGATAGATTTTCTCAGGCAAAGGAAACAAAACAAAAAATAAACAAATGAGATTCCATCAAACTAAAAAGTTTTGGCACAACATAGGAAATCACCAACAAAATGAAAATACAATCTCCTGAATGGGAGAACATTATTCTTCAATGACACATCTTATAAGGGGTTAATACCCAAAATGTATAAGGAAATTATACAACTCAACACCAAATAATAAACATTCTGATTTAAAAATGGGCAAAAGATCTGAATCAACAATTCTCCAAAGAAGACATACAGATGGTCAATACACATATGAAAGATGTTTAACTTCACTAATCATTAGAGATATGTAAATTAAACTACACTGAGATATGACCTTACACCTGTCAAAAATGGCAGTAAATCGACAAATAGCAAGTGTTGACAAGGATGTAGAGAAAAGGGAACCTTAGCACACTGCTGGTGGGAATGAAGACTGGTGCAGCCACTGTGGAAAAAGTTAAATCTGGAAATGCCTTATGACCCAGTGATTCTACTTCTGGGTATATATGTAAATAAACCCAAAATGCTAATTTGAAAGAGTATATGTACTGCTATGTTCATTGCACAGTTATTTATAACTAGAGGCCCAGTGCATGAATTCGTGCATGGGTGGGGTCCCTCAGCCTGGTCGGCGATCTGGCCGATCGGGGCCACAAGAGGTTGGCTATGGGAGCGCACTGACCACCAGGGGGCAACTCCTGCATTCAGCGTCTGCATCACAGTGACCGGTCAGTTGGTCCCTTAGGCTTTTATATATATAGATAGCCAAAATATGGAAACAATCCAAGTGCCCATCAATAGATGAGTGGATAAAGAAGCCATGGTATATATAAATTATGGAATATTACTTTGCCATAAAAAATGAAATCTTACCATTTGTGACAGAATGGATGGACCTGGATGATATTATGCTAAGTGAAATAAGTGAGTCAGAGAAAGATAAATACCATAAGATTTCACTTATATGTAGAGTCTAATAAACAAAATAGAAATAGAGTCATAGATACTGACAACATACTGAGAGCTGTCAGAGGAAAGAGAAGTTGGGGGCTGAGTGAAAACGTGGGGTGTGTTGGAGCTGGGTGGAGGGGGTCAAGGGTGGGAAAATGGGGGACATCTGTAATACTGTCAACAATACGTTTTTAAAAGTCAGAAACCAAAAAAATAGAATAAATCCCCCAAATAGAAAAAGAAACATATAATAGTTATTAATGAACTAGAAAAAAATAGAGACTGAAGAAACCCTGAGGTTAATCATGGTTATTTACAAGTAATTCCTGGCATTTAAGGAGAATTTCATAATTTTCACAAAAGAAGCTTCTCGTATTCTGAGATGCCAGAACATTAAGAAGAATTGATTGAGCTTGAAATCTAAATAACTTTTTCTTCTCCCTCTAAGCATGCACATTTTCAAATTCTCTTTGAGTCAACCTACCACAAAAGTCATTTCCACTGGGTGATCATTTCAGATCTCAAATTGGTTCAAACTCCCGAGGGCTATATTCCACCTTCTGGTAGGACCTCAATGGAAGCTGAGACTGGGCAGTAAGAATGTGGAAGTCCCAAACTGTGGACAATGAATGTATGCTTCAAGTGTCTGCCTGCAAGGCTGTGTCTCACTGTACCCAGAATAGAGGTCTGGCCCTTAAATACTTCTTGATTAGAAAGAACAGACTGGCTAGTTCACACTTCTTTTATTTCTTCATTTTATTTTATTTTGTCTTTATCACCTTTTGTCTTGTCTTTAACCATATGAAAATAGATGATGATAGATGATAGATGATAGATAAATAGATGATAGATTTGATCACCAAACAGTTTGGTTCGAAGACCTCTAAAATTATCAGTTACGCCTTCAAACTGCTCTATATCTAGTGTCCCAGGTCAGTGTCCTGCTCCAGACTGAACTGCAGGGGGAGGCCTCCTGGGAGGGAGGTTTTGCTGATGCTCCTTCCTTTGGAGGACAGAGCGCAGGGTAGACCACAAGCCGAGAGCTTTAGGCAGCACATTCAGAAAATTCTCCAACGTAAAAAATACACAAATATATTGTTTATCATGGGGGGGGGGGCGGGTGGAGGGTAGAGAAAAAGAAAGAAAGAGATAAGGGGAAAAAGAACTCTCCCTCCCTCAGCCTGGGAAAGTCAGTAGGTGCCAAGAGTCTTTTATCACACAAAGGACTCAGAGCTAGTAATCCCCTAGGGACAGGGTCGCCTCGCCTCAGGGCAATGCTTCCCCTGCCTCCAGCTCCACAGGTGAACATCAGGTACAAGTTACCAGCAGGGACACTGGACTCAGCCTTCCCAGGCCCTCCATTAACCTGGGCCCTCCTCTGCCCACGTGGCCAGGTGGGGACAGGACCCCCGTGGGGCCTGGCAGAGGGAAAGCAGATATCTCCCTGACATCTGAATTGGGAAGGAAAAAGCCCCCTGACTGCGGCATAGAAAAGCATAGCAATTTAGGGTCTGGGCATTTCCTATGGAAGGTGCACGAGTTTTTTCACCCCTCCTCTATTTTTCCCTTAAAAAAAAATAATTGTTAAGTTTTTCAACAGTGTGGCCTTAGGAGGTAATTTGCTAAATAGGACAAAATTAGCTGATTTTTGGACCATTTGAAAGAACGTTTCTTTTGAAAGCATATAAAATGTATTAAAGCAATCTTCGAAGCTTTACCCCTGCTTGAGATTTTAATTTACTCCGAGCTAATAAATTATCCCCCTTCGCAGAAGCTATTGAAAATTTTCGTTTAAATCCTTTTTAAATTTTAATGCGTTCAATTGAATCCGAAGCAATTTACACACACACACTCCCAGCTTGGGGTGGTCAGCCCACCAAGGCAAGACTGAAAAGGGGTCAGATTAGCCCCGAACCCTCCGCCCCCTGGGATCACCAAGGTGGTATTCACGAATGCGCTGCGCCCCCACACAGACAGGCCTGATTGTTGGATAATTACTTTCCCACAACAGCATTTAACAAATGCCCCAGTGAAGGCCAAGACCATTTTCTCCAGCGGGAGGAAGCCGCAGTAGAGGCTGGGAGGGTGGGACGGCGGCTGGAGGGAGGGGCGGAGAGGAGGCCCGGCTCTGATTCTGGAGGGAGGCGCCCTGAGGCTTGGGGGTAGGGTGCTTTCTGGGGAAGCACGAAGGCCCATGGTCTCGGGCGTGCGGCGTTGCCTCTGCACACCTATCAGAAATATTTTTTCCAACTATCAGTTATTGCTCTTGAACATTGCCTCGTGGCTCTGGGCAGTCCTTAGCAAGCTATAGAAAAAGCAATCCAGTTTTACAACTTGTACCTTGGCGAGCTCCGCTCCGGAGCCCGTTACCGGTAGTTTAAAGATGCCATATCTCTTCCAGGGGCACAGATCTATTCCTCAGTATGACAAGTCCTTGATAAAAGCCATCGTTTTTTTAAAGGTTGCACTAGTTAGTCTGGGTCGGGTTAACTTTCATGGAGGTTGCAAGTATCCCTTAGTTCCACCTTGTCGGTAATAATCACGGCCACGGTGGTTAGCAATGCTGATTGCTTTGTCTTCCTCCGCTTCTCCTTCCCATGCAGTTATATGGGACCATGCCACCAGAACTAATTTTAATTGATCATGTAGACGGACCTATTGCATTTTAAAAATCAAAAATTGGGAAAAGAGTCTGTGTCCCAATTAAAAAAACCGGAAGCCTGTGAATGCAGGACCCTTTAGGGCGCGCCTCTCTTCTTCCCACTGGGGCGGTGGTACTGGGCACGGAGAGCCAGCTGCCTGGGAGCGGAGGGCCAGAGGTGCGGATGAAGGGGCAGGCCATGTGCTGTCTCCACGGGAGAAGGTGGCCTATCCGCAGCTAGGTGGGGAGGGTGGAGCTGCTCAGGAAAACGTTTACCACCTCTCGGATGGGCCGAGTTGATGTAGGTGGCAAAAACTGTCGACAGATTCTAGGCTATACAGTATCTGTGCAAAAATAGGAATAAAAGAGGAAGACCTACCTGACACCTGTGTTTTCAAAAACCCATTAATGTGGGTTTGTTTTAGAAGCCACCAGCATCTCAATCTCTTCAGGGAACCCTCACGCATAGATAAACCAGTGATCAGATTAAATCCTTGGTGAAAAACTGAATGTTTTCCTAGCAAAATTGTTTCTGTTTTGTTAAGATTAATGTAGTTTTATTTAATAATAAGAGGAAAATGGTTACATATTTTAAAGATTATTTTTAAAATATTCACAAAGGAGCTCATTAACTGTAAGTATAATATTCTTTTTATTTTTCAATTACAATTTACATTCAATAAAAACAGATTCATAAATAAAGAGAACAGACTGATGGTTGCCAGAGGGGAGGGGAAAGAGAGGTTGGGGGATGGGTACAAAAGATGCAGAGATTTAGAAGTACAAATTGTTAATTACACAATAGCCATGGTGATGTGGAGAAGAGCATAAGAAATATAGTTAATACTATTATAATAACTATGTATGGTGTCAGGTAGGTATTTGATATCGAGGAGACCACTTTATAAAGTATATAATTGTCTGCCCACTATGCTATACACCCCCAAGATTTTGAACAAGGCAAGGATGTCTGACTTATCACTGCTATTCAACATTGTGCTGGGCATCTGGCCAGCACTATAAGGCAAGAAAATGAAATAAACTGCATGCAGATCAGGAAGAGAGAGAGGGAGAGAGAGAGAGAGAGAGAGAGAGAGAGAGAGAGAGAGAGAGAGGAAGAAAGGAAGGAAGCAGGAGGGAGTGAGGGAAGGAAGGAATCTCTTCCTATTTGCAGATGACATAATGGCTTACACAAAGTATCTCATGGGATATTTGAAACCACATTTAGAACTAATAAGTGAGTTCAGCAAGGCCATAAGTTGTATGTTTATCTTATCTTTTGTACGGATATAAGAACCAGCTTGTTTTATTAATTTCCTATTGTTTTTCTGTTTTTAATTTTATCTATTTATGTTCTTATCTTTTCTATTTCCTTTATTTTTTATTTTTTATTTTTTTGCTTCTCTTGGGCTTATTCTGTTGTTTTTCTAGATTCTTGAGGTGGGAGCTTGGTCTATTGATTTAAGACTTTTTCTCTTTTCTCGTGTATTATTTAATGCTATAAATTCCCCTCTTTGCATTGTTTTATCTGTTTCCCATAAATTGGGATTTAATTTTAATTCAATTCAATGGATTTTTTTGTTTCCTTTGACACTTTCTCTTTTATCCATGAATTATTTGACATTTGTTGTTTAGTTTCCAGGTATTTGCAAAGTTTTCTGTTATTTTTCTGTTATTAATTTCTAGTTTGATTTCCTTGTGGCAGAGTACACACACCTTATGATTTTAGTTCTTTTAAACTTTCAAGATTTGCTTTTCTGCTCCAGTATATATGTGCTATGGGCATTTGGAATATATATATATACTAGAGGCCCGGTGCATGAAATTCATGCACAGGGTGGGTGTCTCTCAGCCCAGCCTGCACTCTCTTCAATCTGGGACCCCTCGAGGGATGTCCGACTGCCCGTAAACAGGCAGTCAGACGTTCCTCTCACAATCCAGAACTGCTGGCTCCCAACTGCTCACCTGCCTGCCTTCCTGATTGCCCCTAACCGCTTCGGCCTGCCAGCCTGATCACCCCCTAACCACTCCCCTGCCAGCCTGATTGATGCCTAACTGCCCTCCCCTGCAGACCTGGGTTCCCCCCAACTGCCCTTCCCTGCAGGCTTGATCACCCCTAACTTCCCTCCCTTGCAGGCCTGGTCCCTCCCAACTGCCCTCTCCTGCTGGCCTGATCACTTACAACTGCCCTTCCCTGCTGGCCTGATCCCTCCCAACTGCCCTCCCCTGCTGGCCATCTTGTGGCAGCCATCTTTTTTCCACATAGGAGCAGCCATCTTGTGTGTTGGAGTGATGGTCAATTTGCATATTACTCTTTTATTAGATAGGATAGAGGTCTGATGCACGGGTGGGGGCCAGCTGGTTTGTCCTGAAGGGTGTCCTGGATCAGGGTGGGGGTTCCCTTGGGGGATGGGGTGGCCTGGGCAAGGGGCCTGTGGTGGTTTTCAGGCCAGCCATGCCCCCCAGCGACCTAAGCAGAGGCCCTGGGATCTGGGATTTATTTATCTTCTATAATTGAAACTTTGTAGCCTTCAGCAGAGGCCTGGTCTGGCCAGGGTGTGCAGGAAGCTTAGCTTCCTCCATCACCAGGGAAACCCAAGCCTCCTGCTAGCTCTGTGGCAGCAGCCATCTTGGTTGGGTTAATTTGCATACTCACCCCTGATTGGCTGGTGGGCATGGCTTATGGGTATAGCAGAGGTACAGTCAATTTGCATATTACTCTTTTATTAGGTAGGATTGGTGGCCTACACATGGAAACAAGCAAAGTGTCCTGTGTTACAGGACTGGATAAAGAAGATGTGGTCCATATACACAATGGAATACTACTCAGCCCTAAGAAAGGATGAAATAGTACTATTTGTACAACATGGAAGGCTCTGGAGAATATCATGCTAAGTGAAATAAGTCAGACAGAAAAAGCTAAGAACCATATGATTACACTCATTTGTGGGATATAAAACTAAAAGCAACAAATGAATAAATAAGAAAAATAAACAAACAAAAAACCATAGACACAGACAACAGTACGGTGTTTACCAGAGGGAAGGGGAGTGGGGAGATAGGAAAAGGTAAAAGGGGTCAAATACTAATATATAGTTATAGAAGATGATTTGACTTTGGGTGATGGACACACACAGCAATATACAGATCTTATATCACAAAAATGTACACTTGAAAACTAATTATTTTTAAATATATTTTTATTGATTTTAGAAAGGAAGGGAGAGGGAGAGATCTTATATCACAAAAATGTACACTTGAAAACTAATTATTTTTAAATATATTTTTATTGATTTTAGAAAGGAAGGGAGAGGGAGAGAGATAGAAACAACAATGATGAAAGAGAATCATTGATCAGCTGCCTGGCAGCCCCATACTGGGATCAAGCCCACAACCTGGGCATGTGCTCTGACTGGGAATTGAACCATTACCTCCTGGTTTATAGGTAGACACTCAACCACTGAGCCATGCCGGCCAGGCAAACCTATATAATATTATTGGCCAATGATACTCCAATAAATATAATTTAAAAAAAAAAAAACTATTCCCACCTATTCATTAGTATAAAAAAGAAAGGATATATATATATATATATATATATATATATATATATATATATATTCTGCTGTTATTGTGTGGAGTGTTTTATAAAGGCCAATTGGAACCTTTTAATTAATGGTTTTGTTGAGATATTCTATATTCTTGCTTATTTTCTGTCTAGTTCTAGTCATTGTATTTTTTAAATCTTTACTGTTGAAAGTATTACATATTTACCCTCCCCCCGGCCCCCATTGACCTGTCTAACCCACCCCCACCCCCACCCTCATCCCAGGTCTGTGTCCATGGGCTATGCAAATATGCAAACCAGTTCTTTGGTTGATCTCTTCCCACCCACCCACTCTCTCCTGCCTCCCTCTGATGTTTGACAGTCTGTTCCATAGTCTATGTCTCTGGATCTATTTTGTTCATCTGAGGTTTATTTATTCATTCAATTCTACATATGAGTGAGATCATGTGATACTTATCTTTCCCTGACTGGCTTATTTCACTTAGCATAATACTCTCCAGGTCAATACATACTGTTGCAAATGGTAAGAGGTCTTTCTTTTTCACAGATGTGTAGTATTTTATTGTGTAAATGTACCGCAGCTTTTTTATACACTCATCTGCTGATGGACATGAGCTGTTTCCAAATCTTAGCTATTGTAAGTTGCACTGCTATGAACATAGGAGTGTATATATTCTTTCTGATTGGTGTTTCTAATTTCTTAGGATATAGTCCCAGAAGTGGGATCACTGGGTCAAATGGAAGTTCCATTTTTAATTTTTTTGAGGAAACTCCATACTGTTTTCCACAGTGGCTGCACCAGTCTGCATTCCCACCAACAGTGCACTAGGGTTCCCTTTTATCCACATCCTCACCAACACTTGTCGTTCATTGATTTGTTGATGATAGCCATTCTGACTGGTGTGAGGTAATACACCACTGTTGTTTTGATTTGCATCTCTGAAATATTAGTGACTGAGTATTTTTTCATGTGCTTGTTGGCCTTCTGTATGTCCATTTTGGAGAAGTGTCTATTTAGGTCCTTTGCCCATTTTTTAAAATATATTTTATTGATTTTTTACAGAGAGGAAGGGAGAGGGATAGAGAGTTAGAAACATTGATGAAAGAGAAACATGGATCAGCTGCCTCCTGCACACCCCCTACTGGGGATGTACCTGCAACCAAGATACATGCCCTTGACCGGAATCGAACCTGGGACCCTTCAGTCCACAGGCCGATGCTCTATCCACTGAGCCTAACCAGTTAGGGCTGCCCATTTTTTTAATATATATATTTATTTATTTCAAAGAGGAAGGGAGAAGGAAAGAGAGAGATAGAAACATCAATGATGAGAGAGAATCATTGATAGGCTAACTCCTGCATGCCCACCATGGGGGAGTGAGCCCACAACCTGGGCATGTGCCCTGACTATTGGGAATTGTAACACGATCTCCAGGTTCATAGCCACACCTGCCAGGCACTTTGCCCATTTTTTTTTAATATATTTTATTGATATTTTATAGAGAGGAAGGGAGAGGGATAGAGAGCTAGAAACATCGATGAGAGAGAAACATCGATCAGCTGCCTCCTGCACACCTCCCGCTGGGGATGTGCCCGCAACCAATGTACGTGCCCTTGACCGGAATCGAACCCGGGACCCTTCAGTCTGCAGGCCGATGCTCTATCCACTGAGCCAAACCGGTTTCGGCACTTTGCCCATTTTTCAATTGGATTGTTTGTCTTCCTTTTGTTAAGTTGTATGAGTTCCCTATAAATTTTGGAGATTAAACCATTGTTGGATGTATCATTGGCAAATATGTTCTCCCGTGCAGTGGGCTCTCTTTTCATTTTGTTAGTGGTTTCTTTTGCTGTGAAAAAGCTCTTTATTTTGATGTAGTCCCATTTGTTTATTTTCTCCTTAGTTTCCTTTGCCCTGGGAGATGTATTGGTAAACATGGCTATGAGAGATGTCTGAGATTTTGCTGCCTATGATTTCTTTTAGGATTATTATGGTTTCATGACTTACATTTAAGTCTTTTATCTATTTTGGATTTATTTTTGTGTGTGCGGTAAGTTGGTGATCTAGTTTCTTTCTTTTTTCTTTTTTTTTTTTTTTTTGCATGTATCTGTCCAATTTTCCCAACACCATTTATTGAAGAGACTGTGTTCACTCCATTGTATGCTCTTGCAAATTTGTTCTTATTTCTCAAGATTGCTGTGGCTATTTTTTTTTGTTCCATATACATTTTTGGAGTATTTGTTCTAGGTCTGTGAAATATGCCATTGGTATTTTAATAGGATTGCATTGAATCTATAGATCAGTTTGGGTAGTATGTATATTTTAATAATGTTGAATCTCCCAATCCATGAACCTGGTATATTCTTCCACTTGTTTATATCTTCCTCTATCTCTTTTTTTCAACATTCTGTAGTTTTGGGAGTACAGGTATTTTTCTTCCTTGTTTAAGTTTATTCCTAAGTATCTTAACTTTTTGTTGCAATGTTTAATGGGATTGGTGTTGCTGTTTTTTTCACTTTCTCTGAGCGTGACTTGTTGGTGTATAAAAATGTCATAGATTTCTGGGTGTTAATTTTGTAATCTGCTACACTGCTGAATTTATTTATTAAATCTAGTAGCTTTTTTTATGGAGTCTTTAGGGTTTTCTATGTACAATATCATGTCATCTGCAAATAATAACAGTTTAACTTGATCCTTTCCAATTTTGATGCCTTTTCTTTTTTCTTCTTGTCTGATTGTTATGG
The DNA here is from genome assembly GCF_963455305.1 of Plecotus auritus. NCBI lineage: Eukaryota > Metazoa > Chordata > Mammalia > Chiroptera > Vespertilionidae > Plecotus > Plecotus auritus. The sequence continues at coordinate 106,137,946 of NC_137782.1, forward strand.
CTAGGACTTCCAATACTATGTTGAACAAGACTGGTGAAAGAGGGCATCCCTGTCTTGTTCCTGTTATTAGGGGAAATGGTTTTAGTTTTTGCCCATTTAGTATGTTGTTGGATGTAGGATTGTCATATATGGATTTCATTGTGTCGAGATATGATCACTCTATTCCCAATTTGCTGAGAGATTTTATCAAAAAAAGGGTGATGGATTTTGTCGAGTGCTTTTTCGGCATCGATTGATATGATCATGTGATTTTTGGTCTTGCAATCTGTTTATGTGATGCATCACTTTTATTGATTTGCAATCAGAGTAGGGGACTTCAAGATCCCACTGACATCACTAGGTAGATCACCTAGACAAAGAAATCAACAAGGAAACAGTGATTCTAAATGATACATTAGATCAGATGGAATTAATTGACATTTTCAATGCATTTTACCTCAAAGCTACAGAATATACATCTTCTCAAGTGCACATGGGACATTTTCAAAGATAGACCACATGTTAGGACACAAACTAAGTCTCTACAAGTTAAAGAAGATTGAAATCATATAAAGCATCTTCTCAGATCACAATGCCATGAAATTAGAAATCAAATAAAACAAAAACACTCAAAAACATTCAAACATATGGATTCTAAATAGCATGCTACTAAGCAATGAATAAGTTGCCAAAGAGATCAAAGAAGAAATAAAAAACATCCTGGAAACAAATGAAAATGAACACCCCAAATCTATAGTACACAGTTAAAGCAATCCTGAGATGGAAGGTCATAGTACTACAGGCCTACCTTAAAAAAACAGTAAAAACTTTTAATAGGTTATCTAGCCCTGCAACTTAAAGAATTAAAAAGAGGACAACAATAAAAGTCCAGAGTAAATAGAAGAAAGGAAATAATAAAGATCAGAGTGAAAATAGATGACAGAGAATAAAAAAAAAAAAATACAAAAGATCAATAAAACCAAGAGCTCATTCTCTGAAAAGATAAACAAGATTGGTGAACCTCTAGCCAGACTCAATAAGAAACTAAGAGAGATGACCCACATTAACAAAATCAGAAATGGAAGAGTTGAAGTAACAACTGACCCCATAGAAATACAAAGGATAATTTTTAAAAAATACTATAAACGACTATATTCCAACAAACTGGACAACCTGGAAGAAATGGACACATTCCCAGAAAAATACAATCTTCCAAAACTCAATCAGGAAGAATCAGAAAACCTGAATAGGCCAATAACTACTGATGAAATAGAAGCAGTAATAAAAAAAAAAATCTTCCAGCAAACAAAAGCCCTGGTCCAGAGGGCTTCACAAGGGAGTTTTACCAAACATTCAAAGAAGTATTAACACCTATCCTCCTCAAACTATTCCAAAAAACTCAAGAGGAAGGAACACTCCCAAGCTCTTTCTAAGAGGCCAGCATTACCCTAATTCCAAAACAACATAAAGACACTACAAAAAAAAAGAGAATTACAGGCCAATATCCCTGGCGAACATAAAGGCTAAAATCCTCAACAAAATATTAGCAAATCAGATCCAGCAATACATTAAAAAGATGATACACTATGACCAAGTGGGATTCTGGGGGTACAAGGCTGGTACAATATTCGCAAATCAATAAATGTAGTTATGTTAATTATTAACAGCAATTATTGAGGTCTCCAACTATAATTATGGATGTGTATTCTTTTTAGTACATATACATTTAATAGTGCTATGTCTATTTGGTGGATTAAAATTTAATCATTATGTAATATCCCTCTCCCTGGTAAATGTCCTTACTCTGAAATCCACTCATACTTTCTTATGATTGAAGTTTTCATGGTTTAACTTTTCCATCCTTGTAATTCAGCCTTTATATATTATTATACTTGATGTGTTTCCTATTAAAAAACATATAATTGGGTTATGTTTTTATTCAGTATGCTGACTTCTATCTTTTAATTTATGTTTAGATCATTTATATTTAATGTTTTATTGATAGAGTAAAGCTTAGATCTCCCATTCTATGTTCCATTTTATGTTTGCTCTCTGTTTTTTTTTTTCTGTTTTCTTTTTCTTGCCTTTGGCTGAGTTATTTGAAGGTTTTTTTTAAAATCAGGTTTTGATTTGTCTATGGTGCTTTGAGTATATCACATTGTATAATTTTTTAATGAATGCTTTAGATTTTTCTGTACACTTAACTTATCCAAGGTTAATAGGGTTGACTATTTCTCTTCTTCTGCAACTTCAATTCCACAAATGTTAGATCATTTGTTAGAGTTGTGCATGTCCATGAGAGTTTGTTGTTTGTTTCTTTTTCCACAATCTCCTTTCTTCCTGTTTTTTAGCTGGAGTAATAAATATCTATTTATGTATCTTTAAGGTCAATAGAATTTTCTCTCTAGACACTTACCATCTCTTGAGTTTTACTCCATTCATTGAGTTTTTAAGTTATTGTATTTTTTTTTCAGTTCTAAAATATCCATTTGGTTCTTTATATCTTTATTTCAAACATGTTTGTAATTTCTCAATGAAACCTTTTTATGATGGCTATTTTAAAATGGTGGCCAAATAATTCTACCATCTATGTCATCTCTGCATTAGAAAATGTTTATTTTCTTTTCTCTTTGAATTTATAATCTTCCTGGTATGATTATGCATGTTACCGTAGATTGAAACCTGGAAAATTTGAATATTATAAGAGTCTTCTTACTTCAATCTTGCAATTTAGAAGGCCTCCTCTGACACTGCTCCACCACCTCATTTCTGCCAGGTGTGTGTGGAAGTCCAGGTGCCCGCTTGGCCCCCTGTCATACATGGGAGAGGAGGGGCTCCTTTGTGCTGCTGAGAAGGGAAGGAGTTAGGTCACTCACCAGGCCTCCCCTGACACGATCCTGCTGGGCAAGACACAGGGCCCTGTCTACTACTCCACACCTTTTCCACTGACACCAAATGGGAATAGCCTGCAAGTGCTTAGTGATGAGGAACGTCCTGAGGCTCTGCCAGGCCTCCTCTGGTGCCACCAAGAGAGCAGGGAAATGGCACCTCCTCCTCGCCAGGTGGATTCAAGCCTCCCTAACAGTGCATGGGGTGGGACTGGGGTCATTATCATGGGGAAGGAAGTGAGTGTGAGGGGCAGTTCATGACTATCCAATGGGATGGAAGTGCCAGCTCCTCCTGGCCTTGTCTGATGCACCCTGAGCTGCGGGCACCAGAGCTGGGGGCACCGTGAGGGTGGGAGTCTAGATACCTCCTCTGCCTTTGCTGACAGGAGGGCATTCTACAGATGTCCTGCAGTGTTTGTCAAGAGTGGAACAATTATTGTGTAAAGATTTCTGTCCATGTGGGCCATTCTCGTTTGTTGGCTTGTCTCGGTGTCTTTACTGACCTCACCCATTGACATGTCCAGCTTCCTGGCTCCTCCAAGGATTCAGTCTGGGATACATGAGCTAAAAGAAACCCAGGAAGCTTCCTGACATGTGGCTTCCCAGTTCCCATGGTCGGAGCCCGCCGCCTCTCCCGCAGGTAGTGGCAGCATGTCTGCTTCATATAGAATGCCCACAGCTTTTAGTTGCTATCAGCAGGAAGCACAGGGAAAGTGTGTCTACCCCATCTTCCCAGAAGTGGAAGTCCTTTTTGATGTTTTCTCAAATTATTATTTAGTTTAAAAATGTCTTTTTCCCAAGACAGTTCTATGGCTGTATTTATTAATAGACAAAAGAGTTACTTTTTCAGAATTTGTGTTCATTAAAATTTGAAAGCATATAAAAACAACAAATATTTCTGATGATAACTGTCTCTTTTTCATATTTATGTGGAAGCTGCTGCATCATAAATATTGAGCTACGCTATTATCCCTGTCCATCCTGGCTCTTAATAAATGTAAAATCTGGCAAATATTACTACATCTAGTCCTGACTTAGCTTTAAACTTAAGAACAGAAAATGCCTTCCCTTATTAAAATTTAAAAAATGTCTTTTTGTGAATAGAATATCTACAGATATTTATGTATCTCTCTCCCACTACCAAAATATTCTCCCAGACTTGTCCTATCTTTGTTTTTGTAAAGGTCAATAAATATAAATTTATTTATATACCTTATAGCTATAAAAAAAATAATGAAATAAGTTGTTTTTTATCTGCTCCTGGTTTCATTTTTAACTACATTGGAAAGAGAAGAAGCTGAAAGGAAGGGATAGAAAAAAAACTAAGGGCAAGTCTGAGCCAAGGGGGTGACAGGCAGCAAGGGGAAGAGCAGAGAGGGGAGAGGCCAGAGCAGTCATGGAGGGCTGGCGTGGCACTGGCGTGTGAGTGCTGGAGAAGGTTTCTTGATGTTGAGGTAGACTTTCAGTGTTCAACAATGATGAATGGATAAAGTAGGTGTGGTACATATAGGGAATAGAATTATTATTCAACTATGAGGAAGAAAGAAATTCTGCCATCTGCAACAACATGGATAGAGCTTGAAGGCATTATGCTAAGTGAGATAATTTCAGACAGAGAAAGATAAATAGTGCATGATATCATTTATATGTGGAATCTAAAAAACCTGGACTTGTAAAAGCAGAGTAGAATGTTGGTTACCAGGGGTTAAGGATGGGGCTTAGAATTGGAGAAATGTGTTTTGGATACAGACTTGAAACTAATAGCTACATTCTTGGAGATCTGATGCACAACATGGTGATTATAGTCAACAATACTGTATCACAAACTTCAAAATTCCTAAGAGACTTCATCTTAACTGTTCTCAACACACAAAAACATGATAATTATGACAAAGGTGTTAGCTGATGCTACTGTAGTAATCATATTGCCATTTATAAATGTATCAAGCCAATATGGGGACAACTTACCTTGATGCAATGTCATATTTCAATTACATCTCAATTAACAACCAAAAAATAAAAAACAAAACACCTTCAAATCTGAAGTTCACATGATAAGGTATTCTCAGCCAATAGCTCCAGGTTAAAACCAGAACAAGAACTGACTCAATGTAGGTGGTCCTATTTGGAAACCTAGTTTATCACCTGCTCTCAGTGGTGACCTCAGGGATAGAGGGACCATGTCCTCACTGGGATCAGCACATTCTCTGGTCCGGGTGCAGCCACGAGTACATGCTGAAGGAATGAAATCTGGAGGGACACCACCCTTAATGGGACCTTGAGCAATCACTTTCTGAAAGACACAGCCCTTTGGAGATTCCACCTGAAAATATACACACACCTTCACACACACACACACACACACACACACACACATACACACACACACACACACACACACACGGAAAAGTATCATTGCTAATGTATACGTTCAAATGTAGTCATTCTAATCAGTAAGTTTGGGAATAATATTTCAAACTTCCCTCAGATAAATAGGTCAGAGCCTGGCAATGGTAATTTTTGAAAATTATAGGAATACATTGGTGTGTCATAACTGTGAGCTCTTTGGAATGAGGAGAGTTGTCACTTGCAGGGAATTGAAGTTACGCGGGCAAGCGCACACTCCAGTTTCTCTGACAAGATGGGCGAAGGTGGCAGTGTTGTGGTAAAGGATCTGGAGCCAAACTGCACATGTTCACATCTGGATTCCAGCATCACCAGGCGTGTGAGCAGCCCTGGTGATACACACCCCTCTGCGCATCAGTTTCTTCCAGTGTAAGTGAGAATGATGAAATGATAGTAGCTGTGAGACTTGAACGCTGTGACAGATAATAAGCACTACCTACATACACATTCTTTAAATTGTTACTTTGAGTAGCTCTCTAAATTTTTCATTATGTCTTTTGACAAAAGTATGTAATAGTGGGATTGAAATCAGAATTTTTCTGAAAGGAAAGAGAATGAACAGCAAAGCTGGTGCCATATCTTTCTCCTCCAGGCCACAGGTCTTACCCCACCAAGCCCGCCTCCCCTCCCAAGGCCATCTTCTTGTAAAGCAACAGACCAGATAGGCTGGGGATCAGACCCACCACGTACCAGGCGCAGCATCTGCCAGGGGCCTGCCCCTGGGAGCAGTAGTTGTGTCTGCAATTGTCTGGCCACTCTCACTGCTAGCACTCAGGGCAGCTACCCGGACAGCAGGAGGAGCCGTGCAGCAGAAGCATCCTCGGCCCTGATGGTGCTGGGCTCTCCCAGGTGCCACTGCACCCCTGCACCTGCCCAGCAGTGTGAGAGGAGCTGCCCACCAGTGCTGCCCGCAGGTCTGCTCGCTTTCCTTCCAGAGTCCAACTCCAAGACCTAGCCTCCCACACGAGGAGATGTCACAGCGTGGAGCATGGTGCTAGCAGGGCCAAGGCTGAGTCTGCGGCTCCAGATGCTTCTGTCAGCTCTGCATGGAATCACAGACTGCTCCACGGCCCCCAGCAGCTCTGGGCAGCGGTGTTCAGACAACTGTCAGCATTGCCAGAGCGACCATGTGCAGCTCAGACTCGGGCCACCGCTAAGGGGAAGTAGACCAATGACAGCGGGCCTGTATTTGCCTGCAGGGTGTAACGGCAGTCCGTCCCAGAGCTTCCAGCAGCACAGCTCGCAGGGACTAGTCCTTTCACTAGCCATGCGCTGAGGACCAGTCACCTGGAAGGCACTATTCCGCTCTCTGTGCTACAAAGCCAGGTCAGAGGAAGTGAAAAGAAAGGGCCCAGCAGAGGGAGGAGAGAAGGGGGATGCAGAGGCAGTGCGACAAGAGGAGGTAGGAAGCAGAGGAGGGAGAGAAGGAGAGATGACCATCCACTGTATCCCAATCACTGTGGGGCGTTTGAAAAGATATGGGTGAGAATTGTTATTCCCACTTACACATGAGAAAGCAAGAGGCTCGGAGAATGTAGGTTTAAGAAGAAAATGCTGAACATACACAGAATGTTCAATAACTATTGTTTCACCTGTTGGAACTTGAAGCGATGGAACGTGCTCTGGGCGGGAGTCCGCAGCTCCCCTTGTAGTCAGCCTTTGATGGGGTCTGGGTGATCCGGGAGAGTCGCAGGGGGACGCCTGGGAATGTGGGCTGTGCTGTCAGCCCGCAGAGCCTTACACGGCTCACAGGGATGGTTCAGACAAGCTAGCCTGCCTGCCATCGGCAGAGCCTGCAACATGCACCTCGCTGCACCTCGCCCCGCTGCCCCATCGCCTATTACCTTGTCGTCTAGTACTTCCTGCTTTGGTGGCCTCCCTGAAGTCATTCAGGTCTGCAACCTCTGTGCAGTCTAAATCTTCCCACATCCCACAGCTTAGCAAACTAACCCCACATGACAGGTTTTTCCAACATTTATACCAAAAATTCATTTGCTGCTTTCAGATCTTAAAATACTGACTTTGTTCTGAATGGAACACCTGAAATAATTTAAAGTCCATGGTCTTTCCAAAGACTTAATTCCCGGTGCTAATCCACCCAGCAGGCAACCCTTTGAAGGGGCATATAAATCAGCCCAACTCTTTCTAACAGACATCCAAGAAATCGGGTTAGATAAAAGAGAGGGTTTGAAAAACGCAGGTATTTGATCTCATGTTATGAAACTGGCTCAGAATTCCCCCTTGTGTTGAGTGCTGGCCTGGCTTTCTGTGGGTGCTGAGGAAGTGCTGGGGTGGCAACACCATTGGATTCGGGGAGATGAATAGGGTCTGGGCGTTCACAGTTGCCACGTGGTATTTTAGAGCAGTCATGATGGTGAATATGTAAGCAGAAAAGGAGTCGGCTGTCAGAACACATCTGCCTGTCTCTTCCCTTTTTCTCCTCTTTCAAGAAATGAGAGGAAGTTTGTTCACAAGCGAAAGAAAGTAGGGAGTTCAGTGCTGCCTCTGAGGGCTCCCCAGGCCACCATGTCCCTCTCAGTGCCAACCCCAGACGTGGCACTCTGCCTCTGCTGGTGTCCCTGTCCCCTGGGCTGGCCGCCAGCGGGAAGGGGCCCTCCGAGTGGATGCCTGGAACCTGCTGCCGCACCTGGACCAGGTGGACTCCTGTCTGAGGTCTGACTGGTTAGATGTGGCTGCAAGCAGGCAGATGCAGACCAGAGCACTTAGCGCTTCAAAGAACTGAAGGCTCTTCCTTACGCTTGGGCGGAGGGAGAAAAACTAGCAAAGTGCACAGGAGCTGGGAGACTTGGAGACAGCCCAGCACACATCCAAAGCAGAGAGGGGGTGGGGCTGAGGCAGCCTGCAGGAGTCGTCAGGCAGAGAGGTGCCAGGCACACTGACTGGCACCTCAGCAAGAAGTCTTTTAGGAGGAGGGGAGGAGCGATGCCATGCTGGTCACTGTGGGGAGCCAGTGGTGAGTGCAGTGCCGAGAGGAGGAGCGGGCGCCCCCGTGGCCAGGCTCTGGCCCTGCAGGCTGCGGGCAGGTGCGGGCTGTGAAACACACACACCGCACCGTGGCCCCCTGGTGCACAGGCAGCTCTTCATCTCTCCATTCACTCTGTTCTCCCAGGCAGGCAGTGGCATGGGCCCTGCATCCGGGCACAGACAATCGCATCCTCTTGTGGAGGAGGCAACAGGATGACCTCATTTCAGGGCAGAGATGGCCTTTGAGAAAGAAAGTATTCAAGCAATAAAGATGTGGATTTGTGCTGCCATGAAAGATGAGGAATATTCTTAAAGTCTTTAAAGGCTCCCAGCAGCACAGACTGCGCGTGCGCCGCAGAGGCCTGGTTGGAGTAACACACCGTGTGTTTGCCCACCCAAGCGATTGGCCAGTTTGCTTGACTTTGACCTGAACACGTGGTATATAATAAAAGGTTAATATGCAAATTGACCGAATGGCAGAATGACCGGTTGCTGTGATGTGCACTGACCACCAGGGGGCAGACACTCAATGCGGGAGCTGCCCCTGGTGGTCAGTGTACTCCCACAGGGGGAGCACTGCTCAGCCAGCAGCCAGGCTCACAGCTGGCAAGCTCAGCAGCAGTGATGGGAGCCTCCGCGGCTGAACTAAGGATGTCTGACTTCCGACTCCTGAACTGAGGGCTCCTGGACTGCAAAAGGGTGCAGGCCAGGCTGAGGGACCCCCAAGTGCACGAATTTCATGCACCGGGTCTCTAGTGATATCATAAAAATCAAGCATAAAGCAAGCTGTAGGAAAATTACATGTTCAATTGCAAAATTCATTTTTTCATTGATCATCTTTAATTTTTAACTGTCAGATAGAAACTTAATAATCTATATTTTCTTGAGAAAGAAAAATTTTGAATCTTCCCCAGAACTTCGCTTTTCAGAAAATAGAGACAACTTGTCTAAGGCCACACAACCTGATGCCACACTGGTCTCACCTTGGGAGCTCAGCGGGGTCGGGAGAAAATGGAAACAACTAAAATTTCCAGAACTTTATGACACAGCTGCGCTCTGCCTAAGTTTACAAAATAATCAACACATTTCATTTAGCAACTGACCGTATAATTTTCCCACAGTTTGCTTCATGCTTTACTTCTATGCTGACAAGGGCTCAGATAAAAGCTAAACGAACTGGCCAGTTGTTCGGATGGCCAAACTCTCAGGTGTCCGGCCCGGGGCAGCCTCTAACCTCACGCTGCCTTCTCTCCTGCACATGCGAGTGTGCTGCAGTGCCGCAGATCTGCGCCAATGGCCTCACATTCAGAAGGTGCATCTCTTGCGTCCCAAACAAAATTTCCAGAAGGGAACAGAGTGTTGACACCATCCTTTACCATGCCTGAAAATCGTCATGTGAGAGGCTAGCAGTAAAAATGACTTCTTTGGCATTGCAAAGTGAATATTGAGAGTCAAATAAATGCAAACTGGAAACCCTCATCATTATCAAGCAATGTTTGGCTTAATCCCCTGACACCTAATACCATCATAGTTACCTGTGCTTATAAAGCAAATGCATTGCTGGCTCCGAAAGACTTTGGCAGGGTTTTCATTGCGGCAAGGGCAAGGCCAACCTTTCCAGGACCTGAGCACGTGTGGGGTGTTTGTTAATGGCAAGAGGCCCTCCTTGACTGCATGTCCAGGCTGTTGTTATCACAATGTCATTATCAGATACATTTAAGAAACACAGAAACATTATAATCATTTGAATTTCTGATTTAAGAAAGAAAATTATTTAAGAGAAATTAAATGTAGATTAATTAAACTAAAGGAAAAGTTTTAATGATCAGTCATACTGTTCATTGAATTTTTTACTATTTTTTTAATCAACAAGTACATATTTAAACAAGTTTTAAAAATCCACCATGCCCTACTTCTCCCCTCCAGAGCTGTGATCTCATATACTACTCTGCCTGGGGACACAGCAGTTGCTGTACATTTTTCCTAAGGTCAAGGTTTATTCTAATCTGGTTTTGCTCAATTTTTTTAACAGAATATTTTCTCTTTTTTTAAAATAGTCTATTGATTTTTAGAAAAGAGAGGGGAAAGGAGAGGGAGAGAGAGAGATAGAAATGTTGATGTGAAAGCACAACATTGATCAGCTGCCTCCTATAAGCCCCCTACCGGGGATCGAGTCCACAACCTCCCAGTGCATGGGACAAAGCCCAACCAACAGAGCCACACTGGCCAGGGTTGGTTTTGTTCAATTTTTGACCAGAGGAGATCCATTTGCTTTACAGAGAATAACCTGTGGTAAACAAACTTCTACTAACCATAGCCTCTCTTTTTCAAGGAAAAAAAAGGTGTTCCTGCTTGCTCCCCACAGCCAGAGCACCCTGTCAGCAATTCTGAAGGACGAGAGACCCCAGTGGGTGGAGGGAAGAGCAGAAGGCACAGGAGAGGCCGGAGTTCTGAGCCTATTGCTGTGCACCTGCTAACAAGGCTGACATGTTTGGACAAAGCAACCCAATTTGCATTTGTCACTAGAGTGAGACATTAGCAGTGTGAATATTGAGAGGGACAGATGTGCCCGGCAGGACTGCCACCTCAGACAGCCGGCTGTCCCAGCAGCACCAGGGGGTCTGCCAGCCCAGGGGACACCTCTCTCCTAGGAGGAGCCCATGGTAGTACTGCCAGACACATCAGAAAAAAAGAGAGACGTATGTCCTTCCTCAAGGTCCTGGAGTCCTGGCTAATGGATAGGGGACAAATGGCTGGTGCCCTATTGTGTGCTGAATCTGAAGTCCAAGGGGATTGCTTGTATTTTATGGATGATTCCCTTCATCTTTTCTAGCTCTCTACCCACACACCTTTCCCATGTTCTTGAGCAATGCAGAGATTTAACAGATCTGACTCTGAGTTGGTGGGTGCTGCTTCACCAGGGTCATCGTATTGTCATTTGTCAACTTCCATTTTTTCCAAGTCTCTCAAACAATGGCAACCCTACTGGGCACAGTTTAGAAGCTGGGCTTATTCTCTAGCAGATGGAAATTACATTGGCTTCATATCTGATTTTCGCCATAGGCTTATCCTAATATATAAAGAACCAGGGTCCATCACCACCTAAATGTCCAGATGTACAACTGAACACCAGGCTAGGGTCCCGGCCAGCATGGCAAAAGTCAGTCCTGGGTCCCAGCCGCCTGCAGCAGGAGTCAGTCCTGGGTCCTGGCCACCCACGGTGCAGTGGCAGGAGGGAGCTGTGGGAACAAAGCTATGCTGCCATGAGACTGGCCTCTGGATCCCTCCCTCACCCATAGGCCCATGGAACCAGAGCCATGCTGCGATTGGACTGGCCTCTTGGTCCCCTCCCCCTGACCCACAGGCCCATGGAACCAGAGCCATGCTGTGATGGGACTGAACCCTACCCGAGGGGTCCCGGATTGTGAGAGCGTGCAGGCTGGGCTGAGAGAAACCCCCACCCCCTGAGTGCACGAATTTTCGTGCACTGGGCTTCTAGTATGTATATATAAAAGCCTAAGTGACCGTTACAGTGGAATGACCAGTCACTATGGTGCACACTGACCACCAGGGGGCAGACACTCAACACAGGAGCTGCCCCTTGGGGATCAGTGTGCTCCCACAGGGGGAGCACCGCTCACCCAGAAGCCAGGCTTACGGCTGGTGAGCACAGCTGCCACAGCAGGAGCCTCGGTAGTAGTACTACCGAGCAGCGGCAGCAGGCGCAACAGGCTGGGATGAACACTAGCGGTGCAGCGCCAGCTCTGATTCAGGCTCCTCCCTCGCCACCTGCCACTTGGCACACTGCTATATTCCTCCGGGAATGTTTGACTGCCAATCTCGGACTGCGAGAGGGATGTGAAACTGCCAGCCTAGGCACGATCCCTGTGGGCCTAAGCTGGCAGTCAGACATCTCCCAAGGGTCCCAGACTGCAAGAGGGATGTCCAACTGTAGGCTTAGGCCCAATCCTGGTGCCATTCTCTGTAGAAGGCAGTCATTCTGAACAACTCAGTGACTCAGGGAAGTGCAGGGAACTCAGGGTGAGCCTGCCTCTGCGCTTGACTCACCCACTCAATGGTGTTCACAGGACAAACCATGGTGGCCCAGCCCATGCACGTGCAGCAGCTGCTGAAGCTCAAGCAGCAGGCCTGCAGCAGCAGAAGGCCATCCAGCCACAAGCCAGCAGGTGGACATCCCCCAAGGGGTCCTGGACTGCGAAAGAGTGCAGGCTGGGCTGAGGGACCTCCCTGCCCCCCAGTGCACGGATTTCATGCACCAGGCCTCTAGTTTTCATTATAAGATGAACATTTTACATTAGTCTATTTCAGTCTGAATTGGAATTCCTAAGCTGTGTTATTTTTATGTGACCCAGTGGTTGAAGGCAGGAAGGTGTGAGCATGTTTTTCTGTAAAGAGCCAGTAACTCTTTAGGCTATGATGCCTCCCTCACAGCCTCTCAGCTGTGCAGATGTAGGGTGGATGCCACCCTAGACCGCCCAGGATGAGTGTCGTGGTTGGGCCAATAAGATGTTCTTGTTGGAATAGGCAGTGGGCAGATTTGTACCACAGCTGGACTTTATTGATCACTGTTTAGAATAAAATCACTCAGAAATGAAATAAACAGTTTCCAGAATGTTCTCCCGGTTTTCAGAAAGCAGAATGGCAGGAGTGTAAAAGCCAAGCACCCAGACCTTGTGGCTCTTCCTCTCGTTGCTGAGCGATGGGCCGCTGAGCAGGCTCTGGACGTCTCTGAGCCTGCATGAGGGTGTGGCTCCCTCCACACCTGCTTGCTCTGGGATTAAATGCAGGACATCTGACAAGCAAAAAGCAAACACACAGGGAAGTATTAGTCTCTCCACACTCTGCCAGAGTCCTCACTGCCCGCACCCTTTACCCTGAAACCTCCATCCCGCAACCCGCCTGTGTCCCCTCCTCCCACCACCCCATCTCAGTCTCTTTTAAGTTTGCTCCTAGGTCCTCCTATGGACAACAGTCTGTGAGTGTTCTAGATGGTTCTGGCCTCGGCCCTCCTCTCTCTCCTTGAGTGATGACACTAAACCTCTACCATCTTCAGTAATTGGGGGCCTGCTAATTAAACCCACCAAAGAAAACAGAGTAGCAGGAGAAAATACAAATGTTTATTCATATTCATATGCCGGAATCTGCAGAAAGGTAAGACTCAAGGAGGTGGTTAGCATTTGGGGCTTAAATACCAACTTAATAGGGAAGAGGCGGGAAAGGACACTGAAGGGAAATGCACGCCTTCTCAATAGACAGGGAGGGGATGGTGTTAGGGAAAAGAAATGACTTTGAAGGAAGATAAATGGGCCACAGGAGGAGAGGGAGAGACATAGCCCGTTGCTTCTGTACGTCCACAAGCGCAGGTGCTTACCAAATCCTCCCTGCGCCCCGTTGTGTGGGCCTCGTGCTCTCTGCTGACTCACATTCCTTGAAGGTAAGATCTTCTCTGGCACCCCTATGTTGTGTCCCTGCATTGCCTGGTGGTGCCCTGCTAATGGCACTGCAGTGACATGTTCTACATCAGCAGTTCCAGGGCCAATGTCAGACATGGTGACACGTGCCAGAGCAACCTGAATGTGTCCTCTCGGGGCAGAGGGCAGGCCACAGCGGGGTCCAGCACCAGCCTAACGTGCAGAGCTACTGATTGCTGGGCAAGCTCTACCTCTGCTCTGCTCCTTTCTCTATCCCCATAAAACGAGGGAGTAGAGGCCACACTCTCGGACCTGAGGCTGTACTTGGGTTGCACTCAGCAGCCTACTATTCTCTTCGTGTATCCTGCCCATAATCCGGAAAGGGAGGGTGAAATTCTTGGGAGCAGCAAAAACTGGAAGAAAAGACAAGAAAGCACGAATTTTGACAACCTTTGGATGCCCACAAGGGATTGCCTGTTTCAATATCTGTTTACTCAAGAGGAAGAGATCAAGAGTGTACTTAGGTTAAAAAAAAAAAAGTGTATAATTCCATTCTCTGAAGTGGGCTGTGGGATGTGTGATAGCTCTGAGTCTTGACCTGCCCACTGTATCCTGGCACTCAGGTCACTGCACAGTGGAGGACACGGAAAGCAAAGGTCCCAAAGCTGTGGGCCTTTCCGAGTGGTAGGCTTGCCTCAGGAGATCCTGGGACCTGCTGCTTTACACAGGTCATAGGCTCAGCTGGGACCAAGACACCAGCAAACCCCAGATGCGTGGCAGAGGCCCATGCTCCCTGCTCGAGACAGGCCCAGCACAGGCCACAGTCAGTATGTGCTGTGCAATATGACCATCACTCAGAAATGTATCTGGAAAATTCCAGAAAACCTGCCTTTTCCTCACTTTCCCAGCAGCAAGGAGAGGCAGTATCTTCAGGAAGACCCAGTCCCAGGACCTCTAATCCTAATCAGATGCCATCAGGGAAAGAGATCTTTGTCAGAAAAATCCAAAGGAAAATTTTCTTCTAAATAGGTTTTCACAGGACAAAAATATTTGATGGGAAAAGAATAGTTCTTTGGGGAAGAACTTTCTGAAGAGAACAGAGCATTTCACAGGCTTGAAGCCCTGTCTCGAGCCCTGACATCCACCCTGCTTCTGGCATGGGCACAGTCGTGGTTTGATGGACCGCTGTGCTGTGTAAAGCAGTGACACCTGTCGTGTAAAGCAATGACACCTCTCCTGTAAAGTGAAGGGGGCAGCAGGGAGGATAAACCTGGGTGATCTGGGTGAGCCCTCTGACATTACTCTTCTGTTGGAATAAATTTTGCCTGTAAGTCTGAACAGTTACAAATTAAAAAAAAAAAACAAAAAAAAACCTACACTTTTAGAACCAGAAAAAAAATATTTTCAGAATATTAAATGAAATACGTGAGGTAACCAGGCCTCATCAAATTGTCTCTTCTCATCACCATAATCTAGTGGATTCAAACACAAAGCTGTTTTGGGGGGACTGATAAGCAACGATAATACTAACTACAGACTCTGGTGCAATCTTTTTGGAATATGATGCAAATAAAATCCTTGTCTTTAAATAAAGTTTGACTTAATCAGAGAATCAGGACTAACCAACACAAGAAGAGCAAAGCACCAATAAAACTTAAATACTCTGCACATAGAGGTAAGTGAATGAACATCTTTGAGTGTCTGTGTAGGCAAGTCCCTGGAGGTATATAGAAGGAAGCTGAGAGCTATCAACCAGGATTCCTCTGAAGGTGAAGAAATGGACCTGATGTTTTCCCAGGCTTATGGAGTGACTGCTCTGGGGCTTGGACTCTTGAGAAGTTGAGAGGGTTCAAGACAGGTGGACTCTGCTTTAAAATAATGATGTGTGAAAATTCAGGTATAGAAAAAAGATAAAATAGTGAATATTAACTCAACAGTGAGCTTTCCATCTAAAAAAGCATGAAGAACAGGATCACTTTAAAAAACTTGGAGTGCATTTAAACTGTGATCCAATTCATATAGATTTGAGAACATATTCTTGAGAGTATTACAGATGCCCCTCCCCTTTTCTCTCCTTGCTCTCCTCTATCTGGATTCTGCCTCGCCCCAGGCCTTCACCACCCTATTGTCTGTGTCCATGGATAATGCATGTATGAATATACCTTCTTTAGTTAATCTCTTACTGCCCCTCTCCCTCCATCCTTCTGTGATTTGTCAGTCTGTTTCCATGTTTCCATGCCTCTGGTTCTATTTTATTCATCAGTTTATTTTGTTTATTAGATTCCTTGTTCACTTATTTTGAATCTTAGATTAAATTGTTAATAGATATGTATTTATGCCATTTTACTGTTCATATTTTTTATCTTTTTTTTCCTTCTTCCTAAAGAAGATACTTTAACATTTCTTGTAATACTGGTTTGATGGTGATGAACTCCCTTAGTATTTTCTTGTCTGTGAAGCTTTTTATCTGACCTTCAATTCTAAATGATAGCTTTGCTGGGTAGAGTAATCTTGGTTGTAGGTCCTTGCTTTTCAACACTTTGAATATTTCTTGCCACTCTCATCTGGCCTGCAAAGTTTCTGTTGAGAAATCAGCTGACAGTCTATGGATGCTCCCTTGAAGGGAGTGCTTTTCTCTTGTAGCTGTTGAGATTCTCTCTTTGTCTTTAACTTTTGGCATTTTAATTATGATGTGTCTTGGTGTGGGCCTCTTTGCTTCCTCTTGTTTGGGACTATCTGTGCTTCCTGGACTTATATGTCTATTTCTTTCACCAGGTAGGGAGTTTTCTGTCATTATTTCTTCAAATAGGTTTTCAATTTCTTGATCTCTCCCTTATCCTTCTGGCACCCCCATGATGTGAATGTTGGTACACTTGAAGTTGTCCAAGAGGCTCCTTATATTATCTTCATATTTTTGGATTCTTTTTTCTTTTTGCTCTTCTGATTGGGTGTTGCTTCTTTATATTTCAAATATCTGATTTAATTATTGGCATCCTCTACTCTACTGTTGATTCCCTGTAAATTACTCTTCATTTCAGTTAGTGTATCCTTCATTCTGTCTGGTCCTTTTTCATGTCTTTCATGTTCTCAGTAATTTCCTTGAAATTCTCACTAAGTTCCTTGGTATTCTCATTAAGATCCTTGAAGCTCTCATTAAGATCCTTGAGCAACCTTATAAACATTGTTTTGAACTCTGTATCTAGTAGTTTGTTTGCTTAGTTCTTTTTCTGGAGATTTCTTCTGTTTTTTCATTTGTGACATGTTTCTTTGACTCCACATTTTGGCTGCTTCCCTGTGTTTTTTTCTGTGTATTAGGGAGAGCTGCTATGTCTCCTGGAATTGGTAGAATAGCCTTGTATAGTAGGTGTTCTGTAGGGCCCAGTGGCTCAGCCTCCCCAGTCACCTGAGCTGGGCACTGTGTGTCCCTGTGTTGGCTGTGTGTTCTGTCCTGTGTAGTTGAGCCTTTATTGCTATTGGCATCACTGGGAGGAATTGAGTTCCAGGCCAATTGGCTGTGAGGACCAGCTGTGACTACAGCAGAAGAGCTGCTGTGCAGGGGATACCCCTGTGGAGCAGAACTTGCTTTGGTGGAGCTTTGGTGCTCACTGAGTCCCCCCTTGAGTGTGTCACTCGTGGATGTGGTAGAGTTATAATCTGGTTTGGTTAGAAGCTGTCTACCAGGTATACTGGCTCTGGGGGCTCCTGGAAAGTGCAGTCAGCCACTGCCTGTGCCCTGCCTGAGGCCACCTGGCACAAGTTACAGAGCAAACTGCAGATGGCTGATACTTGTGTTCAGCTAGGAGGTGCCCAGAGAGGCCAAGCTGTGAAGCAAGGTTGGCTACTGCTAGTGCCAGGCCTTGGGCCACCTATTGATAAGTATGGGGCACACTGAGTCCAGCTGCTGCTTTTTTGAAAGATTTTAGGAAAGTCTGAAGCCTAAGCCAGAACAGGCCATTCATTTGGAAAATATACTGCAAACAGCTTGGGTAGGGTTGCAAATTGAGTGGGGTGGGACCTCAAGTAATCACTAGGGTGGGGCAAACAGTATGGGCCAGGTTGATGGAGACTCAGACATGGTTCCTGCTTGTCAGTCTGTTGGGTGGAGTCTCAACACTTTTTGTCTTGGAGAAAGCTGTCCCTAAGCGGTTGCCCTGATGCCTGACAATTTAGTTCCTCCTTGAATGTCCATGGATCCTTTCAAGCTGCTGCCCCAGAGCTAGAGCTCAGAGGGAGTGAATCTGGGTAAGTCCATGTGCGAGCCCTTTAAGAGGAACTGCCTGGGACTCCATCTCATTCAGCCACAATCCCCTCTGGTTTTTACAGCCCAAACTTACAGGGACTTTTCTTCCCAGCACTGGAACCCTGGGCCAGGGGTCTTGTGTGCAGCTGGGACCCCTTGCTCCTGATGGGAGGTCTCCTCAGGCAAGACATCTCTCCCAATAAAAATCACCCCACATGTTGTTATTGGAAAAGTTCATTCTGAGCCTCTGCCCCTCCTTCCAGTTTTAGTGTGTTTTCTTATTTAACTCTTTAGTTGTAGAACTTCCAGTTTCAGCCAGATTTCAGGTGGTTCTGAATTGTTTTGTATTTTAGTTGTAATTTGATGTGGTTGTGGGATGCAAGTACTGGTGTTTACCTACATCACCATATTGAATCTCTGAGAACATAGTCTTTAGGTAAGTCTAGTCACATTCATAAATTACAGATATTGTTTCTGCATATATGTTATTTTTAACAAACAAAAATCTTACATGGGACAATAACTTTCCTTCTTGAGCTGTTTTGGTGTATTTATATGTGAGTTGAATGAGCATCTGAATAAAGTTGGCTTTTATAAATATAAATTTAAATATGAGGGAGTCTTATTTGATCATGAGTAAAGTTATTTCCATTGCAGTGGAAGGCCTATTCTAGCTATTGGAAGGCAAGCAAACTTTAAAATAGAGTTTCTATAAAATAAAGTGTCTCCTTCTCTCTGTGTTTTTTGTTTTTGTTTTTGTTTTTTTCTCGAAGTAGCCAAGAAAGAAGCTCAGGATGTGGCCTTTCTTTTACCTACTTCTATTTTTTCTGGAAATATTCAAAGGAAAATCTTAAACTAAAAGAGTTGTAAATTGTCACCCTTCCTTTTTATTGGCATGGGAGCCCACCTACTCTCAACAGCAATCCACAGGAAAAGTAAAACAAGTAAGCTGCCTGAGAAGATGTGCCTATGGTTTTGTCCACAGGTGAAGAGAAATAATGAGACAAGTGATCAATCTCAATTCCTGCAAACAGTCCAGTACCTTCACATCCAGGCCATCATCTTGCTTATCAATGAAATTGCATGACCTAAAAAACTAATTTGATTGTAGATTCATTCCCTCTCTGTCTGCAGAAAAACACAGCCTTTATATTAAATGATTCCTTAATATATTACCCTATTCCAAAAAATTCCTTAATACATTACTCTATTCCAAAAAATTCAGGTTGGAATTGAGTGGAACCCATTTTTACAGAACACTTTCAGCTCACCAATAAAATGAATGCTCAGTTTATACTAGTAGCTTTCAGAATGCCAACAATTCCACATAATAATAATTTGTTTATTGGTGTTAGCACTCTGAAGTGAACCTGAAATGAAGGAACCCAACTATTTTGAAAGCTCAAACAGTACTCAGAAATATATAGTTTCTCAAACTTTGGAGCTGAGTGTGAAATGCTAAGGAGAAGGTTCTGGGTAGGTAGTTAAATTCATATAGAGAGGTGTAATTCCCAGCATGCCATCCTCTAACACTTGCTCTTGCTCATGTAAATAGATCTCTTATCTGATGCTTTCTAGGTGTGTGTGTATGTCTGTGTGTGTGTGTATGTGTGTGTGTGTGTGTGTCTGTATGTGTTTATACTACATATGTGAATTCTGTTGTTTTAAGTTTTCCACTTAAGATGATATGTTTGGCAACTTATACTTTTTTGGGTTGTGAAAAACTGTGGCTCCAGTTGAAGTCACAGGTAGCAATAATATGGCATGCCAGTAAAACAGAAACATTAGCCCTGAGGTAATCCTTCAAAAACGCCTGAGAGATAGAAATGTGGCATTTCTTTTACTGGCCATATGGCATTAGTGTTTATGAGTAAAATTTCACGCTGTGTTTGAAGATGTCAATGGTTTTAAGGCAATGTTTCTCTTTGGCAATTGCTTGCTTTTAAGTGATTCACTGAGAGTCAACCACCTACTAGGAAAACGCACTTGGCTGAGAAACACATGCATCAAGAATGAGAGATTAATTCTGCCCCTTTCAGTGCCACCTAATATTCACATAGCATTGAATCTGACCAATACTCTTGGGTTTCAATCCCATTTATTCTGGCTAATTTTCTAATTTCTAGGGGAAAGCATATTAACAGGTACAGTGCATGCAGTGGAATTCATCAAGGTTGCTTTGTTGAGTTAAATATAGATGGATTGGGAGCTCAGACTCACATTTTCCTATAAATCACTACACATAATACAAACAGAGAATACTTTAAACCTTATGGACAAAGTGGCTGGAAAAATAATTGAAGACATCGAATATTTGCATTTTCTCCTGATGAGCAATTAAAATTTAGAATCCATTAATGCTTAAGTAATAGGCTTTTACTAATTAAACACTATGATGTATGAAAAGATACTTTAAACATATACAGTATATAAGATGGTATTTTTGTAATATTCTTTGGTTTATTTGTAAGATGGTTGGTTTTGTGTTTGCTTGTTTGTTCGTTTAGTAATAAAATAAGTTCAACTGTAGTTTCCAGGTTATGTCTATGAGGGTAATATTCTGTATTGTTAACTTCATTTTCTATCTTGACATGTTTAGAAAGGTTTTTTTACAGATCAAAGAAGCAAAAAAAAAAATAAATGGCAAAACAATGCCTTAATTAAAACTGAATTAGAATAAGGTTATACACATCATCAAAAGAAAATTCATTTAAGTGTCAAAGTAGCCCATGAGTGAAGCCACACTCTTTTTTCCTGGACCAGAGGGGTACACACACCAAGCAAGAGGAAGCCTTGAAATTCAGAAAGCCCAACACCTGATTTGGGGGAATTATGCTTCAAATGTGAGACAAAACCATACAGGGATTTAGCATTTTCACCAGGACTTAGATCAATCTGACAGGTATCTAACCTCTACTTTCAAGCACAAATGGGCAATTTAAGAATAAACTTTCCTGAGTCTATTTGCATATGCTAAC
The DNA here is from genome assembly GCF_963455305.1 of Plecotus auritus. Lineage (NCBI taxonomy): Eukaryota > Metazoa > Chordata > Mammalia > Chiroptera > Vespertilionidae > Plecotus > Plecotus auritus. Next base: position 106,158,854 of record NC_137782.1, read on the forward strand.
TTGCCCACCCTAATTTGTGGGAAGCATAAGTATTATAAAGGCTCAAAGAGCAACAGACAAAATAGAGAATAACTACAGGATTCTCATTTCTCCTGGGTCCTGCTCTCAACCTTGATTCTTATCTCTTCAGTAATGTCCAACCGTGATTATTTCTGGGATCTCCTCTTGCCATTCTCTCCTCTAGCAGGTGAATTGACAAATGCTAGCTCATGGACTAACAGGAAGTGGAGGCAGAGGACATCTGTTTCATCTCAAAGCTCATAGAGTCCATGACATGTGCTTGGACACCTTTAGCTTGGAATTGTTTTAAGAAATAGTGCTTTCATCATCAATTGGCAGATAAGTTACTACAACCTAAAAGATGCCAATGAATGAGCTGGGGGACCAACAGAGAGATGATGATGGTCTGGTGTAACAGTCATGTTCTTATCATCTATTGGTATTAACTAAGAGGGGTGCAAAGTTTTATAACCTGCACCATATACTTTTAAAGCCTATTTCAAGGCTGATTTAGCCTGAGATTTTACTCCTAATTGCATCTATTTAATTAGCAGAATAACTCTTCTTTGGCTTTGGTATTTATTCTGAAACATTGCCTTAGTACCTAATTCATGATCATTAAAGCATGGTTCCTTAGGGTTAGATGAGCACTCATTTCCAAGACTAAATCCCCTCATTGCCCAACTCTGGACATTGTCCCCCATCCTCTAGTTATTTTCCATAACTTAATATTCACTCTCCAAATCCAAGAATAGAAAAAAGTTCCTCAGAGTAAAAACATTTACCTTGCCCGGCCAATGGGCTTGGTGGCTGAGAGTTGACCTATGAACCAAGAGGTCACAGTTCAATTCCCAGTTGGGGTATGTGCCAGGGTTTGGGGCTCCATCCCCAGTGGGGGACATGCAGGAGGCAGCAGATCAATGATTCTCTTTCATCATTGATGTTTTCTATCTCCTTCTCCCTCTCCCTTCCTCCCTCTATCCTTCTCCCTTCCTATCTTTCTAAAAAAAAATCAATAAAAAAAGAAAAAAAATTTACTTAAAGTTTCTACACCATTTAATTTGTGAACCTTGTGTCTATTATATATTAGATACATTCATGATTGCTAGAAGATGTCACCTGAAAAAAACAGATTATGCACAGTAGCTAACATAACACATTGAGTCACCTGAATATCACATGACAGACACAGGCTGAGATCAATTTTTCACAGTCATTTAATATTGAAGTGTTTTTAATTCTCAAGCACATGTTCACAGTTCTAACCATCTTTCCAAAACATCCAGCTGCCTCCCGCACTTCTCATCTAAACTCTGTTTCCGCCACTTCATTTAGGTACCATCATCCTAATGTTTTGCACTTGTGTTACTCCTTTTACCCACCTGCCTTAGAAGCATCATCCCATTAGTTCTCACAAATGCCCCTTTTAACAAAGTCTAACATTAGCAATGTATGATGAAGAATTCTCATAAATAATGAACATTAAATACCTTCCTGTCAAAATAAGTGGGAAGGACACTTTGCAGTGCAAGACTCCTGATTTTTGTTGTTTATTCATGTACTCGCTAATTTGTGAAATTTTATAATCCACAATGGATTCCCCTGTCATTAGTGCTAATTAGTAGGATTCTACTGTACTAATAAATCAACATTACCCAAACACAGTGGAGGGGGATGACGGTTATAATATATACTGCCTATACATTTTTAAAAATTAGATCATGTTCACTGCTATAGTCCTGACTTCCACTCAGAGGATGTTGATGTAGACCCCATCCCACAGCTAGATTTGTATAGAGAAAGCATGCATATGAGTGTTTGTAATGATTGTGTATTCAGTCTAGTCTCACACACTTGGTACAAGGAAGGAAGGAATTTGGGGCAGGAAGTGACCTCTGGTCTCACATCATCCAGTGCCCTGAGGTAGGAGCTGAGTATAAAGAAACTTGCTCCAAGTCTAATTGGAACTCAGGATTTCTCACACCCAGGGCCAGTCTAAGTCTCTCGCCAGCACATCCAACTGGCCATCCATGTCGAAAGTGTGAACAGAGCGCCACTGAAGGGTTAGTTGTCATGTGCCGTAGCATAGCCATGATCTTCCTGCAGGTCCATTCATTCCAGTCTTCCAACCCATACCTGAAATAAGGCCCATCTGCTAACCTCGCACTCTCTCTGCCCCTTTAGTTGCTTAGCTGTGAACTCTGTGCTTCCTCTTTATATAACGCTGTGTGTATTTTTTTCTCCTGAGAACATTTAGTCAATTATATTAAACGTCATGGCTGGTATGTAGCTCAGCTGTCCTAAAGCATTTATCTGACCCTCTGAACAGTATACCTTTCTTTCCCTCTATTGAACAGTATACCTTTCTTTCCCTCTATTGAACAGTATACCTTTCTTTCAACCTCGTATCATCATTTCACTACAATAGACCAAAACTTCCTATCCAGTTGGCACCATGAAAGGGTATATGGTCACGATCCACATCTGTCGAACTGTTTTGCAGCTCCTTGCACAGTCTGGCTCTCTGGTTGGCCAGTAACGGCCCATAGCCAATCAGTGAAAGTGCTTTTTGACTGTATAGTTATTTTGCAATAAATAATGTTCAACAGTCACTTGCAAGACTTGGTATTTCTCTGCCTTTTTACAAGAGGATGGGTGTCAGGAAAATCCTGGGTCACAGCTGTAGCAAATCATCCAGTGTCACAGTCCCAGGCGAGAGGCCAATGGGTCTTCCTCTCCAGAGAGTTCTCCAGAAAGAGGTGACTTTTCCCTTTGAAATGGGAAGGAAATTTTTCTAGGTGATCTTCCAAGGTGCTTTTAAGTGGTGACTTTTTTATTTTCTCTGCGGTTGCTTTGAATTGTAATTTCTCCTAAATTTTTATGACCTTGTAACTGAATGTACATTTATATGCATGGATAAATATCCAACATATCTACCCACAGTACATTGAAAAATATTGAGTATAATTTTAGTATCCACCTACTATACAAAGGGTACTCAGAATCTTACTAATAAATACATTGGCATCCTCCACTACTCTGTAGTCCAAGGCAGCGAAACTGGTTTCTGTAAAGGCTGGATGAATTTAAAAGGCTGCAAGATTGCTTTTGGACAGGTACCCTAAAGTTTGGCTGTTTATCAAATCCTGTGCAAATTTCTGTGGACTGCTGAATTGATCTGAAGTGAGGGGAAAGACTGTACATATTGTGGACCTTGATATGACTCTTCATCTGCTGTTCTTTCTATCATATTATAAAATAAACTTCGCTGAAACCAGTGTGGCTCGGTGGATAGAGCGTCGGCCTGCGGACTGAAGGGTCCCAGGTTGGATTCCGGTCAGGGGCACGTACCTTGGTTGCGGGCACGTCTCCAGTGGGAGGTGTGCAGGAGGCAGCTGATCAATGTTTCTCTCTCATCGATGTTTCTAACTCTCTATCCCTCTCCCTTCCTCTCTGTAAAAAATCAATAAAATATATTTTAAAAAAAAGAAAAAGCTTTTTCATTAAAAAAATAAATAAATAAAAAATAAAATAAACTTTGAGGTGGCTCAGTTAGGTGAGAAAGTGTTGAGGGCACACCCCAAAGCCACGCAGGAGAAAAAAATGTTACCAAATGGGATCACATTTGGTTTGTAAGTGAGCATATCATAGTAGATATGCTAAATATCATCTTTGATAATATGAGAAATGTATGTTTTTCCAACTCGTTTATATTGAGGAAGCCCGGACTGTATGTACAAAAGGAAGTCTTTGCTTTAGGACAGGTTCTGGTTAGTTTTAAGGTCTCATCTGAAACTTTTAATATGTGACTGTTATTGAAAATCATGATAGTGTGCGTGGACACCTGTCTATTTCCTGGTGCCTTCCTCTTGGAGGACCTCTTGTATCTGTTCCTCATGGTTTCTCACATGTCAGATCACATTGTGTGGTGAATATATAATAAACTGGAAGTGGTTGGAAAACTATATGTATATTTCTATAAGTTATAGACTTAGCCCTTATTGACAGACACAACGGCCAAGACTTTCGTCTGGTAGTCGAAATATTATAAATGTGATATCTGAAACATTTCTCTATCACTGCACTCCATTTAGCTCTCTTCTAGTTTCATAAAGTGAGTCATATCATCAGATATAAATTAAAAGTTGTGCCATTACAAGCAATGTTATATAGAGAAATTCATATGCTAAAGCTGAATATATAGATAAAGCAAACACTCACGGTGAATAATCAGCACCGAATTTTCCCAGGTGACTCATGTACATTCCAAAAATTAGTATTGACTTCACCTGCTTCATGAACAACAACAAAAAGCACAGACAGCTGGTTGTAAAGATTGGGGACATAATGACAATTAGTAATTACTATATTGTTTCCAAACAGGAACTTCACGGAGAAGATCTTCAGATGTTATAAGTGTTTAGCAACAAGATTCTTTTTATTTTAAGTTGTGAGAAAAGCCATTGATGAATGGCCTCATGAAAACTAACACTGTTCCACACATTGCCAAGAAAGACATCACTCCTGTTCCCAATTTCCTGCAGAAGGGGGCCAAGAGAAAGCCCTATCAATGCAAACTGTGTGCACACAGTGCACAGGAGCCTACATTTCTACAAGGTGAATGTTTTGAATTTCAAAAGGGCCGATCGATTGCAACTATCATATGTAATATGAATATTTTTAATTTCCTGAGGGTTTGTCAGTTCCAACTATTATATGTAACACTAAAGGCCTGGTGCATGAAATTTGTGCACGGGTAGGGTCCCTAGGCCAGGCGGGTGATCAGGAGCCCCGCTGGCACCCGCCTTGGCTGGCCTGGGGCCTGCGGGCTGGGGGCAGCTCCTGCTTTGAGCGTCTGCCTCCTGGTGGTCAGTCTGTGTTATAGCAACTGGTTGTTCTGCCATTTGGTCAATTTGCATATTAGGCTTTTATTATGTATGATGATATGGCTCACTAGATGTGATTTGACCCGGCTTTTCACCATGCAGAAATATTACAGGTAAATCCTTACCCAGCCACCTCTATCATTGTGCTACAGTAAACATGGGTCCATCAGTGTATGTTCCAATGGAAGATACAGTACCATGTTTCGGCAAATGGAACGAGGACAGTGGTCCTCAACAAGGGTCAGTTTGCCCCTGTGAGATACTTGGCAATGTCTGGACACCTTTTTTTTGCATGACTGGGAAGGAGGAGAGCAGACACAGGCATCTCAGTGGGCAGAGACCAGAGATGCTGCTAAACATCATCCAAGTCATAGAACAGTTCCTGCAACAGTCATCTGGCCCCTGGCAGGGTAATCCCGATGCACCAAGGATGTGGGTTTGGTCCCTGGTCAGGGCACATACAAAATCGACCAATGAATGCATGGTTGGGTGCAACCACAAATTTATGTTTCTCTCTTCCTTCCTCTCTCTCTAAAATCAATTAAAAAAAAACATTTTAAAGAGTTATCTGTCGAGAATACTAAATATGAGAAACACTATATTAGGGTGAACAGGGATAGTTGCCAGTGGCTGGTGATATATTTCCCAAGTATCAGTGGTCTAAAAGCCTGTCACCGGGAGGCTCACAGATAACGTTCTGACCATCTTGCCAGGGGGGAGCCTTGTGGGGAGCTCCGATTGCTCCTGCAGCTGGATAGATATTTGCCTGAAGCAGAAATCCCTTTACTCTCTCCCTATTCATCATCATCATCATTACTTTTTTACTTGGTTAGCAGATGTTTCTTTAGTGCTCTGACATCCTTTTTAATTTGCACATTTATTAATTCAGCTGCCAGAGAACAGAACTCCTTACCTGCCGAGTCTTCCCCGTGCCTTGGGGCTGGAGCATCGCACACAAACAGCTGCCCTGGCCCACCAGGCAGCACTAGACAGCATGTCTAACCTCCAGCACCTTGAAGTGGAATCACTGAATGACCAGTGCAATTTTGGCTTTTCTCCAAGTGGAAGGAACCAACTGCTCCCCATCCATTTACTCGTCCACTCCAGGGGGGATTGTTTGGATTCTATCAAGTACCCTCACAACATCCCATTTGTGGCTGCGACAAAGAAGTAAGCAATTAATCAGACATCCCTTGGAACAATACTGACCTGCCAGCATTCAGATGCTTTAATTAAAATCTCTGCACAGTATATTCCAGGGTGACAGCCTAGCAATGTCTCCACCAGGCAGGAAGCTGCCCTGCTCGCCAGTCCTGAAGCAAACTCGTGTTACTGGCCTCCCTGGAAGGAGACCGTAAGGACACGGAGAGGGCATCCAGGCGGTTTGTGCTGCTGCTGCTCGCCTGCAGAAATGGCTTCCGCTCACAGCACGCTCATTCAGAGGCCAGCACAGAGGATGGCCCGTAGGGAGAGTTTCTCTATCACTCTCCTTTTGTTCTTTCTTTCTCTTTCTTTTCTCTTCTTTTCTTTGGGGGGAGGGGGGAACGGGGGCCTACCCCAGGAGGAGTCATATTTTACCCAGAGTGTGAGGCTTAATTCACCTCTGCTGCTTCAAAAATAAAATGTCAGTGCAACTTTGAGATTTAAAAAGTTTAAATATCAGTAAGCACAGAGAAAGCTGGATTTTTTTTTCTTCAATGTTAACTCACCCTTGTGACAGGTTTTAGCCTCTTGATATTCATGCCTGCTCCCCAGTTGTTCTTGTTGTTGCAGTGAGACCAAGATTGTGAAGTCCCAGCACACACTGCATGTAGGGCTAGATTACTTTGAGAGTTTGGAAAGATTGTCATCCACTTATCCCATTAGCTCACACATTTTTCCAAGGTGGATATATAATTTCATTGAAACATGTCAGCATTTGTTAAATACACATGAATCCCACCATTCTCTTCTTGGTTATGTGCTTCCACATTTAACATGTGCCTACTTCTCAGTGGTAACATGGACATGTTAAGAGGTAATTTATAACTCAAGTAGATTATTTTTCAACCCAAGCCAAGCTAACTTAAAATGCCTCTAACTCTTCATGCCTGTGCTCATTGTCTTACACTTTAAGTTAAAATACTATTTTCTCTCTTGTTCTTGCTAAAATTCTTCACACAAAGTCTTTTTACAAAGTTAGTCTCATTCATAAAAGTTCCACTAGAGCACCTGCCTAACAGCGTGAATATTAATTAGTCTTCCCGTCACCCAATATTCCGTTGATTTTCAAAACTCCATGTGCCTTTTTCTAGGAGTCCGAAGCCTTGATGTCTTTATTCATGTTTCTCCCTGAGCTGCCTTCAGAGCTGGTGACTTCTGTGCTTTCTACTATAAAGTGTTTTCATAGCACATGTGGCTCCTAGATGTTTGGGGCACCTGTGGAAGTGCGCGTCCCCCAGAGCATCAGAGGGCCTCTGTGCCTCCGCCACCTCCCTGCTCGGCGGCTCAGGGCTTGGCCTGCTTTCACCTCCGGAAGCCCAGCTCCTCGCACGTTGTTTATCCACCTTCCCTCAGGGCTCTGCACATGGTGAACTTCCTTCTCCACTCGGCAGCCCCTGCCACCCTCTCTTTTTCATATCCTGCCCCCTTTCAAGTTTGTGTTCTTTTCCTTTGAAGGACACTGATACTTCCCACAATAGTTTTCAAGTTGGAAATATGAAACGTAAAATGCTCCTTCATTTCCCTTCTCAACCTCTCTACTTCCTTTCCGTGTTTATTAAAATAATCTCTCTCTCTCTCTCTCTCTCTCTCTCTCTCTCTCTCTCTCTCTCACACACACACACACACACACACACACACACACACACACTGAAAATCAGGCTCAGAGAGAATGACAACTGACTTTTCAATACATCACCCTGGTTGTCACTTATAGTAAAACAATGGAGGATCTCAGCAGAGAGACGTGGGTCCTGTTGGAAGTAGCCAAATAGGACTGATTTTTAGAAGAATGCAGACTATTATAAAAATTGCTGATGAGGGAAATTATTTTCTTACGCAAAGTTTGGTTTTTCTCTCACCCTTTTCATTATTTCCTCACACCCTGTTTCCTGAGCTGTTGATAGAGGTTAGATGTATTTGTAAGGATTCTCCAGAGAAACGGAACCATAAGGACACAGGGAGATAGAAAGAGTAATTTATGTGCCCTCGCTGATTTGGCTCAGTGGATAGAACTTCAGCCTGTGGAGTGGGGTTCCCTGATTCGATTCTTGTCAAGGGCACATGCCCAAGTTGTGGGCTCGATCCGCAGTGGGGGGCATGCAGGAAACAGCTGATCAATGATTCTCTCATCAATGATGTTTCTATCTCTCTCTTTCTCCCTTCCTCTCTGAAATCAATAAAAATATATTAAAAAGAAAAGAAAAGAAAGAGTAATTTATGTTATGGAATTGGTTCGTGAGATTGTGGAGGTAAATCCCAAATCTGCAGGGTAGGCCACCAGGCTCGGACCCAGGGAAGGGTTGCAGTCCAAATCCCAAGAAAGCCTGCTGGCAGAATCCCTTCTTGCTCAGGAGAGGTCGGACTGTGTTCTATTATGGCCTTCCGCTGACTTGGTGAGGCTCATCCACATTACGGAGGCAAGCAGCTCTACTCAAAACCCACCACTTAAGTATTAATGTCATCCAAAATACCATCAAAGAAATATCCAGAATAATTTTTGATCAAATATCTGGACACCATGGCCCAGCCACGTTGACAAACAAACTGAGTCATGGGATGCCCACTGTGTTCTATAAAACACTGGTCCCTGGGATTGAACACTGGATTCAACAGGTCATTATCCTAAGGACTTGCTCTCATTATTACAGGGAACAGTGTGAATGTTAATATGTGCTGAACACCTCCTAGATATCAGGAGCCCAACAGTCTCATTTTATTCTTATAACAACCTATGAAGTAGTGTCATTATCACAATTCTTGATATGTCAATCCTCTTATAGAAAACAACTTACTAATGTAGATATATTACTTTTATCAACCTCACACTTTATGAATAAAAGACTCAAAATCTTCATTGGAGCCATTGCCATCATTAGACAAGCCACTTCTGAATCATCTAAATCGCCTGGCTCTGGTCATCACCGCTGTTTACATCTAATTTGTCTGAGATACAGCATTTTTTATCCTTTATCTCACAGAATACCAATAGTGGTTTATTTCACCTCTCCCGTAGAAGCACCTTCATATTAGATTTTGTGAAGTATGACTTGGAAGTTCTTAAGTTTATGAAGAAGCAAAAAGTCCTTAGCTCACCCCTATAAGCCTCCAAAGCCAGACAGACAGAGGTCGTTTCAGGCTATAATGTTTTCCCTAAATGGTACTTCATTGGCATACAAAAGTGATTGAGGACACATCTAGTAGGAAAAAAAGTTAGCAAAGAGTAAATCTAAGACAACTGCCTTTTTTTTTCTTTTGAGTGAATATTCGTTGGTGATGAGGAGGGAGGAGGATGTTGCCTCACTCTCCTGCACACATGGCAATAGATTTGATCAAAGTGACACGGCGGTTTAGTTGATACTGGGTCAACACACCCTTTCACCTTGGGGTCACCAGAGGTAAAGCAGTGCTCCATATGTTCCAGGGCAGAGGAGAGAGCCAGGAAGAAAAACAGGAAAATTTGGGGAGGGGAGGAATAAAATAATAGCAAAGTCCCATTGTGTTGGGGAGAGGAGATGCTAAATTCTTGAAGGTCGAGGGCATATCGGCTGCTGTGCATTCTCTAGAGCAGGGCTCCACACATGGAGGCTGTGCGTCACGTCTGGCTCACTGCTTGTTTCTGTCCCTTCATTTCCGTGTTGCCCTTGAGTGCTTTCGCTACAAGGGCATACTTGAGTAGTTATGGCAGAAGCCATAGAACTCTCAAAGCCTAAAAGTATGTACAACTTGGCCTCGGACGCAAAGTCTGCTGGCCCTGGGCTGGTGCAAAGCCAGCACCGAGCGCGCCCATCCTCATGAGCAGGCCATCCCAGCCAGCGCCTGCTCCACAGGATCTTGTCCAGGTACCTCTTGGACACTCAGCAGTGATTTTTTCAAACATCCTACCGACTTTTGTGGAGCATCCTTCCTTCTCCCTGTCTTAATCAGGATGACTACTGAGGAAATTACCTTTATGTTACTTTGATATGCTCAGGAGGAAAAAGATTCATCAAGATGAAACCAGGTTTGGCCTGCAGGAGGCTTTTGTAAGAGAGAATGCCATAAGCACTGGCAAATGGGGGAGAACTAAAACCCGGGTCTAGTCAGGCAGCAGGGCGGGAGAGAGCACTGAGCAGGCGTGACACCTGAGACAAAGAGCTACTGAGCCCATTTCCTGATCCATGAAAGGGGCTAATAGTACCTACCCTCCTGTGTTCCTAGGAGGGTTAAAGAGCCTGGCACACACAGGAGTGCAACAGACCATGTAACAGCTGAGCGGCTGGGAGCAGTTTCTAATTCCTCACAATTGTGTGGTCGTCTAGGGAGTGTCAGTGTCTCACCAGGTCCTCACGGCCTCTGAGGTCAACTGCGCTGGGCTGGGGCTGTGTAGCTGGGATGCGGCGCATCCCTCCAGGGTTGCCCTGAGCTTCACCTATGGCCCCGTGAGGGCAGCCTCTGGCCATGCCTTTACCAAGTTTCTGCTGCCTCCACGTCTGCTGACGTGTTAGAGCAGTGGTCAGCAAACTGCAGCTCGTGAGCCGCGGTTTGCCGCTCTGTTGACTAATGAGTTTGCCAACCACTGTGTTAGAGGCCCAGACAAGGCAATGGCCCAGCCCCAAGGCAACATGGAAGCCACTGATGGGAGGAGGGGCACAGGTGGTGGCCCTTCCCGGCCACTGCTGCTGGCGCAGTGCATAGGAAAGGACAGTTTTGCGTTTCTCCATCTGTGTCGGTTCTTGTCCAGCTGCACCTCAGCCACTTCTCAAGCGCGAGGACATGCAGCAGCTTCAGGCCTTTGAGGTCGACACCGCACTCTGCCCATGAACAGATGACTGCTGTGCTTTTCTATACCCCTCTCCGATCTTAGGGAACCTGACTAACTTGCTCGTGGTTATGGCCAGAAAGGGTGCAGCCGGGCTTCAAGCTCCTGAGCCTATCCCGGCCCCACGGCAGCCTCTGCAGGGAGTTTTGTCCAACAGGGTCAGAGTGAGTGTGGCAAATGCGCCTTCACCTGAGCGTCTCCCCACTGAGGGAGCGCATCCCAGACCCCGGGCCCAGGCACGGCTGTGGGTGTGCAGACCCGGCCCAGGCACAGCTGTGGGTGTGCAGACCCCGGGCCCAGGCATGGCTGTGGGTGTGCAGACCAGGCCCAGGCACGGCTGTGGGTGTGCAGACCTCGGGCAGAGGCATGGCTATGGGTGTGTGGGCCCAGGAAGTTCAGCATGAAGTCGGTCCCCTTTCCCACCTCAGCTTGGCAGGTATAGAGCTGGATAATGCAATGGCCTGGAGGTTTCTCTTTCCAAGCATTCCAGTGTGGACTTGCCAGCCCCATAACTGTGAGGAATGACTGACTGTCGCTTAAGCCACTCAGTCTAGCAGCCCAAGCTGGTGGGGACAGTCAGTCCAGGCCAGTGGCTAATGGATGCCACTGAGACATGTTTGAACCCTGGTTGTGCCACTTCTAGTCATGTGGCACTGGGACTGCCTTTGACTTCTTTGTCTTCTCACCTACAAAGTGGGCATGGAGCTGTGGTGAGAACAACATGCAGCCTTGTGTTGGCCTCAGGATACTCCTGTGGCATCCTCCAGGCTGCTTTTACTCTCAGGTTTGAATCCATGCCAGTTCTCCTGGCTTACAGGAGGTACCACCTGCTTTCCTAACATTGAAAGTACCTCGCTCTGGGCCTGACATGCCATGGGTGCTCCCTTAAGCACCATAGCTTAATCTACCTAAATTTTCCCAGATTTTGCATTAACTTTTTAAAATGTAGACATTTCAAAACTATTTTTAGCATAAAATAGTGCAAAAAATTGAGATTGGAAAGAAGTTCAATAATATGTAATGTCATCATATGGGCCAGGGCTACAAATTAAAAGAACATTTTGGCAAAAGAGAAGCAATGACCCACCTTCATTAGCAGGGTGATAGTGCATGAGGCCTGCTGACCCTGACTCTCTACGTACCAGGCCAGGTGCTCAGTGGATTTTACCTTTATTAGCTCCTCCTCGGCCCCACACAAATCTCCGAACTGTCACTCTGACTCTGTGGGAGGGGACCGAGGAGCTCACAGCACCCAGGGAGCAGGTGGCAGGCGAGGATGGAGGCAGCCGACCTGGTGCAGCATGTGCCGCGCTGCTCTGCTCCCCATGGGAGCCTGACCCGGGGCCGTGCGTGGGCTGTCCAGCCGGGAAACCAGGTGAAACAGGGAATCTTCTACAAGAGGAAAGCGCTTCCAAGATACTCAGACTTCTGATACCATTTTGGTCTCTCAAGGTCTTTTTTTGTTTTTGTTTTTGTTTTTTTGCTTTTATCCAAGTACACACAGTGTTCTAAGGTAGTTGAGTTTCCAGTCTGGCTGGCTAGAAAAAAATTATTAACTTTACTTCTTACAGATCAACATATTTTACCCAAGGGAGCTTTCAGAATATTTCACCTCTCTGTGCAGCTGCCGCTTACAGCCAGGAGAGCACTGGCTCCGCTCTCTGCCCCAGGAGCGGCTCATCTGCTCTCATTAATACAGATTCCACAGCACAATGACGGATAAAAGCACTCCCTTTTTTCTCTACTCAAGGCTGGTTTTACATAAAAACAGACCATAACTCAGGCTCTGTAATGTCTGTGGAAAGGTTAGAATCGTTACCATCCAAATGGACTGAACTAATAAAAATTATATTTGTTATAATCCAAATAGATTAGCCGGCCTTAAGGGCTTAGCTATGTATTACATTTTTCAATTTTCTTATAATTAAATTAACATAAAATAGTCTTCACAAATAAATGACTATTTCAAAAATAGTTATGTTCTGTTTAACAAAAATGGCGATTCTATTTCCATGTGCAGACCCTCAGGAACATCTGGGAAGTGAAAAGAGGCACCTCTCTGTGGAGTGGACTCAAAATCCAGAGATTAGCAGAAAATGCCTTCTCATTTGTCCTGTGGAGGCCCGGGGCACCCCAGCTGGTAGCCCAAGAACAAACCGGGGTGACTGTTCTGGGACGACTCCCACTCTTCACTGGGTACTCCCAGCCACCAGCCAGTGGGCACGTGGCGGGGACCTGTCCAGAAGCCCATTGCCAAGGAATCTGCTGCCATTTTCTCAGCTCATCTTCCCTTTTCCTGCCCTCCACACATCTGCCTTACAGATGGAAATCTTGTCAGAATGGCGCTTCCATTTGTAAATCCTTTCCTCGGGAATTTGTTTTTGTTCAGGTATCACTTTATTACCCCATCCCAGCAGTGCTCACAACAGTGAGTAAGCAATGATGACTTAGCTCCCTCAGCAGAAAAAAACTAAACAAAGGAGTGGACATTCCCGGGCTGATTGAATTCTTTAAGTGTGAGGATCCTCACAAAGCTAATTAATTTCAGATTAGCTTACTGTTTTATTCTATAAAACTCATAAAAAGAGATAAAGAAATGAAACGGGTTATGTATCTGTTGCCATTTGAAGCAATAAAAGCTTGAGATTTCTCAGTTCTAAAAGTCAAAAGGGAAAAAACTCAAGGACAAGAGGTTGGAGCTAACACACACTGGCTGCGTGCTGAGATGCGGGCCTGGCTGTGCTAAACACCTTCACTTTTACTTGCCTGAGCTCATTTATCCACACATCTTCCTGGCTGTGTAGCAGAACCAACCCAATTTAGAAATGGCCAACAACGACCACATAGCTAGTGTGAGTCAGAGAGGGCTTCACTAGCCTAGAGGTAAGCAGATGCACTGCAGATGGTGGAGGCCAGGTCTGGTCTGGAAGCGCCCTGGGTGGAGTATCCGTGGAAACCTGAGGCAAAGTACCATCACTGCTCAAATTTGCAAGCAAGGATTTGGAGGGACTATGACAATATAGTCGGTAGCCGTCATACTTGAGTGCTCTCCTTTGAGCTCAGTTGTTGCCTGCATCAACAGTGACATACAGTCTAACAGGACTACAAGATAATATCGTGTGAACACATAGGAAGCCCCTGGCATGCCATTGTGATTACCCTCTTGAAAGGAAATACAAGATATCTTGATCATGTTGAGGCAGATGATGCAAACTCTTTAAACCTCTGTGTGTCCCCTGCCGCTGCCCACATTTTGGGATTTAGTCCCATTAACACCCACACAAAAGGCTAGGCAAGAAAAATAGGCACAAGGCTCGAATGAGTCCATTTGGCTGCACATCGGCAGCTTCTGTAGAAGGTTCCCTGAGGGTGGGGGTAGGAAGTGATGATGCAGGAAGATCCCTAAATTATCCTAGCATGTCTAGTTATGGCACCCCGACTCCCCATCATCATGGATGAGCAAGATCTGTCCAAACACTTGGGAAGATTAAGAACTTTAATTCAGAGGACCCAGTGAGGAGAACAGCTGGGAAACACTGGAACTTGCATTTGAGAGCTCCCCCTTGTAGGGCATGTGACAGTGAAATTATTCATCCTTATCTTCCCGGTGCCCGGCACAAGGTTGATTTTTAACATGCACCTGCTCTGCGGACAGGCCAAGTGAGGACAGACCAAGGAGTCAGCCACCTGCAGCTCAGAAGGGAGTGCCCCCCAGGAACCACCAGCCAGCACCTCCGTCTTACACTGCAGCCTCCAGAACTGTGAGGAGTAAATCTCTGCTGGTCGAGCCCTGGTCGTGGTGTGTCAGTCTGTGGTGTGTGTCGGTCTGTGGTGTAGAGTCAGTCTGTGGTGTGTGCTGGTCTGTGGTGTGTGTGGCCTGTGGTGTGGTGTCCATCTGTGGTGTGGTGTCCATCTGTGGAGTGGTGTTGGTCTTTGGTGTGTGTTGGTCTGTGGTATGGAGTTGGTCTGTGGTGTGGGGTCAGTTTGTGGAATGGTGTTGGTCTGTGATGTGGTGTTTGTCTGTGGTGTGTATGGTCTGTGGTGTGTGTTGGTCTGTGGTATGTGTTGGTCTGTGGTATGGGATCTGTCTCTGTCTGTGGAGTGGTGTTGGTCTGTGGTGTGTGTCGTGGCAGCTAGGCTGACTGAGGCAGAGAGTCCATATGGGGAGCAGGCACAGTGGGCACTCGGCCAGGCCCCCTGGCCTACCTAGCACACACATGGACACACATACACATATGTACACACCTTCCCAAGCTCATGCCTGCAGAAATGTCTGAAAGGCCATTCAGGCAAAGTCATTCTTGCCAAAGCCACTTCCTTTTTCTACACCAAGGGAGGGGAATCTCAGGGAGGAACAGCTGGGTCAAGATTGAGGAGGGCGGGTGTCTGCGTGTCCAGGCTGCTGTAGCAACCCTGAGCCGGGAGGCTAATGCATAACACTGCTTCTGAAGGTCAGGGGGCTGGGGAGCCCCAGATTGAGGTGCCAGTGGACTGGGATCTGGTGAGAGCCTGCTCTCTGACTCCTAGTCCCTGCATGGTCCAGTGTCCTCACGTGGAGGAGGGGAGGAAGCTCTCAGGAGCCCCTTTGAGAGGAGCAGCAATCCCATTCACAAGGGTTTTGTTCTTGACCTAATCACTTCCCAAAGGCCCTCCTTCTAATACTATCATATTGGGGATTAGGTTTCAATGTAGGAATTTTGGGAGATACAGACATTCATATCATAGCAGCTGTTAACAAAGCTGAGCCCCCCTCACACCACTCCTGGTTGCCCTGGCACCAACCACACCCAGGGCAGCTTCCCCGGGGTGCCAGCTCCCCACTCTCCTTGCCCGCCCCCCACTCTCCCCGCCCAACCTCCACTCTCCCTGCCCAACCCCCATTCTCCCTGCCTAATCCCCACTCTCCCTGCCCAACCCCCATGCTCCCTGCCCAACCTCCACTCTCCCTGCCCAACCCCTGAAAGGGCAGGGAGAGACCGACTCCATGTTCCCTTTGTTCCATGTCTTCCACCTTGTGGAGTCAGGTTCCCGCCCTAGAACCTCTCCAAGAGCCCAACCCACACTTTTGAATTAGCCAATAGAAATGCAAGAGGAAAGTAAGCCGTGCCCTGCCCCATGTGCAACCTGACCCCGCCCAATCAGCAGAGACCACACTACCTCACCCCTCCTACCTCTCCCAGGCCCCCTATAAATCAGTGCGTTTGGGGACTGGGGCTCTCTATCTCTCCACCTCACTGCTGCGCCGGTGTGTGTGTGTGGGACTGAGCTCGAGCTAGCTCAATTAAAGGCTCTTTGCTTTTGCATCGGACTCAGCTCCCTGGTGGTCTTTGGGGATCACGAAATCTGGGCATAACACCCCGACTCTCCCTACCCAACCCCCACTCTCCCTGCCCAACCCTCACTCTCCCTGCCCAACCCCCACTCTCCCTGACTGACTCCACTGCCATCTGCGGGCACCTCAGCACAGGAAGGCTGCCTGTGGCTGCCTCTACCGTGTACCAGCTCATCAGACGCTGAAGGACTCCGCTTCCCTGGCACTTTCTTGCTGAAGCCTATTTCTGAGGGGAGTGTAATTCCCAGTCTCTCGAGAGACCAAGCTCTCTGGGGACCTCAGCATTAAAGTCTTCTCCCCCCGAACTACGAGTTGGGGAGAAGGAGGGACTACACTCCACAGCCCTGCTCCTCTGGTCAAATCAGGCCACGCTTAAAACAGTGCCGCAGACAGCGTGGGAGGAGAACATTGACCTACATACCAGGAAACACCAGGCCTTCCATTTCAGATCCTAAAGCTGGAGGAAATTCCTCCCCACACACCTGGGACATTTGCACAAGAACACTGGGTAAAAGTCCATTGTCGGAGTATAAAGGGCCCTCAAAATGATCCAGCCCAGGGGTTATTAAGTAGGAATACACATCAAAATCAAATCACCTGCGGGGGTGTTCACTGTGGACAAGAGGATCTGACTCTCTCATTTGAGCTGAATAGAAAGGAATTGAAATGGGGCCGTTTACTGTCCTGTGCTGTTTAGTTTGGGTGAACAGGGAGAGGGGGTTATTTTTTTTGTCATTTTCTGCGAAGTAAAAAAAACACCCATCCTCCCTGACTGGCTCCCCTCACGCTCCGTTGCCATGAACTTTCTACACCCTCGCATCTGCCGCTCGGTGAAGGAGGTAGAGAGTGGAGGGATGGTGGGGGCTCATCCAGGGAAAGGAAAGCCAATGAGGGTGAAATGTCTGATCTCTCTCCTTTGAGACAGGCCCTGTGGCATGACTCCTGCCATTTCAATTGCTCATTCATGTCCTTTCTCCGCCCCATTTGCCTTTCTCATCTCACAGATCCCCCTTTACTCCTTCCTTTGGTCCTGTTCCCTCTCACCTTCCCATTCCCCCATCAGATCCTCCTTAAACATGAAAATGATTTTCCCACTTGGCTTTTCATGATGTAGGACAAGGATCCAAACTTCCGGACACACACAAAGGCAGCTCTATCCCTACTTCCCTCCATGTCACTCTGCCCCAAGGACAGCTCGGGGATATGTGAACCTGAAAAATCACCTTTAATGGCTTCTAGAAAGCAGACACTCAGGCCTTCCTTCATTGAATTTGATTAAGTAAGTACATGGTGGTGTCACTAACTCTAAAGCAGAGCACAGAGTGATTATAATGCAGGTCACCCAAGAAATGCACAACAAAGAAGGCTTGTGTGGACACAGAGCCCTCAGATTCCTAGTTCAATCCTCTGCACAAAACACTCAACTACCTATGTGCACAGCAAAGGAAACCACCAACGAAATAAAGAGACACCTACTAAATGGGAGAAGATATTTGTATATGATACTTCTGATAAGGAGTTAATATCCAAAAGTTATAAAGAACTCATATAACTTATCCTCAAAAAACTAAACAATTCCATTTAAAAAATGGGCAGGGGACTTAAATAGACCTTTCTCCCATGAGGACAATAGGTGGCCAATAGACATATGAAAAGATGTTCAATGTCACCAATCATCAGGGACATGGAAATTAAAACCACAATGAGATATCACCTCACACCTGTCAGAATGGCTATAATCAATAAATCAACAAACAAAAATTATTGGTGAGAATGTGGAAAAAAAAGGAGCCCTCATACACTGTTGGTGGGAATGCAGACCAGTTAACCACTATGGAAAATAGTATGGAGAGTCTTCAAAAAATTAAAAATAGAGCTGCCATACAATCCCGCAATTTCATTTCTGGGTATGTATCCAAAGAAAACAAAAACACTAATTTGAAAAGATATATGCTAACTTATATTCATTGCAGCATTATTTTCAACAGCCCAGATATGGAAGCAGCCTAGATGTCCATCAGTAGATGAGTAAATAAAGAAGCTGTGACACACACAACACACTCTGGAATATTACTCAGCCATAAAAAATTAACTCTCGCCATTTGAGCCAACATGGATGGATTAGGGAATATTATGCGAAGTGGAATAAGTCACAGAAAACAAATACCACAGGACCTCACTTATACGTGGAATCTGAAAAAAAAAAATGAGTAGACAAAACAAAACAGAAATAGACCTGTAGATATAAAGAACAAGCTGATAGTTGATAAAAGAGAGGAGATGGGCAGATGAACATTAAAAAAGAAACAAACAGCAACAACAAAAAAAAACATTCAACTAACTCACCTGCTCTGAACCCTACATGTCTCCTTTGATCAAATGGGAATCACCATCCCCACACATCGCCCTCCAGCATAGCCAGGGACCAAATGAGACTGTGTAAAGCACTGAGGATACAGGCAATGTCAGCACCTTTCTTACTAAGTTATTCCACACTCGTTCTCAAAAATCAACTCTTCTGATTAGTGTGATTTTAACAGAAAATAAAACTCTTGTAAAAATTCAACTTTCACCTTAACATCAATTTTCTTCCCCATAATGTCAGACCAGAACCTTGGGGACTTTAGACAAAGGAAATAGTTTTCTCTGCGATCCTACTCCATGATCAATCACCCAACTCTTAAACTTGCCATGAGTCACCTTTGTAAAAGACAATACATTGGGATTTCTCCTTTCATTCCAATCATCTCAGTGTAATGTATAAACTCCTCATGAAATGGCTCCAACTCATCTCGCCAGCCTCATCCCCCAGCATCTCCTGCGTGCTGCTCCCTTCCTCCTGCACTTCATCACACTGGGCATCAGGACACTGCATAGGCTGCAGGCCATAGGCCAGCTGGAGGCCTGTTCTCACTGCTTCCCTGTCTTCACCTGCAATGCCCAGCCCACAGGCCTCCCACAGGGATGATCACTGTCTCTTTTCCGGGTGTGTTGTGTTTCACAGTTTGTACTCTATTGTTTTTTTCTTTCTAATTTCTATCGCATCCACTGGGCCTGGCATTCTCTCTCTACAGGACAAGTTGTCTTCAGCATCTCGGAATCCCCAGTGCCACATCAGAGGCTCAGTGACCAGTAAACAAGCTCTGGACTTCTGATTTCTTAGAGGAGAAGGTAAGTAAAGCACCAGAAAACTCCTGAAAATGTCTTGAGGACATCTGATGTCTAAAGCAAAGTTCTCTATACCTATAGGTCTGTTTCTGTCTTGTTTCTTTTCATGGTTTTATCTACATCTCCTCCTCCTCCATCCCTTGCAAGGGTTAATCTTGTAACCACTGCTTGGTTTAGTGGGATAGATTGAGAAGCACCTAAGTGTTCTGTGCTTCAGGGACAGGACTGTAGAAAAGAGTTCCCAGACTTCTCTAGGCCTAATGTGTCCATGTAAAGTAATATTGTGGTATATTGCTTAACACATAGTGGATGACCAATATCTATTTACACTTGATAAAAGGAACACCCATGCATTTTTGTCCTTCATTAGTACTCTTCTAAACTTCAGTCATTGTTTATATGGTACTAGAGGCCCGGTGCATGAAATTCATGCATGGGGGAGGAAAATGTCCCTCAGCCCAGCCTGCACCCTCTCCAATCCAGGACTGCTGGCTCCAAACTGCTCGCCTGCCTGCCTTCCTTATTGCCCCTAACTGCTTCTGCCTGCCAGCCTGATCACCCCATAACCACTCACCTGCCAGCCTGATTGATGCCTAACTGCTCCCTTGCCAGCATGTTTGCCCCTAACTGCCCTCCCCTGCAGACCTGGTCACCCCTAACTACCCTCCCCTGCAGGCCTGGTCCCCCCCAACTGCCCTCCCCTGCAGGCCTGGTCACCCCTAACTGCCCTCCCCTGCAGGCCTGGGTCCCTCCCAACTGCCTTTCCCTGCAGGCCTGGTCGTCCCCAACTTCTCTCCTCTGCCGGCTTGGTCACCCCTAACTGCCCTCCCCTGCAGGCTTGATCACCCCCAACTGCCCTACCTTGCAGGCCTGGTCCCTCCCAACTGCCCTCCCCTGCTGGCCATCTTGTGGTGGCCATCTTGTGTCCACATGGGAGCAGGATCTTTGACCACATGGGGGCAGCCATCTTGTGTGTTGGAGTGATGGTCAATCTGCATATTACTCTTTTATTAGATAGGATAGAGGCCTGGTGCATGGGTGGGGGCCAGCTGGTTTGCCCTGAAGGGTGTCCCGGATCAGGGTGGGGGTTTCCTTGGGGGGTGGGGCAGCCTGGGCTAGGGGCCTGTGGTGGTTTGCAGGCTGGTCATGCCCCCTGGTGACCCAAGCAGAGGCCCTGGTATCTGGGGTTTATTTATCTTCTACAATTGAAACTTTGTAGCCTGGAGCGGAGCCAAGCCTTCTGCTTGCTCCATGGTGGCAGCAATTTTGGGGGGGATTTATGTATCTTCTATAATTGAAACTTTGTAGCCTTAAGCAGAGGCCTGGGCCCGCCAGGATGTTCAGAAAGCTTGGCTTCCTTCATCACCAGGGGCAACCCTAGCCTCCTGCTCTTTCCAGCTCCGTGGCTGCAACCATTTCTGTTTGGATTTATGTATCTTCTATCATTGAAACTTTGTAGCCTTGAGTGGAGGCCTAGGCCGGCAAGGGCAGGCGGAAAGCTTGGCTTCCTCAATTGCCGGGGAAACCCAAGCCTCCCTCCTGCTCTCTGTGGCCGTAGCCATCTTGGTTGGGTTTATTTGCATATTCCCTCCTGATTGACTGGTGGGTGTGGCTTGTGGGCGTGGCTTGTGGGTGTAGCAGAGTGATGGTTAATTTGCATATTACTCTTTTATTAGATAAGATTATTTGGGAATTATTGCAATGGGGGAGGCAATTGATTTATACCAAATTTTACATTTTGTTTCAAAATATAAATGGTTTGTATATGCAGTTTGTTTTAGTCTTAGGCACTGTGTTCATTTCCAGGACTGCTGTAGCAAAGAATTACAACCTGGGGCCTTAAAACAACAGAAGCGTATTCTCTTGTGGTCCTGGTGGCAACAGTCCAAGGTCCAGGTGTGGGCACAGCCATGCTTCCCTCAGGCTCCAGGGAGGAACCCTTCCTAACCTCCCTCCCCTACCTCTGGTGGTTGCCAGCAATCCTTGGTGTTCCTCAGCTTTGTCTGTATCACTCCAGTCTCCATCTCCATTTTCATATGGCATTCGCCCCTGCTTGTCTATCACCAAATTTCCCTCTTCCTATAAATTAGATTTAGGGCCTACCCTAATCCAGTATAACCTCATTGTAATTTGGTTACATCTGCCAAGACCCAATTTCCAAATAAGATCAGATTCATATATTCCTGGTAGACATGAATTGACACTGCTGAAGCCAATGTGGGCACTGTTTTGTCCTGAGAACTATAAATATGTATAGCACACTGAAATTGTCCTCAGCCAGTCCTTTGTGGGGAAAGCAGGTGAGTGCACAGTTAGTGAGGGGAGTGTGTTGGGATAGGGAAGCTAATGAGAGAACTATTCAAGCATGGGATGCATTTCCCTTGGAGCAGGGGTCCTGCCTGTGTTTCTGGACTGCCATCCCAGAAAGAAAATCTCCAAGTCATGGAACTTGGCCAGAGGAAGGGAGAGGGAGGTAGCGGGCCGGTCTCCACACTGGCGCAGCCGCCTTTAAAACGTCGGTCAGCTCAGGTCTGGCTATCAGATATCAGGGACTGGATGCCTTAAACAGCAGACATTTATTTTCTTACAGTTTTGGAGGACAAAAGTCCAAGATCAGGGTTCCAACTGATGTGATCTCCTTTGAGGATGAGATCTCTCTTCCTGGCTTTCAATGGTTGACTTCTCACTGCAGCCTCATACAGCCTTTCTGTGTGTGTGTCGGGGTGGGGGAGAGAGACAGAGAGAGGAAGATCTTTGACATTCCTTTCCCTTTATAAGAATAGTAGTCCTATAAGATTAGGACTCCTCCCCCTACCCCACCCCCACCCCACACCTCCTTATTTAAGCTTAATTACCTCCTAATACTGGGTTCAATGGTGCCCCCCCATCTTCAGATATAGTTACATTGGAGTTAGGCCTTCAACATGTGAATTTGGGGGTACACAGTTCAGTCCATAGCAGAAGGGGCCTTGGAAATTATAGCCCAGATCTCCATTGCACAAATGAGGGTCATTCTGCAAGGTGAAGAGTCTTGAAGAAGGTCGCCCAGCTTGACAAGGGCAGCATGTTCTTCATATTCCTCCACTCTGCTGAAACCTTGATCCAAAGTCTTGACTTGTCCTTTGCTTTCTCCTTCACAGAACACATACATACATACATACATATATACTTCTTAAATAAACCAACATGAATAGCATCCCCTTCATTTTCACTTATTCCCAAAGGTATTATATAGAAGCTTGATGTAAAGGCCCCGTCTATGAAGGGTCATAGATTAAAATGGATAATCATATTGAATTCCCCATGAACCTAGCACTATGTGTTATATATAACAGGCAAGCATTAAATATAGATCTTATTTATATTGATAACTAACATTTACTACTTATACTATTCTAAGCACTTTGCATATATTAGCAATTTTAATCCTTACAGTAACTTAATACATAGGTTCTATTGTAAGTGGCATTTTACAGATAAGGAAATTGAAGAACAGAGAAATTTATTAATTTACTCAAGTTTTACTAATGTATACATGAATAAATGGATGAATCAAGGTATCTAAAAACTACATTAAGCTTAATGTTTTAACACTACCTATCTATACCCCTCTTCTTTCAACAACCTCTAGTCTAAATTTTTTTTGGGGGTGGGGGTATTTTATTATTGTTGAAGGTAAGAGAATGCCAGACAAATCACACTAATAATAAAAGCCACTAACTATAAATATTCATCACTCCATTTAGTATCAGTATTTTTATCAAGACTCATACTAAAACAAGTTTTTATACAAGTATTTATACTAAAACAAGTTTTCCCAAAATAATACTTAGCCTCATTATATATTATATGTATTCTGTTACTGTCTATTGTATTTTATTTTAGTCTTAGTCTAGTTTGTCCATCCAATTTAATTTTTTATTGTAGATCATGATCAACAAAATTGATTTCATGAGTACAATTGGGTCACAATCAGCTGTTTGAAAACAACACTGCTTTATATATTAGGTTAACCTATTAAGTAGATTTTTCTTCTGCTTTCAGCTGCTAATGCTCAGGATTATAAAAATGTCATATGTATACCCTAAAATATGTTCATATTTTTTTAAAATATATTTTGATTGATTTCAGAGAGGAGGGAAGAGAGAGAGAGAAACATCAATGATGAGAGAGAATCATTGATCGGCTGCCTCTTGCACATTCCCTACTGGGGATTGAGCCCACAACCCGGGCATAAGCCCTTGGCCAGAATCAAACCCAGGACCTTCTGTCCACAGGCCAATGTTCTATCCACTGAGCCAAACTGGCGAGGGCCAGAATTTTTTTAAAATGAAAGCTTTGCTGTTAGCCTGGAGTAGATGGCACTAACCCATTTCAGAGGCTTAGGCTTTGAAAATTAATTTAATTTTCCTCCTTTCAGTATGTTTCCTTTCAGTGGATGTGTCCTTCTTAAGCAGAACACATTTTCTTATTAAAAGAAACAATTCAGGCCCAGCCGGTGTGTCTCAGTGGTTGAGCGTCAATCCATGAACCAGGAGGTCACGTGTCAATTTTATGTCAGGGCACACACCCGGGGTTACAGGCTTGATCCCCAGTAGGGGGCATACAGAAGGCAGCTGATCAATGATTCAGTCTCTCTCATCATTGCTGTTTCTGTCCCTCTCTCCCTCTCCCTTCCTCAAAATGTATTTTTTTTTATAAAAAGAAACAATGCAGGTCAGACATCAGATTGTGGTTCCATTTAAGTTATAAATTGTGAATCCCAGATGCATCCCAAAAGTTGGAGAATTCACGTTGTTTTTTTGACTTTCTAGTGCTATAGTAACCCTATTTTTTTTTACATACCCACTGTTATGCAATCAGTTCCTCAGAGTGTTGGACCCAAAGCTCATGCTCTGACAATTCAGTTTGATGCTTTCCCTCAGAGGCCTGAGATCTGCATCTTCCAGGGCTGCAGAGAGAAAAAAACATCAAAGGAAGAGTTGAATGCATCTTGGAATGATGCACTCAGGAAGGTAAAAAGAGCTAATATATATTTTTAAGATGATAATAAGATAGGTTTGAAGCATCCCTATATATTCTGTTTACTTTAAAATCATGCCACAGAAAAAGAAAACAGTGCATTCTCAATTGAATTGAAATGTTTCTTTAAAATATCTTAATCTTATTTATAGGGGTAAATTTTTTATGAAGGCCAAAGAGACATAAATAAGTATAGCACCACATTATTAAAAAGTTGTAGGACTTAGCCTGGCCAGGTGGCTCAGTTGGTTGAGTGTTGTACCCTGCACCAAACAATTGCAGATTCTATTCCTGGTCTGGGAACATACCTGGGTTTCAGATTCAGTCCTGGTCCAGCATATACAGAAGGAATCAATCAATGATTACCTCATCTTGAAGTTTCTCTCTCTTTCTCACACTTCCTCTCTCTAAGCATGTCCGCAGTTGAAAAAAAATAAAATTAAAGTTGTAGGACTTAACTTTTAAAGAGATTTAATGGTATCAGTATTATTTTTCTCAAAAAAAAGTTAGTTCCCTTTCTCTTCCCCTTCCTAAAGCAAGAAAGAGTCATCTTTCAGTAAGCCATGCCAAGAGAGGATTCTGAAATCTGGGGTCATCCAAAACAGAATTCGTATTTGCCACTGGAATGGACTTTGTCAGAACAGTGATTCTTAAGGCAGCCAGGTCTGTGCTCACTCTGAGGGTCACTCAGCCGTCCTCCCAGAAGCAGTGGCTATAGCAGGGAGGCGCAACGCCAGGGCCCAGCATTATAAACGGGTCATTGGTTTGCAGTTCATCAAGACTAGTCAGTGATTCTCAAACTTGAACAGGTCTCAGGAACATCTGGAGGGCTTGCTAAAGCCTGGACTGCAACTCACCTTCCCCAGAGTTCTGACTCTGTGGGCGGGGCCAGAGAGTTCTCAAGGCCAAGGCATTCCCAGGGGCTACAGGTCTAAACACTTTGAGACCCACTACTCTAGTTCCACTTTGTGGGATTGGAACACTTGAACCTAACCCCAAGGGTAAAGTATAGGGCCTTCCTGATTTCTTTAGCGATATCAGCTGCAAGCTGGTGATCAAATTGACCGAAAACCAGAGCACACCAATGAAAATGATCTACAATGAAAACAAGAAGGCAGCCATTATAACCACAAGAATGCTGTCCCCACTCAACAAGAACTTACAGAAGTTGAGACGCAGCCTGGGGTTCTCAAGATTTTATCTTTCAAGAAAGGAAAGGGAAAGAAAGTTTTGTCAGACTTAATGACTATAGAAATAAATGGACCAGACCTCGTTCTCCCTCTCAATAAGCAGCTGACATTTCATGACACCAGACAGAGAAAGGGCATGTGGGGCCAGCCTGTGATAGCAAGAGCAAGGCCTGTGATTTATCTGTAGGTAAAATAAGGTTTTGGAGCACAAATGCTCTGAAAGATGGGGAAATATTTTTACTGAAGGATAGAGAGGAGAAAGAAAAGGCAAGGAATTGAGAGAAGCAGTGCTCTTGGCAACTGTCACTCTGAAATAGTTTGTCAACTGCCTTATGGTTCAAGAGTCTGGCTACAGCAGGTCTAACTGTGATCTCATCTCCCACAATTCCACAGGGCAGCCCATGCAGAACAAAGAGCACCAGGTAAGCCACTGAAAGCAAGCCACAGCGGGTGAGGACCAGCAGATCACATTAAGAGAAAAGACTTTATTAAAATCCAAAGACAAAAACCGCCGAGATGATTGAGAAAGCATTATGCATTTATTGAACAAACACTGCTGAAGACATTTCCGCAAACTGTGTGTTTAAAAAGTAATAAATAGATATTGTGCTAACTTCATAAACTTGTCAGACTGTCTTCATTTTATTTTCCTGAACAAACTGGATTTTGTATGGCTCATCCCCAGCCAGTTAATAAATACATCACCCTAAAAAGTGCTGTGGTATTACATTTACAGCAGATAAAATATGGATGAAGTCGCTGCGCCTCAGGTCCGTCAAGTGTGATTTAATATCTCACACCCTCTTGCGAGGAGGAAAAGATTACTCGGCGGCTTCACCTGCGGGAGAGCGACCTTTGCCCCTGAGTAACAGCCACTCAGCAAATAGCACCAAATGAAGACGAAGAATAGCGTATAGATTTGCCATAAGAAAAAATTGATCTCAATCCACATATTAAACCTGCTGATCGGAGCTCTGCACAAACCCCTGGCAACCTCGGGGCACAGCGCAGCGCTCTGCGGGGAACAGCCCTTCCTGGAGTCCCCAGGATTCCTGTCTTCCCTCCTTCTTATTATTACTTACGTTTCATACACTGGAATAAAATCTCTTTAGCAAATGCTCTTTGACTTATTGTCTTAGTGTTAAGTGTTTTCTCTCTGAGCATTTCAGAGATCAGGGGGATCTTATAAATGAACGCATGTTCCCCAGGGAAATTTCTCAACAATCGGATTTAATTTATATCTTTTTTAAAAGTTCTGTTTAAATGATTAAAAAAAAACTCTCCAAGGAAAACATTTGTTAGCACAGAAAATAAATTCTTATGATTAACATTTTGCCATTCACAAAGGCTGGTGACTAAGAGAGCTCTCCACACTTAAAAGGTGTAGAGAAATGAGCTTTAAAACAAGAGTGAAAAGAAGCAAATTGCTGCTGAGTTATTCTTATTCCAAACACATAAATGTGGAGTCGGTAACTGCCATGGAGACATCTTCAAGGTGCGGGCTGCTGAGGGCCTTCCTCTGAAGACCGCTGTGAGAAATAAACTGGCAGACGGCGCTGTGCCTGCCCCAGCGAGGCCGGTGGCGTCCAGCTCCCAGGAGCCTGTGCCTTCGCAACTTTAAAAGGTCTCCCCGGGTCTGTTGCCTCCCCCAGATGTGACTGCCCCGGTGAGGTTTTTTGTGTTTGTTTGTCTTTCACTGTTCAGCGGGGAACTGGTTTGACTGAGCCAGAGGCAGGTGGGGACAAGGCTGTTTATTTCAAATCTCACTGGAGAGTAGTGAGGCACTGGCACTAGCAAATAGACTTTCACAAAAACTGTGATTATTGTATGGGAACTGGGAACTAGTCCACAAGAGGTGAGAGCGGGCCTGCGGGGGGTTGGGGGTGTGCTACCTCTGTATGTGTGCACACACACACGCACACGCACACGCACACACTTACCATGGCAGCTCTCCCACCAGGAATGAAAACTTTCTTTGGAGATTAGCTGGGCAGGCCAGCACTCCTTCCACACCGGCCCAGATTCGCTCCGTATGATAGCTCTGCCCCTCCACCATCCTGATGTTTTGGTGGGCAGGCCAAGCAGGGTGACATTTCTGGAGTGATAGATGCACCTGCTGCAGGAAAGCCAGGCTGGGCCTCTGTGCCTCAGTGGGGAGGGCGGGAGGTGGCAGGGCCAGGGGTGGTGGGCAGGAAAGAGCCAGTGACAGGGAAAAGGCGAAGAGGGGATGACACTTTATGCTTGGGATGGTTTTATTTTTTAAAATATATGTGCATATTGTGAACCTAGGGAAGAGAGTTGGAGACACTTGGCAAGAATTCGGAGGTCCTGCAGGGAGGAGGAAGGTTTTAGTGGTACCGAGTGCCAAGCCTCGCTGGCGTCCTTCGGGTTGTCGCCTTCCCAGACCGACCAGACAGGGAAGGGTGCGTGTTCAGTTAACAGTTGAAAGGAAAATAATGCCTGAATTTTAAAATATCAACATCCTTTCCAAAGGGAATTTCCCCTTATCGCGCCACAACTTTATTTTTACTTTTTGTTTACCTGTCCACCCCGTTTACAGATGATCCTGCCCACTGTTTTCAACGTGGAATTTGTTCCTTAAAAACGACTGATGTGCCCAGGGATTTGGTGCTAACCTTGCCCTGTGGTGGCAACAAGAGCCCAGCCTGAGGAGGTGGTAAAGGAAATCTCTTCAATTAAGAATCTTCCCTTCCCATCTAGGATGTGTTGAAAAGATCTACAAATGAGCAACACAAATCTGCATACTGAACTTTATTTGCAAAACTAGCTTTTGGAGGAATAAACTTGAGTCACTGAAAATGATCCCATGGAAATTGATTAACATTTCAAAACAACTAGTAAGTGGCCATTTATTTTCTATTATATTTAAAAAGCTCACAGTACAATTAATTATTCTCCTTATGAATCCTGATAATGGCTATTTACTTACAATAAACTGATATTATACCCTCAGGGGCACAGCACCCCTGCATAGCATAGCATTTTTGTTTTCAACAGGCCACACTGCAGACCTCTGAAGTTCTCCATGACTCAGCAGATTACAGGTATGACTCCAAATCTTGCAATTCCTGGTGCTTCGGGTCACCAGTACTAACCACTCTTTGTTTCTGCCTTCCCTCTGCTAAGACCCTTGCCTGGAATGTGCCTACTTGCCATCAGCATGTAACTGAGAAGAGGTGGTTCTAGCACTCACCTGTCTAAACTAACACTTTCTCAGGCCCAGTCCCACTGCAAATTAAGTTGCAGCTAATAGTGCATTTTTAATTTAGTTTGGGTGAATTAAGTTTTTATTTTTTGGTTTTTCAATCCAGATTAAAAGCCAGGTCATGTCTTAGTGTATTTTTTTAATAGACTTTATTTTTTTTAGAACAGTTTTAGGTTCTTCCTGTTGTATCTTTAATATTGTCTTTAAGTTTGTTTTCTTCATTCAATGAATGTCATGGAAAATATTTGGAAATTATAAACCATGGATTTTGACCTGCATGGATTAGAATTTACGGCCCCTGAAACAATGATAAAGGGGGAAATGTCATACAGAATTTCATTGATGCTATGACTAAAAATAAATTTACTTGAAATCTTTTAAAAATGAAAGGTTAACTCGGTGGTATGTGGGCAACCTAAATAGCCATCTCAGATGGTGGATAAAGAAAAATTGAATTTATTTAAGGAAAAGAGGAAAAGGGTGGGGATATCCAAAGGGAAGGGCTACAAGGCCCTGAGCCAAAGGGTATTGGGTTCATGATGGCAGCAAAAATGTACGTAGGACCAGGCAACAAGGAAGGGTGTGGAAGCAGCAACAGGAGAGCCCAGGCTGGGCTGCTCTGGCCCAAAGGGGGCCTTGGAGACAGGTTCAGAGGGTTAGCGTGGGGCGAGCTGCCACTGCCCGTTACTCCCCTGGGTGGGGTGTCTTAGAGGGCAGAAGGGGGAAGGGAATGGCATGGGTGGACTCCTTTGTCCCCAGTGTGTTTCTCTCCTGCAGGTGGAAATCTTCGGGGAGGTCTCAGGGGAGGGTCTCAATAGAATACTCATCAGCATTCCAGGTGTGCTCTTTCAGGGTCCTGGCCTTCACTGATTGGTCAGTGCCAGGGCTGGGGGTCATTGTAGCTGGTTCTGAGGCAGCCATGGCATCACATGTCTGATTTTGCTGATTTTCTGGGCCTGGAGATGCAATACAACTGAGGCGTAGATGTTATCACTAAGGAGGAAAAGCTCAGGGGGTCTAAACCACATGATCAATGATATGCTAGAGAAGGAAAGGTCAGGGGAGAGTATGAATCACAGGACCAGTGATATGAAAGGTCAGGGGTCCATACCGCATGCTAGGGGAGGGTAGGTTACCCTGGGGGGCCAGGTTCTTGTGTCCCTAGTTTTGCCCCTGCTCAGCATCCGGAGCTTTCTGCCCTGGTGAGTGTCTATAACCTTGCTCTGCTCATACCTAACAAAAACATGGAGCTATAGATCATGAGTATTTATAAAAGAGCTAGACTGTTTATTTTCTTCCTTGGGGAAAAATTTATATGTGAAATTGCTGGATCAAAAGGAAGATCCATTTTTAGAATGCTACTATATGTACACACCCACACCCACATGCATGCATTGTTCCCAGTTACTCCTCTCAAAGGATGTACCTGTTACTCCACCTCACATCCATTTAACACAGGATACTTGTTTTCCCAAACATGGCGAATGCTGATTACTCTCATTTTAAAAGATCTGTTTAAATAGTATCTTATTGTTTTTATTTGCAATTTGTCAATTTCTGCAGTTTGACATTTTTCACATGTATTTTTCTCTGGTGAATTCTTCATGACCTTATTTTATTTGTCTATTGGGATGGTTACATTTTATTTGTGATTAATGTATAAAAGCTCTTTTACATATTAAGAGTGTTAATTAACCTTTATTATTTAGTTACAAGGACATTCTTTAATTCTGTTACTTGCCTTCTATTTTTAAATTTTATTTTTCTTTGTTAGGTTGCTATTATGATATAGAATATGGGGTGAAATTGTTTAATTTTGAATATTAAAATATGGTAAAATACATAGTATTTTCCTTCACACTCTCTGCCTCTGTTGTAAGGTACATTTTCCCACCCGCTCCAAAATTTTATATTCATCTATATTTCTTTTAATATTTTATTCCAGTATTCTGACTATTGTTGTACCAGTGTCATGCTATTTTCAGCTTTATAGTATATTTTAGTTTGTGTTAAAGCAAAGTTTTCCTCATTCTTATTTTCAAAATTTCCTTTGCATTTCCTTAGTCTTACTAATGGATTACTTAGAATAAGGCTAAGATCCAAACTCTGACTGAATTTATATGAATTTTATTTTTATTACTATGAAAAAGTTAATGTTCTTATCACTATTGAGTCTACCCATCCAAGAATACTGCCATGGCTGTATCTGTGCAAGCTTGTTCCATCATGTCACCAGGCGAGATCTAGTTTCTCATGTCAGTCAAGCACTCTCCTTTCCAAGCAGGTTACTGGATATAGGACTTTTATACCATTTTTAATACTTATTATAATTCTAGGAGGAAGTTATTACGTTTTTATTTTTTTACCAGCCAAAATTTCTTAAAATTCCTGATAGCTATTCAGTTGACTCCTTTTTATTTTACAAGTTTATAATCATGTTATGTACAATTAATAATTTTATCTCTCCATCTCAAAATCTACATGCCATGTTCTGATTCCATGTCTAATTGCATTGGCTGACTTTTTTTGAAAGGTAAATAACAATAATAATGGTGGGTATCTTTACCTTCCCTAGCATTTAAAGAAATACTTTTATTGCTTCACCATAGAACATAAAACTGTTTTTGGGTTTGAAACAATGTTCATTTTGCTGTACCTTGTAATCAAAATTAGAAACAGATGTTGAATTTTGTATAATGATACATTTGATCCTCTGAGATAATGTTTTTCTTTCCTATAGATATAATTGTGAAGACAGATAACATTTTTAAATACTGATGAATTCATTCTAGTAATATTTTACTTGGGAATTTCATATTTATACTTAAAAGTGATATGGGTCTATGTTTGCCAAGGATGAGGAGATTGCAAAAATCACCAGGCTGTAGTTAAGATGGCAAACAGTGTAACTGGGGGGTGGACGAGGGTGACACTGAGGAGCCCCTAGAGGTGGTTCCTGAGTGGTTAACTAAGCAATTGTTAAAGCCCGAGAAAGAATGCATTGCTGAAGAACAGTCCCGGGAAAAGGAAACTGCATGAAAGGAAAACATCGGAGGAATCTGCAAGAAAACTCAGTGAAGGGTGCAACAGAGGCTCTCGCAGATCTCAGCAAGCCCCTTCAAGTTTAAAAACATGGACCCAACACCGAAAGGTTTGCATTAATAGAGAGGAATGCTCATGGTGCATTGTCTGTTTATAAGAAAATCTATGATAAAAAAAAAAAGCAAGCAAGTCATCATGGAAATATTCCTGAAAGGAGTGGCACCTCCAGGCAGGCCCTTCAAGAGGTGTTTTGGAAGAAGGCATAGATACATGCATGTTACTGCCCCTGAAGACCTTCTAGTGGAGCAAGATGTGGAGATAGAAGAAGTGATACTGATGCTCTGACCTGTGTGTGTAGACCTAGGCTAATGTACATATTTGTGTCTTGTTTTTAACAAAAATTGTAGACAGTGCCTGGGAAGGCACATGGGCATTCTTTAATTATTGTCAGCTGAACCCAGTGGCATTGGCAAAGCCACGCGCTGGGAACACGCTTTGCCAAAAAAGCAAGGGTGTTATCAGCTTGACCTTCATTTCAGCCCAGGTGTCGGGTAGTGGGTTTTGATATGTAAATCTAGTCAAGCACCAGGAATGCTCGGGCCTACTCAAGAATGCAAACAATCTCCTTTGTCTTGACTTTTGGTTAAACTTCCTGGTATGTGGGGGTATAAAATAAACATGCTGTATCGGCTCTGGGTCACTGTCTCTCCAGCAGAAGAGGGCAGCGGTCCCAGCCGGTTCCCAGCTTTTTCCTTCCATTTTGTCTTGTCTCTTTCTTTCTTTTATTTCTCAATCCCTAGCTCCTCTACTCAGGAACTGAACCCGCTCTCTAGCCGCGCTGGATGCGGAAAAGAGAGAAAATAGTTACATCTGGTGCCCAACATGGAAAGGAGAGAAATATTTTTACATCATCTGGCGCCTAACGTGGTCCCGCTGAGTACAGAAGCAAGAAGCGAGGGGGTCGCTCCAAGAAGTATGCACACCACAGAATAAGGTAAGGAGCAGATTGTTTTAAGTTGTGTTAGCTGGGTGTAAAACGTGGGTAATTCTCAAATGTTTAAAACTATGCTCAAAGTTCAAGGATATTCTGTTAAGCGTAGTCAGATTTTTGATTTCTTAAGTTTTGTTGATGAAACGTGGGAAAAGGTCAGAAAGCAGTTGCGTGACCGATACACAGCAGAAGGTCCAGAGAAGATTCCTATTCCTACTTTAATTCGTGATGGCCTTGATCCAGCACAGGAGAGTTTAAGAATGTCTAAGCGGGATGTGGCCATGGCCTTAACAGCCTAATGGAGGGGTGCGAATCTCTAAGAATACCACCTCCCCGCTCTGCGCCTCCTCTGCCTCCACATGTCACTCCTGTGACCACAGTCAAAAGCCCACCTGATAAAGATTTTCTCGTAATTATGAGCAGGAACTAGAGTTTGAGGCAGAGCGGGACAAGCATCACTGTGAGCGGGATAAGAAAGGTTTTGCTCGCAGCTGCCCAGCCTTTATGGCTGGACGCTGGCTCTTGGCCAAAAGTGACTTCATATTTCATTTTGTTGGAGGCTCAAAGTACTGGTATTAGGCTGAACCAAGTAGAAAGGATTAAAGGAATTTCTCAGCAACTGCCAATGATTCTTTATCTTAAAAAATAATTTTCTTTCCTTAAAAAATAAAAATAAAAATTGAAATAATAATGAAAATAAAAACAGTAGACGCCAGACCATCACTGAATTTTCCCCCAAAGCAAGAAGGAGGTGGGGGAAGGGAGACACGTGGCGATCCAATATGGACGCCCACTCCCCGAGAAAGCCATTTTAAAAGGTCTCATCTTCGCCATGCTTAAAGATGGCGGATTTAACCTGGGAAAAAATAAAAGTCAAGCTTCTGAGCCAGGCCTGTCAGCTGGAAACTTAAAAACTTTGAAGTTTACTAAATCAAATGATAAAACTTATATCTAAATATGTTGAAATGATATAATACTGAAATGTTGATCTGAGTATGCCTCTTATGAAGTCTAGATGATAGAATTTAATCTATTAATTGAATATGCCTTGTATTTTATTTGAAATGTATCCTTAAAAATGTAAAAGTATTATTGATTTGAGAAATGCTAAGTATTTAATTTGCTACCTAAAATTTGAAGCTCTGAAAGTTTAAGGTTCAGATTGAATTGGGATAAATTATATAATTGTGGTAACTAAATGCCTAGAGTATAGCAATTTATTTTTGAGAAAATAATTTTTGTGTTTTCTCTGATAATTAGGAATTCAAAATATGTTATTACTGGTCTAATTAAAAAAGAGGATTAATTCTGTGAACCAGTTTAAATGTAATTGATATTCTTTAAGATAATTTAAGTATATAATCTTTGAATCATATATAATATATATATATATATATATTTTTTTTTTTTTTTTTCTTTCCAAGTTATTTCAAGACTTTGAGAATAGCTTTCGGACATTTCATGGGCCCTGAAATGTTTTCAAAAGTCTGTTCTCTCTTAAAAGAAATATTTTTTAATTAAACCAATTGATACTTGAAATCGCATGGAAAGCTTTATCAAATAAAAATTAATCCATATATTTTACTTATATACATATATTAAATGTTATGAAGGTTTTGGCCTCTAAGGAGGGCAAAATATTTCTTAAAATCCAATAGCAAAATTTTAAGACGGAATTTAAAGTAACAAAAAGCCCATAGCCGCCCGCATTTTAAATAGGTTGGTTGTGGGGCAGCGTTTGTGCTTTGTGAGTCAGACCTATAAATTTACTGAATTTGCTTGCTTTGCTTTCTTAAATAAAAATACCTAAATTAAATATTAATTTCTTTAATAAATTAGCCTTTTAAAATATAATTAAGGTCTTATATAAATTAAGTTATATAAGAAGCCAATATTTTTATAAATAATTAAATTCTAATAGAGCCAACATTTTGGACTGCCTAGCTTGGCAGCCGCCATGTTGGCCTCATGGCTTGCCACTCCCATGGGAGCCGCCATCTTGAAACAGCAAAGACCAACCCCCTTCCTTTGAATAAGCTAATGTCTTTGTAAGCAATTTGATTAAGTCTTCTAAGAAAGTTACTGAGACCTCCCATAATCCCTCTGTATATGCAAATAAGCCAAAGGGGATACTCTTTAAAAATAAAATTCTAGCTTAATAAAAAGGAGAAATTGGAAAATTTTGAAATCTCTTCCACTAATATTTACAGTATAAACTAAGATTGTTGTTAAAGTATTAAATCTGACAGTAAAATAGTAATCAACTTAATTTTAATGAGATTTCTTGTAATATGGCTATTTGGCAATATCTGCCAGTTTTAAGCAGCAGCCCTGTAGGCTGGTGTAAAGACAAAGGTTTTTAAATAAAACTCTCTGTAGCCTGAAAATTATTTTGGAAGGAAATAAAGACAGGTTTCCTTCAAACATCTTAAGAACTAATTAAAAGTCTATATATTTGGCCTCTTAAGCTAAAGTAAATAATTTGTGTTTTTGCCTCCCTGATAAATTTTATGTAAAGTTAAAGACTAATTGCAGAAACTTAATGCCATTTACTGTCCATAACCTAGGACAAATAAAGTTAAAGTTAATAAATAAATTAACCTTGTTTCAGACTAACTTAAATTGGCTAATTGAAATATGTGAATATTCATAAAAACTTAATTGTACTGGACAAAAAAAACTGTTCCTGAAGTATTAACAAAAATTTTTTTTGATGGTTCATCTCATAGTAAAATTGCTAAACATGCTATGAATCCAAAGCAGTCATATTTCTGTGCAAAAATTAAAAATAAAAGGTTATCAAGACTGCATTAAAAATTTTTACAAAAGCCTCATAATAATAAAATAAAAAAGGGGGATGGTAGAATAATATCCTGAAAGAAATATCCTGTAAGTAAATTACATCAAGAAAATTTTTTACTTTGGAAAATTAAATTTTCATATGTAATGCTAATAACAAGACACCCATGAAAACACACATGGTGTCAAAATAAGCCAAAGGAAAATCATTTGGGCAAAAATCAAAAGGATCCCAAGTCTAACTTATAGAAAAGATTTCTTTATTAACCTTTGGTCGAGAATATGTTTGTATATTTCCAGAAAACTCCAAGACCATGTGGATTCCTGCAACAATGGATCCCAGAGAGGAACTGACAGACTGTTCCAACCACAGAAAAAGCAGTGGCCCCCGAGAACAGAGGAGAAACAGTCCAGAAATAAAGATGGTGAAGACGTCTTGCCATACTAGCAGTCAGCAGCTGTGCATCACTGGAAGTTGCCCAGGACCAAGGGCAAAGAAGGTCGGTGTGCGCGCGATTCCAGACCATGTGTGCACACCCTTCTGCATAGAAGTCAAAATGTTTGATGTTTTGTGTTCTCCACATTAAAAGAGATGTTATACCTCAGGCATTAACCATTTTTACAGATAGATCCAGTTCTGGAAAGGCTGGATCTACTGCATCAGGGGGAGCAAAGGTCCTTCAAACCCCTTATATTTCAGTAGAAATACAAGCTCTTATTTATGCCTTAACAGATTTTGCTTCGGAGCCCATCAACCTATAGTGATAGTGCTTATGTGGTAAGTATGGACAAAATTATTGAAACAGCTACTATAGGGCACACTAATTCAGATGAAATTTTTCATTTATTTTTCAGCCTTCAAAATGTTATTTGAGAACGACAATTTCCATGTTTTATTGGAAACAATGTCCTCAGTGTGTTATCTGCCTCCCTGTGCCAACTTCAGGGGTAAATCCCCAAGGACTTAAACCTAATCAAATCTGGCAAAATGGATGTCACTCAATAGTGGAAAGAGCCAATCGTACTATTAAAATGCAATTACTAAAACAAAAGGGGGGAGATGGATCTTATGTGTCACCTCAAAACAAACTCAGTCATACTCTTTGTACTTTAAATTTTTTGAATTGTGATGCACAGGGTCGTACAGCAGCCAAAAGCCATCGGGCCTCCTATACAATAGCCTCCACCAAGTTAGCTAGGTGGAAGGAAGCACAAACCAGAAGAGTTTTATCAGATTAATAATGTGGGGAAGAGTTTATGTTTTATATCTTTCCAGAAGGAGCAGCACAGCCAATTCGGGTGCCAGAGCATTACGTCTGTCACCACAATGAACCCAGACAAGCTCCTTGTCCCTTCTCTCAAAAGGACTGAAAGTTGCCCGATGACAGCAAAGTGGAAGAAGAAGAAAACTGAAAGCTACGCAGGGGACTGAGGTGCCAACATGGGGTCATCTGAGGAAGTTGGCGACTGAAGTCCAGCTGATAAGTAGAGGGGCAGGAAATTGAAGCTACTTCTTTGGCCATGTTCCTGCCTATGCTGGCATTGGTTAGCTGCCAGTCTTCTACAAAGTCTTGCGCAGCTAAGTCCGAGGACTCTGAGTAAATATACACACCAGCAGGAAAAGAAACTTTCATTTAGTAGCTAAAAATGTTCGCATGTCTGTAGTTTTGATTTCTCTCTTATTGCTGTGTTGCATTGGCATTGTTTTGTTATTATTTTAATAGCCAGAGTTTTGCTCTTGACGTTCAAGTTTTAAAATGATAACATTTAAGTAGTTTGGTTTTTGCATTGGCATTGTTTGCAATTGTTTTAATATTAGAGCTTTGTTCTTGATGTTTAAATTTTACTTTTATTATAGTAGCTTAAAAACAAAAAAAGGGTGAGATGTAGACAGCACCTGGGAAGGCACAAGGGCATTCTTTAATTATTGTCAGCTGAACCCAGTGGCATTGGCAAAGCCACGCGCTGGGAACACGCTTTGCCAAAAAGACAAGGGTGTTATCAGCTTGACCTTCATTTCAGCCCAGGTGTCGGGTAGTGGGTTTTGATATGTAAATCCAGTCAAGCACCAGGAATGCTCGGGCCTACTCAAGAATGCAAATAATCCCCCTTGTCTTGACTTTTGGTGAAACTTCTTGGTATTTGGGGGTATAAAATAAACATGCTGCATGGGCTCTGGGTCACTGTCTCTCCAGCAGAAGAGGGCAGCGGTCCCAGCCGGTTCCCAGCTTTTTCCTTCCATTTTGTCTTGTCTCTTTCTTTCTTTTATTTCTCAATCCCCAGCTCCTCTGCTCAGGAACTGGACCCGCTCTCTAGCCATGCTGGATGCGGAAAAGAGAGAAGATAGTCACAAAAAATGTTTAACAGGTTAGGAAATTTTTAATTAAAAAGAGAAAAATATTATTAAGTAAGATATGAAAAAGAAAAAAAGTTGTACAGCAGTATAATGTGTATTTTAAGCTCAGTGTTAGTACAAAGGCATCAAAATATTAAAATAATTAAAACATTTGTAAAGTAAAAAAGTTACAGTAAGCTAAGTTTAACTTGTTATTGAAGAAAGAAAAAAAAATTTGCCCTGAACAGTGGTTAGAGTGTTGGCCCTTGCACTACACCAAATAGGTCGAGGGTTCAATTCCCAGTCAAGGGCCTCTACCTGGGTTGCAGGTTTGATCCCCGGCCCTACCTGGGCAATGTGTGGGGAGCAACCAATTGATGTCTCTCACATTGATTTTTCTCTGTCTCTCCCTCCCTCCTTTCCTTCCACTCTCTCTAAAAATCAATGGAAAAAAATATCCTCAGGTGATGATTAACAAAAAAAAAGAAAGAAAAAAAGTAAGTGTAGAACTCTTATAAAGTCTACACTAGTGTATGGTGACATCCTAGCCTTCACATCCACTCACCACTCATTGACTTACAGCCACTTCCAGTCCTACAAGCTCCATTCATGGTAAGTGCCTTATGCAGGTGTACCATTTTTTATCTTTTATATTTTATACTAGAGGCCTGGTGCATGAAATTCGTACACGGGGCAGGGTGTCCCTCAGCCCAGCCTGCACCCTCTCCAATCTGGGACCCCTCGAGGGATGTCCGACTGCCCGTTTAAGCCTGATCCTGGTGGGATTGGGCCTAAATGGGCAGTCGGACATCCCTCTCACAATCCAGGACTGCTGGCTCCCAACTGCTTGCTTGCCTGCCTTCCTGATTGCCCCTAACCGCTTCTGCCTGCCAGCCTGATCACCCCCTAACCACTCCCCTGCCAGCCTGATTGATGCCTAACTGCTCCCCTGCCAGCCTGTTTGCCCCTAACTGCCCTCCCCTGCAGGCCTGGTCACCCCCAACTGCCCTCCCCTGCAGGCCTGGTCCCCCCCAACTGCTCCCCTCTGCAGGCCTGGGTCCCTCCCAACTGCCTTTCCCTGAAGGCCTGGTCGCCCCCAACTTCCCTCCTTTGCCGGCCTGGTCACCCCTAACTGCCCTCCCTTGCTGGCCATCTTGTGGTGGCCATCTTGTGTCCACATGGGGCCAGGATCTTTGACCACATAGGGGCAGCCATCTTGTGTGTTGGAGTGATGGTCAATCTGCATATTACTCTTTTATTAGATAGGATAGAGGCCTGGTGCACGGGTGGGGGCCAGCTGGTTTGCCCTGAAGGGTGTCCCAGATCAGGGTGGGGGTTCCCTTGGGGTGTGGGGTGGCCTGGGTGAGGGGCCTGTGGTGGTTTGCAGGCCGGCCACACCCCCTGGTAACCCAAGTGGAGGCCCTGATATCTGGAGTTTATTTATTTTCTACAATTGAAACTTTGAAGCCTGGATCAGAGCCAAGCCTTCTGCTTGCTCTGTGGCAGCAGCCATTTCTGTTGGAATTTATGTATCTTCTATAATTGAAACTTTGTAGCCTTAAGCGGAGGCCTGGGCCGGCCAGGGTGTGTGGAAAACTTGGCTTCCTCCATCGCCGGGGGCAACCCTAGCCTCCTGCTCTTTCCAGCTCTGTGGCTGCCGCCATTTCTGTTTGGGTTTATGTATCTTCTATCATTGAAACTTTGTAGCCTTGAGTGGAGGCCTAGGCCAGCAAGGGCAGGCGGAAAGCTTGGCTTCCTCAATTGCCAGGGAAACCCAAGCCTCCCTCCTGCTCTCTGTGGCTGTAGCCATCTTGGTTGGGTTTATTTGCATATTCGCTCCTGATTGGCTTGTGGGCGTGGCTTGAGAGTGTGGCTTGTGGGTGTAGCGGAGTGATGGTTAATTTGCATATCACTCTTATTAGATAGGATTTACTATATCTTTTTCTATGTTTAGATATTTAGATACACAAATAGTAACCACTGTGTTACAATTGCCAACAATACTCAGTACAGTAACATGCTGCACAGGATTGTAGCCTAGAAGCAACCAGCTACATAGACCATACAGCCTAGGCATGTAGTAGCCTACGTCATCAAGGTTAGTGTAAGTGAGGTTCGCACAATGAGGACATTGCCTAATATTAATATTGCCTTTCTCAGAACGTATCCCCATCATTAAGTGACCCATGACTATATTGGAAGAAGATGCCATCTAGGACTTTCATAGCTAGAGAGATGTCAGTGCCCAGCTTCAAAGCTTCAAAGAACAGGCTGACTCTCGTGTTAGGGGCCAATGCAGCTGTGACTTTAAGTTAAAGCTAATGCTCAAGAAAAGAATGATGCTAACTCTCCTCTGCCCGTGCTCCATAAATGGAACAACAAAGCTGGGTGGCAGCACATATGTTACAACATGATCTGCCGAATATGTTAAGCCCGCCATTGAAACCTACTGTGCAGAAATAAAACGAAAGGTTCCTTTCAAAATGCCACTGCTCACTGACAGGGCACCGTGTCACTCAAGAGCTCTGATGGAGATATAGAAAGGCATGTTTCCATGCCTGCTAACACAACAGCTGTCCTGCAACCCAGGATCCAGGAGTCACTTCTACTTTCAAGTCTTAGTATTTAAGAAATACATTTTGTGAGAGTATTGCTGCCAAAGATAATGGTTTCTCTGATGGACTTGGGCCAAGTGAATTAAAAACCTTATGGAAAAAATTCACCATTGTAGATGTCATTAAGAACATTGGTGATTCATGGGAATAAATCAAAATATCAACATCAACAGGAGTTTGGAAGAAGTGGATTCCAATGCTCATGGATGACTGAGGGATTCAAGATGTCAGTGGAAGAAGTAACTGTAGATGTGGTGGAAATAATAAGAGAACTAAAATTAGAAGTGGAACTTGAAAATGTGACTGGATTGCTGCAATCTCATGCTAAAACTCTTAACAAATGAAAGCTGCTTTTTATGGATGAGCAAAGAAAGTGATTTTTTGAGATGGACTCTCCTCCTGGTGAAGATGCTGTGAAGATTATTGAAATGACAACAAAGAATTTAGAATATTACATAAACTGAGTTGATAAAGCAGAGGTAGAGTTTGAGAAAATTGACTCCAATTTTGGAAGTTCTACTGTGGATTAAATGCTATCAAACAGCATCTTATGCTCCTAGAAATGGTTTGCAAAAGAAAAGAGTCAGTCAATGCCACAAATTTTAGTGCTGTCTTAAGAAATTGCCACCCAAACCTTTAGCAACCACCACCCTAATCAGTCAGTAATCATCGACATTGAGGCAAGACCTTCCACCAGCAAAAATTATGACTTGCCGAAGGCTCAGATAATGGTTATCATTTTTAGCAATAAAGTATTTTTAATTAAGGTATGTACATTGTTTTTAGATATAATGCTATCATATACCCTTAATAGACTACAACATAGTGTAAAAAATATTTTAACCAAAAAAATTGTGTGACTTATTTTATTGCAATCCTTGCTTTGGTGTTCTGGAACCAAACCCACAATATCTCTGGGGCATGCCTGTACAATACATGAAATCCCGGATTCAGGACAAAAGAGAGTGCATTCCTCACAACAATAGCAGTAGCCAGCGTATCACCATCTGCATGGACTCCTTAAACTTCAATTCCTACAAGGGGACACAAGAGGACCGCGTGACCCGCGTATGTAATGTGGGCTGTGTTACAAGGCAGGAACGCTGAGTTTAGAAAGCATGAGCCTTTATAATGGGCACCGAGTCTGCCTGCTCTTTGCTCCAGAGTAAAATACTGTCTTCATTATATTACCAGCATCCGTGAAACTATGGCGAACTAATTTGTTAGCTTGCACATAAGATAAAATCTTCTTTGCTGCAAATGGAGATACTTGTTCTATAATGCAAGGCTGTTTGCTGTATGACATTCTTGTAAGGTAGCCCAGCAGAAAGGCAGTCACTGCCTTTGTTCACAAGATGCTCAGAAACATGACAAGTATGTGGAGAATTGGCTCTCAACACTGATATTCTGAAAACCATGACTCGGAATTACAAACTTTCCATGTTCTCTGAAGCATTGTTCAAATTATTTACCTTTTATGGGTGAGAAGTGATCTAAAAACACACACACACACAAACCAGCCTAGGAAAGTGATCACAAGTTTGTTTGTTTGAAAATGTATAGACTACAAATGTAAAGGCATTTTGAAAGGAAATTAGGGAAAGTTTTATACATCATATTTCCAGTCATCTGTTGCTATCTATCAGCCCACCCCAAAAGCAGTGATTTCAAACAGCAATTCACTATCATCTCTCATGGTTCTTGGCTCAGCTGGGCTGTGGTTGCTCAGAGCCTCTCGTGTGGCTGCTGGGAGGGTGGCAAGGGCTGAGTTTCCTGGGGGCTTCTTCACTCTGTTTCTGACACTTGGGCTGGGAGGGCTGGAATGGTGGGGGCCTGGTCAGCAACCTCTCCTCTCTCCTCTCCGCATGTGGCTGTGACTAGCTGTGCTTCCTCCCAGCATGGCGATCCTGGCCTGGTCATGCTTCCCGCAGAGTGAGAGCTCCAGGAGACAAGGGCCGAAGCTACATGGGACCTGGCCTCAGAGACCCACTGCCTCACTTCTGTCTCCTTCAGTGCATGACAGAGGGCAGTCTTGGGACTCACACCCAGCTACTGTAGCAGGCTGCCTGGCTCACTGGGGGCTTCCCTCTTAAATCTGCCACTTCAATAACGGAAAGGGAGCATGGGTCCATACATCAACGTTCTGATGGCACATGTTACACATTCAGGAGAGAACCAGTGATCTGCAATCAGAAGCCGCAAGCTTGAATTCTGATGTTTGATACTTAATGACTGTGCAATCTTAAACAAGAGGCGGAGCCCACTTCCCCATCCTTAATGTCAAAATAATATTGCCTCACACACAGGTAAACAGTGAGGAATGCATAGAGTGATTGGAAGTACTTTGAAAAACTAGTGACAGTATACATGTTAATACCATAGCTTAATACAGACCAAATTCTTCACTTGACTTGCATATTTTTGAAATTGTAACTTATCCTATCTAATAAAAAGTAATATGCAAATTAACCACCACTCCGCTACACCCACAAGCCACGCCCACAGGCCAATCAGGAGCGAGTATGCAAATTAACCCCAACCAAGATGGCTGCAGCCACAGAGCAAGCAGGAGGGAGGCTTGGGTTTCCCCGGCGATGGAGGAAGCCAAGCTTTCCACACACCCTGGCCGGTCCAGGTCTGTACTTCAGGCTACAAAGTTTCAATTATAGAAGATAAATAAAGCCCAACAGAAATGGCGGCGGCCACGGAGCTGGAAAGAGCAGGAGGCTAGGGTTGCCCCTGGCGATGGAGGAAGCCAAGCTTTCTCCACACCCTGGCCTGTCTTGGGCTCAGCTTAAGGCTACAAAGTTTCAATTATAGGAGATAAATAAATCGCAACAGAAATGGCTGCCGCTACTGAGCGAGCAGAAGGCTTGGCTCCACTCCAGGCTACAAAGTTTCAATTGTAGAAGATAAATAAACCCCAGATACCAGGGCCTCTGCTTGGGTCTCTGGGGGGCGTGGCCGGCCTGCAAACCACCACAGGCCCCTCGCCCAGGCCACCCCATGCCCCAAGGGAACCCCCACCCTGATCCGGGACACCCTTCAGGGCAAACCAGCTGGCCCCCACCCATGCACCAGGCCTCTGTCCTATCTAATAAAAGTAATATGCAGATTGACCATCACTCCAACACATAAGATGGCTGCCCCCAGGTGGACACAAGATGGCTGCCACAAGATGGCCAGCAAGGGAGGGCAGTTGGGAGGGACCCAGGCCTGACCAGGCCTGCAGGGGAGGGCAGTTGGGGGTGACCAGGCCTGCAGGGGAGGGCAGTTAGGGGCAAACAGGCTGGCAGGGGAGCAGTTAGGCATCAATCAGGCTGGCAGGTGAGTGGTTATGGGGTGATCAGGCTGGCAGGCAGAAGTGGTTAGGGGCAATCAGGAAGGCAGGCAGGCAAGCAGTTGGGAGCCAGCAGTCCTGGATTGTGAGAGGGATGTCCGACTGCCAGTTTAGGCCCGATCCCAGTGGGATCCCAGTGGGATTGGGCCTAAACGGGCAGTTGGACATCCCTCGAGGGGTCCCAGATTGGAGAGAGTGCAGGCTGGGCTGAGGGACACTCCCCCTCCCATGCACGAATTTCATGCACCGGGCCTCTAGTATTTTATAAAATGGAACATGCCTGTCCATTCAACTCACCTAAGTGTAGTTTAGGACGTGTTAATAAGCATGGGTTTTCTTATGTTTCACAGAGCCTCATTCTTTCTAGCCTTGATGTTTCCAAATACAAGCAAGCAGGGCACATGGCACCTCATTCAACAGGTGACACTGAGCTGCTGTGTGTCACAGGGAGCCAAGAGCTGGCCCAGATACAGGAGGAGGCAGCCAGCCCCAAAGTTGTACTATAACATTTAAGTCTGTCCACGGCAAGTGCCAGTCCCAGAAACAACAAAACCCCAAGCATTTTAAAACAGACTATCACATGGAACACCATAATTATTGCAGCCAAATATTCCATCACTCCTTTATGCTAAGAAGAGTTGTCTGCCTGAGGGAAGAAAATACAAAATCAAAACCTTGCTTCTGCTTTCTTTTGATTCCCTCTCTTGCCCACTGCAGGAGAAACTAGAGGACACCTTTATTTAACTATGTAATACCTTCTGTCAGTTTTACGTATTTAAATGCTTCTTGGAGCTACTCAGGATGGGGAAAAAAGAATCTATTTCAGAAAAAGAGTGAGATAACTATTCTTACCTGCCACACAGAAGGATGTGGCAAAATAGG
The DNA here is from genome assembly GCF_963455305.1 of Plecotus auritus. Taxonomy (NCBI): domain Eukaryota; kingdom Metazoa; phylum Chordata; class Mammalia; order Chiroptera; family Vespertilionidae; genus Plecotus; species Plecotus auritus. The sequence continues at coordinate 106,203,683 of NC_137782.1, forward strand.
AAATTGTATGTAAAAAAAAAAAAAAATACAGAGACACAAATATATTTTCATCCTGATTTCCATTATAATTTCAGATTTGATTACTCATGGGAAACTGATCTAAAATACAATAGAAATCACCATTTAGAATCTTCCCATCCATTCCAAGGAATGCCCTGCCTCTCCCGGCATGCCTTCCATGCCATGCAATCCCCTGTAGTTGGCCTCTACTGGAACCACTAGCCAAATATGAATCAGGCCCTGGGATCGTGACACACTCATTAAGTATAACATACATCACAGTGCACCACTCACTGGGTTGCCATTGGTTTCGAAGTTTTAAGCATCTATCAGTCCACGTGTCCGCGCACAGTAGCCACACTGTTGTTCCAGGTCTCCAGCAGAATCTAAAAGGCCAGCCAGCCACACGGAGGCTACTTGGACTGAATGTAGCCTAAACCACTTCATTTTACTCTCACAATTGTGAAATGATCAGTGTGAGCAGCACCATTAATACAGGTATTAATTATAATAGCTTCCTATGTGTGAGAAGAGAAAAGAGAACAGGGAAGGAAGCATACCTACAAAATCATTTCTATAATTTTTTGTAGTTTTCATTTATCTTCCACCAGCAGAAAAGCCAGGTTGACTTATAATTTATGTATAGATAGAAGATGATAGATGATAAAGAAATAAATAATAGATTGATAGATTGAACGTGTAGATACACTGGAGAACTCCCCTTATTTTTAACTGCACAAAATAGAAACTATCTTAAGTAAATATGCACAGATCTAGGTTGACTTATTATTCATGAGAAAGGAACTTCCAGGCTGGTTGATAGGGTTCAGTCCCAGGGACCTTGTCATTCACTCATGCACTTATTTATTTATTAAACATTACTTGTGTCAAAAACTAAAGAAGGGACCCAGGTATGAAATTCAGAGTCCGTTTTCAGGTAGCTTATGATCTAAAAGGGTAGAAAGACATGCAAGCATAAAAATTTTATACAGTTTAGTAAGAGTTATAACAGGGTCACAGTGATGCGGGGGTTCTAGAAACAGTGACTTCAGTCTATGGTAGTGGCAGGGTGAGTGGGCACGTGCAGGTCAAGGGTCTGAAGAGAAGGAAGACCATGAGATAGATGCAGGTGAGAAGTCAGAGGAGACTCCCGGTCCGAAATGTCCATGGCTAGCGGCGTGATGAAGGCACAGCATTCTAGAACAGCCCAATGCCTTGGTGGAGCTGCCGAAGCTCAGGAAGCCAGGTGGAGCGGGCAGAGCAGAAGACTAGCTAGGAGGTTGGAGTAACAGGCCACACCCAGCACGAGGTATCTCAGCTCACACTCGGGGTAGAAGGCCATTCATTGAACAATTCCATTGAAGTCCGCAGAGAGAGTTTTCATGTCTATCTGAACAAATCAGCTGGGGGCTTTGTAATAGTGCTTTTTAGAGACCAAAATTGCATCACAATTCTGCCCCTTGCGCTCACAGCTCACAGGGCTGCTTGTCAGAGGTGAGGAGAGAGTGTGAGAGGGTGACTACCCCTGGTCGGTGAAAGGTGGCAGCGATACTCAAATTACAGATGCTACTGAGGAGGGCATACCTTTGGAGTTAAAAAACCTCAAAACGATTGCCTTTCGTGGAGTGACTTAACACTTCAATATAGGAAAACAAAACACTTGACAATATGTGAAAACAGTGTTTAAAGATGTGAAACTGCCTGTGTATTACCGGGTTCTCTCATACAGCATGATGCATGAAAGCTGCTCATGTGTTGCAGGTGGCACTAATTCCATCAGAAAAGTGTACAGAGCATGAAAGTCACTAATATGAAGCGAAAAATCCAAGCGTCTTCAATTATATCAGAAGCACTAGTCCATTATATTACTCTTTTACACAACTCCTTTCTATCAAATCAGATTAGCAAATTTGGTTTAAACTAATGTGCTATAAAAATCTTATCATTTTTATTAAGTATGAGAAAATTGTGGTTTTGCTGATATTGAATGGTTGGTCTCATTCATCCCTCTAAGTCAGATTAGTGATAAAGGAGACCTTCGCTGTCCTTTATTCCCCATTTCTTGATAATAAAGACATGAATCTTATCACTTGGGTAAGAACAAGTTTGGAATAAGATACAAAGGAATGCCAGCAGGCCCCTCACAGGAAACCTAGACGTTTAAACTTAGAGTCTGGGTAATTCACTTTTATTTTTATTTGCTCTCACACTTCCATAGAGCTGCCCACCAGCTTATTAGTGCTTCGTACATTTTGCAGGATGTACTTCAACTTGAACATGGCATTTCCACCCCAGGACAACCCCTAAGAAGTATTACCTCCACTGAATTAAGATATAAAATGTTTGACTAACTGGAACACCTGAGAAAGAAGTCTGTAGCTGAGGGCCCTTCCTCCCTGATCACCACTGTCAGCTGGTGACCTGGCACCGAGAAAATCAAAGCCCAATTGTTCGTTCTCTCGTCTTTGAAGGACCTGCTTCCCCTGCCTTTAGGACACCACACTTCCTTAGGTTTCCTCCTACCTCCGTGGTGGCTCTTTCTCAGTGCCCATTGCCTCTTCATCTCATCTCCCATGTCTTAATGTGGACCTTCTCCAGGTGCATTTCTTTACCATTTTCTCCCCTAAACCTACTCTCTCTGTGCTCTCACCAGGACGTGCTCACTTGCAGCCTTCTCCATCACAGCTGATCTCAACTTGATCCTTCCAGTTGCTCAAGTCTTAGTCATCTTTGACTCTTCTCTTTCTCTCACACCCACATCCAACCCACCTGCTGGCTTTGCCTTCAAAATGTGTCAAGAACCCAACTTCTCATCACATCCATAGCTACTGCGTGGTCACAGCCACCACTGGTGCCCAGATTACTCATGATCAGACTCCTTGCTTCTGCCCTGCAACTATCAGGGAACCCTTTAACAACAGAAGCCATCTGTCTTCTCAAAACCCTCTGATGGCTCCCCCTTTTACTCGCAGTAAAACCAAAGTCCTTACCGCAGCAAAGCCCTTTGTGGTCTGCCTGCCACAACCCCTGCCAGTTGTCTCTCTGAACATGGCTGTCAGTCGGCCCATCTCTCATTCTGCTGCTGCATCCCAGCCTCTCTGCTCTTCTTTCAAAGCATTCCCTTTTCCTGGGACTTTTGCTATGACAGTTCTCTCTGCTTGCAACGGTCCTTTCTCCCAGGTGTCCACAGTGGGCTGACATACCCTAAGCCCCGGGAACAATGTCTGATATGTAGTAGAAGTCAATAAATGTTGAACAAATGAATGAATACACTGAGAGCTTTACCATCAATAAAAATTATTTGTGAATATCATGGTTTTTTTTATTTTGCATTTTTAATAATGAAAGTAAAACAAACTGATTTGTAAATTATTAAAAATTAACCATATATTAGTATATAAAACTATAAAAATTACATCTAACAATCAGGGATTTTCCTATAATTATTTAGAGATTATATTATAGTGGAGGCACTCTTATGGATATTGCTTTTTTTTTTAACATGTTATATCAAAGCCATTTTCACATTAGGAATGTATCAAGCTTGGTGAGGTGTAGCCAGTAAGGTTTATCCAAGGCAGGATTATTGTTAAAAGAATATATCCAAAACATATTTTCTAAATAGCTACATAAAACCCCTTTATGCAACTTAGCATGTTCTGCTTAATTGTGGTCATTTATAGTTTCCAAGTATTTTTTGTTATTTGCTGAAACAATGAATATCTTTGTGCAAATGTCCTTGTTAAGATATCATATTTGTTCTTGGGACGAATTCATAGAGGGCGAGGAGGTCCTGGGAAAGCGGCACGCATATTTTACAGGTTCTTTATCTATATCACCAAATCACCTTCCAGGAAGAGGCTGCCAATTTTTGCTGTCACCTGCAGTATATGTGAACCAAAGAGAAATCATGACAGGATTGAGAATCATAAACTATTTAATTTACCAATTTTATATGGTTAAATTATGAGTTTATGATTATAGCAAAACTGAGCATTTCTTTACATGTGATTAACTATTTATATTTCTTTATTGTGATTTTTCTTTCATATTCTTAGTCAATTATCTACTGAATCCTTAGATGTAACACCTATTCTACTCAAACTATTCCAAAAAGTCAAGAAGAGGGAAGACTTCCAAGCGCTTTATGCAAGGCAAACATTATCCTAATTCCAAAACAGATAGAGATACTACAAGGAGAGAAAAGTATAAGCAAATATCCCTGATGAACATAGATGCTAAAATCATCAACAAAGTATTAGCAAATCCAGATCCAGCAATACATTAAAAAGATCATACACCATGATCAAGTGGGACTTACTCTGGGGGTGAAAGGTTGGTACAATATTCGCAAATCAATAAATCTGATATATCACGTAAACAAAATGAAAGATAAAAGGCACATGATCACAAAAAAAACATTTCACAAAATCCAACACCCATTTATGATAAAGACTCTGAGCAAAGTGGGAATAGAGGGATCAAAACTCAACACAATAAAGGCCTTATATGAAAAACCTACAACCAACATCGTACTCAACGGGCAAAAACTAAAAACATATCCTTTAAGTTCAGAAACAAGACAGGGATGTCCACTTTTACCACTCTTATTCAACAAAGTACTGGAAGCTTTAGCTATGGCAATCAGAAAAGAAGAAATAAAAGGCATTGGGGGAGCGTTAAGATGGCAGCATAGGTAAATATGTTACTGGCTCCCTCCTACAACTACGTCAAAATTATAACTAAACTACAGAATAAGCATCATTCAGAACCACCCAAAATCTAGTAAACAGAAGTCCTATAACTAAGGATATAAAGAAGAAGCTACATTGAGACTAGTATGAAGGGTGGAGGCGCAGAATGAACTAGTCCAACACCCATATGTGGCATTTTTAAATCAGGAGGGATATCTTGGCTCCAGGGGTCCCCTGTGAGGAGCAAGAGGTCCCAGACCCATAGCAGACCCCTCAGCCCAGGGTCCCAGAGCTTGGAAGAGAAATTCCAAAAATTTGGGGCTGTAAAAATCAGTGAGACCTTGGACAGTTTGTCTCAGTGGTTAGAACATTGGCCCATGTACTGGAGGGTCAATGGTGGGTTTGATTCTGGTCAAGAGTACGTATCTTAACTGCAGGTTCGATCCCCAGCCCTGATCTTGGTGCGTGTGGGAGGCAACCTGGCAATGTGTCTTTCTCACATTGATGTTTCTCTCTTTCTCTCGATTACTCCCCATCCCTTCCTCTCTCTCTCTCTCTCTCTCTCTCTCTCTCTCTCTCTCTCTCTCTCTCTCTCTCTCTATCTCTTTAAAAATCAATAGAAAAAAATATCCTCCTGTGAAGATTAAAAAACAACAACAACAACAGGGAATGTAACTGATGAGATGGAGGTTGCTGGAGTCCCAGGCAGTCCTCTTAAAGGGCCCACATAGGGGCTTACTCGGACTCACTCCCTCTGGGCTCCAGCACTGGGATAGCAGCCTGAAAGGCTCCTGGGACATATGGAGAGGAACTGAATTGTCTGGCCTCAGGGCAATAGTTGGGGCCAGCTCTCTCACAGACAAAAGTGCTGGCAGAGGTCATTGTTACCTTGCTGAGAATTCCATGCCACAGAGACAACTAGCAGGTGCCATACCTGAGTTTCCATCAACCTAGGACACATTGTTCACACTGCTCTGGTGATTCCCCACCCCACCTAACTTTCAGGCCCACCCAAGCCATTTGTAGTGGCTTTTCTTATGAATGGCCTATCCTGGCTCAGGCTTCAGACTTTCCTAAAATCTCTCAGACATGCAGCAGCTGGCCTTAGCATGCCCCATAGCTCTAAATAAGGAGGCCTAGGTCTGGCACTACTAGCAACCTGCCTTGGTTCACAGCTTGGCCTCTTCTGGGCACCTACAAGCCCAGCACAATTAATAGCCATCTTCAGATTGCCCTGTAGCTCCTGCAGGGTGGCCCCAGGCAAGGCAGAGGGAGTGACTGACTTTGCACCTCCTGGGAGGCCCCAGAGCCATTGCACCTGATGGTCAGCTTCAGACCATTCAAGATTACAACCCTAACACATGCATGAGGGACACACTCAATGGGTGGACTTTGTGAGCACCAAAGCCCCACTGAAGCAAATCCTGCTCCATAGGGTCATCTCCTACACAGCAGCTCTTCCACTGTAGCCACAGCTTATCTGCACAGCCTACTAGTCTAGGGGTCAATTTCTCCCAGTGATGCCAATAGCAATCAAGGCTCAACTACACAGGACAGAACACACAGCCCACACAGGGGAACACTTAGAGTGCCCAGCTCAGGTGAGTGGGGAGGCTGAGCCACTGGGCCTTATAGGACACCTACTACACAAGGCCACTCTATCGATTCCAAGAGACAAAACAGCTCTGCCTAGTAAATAGAAACAAACACAGGGAAGCAGCCAAAATGCAGAGATAAAGAAACATGTAAATGAGAGAACAGAAGAAATCTCCAGAAAAATAACTATGAAATGGAAGCAAGCAAACTACCATAGATAGAGTTTAAAATAATGGTTATAAGGATTCTCAAGGAACTTACTGAGAACTTCAAGGAACTCAGTGAAAACATCAGCAACACAAAAAAGACCAGTCAGAAGTGAAGGATACAATAAATGAAATGAAGAATAATTTATAAGGAATCAATAATAGAGGATTCCAAGAATAAATCAATTATTTGAAATATGAAGAAATAAAAAACACACAACCAAAAAGAATTCAAAAATATAAATATAGTGTAAGGAGCTTCTGGGACAACTTCAACCATACCAACATTGGCATCATGGAGGTTGCCAGGATGAGAACAGAGGGCACGAGAAATTGAAAACCTATTTGAAAAAATAGTGACAGAAAACTTCCCCTACCTGGTGAATGAAATAGACATACAAGTCCAGGAAGCACAAGGGCATCCCAAACAAGAGGAACCCAAAGAGGCCCACACCAAGACACATCATAATTAAAATGCCAAGGGTTAACGACAAAGAGAGAATCTTAAGAGCAGAAAGAGAAAAGTACTTAGTTACTTAGAAGGGAGTGCCCATAAAACTATTAGTTCTTTTCTCAACAGAAACTTTACAAGCCAGAAGAAAATGGCAAGAAATATTCAAAGTGATAATAGCAAGGACCTACAACCAAGATTACTCTACCCAGCAAAGCTATCATTTAGAATTGAAGGTCAGATAAAGAGCTTCACAGACAAGAAAAAGCTAAAGAAGTTCATCACCACCAAATGAGTATTACATAAAATGTTAAATGGTCTTCTTTAAGAAAAAAAAAAAGAAGAAAAAAAGATAAATAATATGAACATCAAAATAGCTATAAATACATATCTGTCAACAATTGAATCTAAAAATCAAAATAAATGAGCAAGGAATCTAATGAACAAAATAATCTGATTAATAAAATAGAACCAGAGGCATGGAAACATGGAACCAACTGACAAATCTCAGAGGGAAGCGGGGTAGGGGGCAGGAAGAGATTAACTAAAGAATTTATATGCATATATGCATTACCCATGGACACAGACAATAGGGTGATGAAGGCCTTGGGTAGGATCCAGGTGGAGGGGTCAATGAGAGAGAAAGGGGGAGGAACATCTGCAATACTCTCAACAATAAAGATTTTAACAAATAAATAAAAATAATAACATTAAATTTTTTAAAAGGCATCCAATTTGGAAAGGATGAACTAAAACTATTATTATTCACAGATGACATGATATGGTATATAGAAAACTCTAAAGACCCCACCAAAAAAAAATACTAGATCTAATAAAGGAATTTGGCAAAGAATCAGGATACAAAATCAATATCCAGAAATCAATGGCATTTCTATCCACCAATAATGAATTCTCAGAAAGAGAAACTAAGAAAAACAATTCCATTTACTATTGCAACAACAAAAAATAGGGTACCTAGGAATCAATTTAACCAAGGAGATAAAAGACCTGTACTGGGGAAATTATAAGACACTGAAAAAAAGAAATAGAGAAAGATACAAACAAGTGAAAGTATATACCATGTTCATGGATTGGAAGAAATAACATCATTAAAATGTCCATATTACCAAAAACAATGTATAGATTCAAGGCAATCCCTATTAAAATATGAATGGAATATTTCACAGATTTAGAACAAATATTCCAAAAATTTATATAGACATTTACTCATCTCCAAAAAGACTCTGAATAGCTTCAGCAATCTTGAGAAAGAAGAACAAAGTTGAAGGTATCAGAATTCTGGATATCAAACTATACTACAAGGCAAGTGTAATCAAAATATCCTGGTATTGGCATTAGAACAGGCATATGGATCAATTGAACAGAACAAAGACCCCAGTAATCAATCCATACCTCTATGTTCAATTAACATTTGACAAAGAAGGCAAGAGCATACAATGGAATGAAGACAGTCTATTCAATGAATGGTGCTGGGAAAGTTGGACAGATACATACAAAAAAATTGAAACTAGACCACCAACTTATACCATACACAAGAATAAACTCAAAATGGATAAATGACTTAAATGTAAGTCACAAAACCATAAAAATCTTAGAAGACATAGGTAGTAAAATCTCAAACATCTTCTATACCAATATTTTTGTCAGTATATCTCCTAGGGCAAGGGAAACAAAGGAAAAAATAAACAAATGGGACTACATCAGAATAAAAAGCTTCTGCACAGCAAAAGAAACCATCAACAAAATAAAAAAAGGAACCCACTGTATGGGAGAACATATTTACCAATGATACATCTGGTAAGGGGTTAATATCTAAATTGTATAAAGTACTCATACAACTCAACAAAAGGAAGACAAGCAGCCCTATCAAAAAATGGGCAGAAAACCTAAATAAACACTTCTTCAAAGAGGACATACAAATGGCCAATAGACATGAAAAAATGCTCAACATCACTAATCGTCAGAGAGATGCAAATTAAAACTACCATGAGGTATCACTTCACACCTGCCAGAATGGCTACCAAAAAAAAAATCAACAAACAGTAAGTGCTGATGAGGATGTCAAGGAAAGGGAACCCTCCTTCACTGCTGGTGGGAATGCAGACTGGTGCAGCCACTGTGGAAAACAGTATGGAGTTTCCTCCAAAAATTAAAAATGGAGCTGCCTTTTGACCCAGTGATTCCACTTCTGGGAATATATCCTAAGAATCACAAAATGCCAATCAGAAAAAATATATGTACCCCTATGTTCATAACAGCATTTACAATAGCTAAGATCTGGAAACAGCCCACTTGGCCATCAGTAGATGAGTGGATAAAAAAAAAAGCTGTGGTATATCTACACAATGGAATACTATGCAGCTGTAAAAAAAAGAAAAAAAAAAAGAAGGGACTCTTAACTTTGGGACAGCATGGATGGACCTGGATATTATAATACTAAGCAAAATAAGCCATTCAGAGAAAGGTAAGTACTGTATGATCTCACTTATATGTGGGATCTAATGTAAAAAATAAACTATGAACAAATAGAACCAGAGTCATGGAAGCATGGTACAGTCTGACAGATATCAGAGGGGAGGGTGTTTGTGGGGGGTAGGGGACAGGAGGAAAGAAAGTAAAGAGAATAGCTAAAGAACATATATGCATTGCCCATGAACACAGACAATGGTGTGGTGATGGTCTAAGGGAGGGGAGGGCAAGGTCTGGGTGGAAGGGGGGAAGGGGCGGTAAGTGGAAGACATCTATAATAGTGTCAACAATAAAAAAATTCTTACATATAAATGTCATTTTGCCATCTTATAATTGTTGCTTAAGACCTTTTAGCACTTTATCTGATTTTACTATAGCATTTATTACTCTCTATTATCATTAGTCTCTCTCCCCCTACTAGGCTGTGAGCTTTCTGATTTTTCCCCTGAATCCAGCATGGTAAACAGAAGCTGGTAAATAGATTTGATAAATTGGTGGCGATTCTAGACCCGCCGACAGTCAAGAAGCTAGGAGACTGGATGAATGGGATAAATCCAAGGCCTTTTTGCCCACTCTCCCTTGAAGATTATAGAACTGATTTCTGAGCAGGGAGGAGAGAAGGAGGGATATAACATCTCTGGTTGAGAAGGAGTATTAAGAAAGGAGGCAGTTTCTCCAAAGATCCAGCTAAAATAAAATTTCTAGCATCTAAGTCCCAAATGCCTTAATTTCCACAGCTGTATATGCATCCCTTTGACTTTAGACTTTGACCTGAGAAAAATCCAATCACCTATTGAGTTATCTCCATCCCTCCTAGGCAGTAACTCCCTACAAGACTGGCAGAAACCCAGGCTAACGTGTATATTGCTGTTCCCATAGTGATCCACATAGCAATTAGCACATAGCACAGTAAGTAAATATTTTTGAGTGAATCAACAAATCGACAGAGATGAAAATAGTAAGTCTTGCCAAGACCGGTTTGGCTCAGTGGATAGAGCATCAGCCTGCAGACTGAAGGGTTCCAGGTTCGATTCCGGTCAAGGGCATGTAACTTGGTTGTGGGCACATCCCCAGTGGGAGGTGTGCAGGAGGCAGCTGGTCGATGTTTCTCTCTCATCGATGTTTCTGACTATCTATCACTCTTCCTTCCTCTCTGTAAAAAATCAATAAAATATATTTAAAAAAAAAAAAAAGAGTGCGTTGCCCAAATAATTGCCATTTAAAAAAAAAAGAAAAGAAAATAGTAAGTCTAAGCAATCATTGCAATGTCAATATGTCTACAGGATACTTTTTTTCAAAAATAGTTTTCATAGAAATGAAAATAAACTTATGCAAACTAATGACCTGAGGGTCAAGGGTAGAAGATTAATGGGCTGGAGAAAAAGCGTGAAGAGCAGAAATGGAGGACTGGTCATCCTCTTAGGTCACTAATCGTGTTGAAATTATCTATATATATAAAGAGCCAGGGTCCATAACATCCAAAACGACCAAACGGACGACCAAACACCGGAAGTCAGTCCTACAGTCAGTGCTGGGTTGCTGACTGCAGCGCTGTGGGCGCTGTAGCAACCCAGCACTGACTGGCAAGGGGGCTGCAGATCAGGCCTGGAGAGAGGCCGGGAGAGAGAAGCAGGGTCTGATCCATAGCCCCCATGGCAGTCAGTGCTGGGTGGGCACCTTGGAAGTCAGTCCTGCAGTCAGTGCTGGGTTGCCACAGGGACCCAGCACTGACTGCCACAGCTGCAGGTGTACAGACCCAGCACTGACTGTAGAGGGGTTTGCGGAGAGGCCTGGAGAGAGAAGCAGGGTCTGATCTGCAGCCTCCATGGCAGCTATTGATCAGCCGTTGCCTCTCTTTCTCTCCAGGCCTTGCCAGCAGCCATGGGGGCTGCTGATCAGCCCCGCCTCTCTGATCAGGCTCTGAGATAGGCCCGGAGACACGGACTGGCATAGAAATCGACCAATCAGAACCAAATCGGGGTGAACTGTGAGGAGCTAATGGCTGCCTAGGAGGCAGAGCTTTTGACACTGACTGGCATAGAAACCGACCAATCAGAACCCAATCTGGATGAACTGCAAAGGCAGAACCTAAGGTGGGGCCTAAAGAGGGGTTTTAAGGGCAACAGCTGTTTGGTGTAAGGTGTAAGAAAACAGTTCAATTTTTTAATGACCAGTTTGGCAGCATAGTGCATATGGCTGACTATCAGTCCAGATATAGGGATTATGTATTTTTGTCTGCCAAGAGCATCTCCTCCTGCTAAAAAAAGCTCCCCCGACCCCCATTTAAGCAATCCTATCCTATATAGTCTATCTATACTAATAAAAGGGTAATATGCTAATTAGACCAGGTCAACCGGCCTTCTTCTGGATGTCCGACTTCCTTCCAGACAAAGCCATGGTGGTGGGGGCCAAAGCAGAGGCAGTTAGGGGCAATCAGGCCGGCAGGGGAGGGCAGTTGGGGGTGAGATTAGGCGGGAAGGGGAGGGCAATTGGGGGCAACCAGGACAGCAGGGGAGGGCAGTTGGGGGTGAGGTCAGGCTGGCAGGGGAGGGCAGTTGGGGGCGATCAGGCAGGCAGGCAGAAGGGTTGGGGCAATCAGGCAGGCAGGCAGGTGAGCAGTTAGGGGCCAGCGGTCCCAGATTGCAGTCCCACAGGGATTGGGCCTAAACTGGCAGTCGGACATCCCTCAAGGGGTCCCCAATTGGAGAGGTTGCAGGCTGGGCTGAGGGAACCCTACCCCCCCCCCCATGCATGAATTTTGTGCATCGGGCCACTAGTCTGGATAATAAAAAGCCACACCTTAACTGTTAAAGTCTGACATTGTGACTCATGTTCACAAACCCCGGTAAGGATATTTTGCACTATCCCTCCCAAGATAGTTTTCTGAGTTTTAAAAAATGCCTTTTATTCCAGTTATCTCTGGTTACATAACAATCACCAAAATATTTGTTCTACCCTCTCACGGTCTAGGGTCAGGTTCAGCGAGGTGATTCTCACCTGGGACCCTTCATAGAGTTGCAGGTAAATGTGTCTGAGGTGGACCATCTGCAAGTTCCTCTTTCACACATGGGCACCCCTACCTGCAGCCTCTCCACATGCCTGGCTTGGGCTCCCTCTGGCAGGGCACCTCCTTGCCCAGAGAGCTTTATGCAGAGAGAAATAAGCCAGTCAGAGAAGACAAGTCCACATGATTGATCATTCAGAATCTAATGAACACACTGGACTAACAAGCAAAGTAGAGACAGGCTCCAAGATGGAGAGGAGGCTAATAGTTTCTAAAATTAAAGATATTTACATCTCTAGGATTGCATTTTCCCTGTCCACAGAATGAGAAGCTAAAACTTATATGATACTTCCCAACTCTAATTTATAGGAGTCTATATGAGACTCTTTACTCATCCTTTACTTAGTCTAGTACAAAAAGTCTAAAAACTGCTTCATAAAAGATACTTATTTTCCATGACTGAACCCCAACCATTCAAATAACTGACAAAAATCCCTTTCCCACAATGACTAACTACTCCTGAATTATTATTGTCTAGAATAGAAACAGTTCTGAATTTACACATAAAAGATAAAGTTATTACAACATTTTGAAGAAAATCTTTGAAGCTAATTATCTAAAGATTAGAGAAAGGATATATTTTAATTAATTTCAAACCCTGGATTGAGTATGAAGCAGAAACATGAAAGAAAGATTTCCCATAGAAACGGGTGGTGGTGGAAGGGCCCCTACCCCTGAGGATTAATGTTTAATTTTCAACATTGATTTGAAATAAATGCTGTTATGATCTCCACGGGAAGACTGTCTCCATTATAAAGCTAATGAGGATGCCCACAGTATGATAAGCAAAATAGATGCTGTGCTCCTTTGTTAAACTACCTTCCACGTCCCTCCCTGCTCCGGTTTCAGGGAGGGAATGAGCAGTTAGACTCTGTCCTCTCGGGTAAGTGTCACAGAGGGTGAGTCTTTGGGGGGTGCCTCAGGCCTTTGCTCATCTTTTTATTTACTTTTCCTCCATCCAGCATCTGACATGCTGCTTGGCACTTTGAATTTTGATAAATTGCCTCAAATATTTTGCTTTTCTTTATATTAATGAAAAACTTAAAAATTTAAGTCATCCAATTTAAAAGATAGGAATGATGCACACTCTGCCAGACTAAGCTTACAGTTACCTACAGGTTATGTCTACAACTCAATAGCCATGTATACTGAGTGGCCAGATTATTATGATCTCTGAATGCATAATAATCTGGCCACTCAGTGTACTTATGTATAAGGGAAAGCTTGCAAATCTTGATGTCAAGGGACTAGGAGATAGTGGCCCCCAGCCTCTGGCTAGTAAGTCCTCTGCTTCTTTCTAACTACCCACAATGCAGTTCTTATACATGGAAAAACCTTATTTTAAAATTCCAACTCTGTGGTCAGTCTACACTGAGTGGCCAGATTATTATGCATTCAGAGATCATAATAATCTGGCCACTCAGTGTATACACCAGAGGCCCAATGCACGAAATTCATGCAAGGGGCTCGGCCCCTTGCCACCACAGCACCACCTCTGCCTCGGCCTGCCACCACCGCCACTTCATCTGGAAGGTCCTCTGGAAGGACGTCCAGTCTAATTAGCATATTATGCTTTTATTATTGTAGATATCCTGATTAAAATATGGGCTTAGGACTTGATCAGACATTTCTCCGAAGACATACAAATGGCCAACAAGTACATTAAAAGATGCTTAACATTACTAATCATCAGGGAAATGCAAACCAAAACACAAAGATAAATCACCTCAAACCTGTCAGAATGGCTATTATCAAAAAAAAAATAATAAGAAGAAAAAAGATAAGTTCTGGTGAAGGAGTGGAGAAATACAAACCCTAGTGCACTGCAGGTGGGAATATGAATTATATAGCCATCATGGAAAACAGTATGGAAATTCCTCAAAAAATTAAAAATAGAGCTACCATACAATGTAGAAATTCCACTTCTGAATATTTATCCAAAAGAATTGCAATCAGAATCTTGAATAGATATCTGCACTCCCACGTTAGTTGCAGCATTATTCACAAGAGCCAAGCTATAAAAAGAAACTAGATGCCCATGACAGATGAATGGATGAAGAAAATGTGACATATACTAGTACATACAATGGAATGCTATTCAGTCTTAACAGAGAAAGAAATTCTGAAATATGTGATGACATAGATGAGCCTGGAGGACATTATGCTAAGTGAAATAAGCAGGTCACAGGAAGACAGATGCTACATGACTCCACTTACATGAGGAATCTAAAATAATCAAATCCATAGAATCAAAGAGTACAATGGTGACTGCCAGTGGCCAGGAGGAAGAGGAAATGGGAGTGGTTAACCAGCAGGCATTAGTTCCAGCTAAGATGAACGAGCACTAGAATCTGCTGTAGAACTCTGGGCCCAGGGTCCCTTTGTATATGTATATATTAGAGGCCCAGTGCACGAAAATTCGTGCACTGTTGGGGGGGGTCCCCTCAGCCCAGCCTGACCCCTCTCATAGTCCAGGAGCCCTCAGGGGACATCCTACTGATGGCTTAGGCCTGCTCCCCGCTCCCCGCAGGGAGCAGGCCTAAGCCGCAGTCTGGCCTCCCTCTGCGGAAGGCGACCAGGCCAATCAGAGGAAGGTGCCACCCCCATCACCCCGCTGCTGCTGCCGCTGCCAGCTGCTGCAGCTGCCTGCCCTGGGCCCTCGCAGCCTCTGTGGCTTTGTCTGGAAGGATGTCCACCTGTCCAGTCTAATTAGCATATTACCCTTTTATTATTATAGATATACATAGACACAGACAACAGTGTGGAGATTGCCAGAGGGAAAGGGGTACAGAGGTGGAGGTCGGCAAAGGGAAAATTGGGGAAGGAAAGAGACTTTGCTTGGGGTGATGGGCACACGATATAGTGTGCAGGTGATGTTGAATTGTACAGTTGAAACTAGTATGGTTTTGCGAACCAATGTCACCCCATAAATTCAATAAAAAACTAAATAAAAATAAAATGAAATCACACTCATGGCTTGAAAAAATTACCTATGGCATTAAAGAATGTAGAATTCTCAGAACTTTTCTAAATCTTAATTTCTCAATGGTTTTGTTTTATTGAAAAAACATGTACAAGGTTCATGCAGGGTGTGAGATAACCAAGCAGGCGCTGAGGGTACAGGGACACTGAGGAACGCCCCTGCCCTCTGCAGAGCTCCTGGGCTCCAGCTGGAAGGCCACAGGGACTTCCAAGCTCAGCAGCCTAGGTGCAACAGTCCTTTCCTGGCTCCCATTTCTGCTTCCTTTTGCCAAGCTTTGGGTTTAAGTTACCTCCAATATACCTTATTTTATCTCTAGAACTATCCTGTGATATCTAACTTACGCTCTTTCCAACATAATGCTTAAATTAAAAAGAAACAAAGCCCGCCCTTTCTTCCACACTATTGGCCTTCCACAAACTTACTGTAACCTTGACCTCCTAGACAGGCCAGGTTGAGAGCCTTCCTAGGTGGCAGCATGTTCCTCAGAAGGGCATACAACTTTCAGTTCCTCTCACAGCAACATGATGCATGTTAGCAAAAGGTCCATGACATTACCCCATCAGGTCCAAGACCAGTAGGGATGCTAAAGAAAAATTCGAAGTGGCAGAGCCACCCCCAGGCTGATGAACAGGAAATTTCCAAGGCTCATTAATACCCACTTTAATTTAGTGTCACTTTATTGACACAGATTAAACTCAGGTCCTAATTCTTTCCCTTTTAAACTATTATAAAGCTCCTAACTGAACTCTGTTCTTTCATTAATGCCTTCATTTGCCATTTATATTTTTAAAAACAGTATTGCCATCACTTATTTACTCATGCCTTTTTTCTGTTAATCTACTTTCTAGGCATGAGTATCTAACATTTTGATGAGGATAAATTAAATTCAAGAATATTTTGACTCTTCCTAAACAAGAAAGGACTGACTGATATGTGTTTGTTACCATACAATGCATACAACAGAAATTGTCTCCTTATCAGCAATTCTTGCTTTGACTTAACTAAGAGTGCTTGACATGAAAAAGATACAATAAGAGAGGTTGACAGGAATGAAATGATGGATGACTGGGTGTACCACTGAAACTGTAAACTGTGCAGATCCACTGCAAGTTTTGAGCAGAAGGACCACATGATCAGACAGGAATTTTAGGGGGCTGTGTGCAGCAGCATGGAGGATGGACAGGGAAAGCAAGCTGGCGGTAGATTCAACCTAGGCAAGAGGTGGGACTTCGTGGTACTGGAGATGGAGAAAAGAAGGCACAATAATATATTTAGGAATTAGAATCAATAGACTTAGGGTGTGAAGAAGTCAAGATGACTACTGATTCACTGGGAGCGATCCAATGGAAAGTGAGGAAACATTAGAATACCATGGCTGGGAGAGAGAAAATGTGTTCATTCGGGGACATGTTGAGATTCAGAGGTGAGATCCAGTTGAGAGTTCAGTCTCCCAATGCTTTACATACATCAACATCTATGAGGCTCTAAAAAATGCAGATGCCCAAGTTTCTCCTCCACACCCACGCCAAAACTTATAAACCAAGTTGTCTGGCATTGGACCCTGAAACTCCTCACAGGATTCCAATCACATGGATATAAATTGCTGAGGTAATTTAATATACCTGTGTGAACCTTAACATTTCCTTTTTAAGTTTAGATTTAAAAATCATTACTGCTCAGGGGTAGTTGAAGTCCTGGATGTGAGTGAGACTATCTGGAAAGAATGACACGAGTGAGAGAAAAGAGACAATGAACAGAGCACATGCATCATTCTAGCATTGAAAGTGGAGTCGAGTGAAAGGAGAACCCCTAGGAGACCAAGAAGGAGTCACTTACAAGTTGCACGGAGTTGAAGATGTCATGAGAGCACAAGTAGAACTGATGATGAGGACTCTTGAAGAGAGAGTTCAGAGGAAAGAACCAGTAGCCTTGCTGTTTGAGAAAGTTCATGCTATGACACCTGTAGTACCTCACAGGGAATTCCTCTTAAACGCAAGTAGGCAGAAGGAAGAAAAGGACGGATGAGGATAGAGGTAGGTAAGTTGGTAATGCAGGGCATAATTGAGGGGAATTGATGCATTTTGTGGCAAATTGCTTTGTGAAGCACGCAGAAAAGGAACTTTCTGAGTGTGAATTGGTTTAGGGTAGTCCAGAGCAAAATGGGAAAAGTATGAATCAGAGACACCAAAAGAGACTGATTGTGTAATTTGCTGCTGAAGTTCTCCACATATCAGGTGTAGGTGCAAGTTGTTGTCACCTTGAGCATGCAGGGGGGTTAAAGAGGTTAGAAAGTTGAGAGGCTGCCATGAGGGAGGCCGAAATGGTATTCCGGCTCCATTGGAAAGGAAACAGAAGTATCAACAGTGATGGGTGGAAATAAAAGGAAGGGGTCAAAGAGCAAATGTAATGCCAGGGAGGGTAGGCGAGTTGGAATGGGAGGAGTTCCAAAAGTACTCCAAGGTGTTAAGGTCTCAGAGCCAGTTCCCAGTGGCCATGGGAGTGAGATGTTGGGTATGGGATGGTCAAAGCAGTTTGAACTTGGGTTGTTGGGAGGGACATTTAGTACCTGACTCTTAAAGTCCCGGGGTCCTGGGATGGGCAGGGATGGAAAGGAAGGCTGTGAGCTGGGACTAAAATCCTCAGTGATCAAGAGATGGAGAGAGCTGAGCTGATGGCAGCAGATTTGAAAGACAGGGCTCCTGTGTGTGTCTAAGAGTAAAAGTCTAGCAGCCGCAGGGAGTGAGAAAGTGCCATTGCCATTTTCCCTTCCCGCCACACTTGCTCCTCTGTGCTGTAGCTCCAGGGATTTAAACACACCGATCTGTGATCCCCCTCTCTTTTTAAAACGTGCCCTGGATCCCATCGCCCTGAGTCAGGTCATCGTGACGAGGCCCAGCTTCACATCCCTCTCCTACTGGGAGAACCATGGCACCTGCTGGTTGCCCCCAGAGCCGCTGCTCTCCAGCCCCGAGCCATGTATGTGCCGCCCTCCTCTGTCATCTGTCTCCCCGGTTGCTCGGGCAGATGATCTCAGCCCACACAGGACACCCTGGAAGTCTGTCCTGACTCCCCACACCCCAACTGTCTTATAGAACTGAACCCACCGAGTAGATTTAACAATATAGAGCGGCGATTTTCGGCTGCTGTGCCAAATTTTAAAACTATTTAGTCAGGAGAACTGAGCTCTTTTCCCTTAGATTGTCAAATTTAAAAATGACAACAACCAACATAACAATAACCTTCCAGTGCAAATAAATCAAAATTATACCTATTTTTTGTCAGATTGGCAAAAAAAATATAATTTTTGGTGTGCCACACAATGAGAAATTAGTCTATGTGTGCCGTGGGATGAAAAAGGTTGATAGAGAGGTCTCTTCCCTGCTAGACAATCACGTTGAGAACAACTAAGTTTTTCATCTGTTCTCTGTATCTTCAGCCCCTGGCATTGTGCCTGAGACATAGCAAGCATTCGGTAAACACTGACCAAATGACATCTGCTTACTAAGCTGCTGAGTTAGTTCCTATCAGGGGACAGCTTTGGTTTATAGATGAGACATAATCTCAGAGTCATCACAAACCCACACACAGTTTCCAAGAATGATCGTAACGATCTATTCTCAAATTGGCATACATTACTTACAGTTTGATAGGGCCTCATCCTAACACTTACATGGAGGAGATAAAATTACAACTTTCCAGGAACAAAAAGAAACTCCCCTTATCCTGCTACCTTTCAGTGGACCTGCCACGCTGCAGCCTCCCAGAAAAGAACTTGGATTTTCTCAGTGTCTATATTGAGCCAGCAAGCCTCAGAAGGGGGGCTGTCTACCTCTGAGAGGTGCCTACTTATGTCCTTGCTGGTTGTGAATCTTGGGCTCCACTATGGACAGAACAGGTGGGAGACCTGAACATAGACATCTGGAAGGAGGGAGATGAGGCCTTCCCCACCACCGCCCTCCTGTCTGCATTTGCTCTTTATCGGGAAAAGCCCGCATGCCCAATGCATTCTGCTTATTGCCTGTCCTATATCTGCCTGGTTCTTCTTAGCTCCTTGTTAGACTGCACTCATTGAGGTCCTGACGACCGCAACTCCTTCCGGCTGATCACTCCTGGTGTTGGCAGACACCTCCTTGGCTGTGGTAGAGAGGGTGCCATGACCAAAAAACACTGCTTTCGGAAACCTCTAATGTCACTGCAGGTTGATACATTTCACCTCAAGATTCTATACTATTTTAGTAAAGTAGAATTTTTTATAGAAATAGTCCTGGACGGCAATTCCTCAATTGCCAATTTTGTATAAAAGAAGAGACATTTTTTGGAAGTGCTCCCCATGTTGTCAACTGTTTTTAAAGAAAAGTATTAGCAAGATCAGTGCTAATCCTTGTTTCACAGCCCTAAATGCAATGCTGTCATTATTTGTTTTTAAATATACTTATTTGCATTCTTTCACTGGAGAACCTGGACCAGTTTATTGTATTAAGGAGCAAAAAGTTGTGCTGGTCCTTGTGGCTCAGTCAGTTGGAGTGTTGTTCCATACACGGAAAGGTGGCGGGTCTCAGACCCGGTCAGAGCACATACTTGGGTTGAGGGTTCAATTACAAGTCTCTCTCTCTCTCTCTTTCTCCCCCCCCTTCCTCTCTCTAAAATCAATTAAAAAACAAACAAACATGTATTCTTAGGTGAGTATTAAAAAAAAGAAGAAGAAGCCAAAAAGTTCTTTCTCTCTTTCAACTTCTAATCTTAAAGTCAGATCCAAACTCCTGAAGAAAGACATCTGAGGTAAGTGACACCAAATATATTTTTAAGGTGCATTCAATCCCTTTGTCTCTCTCTCACTTTGAAACTTTAACACTTAGCATAGCTTTGACGATGATTGTTTGACTGAGGTTGTTAACTGAGACTAGACCAGTGAGAGTGGGCTCATCAGAGCCCCCAGACATCTTTGTGTAAAACCTCCCTCCCCAAGGAATTTGGTCCCTGCCCTTGAGCATTCCAAAGCCTGCAACTTTCCACGGCTGCATGCGGCTCATTGGCAGTTAACAGCTGTCAAGCGGACGGCCAAGCACACCCAGCTGGTCAATTGAGGCCACATCTAGACAAAATGAATGGACACAGCACATCAGTCCCATTTGGCCATCCTCACATTTGGTGCAGATCAGCCCGGGGCTCAGTGCAACTGCAGAGAAAAGCGTGGGAACATGGCGCTGGTCAGACAGGAGCCGACCGCCACGCTGTGGTCTTGACGCCAAGGTGGACTCCACGGCTGTGCCGACAAAGGGAAGGCCTGCGCCAGGGAGCTCTTGCCCTTCTTCACTCACCTCAGTGGCTCATTTTGATCTCAAGTCCCCACCACCCAACAGTCCATCTCAGGAAGCTGTCTCTGAAACCCCCTGCTGAGCACCCTGCCTGGCAGAATGCACTCAATGCCTCAAGGCCCAGGGCCTCTGTACTTACTACAGATTGGCTATGGGAGAGAGGGAACATTTTAAGACTGAAGAAGTAGCGACTTTTCCCAGCTTCCATCACATGACATATATTGGTGGGAAACCTGCAAAGTATAATCTAGTCACAGATATAAAAACCCGAGCAGTCAGCCCACAGCCTAAACTTCACAACGGTAAAAATAAATAAATACAAAAATCTCTTTTGAAGAACTTTAAAAATCACAAAGTCCTCCCTCAGACATAAACCATGTATCTGTAAACTGATTATCAATTCTATGAGAGGGGAGCCTGTGTTATGGATAAAGAACACTGTTCCTGAAATAGTTTCAGCGCGCTTCAGAAGAGAAAACAAGGAAGACAGAAGACGCCAGGAAATCTGCTGGAGGAAATGGAAGTTGTACGGCTTCCAGCAACTCCAGGGCGAGGCAGGAGCTCCGCTTCCCACCAGACATGTGGCCCCGTGCAGAAATGTGCCAAAACAACACAGTGTGGGCTCACTGTCTCCCAATTAATACTCTAATGAGCTGCCTCAGATAGCCAAATCCTCAGTCAGCCCTATCAAAACGATGTCTGTGCAGAAAAAGACTCCTGTTAATTCTGCCTAATGCCTGACAGTGGTTAAGCACCATTAATACTCCATAATTTCATTGTATGTTATTGTAATCATATCAGCATATATCTCAGTGGCCGAGAGAGGCTCAATCGGCTTTGGTGAATTACAGGTCACGTGACTCTGCTGCAGTGAGAGACTATCTTCCATCACAGCCAGACCTCCCTTGCCCTCCCCGCAGTCAGGAGCCTAAGCAGGTATTAATAAAGGTCTCC
Source organism: Plecotus auritus (assembly GCF_963455305.1). Taxonomy (NCBI): domain Eukaryota; kingdom Metazoa; phylum Chordata; class Mammalia; order Chiroptera; family Vespertilionidae; genus Plecotus; species Plecotus auritus. Next base: position 106,225,436 of record NC_137782.1, read on the forward strand.
TTTTTTAAATTGCACAGCTCTAAATGGTCTTTAAGGGACCCAGCAGTAATCTCAAGATCCCTATATTTTAGCAGGAAAGCAGGACAGAGGAATTAATAAGAGCCTTTTCTGTGTAAACTGCTCCCTGCTCTAAGGCTATAGCGTGATGTCAAGGCGCTAAGAGAATTTTAAATGCACAGGATGGATTGTTTGTGTTGCAAAAGCGAAACAGGGGGCAAAGGCTAAGAGACTTGAGGAAATTGAAAGACTGCCAGGGATGCTGGGATGCAAATAGCAACAAAACAGGGATAAATGCTCCTGCTCACATATGCAGGAGTCCTGCAGAAGGGGGAGAAAAAAAGGTTATTAATTTTCACCAGGCTGTATCTTACAGCTGGTGGCTCAGCATCAGTTTTTGGTGTAATGAAAATGGTCTGAGCAGAAGATAAATGGTTCATAAAGTGGACCATTTAGATGCAATCGAGGCTCAATCTGCCCAGTGACTAATCACATCCCCCCAGTAAAGCTGAATTCCACTAACAGACCTTTTTTCCCCGCTGTACCAGTGAATTGTAGCCGGGTCTAAGTTCAAGGCAGGCAGAGAATTATCTTGATTTATTAGCGTGCTCCCTGGCCATGCCACTCGCGTGGCTGGGCTTTGTGGGGCTTCCGCCCTGTTGCTGTCGGAGAGTAATCTTTACTGTTCCCCTGTGACTAGTCCACAGCATCATTTTCAGCTGCTAGAAAAATGGGCTGCTTTTGCACCTGTAATTTTTCTTCTTTTGCTGCTGAAGGTATATAATATATCTCTAAAGTGCGTAATAAGTTTCTGAAAAACGTGTTTTTAAAAGGAATTGATTCCAGTGGTTTATAAGCCGAGCAAGGCCACCAGAGGAAGTGCACCGATTGCGAAGGTGTGCTCGGCCGCAGGGCAGATCCTTTCCCCACCCTTCCCTTCCTCTGCCCTGTCTTGCAGCCAGCCCAGGGCATCGTTCCACACATTTTTCTATATGGTAGTTGCTTCTCATCATGAACCCTGATCCAATAAGAATGCTGTTTATATCGAGACTTCACAAGTCCTGATTACACATAAAATGGAGTAGAATCCCTCGTAATGACATTTAATTGTGAGAAAGAAAAGATGTGGCCGGAAGAGTCTTCAGCGCATTTGCTCAGGGTTCCTTTGCATAAAGTCGTTTATAGATGGTTTCATTATGACATTATTCTGAGCAACATTTAGAGTAGCTCACTGGCTCCCCACATTCTAGACCTATGGAAAATAAACTCTGGGTGATTGTCATTATTCTGTCTGGGACAGGGGTGGGCAAACTTTTTGACTGGAGGGCCACAATGGGTTCTTAAACTGGACCGGAGGGCCAGAACAAAAGCATGGATGGAGTGTTTGTGTGAACTAATATAAATTCAAAGTAAAGGAGCGGAGGGGAGAGCAAGAGGACCCTCCGCTCTTTTGGCTCCCCGGGCCGGATAGAACAGCCGAACGGGCCGGATCCGGCCCGCGGGCCGTAGTTTGCCCACGGCTGGTCTGGGAGTTACTCACTAAAAGCCCTTCGTTCCCATGAGGGTTGACTACCTACTCGGCTACAGTGAATTCTGACGCTTCAACCATAACCTCGTGAGCGTCTTCTGAAAGGGAATCCATGGTGCTGAGTACACTAGGAGAAGCCCAGTGCCTCCTCTTTGCGGCTCCAAAGATTCTGACTAAACGTTATTAATAACCCAATAGATGGCCGCGGGGCGGGGGCCTGAGCTGGGTTCTTCTGAGCCCTCCAAGGTTATTGTTTCATTTTCTGAAGGACCTAATGGCGATGGTAGGTAGACTAGCAGGCAGTAAGCGGGGGAAATGCAGCTGAAACCCTCAGTAACATACATCTGTGAAAGGAGCTCAGGTTCTCAGCTACCTGCCTGCAGTCTCACACCTCCAATTGCATCAGTCATTGTAAATCCATTGCCTTCTGAGCAGCCTATCAGCCCTGCATCTGCCCATTTAGCAGATGCCTTCTACGCTTCCCACAGAGCTTGGGCTAAAGCCGCTGTGGACTGGATCTGCAGTAAAACCAGTGGGCCTGTGTGATGCCAGCCACACCTACCGCTTGGCAGAAGGAAGAGGTGCAGAGCATTGCAGTCTTGCAGTCGTCATTTGCATCCAAATGTGTCAGCAGAACAGGTCTGCGTGACACAGCCAGAACGACCGACGCTTCTGTGGCTCATTTACATGCATTCGCTGCATGCTTAGCATGTGTCAAATACTATGATATGTTTGCAGAACACACAGATGGGTGAGGCAAAGCCCTTCCCTCAAGAACCTGCAATCCCGAGTGACTAAAAACTAAGTGAATGAATGGATGGATATCTCTGGGCCAGATGATGCTCAAAAGTCTGAAAGAATGAGGCCAAGGGTCAGTGACCTCTGGTTCTAATCAGAGTCACCTTGGATCGGTGTGGCTTTGGGAAAGTCATTGAACTTCTCTGTACTTTAGTCTCATAAATATAAAATGAGGATAAGGGTTTTTGCCTTATTCAATCACTCAAGATAATTTTGAGAATGGACGAGATGGCATTTGCACAAGCACTTCAATGTGTCACAGAATGTTGGGAGTTATTACTATTGCCTGAAAGATCAGGGACTCTCATGGAGTTATGGACACCAAGCCCTGTCCAAGGGCACCTAATAGAGGGGGGACTGGCAAGTTGAAATACAGCCCACTCTTGGCTCACCAAGCCATGTGGTTGGGCATGGGGCTCAGTCATCCCTGGAGAAGGGGCACTTTTCCTAATTTGCACATATGTACCAAATGGGCTAGCAACGGTGTGTGCAAATGTGCAAAGCATACCAGAAAGCTCCCAGAACCATTCCAGCACTGAACATTTCTATGAGCTGTTAGTTCTTGAGTGTCCACTGGCTTCTCTTACATCCCACATAAGCCTTTGACATCAAGTTATATCTTAGAAAACTACATCTTGGTAAAAGAACATGATTTTTTTAATTAGCCATAAAAAACAAAGCCATTAATTTTTAATTCACAATGACATCAATGTGCATGGGTGAGAAAGTTTTCATAAATGAAAGCAGAGCTTACACAGTGAGAGGATCTAATTCTTTAGAAATAGTCCTTGATTGAATGGCCCTGCTGAGAGTTAAATCAGTCCCATGCAAACTCAACCCAGGACCCACATGACTGCAAGCAAGATAATCTCCTACGTGTTCTAATTCTTCTCTGAAACTCCAAACTAAATAGTCCCACCCTGTGTCTGCATCTGCCCTTGCCCACCTTATCTTTATAGCACTGATAAATACAGAAATTATATTGTTTTGTTTGCCTCTTTATTTTCTATTTCCTCACTTATGAGTCCTTGAGCAAGTCTTGAACCTCTGTTTCCTCACCTGTCAAATTGATGCCAACACCCTTCAGAGCCCTTAGGAGATAGTGATGGGTAAAGAATCTGATAAAGACTATGATGAGCCTTTGACAGTACTAGCCCAAAGGCCCCAAGAATGTCTGAATCCTGCCCAAAATGTAACAACTTTTCCACACAAAGTCCCTGAGGGGCAGATATGTTTCATTGGCTACAGTAAATAAAATTAAAGTAATCCTTCCTCTTGAGCCTGGAGCAGTGACGGCCCCAATCCAGCCTGTCAGTCTAGCCTGCCTCACAGTAGAGCAGTAGACAAGAGAGATCAGAGAGAAGGGTGTGTGTGTGTGTGTGTGTGTGTGTGTATGTGTGTAAAATAGAGTGGAGTGGGGTCACTGAAAGGGAGAGCAAGCCTGATGGCCCTCCTGCAGCCACAGGAAAGGAAGAACAGAGCACCTGAGAGAAGCCAATCCATGGCTCTGAATTTTAGTTCACAGTGACTGTACCTGCTGGGAAGCTGCATTCTGCAATAAGACCAACACACATCAGCTCAATCCTGGAGTGGTGAGGTGGGGCAGGGAGGTTGGTAGCGGAAGTGGGTAGTGAACTCTTGACCACCCGCACAGAGGTCTTGAGCACCTGATACCTACTGCGTGCTCAGAGCCAGACAGTGAAGCAGACCATGATGATCTCATAATAGGTTGTTTTCCCAGTATAATGGGATTCACTCCTTTTGAGTGACTTAATTGAGGGTGACATTCAGGATTGCCACATATGCGCATAGGTTGTGGTCCTCTGTGAAGGTCTCTACTCACTTGAGGGTTATCCAGTGTCTTAGTCTGTAGCTGAGGCTGCTATAACAGAACACCACAGACCAGGTGGTTTAAACAACAAACATTTATTTCTCACAGTTCTGGAAGCTGGGGAGCTCAAGTCCAAGGTGTCAGCAGATTCAGGTCCTGGTGAGGAGACTCTTCCTAGTTCACAGACAGCTGCCTTCTCAGTATATCCTCATGTGGTCACGCTCTCCTTCTCTCCTTATAAAGGCACTAATTCCATCATGAGGGCTCCATCTTCATGACCTAATTACCTCCCAAGGAGCCCACCCCCATCACAATGGGAGTTAGACATCAACATATGAATTGTCAGGGGGACATCAAATTTAGTACATAGCATCTAACATGGGTTTTTAAAAAAATAATTGGCTATTTTGAAAAATAAGGTTACACTATCTCAGAATTTTCTTTTTTTAAGAAAGTGCAAAACAGAGAATGGTCTAGGGCAGCGGTGACCAACCGCTAGGGGATATGGCTGACATTTGTGTGGAAAGATAAGTATATGTTGTTTCTACCATGGAAGTCTTAGAAAACTAAATAACTTACTAGTTCTATGTTGCAAATAAAATCAACACTTCTCTGTATTAGTTATCAGCTTGTCTCTAAAAACACTTGGATTAATCTAGTATGTACTTGTCTCTATGTTAAGATAATCATGACAACTCCGTAAAATATCAATAGAAAATTGAATCCAAGTACACTGAAATGCTCACTGAGCAACTTCCACAAGCCAGTAGGAACCAGATGTCATCTTCCTACCTGACAAACATCGGAGACTGGATTGGTAAGTGGATCTGAGAACAGAACTAGGAAGAGTTCGTGTTGATAGAGGTGGTCCTCCCAGCACTTCTCACCCTCATGGGTTCCACACACACGTTTCTGTGACCCCCCTTTGGTATCCCAGCATGACAATATATTTGTCCTGACAGTAAGTGTGTGTGTGTGTGTGTGTGTGTGTGTGTGTGTGTGTGTGTGTGTGAGGGGGTCGGGCAGGGAGTATGTCTTATTCTACTGGGACACAGAATGCTAATTGGCTAATTATTTATTGATTTGACAACTAAACATGATTTTTAAAGCCCAATTGGCCACAAATTATTCACTTTTTCCCCCCTGTACTTAGGAAAACTGCTCTTTAAGTGGAAAATTATATTAAAAACAATAATAAAAAAAATTAGCATCATCCCAAAATTGATATCTCAATTTTGTCTTCACAAAGTGCCATCTCCTATCACTGTCACATTTCTTAAAAATTAATCCATATGTAGTTTATTTTTTCCTAGCTTGGCAAATGACATTGCTTAGCCAAAGGCTTATGGGCTCTATTCTCTCCCTACCTAGAATCAGGATTGACAATAAAAACCAACTGAACAACCAGGTAACAACCTGGGGACTCCTGCAGTTTTCAGGTTCTACTTCCAGTTGAGCTTTCTGCCAGCGGATGGCTGACAATTCTAAAGGCAAAGCATAGGATATGGGAGCAGGAAGACACAAGGGATTAAATCAGTGCAAGTATAGCTGCTACTGTCTGAGTGTGTAACAGTATTCAAAACAACTTCCAACTCCACCTTCCCTCCAGGACAGGTGGGGAGGGTGGAGGACTGGGCAGAATCCTACCTGGCAGCTGCTCTTCCCCTTCTGCTGCTCCCATCTCATATTCAGCACCAGAGCCTCGCTGTCAAGGTTAGGAACTAAGATGGGTCCTCAATCCCTACTCATCCCTATTTGGGATGTGGCTTTTCCTGCTAAGCAGGAAAAGGGCAGAGGTTGATCAGACCTCTTGTCCTTCTGCTGAGATTTCCAAAGCACTGACAGGGCCCAGACCCTGCACTTGATTCTCAGCCACAGGTGCAAGGCAGTTTAGGATGAAAAAAAAATCATTACGTTCATGATCTGCATTCGTATCTCAAAAATCAAACATCCGGCCAGTATAGGCACTACAGACTCTTAGATTGGAAAGAAAGGGGGCCCAGGGCCATGTGATATTTTAAGAGCATCCAGATCCAGCCCTGGACACGCCCCCTGGGTTTGAGGGTTTGAGAAGGTGCGATCCTTGCTAATGATCTCATCGGGGAGCTGGAGGCTACAGCTCTCAGGAAGAATTGCACTCTAACCAAGGCCTTCAAATGATGTGTGGAAAGGGCATCAGGGAAAGAAGCAGAGAGGCTGGCATCCCTGCGCTGTAGTGACTATCTTTGTGGACCTGGCTGCTAGAATCCCATAAGGAAGCACCACCATGGGACTCACGTTGTGTATCTGACAGTCACAAACACCAGTTCCTAGGAACTCCTTAGGAACCAGAAAGAATGAAGTCTTCTCATTGCCGCCTGGATTCCCCACAGGGAGAATTTACCAAATGGTGACCTGCTATGAAGCCGGTCAGGATAATCTGCCTGCAGAAGGTCAGGCTTCTATAAAGAAAGTCGGGCCAGAAGTGAAGGCACAGCTACTCACAGTAGTGAACCAGCAGCTCCCATTTCCGCTGCAGTGGTGAGCACTGAGGCAAAGGGAGGCTCCTAGCTTTGAAGTTTAAAATCACTGTTCAAACAGCTGCCAAGTCCCTTCAGTCAACAGATGTTTGTTGTGCCCATACATGTGCCAGCCACTGTTCCAGGAGCTTCAGACAAAACCCCTGCCCTCGTCAAACAAAAAGGTTTTGGTTAATGGATTTGATAATAGCATCCCCAACCCCTGTATCCCCACGAAGTTGTTACCAAGACAACCCACTTCCTTTTTTGTGCACTGCTAGTTTCCAAGCTTTGCTTACAATCACAGGACGATAAACATGGCAGCAGTGGCATAGAACACTAGTGTGCTATTTCTGTAGGGCTGAAACTGTCAACTCAGTGAACAAGCGGAAATCCCAAATGTTATATTTGGAGTTGAATTCAGCCAAACCTGGCTCTGAGCCAGTTCCAGGAGTGAAGTGTGCAGAACAGGTGAGGGTTCGGAACCCCAGTCTGTCCTCACATAGACGCTGCCCTCTGTGTATGCGACCACAGACCAGCACCGCACCTCCACCGACCAGGCCCACACAGGATGCACAGCGGCCTTGGAGGCTTTATGGGTTCCAGTTGGATGTCAGCCAGCCATTCATAGGTGAAGGTGATCTGGCCTCTGACCAACCCCCACCATCCAATTCCCAGAGAGGCAGAATGGCCTGCCTGTGCTTGCCACTCCTCTCTGTGCCTGCATTTCCCATTTATCTCTATCAGTGGGCATCTGGGAACCCTAATTGCTGTGATTTCCATTGTGAATGGGCTAATAGGTATCTGAGAGGGAGAAGCCTTTTTTTCTCCCTCTCTGAATTTACAAATAATAATAACATTAATAATAAAAGAACAATAAAACAAAAGCCCATGTTGATAAGGAAAATATGATCAGTCTTCGGTCTTGACAAAATTTGTTTCATTAAAACAGAATACGCAGCATGGCTCCTTGATTGCTTTGGTGCACTGCACTCACCGGCATAAATAAACCCACCGCTTTTGAGCTGGAAGGCTGCTATTTTAAAGATGAAAAAATTTCAGCTTCTGGATGGCTGCTTTCATTTAACACAGCTTCAAATGAATTTATGAACTGTTCTATAATGTTTTCTGCATACACCAAATGGCAGGCTTTAGGCAGAAACCCAATATATGTTTAGTTAGTATATAATAAACATAATATTTACATGGGCTGTGCACTGTGTTGAGAATCAAGAGCAGTCGCTCTATAAACTGCTATTGAATTCCCCAACACAGAGCTCTGAGCCAAGTCAAGTGGCCCATCAAGATTCCAGAAGAATTTTCGAGAAGAAACCCTGACCTACTCCAAAGATGCACACAAGTGTGTTTGTTGGCACACACGTGTGGGCATGCATACCTATGTCTCCTTCATTAAAAAAATATCTTTAATCAAAATCTTGACAGCAATTTTATTTTCTTTGGATGCTAGGATGACAATGTAGTTAAAGATATTGATTTTAACTTTAAAGGTGTCTCTGAGGTTTTGAAGAATGTTTTGAGGTTGTGCGTGCGTGTGTGTGTGTGTATGTGTGTGTGTGTGTGTATATGTGTGTGTGTGTGTGTGTGTGTGTGTATTAAATCCCAGAAGCCAGTTCATAAGCAATAAACAGAAAGCAGGGGTGAGGGGTGCTGAATAAGCATGCTTATATGGAATTTTTCTTTGAAAAGTCTACTAGTTAGGCACTGTAACACTTCAGTTGGTATTTCTACAGTGCAAACACGATAGTGGAAATTAAGTTGCCCCAGCAAATTCAGTTTAGTGAAAATTTGTTATGAATAAAATGCTGCTGTTGGCTCTAGAACATTGAATTTATCCACCAAATAATATCTCAGAAATACCACTTCAGAAGAAATCAGCTCTAAATAATTGATAAATTTGGTTTGTTTAGAAACCTTTTGACCTCTGTAATAGAAAGTAAAAACACATTTCAGTTATTAAAGTCACATATATTCCCTTTGGTCAGGCGAGCTTTTAATTTTAAGCTGGGCTCCATAGAGGCCATTTGATAAAGCTTAGAGAAATTTTTCAACTGCTGTTGTTGGATTTGGGTCAACCTCCTTTGGGAAAATGGAAAAAGATAAATTTGTAGCTTTTCATGACACACAAGAAACTTCAGAGATTTTAAACATTAAGACCTATTGGAAGTGAAAGGTAGTTTTTTTTTTCCATAGCCCCTCCCTTCTGACTACCTTCCACCCCAAACTCTCTTACCCTTTCCTTCTCCCTTTTCTTTACAGAGAAGATGTAAATGTCCACGCTGTTAAAATAAAGGAGCAGAGGATCAGCATTCCCTATTAATGGCAGACACTTCCTCTTAGGTAAAAGCTGAAGCTCTTATCTGCCATATTCAGTGCGATTCTTCTGAAGTTTCAGAGAGAAAATAGCAAGATACTCCTTAAATATTTTCTTGCTTAAGCATTTTTTCAAAGGCCCACTAAATAATTAATTTTATTGGCGATTCCTCTCTTTTAATAAAAGCAGAGCTCAGCAAATGATTTTCAACATGGCTTACCATGTTAGGAAGAATGCACGAGCCCTACAAAGGTTTACCTTCTATAACATTATTGTCAATATCATGGATACATATTTAAAAACATAGTTTCTTCTTAATGATGAAAAGACTAAAGTAAAAAATTCATCTCTATTGTTATGTTTACCTAAGTTATGTGTTCCAATTATATAGCTCAAGTAAGTTAATTTTATAAATTTTGTGTCTCAAGAGTGTACATTAAAACCCCACATCTACTATGTATACCTAGCACAGCCGCAATGACATTTGAACATTACTTTATTACACTTTGGGCTTGTGAAGGCAAAGGATCATATCTGATCTTTATTGTGTTCCTTAGAAACCCCATTTGCCCTTTTTGCCCAACAGATGATTACAAGTATTTATTGGTGGGAAACCTTACCCTGACTTACACATCAGAAGCCAGTGGACTTCCTGGTCGCACATGGCATATGGGGGGAAGGAAGGTTTTGATACTGTTTTTTCAAAGCTCTCCAGCTGAGGAGACCACATCCCAGATGTCTTTGTTTCCTCCAGTTTCATCCCCATCAGACTCTATCCCCTCCTGTTCCTCTCAACCATTTTAGGGCCAACACATCTCTTCCATTAGCTTCTCTAGTCCCACATGTACCAGGCACTGTGCTGGCCACAGTGGCTGGATTCTCAGAGGTTCTGGATAAAGACACAAATGGGACCGCAAAAGATGGAAAAAGATTTCTTCTCTTGATGTGGTGAAATACCAGTGGCCTCTGACAATGAGTTCATCCTTGGCTTAATTCTGAAGCCACCGACTGCAAGAATATCATGAATTGGTATGAATGATGCAGAAATGTATACATAAATAAGAAACAACACCATTGTTTCTCTACTGATCATAAAGAGTTGGAGGACTGGGAAGAGGGAAGAGAAACAGCTGGAGAAATATGGGTGAGTTCATGTCTCAGTGTCTGAGGGAAGGAAAGCTCACCAAGTATCAGGCAATGGGACCCTCCATAAAAGTAAATATCCCCAGGTCCCAGGATTTAAAACAGCGACTCCAAGAAATTCTTAAACTCAACACGACCTAAGATGCTAGTGCACACGAGCCTTCAAGGCAGGATCAGCCCGCCCGTAGGTCCCAGTCTTCGTGCACGAGCCCATGATGCATAGCAGCTGCATGGTTACATTCCTCTTCGGAAGAGGCAGGACAGCAGGCTGTGTCTGCATTACCCGGTGACAGTGCTTTTCCAACATAGATTTACATCCTTATCTTCAGGGACCAATTGGCTAAAACGAAGTGGCATGTGTCCCAATTCCCAGGGAAAGAGGACTCTGAAGGACCAGTGCCCACACTGATCAGGAGTACTGTTATAAAAAAATCTTTAACAGAAAACAAATGTTAGTGAGGATGTGGAGACATTGGAACCTTGTGCACTATAGGTAGAAAGATAAAATGGTGCAGCCACTGTGGAAACACTACAGTGACTCCCAAAATATTTCAACATAGAATTACATAAGATCCAGCAATTCCACTTCTGGATACATTCCCAAAAGGATTGAAAGCAGAGACTCAAACAGATAGTCAAACACCAGTGTTCATAGCAGCATTATTCACATAGCCAGAAGGTGGAAACACTCAAGTGTCTGTCGACAGATGAGGGGATAAACAATATGGGGTATGTGCCTACAATGGACTATTTGGCCTTAAAAAGCAATAAAATCCTGACACATGCTACAACATAGATGGACCTTGAAGACATTATGCTAAGTGGAATAAATCAGACACAAAAGGACAAATAGTGTATAATTCCACTTATATGAGGCACCTAGAATAGTCAAATCCATAGGGACAGAAAGTAGAGTGGTGGTGACGGGTTGGGGAGGGGTGGGAAGAGCTGCTGTTTAATAGGGACAGAGTTTCAGTTTGGGAAGATGAAATGGTTCTAGAGACGGATGGGGATGGCTGTGCAACAATGGAAATGTACTTAGTGCCACTGAAGTGTGCACTTAAAAGTGATTAAGATGTTAAGTTTTATGTTGAGTACATTTTACCACAATTTTAAAAATGTCTAGTGTCACTGACTAAAATCTCGTGATAAAAATCAATAAATCCAATCTGAGCAGATCTTTATGTTCCAAGCAATACGTGTACTCAAGCTAATAAGCCCTGTTTACTATTTCATGTTGCCTTGTCGGGACCTAGCCGTGGCACAAGTCTTCTGTCTTCCTCCTGACTTGACAGAAGTTCACAGGACTTGGTTTCTGATAACCCTCCCTGTGTTTGGGACATTTTTTTTCTATTCCCGATTTACTAAATCCTTATTAAAAGTGAATAGTTTATTCCATTGAACTGATAAATCAAATTTACTTGTATCTCTCTAGGGATATTAGCATTCTTTGGTTTCACATAATCTTTCTTTGATTTCAAAGATTTTGGGGATATTCATGTGAATTAGTTTTCTCACACTTAAAAAGGCTCTAGGTTTAATCATATGAAAGTGTTTTCAATTAATCTTGGCAGGCTGAGTGTCCTCATCTACTGTGCCATTAACTTTTAAATGAGCCCTCAGCATTTGTCCCGATCTACAGTTTTTCTTCATTCTTGTGCCTATGTCCAGTAGTGCATGCCTATCATAGCCTTAGTTTTTGTGGCATTAATTTATAAATAATGTAAAGTTCTGGAATGTTGTGAACTGATACTTAGGACTCTATGCATTATTTTTCAGGGTTTCAAAGTGAAATTTCATAACTAATTTTTTCTCATTTCTCAGCTCTGCTGAACTTACATCACTTACATCTTTCTTGTGTGGTGTCAATTTGAATTAAAAGTAAAGTAGTTTTATCTGATCAGAAAATAATTTCATAATTGAGGTGACAATAGTTAGAGTTGTCATTAAAATGATTGTAATATAAATAATTTATGTTCTTTATTTTCTATAGCTAATTCTGACAAAGATCAAATTAAAGCTATTATTTGAGAAAGATCTTCACAGCTCTCCTAAGCAAGCCAGCCTTTGGTGAGCACCCTGTGCTAAGATACATGCTGAAATCTGTGCCTGATCATTTGACCCTGCATCCTGCTCTTATTACATCAATCACTCACTCAACAACTCCCTTTCTCCTTAGAAGATTTTTTTTCTGTGTTCACAAGGTCTGGTTGTGAAGTGTGAGTTTGGTGTGGAGAGCTTCCATCACATGGCGCTTTGTCCAGGGGGACGGGAGATTCCACTTCTCATGTATCTCTACGCATACAACTTTACGTTTATCCAAAAAAATGCTAACATTAAATGAGTCCTTTACTTTCACAAATATAATAAGAAAATGTGGTTTAGTCCAAACGAGTTTTTCATTTTAGTTTAAGTTACATATATTATATCTATGCTACTTTAATCTGCATACACATTTTTCATTAAAAATTAAAATTATGTGAGCCCAAGTGCCCATCAGTAGATGAGTGGATAAAAAAGCTGTGGTGCCCAACTGGCGTGGCTCAGTGGTTGAGAGTTGACCTATGAACCAGGAGGTTGCAGTTCGATTCCTGGTCAAGGCACATGCCTGGGCTTCAGGCTCCATCACTGGTAGGGAGCATGCAGGAGGCAGCCAATAAATGATTCTTTCTCGTTATTGATGTTTCTATCTCTCTCTCCCTCTCCCTTCCTCTCTGAAATCAATAAAAATATTTTTTTTTAAAAAAAGCTGTGGTACTACAGTAGTATTCCACTGTGGTGGAATAAAATAGAGGGAAATCTTAACTTTTTGGACATCATGGATGGACCTGGAGAGTATCATGCTAAGTGAAATAAGCCAGGCAGAGAAAGACAAATACCATATTATCTCACTTATATGTGGAATTTAATGAACAAAATAAACTAACAAACAAGATAGAAACAGACTCATAGAGACAGAGAACAGACTGACAGCTGTCAGAGGGGAGGAGGATTGGGGGCTGGATGAAAAAGGTGAAGAGATTAAGCAAAAAAAAAAACCCAAAAACACACAAAAATCATAGACACAGACAACAATATGGTAATTAACAGAAGGAAAAGGGGTACAGGGAAGAAGGTAAAGTGGTGATAAACGAGGATGACTTGGGGTAGTGAACCCATAATACAATATACAGAAGATATATTATGGAATTGTACACCTGAAACCTATATAATTTTATTAACTAACTAGAGGCCTGGTGCACGAAATTTGTGCATGGGGGTGGGGGAGAGGTGTCCCTCAGCCCAGCATGCACCTTCTCCAATCTGGGACCCCTCAGGGGATGTCCAACTGCTGGTTTAGGCCTGATCCCTGTGGGATCCCTGTGGTATTGGACCTAAACTGGGACTGCTGGCTTCTAACCACTCTGCCTGCCAGCCTGATCAGCCCCTGACCGCTTCCCTGCTGGCCTTTTTGATGCCTAACTGCTCCCCTGCCGGCATGATCATCCCCAACTGCCCTCCCCTGAGGGCCTGATCGCCCCCAACTGGCTTCCCCTGCAGGGGACTGAGGGACTCCGGCTGGACGAGGCAGGGCTGAGGGGACTGGGGGACTGAGGCTGGATGAGGCTGGATGCTGCAGGGACTGGGTAAGGCGGGGCTGAGGGGAGTGGGGGACTCCGGCTGGATGAGGTGGGGCTGAGGGGACTGAGGCTGGATGAGGCGGGGTTGAGGAGACTGGGGGACTCTGGCTGGATGAGGCGGGTTCTGAGGGGACAGGGGGACTGAGGCTGGATCAGGCAGGGCTGAGGGGACAGGGCACCGCCATTGTGGCTGTGGGCACTGCCATATTGTGAGGGCATGGCAGCAATTAGTATATTCCTATTTTATTGGCTGTGGTCGCTGTCATCTTGTGAGGGTGTGATGGTCAATTAGTATATTCCCTCTTTATTAGATAGGCTATTATACCAATAAATTCAATTAAATAATGTATGTGAGTAAATGTATCCTATTTATATTCAAAACCAGATTAGATGTATGTAGATACAGCCTACATTCATGGCTTGGGTTTATCAATTAACATAAAATCTTCATGATTCCACATGTGTATCACCAGTTCTATTCTTTCAACCAAAGTGTAGTCTATGTCTAACTTCCTTTGAAATGTTTTACTTGAAATAGTTAAAATTTCTCCCCTATACATGCCCCAGATCCTTCCCCACCAAATCAGGAAGTCTGTCTCTGCCAGTAGGACAGCCATGATCCTTGTTTCCAAACCTGATGTCATCTTGGATTCATTCCTTACCTTCAGTATTAGTCCAACAACATTAGGCTGTCATCAATCCTGCACTGACAGCCTCGTGAGTACCAAACGGCTTTTTTTTTTTTTTTTGTCTCAGAAGTTGCTAAAACCCAACCCTTTCTCCTCATCGCCCCGTCCTTCTAGTTCAGGTTCCCATCACCTCTCACCTGGATAAAACTACAGTTTATTCTGCAGTTGCCTCTTTCGCCCCCACCCCCCAGCCCCAATCCCACACATACACACCAGCAGACATCAAGACCACCAATATCTAAGCAATATCTTGAAAAGGTCTTCTTTATTAAGTACAGGTACTGCCTAGAAGCACTCACTGATTCACATTATAACCTTGGATCTAAGCTCACTTGCTTGATCACGAGACATTGATTAAACACCTGATATATCTATCAAGACTCTTGCCTTTCCAACCTGCTTCTCACCACTACCCAGTAGGCAATATGGAGTACAGACAGTGCTGAAATCATTTGTACTCCACACTGTGTCTACTGCTCTTTTTTCACCTCTCATCTTTATTCTTCCTTCCTTCAAACCAAATCATTTCTATCTTGGAAAACTTTCCTTATAATTCCAAACTTTATTGACATCCCACTCTTCTGGAAAACAGTCAGTTCAATCCAATTTCATATTTACTCTTTATCATTGAGAACAATTTATTGTCAAACAATTTATAAGCTCATTCAGATGAGAGTCCATGCCATCCATTCTTTATGGAACTCTTTTAAGGGCACCCAGAGTGTTTTGCATGTCGGGGAAACACATTGGTTGATTACTTAGGTCCCTTTCATATTTGCCCTATGTATGCACAAAGAAGCTTTATTAATAATTGTATCTTATTTGGGAACACCAACATAGGGAGGCAGAGCAGATATTGTTAATGATTATCGAGAAAGAACTGTTAGTCTTCAGGAGGGGAAAATGGAGCTGGATAGTTCCTAAAGAAAGTAATTTTGCAAACATCAGGCCACATTTGAAGGTATCTTGACACCTTTCCAAGATAAGGCACACTGTGGTAGACAATTATGTCTGATAGAAAATACATTTTTTGGAGCTGTTGAACTGAGGTTCTTGAGATTACTTGCCTATTCAATACGGGAAGTATGCATACATGTTGGAACTAATAGGGTGTGTAGCGTTATCTACAGCATCCCCGTGGCTGAGATCTTGGCCTTAGCTCCCTGAGTGCAGACCTTGCCAATGTTTCTGGAGAGTCTGGTGAAAAATACAGGAATAAAGATCAGAAATTGCATTTCCTGCTTGCCTTAAATGAGGGGAGACTTGAAGGGTGGAAGTTGCCTACCCCCTTGGCCATGAGAAAATTGTATCAGAGTGTTCTGTTTTGTTCTGGCTGGATAGTGTCTACTTATCAAAAGCAGGAAATTGCATTTTAACTTGGATCTGTAGGATGTCTGCCCTGCCGGGAGGGGCTGGTCTGGTTAGGAGGGTAGACGTGGGAGGAGGACCAGGGCTGAGAACAGTCCGTACTAGACCACTGCAGGAACCCTCAGGAGCTTGGCAGGAACCAAAACTGCATTAAAAAGAAAAACAAAAGCCAGGGGTTGAAGATGTGAGCAAGTCTGTCTCCTCCAGATGTGAAGAGTGTGAGGAGCTATTTTTCTGATCTGGAGGGGAACATTCTTACCAGCTACACAATATGAGTGCTGATTGAGTTATAGTCCAGAAGAGGAAGTAATCGGCAGAATGGTCTGATGCCAGATTATGGGCATCACTAATATTGAGATAGGAGTGTCTACATGCCATGAAAGAGCCTGTGCGGGTGGGGGTGGGAGGTGAAGGGAAAGCATATTTTGTGAGCAGTCTTTTGTTTGTGTTCAGTTTATAATGAATGTGGTAAGAGATGTGAGGGCTAACTTTAGCTAATGAGAAGACAATGGAGGCTATTAAGGAGTTTTAATATACAGGAATATGGAAGCAAAATCACATTTATTCACTCTTCTGTAAACAAAAGCAAATAAATGTTAATTGGACATTTAGCAATTAAAATCTCATCTAATAGAACTCAAAGAACTAGTTGATTCTTACCTTTTAAATAGGTGTTCAGAAAGCATGGCGTTTATTCATTTCCCAAGTCAAAGATATGTGTTTCAAACACATAAAAAAGCAAAGACAGACTCCAAATAAAAAACATATATGTGTATATGTATGTGTGTATACACTTATATACACACATACAGAAATAAAGAAATATGGAATCTGTTAGAAAGCAAAACATCATGAGAGGATATTACTACAATTATACCTAAAAGTCTAAGCTATAAGTATATAATAAATTGTCTTGTTAGACCTTTCATTCTTTTATATTCCTGGAACTCAAACCACATTATAGTTATCATTCTGATGTTACAAGTTAGTGCAAATAATAAATTAAATACACAAAAGCCTATTAGATTTTTCTAAACCATGGATGCCTTTCTTATTAGAATATTGTTTCAACAAGGAAGCCGCTGGAGTGGCATGTTGTCATTCTTTATTTTACTGTAACTGATGTTCCATCTTCTGTGATATTATTAAAGAATTATTAATCAGAAAATAAACCTATTCAACTAAGGTTTATCTTCATTTGAAACGTTCTGCATTTGAGAATGGTGTGCCCAGACTTGCAATGAGATAACTAGTAGGTAGATTTTTAATATAAAAATATAGGCGGAGGCTATTTTGAAGGGACAAGAGAGAGAGAGAGAGAGCACAGATGTAGTTTGTGTCATTTTAAATTATGTTAATGTTTGTAAATCTACTTTATTAAAATGTTAAAGGCCTGGAACTCCATTTTGTATTGTAATATTTCAGGAACACTGAGATGACATTGTTTAATGTCGGCTTTCCCATTGCTGCAGCACCGCCTTCCACTGGAGGTGCCCAGGCTTCACGTATTTATTTCCTGACTTTCATCTGAACAGCTCCGGTTAAAACATAGTTAATGTACCAACTGCAATTAGCCAACTGTCAAAGGCTCAACTCCCAACCGTTGATAAGCTTCATTTAACTAATTTGAGGAGTGGAAGTTTGGATTTTTTTCCAGGAAGGTAGCTTGTTTCCTTATTTCCTGTCAGGAGAGCCGAGTCCTGTGACCTATGGCTAAAAGGGCTCTTTGTAATTAAGACGGGGATTCTCCAGTGAACAGTTCTCACAGTAGGAGGGGACTTTTTTTTTTTTTTTTTAACAGAGAGAGAGCTTCAGAGACTGAGAAGGAGGAGGAAGCACGACACCACTTAACTAAGTAATCGGAGTCCCCTCGCCAGGGCGCCCGCGCCGGCCACCTCCCCGCCGCTGGCCCTGAGGCCATTGGATGGGCCGCGTCTATTCGGAGCGCGCGGGCCTGCGGGCGGTGCTTCCTCCTCGGGCAGTGCTCCGGCGCCAGAAACTGATCAACCGTGGTATATCAATAACATTCTCACACCAGGTTGTGTAAATTGATCTTTTACAATTTCTCTCGGTGACAGTCTCTGTAACCAACAAGATAAATCATTCCTCCTGTGGCTTTTTTATTGATTGCTGAGACCTGTATAAAAATTACACTGTTCAAGCTGCGAAGTGAACATCCTCCTAAAAGAAGACTTTTTATTTACAGTCAAAATATGTTTGGGCCCGGATCAAGCGCAGATTTACTAGTCCAGAACTACAAGAACAGTGAAATCGAACAGCTTTGGAGAAAACAAAAAATTTTTTAAAAAGTCACTACCAAATTCCAGCTGCCGTCACAAACTTCAAGAAAAATCAGGCAATGTGTCTCAAATTAAGACCACGACTTTTTTTTTTTTTAAGGAAAAGCCTTACACATTTAACTTTAAGCTTACCAGCGAACAGAAAGCCAGCTGCTAATAATAATAATAATAATAATAATAATAATAATAATAAACTCTGCAATGGATTTTATTAAACTAACACAAATTGCCTTATGATTACACTCCTAGTTCTTGTTATGATATTAAAAACAAAATCCTAGAGCCCTTTCTATCTCGTCAAGAAAGCTTGGGAAGCTTAGACGAATCATCGAACAATGCACTTCTTTTTCAAGAAGTTTAATTCGCATTATTCTGCCATGATGAAAATATCTTTAGTTATGCTTTAAAAATAATGTAAGTTCTGGAGTACTTATAAGTTTTAAGTGGAGCTGAAATATCAATAATTGATATCTGAATATGTACTTTATATAAATATCATCTTGGAACATAAACTTTTTCTTTTTAATTCTAATTTTATATTGTACTAAAAAGTTAGCATTCGCAGTTTAAAACACCGTGGGGAGCAGTTTTAAAGTGGAAATCCTGTGCATGTTACTCCTCAAACTTCTCGCCCTAACTTTTCCTTCGGGCACAATTCTGAGTCACCTGCTAATAAACGCGGCTGCTTCCTGAGGCAGAAACACAGCTTTAGGCCCAAAGGCCATTTTTTTGGAAAAGTGCAAAAGAAAAATGTTAACTATTTTTGCCTCGTCTCATCAGATGAGCTCGTGGTGTTTATAAATGAGATAACTGCCCTTTTTCTCTGTCCGCGCAGGCCAGGAGGGGTGTTATGTTTCAGCTCCAGCGCGGCTCACAGACCTGAGAGCCAGGCCTTTGTGTACCTCTGAGAGAGGGGCGCGCAGACGGGCCTTTTGTCCTCCGGAGCGGAGCCGGGCCTCTCTGAAGCCGCCCCTTTATTTGCGGTGGAGAGCGGGCCTTTCAGTGGGCAGGCGGCGGGGCGGGAAGGAGGGCTGGCTGTGCGGGCGGCTCCCGGCCGCGGAAAGTGAGAGTGGAGTCGGGCCTGGGGCTCCGCGCCCCTGTCCCTGAGGGAGTCGCAGCAGCGCGCACTGCACTCTCTGGACAATGATAGCGAAAGGGGGGCAGCAACAGGCTCGGAAACAACGCCAGAAAGGGGCTGCTGCGCGCAGCTGTCTCCGGGTGATAAAAAAAAAAAAAAAAAAAAAAAGGCCTTGCAACCGCCCTCTCCTAGTCACCGGAAGGCTCAGCCCCGGCAGCAGGGCCCGCCTCGGTCCCGGGCGCCTGGCCCGGCTGCGCGGCCGTCTTCTCCCACGCCCGAGGCCGCGCTCTCCGCGGGGCTTCCCTACTCCTGCGCGTTCCCCTGGGCACTGAGTCACCCCCGAGCGCTAGTGGAGAGCTCCCCCGGGGTGGGGTGGGGTTTGGGTATTTGGGGCTCGGCGTTCGCTTTGTTCCCTCCTCGCGTGGGATGAGGAGTGCCTGGCGCCCACTCGGAGGCGCATCCTCTCCAGGGCTCCCCCGCGAGGGGGACCCGCTAGCCGCACTTTGTCGCGGGCGTGGGCCAAGGCCGCGGCCTTTGCCGCTCTCGCCGCCCAAGGAGGGAGCCCTCGGGCTCGGGGCTCGGGGGCTCGGGGGCTCGGGGGCTCGGGGGCTCGGGGGCTCGGGGTGGGGGTGCGCCCCAAAGACCCGCCTGGTCGGCCCCGCGCCCGGGCCCCGCGCACAAAGCGCGGAAGGGCCAGCCCCGAGCCGCCAGCCAGTGGCCTTGTTGCCAAACCACCTAGTGGGAACCTGGGGGCGCGGAGGTCAGACAGGAGGGACAATGGCCATGGCAGGGGCCAAGAGTGAATTCCGGGCAAGCTGAACCCAGGCTCCAGGTCGAGCAGAATGGGGTGGCACTGAAGTCGGGAGCCCAGAGGGGCCCCAGAGAGGGCGGGGCTCCCACCCACAGCCGGGAAAGGCATGGCCCAGATTGAAGGAGTGATTGCTGCTGCTGCTCGCAGAAGGATTTTTTTCTTTTCCTTTTCCTTTTTTTGTAAACATGTTTTAGTGCAGATCCTATCAGACGGACAGGATGAGAAAATCACTAAATGGGCCTTGTTTCCTCACAAAAGACAGAGATATAGACAGGTAGGTAGATAGATATAGATATAGAGAGATAGCAAAATACCTTTTGAAGTGTTTTATTTTAAATCAAAACAGTTTTCTAGGGGAAATATATGTATGTATATTTCATTCTCAGAGAAATAAAGGACATAAGGTGCTCCTTCTGGTTTGTATTTAGAGTGTGTGTGTGTGTGTGTGTGTGTGTGTGTGTTGTCTTATTTAATCTTTCCAGAGAACAGAGACACAAAAAGAAGGGGGTTCAGGGGTGAAGGGGGGGGAAGCTCATATGAGAAGGATTTAAGTGAGCATTTAATTTGAAAATTTACATTTTTTTAAAAAGTTTGCCAGGCCCTAGCCGGTTTGGCTAAGTGGATAGAGCACTGGCCCATGAACCATAGGGTCATGAGTTCGATTCCAGTCAAGGGCAAGTACCTGGGCTGCAGGCTCCATCCCCAGCCTGTGGGGGTGTCTCTGGGCGGCAACCAATCCTTGTGTCTCTCTCACACTGATGTTTCTCTCTCTGTCGCTCCCCCTCCCTTCCACTCTCTCTAAACATCAATGAAAGAATATCATCAGGTGAGGATTAAATATATATATTGTTGTGGCTAGTTGGCGTCTTAAATAAAAAAAGTTTGCCAGAAGAACATCACTACATGTAGCCAGCTATCTGGTTTTAATACGATGATTCAGGCATCTCCTCCTACTGCAGGCTTGTGGCTGCCAACACCCCCCACCCAGCATGACTTTCCCAAACAGGAATTTCAGTTAAATGAGCCCAAAAGTTGGTTGCTAGATATGGGAACTATTTACCTCTGAAATTGTGTTTGCATGTGCTGTGGTTGAAGGAGTTTTTCTTTCCTTTTTTTTTTTTTTTTTTTTTTTTTTTTTTTTTGGTGGGCAGGCTTCTTTTGAGTACCGGACAGGTGGTGACCGGATGGTTTCAGGATGGGTTTGCTGGTATCCTAAGTGAGAATGACCACTTCGTCTCCAGTCCTGTGACTTCTCTCTTTAAAGGTCCTAACTCACATTACCCACAAATTGGCACGGCCCCAGCTACACTGCTAAGAAATGAATTTGCAAAGACTGCACCCCTTGTCTCCCTGACGGCAGGACCCTCTGCCCCAGGTCAGGTTCCCACTGCCCCAGGTCAGGGTGCCTCCGCGGCAAGAAACAGAAACAGGGGAAACAAGCCAGGGATGCTATTTGATCTACCTGCCTCTGACCCCTCAACACCCCAGAATGAGCCGAGAAAGCCACCCTCCTTCGTTGAGTAGAGAGGGGTGTGGCCACAAAAAACTGGAGATGCTAGGTAAAAAGGCCTAGAAGAGCAGGAGGACAAGAAAGAAGGGGTGATGCTATAGAAGACGCATGACCACTTAACTGGGGGTAAACTGAAGGACCTTTGGCTGGTTTGATTGATTTTCCTCTTTTATTATCCTCTGCAATCTAAAGCCTAAAGTTACCTAAGAGAGGGTGAGCTTTTCTTACCCCCCGTGCAATATAGAGAAAGAAACTGTAGGCGTGAGGGGCCTTTCCAGGAAGCAGTGTGACCTCGTGCTCTCCATACAGAGCCACACCATTAGATAAACACGTGTGTGAGCGTTCTTCCTGAAAGCCTGAAGCAGAAACTCACTTCTAAGGTAAACCGGATTGAGTTCCCCTTTCAATCTGATCACCTTCATGTCCTTGGCCTGCTTCCTGAGGGTTGGTGATAATTGGGGCAGAGGGTTAGTGGGAAACCGAGAGGCAAAGAACAAGATACACTAGTATGTTCTAAATTAAGCTCTCTAAATTAAGATGGACAACAATTTTGTTCACATCCTTCAGGTGCTTTCCAAAGATTCCTATTAAAATTCACATTTTCTCATAATTTATATAGAAAGCAATGCCAAAAGCATGTCTTCCAAACTATGGGAAAACTATCTACAAACAATATTCATATAGGACAAACACAAATGTCTTTGTAATGAAGTCAGGGAAGTGGGAAGTGGGAGGTAGTAATTTGTAAGTTATAGCCTATTATGTTTATGAATACAATATTGATTTTCAGAAACAGACACAAATGCCAAATTTCCTATTTCCAAAACCTTCCGTGGAAAGCAACTGTGTGTATTATAGGAGGACAGTGCGAGGGTTCCACTTGCTGGTGTGTGAAGCTGGAGAGTTCTGTTCTCCAACAACTTTCTTTTGAACAGTTGAAGAGTGTGGCTGTTACCTTGCGTGGTTAAAAGGTCAGGGTACAAAATACCCTGGAAGACTAAATTAAAATTAATATTACTACAGACTTCCCAATGTATCCTGTTTAGTCACTCTGAAGAAGTAAAAAGACCTTTGACATCACAGCACTTTTTGTGGTCCTGTTGTAACCATTCTTCACCTCCTGTTATTTAAACACTAGAGGCCCGATGCACGAAATTCATGCAAGAGTAGGCCTTCCTTCCCCTGGCTACCAGCACCAGCTTCCCTCTGGCCCCAGAGACCCAGGCTTCATAGGGAATGACTTCCGGTCTAATTAGCATATTACCCTTTTATTATTATAGATAGGGGAGTAGAGTGCGTGCAGAGTTGTCCTTTCATGTGAGTGAACTTCTCGCCCCAAGGGAAAAGGCTGGATCCACTTCGGTCCTTTAGTGAGTCCATTCAGTGGTTCCATGGGAAAAGCATAAAGCGTTTCTCTATCTCTTACCTCCTTCCAAGTTGTTGAAATACTAGCTTTAAAAAGAGAAAGAAAAATACAATAAGAGACATTATTATTCCAATCTTCTGTTATAAGCATGTCACGTGTTCCTGAAGAATTGTTGGCGTGGCGAAAGAATAATAAACGTGACATGTGGAAGAAAGACAACACAGCCGCGAGGCCTGTGGTGGAGCGTGCAGAACAATAGGCAGCCTCTACGGGATCTCCGTGTCCTGCCCGCCGCCCCGTCAGTGTGCCTCTGCTAAGTCGCTCAGCCTTTGGAGTCTCAGTTTCCCAGGGGCAAAATGGCAGTTATTATAATAACCCTCCTACCGCTATTTTGCAAAGAACAATGATTACAAACTAATGCAAATCATCCTGTGTGCGTTGAGAATGACATACAAGTGCTCCGAAATATCATGAGCTTGTAGTTCACAATACACTTTCCAGAAACAACAGGCAGATGCTGAAAGCATGGAATGATAACAGGAATTAGGGACCACCAAGCAAATTGGAACCAAGAGGATCCTTTAGAAAGAATCCATGGTGAGCCACTGTGCCAAAATAGGGACAGAGAAAGGAGAGTTAACTCGTTTTTTCATGTAAGTTACTGTCAAAAGCAATTCGGGTACAACAAACCATAAGACACACTTAGTGTAGTTAATCTACGATTCTGTGGAAATACTGGATAGATGTTACATATTTTACCTGTGGAAAACAGATACACAACTTAGAGAAGGTATTTTATGTTAAAAATATAGAATGTCTTATTTAATATCTACAGATCACGTGTTGTTCTGCGATCAAGGAGGGTTTACATGTGGCTTTTTTAAGATGAAACGTAATGATTAACTAAATGTTCAGTAATGGTTTACTTTAGTTTGCTTCTGAAGAATCAAAATTATCTGATTTAAAGATGTTATACTGAAAAGCACACTTAAAACTATATTTTTATAAAAACTCAAAACTGCAGAAAGATGACATAAGGAACTTATAAAATGTTAATGATAAAACAGTTAATAGTGTGCACCACAGACAGAATTATTGCAAATCAATTTTAAAAAGATAAATAACTTAGTTGATGAATAAGGCCAATTGACATGAACAAGCAATTAGCAAAATAATAAAAAATTGTCCAATTCACATATGAATAAATATTTAACCTCAATAAGAAAATAAAATGCTCTGTGCCATGCTTCAGGTGGTAAAAGAATACACTGATACTTAATCAGAAGTAGTTTATTAAATACTTTAATAAAAAATACTGTGCCTTTATTCCAGTTACTTCACTTTCATGTTAAAAAAAATCATTGCCTGCCGGAACCGGTTTGGCTCAGTGGATAGAGCGTCGGCCTGCGGACTGAAAGGTCCCAGGTTCGATTCCG
The DNA here is from genome assembly GCF_963455305.1 of Plecotus auritus. Classification (NCBI taxonomy): domain Eukaryota; kingdom Metazoa; phylum Chordata; class Mammalia; order Chiroptera; family Vespertilionidae; genus Plecotus; species Plecotus auritus. The sequence goes on from NC_137782.1 coordinate 106,249,741, forward strand.
GTCAAGGGCTTGTACCTTGGTTGCGGGCACATCCCCAGTGGGGAGTGTGCAGGAGGCAGCTGATCGATGTTTCTCTCTCATCGATGTTTCTAACTCTCTATCCCTCTCCCTTCCTCTCTGTAAAAAATTAATAAAATATATTAAAAAAAAATCATTGCGCCCTAATATTTAACTATAAGGAGGATTATTACAGCATTGATTATTTATTGTGTAATTACAAATAACTCTAAAGTGCAACAATGGAGCAACTTATTCATAAACTATGGTATGTGCATAAAGTGCGTTATTATCTAGATAACAAAAAATATGCTGTGGAATAGAAGAACACATATGAAATTAAAGGATTTTTTAAGTGGGTTAGATGCAAAAGTAGGTGAAAATCAGCATAAAGGGTATGGTCCTATTTTGAGGAAAGAAGTATCAGGAAGGACAGGCTGGATTATGTTGCACTGTAACAAATACTTAGAATTTTAGTGTCTTATAACAACAAAGGTGAGTTAGGCTTCTCTTGGGGCAATTGGGAGCTCCACTTCCATCTCCTCACTCTGTGACCCAGAGTGAGGCAGTCATCATCTCAAACACTGCCCGCCACCATGGCGGTGGGAAGAGAGCTCCACTTCCAGTCCCTTAGCCACTAACCACATGCAGCTACTGCCCCTTGAAATGGGGCCTGCAGGAACTGAGATTGCTATAAGTGTGGAATATGCACCTGATGTCAAAGACTTGTAGAAATCATAATTGTAAGAAAAGAATATAAAGTATCTCAGTCATTTTATGTTGATTAATGTTAACATGATAATATTTTAAATATTTTAGTTTAAAGAAAACAGATTATTAAAATCAATTTCACCTCTTTTTTTTTTTTTTTTTTTTTTTTTACTTTTTGTGGTACTAAAAATTTTTAAATGACATATATGGCTTACATTTGTGTGAGCTACGGTGTTTTAGAGCAGTGGTCACCAACCTTTTGGACCTCACGGACCACCAGTGGCCCGCAGACGACCTGTTGGCAACCACTGTTCTAGAGTGTCTGGTCCTAGAAATTAAATGCTGCACATCTGGCTAGACTCAGTCACATGACCCACACAATCAGGAGAGGTCCAAAAAATGCAGTCCTACAGTGCACCCAGAGGGCAGCAAACTGAAAATATTTGCTGAGTAGTCCTAATAAGTGCCACAAAATAGAGAGAGGGAGGGGAGGAGGAAGGGATGAAGGAGGAAGAGCATGCACAAAGTTTTGGAAAGTATATTTGAGATAATCTGTGTTAAATACAGGCTATTTGCTATCAGAAAATTTAACTGGAAATCCCTGCTATGCAAGATGTAAGATGTAATTGCTTTAACCTCTAGAGCAATTGCAGGAGTTATGAGATGACCTTGTAATGGCTGAAAGCAAAATGCTACATATATTAAGACACTGGGCAGAAAAAAAAATGATTAGCAACAATCTGGAGTAGAAAAGCCAAAATACACAGACACATACACACAGACATTCACATACACAAGGACAGGCATTTGCAGAGAACACACATTGATTTGCTATTGAGCTGTTTCTTAACTTGGCAACTCTATGTAGTATCCTCCAAGATGAGAAGTGACAAGGCTTGGTTGGTTGATTGATGGATACTCTTCTCATAAGGAAAGCTGAGGGGACCAGCAAATGCATATCTGTGTACAGATGTGTCCAAACATAGTGAGAAACCTAGAATGACACACTCCAAAAGCTTTATTATATCCATCACCTTGGTAATGGGATCCCCTGTGATTTCAAATTTATTCTTTTTTGCTTATTTTTAAATCACTGTCAAGAAACTAATGATGTTCAAAATTATTTGTCATACCCTCTGCCCCAGCCTCAAAACAATATGCAGGCATACTAATTTCCACTACAGAAAGGCAAGATAAAATACTGTGTACTCTAGAGGCAGCCCACCAAATTCAAATTGCTAGCAGTATGACCTTTGACCTATTGTGTGATTTCTCTTCCTCCATTAATCCATCTGTAAAATGGGGATATATTCATAGCTACATCATAGGGTTGAGTATAAAAATCCAAATGAGTAAAGACGTAAAAGTCCAGCTACAATGTATCACTAAATTTTCATTACTAAATTCTAACTATCTTTCAGTTTTCAAATTTAAAATAAACTAAAATCAGCCAAACTATATTCCAATCTCCAGCCGATGTTTGGAGAAACATTTGCAGTATTTGCTTCATCTTTACTCATCCCTTCTCTTAAAGTGTATTTTCTAACTTGGAAATACACTTTCCCCTCATATCTGCACAAGTCATTGAATTGTCAAGAAAAAAATACAAAGATTTTTACATTTTTGCAGCTGTCTCCTGAATTAACACTCTACTTCTGAATTTAAGGAAGCAAAGCACCATTCAGTGTTTTAAGAGTGAATGAAATATAGAAAAATAAGAATGGCGTTGACAAGTTAACATTCATTTGAATGACACCAGAGAAATAAAAGTCTGTAGATGAGTACTTTCCTTTAAATGGTCTTACAGGTTTTCAAATGTCTAGACAAGTCTTGTTTCATTCTCTTCAAATTTACAAGTAAATATTTTTTTAAGACATGGAGTTAATAACCAGGTGAGTTAAAACATTAAAAGCTATCATGGTTTGCTCAATTGAAGTTCCAAGTTTTGCTATACAAAACTGACTTAGAGTTACAATAAAACATAGCAATATCATGCAATACCAAATTTGTATTTCTCAGTTCAATTACTTTTATTTTCAACCTATAGGCAACTAAGACATGCCTGAGTGAAATTTCCTAGGAGCCAAATAATTAATCCACTCACCTTTGATAATGGTATACAAATTGTTTTCAACCTTAGGCTTTAAAAGGTATGTCATATAGTTTCAGATTAATAAAGAAAAACACCCTGTAATTTGTTGCGTTTGGAATGGAGCTACCTCCCTCCCTCAATATCCTAACAGAATCCTTGCAGAAGTGTCCCTGCAGAGCCGTGCAGCCACTGTGCCAAGACAGGCACATGTGCCAAGACCGACAGAGGGCACAGGGAGGGTAAACCCTGAAAGGCCTAGCCGTTTGTTGGCCTGCTGTACCCCCAAAGTGAAATCAAGAATTGAAAGGAATTGTAGGCTTAAATTCAATCCAAATAAACACTTTCAAATCAATTATTTTACTATTTGGAGTAAAAAATAGAATTTTCTGGTCAAATATTTTGGTTCTTTGCCTCTCTTTTATTATTTCTCGCGTGTGGTCTTATTTTAAGTTCCATTAAGGCAATGCACATATGCCAGCCATAAAATGCAGATATTAAGAGATTTTATTCATAACAGACTAAATTTGTCTCTTGTGAAAGATAAAAACACTTTAAAGTTGATGACTCTATGATCTTAAGTAAAATCCTCATTCAAATGTGATTGCTTTATAGGTTTCTGGTCAGAGTAATTTGTGTTCTTCCTATATATTATTCCAACTATAATAAAGCTGTTTATGCAAATTGAAATTGTTGCTATTGCAGAATGTTTCCAACCATGTAAGTTGTAATGTTAAACTCCCATTCAAGATCAAAATTCCACATATTTACAACCACAAACATCCAAAACTCACACTTCAACATCTGTGTTCCTGCTAACTTCCACTCCAGTCTATATCATGCTTTTTCATAAGTGGAAGGGGAAAAATTGAGGTAAGTACAATTCAATAATTATAATAAATATTTCCCAAATGTTTGCTATGGCATACATTTTATCAATTGATAATACTTAGAAACTGCACTAGAAAAGCAAAAGCCTTAAAAGTTTGAAAAATTCTAATAGCAAGCACACTGTGGTTCAAAGTTTTAAAGCCTTTTGAAACCCCACAACATACACAATTCATCAAAAATTATGTCATTTTTCTAAATTCCTTTTAACTTTGAAATTTATCTGATAATGTATATTTTTGCATTCTCAATAATACCTTTACTTTTTCATATTTCTTCCCATTGAAAAGTCTACTAAACTAAACACCTTCACAGTAAATAACTTAAGATGATTACATGTGTAAACTTTTGTTCTGAGATCTTTTAAAATAGTTCAATGTTTCACATTTCTGCACCAAAGTATGTTAACCTAATTATGAATTATTAAAACTCGGACTATAGTGCACCTGGACAACCTGATTTGTCTGCTGATTGCCTTGATCATCTCTATTATTCCTTCCACTGGGTTCTGTTCCCTCTGAATTTGGAGGGACACAAGGAAGGCAATAGGTATTGCAGAAACAGGGAGTAAAATGGTAGGCTGCTCAGACACACGAGCCAATCGCTGACTTCTGGAGAGGATACTACAAGCTGCCTGAGAGCAATGACTCCAGATCTTCTCTGACTGTACACCTGGTCACTCTCAGGTGTCACTCACCTTCAATGCCTGAGCCAAGCCATCCTCAGTTACTATGGTTTTCCACCCAGGAATTCTCTCTATTTTCTAGTCCCACTACAAGATTCAACTCATGATGCCTCCTCTATCAAGGCTTTCTCATCTAACATCTCCTACTTAGCACTGTTTCTTAAGAACCTCAGTCATTTCTTCTGCATAACATGCTGTGGCCTTAGTTCTGCCATGAAGTCTCTGTGTTGTCCTTAATCATTTAGCCTTCCTAAGTCTAGTTTGCTCATTTATAAAATATGAACAAATTATAATAACAAGCAACATCTTCATTTTGGCCATTATTACTTGTGTAAATTCCATTGCACTGACATGAGTAAACTATACTAATAAAAGGGTAATATGCAAATTGGTCATGACGCCCTCACAGTAACAACCGAACAGCAGGCTGCGTGGAGTGACCAGGCCAGCAAGGGGGTTAGCGAGGGACAACCAAACAACTGACTAGCAGGCTGTGTGGGGCAACCAGGCCAGCAGAGGGGGCAGTGAGGGGTGACCAGGCCAGCAGAGGGGGGCAGTGAGGGGCGACCAGGCCATCAGGGGGGGCAGTTAGGGGCAATCAGGCTGGCAGGCAGAGGTGGTTAGAGGTGATCAGGCTGGCAGGGGGGAGGGCAGTTAGGGGTGATCAGGCAGGCAGGTGAGTGGAGAGGAGCCAGCAGTCCAGGATTATGAGAGGGATGTCCAACTCCCACAGCAGGAGTGCCGCACAGCTGACAGACCTGTTCCAGCGGCCGGCCAGCCCGGTGGCAGCCACTCACTCCCTCAGTAGTCCTGCAGGTCCAATCTCTAGAGAACAGGCCAGCCACCGTAGGACCAGAGCCGCCAGCAAGATCCCGACAGCACCGCCAGCCTCCTAGAAGTCGGCCTCGGGCACTGCAGCCACTTCCCCTCCCTAGAGGCTCCCCAAGGAAGAAATGATATAAAAGCACCACCAGGTGGCTCCCGACAACCAGTGCAAATGTCAGCGGGGCAGATCTGGATCCCGGGCTGGCAAGGGCATCCCACCACCCACCTGGAGGGCCGATCGCTTTTCAGCACCTTCCCCCCTGGGGACCCTACCCATGCACAAATTCGTGCACCAGGCCTCTAGTTTTTATAAAAGTGACTAAATGCATATGAAATATTCAGACAAATGAGCTACATCACTGCATCCTAGTGGTGCATGGGTTTGTTTTATGACTTTTTCCTGGTTATCTCTTTCAACAAAATAACAATGAGCATCACTGGGAAGTTGAGGCCCAAAAAATAAAGTGCAGTAGGAATAAACATGAAGTTATACATTAAGTTTGAAAAACAGTTCCAGAAGTGGAGGATTTATACACTGAACAGGCATCTTTATTAAGCACCCACGAGGATCAGGCTGGGCTCTGATAACACAACAATTTTAAAAAGTCCCCATGTTTAGTGACCCTGCAGTTTCACAATACCTACTTTTAGCCGCTGAGCTTATGTTGCCTCTCAGTCTAATACATGATAGGGCTCTGTTCCAGCGAAGCTTATGACACAATTGAGACAGCAGGAGAACTATTAAATATAAAAAAGCATTTTTCTTCCATGAAATCTGTAAGTATAATAATATAGTGAGCATTTTCTTTGTCAAAAACCTGACTCATGACTTACTGCGTCTTTATAAGGATGCCCTAAGCATTGGGATTTTTTTCTTTTAATGGTAGAGTAGTAAGGCACCCAAGGGTACCTGATATCTGTCATTAAACCTCGCTACATACTCCTCCATGGAGCACTCTGACTACTCTGGTGCCAGGTATTCTCAGCAAGCACTGTGAACAGTATGCTCTTTATAAATAAGTTTTTAAAAGCGTCTAAGGAATTACACTAAAATGCAGGGTGAAATTCTAGGATATTTTTTCACTTTAATATATTCTACATTTTTCGCATATTCCTCACAATGTTCACATGTGTGTGTTTTTTAATCAAATAAACAGCATATATGTTGGGATTTTTTAGTCCATAGGATTATGATTTTTGCTTTGAAAATACCTAGAAACAAAAGGAAACTAAAGAGGTGTATGGAGCAATGGTGGCTTGTTTTATTGCATGATTTGTTTTCCCATGTTTTCTGAAATGAGCTTTTTCTTAATATGTCCATTTTTATTAAAATGGAGCCATAGACAAGCTAAAGAAGAAGGAAGCTCTAGAAGCGTTCTCCGTGGGGAGGCTCAAGGTCTGAAATCCGCCCCCTGCTGAGGTAGACTGCCCAGAGCTGGGCTCCCAGCCCGGAGAGGGCCTGCACCCTGGAAGGTGGGACTGAGACCCTCGCTGGAGGTGTATCCCCTAGAAAGGAGTAAGGACGCCCTTTCAGAGAGAGAAAGGACACCTGGGTGGAGAGTGCGGAGAGGCGCAGAGTGGAAGCTGGAGAAATGAGGCGCAGACAGAGAGGGGCAGGGTGGGATCTTGTGTGGCGCTGCTGTTATAAATGGAAAAGCGGACCGGGGGCGGGGTGGGTTTAAAGGTAAAGGTCAGGGCCACACTGAGATGAGCGATGTGGAATGCAGCCGGTCACTTCTTCAGGAAAACAAGCTGGCGGCGTCGGTGAAGGGACGAGGCAGGGTCCCCTCTGGGCCTCACCGGGTGGGCGCAGCCGGAGGACCTGGTGGAGCCCAGCCTTCCGCACTGCAGCTGCTTCGGGGCTGGGCCAGCATTCTCTTCCCTCTCCTCTCCCTTCCCAGTGTTGCCTGGCAGCTCTGGAGCAGGCGAACCCCAGTATGCGCTGTGGCCTGGGCATTGCAGGGGGTGGGTGGCTCAGTGCCTCAGACCCCGCCTTGAGGAGCTCGCAGAACGGCTGCCTCTTGCAGGCATTATGGATTGAGTAAGAAATGGAGCCTTCTGGAATCCACAGGGAGCCACAGCCCCTTTGTCGGTGAACTCTGACCAAACCAGAGCTGACACCACCGGGTCTCCTGCAGGAGGAGAAGAGCTCATCATTCCAAGATCACCGGCACAGAAGGTTCAGCTCCTCTCTTTTCATAAAGATCGCTTCTGGATCTGACTCATAAATGTGTTTATTTTTCGTGAAAGAAATAGTGCACTCCATTTCTTTAAGTAAACTGCTTATTCTAAATTTACCTGAATTTTCAAAACAGTCTATAACTGACAACTCCTCTGTGGCCTGGTAGGAACGGACTTCCTGAGGGTTTTGCCAGGAGGCCTGGCCTCCGCCAGCCCGGGAATAGCATCGTACCCTTATTACCAGCTTCACTGTTTCCATTCCAAGCCTGGTAAATACAGGGCTACGGGAAAGAAAAATTAATGGGAATATTTTCAAACCTTCAGAAAACTAGGGATTTGATATTTGGCAACAGGGCTAAGAGGGTGGTTAAGGAAAAAAAGTGCAAATGCTCAAAACTTTCTTTGAGGTAGAGTTTGAATCCAATTGACTCCATTCTTTTTTCACACTGGCACTAGCAAGGGTGCATTTTCCATGCTAACAACTCTTCCCTTATTCTATGGAATGTTTCATTTACCCTTTGAAAGAAAGTATGATTTGTTCCATTTTTCCATGTGCAATTTCTGTGCTATTTACAGACTAAGATAAGAATCAAGAAGGATTCAGATTGCCAAAAGCACAAATTCAAGGCTAAGAGAGGAAATCAGAGTCCAAGTCCCCACGTGGACTGACACACCAGAATTCTCCCTGCAGAGCCCAGCGGCTCTGCTCCATCCGCCCGTGCTACCCTGCGTAACAGAGAGATTGTCCCAATCACCCACTGAGCCACAGCACAGACTAACCGAATCAAAGAGTGTGTGGCAAAGCATCACATCTCCCGGCGGATTTGTTGAACAAAGCTACCAGAGAGTTACTAGTGGAAGCATTGTAGTGTTAACCTAGTCACTCTCTCCCTCAGTGAGGATAGTGTGATGTGAAAACACCAGTCACTATGCTTTGCAAGTACATCATGCCTATCACCAAAGATCTAGTTGAAAGTAATCCCTGTTGATACAACAGACAATATCTAACTAGGCCTTTATTTCTTTAAATAAAAATCTGTATGCTGACCAAACTCAGGCCTGTGACCAAAACAGCGGGACAAGCAAGCTCAGCAAGCACGAGGGCCCAGTGCAATCTCCTCTATAAGCCCCATTTTGTTCGGCCAGTCTAGCACTGAGCGCTGCTTACATAAGCCTGCCTCTCCTCCGCTCTCAGCTCTGGATCTGCACCTCCTGAATGACTTCCTTTCTATCCCAGTCTCCACTCAGCTGTCTGGGCAGCACCAGCGGGGCATTCCTCACTCATGCCAGCCGTCCTGCTCCCAGCTTGTGACTCAGAGCATGTGCTGCCCTGATCAGTCCCCATAGCACAGAGAAACTGCTCTGGCTTGTTCCGACAAACATGTTAATTGCCATCACACTCCCAGGCAACATGAAGGGTCTCTTTCTTACCCTACTCAGTACGTACACCCGGATTCAACACAAACCATAGCCTTCACCCCACAGAGTCAAGTATAAGTTCCCTCTTTTCTAAACAGCACACATTATTTCAAGTAAAAAAAGAAAAAAGGTCATGGCTTAAGCACACACACACACACACACACACACACACACACTTCACATCCATAGTCTTTTGAAATCCACCGTTACACTGGTGGATACAATTTATCAGCCTTAGCAATTAAAGAGTTAGGATCTGGATGTAGCCTAGCGTCTTCAGGTAGAGTCGGCCTTCCTGCTCTCGGTTGCCCCATCCCCATAGCCCTGTCCGCACTCTTTTCCCTGCCTTGGGTTCTGAGAATCCTTGTATCTGAGGCAGAAAGCCTTCCCTCTGCTCCCGCTTAACATGTCAAGAGCCAACACTTAGGCCTACTCAGGGCATAGACCCAGAGTTGGTGCCCAACCATGAGAGAGATTAAAAATGGGTCTTACTTTCAGCCTGGGGACCCAGTCATATGAAAGTTATAGTAAAGGTGACTACCAAATGAACAATATCCTACCTAATAAAAGAGTAATATGCAAATTAACCATCACTACACTAGACCCACAAGACACACACACCAGCCAATCAGGAGCGAGTATGCAAATTAACCCAACCAAGATGGCTGAGGCCACGGAGTGAGCAGGAGGCTTGGGTTTTCCCGGCAATGGAGGAACCCAAGCTTTCCGCACACCCTGGGAGGCCCAGGCCTCCACTCAAGGCTACAAAGTTTCAATTATAGAAGATAAATAAATCCCAACAAAAATGGCTGCAGCCATGGAGCTGGAGAGAGCAGGAGGCTTCAGTTGCCCCTGGCAATGGTGGAAGCCAAGCTCCCGCAGCCCTGGTCTGCCTTGGCCTCCACTCAAGGCTACAAAGTTTCAATTATAGAAGATAAATAAATCCCAGGAAACCAAGATGGCAGCATAGGAAAGCACCTAAACTGCTGCCACACACAACAATTTCAAACTACAACTAAAAGACAGAACGGACACCATCCAGAACCACAGGAAAGCTGGCTGAGTGAAAATTCTACAACTAGAAGGAAAGAGAAAAGCTCACAGAGAATTGGAGGTACGGCAAAGGGTCTTTGTGCACGCAGAGAGGAAGGGTGGCTGAGAGCCTGGCTGACTTTCTCTGGCAGAAGGGGGAAGGAAGCCCCCGACCGCACTGAACCCCAGTTCTGACTGCACTGAACCCCAGTCCCAGGCGAAACCCCATGGACCCAGGCTCATACGGGGGAGTCTGGACTGTCAGGTAGAGAGAAAGGCACCCGGAGACTCGGAGACCCGGGGGAGACCTGGGGGAGCCCCGGCAGGCAGGGTTATGGAGGCGCGTGCGCCAGTGAGCACAAAGGCTGCGGAGGTTGCCACAGGCTTTCCCTAGCAGAAGGGAGTCCAAAGCTCCTGAATGCACTGAACCCCAATTCTGATTGCACTGAACCCCAGTTCCAGGCGAGCCCCTGGGGACCCACGCTCTTGTGGGGGGCATCTGGACTCTCAGGCAGAGACTCGGGAGCCGGGGAAGGCAGAGGTCTGCAGGCACGCACGCGCGCAAGGGCAAGGCTGACTGGAAGCCAAGACTATCTGCTCCGCCCTGAGACTCCACCCCATCCAAGCTGAGCACAGAGGCTACTGCAATTTGGCAAGTCTAATCCTATAAGGCTGTCTCCAGCACCGAACTTCTCCCAGAGTAGACACAGCTGATCTTTACAGCCAACTGACCTGGAGGTCAATTCCTCCCAGTGATACCAACAACAATCAAGACTTAACTACAACAAGGCTGTACACACAGTCCACAAAGGGGTGCACCAAGAGTGTCCACCTCAGGTTAACTGGGGAGGCCGACCCACTGGGCCATATAGGAAACCTAGCACACAAATCTACCCTACCAACTCAGAGAAGCAGTGAAAATGCGGCATCAAAGAAACAGATCACAAACGAAAGGAATGGAGGAAAACAAACGACTGGATATAGAATTCAAAACCACGGTTATAAGGCTTTTCAAGAATATCCTAGAAAAGGCCAATAAATATAACGAGACCCTCGAAGATATGAAAAAGGACCAACTGGAAATTAAACATACACTGACTGAAATAAAAAATATTATACAGAGACCCAACAACAGACTAGAGGAACACAAGAATCAAGTCAAAGAATTGAAATACAAAGAAGCAAAAAACACTCAACCAAAAAAGCAAAAAGCAAAAAAAAATCCAAAAAGTTGAAGATAGTGTAAGAAGACTCTGGGACAACTTCAATCGTACCAACATCAGAATTATGGGGGTGCCAGAAGAAGAGAGAGAGCAAGATACTGAAAACCTATTTGAAGAAATAATGACAGAAAACTTCCCCCACCTGGTGAAAGAAATAGACTTACAAGTCCAGGAAGCTCAGAGAACCCCAAACAAAAGGAATCCAAAGAGGACCACACCAAGACACATCATAATTAAAATGCCAAGAGCAAAAGACAAAGAGAGAATATTAAAAGCAGCAAGAGAAATACAGTTAGTTACCTACAAGGGAGCACCCATACGATTGTCAGCTGATTTCTCAACAGAAACTATGCAGGCCAGACAGGAGTGGCAAGAAATATTCAAAGTGATGAATAGCAAGAACCTACAACCAAGATTACTCTACCCAGCAAAGCTATCATTCAGAATTGAAGGTCAGATAAAGAGCTTCACAGATAAGAAAAAGCTAAAGGAGTTCATCACCACCAAACCAGTATTATATGAAATGCTGAAAGGTATTCTTAAAGAAGAGGAAGAAGAAAAAAGTAAAGATAAAAATTATGAACAACAAATACATGTCTATCAACAAGTGAACCTAAAAATCAAGTGAATTAAAAACCTGAGGAACAGAATAATCTGGTGAATATAATAGAATCAGGGACATAGAAAGGGAGTGGACTGATAATTCTCAGGGGGAAAGGGGTATGGGGGGAAGTTCAGGAAGAGACTGGACAAAAATCATACACCCATGGATGAGGACAGTGGGGGGGAGGTAAGGGTAGAAGGTGGGGTGGGAATCAGGTGGAGGGGAGCTATGGGGGGGGGAGGAGAAACAATTGTAATAATCTGAATAAAGATTTATTTTAAAAAATAAATAAATAAAATAAATCCCAGGTACCAGGGCCTCCACTGGGGGGCACGGCCAGCCTGCAAACCACCACGGGCCCCTCGCCCGGGCCACCCCACACCCCCAGGGAACCCCCACCCTGGTCCGGGACACCCTTCAGGGCAAACCAGCCGGCCCCCACCCGTGCACCAGGCCTCTATCCTATCTAATAAAAGAGTAATGTGCAAATTGACCATCACTCCAACACACAAGATGGCTGCCCCCATGTGGACACAAAATGTCCACCACAAGATGGCCAGCAGGGGAGGGCAGTTGGGAGGGACCAGGCCTGCAAGAGAGGGCAATTGTGGGCGATCAGCCCAGCAGGGGAGGGCAGTTAGGGGCAAACAGGCTGGCAGGGGAGCAGTTAGGCATCAATCAGGCTGGCAGGGGAGTGGTTAGGGGGTGATCAGGCTGGCAGGCAGAAGCGGTTAGGGGCAATCAGGAAGGCAGGAAGGCAAGCAGTTGGGAGCCAGCAGTCCTGGATTGTGAGAGGGATGTCCGACTACCCGTTTAGGCCTGATCCCACTAGGATCGGACCTAAACGGGCAGTTGGACATCCCTCAAGGGGTCCCATATTGGAGAGGGTGCAGGTTGGGCTGAGGGACACACACCCCCATGCACGAATTTCATGTACCAGGCCGCTAGTCTAATCTAATAAAGAGGGAGTATGCAAATTGACCATCACGCCACAACAAAGATGGTGGCACCCACAGTAGTTGGGGGGGGGGCGGTTCCATAACACAAGATGGCAGCGCCCACAGTGGAGGCAGGGTTTCCGTAACACAAGATGGCTGCACCCACAGCAGAAGCCGAATTCCCATAACAAGCCTTAATGAGCAATCAGCAGGGACCTGAGGCTGCATGGAACTGGGCTGGGGCAGGGGACCTGAGTCTGCGCCCCCCGACCCAGTGGGGCTTGACGGGAGACCTCAGGCCATGCTCCCTGCCCCAGCGCTGGGCCAGGGGACCTCAGGCCACGCCCTCCACCCTGGTGCCGGGCTGGGGGACCTGAGGGTGCACCAGGGGACCTGAGCCTGCCCCCCCGCCTGCCTGGCAGGGCTTGACAGGAGACCTGAGGCTGTGCCCCCCCACCCTCCGGGGCTTGACCGAGGCCCTGAGGCTGCGCCCCCCGCCCAGCGGGGCTTGATAAGGGTGGGGTCGTCCAGGTCTGGATCTCACCCAATGGAGGTAGGGCTGGCTGGGTCTGGGTCTTGTGTAATTTTGAGGCGCCACGGGTGGGTAGGGTCTTGACTCTGGGTCCCACGACATGCCCCAGACTCTAACAGGAGGAAGATTTTCATATATATTTTACTAATTTTTTTTTCATCTCTGACACTTCTATTATAGAGAAAGTGCAAATAGCAATATTAAAATATTTCCTCTAATTAATCCCCTTTTAATGTGCATGAATTTCATGCACCAGGCCACTAGTAATCTCATAAACATTTTTTTAAAATAACTATAATACTTGTCTGTAAAATAGTTGAGATCTGCATTTAATTTTTTACTTTTGTAACTTAAAGTCTCTCAAGTTCATTTTAGTACTCTGGGAGTAACTGCCTAAAGCCGTGATCGGCAAACTGTGGCTCGCGAGCCACATGCGGCTCTTTGGCCCCTTAAGTGTGGCTCTTCCACAAAATTCCACGGCCTGGGTGAGTCTATTTTGAAAAAGTGGCATTAGAAGAAGTTTAAGTTTAAAAAATTTGGCTCTCAAAAGAAATTTCAATCGTTGTACTGTTGATATTTGGCTCTGTTGACTAATGAGTTTGCCGACCACTGGCCTAAAGGAAAGCTTTAGCCAGCATGGCTCAGTGATTGAGAGTCAACCTATGAATCAGGAGGTCATGGTTCAATTCCTGGTCAGGGCACATGCCAGATTGAAGGGCTTGATCCTTAGTGTGGAGCATGCAGGAGGCAGATGATCAATGATTCTCTTTCAATGTTTCTATCTCTCTCTCCCTCTCCTTTCCTCTCTGAAATCAATTTTAAAAAATTTTTAAGGAAAGCTACACTTAAGGTCTAATCTCCCAGCATCACCCAAAACTCACTCCTATAACCAAAATGGGCAAATGTGAAGTGCTGTAAGGGCCCCCATTACTAAGAGGTAGCATCTCCTAAATGCAATATTGTGCATTGTCCACCAGTGGCCAAGGTATGATGACATAAAAACCCCTGCATATTGCTGTGGGGAATATAAATTAAGACAAACTTCCTGGAGAGCAGATTGGCCACATGGATCAAGATTCTTACAAATGTTCTGATCCATTGACCTAATAATTACACTACTTGGAATTTATCCCAAGAAAATTACCAGAGAAACAAACAAAGAATTATGTACCAGGATGTTCACTGCTATGCCATTTATAATAGCAAAAAATTGCCACTGCCTAATTAACCAACAATAGAGATTTCGTTAAGTAAATTATAGTAAATCCAGAGAACAGAATGCTCTTCAGCCATTAAAAACCATGTGTTCAAAGAATGCAAACTAGCTCAGGGAAATGCTGACAAGATAACTGTTAAGTTGGAAAGCAGGGTATAGTGCATCTAATGCACGTGACTCCAGTTTTCTATACACACATGTATACAGTATGTAACATGAGTACATAAAAATTGGAAGAATGGATGAAAACTACATTGATTGAGGGTTGTGCCAAGGTATGTGATAAAACTTTTAATGAATTAGTTTATTTAGTCATCAAAATAATTCACAGGATAGCCCTAGCTGGTTTGGCTCAGTGATAGAGCATCAGCCCTCTGACTGAAAGGCCCTGGGTTTGATTCCAGTCAAAGTCATGTACCTTGGTCAAGGGCCTGTATCTCGGTTGCAGGCTCAATCCCCGTCCCAATTGGGGTGCATGGGGGAGGCAGGAGGCAACCAATAGACATGTCTCTCTCACATGAATGTTTCTTTCTCTCTCTCTCTCTCTCTCTCTCTCTCTCTCTCTCTCTCTCTCTCTCTCTCCCATTCTCCCTAAAAGTTAATGGAAAAATATCCTCGGGTGAGGATTAACAAAACAAAACAAAACAAAACAAACAAACAAACAAAAAACAAATATATATATATCAGGATGGATACTATTTTGATCCCAATTTTAACAATGATGAAATTAGAGCAAAATTGCCTAAAATTATTCAGCTAATCAGTTAAGTAGCCAATGTTTAATCCTATACAATCTAGGTCCTACCTAACACTATCTTGCCACTGTTTCGTTCTATGGATTATTTTTTCCCTCATATTATTCTTATATTTTTCCACATTTTCTCAATAAACATTTTATTTTTATAGCTAGATTTTAAAATATTTTAATAGTGTGCAAAAGCATGGAAATTAAACTATTATATGCTTACTGAAATGAAGTGGGTATTTTTCATTTGTTAAAAGCAGAAGACAGGTTTTTTAACCAATGCATTATTATTTAGATTTTGAAAATCAACCACTAGTCTTGTCCTTTATATGTTTTGGCACTTTTATATGTAATTTGGCATTTTCTGAAGCAGAAGAGAAACATTGGTTCCAGGATATATTAAAGGGTGGGTCAAGGTACAAAATTAGATCTCTCTAGGTGTTTTCAATCTTCTTAATAGAACATAAGGCCAGCTTCTCAGAGCGAGTTGGGTAGGGGTGAGAACTGGAGTTAAGGAGAGTAAAAGATCTGAGATAACTGTCATGGGAGAAGTCAGGTAGAAGTAAATGAGGACAGAATATCACCATTATTAATAATGGTGACAAAGAATAAATACACAGGGGGATAGCCATGTTGAATTTGGGTACCTGAACTCAAGGCACTCTGCCCAGTAGCTCTAGCCAGGCAACTCCTAGCAGTAGCAAGAGCTACTGGAGAGAGGCCCTGATTTCAGGGGAGCACACCTATAAGCCTGAGTGGAGAGGGCAGGTGTGTGTGCCCCGTGGAAGACAGGTAGTCCAGCTGCTAGGTGGAAGACAGGTAGTCTGGCTGAAAATTGATACGTTTCTTCATCAGGGCATCATCTGGGCAGCTGTGCGTTTGGGCCATGAAGACTGTGGCGGATGGAAGGAGCAGTGAGTGTCCAGGAGGGACCACTCCTAAGCCCTCCCAGGGAAGGGGCGTGTGCTGAGCAAGAGGACTCGTGGCCAAGACAGAGTGAATTAGACATTTCAGAAAGAAGTCTGGAGAAAGGCCCCTGCATAGAGAAAGTGAGAGGCATCTAAGAGCCCACGCTGGACTGCCAAGGAAAGACAGACAAAAGAGAACGTGGGTTCTGACATCTTCCAGGAAGCTGGCAGAGGTCCAGGAGACTTCTGTGGCCCCAAGCTGCTCTGAGTTTTAGTCAAATTGCATGGCTTTCTAATAATGAAAAGGAGTTAAGCAAAGTTTAAATATAATGTCATATGAAAACAAACTCTTTTTTTTAAGTGTAATAATGTTGAATGGCAATACTACATCAACAGATCACCCTACAAGAGGGGAAAACTTAATGTAAATTTGGAGTACTATATAGCCATTAAAATTCTATTAATGTTAAGAACAAACTCCATGGAATTTACTCAAAGTCAAATAAGAAATAATTTTTCACATTCATATTACATGATGTTAATTGTTTATCTTAAAAATCACAGACAAGAAAGTAGCAGTGGTGTCCCTCTAGGTATAAAGGTTATGAGGGCAACGTTTCTCCTTTAAACATGTATGTAGCATCGTCTCAAAAAATAAAATATTTGGAAAATCTTTTTTTTTAAATATATTTTATTGATATTTTACAGAGAGGAAGGGAGAGGGATAGAGAGTTAGAAACATCGATGAGAGAGAAACATCGATCAGCTGCCTCCTGCACACCTCCCACTGGGGATGTGCCTGCAACCAAGGTACGTGCCCTTGACCGGAATCGAACCTGAGACCCTTCAGTCCGCAGGCTGACGCTCTATCCACTGAGCCAAACCAGTTTAGGCAGGAAAATCTTTTTGATGGCTCTTATAGGTACCATAAACTCCACCTAAGTCCACCACAACTGTCCCCACCCACCCACAGTCACCTCTCTCCCCTGCCCTTTCCTCAGGAATCAGTGGTACCCTCCACTCCCCGTTTAGCACTCTCTCATCCTACCCGCTTCTGATTCCCAGTCTCTGGGTCTCTGGTAGTCTTCCCTTGATACCCGAACCCCAGCCACATTTCAACTCTCATCAGAAGTGCAAACTCCTCTCTCAAACTCCTCTACCCTCCCATTGGGAACGATGAGCTCTGGATTCTGTGACTCTGTTCAATCTTTCCTTTCCCACATCTAGCCTATACAATGATTTGGGTGCATATGGCTTTTCTCCACCAACCCTAACCTTCTCAGTGGCTGGAGCTCTTCTTTTTGTATTTCTATATCTACTCCTCTTGCTCACCCCATTCCATAGCACCTAATATCTGGAACATATCAAGCTTACAACATATATTTATTGAGTTGATTTGAAAATATCCCCTAGAGAGCAATGAGAAGTTCCATTTTTCTCCTTTCAGCTTGGCCTCTGTGCTCTTGGGTGTGGAAGATGTGACATCCACAAGATAATAAGTGGAAAATAAAGTGTCTTGGAGAAAGACAGAGTGCAGTATATCAAGAATCTGAAGGAAGAGATGACAATTGTGTTTTCAATATATAGGCTCTGCCCTCTTTGAAGCACAGAGATTCCAGAAGACAGACCAATGGTTGGAGAAAGGACACTAAGATACACAAAATGGACTGAAAATGAATAAGAGGCAGAAGGGAGAGCCACCTGTAGTATTTTGGGAAATAACCAAGTCACTGAGAAGAAAGAGAAGCAAGTGCTGTGACATGGATTTCTAATAATGAAATGGGACCAAGCCCACACAGGCACAGGTGACAGTCTGTCGAGAGGGGCCCCCAGGGTACAGAATGGAATGTACCTTTAGATCCAGAACCTTCCTCTAACTGGTATAATTTTAATAAAAGTTTTGGACAAAGTATTTAAATGCAAATACTTAGCTTTGTTTTCCCACAACTATTTCCTAATCTGGTTTCTTCATAATCAGATCTTATGCAACCTGTGGTCAATACATTTGCTAAGATTTCAGCTGGGAAAACTTCATGAATCAATTTTTTTAACCTACTATATAAAATACACAGAAACTCAACTAGGGAGACTAGCCACACTAACATTTTCCTAGAAAGCTACAGTTTTCATATGGAACACTTCATCGTATTCATTATCACCTATTTATACTCATGTAAACCAATGTTCCCAGAGCAACCAAACTTTAAAATGTTAATATAAACATTATGCCTATTTTAATTGCAATAGACACATTCTTAAGTAATTTTATTTCAACAAGGCCCCTTACCAATAAACAAAAAACACATTTTTGGCTGCTTCCCTAGGCAGTAGAAAGTAAGGAGGAAAGTAAATGCTTACACTGCAAGGACCAGCAAGTAGTCTTAAACCTTTGTGTTTTGAAGCTGAATTTGTAGATAAAAATTCTGGTTCAAGGGTAATCACATAGTAGATGGGAGAACATCTAAAAACTGACTTCTGGGCTGGTGGGTAAGACTTGGGAAGGTTCAAAGAAGTTCTAACTACCATGGGTATCTAAATGTTGACCTCCTGGGAGTATTATCTCAATATGTTGAGATTCTGCTTCCCATTAATTGTCGACAGTTTGGCTCAAATAAACTCACAAAAATTCTTTACAAGTTTGAATGTTTCTTACTGTAACATTACCTTGTGTAGTCGGCAGGATTCCAAAGAAACTCACCCAGGACCATCCCTTGGATCCAAACCTGGTGCTGGGATCCAGCAAAGGGCCCATTGAGCCCACTGGTTCCCCTCCCATTAGGTCAGTGGTTCTCAACCTTTCTAATGCCACGACCCTTTAATACAGTTCCTCATGTTGTGGTGACCCCCAACCATAAAATTATTTTCGTTGCTACTTCATAACTATAATTTTCCTACTGTTATGAATCGTAATGTAAATATCTGTGTTTTCCAATGGTCTTAGCTGACCCTGCTAGCGGTTCTCAACCTGTGGGTTGCGACCGACAGGTTGAGAATCGCTGCTGTAGAGCCTACATTAGGTGAACTTGGGTGGATTATCTCTTGGATCCAGGACCTTCCCTTGCTTTGGGTAGAGGGTATGGCTTTATTTGAGCTGTATTTTTTAAATCCTCAAGGTGGAACTAAGGTTAAGAGTTGACAGACCCAGGCTAAGGCGAGACTGGAGGGAAAAATGGGTGGCTGGTTTTGATTTTGGTTTTTCAATTGGAATTGCTTTCTGAGAGTCTGAGCAAAAATCCTTTGCCAAATAAATGAGAGCTGAACTCATTCAGCTCTGAAGATAAAGGGGCACATCCTCCATCCAGCCCAAATCTTGGGTCTTCTTAGGCAACTCAGAATCTTTGTGGAGGTGTCAGAGGTCATTCCTCACAACGTGCAGGAGTTCCATAGGGAAATCCCAACTCAACTGTAATTCACTGACTGCTCATCCAGGTGCCCCCTTACGGCTTGTTCTGCCAGGGCCTCAAGCCCTTTTGGTTGTTTTAGACAGCTGGGAGAGAAACTGAGGTACATTAGAGGGTTGAATGCAACTCGAGGGATAAGAGCCTCGTGGAGCTCAACCCATAAGCAGCACACTTTGACCCACTGCCTAACATCATTAGAAAATTTGCTCAGACTGCAGATATTTAAAAAAAAAACACAACAACACTAAAATTAACATGGAAAATTGTGCCTCCAAGGCCAGAAACTCCCAAACCCCAGCCCTCATTCAATATGCCTGATAGGAAGCCTTTACTTGCAAGTGCTTTGCAGAATAGGAAAATTTAATTAGAAAATATCAATTTAAAAATGGTCAAAATGCAGTTGTCTTTGGGTACCTAAACTCATATTTTGCATGTAAAATTTAGGAAAATGCCAGCTTTAAAATTAAACTGAATGAATAAATGGGAAGCATATCTTGATTTGGAAATTAGAAGCTTCTAAAGAGAAGCATAGAAAAAAAATTTTTTAAAGAAAATTAATAAATTTTAGAGACTATCTCGGAACTATTCTGAAGTTAATACCAGCCTACACCCTATTCTTCACCCTTCTATAGCTCTTCCACCATATCCTTTGCTCTCTAAGCTTCCTTGTCCGGACTTGCTATTTCCTCTTCCTTCTTTCTTCCCCTTCCGTCTCCTCTACTACCACTGACTTAAGAGAAAATGAGAATAGGAATTTGAACAGCTCCCTCTGGGAAAAAAAAAGCTGGTCTCAGCTGGAGTGGAACCAGCAATTATTTCCGACTTTATCCAGGACCTCGATAGGTTCACAAAGAAATTTAACTGTTAGGACATGTAATCCTGGCTATTCTGACCTATTCCAATTAAAATACTTACTGGTTTCTGAGAGCCAGGCAACAGAATTACTAAATAAGGTCTGCTGTGAAACTGTAGAGGAGTCTTTTTTCTATAAAAAGCCAGGTCACCATAAGAAAGATTGTAAAAAACTGAAATTGGATTTACAAAGAGAAAACAGACAGAAGCAAACATAGGGCTACTCCAGGACTCTGAGAGGGTATTTCCCCTTCTCCTTATTAATACTTTCAGAGAAATTGAAATTATATTAAAAGGGGAAGTTACTAAGGCCCTTGTAGATACTAGGACTACTTTATTCCTTCTTAATCCAACTAAGTTTCCCTCTCCCTCGGAGTAAAGCTTCCATGCAAATGGTAGGGGTACCTAACCAAACAATGGCTGTTTTAAAATCAGAACCTGTCCCCTTTCAACTAAAGCATGTTACAGGACAACATACACTGGTCAAATCAGCCTCAATTCACTTGATAGGAAGAGATTTTTTTTTTTTAATCAGTGATGTCCACATGTTTTTTTCAGAAGGGTAATATCTATATATATAAAAGCGTAAGCGACTGGTCGGACCAAACGACCAAATGACTGGTTGACCAGTCGCTATGAGGCACACTGACCACCAGGGGGCAGATGCTCAATGCAGGAGCTGCCTCCTGGTGGCCAGTGCACTCCCACAGTGGGAGCATCACTCAGCTAACTGACAGGTGCAGATGCCTGGCTCACGGCTGGAGAGCGCTGCTATGGTGGCATGAGCCTCTCCTGATCAGGACTGATTGGGCGCAAGCCCACAGCAGATGCAATGGGGATGAACAGGAGCCACCTGCACTTCGAGCACTACTACATCCCTGGCCTGCGGGGATCGGGCCAAAACCAGCAATCTAATATCCCCTGAGGTATCCCGGATTGCGAGAGGCAGAGGCCAGGCTGAGGAACCCCACCAGTGCATGAATCCATGCACCAGACCTCTAGTGTATTTATAACTAAACTAGAGGCCCAATGCACAAAATTTGTGCACAGGTGGGATCCCTCAGTGGGGCCTGCAGAGATTGGGCCCTAGCTCACACACGCAGCCTTGCAGCCCCAGCTCACGCCCCCAGTCTCACAGCCCCGCAACCCCACCTAGCACCCCACCTTGGCCTCATGCTGTCCGCTCACCAGTCCCGCCCCCTGCCGCTACTACTTGTCACCATCTGTGGGGTGGCCCGGCAGCAATCAGGGGTCCCGCTAATACCCGCCTTGTCCTGGCCTACCCACTCGCCGGCCCAGCCCCCCACTGCCACCACTGGTCAACGTCACCATCACACTGCTGCCTGCTGCCAGCACCATGTCACTGCCTCCTGCCATGTTCCGTGCTGCTCTCTGGTGGTCAGCACACGTCATATTGAACAGTCAAACTCTCGGTCGGTCAAACTCCCGCCTGAGGGGACAGTTTGCATATTAGGCTTTTATTATATAGGATGAACCAGATACTAAACCAAAAGGGAAAAATGATGATTTTAAAAAGAGAACCTCCCAAGAGGAAACTAATCTTGAGACTGACTGAACATTTGCTAACCATCTTTTCTTCATTATTAACTTCTGTGAGAGCCAGAGAAAGAGCTTAACGGGTCTTCCCTGCTCAGAATGGCCCAAACAGCCCAGAGACTTGCAGAGATGCCTCTAACTCTCAGCTTGCTACAGATGTCTTTCTGTAGGTGGGGAACTGAGCCACAGTGCCTTGAGAGTCCCCATTTTGAGGGTACATACTCTCCAACAGGGAGAAATTCGGCTCAGGGTCCCTCACGAAAAAAGCATAGCCTGGCCCCACTATAAAGGGAACAATTGTACCAGTAAATTTCATGCTACCTTGCCTACAGCTAGATCTGTTTTCCCATTCCCAGGGAAGTGAGTGAAGTATGAAGTCTTCTTAGATCAATATGTCTTTTCCATACATGCAAGCCCTTACAACTCTCAAAAATGACCATCAGCTATATGCTACCTGTAAACTAGATCTCTCTGTAATTGTTACAGAGCCTCAGAAAAAAACATACTCCGATAGAAAGAAACATTTCAAGAGTGGATGAATGAATTTGTTAGTCCTTTACAAACATTTGTCAATCTTTTAGGAATAAAAAAAGTACTGTCCTTGTTTTAAAATGTAGTCTTTATAAGATCAGAGGTGTGGCTCCAGAATATCAAAGCCTACTAAATCCTTTTACCTTTCCCAAAACCTCACCTATTCAGCTCAAAATGCTTATAGATAATTGGTTTTAGAACCAAAATCCCAGGACCTTTGAAATGGAAATACTAAAAATCTTGTCTGAGCGTTTTATATATATGCTAGAGGCCTGGTGCATGAATTCATGCATGGGTGGGGTCCTTCAGCCTGGCTGGCGATAGGGGCCAATGGGGGAAGTCTTGCCCAGTCCCGATCAGGGCTAACTGGGGCCAGCTGGCTGGGGGGAGGAACCACAGTAGGTTGGCTGTGGGAGCACACTGACCACCAGGGGGCAGCTCCTGCATTAGCGTCTGCCCCCTAGTGGTAGTGCACGTCATAGCAACCAGTTGACTGGTCATTCAGTCGACCCGTCATAATGGTGACTTAGGCTTTTATATATATAGGTATTTATTTCACAGAGGAAGGGAGAGGGAGAGATAGAAACATCAATGATTAGAGAATCATTGATTGGCTGCCTCCTGCACGCCCCACACTGGGGATCGAACCTGAAACCTAGGCATATGCTCTGACCGGGAATCGAACTGCGCATCCTGGTTTATAGGTCAACACTCAACCACTGAGCCATGTCAGCCAGACTGGGCCTTTTTTTTTTTTAAATACAAATTTCTGGAAGGTAACCACCTAAGCAAATCATCTAACTTATTTCAGGTATTTCTTTTAAAATTAGTGAATTTTGATTAATGTTATTGAATATCTAGATATTTTGAAATAACATGAAGTACTGAAATATTGATTGCTAGATAAGTCTTAAATTAGCCTGTTTTTGCCTTTGTTGCTGAAAGTCTGTAAAGTGGATTTGGAGCTGTTGTTGTAATTGTCTTGTGCTTTGTTGAAGGTGTGTTTCTTGAAAGTGAGAGTGTGTGTTTTTGTTGTTGTTTTTTAATATATTTTTATTGATTTCAGAGAGGAAGGGAGAGGGAGAGAGAAATAGAAACATCACTGATTGGCTGCCTCCTGCATGCTCCCACTAGGGATGGAGCCCACAACCTAGGCATATACCCTTGACTGGAATCAAACCCGAGACCCTTCAGTCCACAGGCTGAAGCTCTATCTACTGAGCCAAACCAGCGTGGGCAGTGAAAGTATGTTTTTGAAATGTGTTCAAAAACATCAATCTAAGGAATGCAGGTCAGTTATTTATTTATTTATTTATTTATTTATTTATTTATTTATTTTGGTTATTATTGGAAATTAAGACTGCTAATTATTAAAAGTTCAAGTTAAGTTGGAAGAAATTATATGGTTGTGATAATAGAAAGCATGAGGAATGGAGATTCATTTTTGAGGGAAAATGAAGAAAATAACTTGTTCCAAGGACAATTATTTCTAAACTAGAGGCCCAGTGCATGAAATTCGTGCATGGGGGGGGGGTGTCCCTCAGCCCAGCCTACACCCTCTCCAATCTGGGACATCCTTCTCATAATCCAGGACTGCTGGCTCTCAACCGCTCGCCTGCCTGCCTGCCTGCCTGATTGCGCCTAACCGCTTCTGCCTGCCAGCCTGATCACCACCTAACCACTCCCCTGCCGGCCTGATTGCCCCTAACTGCCCTCCCCTGCTGGACTGGTCACCCCTAACTTCCCTCCCCTGCTGGCCTGGTCACCCCTAACTGCCCTCTCCTGCAGACCTGGTTCCCCCCAATTGCCCTCCCCTGCTGGCCTGGTTCTCCCCAGCTGCCCTCCCCTGCAGGCCTGGTCACCCCTAACTGCCCTTCCCTGCAGGCCTAGGTCACTCCCAACTGCCCTCCCCTGCAGGCCTAGGTCCCCCCAACTGCCCTCCCTTTCAGGCCTGGTGCCTCCCAACTGCCATCCCCTGAGGGCCTAATCACCCAAAACTGCCCTCCCCTGCTGGCCATCTTGTGGTGGCCATCTTTGACCACATGGGGGTGGCCATCTTGTGTGTTAGAGTGACAGTCAATTTGCATATTACCTCTTTATTAGATAGGATAGGTAAGAAGGTTTGTAAAAGTTGTAGAAAGGTTTATAAAACGTTGTGAAGGTTGTGAAAATGTTAAGTTTATTAAACAAAATTCTTGCATTTTCTCTGCAAAAGTTAGTGATTCGAATTATGTGTATGGCCTTTATGTGTATTATGTCTTAAATTTTCAGCATCTGGATGGCATTACTAGGATATAATCTTTTATTGGCCTAATTTAAAAAAAATAAATACTTATATAAGTTAAGCAGGATTCTGTGGTCTGGACAAAATATTTAATATTAAAACCAGTTAAAGTTTGATTAATGCCTTTTAGAGTTATTGCCATAAAATATGTGTTTTTACCTAGATTTACAAAGAGTTTATGTTTCACCCACTGCTGTCTGGACCCCGCCAGGCATGCTGGGTGCTGGCCTTTTTCCTGTGGAACCACATTTGTTCCTTTTGGAGTTCCCATTGTAAAGTCCAAGTACTACATCACTGCACCCTTCTCAACTGCAGGAGGCACAGCCCTATTTCTGTGAGAGGATGAAAAACAGAGTACCCAATACATCTTTCTGTAGCATCAAGTTTATTACAAAATTTGAGAGACTCAAATCTATATAATAAAAACCCAGTGGTCGTAATGCCGTAATGACCAAACAACCAGTCACCAGGAGGTGCATGGAGCACCTCTCGGTCCCTCCCTCCTGGCCCCCAAGCTGCTCACCATGGGGGATGGTGGTGGTGGGGTGGGACCAGGGACTGTTGAATGGCGGCAGCTGATGGGAGTTTCACGGAGCAGTCACAGGGTGGGGGGAGCTTTGCCGAGCAGTCCAGGGGCATGGGGAGCCTTGCAGAGCAGTCACAGGGCAGGGGGAGTTCTACGGACAGTGGAGGGGCAGGGGAGCCCCTTGGAGCAGTCAAGGGGCAGCAGCCATGAGCATTGCAGAGTGTCCCAGGCAGGGAGTTTCATGTAGCATTAGAGGGCAGCAGAGGCCATGCAGCAGAGTTCAGGCTAGGCCTAGGGACCCTACTTGCACATGATTTTGTGTGCTGGGCCTCTAGTACTTTAATAAGAACCCCCACAAACATGGAAGCCAAGAAGAGCAGGGGAGGGAGAAGGGCCCCAGGAAAAACAGTCCAGTGTCTGAAGTTTCATTCTGTGGGGGCCAAGGGGTGGACTCACAGGGAGGGGAGCTTTTCCTCTTGACCCCCAGGGGGTTCCAGACCCTCCTCCAAGCTCAGCAGGTATTCTGGATAAGATGCTTCTGAAGGCCATGGAGATGCCGGATACCATCCTGATTAAATGAATCCTGATTAAGGGAACCCCATGCAGAGAATGCCTCGGCAGTTTGCACACCTCCATGGTCACTGGACCAAGTCCTCTGGCCTTGCACACACAGCGTATGTTTCTGACACTGCTCTCACCGCAGCTGGTTGTGTCAGCCTCTGGCTCATCTCCCACACCACGTGGCCAGCCTCCCTGGAGCTCAGCACCTTTTAAGTTCAACATTTAAAACGCAGAGTGCTGCTTGATTTCCCAGCATCTTTGACTGTAGTCCTGCTTTGGCTGTCCACTATTGTAAAAATTATATTGGCTTCACTCTAGTCCTTTTTAGATGCTGCTTGTCAGTGGATGGCCAGCAGCATAGGAATCTTAAGAAAAACCTGAACACCCTTCTAGCCACCCCCTGTCGGCCCTGGCTGTGGCCAGAGGAAGAAGCTGGCGTCCCCTCATAAGGCTTCCCAGCTTGAAGGCTGTTTTCATTGGTGGTCCCCTCTGAAGCTCCATCACCACTGCTGCTGTGGGTGGTGGGAGAGCCCACAGAGTCATGCTGGAGGGCTGGGCCAGGGAGTGCTGATGCTCCCTTCCAGGCTGCCTGGGGGAGTGGGCATATTTGGCTCTAGGCTGGGTGGTGGAGTCCCAGAGTCTCTGCCCTTTTGTCCTGATGCATGGATCCCCTCAGTTGGGGAAAGACTGGTGCTATGGTCAGAGGAGGGACACGGCCTTGCCCTGATCTTATAGCCATAAACCTTGCTTTTCCTGCTATCTAAGATGAGATAAGTGCCCATGATGTTGTTATATGTTCTTCCTGTGAGTGACTCCTTTATCTCATACTGCTCATATCCCATGTCCATATTCTTCATTATTTGGGCTACCTGGGGGTCTAAGTCATCCTAGGGTGGCTCAAAATTTGGCCTCAGTTCCTCTGACTGGCCAATGTTGACCCAGCAGTCTTTTATTATCTTTTCCATGGTTGGTCTTTGGCTGGGATCGAGGATTATTAACTTTTGTAAAAGATTTTGGCATTGGTAGTGACAGGAAGTATGATATAAAGAAGCACCCACTCACGATGTATTCAGTAAGTTCTTCAAAATTCTTCCCCACAAACGCAAGTTCCCCGGGCACCATCCTATAGAACATGACTAAAACCTCAGCCCAGCCAGGACATTATATAGGAGTGGTTTGCAATTCCATCACAATGGCACCACATGAGGTCAGAGCAAGAAATGGAGCGATCGTGGCTGGGTATAAACTACAGTGGTTTTCTCACGTTTTGGTCTCATGACCTTTTTACTCTGGAAAAAAATAAAAGGATCCCCAAAGATCTTTTTGTTTATGTGGGATAATAAAGATTAATATTTACTTTACTAGAGATGAAAATCTGTAAGATGTAGAAGAAGAAAAGTCTGACTTATTCTCATGCTTCAGGTCTCAGTTCAAATATCACCTGCTTAGCCAGCTTCCTGGTCCATTCATTCCTCCCTACCTTGCCCAGAGCATCACAATTGTTATTGTCATAGCATTCACCACATTGTAGCTGATTCTTTTTTTTAATCCTCACCCAAGGATATGTTTTTATTTATTTTTGTTTTCTAGAGAGAGAAAGGGAGAGGGAGAGAGAGAGATAGAGAAATATTGATGTGAGAGAGAAACATCGATTGGTTGGCTTCCATACATACCCTGACCTGGGATCAAACTCTCAACCTGCACAGGTGCCTTGACTGAGAAACGAACCTGTGACCTTTCGGTGCACAGGATGATGCTACAACCAACCGAGCCACACCTGCCAGGGCCGTGTAGCTGATCCTTGCTTACTGTCTGTCCTTCCATGGAGTGAGGAGCATGACTCTAGGGTCCCCTGTGTCTGGCCCAGTGAGTGGCAACAAAATAAGTGTTTAATCAATATTTGTTCACTGGACTTGGGGGAACAAAAGAAAATATGGCAAACTATTTATTTAATCAAAGTGATTCATGTTCTGTCCTTAAAAACAACCATGTTCTGTCCTTACTCGGCTTTTGGAGCAGGTGAGATAAGAAAGAGGAGGGCTGAAGCCTGGGTTTCCAGGTACGTGGGCACCTGGTGAGGCAGCAGAAAGGCCAACTGGCAGGAGCCTTGCTGCAAAGATGAAAGACGATGCTCCGTCCTTCCGGTGGGACTTGCTACAGATGCAATAAATGTGGATGGGTAGTGAGGCTGCAAGGCATTTTCACACTTTGAATATCCATTTCCAGATGACACAGAGGACTTCTCGGGTGACCTGGGTAGGCCATTTGGGTAAATTTCTGTGTTACTGAAATGAACCATCTCTGTGGACAAAACTGATGATGAGGCTTTGTTAATTTACATTTGTAAACACACTTTGAAACCTCTGGACGAAGACATTCTGCAGAAGTACGAAGGGTGGAGTAATATGCTAGGCAAATTCCACCCTTTATGGAGGTGGAGAGAGAGCACACTTAGGGGGAGCCTCTGGCACATTGTATTTCAAAGCGACACTTGAAGAAAGCTCCCTGCTTTCAGTGCATCAGTGTGTTAATCAGATACGTAATTATTATTTTAGCAATTGTTTCCCTTTAACATTTCTTCCTAAGCTCAGCTCTGTGTGAGGGAATCCTTAGCGTGTTTAGCCTGTGAGCTTCTCCCTCTACAGCACTTCAGTTTGTTACTTTTATGAACGTCAGTGACAATCAGCTCCTATGCACCACAGTCTCTGTTGCTGAGCTGCCTGGACCCAACGGGGTCATCTCATCCATGCTAGACAGATGTTCACAAGTTCTAGTCAGAGATTAGACTAAGCTTAGGAAGGAGAAAAGGGAATTTCAACAAAACCTGCCAGCCTACGACTTAATTATATCCATTTACAAAAATGATGTTAATAGTAACTTAAGAAATAATACCAATAGAATAAAATAATTTCATAGCATAATATTTTCTTACCTTTCAGCAAGGTAAATACAGACTCAAAGCTAAGAAATTTAATGTAAAACTGTCAAGGAAAAAGCCAAGCTTAAAAAAATAAGGAACAGGCATTCATCCTTTTCATTACGCTGCATCCATTACATGCTTGTGATTGGGCCCATATGGTCATATGTCGTTGTAAAAACGTTTTTTCTTGACCTTGTAACTTGCTTAGTCTGGGAGAGAGGGGGACAATAAATAATTCTATTACTTGTTCTCGGGAGTAAGAAGGATTGTTTGCTTTACAGTGCCCAGGCTGTTCCTGAAAGAGGACTGAGCTCCTTGACCCTTTCGATGGATCCAGACAAGTCCCGGGAACAGCTCCTCAGATGGTCATGTTCTTTCTCTGCTCATCCTCTCTCCTTGGGATGTTCTTTACCTGCTTTACCTCCGAAATCTCGTCTTCCTCAGGAGACAGCAGACCCCTTCTTGCTGCTCAGAGGCCATGCAAGGTTGCATTCTTTCCAGCTCAAGTCCTGCTGTGTCCGTGAGCACCAGCTTATCACTGGGTACTTCCGGGCCACAGCAAGATTCCGGGAGGTGACTGCTGCACCTGGAGCCAGGAGAGGCAGCCGCACCAGCCTCAGGACTCCGGATTGCTTCTTGTCTCCTCTGTGAACTGTGTGAACGCAGTGGGGCCAAGCTACCCATTGGCCACTGAGCGCCCTGGCTCACATTTCCCCTGTTTGTGCCAAAGTTTCCTCAGCTTTTGAACCAGTCATCTTAAGAGAGGCCTAGCACTCCAGGCTGGCTGGGACGATGAAATGCAAAGCCCCTAGGACTGATTTGTAAACTCCAGTCCCTCAGATTAATCTCCTTGACAATATAATATCGAACATCATAATATAAAGAAAACAGTTGAATCACTGAGTTACTCTGGGCAAAGCATCCTAAACAGAGGCCATCGTGCTATAAAGAAAATATTTGGTGCCCTAGCCAGTTTTTCTCAGTGGATAGAGCGTCGGCCTGCAGACCAGAGTCCCAGGTTCAATTCCGGTCAAGGGCACATACCTGGGTTGCAGGCTCCTCCCCAGCCCGGGTCCTGGTCGGGGTTCGTGCAGTCGATGTTTCTCTCTGTCTTTCCCTCTCTCTTCCACTCTCTTTAAAAATCAGTGGGAAAATATCCTCAGGTAAGGATTAAAAATAATAATAATAATAAATTTTTTAAAACTTTCGCATAATTTATTTCTTTTTTTCAATCTTCCTCCCTTCCTTGCTTTCACCTAAGTAAAAGAAGTATGTGTCTATCATTTTACTTTTTATCTAATGCCAGAGGTTTCTCCGCTTTGCTTTCTCCCGCCTCCCTAATCTATCACCAGTGGATTTCATGTAACCCACTTACACCTCCTCCTTTGATGGTAACTTATAAAACTAGGTGAAAAACGGACATTCTCGGAGCAGTATCTCAGTACGTTGAGATTCTGCTTCCTGGCCATTGTTGACAGTTTGGCTCAAATAAACTCACAAAAATTATTTTTAAAAATATTAATAATAAAATAATAAATGTTAACCTCCCAGAAGTCATTATCATCGAGTTGAAAGAACAGTCTAGGCTGTTCATAAATGCAAGTTACTGAAGCCACACCCTCCCTTGGCCCACCTATTATCTAGACAGCCTGCAGCCAAGCATGCCCAGCCGAAGGCTCCACTGTCCCTGGGAACCAACCAGCTCAGGCTGAGGTGCCTGCCATGACCTTGGATCACTTAAATAATAGGCAATTTCAGATGAATTTATTACCTAGTTGGATAATTTGATGTGACATGATTGTGTTCACACAGGGAAAACTGAGAACTCCTTTTCAGAAAAAAATTTTTAATTTTATCTTTCAATTACAGTTTACATTCAATATTATTTTTTATTAATTTCAGGTGTACAGCATAGGGGTTAGATAATCATATAGTTTACACAGTGTTTCCCCCAATATTTCCAGTACCCACCTGACCTCATATCTAGTTATCACAATCTATACTAATAAAAGGGTAATATGCTAATTAGACTGGGTTGACCGGACATCTTCTGGACGTCTGACTTCCTTCTGAACAAAGCCATGGTGGCAGGGGCCGAGGCAGAGGCAGTTAGGGGCAATCAGGCCAGCGCGGGGGGACAAGCAGTTAGGGGGCGATCAGGCCAGCAGGGGAGAGCAGTTAGGGGGCGATCAGGCTGGCAGGGGAGAGCAGTTAGGGGGCAATCAGGCAGGCAGGCAGAGGCAGTTAGGGGCAATCAAGCAGGCAGACAGGCAGGTGAGCGGTTAGGAGCCAGCGGTCCCTGATTGTGAGAGGGATGTCTGACTACTGGTTTAGGCCCGATCCCACAATCGGGCCTAACCTGGCAGTTGGACATCCCCCGAGGGGTCTCAGATTGGAGAGGGTGCAGGTCAGGCTGAGGGACACGCTCCCTGTGCATGAATTTCATGCACCGGGCCTCTAGTATAATTATATTATTCATTATATTCTCTGTGCTCTACTTTACATTCCTGCCACTATTTTGTTACTACCAATTTGTACTTCTAATCCCTTCACCTCTTTTACTCAGTCCCCCAAACCTTTCTGTCAAGCAACCACCAGTATATTCTATGGGTCTGAATCTGTTTCAATTTTGTTCATTTATTTTGTAATGTTAAGATTTTATTTTTTCTTATGGCAAAGTAATATTCCATTGTATATATACACAACATATATATGCAGTGATATACTATATATGCAGGGAGATTTCTTTCTTCAGTATCTCATAATTTTTCAAGTATAGGTCTTTTACATCCTTGGTTACCTTTATTTCTAGATATTTTATTTATTTATTTATGCAATTGTAAATGGAATTGTTTTCTTAGTTTCTCTTTCTGAGAGTTCATTATTGGTGATAAAAATGCAATCAATTTCTGAATATTAATTTTTATTCTGCTACTTTACTGAATTTTCCCTTTTCAGGTCTAGTTTTTTGGTGGAATCTTTAGGGTTTTCTATATACAGTATCATATCATCTGCAAATAGAAACAGTTTTACTTCTTCCTTTTCAATTTGGATGGTTTTTATTTCTTCTTCTTGTCTGATCACTGTGACTAGGCCTTCCAGTACTATGTTGAATAAGAGTGATGAAAGTGGATATCTCTGTCTTGTTCCAGTGCTCAAGGAAAATTATTTTAGTTTTTACCCATTATGACATTGGCTGTGGGTTTGTCATAGATGGCCTTTATTATGTTGAGGTATGTTTCCTCTATTCCCACTTTATCTGCATCTATTGATATGATTATATAATTTTTATCTTTCATTTTGTTAATGTGATGTGTCACATTAATTGATATGTAGATATTGTACCTAACCTTGCATCCCAGGAATAAAACCCACTTGATCATGATTTATAATCTTTCTAATATATTGCTGGATTCAACTTGCTAATATTTTGTTGAGGTCTTTTGCATCTATGTTCATCAGGGATATTGGCCTATAATTTTCTTTATCTGTAGTGTCTTCATCTGGTTTTGGAATCAGGATAATGCTGGCCTTGTAAAATGAGTTTGGATTCTTCTCTCTTCTTAAAATTTTTGGAATAGTTTGAGAAGAATAAGTGATAAGTGAATGTTTGGTAAAATTCACCTATGAAGCCATTCGGTCCAGGACTTCTGTTTCTTGGGATTTTTTAAATTACTGCTTCAATTTCATTAGTTGTAATCAGTCTGTTCAGATTTTCTGTGTCTGCTTGATTCCATTTTGCAAGATTGTATGTTTCTAGGAATTCATTCATTTCTTCCAGATTGCCCAATGTGTTGGCATATTGTTATTCATGATATTTTCTTACAATCCTTTGTATTTCTGTGGTGTCAGTTATTACTTCTCTTTTATTTCTGGTCATTTTGGGGTCCCTGAGAGGACTTCTTGTTGTCAATTGAAG
Source organism: Plecotus auritus (assembly GCF_963455305.1). Lineage (NCBI taxonomy): Eukaryota > Metazoa > Chordata > Mammalia > Chiroptera > Vespertilionidae > Plecotus > Plecotus auritus. Next base: position 106,282,285 of record NC_137782.1, read on the forward strand.
TGACTAACTTTTTATTGCAATAGATTCCTTTCCTTTCAATAGCTAAAAATTTTTTAAACGTACTTCTGAGTCTACATGTTCCAATTTAGGTTTTAGTTCAGTAATTATCAGTTACCATAAAATTGGTTTTTTCCTTTCCAATTTTGACAGAATTGTTATTGAGCCCATTTTCATCCACACGGCCACTCAAATTGTAAGCTTACAAAGGACAGATATCTTGAAAAATATAGGACTAGGTTAATATTATTTTAGCCATTTTTGGGGGACAGTACTTTTGCCTCAATCTCTAGCTTTATTTTTACAACAGTGATGTGGTTTATGTGATCGGGTGAGTAGGGGGTGGATTTTGGTTTTTGTTTTGGGCACCAAAGGTTTTACAGTACTTTTTGCAAAAAGTGCATTAAAAATACAGACATGTGCTCACCACGTGGAAACTACACTTCAGCACGGAGTCATTTGTGGTGCAGATCAACTTTCAGTCTTTAGGCACTGGCTTTGGTAAGCTTGGGTGACCTGGTTCCCTTTCCAAATTCATATGAAGAGTGGTTTCTCCTGCTGCCGTGGTGGGAATAACATGAATTATTGTCTGTATGACATTCATGTTTCTGCATTGACACTGAGCATAAATGAGGTTTTGAACATGTTTCTCTAAACTTTGGGAAAAGAACAATAAAACTGTAAGCATTGACTCTGTAGACAATGCTTGGTGTTTTCATAAGTGGTCTTCAATTAACACTCTGTAATTGTCTTTCTTTAGGTTGGCAAAGTCCATTAACATATTATTTTTAATATTGAATTAACTTCATATTTTAAAATTACTAATACTCATAATGTGGCTTGTATATAGACTATAAACATTGTTAAGATATAAAACTTATGCACTTATGAAACTCATCAAATAAAAAAAAAATAGAAATCCATTACCAAGGTACTAACGTGATAAAGGCAAATAGAGATATAGTCAAGGTTAGGGCACGGGTCTAACCAAAAGGTTCTCAGGGGCAAACAAGGCTTCATTTCAGATTTGTGGCAGCATGCCATTCTTGTGGTGCATTTGTTTTTCTGGGGTTCCCAGAAGGCACCTGGTGTTTGCCAATAAACCCTTTTGTGAGAAGGCAGAGGTTACAATCCAAGTCTCAACTCTTAGTCCAGCGCTGTGGGAGCTGAAGAAGAAAGCCCCGAATTAGAATTCAGAACACTAGCATGAGGAGCTTGCCTAGTTCAGGTTTTCCCCATGGCTACTCCATTTCCTTCATCTCAGCACTAAATGAGGAGCCAATCAGCTCTCTCTGGGCCTCAGCTGCCTTAGCTGATCACCCACTCCCCAGGTTCCAGCTCGTCAGCAAGACCACCTTCCCTGGGTCCATGCTCCAGGCAGCACTGGGGAGCCCAGCACAAGTTGGAGGGGTGTTTCCAGAAGGTTTACAAAAGACAGGGAATGGCCCTGAAGGAACTAGAAGGAGTGAGACAGGGAAGGGCCCTGAAGGAACTAGAGGGAGTGAGACAGGGAAGGGCCCTGAAGGAAGTAGAGGGGGGAGACAGGGAAGGGCCCTGAAGGAACTAGAGGGAGTGACACAGGGAAGGGCCCTGAAGGAACTAGTGGGGGGAGACAGGGAAGGGCCCTGAAGGAACTAGAGGGGGGAGACAGGGAAGGGCCCTGGAGGAACTAGAGGGAGTGAGACAGGGAAGGGCCCTGAAGGAACTAGAGGGGGGAGACAGGGAAGGGCCTGAAGGAACTAGAGGGAGTGACACAGGGAAGGGCCCTGAAGGAACTAGTGGGGGGAGACAGGGAAGGGCCCTGAAGGAACTAGAGGGGGGAGACAGGGAAGGGCCCTGAAGGAACTAGAGGGGGGAGACAGGGAAGGGCCCTGAAGGAACTAGAAGGAGTGAGACAGGGAAGGGCCCTGAAGGAACTAGAGGGGGGAAACAGGGAAGAGCCTGAAGGAACTAGAGGGAGTGAGACAGGGAAGGGCCCTGAAGGAACTAGAGGGGGGAGACAGGGAAGGGCCCTGAAGGAACTAGAAGGAGTGAGACAGGAAGGGCCCTGAAGGAACTAGAGGGGGGAGACAGGGAAGGGCCCTGAAGGAACTAGAGGGGGGAAACAGGGAAGGCCCTGAAGGAACTTGAGGGGGGAGACAGGGAAGGGCCCTGAAGGAACTAGAAGGAGTGAGACAGGAAGGGCCCTGAAGGAACCAGAGTGGGGAGACAGGGAAAGGCCCTGAAGGAACTAGAGGGGGGAAACAGGGAAGGCCCTGAACGAACTAGAGGGGGGAGACAGGGAAGGGCCCTGAAGGAACTAGAGGGAGTGAGACAGGGAAGGGCCCTGAAGGAACTAGAGGGAGTGAGACAGGAAGGGCCCTGAAGGAACTAGAGGGAGTGAGACAGGGAAGGGCCCTGAAGGAACTAGAGGGAGTGAGACAGGAAGGGCCCTGAAGGAACTAGAGGGGGGAGACAGGGAAGGGCCCTGAAGGAACTAGAGGGGGGAGACAGGGAAGGGCCCTGGAGGAAATAGAGGGGGGAGACAGGGAAGGGCCTGAAGGAACTAGAGGGATTGAGACAGGGAAGGGCCCTGAAGGAACTAGAGGGGGGAGACAGGGAAGGGCCCTGGAGGAACTAGAGGGGGGAGACAGGGAAGGGCCCTGAAGGAACTAGAGGGGGGAGACAGGGAAGGGCCCTGAAGGAACTAGAGGGGGGAGACAGGGAAGGGCCCTGGAGGATCTAGAGGGGGGAGACAGGGAAGGGCCCTGAAGGAACTAGAGGGGGGAGACAGGGAAGGGCCCTGAAGGAACTAGAGGGGGGAGACAGGGAAGGGCCCTGGAGGAACTAGAGGGAGTGAGACAGGGAAGGGCCCTGGAGGAACTAGAAGGAGTGAGACAGGGAAGGGCCCTGAAGGAACTAGAGGGAGTGAGACAGGGAAGGGCCCTGAAGGAACTAGAGGAGTGAGACAGGGAAGGGCCCTGAAGGAACTAGAGGAGTGAGACAGGGAAGGGCCCTGAAGGAAGTAGAGGGGGGAGACAGGGAAGGGCCTTGGAGGAACTAGGAGTGAGAAGCAGACCATGCTGGATTCCAAAAGATCCTAAGTTGGTTGAAGGATACGATGCTCAAAATAAGGAGAAAAGGGAGATTCTTTGAAGATGCAGGACCTCTGAGCATCATGTAGTAACTGCCCAGTGTAAAATTTCAACCACAAACTAGAAGCTGCGACAGAACTCTCGCCCCCCATCTGTTGTCATCTGCTCATTGTCTGTTTTAAGTATGGTTTGCTGTTGGTGGTTCAGTCAGTCCGTGTAACAAAAAGGCGATGCCTTCTCTTTACTCCAAAGGAAGTGTACCTGTGAGACTGAGTTTGACTATATTACGATTTAAATGTATCTATACTTTTTAATACAACAATAAACAATTATTGAGCATGCCAGGTCCCAGGAACTGCTTTAAATGCTTTCCATGCCCCGTGAGTGAGTGCTGTCACCCACCTCACCTTGCAGAACACAGAGAGGGTCAGTAATCACCGTGTTGCCCAGCAGCTGGATTCTACAGCTTGAACTTGTTTATAGCTATATTCTTGTCACAAAGATCTGCTCATATTTGATTTCTAGTTGAACCCTGTGTGTAAAGAAAACTTGAACTTAAGCAGATACTTTAAAATAATATAAGAATGTAAAATATAAAGTTTTGCCTGTGAATCAATTAAGAAAACATTTTGAGGGAGAAGTGACTTTTTTTAAATGTTCTCTTTGCTAAATCTGAAATTAAAGATAAAATTTCTAAGAATCCTGGCCATGGATGTAACTTATATAGAGTATTGCTAACCAGATGAAATCAGCTCTACCTACTTGAGGTGCATTGATTCCGGGCCTCTGGCCTTATTCAGCAGTAAATGGACCATATGTCTGGATAGCTAAGGGCAAAGACTAAGAGATTGAACTCTGGTCTTTCAACCCAATGTGGTGCCATAGTGCCCTGGTTCCTGTGCTCTGCATGACACGTGACCACACACCCTGTTTTAAGCGTGCCAGTGCTTTCTGAAAGGGCAGTGTCTACAACGCAGGAGAGGATATTTTAAGGCCACTAGGTTACTGTCAATAGTAAGGCATATGCCACTTCCTGGAGCAATGTGCCAAAGCATCTCATCTGAATACATTGTTTCCCTTTTCATTATATATCACATGGTAGGCACTCAATAAATATTGGATAAATTGGATTGATTTGATAAACAAACCTTAAGTCAAATATAAGTAAATAAGTATTCTATAGTAATTATTATCCATAGACTTTAAGGAAAATAATTTTAAATGTCTTTCTAATAAATTAATTTGTGTTTTTTAATTTCCAAAGTTGATTCCTATTATTAATCACCCACTGATATAGCTGTATATTTATGAAATTATTGAGATTTGGAGAGTTACATTGACAATACAAGCCTAGATTTTTATCCCATAAGAGAACTTCCAATAGGTAGTAAAGTATTTTTAAAAGGTCAATTTAACAAAAAATCAAAATTCTGAATTATTTCAGAAAGAAGAGGCAGAATGACAATTCTCTTAAGGTGAAAAAAAAGTCTACAAATGAAATATTCATTCATTCATATCCATATACAAGAAGGAAGGGAGGGGAGCGAGGAAGGGTGGGAGCGAGGAAGGGAAGCAGCCCTGTGAGGAGGGGCTGCGTTCTGGGAGTGCCGATGGTGCGAGTGTGCGCTAACGTCTGTCTTCATTTTTACTCGTCTTGTCCAATTTAATAGATTATCTATGGCCAAATTTCATCAGTGTTAACTCAAGTCCACCAAAAGGATTTAAAACTCCTTTACCAATGCAAAGGGGGCTGTTTTAAATGGAAATTAGACCTAAAAAGTCACATTCCAGGGTCAGGTGAGCAGAAGGAAATAACTGCTCAGACCCTAATACAAATGTTTAAGTTGAAGGAAAAAAGCACTCTTTTTTGTTGTTGGTTTTTGGTTGATTTTAGACAAAGTGTTTCTCCTAACTCAACTTCTTTTTTTCTAATAAAATTTGTAACTAATTCCCAAAGTTGGGGTTGGGCTGGTTGTGTGGCCCTTTTATCCAGCTTTGCATGTTTCTAGTCACCTTGCCCATTTTTAGGTCCACAAAAACCCTATAGAGAGGAAAGAGAAAACATGCCTATTGAATAGGTGATTTTCTAAAATAGGAGACTTTGCTACCAACAGAAAAAGAACTTGACTGAGCTGTTGGGTGTTGAACAAAAGTTCACAAAAACTAAGCAGAGCAGCAGTGAAATGCCTGCTCCCCCCACCATTCCCACTGGGTAGGGTGTTCCTTAGATTAGCATCTCTGTGTATGGCCTACAGAGTTAATGCACCATCTTTTCCATGGTTTGATGAAGACTCCCGCACCCTGAAGATATGAATTGCTATAATTCCTAAATCAAACAGCATTCAATTCCGCTCCAGACCACTGTAGGGTAATAAGACCGGTATTTCTTATTTTAATTAGTCATTTTATACTTCTAACAACTTCTTTGACAATCTTGGATTACTTGTTTGTTTATATGTGATAAAAGCCATGTTTGGCTAAAAATATAAATGCTACATTTGAATGTCCATTTACATTTTAGTAGTTATAGAAATAATCTTCCTAAGCCTTTAGATTATAGCTTTTTATAGACACTAAATATAATCACCTAATCTATTTTAATATCACCCCTTTCAGCTGCCTCGTGAGCTATAACACAGCAGAGATATCAAGTTGATAATGCAAATTCAAGACAAAATGCCTGACTCCTCATCAGACACTGTCATTTAGTTTGCAGAGAAATTTGCTTCTGACATTTGAAATTTTCAAGATAAATAAAAGTGAGGTGGCTATGTGGAGGTGTTGTGTTGTTACTACACTTAAGCTCCCTAAGTGTGAAGAGTTACCCTTGTACCCTGAACACAGGGTCTTTAGACATGACATTTGCTCAATAAATATTTATTGAATAAGTAAAACATAAATAAGTGGAGTTCATATCACAATTCAAAACTATTTTTTTCACAAAGTGTATATGACAGGCAGTAGAACATCTCTCAAGCACACGAAACAGCTATTAGAATATGGAAGAGTTTATAGTTGCATCCGTGGGTATGACAGATACTCATCCTTTGACCACTGAGAGAGCTATATTAGTAGTATATACTTTCCACTTGTTACATGCCCACTGTGTGTTATACTCCACATCGTATTTGTAATCAATTGGTTCTTAGCATAAGCATATGAAGGGGAGTAAACTCTGCATATTACAGGAGTAAAGTGACATGGCGGAAATAAGATTGCTGTCTGGGTCTGGAATCCATGCGTCTCCCCAGTGACCTGCACCACCCTATTTTACTCACTTTAGGAAATACAAAAGCAGTTTTACTTTAACACATAACAAATTTAGGAAACTGGCTTCTTGGGAAGATGGTCCTGACAATAAACAACATGTTTCAAAACATTTGGGGCCTGGCCAGTGTGTCTCAGTGGTTGAGTACTGAGTGGTTGACCATAAACCAGAGGTCAGGGTTTGATTCCTGGTCAGGGCACATGTCTGGATTGTGGGCTTGATCCCCAGTGTGGGGGTGTGCCGGAGGCAGCTGATCAATGATTCTCATCATTGATGTTCTATCTCTCTCTCCTTCTTCCTTCCTCTCTTTCAAATATATATGTAAAAACAAAACAAGTAAAAAGAACATTTGAGAATATGTGAGATGAGAGCTGTGTCCCTTTTAAAGCATCTAGGTTTGGCCCACCAAGCTGCCGGCAGTGTGGTAGGTCATCCCCCACCCGCTGGGTTCACAGTTGGCAAGGAATGCCGGGCTATCTCCAATCCTGGACAACTTCTGGGACCCTAGATGCCATGCTGGGTACAGGACGCCTGACTCTGATCCAGCCCCTCCCAGGGTTTCAGTGCTGGCTCCAAGGCCATTACAAAATCTGAAACAAATATGCAGGTTTCTCAAAATTAGAAGTGCTGAGGAGAGAAAAGAAGGCTGAATTTCCTCAGCGCAAAATGCCTTTCAGTGTTACAGAGGTGTGTGTGTGTGTGTGTGTGTGTGTGTGTGTGTGTGGTGTGTGTGTGTGTGTTAAGTATGTAGAGTTGGGACTATTCTTTAGCCCCCGGTTAGCAAATTGGAATTAAAACCAAAGCTCTAGTGCCAGCGCCTCCACTCAGCAGTGTGTGGCTTTAGCAAGTGACTGACATTCCTAAATCGGGATGTTCTTTCTTCTGATGAAATTGCAACACGGAAACAAATGCAAGTGGAACTGCTGGGTGCCATCCAGTCCGCTGCCCTCTGACCGCCAAGCTGCACCCCTGGGCACTCAGTGACGCTCTCGGGTTCTGGGGGGCACTCAGGTACTCCCAGCCCCAAGACTCTGAACTATATCTTCAGTTAACATCATGTTCTAGAATTCCTAAAGGAACCTTTTACCGAAAAGCCATCACCGTGACCATATGGGACACCCAGAAACACCACTTCCAGAACGGATGCGTGAATGTCGTTACTCCACAAACCTTGGAAAGGTTTGACTTAGTTCCAGACACAAAGGTTTGACTTAGAATAAAAGTTGCTGCTTGGTGCGGTCCAAACACTCTAAAACCAGGTGTGCAAAGTTAGATATGGAGCCGGCTCGCAGGGCATGGCAAATGCAGGGGTCATGCGTGTCGGGTGGCGTCCCATGCACGGGCATGAGGGGAAGGCATCTAGGGAGAAGATGCCAGTGAGAGAGAGGAGGCCAGGATGGAGCCGAGGGAGTGGGCTCACTGGGCGCAGCCAGGGCGAGCCAGGTAGGATGGAGAGGGAGAGGGTCACACGGCCCAGGAGGCGCCAGGGTTGCCAGAGCTGCCGAGCGGCTGAAGGCTGAGGGAGGGCACGGGACAGAGCAGCACCTGCATTTGACAGGCTTGGCAAAAGCACAGTGCAGGGGCACAGGAGGACCCACAGGAGGGAGGGAGACAGTGTGCCACCAGTACAGTCACACTTGGAATTGAATGCCTGTGGAGGCCATCTTGAAATTACTGGCTTTATCTTTGAATTTGGATTTCATAAGCAAAAGCTGATGGGACAATAGAGCATGCATCAGTGGATTGGCACCTCAGCTCCACAGCGTCCCACCTCCTCCAGTGTCCCCCAGAGCTGGAATCCTGGTGACCTGCTGCCAGGACACAGCACCCACCTTCCCCTTACCCCCCAACCTTGTGCCAGGCCCTGATTGGCCTCTGACTTCCTGCCTCCCCACTGTCGCCAGTCTCCATCAAATTGGCGGAGGTGGGGGGGGAGTGGGAAAGGGGGGCAGTTTCCATCACTGCCCTTGACCGTATCAGGGCCTGGGCAAGGGCATGGGGAGTGTGGTCTGGGTCGGTCACATGCCCTTTGATGCCTGCAGACAGGGGAGGATGGCCACCCACCTCTGGAGCACTGAGTGAGTTCCTCAGTGGGGTCATTGCGCCCACCTCCAGCCAGGCCTGGGGGAACTTCCAGAACCCAGGTTGCACGCTCTGAAGGCTCTCTTCCACCAGGGCTGAGGCTGTAGCCATGGGAAGGGGATATTGACTCCCCTGCCCGTCAGGCCTTGCGCATCATATATATTGGGCCCTGCAGACTATGGAGCCAGCCTAGTGAGGGCAATGCCAATAGAAAGCTTAACTGAGAAAAGGAGCTGAGCAACAGGGCAGGAGCCAACAGAAAATGTAAGGCTAAGCAGAGCTGGCCATTCTCTAGGGGGGGCACTAAGTGTGCTGGTGTGTGTGACCATTGGTCATTCTCTGGGGGGGGGCACTAAGTGTGCTGGTGTGTGGGGGACATTTGTCATTCTCTGGGGAGGGGGGCACTAAGTGTGCTGGTGTGTGGGGGACATTCGTCATTCTCTGGGGGGGTGCTAAGTGTGCTGGTGTGTGTGAACATTGGTCATTCTCTGGGGGGGGCGCTAAGTGTGCTGGTGTGTGTGACCATTGGTCATTCTCTGGGGGGGGCGCTAAGTGTGCTGGTGTGTGTGACCATTGGTCATTCTCTGGGGGGGGGCACTAAGTGTGCTGGTGTGTGGGGGACATTTGTCATTCTCTGGGGGGGGCACTAAGTGTGCTGGTGTGTGTGACCATTGGTCATTCTCTGGGGGGGGCACTAAGTGTGCTGGTGTGTGGGGGACATTTGTCATTCTCTGGGGGGGGGGCACTAAGTGTGCTGGTGTGTGGGGGACATTCGCCATTCTCTGGGGGGGTGCTAAGTGTGCTGGTGTGTGTGAACATTGGTCATTCTCTGGGGGGGCGCTAAGTGTGCTGGTGTGTGTGAACATTGGTCATTCTCTGGGGGGGGGCGCTAAGTGTGCTGGTGTGTGTGAACATTGGTCATTCTCTGGGGGGGGCGCTAAGTGTGCTGGTGTGTGTGACCATTGGTCATTCTCTGGGGGGGTGGCGCTAAGTGTGCTGGTGTGTGTAGGACATTAGGACATTGGTCATTCTCTGGGGGGGGCACTAAGTGTGCTGGTGTGTGTGAACATTGGTCATTCTCTGGGGGGGCACTAAGTGTGCTGGTGTGTGTGAACATTGGTCATTCTCTGGGGGGGCACTAGGTGTGCTGGTGTGTGTGAACATTGGTCATTCTCTGGGGGGCGACTAAGTGTGCTGGTGTGTGTGAACATTGGTCATTCTCTGGGGAGGCACTAATTGTACTGGTGTGTGTGGGACATTGGTCATTCTCAGGGGTGCACTAAGTGTGCTGGTGTGTGGGGGACATTCGTCATTCTCTGGGGGGGGCGCTAAGTGTGCTGGTGTGTGTGACCATTGGTCATTCTCTGGGGGGGGCGCTAAGTGTGCTGGTATGTGTAGGACATTGGTCATTCTCTGGGGGGGCACTAAGTGTGCTGGTGTGTGTGACCATTGGTCATTCTCTGGGGGGGGGCGCTAAGTGTGCTGGTGTGTGTAGGACATTAGGACATTGGTCATTCTCTGGGGGGGGCACTAAGTGTGCTGGTGTGTGTGAACATTGGTCATTCTCTGGGGGGGCACTAGGTGTGCTGGTGTGTGTGACCATTGGTCATTCTCTGGGGGGGGCGCTAAGTGTGCTGGTGTGTGTAACCATTGGTCATTCTCTGGGGGGGGGGGGCGCTAAGTGTGCTGGTGTGTGTGAACATTGGTCATTCTCTGGGGGGCGACTAAGTGTGCTGGTGTGTGTGAACATTGGTCATTCTCTGGGGAGGCACTAAGTGTGCTGGTGTGTGTGAACATTGGTCATTCTCTTGGGGGGGCACTAAGTATGCTGGTGTGTGTGAACATTGGTCATTCTCTGGGGGGGGCACTAAGTGTGCTGGTGTGTGTAGGACATTGGTCATTCTCTGGGGGGGCACTAAGTGTGCTGGTGTGTGTGAACATTGGTCATTCTCTTGGGGGGGACTAGGTGTGCTGGTGTGTGTGACCATTGGTCATTCTCTGGGGGGGCGCTAAGTGTGCTGGTGTGTGTGAACATTGGTCATTCTCTGGGGGGGCACTAGGTGTGCTGGTGTGTGTGAACATTGGTCATTCTCTTGGGGGGGGGACTAGGTGTGCTGGTGTGTGTGAACACTGGTCATTCTCTTGTGGGGGGACTAAGTGTGCTGGTGGGGGGGCATGTTGAATACCAAAGCGAGGGGCAGGGACATTTTAGGTGTGGAGTCCTTTAGAAAGCAGGAGCATCTGAAGGTGGGACCTGGTGGAACTCACCTGTCACTAGGCATTGCCCTCACTAGGCTGGCTCCATAGTCCGCAGGGCCCAATACAAATGATGCGCAAGGCCTGCCAGGCAGGGGAGTCAATATCCGCTTCCCATGGCTACAGCCTCAGCCCTGGTGGAAGAGAGCCTTCAGAGAGTGCAGCCTGGGTGCTGGATCGTCCCCCAGGCCTGGCTGGAGGTAGGCGCAATGACCCGATGAGGAACCCACTGAGGAAAAAGAGAGGACACAGGGGCATGTAGGCGCATGAGGTTGGTGGTGAGACGATGCCGTAGGCAGAGTCTGCCAGCTTCGTGTAAAGAAGGAAATATAAAAGCTAGCCATAGGTGCTGTGAGAAGGTGTGGAAGACACGCAGGCCTGATAACTGAGAGATCAAGAGAACCAGAGGCTATGGCGGGTAGACAGTCTCGCACACTGCTTGTCACCGTGAGGAGGAGGCGTGTTTATCTGCTCCTCTTGCTGTCTCTCCAGCTGAAGAGGATGTGAGTTCCAGGAGAGGAGGAGTCATGCTCTTTCCTCAGCTTTGCCCCAGTCACCAGCCTGGCTCCCTGTGGAACTCTGCAACAGTTGTGGGCGGGAGGTGCGGGGGGAGAGGAGTCAGGAATGATAGCCTGATGCAATCATTATCCACATTTGGTCTATGTCTCCTAGAAAAAATGTGCACCTGCCCAGCCAGTGTTGCTCAATGGTTTGGGTGTCGACCTGTGAACCAGAAAGTTACAGTTCGATTCCCGGTCAGGACATGTGCCCAGGTTGCAGGCTCAGTCCCCAGTAGGGATCATGCAGGAGGCAGCTGATCAATTATTCTTTCTCATCATTGATATTTCTATCTCTCTCTCCTCCTCTCTGAAATAAATTAAAAATATATTGAAGAAAAATTGTGCACTTGAACAGATCATCAGAACATAGTTTGCACCTTTGTATATTGATGGATGTGCTAAATAGGATTCCATCCTGCGCAGACTACCTGCCTTTTTGTACCACTACTTTACCTTCTTGCCCCTCCTGGAGTTGGGGAGTGCCACTTTTTGACCATTCCCTCTCTCGGTTTGCAGTTCTATCTTCTCCTGAGGAGGTTGTCCTTCTCACAAGCTGGGATTGTCTTTCCTCCCAGTGGCGACTGGACAGCATGTCAAAGACCAGGCAAGAGAAGAAGGTAATTACCACGACTAAGTTCAGCCCCTTTCCCAGATCAATAGCCTGAGCCACCTCAGCATGCCCACAGGGGAGATGCCTCTGCTGCGCTAAAGGCAAAGGTTCTGGTCTTGAGTAGGATTTTTTAGATCCAACACAGAAAACTTCGGGGGAGTCCCAACTAAAGTCTGTATTCCATATGGTGATATGCGGTCAAGGTAATCAGCCTTGCAAGGACTTATAGTGTTGCGAGCATTTAATGTCTTCAGGACACTCATGCAGCCCTCCTCTGAGGTCCACTGGAGACCAGGGTCATTCTCCCATTTCATCTGTAAAGAAACTGAGGCATAATATGTGAAATGACTCATAGATCCTGATAATGAAGAACACTTTCCAAATTTACAAAACACCTTCATTTGAGTTCCTTAACAACTACAGAAGTTGACCTGGACAGGTATGATTGCACATTATGGAGTTCCGAAGGGCTAATGCTGCAGAGTTGGTTAAGTGGTAAACAAGAACCCAAGTCATTGGGTTTCTATTTCAGTGTTGTTTGAATCCACCACCTTTACAACCAAAGAGAGTCCCAGTCCCACAGTCGTCTGCTCCAGACCCTGAGGGAACAACTGCTCGGTCCCCTGGGTACCCCTTCACTCGGAAACAGGGTCTACTCCTTCAACCACAGGCCTAAGAGTTGGTGGGGGAAAGGATAGTGGCCTCAAAAGGAAAAGAAACGCAAATAGGTTTGTAAGAACTGAATCTCAAAGGGAAATGGTTAAAATCCAAGTCTGTCTTGTTTCAGATAAGCCTCCTGGATGGGTGCAGTGAATACAAAGACATAAAACCAAGAGAGACGGCCCGGAGCCCAGGGCTGCTTCCCAGACCGGATGTAAATAGAGGCATCCGGGAGGGGTGCTGCCTTAGAACCAGGTGCAGAGACTGACACAGCAGCAAGCTCAGGAAGGCTTTCCGGGCACCAGGAGCTTGCCTTCGTGGGAACTTCCCTCCATAAAAATAAGATCAAAAATTATATTTCCCAACTGTGTTGATATAAAGACAAGGATATTCATATTATGTATTAAACATTTTATTTGATTCAAAAGTTGTTGTTTTTTCTGAATTTAAGAGAAATAAACACACTTTTTGAATCCCTCAAAGCACTGGGGGCTAGGCACTGCGCCGGCCCTCTAGCCTCCTTGCTCCCTGGCCTTGAAGCTCCAGGCCTCCCCCAGCCACAGTCTCTGCCACATTTCCTGTTGCTCTTGGCTCTTGGGTTTCAGTTTTCAAAACTGACAACTGATCACACTCCTGTGACATATACGATCAAAGAAGAAAAACTTCTGTTTCTTCTCTATAACGTCAGGGAATTCTCAAATCTCTGGCTATGATTTAATCTCCCTGCTCTTGTGAAGCTTCCAAGAGTTGAGCTGTCACCAAATATGTTAGTTCTACAAAATACCTGCAAGTCCCTGCGCTCACCCTCCAGCTGTTACAATAAATGGACAAACTCAAGGAAAACCAAAACCTGGAGCAGTTTTCCCAACGCAATGATGGATGACTGATTTCTATTTCTCTTTCCCTCTCCTGTATGTATTTGGCTGCAAACTACCTCCCCCGTGTTTTGGCCCATGGGTAGAGTATGCAGTTGCCAATGTGGAGAAATTGAGCTCGGTTTTCATGCCTTGGAATCCACTATGTACTCAGCCCTGAGCCTTTTGAGATTTAGCCATAATTAGCTGTAATGTGTTTACGGGGCCAAGAGAATTTAAAACATGCAAGACATGAGTCAGGAAAGGATGATATCAAAATCCTTATTTATTCTGGATTTTAGTCTAATCTCATTGGGTTCCACACACATCATTGTTTTTCTTCAATATTAGCATTGCAGGGAGAACTGGTGAAATCCCTACAGAATTTATACATTCAGGCCCACACCCAACCGGTTCAGACTCCATATGGAGGCATTATGTTCCCTAAACTCACAAGCTAGATATGGGCTCAGCCCTAGAAGGTCAGGTTTGGTTTTCCTTTCACTTGGCTAACAACCCAGTAAATATTTGCTCTCATGACCAAAAATTATTTGAAATATATGTGAGCATATTGAATGCCAAAAACCAAGGCATGCGGTGAAAAGCCATGACACAGAAGAAACTGTGACCTTGAGAAGCGGCCTTCACTCTGCCGTCAATAGATCCATCTGGAACAAACTTCGCATACCATGGGTCCAAACCTATGCTGTGTCAAGGATCCCTTGTAATTTTTTTTTCATTTTCATAGCTCATAAATACTAAGAGCACTTTCTTCTAAAAAGTAAGCCTAAACTGGCATCAGAGAGCAGCAAAATAGGAACTAATTGCACAGTGTAACCTGAAAAACCTAAAAGAAAGTATTTTTCCCCAAAGAGATACTAGCCTACACTTATCTAGGTCCCCACACCTCAGACTTACCATCATGTCAAGATTTCATCATTTAGACTATTATTTAATCTTAAGAGAGAATTAAATGTTCACAAATGCTACAATATGGATGACCCTGAGGACATCATACTAAGTGAAACACGCCAGGCATAAATACACACAAATGCTATGTGATTTCACTATATGAGTACATAAAAGTACTTAAATTCACAGAGATGGGAAGTACAGTGGTGGTTACAGTGGAGTTATTATTTATTTATTTATTTTTTAAATTTTTAAATATATTTTATTGATTTTTTACAGAGAGGAAGGGAGAGGGATAGAGATTTAGAAACATCAATCAGCCGCCTCCTGCACACCCCCAACTGGGGATGTGCCCGCAACCAAAGTACATGCCCTTGACCGGAATCGAACCCGGGACCCTTCAGTCCACAGGCTGACGCTCTATCCACTGAGCCAAACCGGTTTCGGCAATGGAGTTATTATTTAGTTGAGAAAGAGTTTCAGTTTGTGAAGATGCAAAAGTTCTGTGGGTGGCTGAGGGTGATGGTTGCACAACAATGTGAATGCACTTAATCCCATTGAGCTGTAGGCTTAAAAACAGTTAAGATGGTCAATTTTTAATTATGTTTATTTTACCACAATAAAAAATCCCTTTGAACTTTTCTCCAACAAGCTATTGTTACAATACAAATGTGTTTCCTCAGGCAGCTTAGATATCAGCAGTCACTAATATGTGGAAGCAAGATTCATAGCCCAGAGTCCGTGGCTTCTGGCTCCAGCTGGAGAGGGGAGGCTCCATCGAAGGTATGTGAAATGATTGTGTAGAAGAAAGAGAAGATGAAAATGTTTTCTAGGTGAGGGGCCATAATTCCCATTGGAGTCTGAGTCTCAACCCACCCCCCACCCGTCCCAAATAAAGTCCCAGTCTTACAGGTCATTAGCTTGTCTTTGGAATGAAAGGAAAGTCACAGTAACAAACATCATAATGGTATTATTGTCACTTATGGATCCCCCCTATGTGTAAGGCACTCATCAATGCATTTTCACTCTGTTACTTTATATTATTCCTAAAAGGCCCCTACACAGGAGCTGCTAGGCTTTTTCAAGATTTAAATTCTTTTATTAATGGTAGTAAAATATGCATAACAAAAAGTTGCTATTTTAACTATTTTTATGTTTATAGTTCAGCGGAATTAAGTATATTCACATTGTTGTACAACCATCACCATCATCCATCCACAGAACTTTTGCATCTTCCCAAACGGAAACTCTCTCTATTAAACAATAACTCCCGATTCCCCTCTTCCAGCTTCTGGCAACCACCATCTTACTATCTGTCTCTATGAATTTGACTACTCTAAGTGTCTCATGTAAGTGGAATCATACAGCATTTGTTTTTTGTGACTGGCTTAATTCACTTAGTATAGTTTCCTCAAGTTTCACCCATGTTGTATCATGTGTTAGAATTTTTTTTTCCTTTTTAAGGGTGAATAATTTTCCATTGAATGTACATAATACATGTTGTTTATCAATTCATCCATTAATGAACATTTGAGTTGCCTCCACCTTTTGACTATTGTGAATTATCCTGCATAGAACTTGGGTCTTTAAATAGAAACTGCTAGTTATAGTTTTATTTTACACTAGAGGCCTGGTGCACAAAGTTCGTGCATGGGGGGGTGGGGGTGTCCCTCAGCCCAGCCTGCACCCTCTCCCATCTGGGACCCCTCAAGGGATGTCCGACTGCCTGTTTAGGCCCGATCCCAGTCAGATATCCCTCTCACAATCCAGGACTGCTGGCTCCCAACTGCTCGCCTGCCTGCCTGCCTGATTGCCCCTAACCACTTCTGCCTGCCAGCCTGATCACCCCCTAACCACTTCCCTGCCAGCCTGATCAACACCTAACTGCTCCCCTGCTGGCCCAGTTTCCTCTAACTGCCCTCCCCTGCAGGCCTGGTCCCCCCCAACTACCCTCCCCTGCAGGCCTGGTTGCCCCCAACTGCCCTCCCTTGCTGGCCCAGTTACCCCCAACTGCCCTCCTCTTCTGCTGGCCTGATTGCCCACAACTGCCCTCCCCTGCTGGCCATCTTGTGGCGGCCATCTAGTGTCCACATGGGGGCGGCCATCTTTGACCACATGGGGCAGCCATCTTGTGTGTTGGAGTGATGGTCAATTCTCATATTACCTCTTTATTAGATAGAATTATATAGGATATGAAGACACAGGCACAGAAAATGAAATTACTTACCATACTCAATGGTGACAAACTGAAAGCTTTTCCTTTAAGATCAGGAACAAGACAGTGATGCCTATCTCACCACGCTTATTCAACATAGTCCTTTAATAAAAACATCCAAATTGGAAATGAAGAAGTAAAATTGCCACTTTTTGAAGATGACATGACTCCTTGTATAGAAAATCCTACAGACTCCACTAGAAAACTATTAGAAACAATAAGTAAATACAGTGAGGTTTCAGGATTTAAAAAAAGCAATGAACAAAAATCCATTGCATTCTTATATATTAACAATGAAATTTCAGAAAAAAAGAAGTGAATGAGAACAATTAATTACAAAGAATAACATATCTAGGAATAAACTTAACAAAGGATGTGAAGAAACTACACACTGACCACCATAAGACATTATTAATAGAAATTGAAGAAGACACAAAGAAATGGAAAGATATTTCATGTTCATGGATTTGAAAAAAAAATCAACCTAGCTAAACTTACCATATTACAAAGCAATATAGAAATGTACTGCAATCCCCATCAAAATCACAATGGCATTTTTAAAGAAATAGAACCAAAAAAAATCATCAGATCTATATGGAACCATAAAAAATCTCAAATAGCCAGAGCAATCCTGAGAAAAAAAAAAGAACAAAGCCAGAGGTCTCACACTCCCTGACTTCAAATTTTATTATAAAGTGATAATAATCAAAACAGAATGGTATTGGCAGAAAAAAAAATGCACACACAGACCAATGGAACAGAATTGAGAGCCCAGAAATGAACCTGCAAATAATTTTCAGCAAAGGAGCCAAAAACACACAATATAGAAAAAAAAAAATGCCTCTTCAATAAATGGTGTTGAAAAAATTGGAAAGTCACATACAAATTAATGAAACAACTACTATTTGTCACCATACATAAAAATTAACTCAAAATGAACCAAAGACATGAAACAATAAACTACATAAAAGAAAACATAGGTATCAAACTTATGGACCTTAGTCCTTAGTTTTAGAGAGGATTTTATTAATTTGACCTCAAACGCAACAAAAGTAAAAGCAAAAGTTAAGTCAATGGAACTATATCAAACTAAAAAGCTTCTTCACAGCAAAAGAAACCAACAACAAAACAAAAATGCAACCAACCAAATGGAAAAAGATATTTGCAGACACCTCCAATAAGCAGTTAATATCCAAAATATATAAAGAACTCATGCAACTCAACAACAAAATAAACAATACAATTAAAAATGGGCAGAGGACCTAAACTGACACATCTCCCAAGAAGACTTACAAATGGCCAATAGTTATATGAAAAATACATTCAATTTCAGTAGCTATAAGGGAAATGCAAATCAAAACCACAATGAGATACCGCCCCCCGCCCTAGACCTGTTAGAATGGCCATTATCAATAAGACAAGTACTAACAAGTGCTGCAGAGGTTGTAGAGAAAAAGAAACCTTCATGTACTGCTGATGGGGATGTAAACTGGTACAATCAGTATGGAAAACAGTATGGAGGTTCCTTGAAAAAATTAAGGATACAGCTACACATGACCCAGAAATTACCCAAAAATTTTAAAAGCATTTATTCATAAAAGTATATGTACTCCTATGTTCATTGTAGCATTATTCATGGTACCCAAGACATGGAAACAACTAAACTGTCCTTCAATAGATAACTGCATAAAGATGTGGTATCCTATATAATGAAGAAGTAATATGCAAATTGACCATCACTCCAACACACAAGATGGCCACCCCCATGTGGTCAAAGATGGCTGCCCCCATGTGGACACAAGATGGCCAGCAGGGGAGGGCAGTTGTGGGCAATCAGGCCAGCAGAGGAGGGTAGTTGGGAGGGACAAGGCCTGCAAGGGAGGGAAGTTGGGGGGATCAGGCCTGCAGGGGAGGGCAGTTAGGGGTGACCGGACTGGCAAAGAGGGCAGTTGGGGATGACCAGGCCTGCAGGGGAGGGCAGTTGGGGAGGACCCAGGCCTGCAGGGTAAGGCAGTTTGGGGGGACCAGGCCTGCAGGGGAGGGCAGTTGGAGGCAACTGGGGGAAGGCAGTTGGGGGTGACCAGGCCAGCAGGGTGGGCAGTTAGGGGCAACCAGGCCTGCAGGGGAGGGCAGTTGGGGGCAACCAGGCCAGCAGAGGAGGGCAGTTAGGGGCGACCAGGCTGGCAATGGAGGGCAGTTAGGGGTGACTGGGCCAGCAGGGGAGGGCAGTTGGGGGGGATCAGGCCTGCAGGGTAAGGCAGTTTGGGGGGACCAGGCCTGCAGGGGAGGGCAGTTGGAGGCAACCGGGCCTGCAGGGGAAGGCAGTTAGGTGCGACCAGGCTGGCAAGGGAGGGAAGTTAGGGGTGTCCGGGCCAGCAGGGGAGGGCAGTTGGGAGTGACCAGGCCTGCAGGGGAGGACAGTTAGGTATGACCAGGCTGGCAAGGGAGGGCAGTTAGGGACAATCGGGCCAGCAGGGGAGCAGTTAGGCATCAATTAGGCTGGCAGGGGAGTGGTTTTAGTGATTATCAGGTTGGCAGGCAGAAGCGGTTAGGGGCAATCAGGCAGGCAGGCAAGTGAGCGGTTGGGAACCAGCAGTCCTGGATTGTGACAGGGATTGGGCAGTTGGACATCCCTTGAGGGGTCCCAGATTGGAGAGGGTGCAGACTGGGCTGAGGGACACTCCCTCCCCCCCTCCCCCCATGCATGAATTTCATGTACCGGGCCTCTATGCTATATATATATAAAAGCCTAAGCGACCGAATGACCAAAGACCAGTCAACTAGTCACTATGACATGCACTGACCACCAGGGGGGCAGACGCTCAAAACAGGAGCTACCCCCTGGGTGATCAGAGCACTCCCACAGCAGGAGTGTTGCTCAGCTGACTGACGGGCACCAGACACAGGGCTCATGGCTGGTGAGTGCCGCTGTGGCAGCTCAAGCCTCTCTCCATTGGGACTGACTGGGTGAGAGCCCGCAGCAGCGGCAGGCAGGAGCGGCAGGCGATGTTGGACTGCTGGTTTTGGCTCAATCCCCGCAGGCCATGCCAAGGGACCCCACCAGTGCATGAGTCCGTGCACCGTGCCTCTAGTATCCTAGTATATATACTAGTACAATGGAATACTGTTCAGCTGTAAGAAAAGATGAAATACTGCCATTTGTGACAACATGGATAGATCTTGAGACTATCATGCTAAGTGAAATACATCAGGCAGAAAAAGTCAAGAACCATATAATTTCATTCCTATGTGGGATATAAAACTGAAAGCTACAAATGAACAAACAAGACAAACAAACAAAAACTCACAGACACAGACAACAGTAAGGTGGTTACTAGAGGAAAAAGGTGGAGGAGAAATAGAATAGGATAAAGGGGGTTAAATACATGGTGACAGAAGGAGACTTGACTGGGTGATGGACACACAATGCAATATACAGATGATGTATTATAGAATTGCACACTTGAAACCTATATAACTTTATTAACCCTTGTCACCCAATAAATTAATAATTTTTAAGTCACTGTCAAAGGTCACATAACTGTCATTTTGGCGCCAGGATTTGAACCATGGGGTCTGCAGAGCCCATGGCAGGAGCGTACTGTGCTTTGATCCAGTTGCTAAGTGCAGGCAGAGTAAGTCAGTCAAACACTGTCATTTACCCTATTATGCCCAATAAGCACGCAGTTTACTAAATAATTAATTAACACATAACACTGAAAACCATCAGAACAAGAATGAGCAAGTACTGGGAGAAGGTGTGATGAGGAGTAAATATCTAAGAAGCCTTGGTTCCTTACCTGAGTATAAGTGGTGGCAGATCTTTCTGGAAAATCAAGTTTACTCAAATATTTGAAGAGAAATATGTTATTTACTGATAATTTAAAGTCATATTTCTAGATTAGAACAAATGTTAACATGACTTAAGTTCAATTACATTTTTCATATTTTGTAAACTTTATTTTGTAAATTTTATTATGAAAAATGTCAAACATAAGCAAAAGTAGAGACTTAATATTATGAGTCCCTGTTTTTCCTCACCAGACTCAACTATTATCAAGACTTTCATATCAGCCCTAGCCAGTTTGGCTCAGTAGATAGAGCATCAGCCTGTGGACCAAAGGGTCCCAGGTTCAATTCTGGTCAAGGGCATAAACCTCAGGTGAGGATTAACAAAAAAATAATAATTTTTTTAAAAAATACTTTTGCATCATTTATTTCTTTTTTCTCAATCTTCCTCCCTTCCTTGCTCCCTTTCTTTTCTTTTATTGGTAGAGAACTTGTTACTACTTTTTATTGAAGTAGAATTGACATATTAGTTTCAGGTGTATAATATGATCCCATATTTGTATGCATTGTGAAATGATTGGTAAAGAATTTTAAAATAAATTCCAACCCTAGTGTCATTTCACTTCCACATATTTAGTATATACCTCTCTTAATAACAAAGCAAAAAAAACCCCAGACATTTGTTACATAACTACCATGACATCACAGTTTTAAAAATTAAAAATAATTTCTCAGTGTCATATAACACCCATTCCATATTCAGATTTCTTTGAGAGTCTCAGTTTGTCTTTTGCCGCTTGGGCTGCATGAATCAGGATCCCAGCAAGATTCACATATTGCATGGCTGATAGTCCCTTCATCTCTTTCCATCTAGATCTGCCCTGCATCTTTGTTTTCTTATGGGCTCTTTAAAGATCAGTGAGACTTGTTATTCTATAGAAATATCTCTCCCTGGATTCATCCATTCACTTATTCTCAATGTCACTGAACTTAAGATCTATATGTTTTCTGAAAATTGGAAGTTCACTCAAAAGAATTCACATCAGGTTCAACTCTGACTCATTTGTGGTTTGCTTTTTTTACAAAAATATGTCATAAGTTGTATACTTCTGACTGCATCACACCAAGGGGCACCCATGGCTGGCTGTCCTACCCTTTAGTAATGCTGATATGGTGACCAGCTGCTCTTTCCTGCTCTGTCCAATGTAGAAAATCCCCACCAAACTTTGCGTAATTGATTTCCTCATTGATAATCTGTGCTTGAATTGTATACTTCCTTATAGATCACAAAACAATGACTTTCTAATTACATTGCTGCTACTACATAACTAAACTACCCTAAACTTTGTGGCTTAAAACAGTAACCATTTTACTTGCTCACAGTTCCATCGATGACAGTTGGGGCAGAGCCAGGCTGGGCAGTTTCTCCTGATCATCCGGAGCCATTGGCTGGGATCATTCACTGGGGTGCACTCAGCAGGCGACTGCTGGGCCAGGTGGGGGGGTTCTCCAATGATTCCTGTTGGCTCCTCAGCTCTCACCCAGGAGGCTGCTCTTCCCATGCGTCCAGAGTGGGCTTTCTTATGGCATGATCATCTCTGGCTATTCTTACAGACAACTGGCTCTGAAGAGAGCGTGTTCTGAGTGACACAGAAGCAGCAGGTCTCTGGTGGCCCAGCCTAGGAGATTACATATCATGACTTTTACCTCATTCCATTGTTCAGAGAAAGTCATAAGGCCAGCCTAGAGCTAAAGGATTGGAGAAGACTCTACCTTCTGATGGGCTGGCCACAAGGTCACACTGCAAAAGAGGATGGGGCCATCTTTGGCAACACATCAATCACAATTACAAGTTGGTGGATCAGGTGGTGATGGCCTAATCCCTCCACCATACTCCCAGCACACATTCATCCACTGGTCTCCTCACTGATGGCCTGGGCTGCAGTCAGACCATTCATGAAGTGCTGTAAAGAGGTAACATTCTAATTCAGTTGAATTTTCCACACTTTTTGTAAAAAAAAATTCCTTCATCAACTGGGGTTACTAAATTTGTACACAGAGCAGGATAAGTACTTGATTCTTTTCCTTTAGTTGCCAGTATTTAGACAAAAGGCTTAGTGTCCTAGCCACCTGAAATAGTTACCAAGGAATTGTTTGTTCCATTTTGTATGTGTGTGCACATTGTTTAGTTTTGTTGTTGTTTTTAGGCCACCCCCCCCCCCCCCCCGCTTTTAGTACCACTGAGAGTTCACTTTTTTCATAGTTCCATGTATATCAACTCAATTCACTTTCAGATGCTCAAATTGCTCCACCTTTGGTCAGTGATACCCCTTCATATTGTAGCAGGGGTCCTCAAACCTTTTAAACAGGGGTCCAGTTCACTGTCCCTCAGACCATTGGAGGGCCGGACTATAGTTTAAAAAAAAAAAAACTATGAACAAATTCCTATGTGCACTGCGGGTCCGGGACTAGTCAGCTGCTAAGCAGGACAGGCACTCGGCGGGCCGGATAAATGTCCTCGGCGGGCCACATGTGGCCCGCGGGCCGTAGTTTGAGGACCCCTAGTCTAGTGTGTCATTTTTACAAAAGCCCACTTGTCTTTGTTTTTTGTGGGGTTTTTTTGGCAGACACAGTGTTTTAATTGTCCTCCTTAAAAAAGGGAGACATGCTGGCACAACGTAAGGCACTAAGACAGGAATTCCTTCTCCAGCTGGTAGACGGACGGACGGCCGCTCCCACTCTGCACCCGGCACAGGGGCGGCGTGCAGTCCTGGCTCTGGCCCTGCACGTCGGCGTCCAGCAAGGAGGGCCTGAGCGACCTAGTTCTGTCCTGGGCTTCGAGGGGACAGCCGGGGGTCGGTGCCCGGCTGCCCAGGCCAGGGTAGGTCTGTACAGGCAAAGGCTCTGTCCTCCCCGGGAAGGCCTGGGGGGCGTCCGCGGGGGCTGGGAGGGCGGAGGGGGGAGGCACAGGGGTGAAGGCTCTTTGTTTTCCAGGCAGGTCCTCCAGTGGCAGGGCCTGGGGGGGTGGGGGTGGCAGGTTCCTGTGAGGCCAGGAGGGGTGGGGGGGTCCCCACACCCGCTCAGGGTGCAGTACCGGAGCCCCTGTGGCAGCAGCTGCTGGGGCCAGAGAGGCGTTCCCGTCAGACACGGTCCGCCTATGACCCGCTGGCTGCCCTTTTCTTCGAGGAAGCACAGGGAGGCGCTTTTCCATGGGTCTGCTCCAAGGGGGGACCCAGGTGCCTCCACACCCCGCGCTCAGACTCGTGTCTGGGTGGGGAGGCAGGCTGGCTGGCACCCTCCTGCGGCAGGACAGACATGGGGAGCGGGCACGCCGCCTCGAGGGAATCTCCGCCCTCCACCTGCAGCAGGCACTTGGTGGAGAGGGAAGACCTGGAGAGAAGACCCAGGGCGCCAGGCGGGGGCAGCGTGGCCGATGCCCGGGGGCAATCAGCTGCCCCGCGGGGCCAGGGTGCCCGCTGCAGGATGCCCTCGAGTTTCCTCCTTTCTTCCCTGGACCCGGGCTCCTCCGTGGCCGGCGCCCCGGGCAGCTCTCTGATGTCCAGGCCCAGGAAAAGCCCACTTGTCTTTGAAAGCCTCCTTCCTTTCTGACACAGCGAGATGTCCTGGCTCGTTTGTGCATTTTCTGTCCCAGAACTGGTTCCTTTCAATGGCAAGTAGCATTGAGACCACCATTGTGGCCATTAGGGATGGTCACTTCTACAGTTTCCTTTGCTTTTAGGCAGGACTAGTACTTTTTTTTATTGAATACTAGAGGCCTGATGCATGAAAATTTATGCACTGGAGCAGGGGGTCCCTCAGCCCGGCCTGCCCCCTCTCACAGTCCAGGAGCCCTCAGGGGCGGGAGGCGACCCAGCGATCAAGAGAAGGCAACGCCCCATCACACCTCTGCTGCTGCCACTGCCGGCAGTGCAACCCTCCGCTGGCCCTGGTTACCTGAGCCTCGGGGGCCCTGGGCAGCTGGGTAACTGCCATCTGAGACTTGCCTGCACCTCAGGCTAGCCCTGAGCAGCTGGGCAGCTGACATCTGAGGCTTCCCTGCGCCTTGAGCTGGCCCTGGGTGGCCGGGGGGCTGAGGGGACTGGGGGACTCTAGAGGCAGGCAGGGCTGAGGGGACTGGGCACCACCATCTTGTGGCTGTGGGTGCTGCCATATTTGAGGGCGGGGCAGTCAATTAGCATATTCCCTTCTTATTGGCTGTGGGCACCACCATCTTTGCAACAGCATGAGGGTCAATTATCATATTCCCTCTTTATTAGATAAGATATTTGACGTTTAACATTGTGTAAATATAGGTGTATAATGTGTTTCTTTGATTTATATATTATAATATAATTGTAGTTTTATAGATATTTTTTGTGTAACATAATTATAGTATAGCATTGGTGTCTATGTTCATTCTATGGCACACTAGATCACTATGGCTTATTTACTACCTGTTGCAAATGGGTGCCTTTAAACATCATCAATCCCCACCCCCTCCACCCATAATTTTTTAAAATCATGAGTTAACACTGAAATTTTCCATTCATATTGCAGAAATTTTGTCTATCTTCTTTGATTTTAGTGTTGTATTTTTTTTCTTACTCTGAAAATATTGGCTGCAAGTACTCATTGTCTTAGTCTACAAAAATACAAAATAACCCCAAAGCAATATTACCAATATCACTAGTAACAATAAAATTACTGAATGGAGTTTAACTCTGGTTTGCAGCTTTTTCTGTCCCCACAAATACCTCCCTATGGACACAAAGGCTAAACAATGTCCTCTCAAGTTACTTGAGAGAATCCTTTTCTCTGTGTGACTATGGTACCAAATAGCTAGAGAATGGGTTCATGCACTTCAAAGTGTTTGGAAATTGTATATTTTTCAATCTGTAAAATATTGACGAGATTTAAAGAATTCTTATTTCCATCGTGTCCCCCTGTCCTCTCCTTCAGGTGATAATTTATATTCATCTTCTGGTTTATGTCTCCAGTGTTGATTTCTGAAAATATAAGCAAATAAGTAAATAAATTTATATTGCTTCTCTTATGCAAAAGATTTGTGCTCTAAATTTTGCTGTTTTCTCTTTACAAATAGAGATCTTTCTCTCTCTCTCTCTTTTTTTTTTTTCCATACAGGATTTCTTTGAGTCGATGTCCTATTGTTTATTCCCACAATCCCCTATCAATGGAGACACCTGGAGGTTTCCAATTCGTTTCTAACACTAATACATCACAATAATTTAGTATGTACACTGTATTGTACTTTAGTGGTGTGTCTATGGGATAGATACCGAGAAGTAAGATTTCTGGATCAAAGGGTAAAGTCATACATAATTTTTCTACACTGCCTAATTTTTTATCTCAAGGTTGTTCTGCTTTGTATCTTTACCAGCAGTAGGCAGGCCTCTTTCCTCTGGTCTCACCCACTCGTTATGCTAACAAGCTGAGCACTGTCCGTGCGTCCACGTGAGCTGTCAGTTTGCTCTGTTTGTGTTTCCTTCACCACGAAGGAGGTGGACACCTTTCAAGTGCTTCAGACCCATCGCATTTTTCTGCAGCTGCCCATCTGCCATCCGATGCTCACCTCGCTCATCTCAGGCTTTCGGAGCTCTTTAGCATGAATGCCTTCCGCTGTTTATGTTTACGGTTTGCTGGTGTTTGAGTTGGTGCATGCAGGCTTTGCCCACGTGGGGCTTTGAGATGGCACCTGACATTGAAAGACGTGCCAGGGTTGCAGGGCCTCCTCAGGCCACACCTGTGCACCCTGCAAATATCTGAGGAGTTGCTACTGGGACTCAGCAAAGCTACTGCGTCCACAATGAGACTCAGCTCTGAGCCCTCTGGGTCCCCACCTCAGAAGCCAAGCTAGTCTCTGCCAGGCCCCCTTGTCTCCGATGTAATGGGACCATCTCTCCTGAGGGAGCGTCAGGTCAGAGACCTGCCTAGAGCTGCTCACCTCAAAAGGGGCAGTGGCTGTGCTGTGCAAGCAGAGAACCAGTGCCTTCCTGTCACCAGGCATTGTCCCTGCCTGGTCTCAGGGGACAGCCATGTTCTTCCCACCTCATGAGGCCTCAACTGTAGTGTATTATGTTTATGCTGCCAGGGCTCAGAAAAGCAGCTCAGGGGGACTTCGTTATCCCACAGGCCTTGGCACACATGCACTCAGCATGATGTGTCCTGATGGCTGGCCTACTCTAGGGCCCATGACTCATGGGAGTTGGGACCTCAGAAGGTGGTGGTTCTGTGTTTCACAGGAGAACAAGGTGATGTACCATGTGATCTAAAGCCCAAGAAGACCCATTTCTCTCAAAAGTCAGAGAAGAAAAACAAGTGGGCGTTTGATTATGTCATAATCTGTCCACTCCCACCCCTTTCATCACCCCACCGTGGGAAAGTAATGATACGATTGCAGTACTGTGCATGTGTCAGACTTACTGGGGTGATCACTTTGTAGCACATATATGTCGGATCAAGACGTTGTACATCTGAAACTAAATAACACTGAATATCAACTGTAATTGAAAAATGAAAAAAATTAAATATTACAAGACATCGTTTTATATCACACTTTAAAATGTACAAAGAGCTTTTACATCTCACCCTCAGGGTGAGGGAAGGCGTGTTGAAAAGCCGGGCTAAAAGGACCAGACAAATGAAGCTAAGGGCGGCTCACATGCACACACTAGCAAAGGGGGCCCCGGCCTGACTCCAAACCCAGGTCAGCCTCCAGTGGTGCTGGCACCGGGGCCAGGCCTAGAGGGTCACGCTGGCTCCCTGCTCTGCTGCTGCCATTTTAAGATTCTTACTTTGTGTGCGAGGGGCCTGTGTTTCGGTTTGCACAGGGCCCAGTGCACTGTATTGCTGGACCGGTCCAGGTCCATGTTTTTTCCTCTTAGAATTAAAGTAGTAAGTGAAATTTATTGAAACCAGAGTTCTCAAACATCTTTTGTTTGAAATAGAATTGCTAATTTCGGTTTTGTTTAAAGACAGTGGCACAGTATTGAAAACCCCAGCACCCACCAGATGCTCTTGCCGCTTCATGGGGTGCAGCCCAGGCCTGGGCCCTGTGCAGACCAGTACAGGTGACCACTGTCACACTTCTTTGATGCTTAAAACACATAGGAAACAGCTACTTTGTCATTTAAGTCAGGCCAAATACCTTTTAAAAACAGAATATAAAGATTTGTTTAAAAACATAAAAGGAAAAAGAAAAATGTTTATTTTCCTGGAATTTGATTATACTGATTATACTGAATGTTGATCCAATATGTAGACCAAGGCATGGAGCCCTAAAATCTTCTCTTTTTCTCTCAAGGAGATATATAGGAAAGGGTGTTAATAGGGTTTAATCAGCAGTTCCTGTGAGCGGAGAGCATGCTTGCCCCTCTCAGACCCTGCAGGCCAGTGACGCAGGCATCTCAGCCACAGGAGCACAGAGAAGCTTCTGCTGAAGTTTTTTTCCTCCCAAAGTGTGTATGACAAGCTAACATGTGAAAATGCACAGAGCAATTAATTTAAAGGATGTTAGATGGCAAGAAAAAAGAGAGAGCAAAGAGAGCTAAAGATAAAGCCCAATCAGCGTATATTTGCTTATTCTAAAAGCATTTCATAGGGAAACTCTTATATTCTGAGCTCCTTACTAAGCACTAAGATCCAAAGAGAAATAATATAAATATAAAACATTTTCTATAAAATATTATTGCACGGGTTCTAGTGACACAGAGAATTTATAAACTGAACTTTTTTATGAGCAATATGCTCAAATATGCTGTGAATTTTTCTAAAGAGAGAGAAACGCTTCCTAACACCCATTAGTTGGAATAGCAGGATGGCCAGTTTAGCCAGTTTCTCAAGCAGGTTGATTAGAGGAGACCTTTAAGATATCCAATTTGATTTATTATTCAGTTGGGAATTAACAAAGAATGGATCTTGATATAAATTCTTCTGTACGTTTTATTATATTGACATTTCAGTGGATAGATAATATAGCGAACCCCTGGGTATATTACTATCAAGGATGCCATTGATTCTATCAGCAGCATTATCCTGCAATTTTCCCTCATAACTATTTATGCAACTCTCCGTGATTTGTAATTCAGCGTAATCATTTTCTGTGGCAGCTCCAATTTTCTTTCCATGGGGTACCTGGGCTATGTACTGGAACAAGGCTTGATTTTAAGCTCAAAGATTCGGGGTTTAATGTTAGAATAATGTAGAGGAGATCAAAGAAGTTTTAGAATGGAATTAATTGTTATGGATGAGAAGGAAACATTAGTCTTTTATTTTGTTAGTTTCGTGAGGTGGATCCGAGATAAGCAGTGGGAAGCAGGAGAACACAGATAAAATCAGAGGCGTTTCCAGAGCAGAGCGGCAGGAGAGGAAATTTGCAGGAACCTGATGCTTGAACAAAGTTGCCTCTACTTTCCCTTGATCTCCTCCCTGCTGGCTCCTTGGGGAGCTGCTTCTGGGTACTTTTGAGCAATAGCCTGGCGCCTGCCCTGGAGCAGTGCCCTGGAGCAAGGTGGGGGCGGGGCGGGGCAGGGGTTGGCTTTGCCTTGTTTAGTTGAAGTAGGGCACCATCAAGGTCATTACAAAACATGCTGGTTTACTTTTTCTCCATTCACAGTGAGGAAGAAAGGAACAGAAATGGACGAGGGTGGATACGAGCCCTGGGCCCAGTGTATCAGAATCAGAAGAGCATGTCCACGACCATAGTCCTCTGTGAACTGGAAATGAGCCTTCCACAGAGAAGAACGCACATCCCAGAGCTGCAGCTCACGGTTCTGCTGGAACTTAGTCCCCGAGCTCAGCCACAGAAGGAACCAGTGTATTTAACGCAGAGGTGACGCGCTCCGCCAAGCCCAGCAGGCGGCCCCACGCCTGAACCAGTGGCCTTGTCTCCCTGGATGGAAGTTGTCCAACAACTTCCCCCACCTTTTCATTTCCTGCCTCAGTGGAGAGACTTTCTGGCACAGCCTTGTGGGCGATGCTATTTTCCTTCCCCTACACATTCCTACTGGAACAGAGATCAAGACTCCCTTAGAGTTTGCTTTCTTAGTCTAGGAAATGCATGGAGCCTCCTGCCTTGTAATACACCAGCTGTCTCATTCATAAAGTCTTGTCCTGGGAAATGCCTCATTCATTCCTGCAGGAGACCCACAGCTGGGAGAGCAAGGGCATTCAGAACCTTGGGAGCTGGGACAACAGCTAGTGCTTGGCAGCAGCTTCCATGCTGCTTTAGCAACGTGCACGGATGCCAGGGAGCAGGAAACGCTGCCCTTCTTTCCACTTGTCTCTTCGCCGGCAGGACCTGAGAGGAAACGGTGCGCTTTGCCGTGGACTCGCGTGGAGCCGTGTCCTCCTGGACAGCAGGCATGCTGGTTGGAAGTGTCTGCTGTGGAAGGAGAAAACGACAAGTGTGGGATTTTGCTGTCAATCAGGGCCAAGCTGGCTTTCCCTCCCACTGGACATGTCACAGAGTGTCCACCATGCACTCCCATGCCAGGCCATGGAGCCAGGCTGGCCTCCTCCTCTGCCACCAAACACACAGGCCTCCGTTTCAGAATCTCATCACGGGCAACCTTATCTTCCCACATTAGTAACTGCGAAACAATAAACATGACACAATTCCGATGGACAGGCATCCGGTGGAGCTCCTTCTGCGGAGAGAGCCCTCCGGAATCTCAGGCATAAGAGGCCTGTGTTTATCTCTCCACCAGCAGCATGATGTGACTGATTTACAAGAGTTTAACTCAAGTGCTAATCTGACAGTGACGGAGAGCTCCTCACCGGCAGTCACTTACATGTCATATTAGTCGCCTCCCCTATTAAAGCAGTGTGGTCGATAATTGCAACGCTTTTATGTCTAGTGGTTCTGACAAGCCTCTCTTCAAGTCACATATGGGCAGTCTCTCTCTCTGCTCAGCCCGGCAGTGGCAAACCATTTAAACTGAGAAAGTATTGTTCTCTGCGTATTGTGGAGCAAGGGCAGTTCAAGGGAAGTGAGACTGCGTGGCTACCTGCTGGTGTGCAGTAAAATGAGATGGACATGATACCGGGCTGGGAGCACAATTAAATCTATTTCGCGCCGATGTGTTGCTGGACAGATGAGTTTCCACATGGCAGAGCTTTATGATCTGTAAGGTAGACTGAACTAATAGATTGGTGTGGCGCACACTGGAGTTCCCCAGGATGAGAGAGCAGGCAGTGGGACATTTGAACTATAGGTTTCTCATATGCTCCACGTCATGCTGAGTTTTTATAGCCCCTGGCTTTCAGAAAGCCTGTTTCAAAGAGGTTTGCGCTAGACTGGGCAAGCAGTTTTGCTCTGCAGATATTGTCGCTACCGATTTAGTGGAATGCAATTAGGAAGCCTAAATTAAGTGGTAATGGAGAACCAGCTCTTGAAACTGGGGTTTCCACGGCAACCACTGCTTACAATACAGCCTTCAGTTAGTTTTCTCACTTTATCTGCAAAATGCACAATTGAGCTTTAAAACAGCTCGCCGCTGAAAACCGCACTGTAAACAACTGTTTGCAATGAGAGTTTTACACGGTCTTTAAATACAACAAACTATTACAGAAAATGTACTTGTCCAGGTTAATAAAGCAAAATCTGAGTTGCCAATGAGTGAGCGATTTTTAAATGTATCACTCCTTTCCTGTTAGGGGTTTATTTTTAAGAGAAGGTGTCACAAGTCATTAGGTATCTTAACCTGGGTCATCTTGCTCCATTCTCAGCTCCCCTGACGGTCGCGTATCCCACCAGGCCTTGCTCAAATGCATTTCCCTTCAGCAAACAGGAGTTTGTTGCCTTAAATAAACACACAGTGGGCTCTTTTTCAAGGTTCTTTTTATATTTTGATAACACTGTACAGATTTTTCTTATCTGTCCTCTTGGTATCATGTTGTACACTTGCAAGACTTGCATATTCACTGATTTGTGTTCATCCGTTTTCCAGATTACTAGTCTTTTGAGTCTCTTAAAGCTCATGTTCCATTCTCTGTGCATCCAATGGCTGACCAGCTAGGAACTTTTGTGCCAGCAAATGTAGACAAGACAGAGTTCAAAGACAATATCAAAATAGGTAGCTTTAAACACATGGTTGTTAAAAATAACCATGGAGAATTTTGTAAAATCTATTCTCTTTCATGGCAGAGAGGCCATATTTTATTATCACAGGGCTGTCGCTTTTGCTTAGGTGCTTCGGGAATGCACACACGTATGTACAGTTATATGTAAGGATGCTTTTCCTAGTGGAAAATAATCAGATTAGTTTCTGCAAAGAAGAGAAGAGGATGGGATCAAATGTGGGGCCCCATGGCTCTAACACTGTTTAATCGCCAGTCCTAACGGAGAAGCACTGGGACAGGTCTGGGTGACTCGGGCAGCCGGTGCAAACCGGGCACTGGGCAGCACAGAGGGGCGCGTCACCTGCGGTTCCTGATCTCTCACGGTGGCCAGGTCATACGTGCACCATTTTCACTGTGAGAACATGCAGAGAGGGGCAGAAAGCATGCGTGTGTCACTCTTATTTATGTGGCTTTTGAGGGAAACCAGATTCTGGGCCTCCATTTGATATGTTCGCTGTAGACTCGTGTGCCAAGTAGGGAGGAAGCCCATGTCCCAGGAAGCCTGAACCTTCTGCAGGACAATGGCTATTTCTATTCTGAGTTGTTGCAAAGTCTTCAGTTTTGACCTAACCTAGATTTAGGAGGTGTCATTGCTTTATGGAAAACTCCATTTTTTTCCTCACTACTCAGTGATACAATCAAAATGGCTTCAACAATTTTCCCATTTTTAGAATATAAACGTTGAATAAAACCAAAGGATCAAATAAAAATAATGTGGCTGATATTTAATAAGGCTCACGATACTTTTAAAGGGGTCTTGTCATCTATCCTGACATTGTTGTAAGCACAACCAAAGCCTTATTGTCGCTCTTTGCTATGAAAATACATCTGTTAACTTACATCTTTAAGAATTTAAACTTGGAGAGATTGAATGCATCCTTTTGTTCACTAACTGATAAACCTGAAAAGTAGTGTTTAATCGAATCCCAACTACTGGTAAGACACTATTTTTCCCATGCCTTAAAACAAATGTTAATTTATGGAAAACTAATTTAAATCTTCCATGGGAAAGAACCTGCAGTAGTAAGGTGCTCACAGCTTTTGGTAGGCATCTTGCTTTAACATTGTTGGCATTTTCTCCAAAATGCACAAAGACTCACAATAAGTGTTGTGCTCTGGCAAAAATGTGCATATTGCTGTGTATGCATTGCATTCCATGTGACCAAACACGGGCCAAAGGGAAGGTTCTAGTATAAGGACATATCTTAGCATCTTCCAAAACTACATTTTTGAAAAGTGTATTTTTAGATTAAGCATATGTTCAGTGATTTGCCCTCTCCCAAGAGCAGATTTTAATTCAGGCCATGGAGAGCATGGAGGCTGAGTCCCTGAGAAGGCTGGGCAGGGGCCGGGAGGTCCCATGGTTTTTTGCTGTGGAAAATAATCAGAGAACTCCACGCACCAGCAGCCACCAGGGACAGACTTTCAGCCAAGTGCCCCTCGCCAGGGTGTGTGCCCATCTTCCCTGCCCCAGCATAG
Source organism: Plecotus auritus (assembly GCF_963455305.1). NCBI lineage: Eukaryota > Metazoa > Chordata > Mammalia > Chiroptera > Vespertilionidae > Plecotus > Plecotus auritus. The sequence goes on from NC_137782.1 coordinate 106,315,180, forward strand.
TGACCACACCCACTGGATTCCCACCCTCAGCGAGCTGTGCCCTAAAAAGAAAGAAATGCCACACTGCTGATTCTTAGGAAGTTACAATTAACCCCTTAACTCTTTTCTTTTAATGTTTTTATTGATTTTAGAGAGAGAAGAAGGGAGAGAGAGAGAAACATCAATGTGAGAGAGAAACATCAATGTGAGAAATATGGATCGATCGGCTGCCTCCTGCATGTCCCCTTAACTCTTTTAATTTCCTTCTTATTCTACTTAAACTTTAATTTTAGGTACCTTCTATATAACACAGAAGTCATGTTTTGGATAGAATTAAAAGAAAATTAACCTAGTATATAGGATGAGTTTTTCACCTTATGGGATAATTCAATAACTCCAAGTCAACCTGAATAAGGGGAATACTGTCAATCCATCTCCACTTTGTGACTTTAAGTCACAGTGTACATCTTGGTTTCGATTGGCATTGCTTTAATGACAGCGATGGCTCTTCCATGTTCCACCTGAGGGCAGCACCCATGCCCCACGCTGGGACATGCTCCTGGGCCTTTGTGCTCCGTTTCACTTTTTATTGTTGTTGTTAATCCTCACCCGAGGACATTTTTCCATTGATCTTTTGGAAAGAGTGGAATAGAGAGAGAAAGACAGAGAGGAACATCCATGTGAGAGAAACACATTGATTGGTTGCCTCCTGCATGCACCCTGACCAGGGCCCAAGCCCAGGAGGAGCCTGCAACTGAGGTACAGGCCCTTGACCAGAATCGAACCCAGGACCCTTAGTCCACAGGCCGATGCTCTATCCACTGATCCAAACTGGCTAGGGCCCATTTCACTTTTGAAGATTAACTGCATGTTCCATCTTTTAATGAGTATAGAAGTGTTGAATTCCTTTCTCAAGGAAACTATGATTAAATTATTGTGTTAAATTATCATGTTTTATCCTGTCTGCAGTAGGGAGAAGGGGGAGCTGCAGGTATGCATGTTTTTCTTAAGCAATGTTAGTTTTAACATTTAAGGACCCTAAAGGTTAAAGTGGATTAAAATGCTGTCTTCCAAGAATTTTCAAAATTGAAATAAGATGATCGGTAAACAAAGGTGATCTCTGTTTTGATTACAGGGAAATGCCTCCGTGGTCCTTTTCTTTTAGGTGAAATAAACATCTTTAAAGTAAGCACAGTCAATATGTTTCTCAGCACGGTGTGCTGTGATTGTAATTAGCTCTTCCTCCTTTGTGAGGTGGCAGCATCAAATTGCATTTAATTACTCCCAAGCCGTTTGCTGATTTCTTATTTTTGTGACACCTCACAATACATCTTTGCCAACATAAAGACACTCATTCGCTTATCCTGAGGCCTTTATGGGCAACTCGCCTCCATATTTGAGGTGAGCATCATTACAGCTCTGCCTTTCAACCCAGCAAGGCATGCATACCGAAGTCAAAGCCATAAGCTGGCCCATGTTCTGTAATAAATTCTTGCATTAGACTTTTCCGTGACTGAGTAGCTGATAATGCCATAGAAATTGATTATTTGTGATGTTCTTATCACTGCTTCAAATAGCTACTTTTCTCCACACATTTGGATTTGGCTCAGGTATGCAGGGGACTGACGGAGGGAGCCCTTACCTGGACAGAGCGGACGCAAGGTGGCACTGGCAGCAAACCGGCATGGAAGGAGTTTTGCCACCTTTGATTTCAGTGGAATTTAAGATCTAGAAATGAAGATGTAAGTGAGTTTTCTGTGGAGGATCTTAAATGCCTAATATACAGGTAAAAAAATTAAATTAAAATTTAAAAAAAATAGAATGGCAGATGCAAAGAACTAATCTTCCCCCAAAATCATCTCAGAGCAACAATCTCATAGTAGCTACACTTGATGCTCTGCAGGCAATGATCTAATTTAACAGTTCGGGGTTTTTCCTGGTCTCCTGATTAAATAGAGATATATCAACTCATAATTATATACTGTTTCAATATACTTTAGTGCCTTTAGACAAATCTTGTTGTTAGAGCAGCACATGCTAAAATAAAATTGGACACACCAATATTCTAAGTTGATGGCCAGATTTTTTTTTTTGGAGGAAGGGGGTCATAACTTTGACTTTGATTTGTAACATTTAACAGTTTTGGGTTGATTCAAACAAACTGTGTTCCTGTCCAAATTAAAAAGAGTTCCATTGATCCTTCAACCTGAGCACACCTGGAAACTCTGTTCTTGCTAAAACTCAACAAATTCCTTAGGGGAGTTTTCCTGAAACATCATGTTGGGCTAAGCCAGGAGAGTCCCCACGAAAATGCCAGGTCTGCACTTACCCACACCCGGCTCGTTGCACTGTCATATAGGCACACACCACTTTTCCAGAGCACGCCATGTCTAAAGCCACAGTGTCTTTGCTTATGGTCAGCACATAATATGTATTCTCTGCATTTAATGTAAAGGAGCTGAATTAAGAGTTTAATGATAATCATTTTGACTCATTCTGCTATTTGATTATTATTTGCTAAAGTGTTTCCTAACCATACTGTAAACCCTTTGAGAACATGAATTCTGTCTGATTTATCTTTACATTGCCAAAATCTAAAAGATTGCCTAAAGCCAGGGTGCTGAAGACGTTGGGGAATGTCCACATGCTTGGTGTGCTGAGGCGAGTGCTGGGTTAGCTGCTGCCCTATCCCTGCTGGGAGAAGATTGCAAGTGTTCACTATGGCAAAGCATTGCATCAGAGAAGATCAAACCATGGGAAATGGAGAATTAATCATTTTAAGAGCTGAATATAATTTTTGGCAGCCCCATGAGAATAAATTTCATTTGTTAAAAACATGCTTAGGCTTTGGAAGCAAACAGGGAAGATGAAGTCTTCTTTCCAGCCCATTCTAATTCCATGGTCCAGAGAAAGTCACTCGCCCTTTCAAAGCCTCTGTTCTCTTAAGAAAAGGAAATAAATTCACCTCAGAGTTGAGTGTGAAGATTTCATAAGTTACAACATGGATGGGCTTAGAAGATTAGAAGCTCCACATATGGTTAAATTTCTTTTCTCTCCTGATTTTCAGTGATTGCAATCCCTGATTTTCATGCTGAGAGATCAAGAACACTGGACTTCATTAAAAATGGTTCACTTTTATTATTTTTTATTTTTTTAATTTAATAAATCTTTATTGTTCAGATTATAACAATTGTTTCTCTTTTTTCCCCCCATAGGTCACCTCCACCCGGTTCCCACCCCACCCTTTGCCCTTACCTCCCCCCCACTGTCCTCATCCATAGGTGTACGATTTTTGTCCAGTCCCTTCCCGCACCCCCCACACTCCTTTACCCCCAAGAATTGTCAGTCCACTCCCTTTCTATGCCCTTATTCTATTATATTCACCAGTTTATTCTGTTCATCAGATTTTTTATTCACTTGATTTTTAGATTCACTTGTATTTGTTGTTCATAATTTTTATCTTTTTCTTTTTCTTCTTCGTCTTCTTAAAGAATACCTTTCAGCATTTCATATAATACTGGTTTGGTGGTGATGAACTCCTTTAGCTTTTTCTTACCTGTGAAGCTCTTTATCTGCCCTTCCATTCTGAATGATAGCTTTGCTGGGTAGAGTAATCTTGGTTGTAGGTTCTTGCTATTCATCACTTTGAATATTTCTTGCCACTCCCGTCTGGCCTGCATAGTTTCTGTTGAGAAATCAGCTGACAATCATATGGGTGCTCCCTTGTAGGTAATTAACTGTTTTTCTCTTGCTGCTTTTAATATTCTCTCTTTGTCTTTTGCTCTTGGCATTTTAATTATGATGTGTCTTGGTGTGGTCCTCTTTGGATTCCTTTGGTTTGGGGTTCTCTGTGCTTCCTGGACTTGTAAGTCTATTTCTTTCACCAGGTGGGGGAAGTTTTCGGTCATTATTTCTTCAAATAGGTTTTCAGTATCTTGCTCTCTCTCTTCTTCTGGCACCCCCATAATTCGGATGTTGGTACGCTTGAGGTTGTCCCAGAGGCTATTTACACTGTCTTCAAATGTTTGGATTCTTTTTTCTTTTTGCTTTTCTGGTTGAGTGTTTTTTGCTTCTTTGTATTTCAAATCTTGGACTTGATTCTTGCGGTCCTCTAGTCTGCTGTTAGGTCTCTGTATAATATTTTTTATTTCAGTCAGTGTATGTTTAATTTCTAGTTGGTCCTTTTTCATAACCTCGGGGGTCTCGCTAAATTTATCGGCCTTTTCAAGGAAATTCTTGAAAAACCTTATAACCATGGTTTTGAACTCTATATCCAGTCATTTGCTTTCCTCCATTTCTTTCATTTGTGATCTGTTTCTTTGTCTCCGCATTTTTGCTGCTTCCCTGAGTTGGTAGAGTAGTTTTGTGTGCTAGGAGTCCTATAGGGCCCAGTGGCTCAGCCTCCCCAGTTACCTGAGGTGGACACTCTTGGTGCACCCCTTTGTGGACTGTGTGCACACCCTTGTTGTAGTTAAGTCTTGATTATTGTTGGTATCACTGGGAGGAATTGACCTCCAGGCCAATTGGCTGTGAGGATCAGCTGTGTCTATGCTGGGAGAACTTCTGTGCTGGAGACAGCCTTATGAGACAAGACTTGAAAAATTGCAAAAGCCTCTGTGCTCAGCTTGGATGGGGCGGAGTCTCAGGGCGGAGCAGACAGCCTTGGCTTCCCGTCAGCCCTGCCCTATGAGGCCCCTGGGTCTCAGTGTCCCTTGGTAAACACTGCAAGCACCTCTGAGAGAAAGCCGCCCTCGAGTTTCGCCCGCTGCCAGACAGTCCAGTTTCTCCCCTAATGAGTCTGGGTTCCCAGATTCTCACCCAGAACTGGAGTTCAGTGAAGTCAGGAGCTTCTGTCTCCCTCCTGCTTGAGAAAGCCAGCCATGCACTCTGCCGCCAGTCCTCTCCACGTGCTCGCGTTTCCATACCTCAGCCTTTTGCACCTCCTCTGAGTCTCAATGTGCTTTTCTCTTTCCTTCTAGTTGTAGAATTTCCACTCAGCCAGCTTTCCTGTGGTTCTGGATGGTGTCTGTTTTGTCTTTTAGTTGTAGTTTTGAAATTGTTTTGCAAGGCAGCAGTTTAGGTGTTTACCTATGCCGCCATCTTGGTTTCCCCCAAAAAATGGTTCACTTTTAATAAGTTTAAGTTATTTGTATTTTTCAATTATTGGTTTCATTATTCTTTCAGGATTATTTTTGTCTTATTTATTTTCATCCCCTTCCCTTTTTTTTATTTTCATGTCCACAATAATAGTTCCTAAATCTTAGCATCTGTTAATAACCTATAAATTTTGGATAACTTTTATGACACAAAATACAGCATAAATATTTGTTTTGGTCATCACACATTTTCATATTATTTAGGAGCATCAGTTCATGTGGAAATTCTAAGCCCTTAGGTGACCATGACTGTACACTGGGGCAGGGCACAAAATGTATGGCATTTGTGGTGTATTATTTAGTTTGTTCCACATATTGCATAAAAGTAGGAAACTTGTAAGAGCTTGGTGCTTTGTAAATGTTACCTCATTTAATCCACATTGCAGAGAAACTAAAAAAAAATCCCATTTACCATTGCAACAAAAAAAAATAGGATACCTAGGAATAAACTTAACCAAGGAGGTAAAGGACCTGTGCTCAGAAAATTACAGGACACTGAAAAAAGAGATAGGGGAAGACATAAACAAATGGAAGAATATACCATGTTTATGGATTTGTAGAATCAACATCATTAAAATGTCCATACTATCCAAAGCAATTTATAGATTTAATGCAATCCCCATTAAAATACCAATGGCATATTTCACAGACATAGAACAAACTCTCCAAAAATTTATATGGAATTTTTTAAAAAAGATCCTGAATAACTACAGCAATCTTGAGAAAGAAGAACAAATTTGGAGCAATCACACCACTAGATATCAAGCTATACTAGAAAACCACTGTTCTCAAAACTGCCAAGTACTGGCACAAGAATGGACATATAGATCAGTGGAACAGAACAGAGAACCCAGAAATCGACACAAGCCATTATGCTCAATTAATATTTGACAAAAGAGACAAGAGCATACAATGGAGTCAAGATAGTCTCTTCAATAAATGGTGTTGGGAAAATTGGACAGATACTTGCAAAAAAATGAAACTAGACCACCAACTTACACCATACACAAAAATAAACTCAAAATGCATAAAGGACTTAAACATAAGATGGGAAACTATAAAAATCTTAGAAGAAGTCATAGGCAGCAAAATACCAGACATTTGTTGTAGCAATATCTTTACTGATACAGCTCCTAGGGCAATGGAAACTAAAGAGAAAATAAACAAATGGGACTACATCAAAATAAAAAGCTTCTGCACAGCAAAAGAAACCATCAACAAGACAACAAGAAAGCCCACTGCATGGGAGAACATATTTGCCAATGTTATCTCCGATAAGTGTTTAATCTTCAACATTTACAGCTAACTCATACAACTTAACAAAAGGAAGATAAACAGTCCAATCAGAAAATGGGCAAAGGACCTAAATAGACACTTTGCAAAAGAGGACATACAGAAGGCCAAGATACATATGAAAACATGCTCAAAGTCACTAATCATCCAAGAGATGCAAATCAAAACAACAATGAGGTACCAGCTCACACCTGTCAGAATGACTACCATCAACAAATCAACAAATGACAAGTGCTGGCAAGGATGTGGAGATAAAGGTACCCTCATGCACTGCTGGTGGGAATGCAGACTGGTGCAGCCACTGTGGAGAACAGTATGGGGTTTCCTCAAAAAATTAAAAATGGAACTGCAATTTGACCCAGTAATCCCACTTCTAGGAATATATCTATCCCAAGAAAACAGAAACACCAATCAGAAAGACTATACGCACCCCTATGTTCGTAGCAGCACAATTTACAATAGCTAAGATTTGGAAACAGCCTAAGTGTCCATCAGCAGATGAGTGGATTAGAAAACTGTGGTACATCTACACAATGGAATACTATGCTGCTGTAAAAAAGAAGGAACTCTTACCATTTGCAACAGCATGGATGGAACTGGAGAGCATTATGCTAAGTGAAATAAGCCAGTCAGAGAAAGATAAATATCTCATGATCTCACTCATTTGTGGAATATAAAGAACATCATAAACTGATGAACAAAAATAGATACTGAGTCAAAGAAGCATGAAACACATTGTCAAACTTCTGCAGGAAGGCAAAGGACTTGTAAGCATAACCAATGGACACAGACACTGGGAAGGGTGAGGGCAGGTGCCAGGGGGTGGTGGAGGCCGGCAGGGAGGTCAATGGGGTAAAAAGGAGACATATGCACTACTATTTGTAATACTTTAAATACAAAAAATCCACTTTGCAGCCCTGATTTCACAGTCCCATTGCACATGCAACATGTGATTGGAGCAGGGCTAAGAGAGTGGCTTGCACTACACCAAAGAGAAAACTGAGGGAAAAAAAGGTTCCGTACCTTATCCAAGGACAGAGTGGGACCAGACTTTGAAACCTGGCAGTCAGACTCCATCATATGCGATACACTCAGGCATCTCATAGCCAACCAGTAGTAATAGCAATAAATGTTCATTTTCGCCTTTGTTGTTGAGAGTGCAAATGTGTAGACCACACCAGGATGCATTTTGTGGGGTTTTAGTACAGTATCAACCATTGAAGTTGGGAATACTACCCTGTTCACATGCCTCAGCTACACTCCTGGCCTCTGCTCTCCGCCTCTGTTATCTTGACTAGCCTGCCACCTAAGAGGCTCTCAGCAACCTTCTCCTCTTCTGGTGCTGCATCAACCACGGCCACGTGCTTCCCAGTACCCATCCCGGGCATCTTCTCCTTCCTAATTGACCCAGTACTCATGGCTCCTCAGTGGAATGCTTGTTCATTCTCCCATGTCTCTGAACTAACGTAGTTATCATTTGCAGTTGGAACTTTTCTTCTATTGATGTCCTTAAACTATTTTTTATATCTATTGAGGGGGGAAGCTTTAAAATTAATAAAATTCTATTAGATTGTTTTGCTCTCTAAAATCTTGTCCTGAACATGAAGTTCTATGTAATGAGTTCTCTAACCTGCCATGATGCATTCCAGGAAGTGAAATGTTAGCCCCATTTTTCTGACTTTGTTTGAAAGGAGACTCTATATGGCATCTCAGGATGCTTGTGTGATGATTCTATTATCTGGAAGTGACAAAGCAGATTACCAAATACACTCTTCAGTGCTGCACCCCATTTTTTTGTTCCTCCACCATCAACCCTTTCCTTTTAAAGAATTTCATCCACTGTGTTAGTGATAGAGAAATTGCTTCCTTCAGATCTAAGCCTGTCCAAAAACATTCTGTTTGCAACTCGGGCTTTCAACAATATGTCCATTGGAAACCAAAAGGCATCCTTCCTTCCCATTGCCACCTGGTAGGAACAATTGTTGAGGCATTTTAACTGCAGAAAGAGTCCTGTTCTGATCGTTTAACGGCTAGAAGAGATCATGAAAGAGTGATATGGGCATTGTTTGCTCCTCTTTGAACCAGGAAACTGGGTTTTTCCTTCCTCCCTCAACTGAAGGGCAAAACTGAGCCTCGTGCCGTGCATTCATTCTACACTCACTGCACAGCTGCCACCAGGAACTGTGCTGGGCAGAGCATACACGGGAAGGCAGATGTGTGCTCACATAATTAAGGCTCAAGTCATAAGATTTTTTTTTATTTTTTGTTAATCCTCACCCAAAGATACTTTCTCCATTGATTTTTAGAGAGAGTGGAAGGGAGGGGCAGAGAGAGAAACAGTGATGTGAGAGAGACACATGGATTAGTTGCCTCCCACACACAGGATTCACCCTGCAACTGAGGCACATGCCCTGGACCAGAATCAAACTCTCAACCCTTCAGTCCACGGGCCAATGCTCACCACTGAATCAAACCAGCTAGGGCTCAACATCATAAGCTTTATAGTAAGAGCAAATGCAACATGTGATTGGAGCAGGGCTAAGAGAGTGGCTTGCACTACTAATGAAGCCCTGGAAAGGTGGCTTGCAGGCAGTCCTTTATATGACACTTTTCCAGTTGACAGAGGGCAGAGAGACATGACACCCATAAAAAATAGTATGTGGAAAGGATGGAGGGATAAGTATCTGCAGTATTCTGGGAAGAGCAAGAATCTGGATGAAGCTGAAAGCTTGTAAGTGTAGGAAGTAAGAGGCAAAGCAGGTGCTTCTGAAAAGATATATAGGTGCAGCCATTTATTTGTTCAAGTAGCAAATGCTTCCTGACACTTACTAGAGCCAAGCCTGTCACAGAGCTGTAGAACTAAGCAAGTGGACTTGGCCCCGGCCTCAGGAACTTGCAGCCTGGTGGAGAAGTCAGGCTTTAAAGGAACCATTGACCAGGGACCAGAGTGCGGAGTTGTGAACAGAATTGTCATGCCCTGTTACTTTAAGGCTCCCTAGTGAAAAAAATCAAACCTCATTTTTTCCAAATTTTAAAACAGACAAATTTTAAAGTGTTAAATATCTTTTCTTTGCACTCAACACATGATAGTAAAAATAATAAAATAACAAGAAATAAATGTAATAAAGAATTGTTTCTTACCTAAATGAGGAAAGATGCAGGTCTACCAGTATTGCATGGCTTAAAAAGAGAGAACCATCACCGTCAAGAACCCTAGTAGTGCTAATATTTTCAGCCTAAACCTGTGCCAGGTACTCTGTTGAGAGTTTTGCCTGACCCCTCTCATTAATCCTCACCACAAACCTTAAGCAGCTGCAATATTTCTCTTCATGTTACAGTTGAAGAAACTGATAATTAGAAAAGGAAAGTGCCCACATTTTCCAGAGATTATTAGGTACTGGCTCTGAGCTAACATCAATTCCTGGGGAACCAGAACACCAAGTGGTCCAGCAATCAGGTGAAGAGCTAGAAAAATGAGGTGTGAGATCTATGAACCCATCCTCTGGTTCGCACCTTCCTCTTACGTGTGTAGCTGGAATAAATGTGCTTGGAAATGGAGCCATAGCATGAGGAAGGGCCAAGTGGAAACCTTTGAAATTGTATTTCCAAACCATTATCTTCACACAACATACTAAACCAATAGCAATGCCATACATTGCAGGTGGAACCACCATCAAAGACCTACAAGATTCAGGAAAAAGCAACTTTCAACCCCATTGAACTCAACGTTTTAGTCTATGCATAAGAAAAATGGGTCTTGAAAGTTGCTGGATTTTTAAAAACTTAATCATTTGGTGATATTACATGTCCCTGCTATTCATAAAGTAACTGCAGAACTGAAGCAAATATTATTTTTAAATGAGTTAAGTAATCTTGTTATTGAAGCAAAGGGAGAGATCTCAGGACCTGGTACGCATCTATCGATCAGACAGTGTTTTCTTCCCCAATAACCATTACTCACTAGACATAATTTGCTTTCACCTGGAAGAAGTACACATACCCTCTTCTTTCAGGGTTAAGTTGGTTCCCTCACTCTGTCATAATTTATTGCACAGAGACCTGGATCACCTCATAGTGCATAAGGCAGAATGTTGACAGTAATTACCCTAGATCTCTTGCTGAGACCCAAGAGTGCCAGAGGAGGAGAGAGAAATCAAAGGATTGATCCGATATTGAAAGTTCAGCAGTTCCAGTTGTCTGGGACATATCAGGAGAGGCTCTTCAAAGTGCAAGAAAATACGCTGCATCATGAGCCCATACAACTAAGCAAGTGCCCTCTTTGAACTCTGGAGGCAATATATACCACAGTCATTTGTGCTGCTTCCAACCCTTTACCAAGGAAACCGTAAAGGCACCGCCTTTGAGGGAGACTGGGGACAAGAGAAGTCTCCAGATGGTCCAAGTAGCTGCAAACATTTGGACCGTGAGATACTGCAGATCTAGTTGTATTCAAAGTGTCTGAGGCAGAGTTGATACTGTACAGAGCCTGTGGCAAACCCTAAGAGGAAAATAATAGTCCAGCTCATAGGGCTTTGAAGCAAAGTTATGTTCCCAAGAGCATAATTCTTTTTCTTTTGAGAAACAGCTCTTGGGTTACTTCTTAAGCCTGGTAAACCGCATACCTGACTATGGGACAATAAGTAACCATGTGTCCTGAGTTGCCCATCCAGAACTTGGTGTTATCTGAGTCACCAGGCCATAACGTTGGATGTGCCCAGAACTCAAGCATGTTGGGTGCAAGCATTGTGGGGAGCTTGTTGTGGGCAGCTAGTCTAAAAAGAAATGAAATGGAACCTAGTTTATAGACTATTCTGCATGGTGATGCTGGTCACAATCACATGGCTCTTCACCGTCACTGCAACTCTCTGAGAGACAATGGGGAAAGAAATCCTACTGTTTGGCAGAACTTCAAGCAGCACATCTGGGGTTTTGTTGTTGCTGTTGTTTTACTTTCTAGCCAGAGAGATAACTAGATGTACAAACTTACAAGAACTTGTGGGCGATAACTCATGGCTTAACCATATGGTGAAAAGTTAGGAAAAGCCAAGAGTGAAGGATTAGTGACCAGGAGGTTTGGAGAACAGGTATATGAATGCATGTTAGAATGGCCTCAGAGTGGGTGGGAGTACTCACCCAAAAGTGTCCTTGTGGATGAAGTTCTCAATAATCAGAAGAACAAGATGAGGGTCCTGCAGATGTCCACCAACCTCTTTCCCCATTCACCCCAAGACTCCTTCAAGGGCTCATGAATTAAGTCACCTGGTGGCACAAATGGAAGTGGTACATGTATATCTCATCTCCAAGATTGGTCTAGCTGGCCTCAGAACTCAAAGTCTGGCCAACCACCAGGTAGCAGATTAGTTATAATTAGACCCCTTCCGAAATGGCAGAGGCCTCAATGTCTTCTCCTCAAGGAGACATGTGTACATAGACATTTCCTTCACTGCTCACCTTCCTTCTGCCAGCAACTGCCCAGGATTTAGTGAATGCAGCAGTCACAAACATGGTACAAACACGTTTCTGACTAAGGAAATACCTTTATAGCAAAGCAAGTGAGACAATGAGATGCCACTCAGAGGATCCGCCAAGATTACCATGCCTTACATCCCCAGAAGCAGCTGACCTTAGAGAATACCAGAATGGCCTCCTGAGCCTTCAGCTGTGGCACCAGTTGAGAAATGACAACCTGGCAAAGTTAAGGCGCTGTCATAGAGCATCAGTAGATGCTCTGAGTCAGCAACCAATGTTGGCATTGTTTCTTTCTTGCTTGAAAATGCTGGTCCAGCAAGCAAGAGAAGGAGGTAGTAAGGCTGGCACTTCTCATGTTTTCACTTGTCATGCACCCACAAAATATATTTGTTCCTGTGCCTGTAGCATTGGGTTTCACCCTTTTCAGTGACTGTAGGAGTCAAGGAGAAATGCTGCTAGGAGAGAATGCAGCGATGGTACAGTGATGTGAACTTGAGACTGCTGCCTCTCCACAACTCCAGGTGACCTTGCATGGTGCCCCTGACAAGCATCCTTTGGCAGTGTGGGAAGTCTAGTGGAGGTGGTTAGGACTGACTGCAGCAGCCTTTTGATTCAGCCACTTCTCGACACAGCACCGGCTGCTTGCTTTATCATGGCACAGTAACGAAATTCTGGGGCCCACTTGGTTCCCTACAGGCTGAGTCTAGGGAAAGACCCTCCAGCCCTCCAATAATCATGAGCACCAAATAACTGGTAATAAATTCCTTTCTGCTTACATGAACTAGCTAGGTTTGGGTTGTTTGCAACTGATCAATAATAACTGATCAAGTGGTGAAAGTGCATTTTGGTAACATGTGTCAAAACCCCCTTAAAATACATGTACTCTTTGATACAGAATTCCCTTTCAGGGATTTCTCCCAAGAAAATAAATAAACAAGTGCACAAAAGTACATATGCAGAAATATATTTTTTTCTAATTCAGGAAAATTGAAGTTAGCCTCAATCTCTAACAAATGACCTTTGGTAAGTGAACAAGAGCAATCTATAGAATCAAAATCAAACCAGAAATTTCAGGATGATATTTTGCCTCCCAATACAGAAGAAAAACCTCATAGAATTTAGAGTGAATTCATGTTTCTCAAAGAAAAAGGCAATCCCTAAAGACATGTAGGTAAGCATGTAACTTTTGATAAATGGTCATTGTCTTATACTTGAAGAAGATGGGAAGGGATAAGGAATAGCTGACAAAAATCCAAAATGATTTCCATATGATTTGCCAGATTTTCAATTAAAAAGTAAACTATGCTTTTTTCCCCATTTAAAGTATAACAACTAAAGTCATAGTGCACATCTTGGGCATTGTTTATTGCACAGCCATTGACTGAGTGCCCCTGTCTGCCATAAGTGCTGAGATGGCTGAGATGAAGAAGACACGGGCCTCCTGGAAAGAAGCTTTGGGAAGAGGAGGAGGGACTAAACTGAATGGTGAAGTCCCAAAAGTTGGTCTCAACTACACTGCTGCTTCCTCCTGGCTTTCGGCCCTTCTGCCTTCGTACCGGTTGTGAGGGAGCCGCCAGCGCAGCAGAAGGCGGTCACAGTTCAACTCTAATGCATGGCGAGTGTCTTAAATTACTTTCCTTCCCCTACATCTTTAACCCAGGAGTGTTGCCACATGATAACGTTAAAAGATGTTCCTGATCTTTACTCTTTCTTTTTATAGCTCTGATTTTATTAACATGCGTCTCAGAATCTGCTTCCAGGGGAACACACTGTGCCGTGGAGGTGCTGAGCAGGGGCCAACGTTCCACAGATTTATTAAAGGCAGAACAAAATGGATCTGCTGATGGACCGGATGTGATGTTGAAAGAAAAAAAAAATCAATGATGAAGCACCAAGATTTTTGTCCTAAAAAGTGGAAAAACAGAACCACTATTAACTGCCATGAGAGAGGTCTTGGGAAAAGCAGGTTGGGGGCTACCTTGGCACAGAGTAAATGCTGCTGTGGTTGTACACATCCCCATCGTATACAATGGGGTTGGAGCCAGTGTGTTTCAGCTGACTCCCAGCAGCAGCGCCGCGTCTCAGGGCATGCTTTCTCCATGTCCTGCCCTGCATGGGCTGAGCCTGGAGACCCACAGGCCTCCTGCATACTCGATGGAGTAGGGACTGCTACAAGCAAGCTTTTCTTTACCCATTAATCGCTTTCAGGTATTAAAAACTTTGGGGCCAGATTTCCTTAGTCATCGATTCACAAATAAATCTTTATAAGATGAAGAAAAGAACAATGTCATCAACTGTGTATTGGGATTTTTACAAATCAACACTCAACTGTTGGGATATATGAGGAAAGTTGCAGGTGCAACCCTCCACATACTCCCCTCATGAATTTCAGGGCTGCAGTTAAGGAAAGTATTTCCTGCCCTGGCTCATTTTGCTCAGTGGCTAGAGCATCAGTCCACAGACTGAAGGGTTGCAGGTTCAATCCCTGGCTCTGGTCAGGGCACAAGTGGGAGGCAACTAATCGATATCTCTCTCACATTGATGTTTCTCTCTCTCTCTCTCTCTCTCTCTCTCCCCCTCACCCCCCTCCCTGCCCGCCCTTCCACCATGTCTAAAAATTGATAGAAAAAATATCCTCTGGTAAGAATTTTTTTTTAAAGAAGAAAAGCATTTCCTCTACATTCATAGTTGCACCAACCAGTATTTATTTTTCATGTAGCTTGAGCCCTACCATGTCCAAGGCACGATCCCTTTACTCAAGGGAGCAGAGTGGGGAGGAGGGAGACAGATTCAAACATTGTGTACAAATCTTAAATCTAGGCCAGGGAACTCATGTCAGACCAGATGCAAATACAGAGACGGAGAGATGGAAAGAGAGCTGGAGGAATGAATAGAGATTTAAGAGAAAGAGGCCTAAAGGGTACATAAGACATGGATGGGCACAGAAAGGATGAAAGATGTCCTGGTAGAAGGGGGCTGTGACTTCAAAAGAGGACTGAGCTGGGAGTGACACGGAACAGAGAAACAATGTTGAAAGGTTATTCAAACGTTTGTCTAGGTTTATTATGCAAACACTAGAGGCTCAATGCACAAAATTCATGCAGGGGGGATAAGGGGAACTTCAGCGCAGCTTGTGCCCTCTCGCATTCCGGGAGCCCTCGCTCCTTACCGCCTGCCTACTCACCACTCCTTACTACTTGGCTGACTGCTCCTTAGCGATGCCATGGAGGCGAGAGAGGCTCTTGCCACAGCCGCTGTGCTTGCCAGCCGTGAGGCCAGCTTCTGGCTGAGCAGCGCTCCCCTGTGGGAGTGCACTAACCACCAGGGGACAGCTCCTGAGTTGAGCATCTGCCCCCTGGTGGTCAGTGCGTCATAGCGACCAGTCATTCCGCCATTTGGTCGATTGGGATATTAGGCTTTTATTATATAGGATGGCCGTATGCTGCCAATAAGCCAGTGCCTGTGTGTTGTGTCTCACTGTCCTAATTAGTCCTCAGTGTGGCACTCAGAACTTGGAATTGTTACAAGAGGGAGAACCTGAAGCTCAGTGAGACTAAGCAGGTTGGTCAAGGTCAATAACCAGTAAGCACTAAAGTTAGAACCAAAACCCAGATTGGTCCAGCCCCAAATCCTCTGCTTTTCCCCTCTCCTCTCTACCTCTCCAGAGGCAGCCTAAGTCTCCATGTCAGAAAATCCAACTTCAGAAATCCTCCTTGGGTGCTATTGCTAAAGTCGCATGCATGCACCCTAATTTCCAGAATGGTCTAGGTCTGCCCAAGGGCAAAACTTGCAGGAAACACACTTGCTGATGAGGTGGCTGATTGGTTTCTAGGACTGAGCTGGGGAAGCTGGCACAACAGCCCTGCCTCAACCACCAGACACCTCCCTTCAGCCCTCTGTGCTGCAAGGGAAGTGCCTCTCACTGCATCTCCCTTGTCACTTAGGAAGCAAAGGGACTCATACATCTATCAATGCACAGGCACTGCTACAGAGTGCTGACAACCTGGCCACTGCTTTGAATGAAAACTAGTGCCTTTTTTTCATGAGGGTGACATTGGTCGATACAATTATACAGGTTTCAGGTGCACAATTCTACATCATATCATCTGTTTATTGTATTGTGTGTTTACCAACCCAAGTCACGTCTCCTTCCAACCCACTTATCCCCCCTTTACCTTTTCTTCTTCCCCTCACCCCACCCTCCCAACCCTCTGGCAATCACCATGCTGTTGTCTGTCCTCAGTCCTTGCTCACTGAGTGGCCTTATCTCTTCCCTGGCTGTTCCCGAGGCCTCGGTCTTCATTGCCCAGTCTCCTCTGTGGAAAGGTTCACAGCACAGCAGCTGATGTTCTACAGACCCAAGGGTTTGAGAATGAGAAGGTGACCGCGATGGAGACCACGCTAACTTAGAGAAACTACCTTTGAGTTGGCCACCGTCACTCGGGGTGTCTTCTACAGGCCACACAGCCTGACCCATCACCATCCTCCACCAGTGGGTGACCACAGGGAGGGATCCTCGGACCAGTCGTAGAGTCTGGCAAACACGTCAGCTTCTCATATTGCTCAATTTTGTATTACTACCTGACATCACAATTATTTCATAAGTATAAGTAAAAGTTTAATTCAAAATGCTAAGAGAAATATTGTACATAGGCAGTTTTTTACCTTCATAAATTCATATGACTATGTAATACATACTACATTCTCCTTATCTTTCTACTTTTGTCAAGAACAATTCTGTATCTGCCTCCTTTATTTAGCAAGCCCTTCTCTCCCAATGAGGACAGGTGGTTTACCTCTAACTGACTGCTCTACACTCAGGTGGGACAGCAGTCATCAACATAAAGTAGGAGACATAGAAACACCCTTGAATGACAGACGCCTTACCTGGGGTTGTCATTAGCAGAGACCACCCTTGGGAACGATGGCCCTGGCCCTCCACCTGGAAGTTATTCTTTCTGCCCCGAAGGACAGAGCTCATCCAGCCAAAGGCACACACTGTGGGCCAAGTCCGAGATCTCAGATCTCACAGGACAAGTTAGAGACCAGCTGCCTCGCAGGCCAGAGCCAAGCCCCGTGGGCGTCAGGAGGCAGGAGCTGGCTATGATTTCAACTTCCTGGGGAATAACCTTCCTGAGATTTGGTCTTTGGGTGGAACTGAGATCAGGGCAGGTGCAGACACTGAGCACAGCAGCCTTAAAGGAAAGGTTCTCGCCGTCGTTGGCTGAACATCATGACCTGATGAAGGCTTGCCGGCAGTGACACCTCTGCTCAGAGTCACCGAGCTGATTCTTCACTGATGCTCACATCTCAGACACCTCCCCCCCACACACACACACTCACACTCACACCCAGGACTGAGAGCTCCGCCCAGAAGGTCCTGGGCTCCATCAAGCATTCACCCTCCCCTCAGCCCCGTCCCCAACGGAGAGCCAGGGTGCCACACCAGCAGACCCTCCCTGGAGGCCCCATGCTCCTGTCCACGGGGGAGGGGGGAGCAGGGAGGAGGGGAGTGGGTCAGGGAGCTCAGCATTGCCTCTGGGCACTACTGGAACAGCCCCTCCTCCCAAAAGGAGGCCTGGCAAATGCAGCTAAAACGC
Source organism: Plecotus auritus (assembly GCF_963455305.1). Lineage (NCBI taxonomy): Eukaryota > Metazoa > Chordata > Mammalia > Chiroptera > Vespertilionidae > Plecotus > Plecotus auritus. The sequence goes on from NC_137782.1 coordinate 106,332,677, forward strand.
AGTCTGGAGATGTGCTTACTGAGGAAAGGCCCTCAGCTTTTCTCAATGCTGACACACCTTGTCTTATAACAGGTGTGTTTATTTTAAAAAAAAAAAAAGAGCCCTATCCGGTTTGGCTCAGTGGATAGAGCAGCCGTGGGCAAACTACGGCCTGCGGGCCGGATCTGGCCGTTTGGCTGTTCTATCCGGCCCGCAGAGCCGAAAGAGCAGAGGGTTCTCTTGCTCTCCCCTCCACTCCTTCACCAGCAGCAGAGTTAACATGGCAACGTCGGGAAACACAGCAGCAGCTCCTTCTTCTGAGTGGGCGGATTTATATCCGCCCATTCAGTAGAAGGAACAACCTCTCAATCTTCCAGAGGCTCCTTGTAATGCCCGCGGACACGTCCCCCGACATCACCCTGGGAATGCGTAGACACGTTATCGTGGTGATGTAGGGAGACACGCCCCTGGAGAGCACAGTATCAGAGCATTAGATAAAAAGGAGACCAACAACACTGTTCCCACTGAAGTTGATGTTTTAAAGACCAAAAACCTTTCAACCCAGTCTACATTGCCATCTACATCTACGTCCCGGGCATAATTTGGAAGTTGCACTAAAGAAAATGTTTAATTTACTGTTTACACATTTTGTTCTTTTCTATTTGTTTTAGTTTTAAATTATTTTATTATATTTAAGTTTAATTTGAAAGGCTTTTGTACCTTTCCTTTGTTAGGCAATTTTGTTTTGCCTTTGCCATCTTCAATATAAGGTATGTTACTGTGCTATGATTCCTCCATTTTTTGAAGTTTCAAATTATAATAATTAGTGTTTACATTCTTCTTGTTAAAATGCTTGAAATGAATAAAACTATTGAAATAATAAAAAAAAGACCGTACCCTTTTATGTAATGATGTTTACTTTGAATTTATATTAGTTCACACAAACACTGCATCCATGCTTTTGTTCCGGCCCTCCGGTCCAGTTTAAGAACCCATTGTGGCCCTCGAGTCAAAAAGTTTGCCCACCCCTGGGATAGAGCATCAGCCTGCAGACTGAAGGGTTCCAGGTTTGATTCCGGTCAAGGGCATGTACTTTGGTTGCAGGCACATCCCCAGTAGGGGGCGTGCAGGAGGCAGCTGATCAATGTTTCTCTCTCATGGATGTTTCTAACTATCCCTCTCCCTTCCTCTCTGTAAAAAATCAATAAAATATATTTTTTTAAAAAAAGAATTACTTTTCAAACACACCCAGGCATAATTTAAACCCACTGGAGAGTTAGCTGTTTAGAGGGGCCCTGTTAGAAATCCTTTCACAAACTGGGGAACATTTCGGTAATTACCCTCTAATTCACCGGTGCCCTAAGGTCAGCTACTTAAACGCCTGGCTTTCTTAATTTGAGGCTCACCCGCAATTAGATGCCCTTTTAAAACCCATTATGGCTGACCAATGTATTTCTTTCTTTTTCTTAACAGGAAAAAAAACAAAACATGGCATTTTGCAGACGATGCCTATTATTGGGAGGATTTCTGTCGGACTATCGAGGCTCCACGCGATCTACAAAGTGTCTCATACTAAAACCATTGTGAGCACATACATACCTCCAAGTCCCTGCGACTCGTATTCAACTGAGGCATAACAAGTTAGTGAATTAATCTGGTGATTAACAATCATGTGTTCTTACTTCTCCATAAACTTAACAAAAGGGTTATCGATAACAATAAGTTAATGAGAATATTAGAAAATATTTGGAAATATTCTTTAAAAGATTTCTTCAGCGGAGAAGTTATCTTCTAAGCCAGGCTAAAAAGATTCGGTGGGAATGCTGCTCTTATGTGTGACAATGTAGCCGTCCCAGCTAGGTCCCCACTACCTCAACCCCCACCTCCCCCCTCAGCCGCGGGAAGCCAGCGCCTGCGCAGTGCACACCAGAGCGCGCATGCCCACGGGGAACAAAGCACAGGCTACACTTGGGGTCCCAATAAACTGCTGACCACCCAAGTGAAGGACTTAAAGGAAGGAAAACAGACAACAGAGACAAGCTGGTGAGTCCCGGGAACAGGACCGCAGTTCCCCGTTGGAGGAGCAGAGCCGCAGGGCCCCGGACCAGGATGGTGCTGCTCACCCCGGCACCGTTCACGTGGCGCCCAGCGGGCATGGCGCCCCCTAGAGCACAGCCCAGGGACAGCCGGTGCCCCGCAGGTGTGCCATGACCCCACCGTCCTCCCCTCTCCTGAACCGAGGCGAGGGCAGAGGCGTGTTTGCCGGCCCAGTTCCCGCTGCCACACTCAGAGTAGCAGGAGCAGCCCCTAGACCACGGAGGTTGCGCTCTCCCGCCTCCAGCAGCTCGGGCACACACTGCAGGATGGCTGCGGTGTGGTCGGCAGGGTGACTCGGGGCGGCAGTGGGCCCGGAGGGTGAAGCTGTGGCCGACAGCACCGCACAGTGCCTGGCTGAAGGCACTCAAATCCGTGGTTTACAAACATGGATGAGCCAGGCAGATTCAGACCGTGGCTGTCCCGAGCTGCAACATCAGGGAACAGCATCCAGGACTTTTCGTAGACATTGCAGCTTCCCAGGAGACGGCGCACTCCGCTGTTTGGTTCCCTTCTCTTCGTGTAATTATAATAACAACAATATCGCCATCGTTATCACCATCTTCCTCACCATCACAGCCAACATTTCCATAGAAGTCGCCATCCCAACAATGTGTCCACCACCCAGGGTGCAGTACGACCCCAAAGCCTGCCCTGACCAGTCCCGCACTGCCCCAGTCAGCAGGCCCCGTGGGCTGTAAGCATTTCTCCTCAGGTGCCACGGGACAAGCGGCTCCTTGCACCTCCGGCCTCCTGCCTCCTGCCTCCTGCCACAGGTGGGCCCACAGACCCTGCTCAGTGCTCCCAATGTGCCTGAGAAGTGCAAGGGCACGAGCACTCGGGGCCGAGGCACTCAGTGCTGAGACGCACCTCATAAGGCCCGGGACTGAGCAGCCAGCGGCTCTCCTCATGACCCTCGGCTGCGTGCTCCCTCTCCCTCCAGGCCTCTCACCCCTGCCTCGCTACTTCTGCTCCTGTAAACTGCTCCGACATTAGCCTTGTCTTTGGCCTCTGCTTTCAGGGGGCTCGCTGGGTGGTTGGTACTGGGGAAGTCCTAGAAAGCGGACGCTCAGAATCAGACATTGGCACTGGGTCACTGGCCCATCAGATGGCTGTAAGGATGCCATTGGGGGGAAAGGTGGGTTGTCTCATCACAGTCCCTGGGACTCCTGCCCGCAATGGATTGGGCTGCAGGACATGAAAGGTGACACATAGGTTAGCAATGACCATGCACTTAAATGGCACTAGGGCCAGGAGTGGGCAAACTTTTTGACTCGAGGGCCACAATGGGTTCTTAAACTGGACTGGAGGGCCGGAACAAAAGCATGGATGGAGTGTTTGTGTGAACTAATATAAATTCAAAGTAAAGGAGCGGAGGGGAGAGCAAGAGAACCGGATAGAACAGCCGGATCCGGCCCGCGGGCCGTAGTTTGCCCACAGCTGCACTAGGCAATGGTCACTGTAAGTATGTGGAGGGAGTCTGCTTTGGAAATCTTGAAAAATGAAAATAACACATGTTGTTATGCATTTGTCAAAACCCACTAAATGTACAACACAAAGAGGGAGCCTTAATATAAACCATGGACTTTAGTTAATGATATTATTAGTATTATTGATAGGTATCAATATCACTGAGCCAATTAATATTGGCTCATCAACAGTAATCAATGTCCACACTAATGCAAGACATTGCTAACAGAGGAAACTGTCTGGAGACGGGGGTGGGGTTGGGTGAGGGTACATGAAAGCTCTGTACTTTCTGCTCATTTTTTCTATAAACTTGTAACTGCCCTAAAAATAAAGTCTACCTTATTTTTTTTTAATAAATATAAAGTAGTTTAAAAAAACAGCCCTGGCCAGGTGGCTCAGTTGGTTGGAGCATTGGCCTGTACACCAAAGTTTATGGGTTCAATTCCTGGTCAGAGCATATACCTTGGTTGTGGGTTCAATCCCTGGTCAGGGTGCCTGTGGGGGACAACCAATCATATTTCTCTCTCACATTCTCACCTATCTTTCTTTCCCTCCCTCTCTCTCTCCCCTTTCCTCTCTCTAAAGTCAATATAAAAAATATTCCCTTGATGCCTCCCTGCAGAGACCTTCAGCTGGGGAAACTATGCCTCAGGAAAGGGGTTAGCCAGCCTTTCTGGGGCTGATGAACATGGGTCTGGGCTGGTACATCAGAAATGCCATTATGGACTTCTGCCAGGACTGACCAGCAGACCCTGAGCAATGATTACTCTGACACACGTTTCTGTGAAAGAGAGGCTAAGGGACTGCTTGGCTATAGGAACAAAGCAGCCCCATTCACTTGCCTCCTTTGGCCTTTTATTGTAACAATAGCTTGAACTAAAATTAACCTCTAGATATAATCACCAGGGTAAGTATCCTTGAGAAAGCACATGCTTCTACAAGGTCGGGTCTAAAGACTAAACATAAGAGATTCCAGTAAAACACCTGGGGGCAGGGCCAGCCAACTTCCCACATCCCCTTCCCCCTGGCTGGTCCTGCCTGATCAGCTTTGATTGGGGTGGGCTAGCCGGACCCCACCCATGCACAAATTTGTGCACCAGGCTTCTAGTAATAAAATAAAAGGTAACAGGTGTTGGCAAGAATGTGGAGAAAGGGGACCCTTTGATATTGTTAGTGGGAATGTGAATTGGTGCAGCCACTATGGAAAACAGTATGGAGGTTCCTCAAAAAATTAAAAATAGGACTGCCATATGACCCAGTGATTAGTCTGTTGAGTGTATACCCAAAGGAAACAAAATCAATACCACAAAAAGATATCCGCACCCCCGTGTCATTGCAGCATCATTCGCAATAACAAGAAATGAAGACAACCTCAGTGTCTGCTGACAAATGAATGGGTAAGAAATTGTGGTGTCCATATACAATGCAATATTATTCAGCCTTAAAAGGAAGAAAATCTTGTAACTTGCAACAACATGGATGAACCTTGAAGATATAATGTTATGTGGAATCAGCCAGACAAAGAAAGTAAAAAGCTGCATACCTCATTTATGTATGGAATCTAAAGAAGTCAAATACACAGAGGCAGGGGTGGGGCGGGCAGTGGTTAGCAGGCGGGAGCTGCAGGAAACAGGAGATGCGGGTCAGAGAGAACCGAGTCACAGTGGTGGGGGATGAATAAGTCTGCAGATCTAATGCCCAGCGTGATGACTGGCGTTTATAATCCTGTATTGAATACTGGAAATTTGATAAATATGTGCAAAGATTATGTTCCTTAACTTGATTGTAGTAACCATTTCACTATTACATGTACATCAAATTATAATGTTCACTTTAAATATATACAATTTTATTTTGAAAAATAATGCACATACATTTTTAAAAAGTAACATCTGCTGATTTGAACGAAAGTGAACATAATTGTACTTTTAGGCCTCACTGCACACTTCACTGTTAAATACTGACATAGCCTTTCTTGGATGAAGATGGCTCTTCAGTATACAGAAAATTATAACTAAAATTTAATCAGCAATTACCAAGTAGTCCCTCAACAATCTTTCTTTTTTGTCTTCGTTTCTAACTTCTCTTACCTTTATATCCACATATTTTTGGGCTCTATTTAGATGTTTGTTTCACTACTAACTAGGAAATCTCTGCCATGTGACTCACAGGTCACAAACACTATCCATCCTCAAGTCAACTGAAAAGCATCTGAAATGAGTTAACTATTAAATTCCTAAAAACTGTTTGGTTTCGGCTATGACTAAGCATGGAAATTTCAGTCAAGTGGCACAATTTCCTGAAAGTTACATATAAGTGAAAACAAGAGTTCTGCTGCATTTCACTTAAAGCTTCAAACATTAACCATCAAAGCTTCTCTAAAAGTTAACTGAGTACCAAGAGGGCAAGTGATCTCTGAAAACCCAGCTCCAATGTCCCTGCGTGAGAAAAGCGAATGGAGGCAACAGGCAGTTCTAATTTGCCAGAATTAGAATTAAGAATTAGGATAATAATTGGAATGAAGATCCGTGTTCCCAAATGTACAAGAGAACTTTGCCATTCTATACAGCAATCACATCCCGATGCAGCCAAGTCCGGGGGCTCTCACAGTACTAATGTCACTCTGGAACAGCTTAGATTGCAAGCCACTCTGACTATAACAGGTGAGGACACACTAGCTCTTCATCACTGCCTTCACTCCTCCTTCTTCATTGTATACTTATTACCTTCCCCTTACCCCTCACCCTCTCTCTTATTAATTATTAAAGTGTGTGCCCCAACAGGATCAGGGGAATCCAGTTAGGGTGAGAAGAAGCTTTTTAGGACCCACTGACCCAAGGTGGCCATTAAGCTACACTAGTCCTAACTCACCGTCACTCTGAGACAGGGCCCTGGGCCACAAAGACACCATGCTTCCTGTCGCTACGAGGTGAGCCTTCATCTGTCAGTCACTTGGCCACATATGTTGATCACCTACTTTTTCCCAGGCACTGGACTCTACCCACAAGAATACAGTGGGGAGAAACACACTTGATCCCGTTATAATTCAGGGTCCTATTACACATGCAAAATACTATGGAGGCACCACGCCGAGTCTAAGAAGCATCTTAGAGGGTCACAAAAAGATTCCTAGCAGCTGGCATTTAAGTTGAGACCTGGAGGAGTTAGCAAAGCTAGGAGGAGAATAGGAAGAAGGTGGGAATGTGAGACAGGAGGAAGGCAAGCAGCAAAAATAAAAGAAATGAAACTGGAGAGATGGGTGAAGATCAGTCATGACAGCCTGAGGTGTGTAGAGAGGATAGACAGTGTCATGGGGAGAGGGAGGGTATGCAGTGTCATGGCATGCTGAGATGTGCTGTAAATGTCATCCTCTTTTACTAATATGAAAAACTGAGTGGGGAAGAGCAAGACCCAAGAGAGATGGGTGATGAGGCTGTAGTGGGGAGCCAGATTGATTCAATATTCATCGAGTAAATGTGAACTGAACTTCTGCAATATGCTAGGTAATCAGACTACTGGAAGCAAGATGTGCCAGTTCATGCTCTCATGGAGCTACATCTATGGAAAGAGATAAGCATCACACAGGCACACACACTTTCGACCAAAACCCAATGAAGGCAGGGTATGGGCAGGAGAACTGCAGGAATCCTCCAGCAGGAGGAAACGTGGGACATCTGGTGGGGGAGGGAGGCCAGTTGGGAAACGATGGTGGCATGAAATAAAGTGATGCCAGCAGGGGTGGAGATGTGATGATGATTGATTGTGGGAGGAGTTGAGAGAAGTGGAATCTTGGGCACCTCAGTAGAGAGATGGAGGGATGGAGGTGTAGAAGGCAGAGGTTAAAATGAAGTGAGAAAGTCAGATTTAGACATATTGAATGTGAGGAGCCCTGAGACATTCAAACGGAGATGTTAATAAATAAGTGACTCTAAAGAGGTATCTGAAGGTTAGGAAGATGTTCTGCACTGGGGGTGGGAGGGTGCAGATATACAAGATAAATGAAACAAAAACCACAAGAATGGATGTGATTTCCTAGGACGGTGCCTAATGAAAACATTGCAATGGCCCATAAGCTATCATAATGAAACCCCACATGTAAGAGATAAGGGATTCGGAAAGGGCAGCCTGAGAATAGGAGAAAAACTGAGTGGTGTAGCCTTCAAGTAGGATGATGGCATCCTTGATCTCTATTAGAAGGGCATATAACTCCTGTTGTCTTGCCTGAAATAATAATAGCAATGCACGATTCACCTTTCCCTCTCACTCCTGTTCCTCCTAAGCCAAATGACGGACATGTACAAGACGGTTGGCCAGGTTTTAGATACAGCTGGTGGAAACAGAGCCAAAGAAACCAACTGCTCCACGTATGATAGGCCTACAAAGTGTGTCTTACTCTTGCCAAGTGAATAAATCCATCACTGGCTACACTTATAGATTTGCAAACTCATATACTTGTTCCTGTACTCAGATAATTCAGATCTTACATTTTATTTACTATTCTGAATAGTTCATATAAATTACTTAGGTGATTAGTGAAGAGTGGGAAATTCAATTCCATGAATAATTATTTCAACTATCTATTCTTGTATACAAGCACAACTATTTAACATATGAATTTATAAAACCAACAGGCCACAGAAGCAAAAATATCTACATACAACCAAAAGGCTGGGCCCTGCCATTCATTCATTTTGCTCACCTTTTTAATTGACTCTGATCACTGTAATAAATACATTGTGAAATTTTCTACCTTGATCACCTAGCTGCCAAAATCAATTGCTGAGCTATTGCCTTCTGAGGATGCTCATTTCAACTATTGTCAAACTTCTTAATCAACTGATTTCCTAAAACCACACCTGACATCATTCCAGGCCAAAGATGTGATTCTCAGATTCTCAGATGGTCTAGAGACTGTATTTGAAAACCACCCCTAAAGCAGCTTTAAGATAGGCTTAATTCGGGTCATGATGATTTCCTTCAGAATCAAAGTACGTGGAAGACAAAATGAAAATTTCATCACAGCCATAACTGTTTTTATCATCATACTAGAGGTCCAGTACACAAAATTTGTGCACGGAGGTGGGGGTTCCCTCAGCCCAGCCTGCACCCTCTCCAATCCCGGACCCCTTGGGGGATGTCCCTCTCCCAATCCTGGACCACTGGTTCTTAATCACTCACCTGCCTGCCTGCCTGCCTGGTCGCCCCTAACTGCCCTCCCCTGGCAGCCTGGTCACCCCTAACTTCCCCCCACTGCCGGCCAGGTAGCCTCCAATTGCTCCTCCCTGCGGCCTGGTCACTTCTAACTACCCCCCCAGCTGGCCTGGTCATCCCTTACTGCCCCCCTACCAGCCTGATTGCCCCCAAATGCCCCTCCTGCTGGCCTGGTCACCACCAACTGCACCCCCCCACACCAGCCTGGTCACCCCTAACTGTCCCCCTGCTGGCCTGGTCTCCCCCAACTGACCCCCTCTGCCAGCCTGGTTTCCCCTAACTGCCCCCCCATTGCTGGCCTTTCTTTCCCTCTATTTACCGTGCATGAGATCTGAGGCCTAGTTGCCCCATGCAGCCTGCTGTTCAATCGTTTGGTCGTCCCTCACTAACCCCCCTGCTGGCCTGGTCATAGGCAGCCATCTTGTGAGGGTGTGAGGGTGTGAGGGTCAATTTGCATATTAACTCTTTATTATATAGGATTTTATTGTTTCTTACCAAGTACCAAGCTTTTCCCTCCACTGCACCATCATATCAAATCATAAATGGGGAATCTGTCTGCGAAACACCCAACAGTGCTTTTGTTCAACATTCAACCATTATAAATATCTTATGAGCACTACTAACAGGCTCAGTAAATAGTGTATTTGTTTATTCAAACATTTTTTGAACTAGATCATATCAACCAAATATAAATCCTGAAATAATGTGAAAAATGCAAAAATATATGGAATATGTTTTTCTCTTATGTTTAAAAACATCTTAACTTTTCAAGATCTTTCAAAGCTGTGGCACATCTTGGTTCTTCCAAAATGAATAAATCATAGGGAGGCCAATCTGTGAGTCCAGCCCCACTTCACTCACTCATGGAAACAAGGACCTTCCTCTTTGCCCCCAGAGCCCACACCTGGTAAGTGCCATCAGCAACAAGAACCTGTCAGAAGCTGCCATCTACCAATGAACACAAACCATTGTTTATTGTGTCTGATAACGTATAGATATTATTTCTATATATCAAGCACAAAAATGAATGAGGTGGGTATCATTATTGCCATTTTATAGTTTAAGAATTGAGGTAGCCCTAGCCAGTTTGGCTCAGTGGATAGAGTATTGCCCTGTGGACTGAAGGGTTCCAGGTTTGATTTCAGTCAAGGGCACATGCCCGGGTTGTGGGGTCAATCCCCAGTAGGGGGCGTGCAGGAGGAAGCCAATCAATGATTCTCTCTCATCATTGATGTTTCTATCTCTCTCTCCCTCTCCCTTCCTCTCTGAAATCAATAAAAATATTTTTAAAAAAAGAATTGAGGGTAGGCCAGGTCAAATCATAGACCAAGGTCCCAAGGACTTTCACCTGCCAAAGCCCACAGGGTGCCCACCAAGGCCTGCCCCTGGAAAGATAAGTTCCCTGACCATCATCACTCATATACAGTAAATCTAATACACTTAGTTCCTCATTTTATCTGTCTACACTTTTACTTAAAAGATACTTTAAACAGTGATTACCTCTGTCACTAACCTAATTTTTAAATTTTTCATGAGTAGAGATTTAAGTGGCCACCCAACAAAGCAGGTGAATAAAAAGTTTCTATGTTGAAAAAACGTTCCTTTTGTCTCTAAATACCATGAGGCCAAGAAACGAACTGGCCATTTTTTCCTGATGGATCACTATAGTTTTTGTTCAGCAGACAGATTCTTGTTGCACACAGGTGGGCACAGCCTGAGACTCTCTTAGTTCTACACAGAAAAGGGTTTCTTTCCCTCTATTTACCGTGCATGAGATCTGAGGCCCACACAGGACTTTAGGATAAAAAGCTGATTTTAAGGACAAAGAAATTTGTTTTCTCTTTAACCCAGTGGTCTGGGGTGGGCCAGCAGGCAGCTCTGCTCCTGGCAGACATTAAAGACTTCAGTGTCTCCCATCCAGTTTCCCCACCGTCCCATAGGACATCGCCTCACCTGAATGTTCAAACTGGTTGTAAGCGTCTCGGTGTTTTAGTAGGAAACAAAGGCTTAGATGTCTCCTATCACCTCTGCTCATGTTTCATTGGCAAGAATTAAACACACGCCTGCAAGTGAGGCTTGAAACAGCCCCTCCCTGAGAGGACACATGCCCTGCCACAACTAGCTTAGTACCTTGACAGGGTGGGAAAATATTTGGTGGACAGCCAGCCATCTTCACACAACAATATGCCCATAATTCCTGGGTGCGTGTGCAGCAAAAGCCAAAGTCCCCGCTACACAAAAGAAACAATGATAGCCTGGCCAGATGGCTCAGTTGGTTGGAACGTCATCCCATACACCAAAATGTTGTTGTGGGAATGATCCTCAGTCAGGACACATACCTAGGTTGCGGGGTTTGAGCCCCAGTTGGGCTGCATGCAAGAGGCAACTGATCCATGTTTCTCTCTCACATAGATGTTTCTCGCTCTCTCCCTCTCTCCACTCCTTTCTCTCTAAAATATAAAATAAAATAAATGATCAGGAAAAAGATGACCTAATGAATTCAAATAAACAATAAGCAATACTATTTTATCCAAATATAAGAGTGTGAGCCACATGTTTACTTCAAATCTTTTTTTACTTAGAACAGCCTTTAGAGAGTGAAAGTTCACAACACCTTTCTGGGCGTATGGAAATGGAATTCATCTAAGAAGAAGAAGAACGGGTTTAAAAATATTGCCACATGCCTTGGCCGGAGTGATTCAGTTGGTTGGAGCATTGTCCCATACACCAAAGACCATGATTTCAATTCCTGATCAGGGCACATACACAAATTGCAGGTTCAATCCCCGGTCGGTCAGTGATATCTCTCTCTCTCTCTCTCTCTCTCTCTCTCTCTCTCTCTCTCTCTCTCTCTCTCTCTCTCTCTCTCTTTTAAATTAATTTTTAATTAATTTAAAAATTTTAATTAAAAAATATATATGTGTATATATCCACATGGCATAGAGGATGAAGGACATACCCAGGATACTTCCAAATCTGAAATGATGCTGAATTGGAAATCAAAACAAAATCTAAGGCTCTCCAAGCCCAAACATACGGACCTTAACACACATATGGTTTCCATCTCTCGCTGAAAGAGCGGGATCTAAATGGAGTTCCAAAGCACATATGTAGTTTCACAAATAGAATTAGGTGGATCAGGATACCTTCCAACCCAGAAGTTTAGCAATATCCTTTACGCAGCTATAGATCTGCTGTTCTAAAACCTGGTCTTTGCTAAAGTTTCCTGGCTGGTCTTGAATCCTCATAAAATTTGTTTTTCACGTGTGTTGGGGAAGCTTTAAAGGTGTGTTTTGTGAGAAAGCTAATGAGAATGCCAGACTTTTCACTTTGGGGTAAAGTATATAAGTTAAGACAAGGTTTGAAAGTACCAATGTTTGAATTTGGTAGACTCTTCAAGTAAATGTGCTCCATTTTAAAAAGTTTGACCAATGAGATAGTGATCAAAGTTCAAACTAAGACATGTCCATGGTCAAGAAAAATTTACAGAATCTAGAATGGCAGTGCTTTCAGATTCCTTTATCAGAATGCTAGGCTTGGCCTACCCCATGGGCCATAAGATGAAAATATAAATGAAAAATCTACAATTATGCGTCTAAAGTGAATGAAGGAGATGTGAGTGTGTACCTGAGGACCCACTTGCTTTAAATTTATAGAGCCACTGGTCACCACTCAATTTTATCAAGGTAATGGAGACATACATGGGACAAATCCTTGTTGAGTGAGTTTGCATATGGAAAATTTATATCCTGTCTATTTCATGTCATAAGCTGTGCTATTGTAACACATTGTTTCTCAGTAAGCCTCTCTTTGAATTGGACAGTGTTTTAATGGTCTGCTTTTCAACTATTTGAGCTTGGATTGGCCAATTAATTTGCCCAGTCTCATGACATGATTTCTCTAATTGCTACAGTTCTAGGAAGAATTTGCAAAAAGCTAGAATAATGCTTTCATCCTTCCCATTGGTAAATTGACCAAAACTTTATAATAGATTCCTACCCAACCAGCACTATCTAAATATAATAGTTATTGAAATCATTAATGGAAGTATTCCACTGAGGTTTCTCAAATTAACTATATCAGCTGTACAAAAAAAAAAAAAAAAAAAACTTCTCAGAGAATTTCCAGCCCTGCTGCTTTGCTTTGTGATATGCATGCTTGACAGTAATTGTCTGGATTAATTCATCTATTTTGTTAGGAGAAGGCTGGAAGTCAGCCAGTGTGCAAGTCTCATGGTTCGATCTTTGAAACTGTGCTTCAATATGAAATTAAGATAGTGTAATTACTAGGTCAATTCAAAACTCTCTCAAACTCGTCTAGTAAAGCACAGGGGGAGACGTATAAATTCACGCCTGCCTATGCATGCTTCTCCTCTGGGGCAGTTCCTCAGGACCCAGAGGAATGGCATTCGGTCCACTTTTAATCCTCTCTCCTGTCTAGAGTTGATGAGAATACAGTTCAGAGAGGTGCCCCAGTTTGCAATGCCTTTGGACTCTCACTCCAGTGCTCCTTCCTGATCGTATAGCTTGCTGCCAAACTCTTCCCGATATTCATCTTGAGGAAAAGTAGCCGTGGGAATCCTGAGACCTCATAGTCAATGTTGGAATAACTTTAGTTTTAGCCACTCATTTCAAAAGTTGGTAAGAAGTCACAGAAGTGGAAAATGTGGCCATCACAAGGTATGAGAAAAGGAAGAAGAAATTCCCACGGGTAGCAAGCGCACGCACAGGCTGCTGCCCTTCTGGGTCAGCCTAATGGGGAGCTTCCTGGAGAGCATCCTGGGAAGAAAACAGTAGAAAGATTTCATTCATTATGTTCTATCTCAACAAGACAAGTAAACCTTGGCAGCCCACCCCCTGGAGAACTGGTGTGATAGCACCCTGAGACCATCCACCTGCCAGAGGCAGGACTGCTGAACACACAGACAGTGCCTGGCTCCTACTGAGGGAGTCAGAAAACCTTCCCTCCCTGAGAGCTCCAAGCTCAAGAGGGCTCTCTCCATCTTTGAACATGAAATTTTGAGAGTTGGATTTGAGGGGTGGCATTTAGTTAGACGGAACCTCTGTCTCTTGGTCCAGCAGTTAGAAAGAGGTCTCCTTTCTAACGAAGTACATCCTCTCATATTCCGTGTTACTGCTGTGCTTCCATCTATAAGGGGTTTTCTAGAAGCAGCACCTGTGAGTGCAACTGCTTATATCAGGGGTGGGCAAACTTTTTGACTCGAGGGCCACAATGGGTTCTTAAACTGGACCGGAGGGCCGGAACAAAAGCATGGATGCAGTGTTTGTGTGAACTAATATAAATTCAAAGTAAACATTATTACATAAAAGGGTACGGTCTTTTTTTTATTTCAATAGTTTTATTCATTTCAAACATTTTAACAAGAAGAATGTAAACACTAATTATTATAATTTGAAACTTCAAAAAATGGAGGAATCATAGCACAATAACATACCTTATATTGAAGATGGCAAAGGCAAAATAAAATTGCCTAACAAAGGAAAGGTACAAAAGCCTTTCAAATTAAACTTAAATATAATAAAATAATTTAAAACTAAAAAAATTAGAAAAAAACAAAATGTGTAAACAGTAAATTAAACATTTTCTTTAGTGCAACTTCCAAATTATGCCCAGGACGTAGATGTAGATGGCAATGTAGACTGGGTTGAAAGGTTTTTGGTCTTTAAAACATCACCTTCAGTGGGAACAGTGTTGTTGGTCTCCTTTTTTAGCTAATGCATCAAAGTCTGGAGTTAGTTTTGTTGTGGCTATTCTCAGGATAGATCTGAGGTGTTCGTCAGTTAAACTGAATCTGTGAGGGGCTTTGTTGATGTTCATGATGCTAAATGTCTGCTCACAAACATAGATTGACCCAAACAACACCAGTATCTTCTGTGCCATCCTCCAGATGTTTGGAAAAGTGGCTTCATTAAGTGAAGCATAAAAGTCTCTTAGTTTAAGAGAGCTGAATTTCTCCTTTAGGACAAAGTCAGACTGAAGATCGATGAGTTCCAGTTGCACCTCTTCTGGTGCTGTTTCAGGGTTTTGTGACAAAGGACAGGCCACCAGTTGAAGTGACTGGTCAATTTTTTCAACATCAGAAAACTGACGATAGAATTCTGCATGCAGGTCATCCAGTGATTTGCTGTATTTCTTCACGTTTTGAATGGTCTCCTTCTGTGTGGCTAGTGTGGCAAAATGAGTGAAGACTTTGTCTGAAATTTGTCTGGAAAAGAAAATCAGCTTAGATTTAAAGGCTTTCACATTAGTGTACATGTCATGTACATACTGATCTTTTCCCTGTAGCTTCACATTTAGCTCATTCAAATGTGAAAATATATCTACAGCAAATGCAAAGTCACACAGCCAGTTCTTGTCACTCAGCTCAGTAAATTCGTCAGACTTCCCCTTTAATTTCAAAAATGCACCAATCTCTTCTTTGAGCTCCCACACTCGTTGGAAAACTTTGCCCAAACTCAACCAGTGGACACAAGAGTGGTAAAGTAAGTCGTGGTGATCCGCATCAGTTTCCTCCAGAAACTTAATAAACTGATGGTGCTGAAGTCCCTTTGCTCGAATGAAATTAACAAGCTTTACGACTGGATTAACAACATGATTAAGTTGTAATATAGACTTGCACAAGGATTCCTGGTGAATAATACAGTGAAGAAAAATAACATCTTGGTTAGGGTTCTCCTCTTTCACTTTATCCTGAATTCTTTTTAGCAGTCCAACATTTTTTCCAGTTGAATTTGGAGATCCATCTGTCGTGACATTAGCAAGTTTGCTCCATGGTAGCTTCATTTTCTCAATGACAGTAGACACCCGGTCATACAAGTCCTCTCCGCGTGTTTTTCCTTTCAGTGGCTCCATGGCTAAAATCTCCTCCGTAATTTCAAAATTGTCACTAATCCCTCAGATAAAAATTAAGAGCTGAGCAGTGTCCTTTACGTCATTATTTTCATCCAATGCTAGTGAATAAAACTTAAAGAACTCTGCCTTACTATTTAACTTGCTGGCCAAGTCTTCATCAATCAGCTCCACTCCACGAGTCACTGTCCTGCGCGATAAGCTGAGCTTTTCAAACTTGTCTTTGCTCTCTGGACACAAGAGACCTGCTGTCTCTATCATACATTCTTTCAAAAACTCGCCTTCAGAGAGAGGTTTGCTAGCTTTTGCTAACTTGAATGATAGCATAAAACTTGCTTTGGTAGTTGTCTGTTGAATTGCAGTTTGTCTGTGAAAGACATTTTGCTGAGCCTGTAATTTAGCCATCAACCTCTGTGCAGTAGCCTCCTGTTCTTGAGGTGACTGCTTCCTAGCATAGTTGCCATGCTTTGTGGCAAAGTGACGGCTGCGATTGTACTCTTTGAAGACAGCAAGTGTTTCCTGGCATATCAGACATACCGGCATTGATCGGACTTCGGTGAAAAAATATTTTGTTGTCCACTCCCTCTTAAACACTCGGCATTCACTGTCCACTTTCTTTTTCTTTGGTCCACTCATGTTTAATATTGGGCTAAAACCAAGTGTACCGTTCTCTTATTAAATTCTTTACTAAAATAAGACAGTAAAGTATAAAAACAAGTGATTAAATTTGCTCTACTATAACATTTTTGGTCTTCTAAAAAATATCTATATAACAAAATCATCTGAAAAAGTTCAGACATGGGACAGAGGCACACCCAGACCATAGAGAACAACCCCTTTCCTCCATAGGAAACCTGTGTATCTTTCACACAGGCCCTTTGTTTATGGTAACACACATAGCTGCACATTGCTGTGTCTTCCAGACACACTTGTATGGGAGGTGCTAGGGCAGTGCAAAACATGGGTAACCAGTAGTTACCACTAGCACTTCTGTTACTGGCAAAAAACAGCTGCAGTGCACATAGTGTGAAAGAGCCCGTTATCAATGTCAGATTGCATCCACTGGACTCTATAAAAACAACCAAGTGCCACTTTTAAATGCCCATTACAACAGTTTTTCTTATTAAAAGCTGGAAATGGCAGGATATTTATATATACCCCTACTGTGACAGCCTGGCAGAGCATTACAAAGGAGAAAACCCAGCATCTGGTGATGTCGCTAAGTACAAGACTTCATGCTGTCATTACTAGGAAAGGGTTTCATCCAAGTATTAGATATGAACATTTGATTTTCAGTTTTTCATTTGTCCAATTACTTCTGAAACCCTGAAATTAAGCGATTTTGTAATAAAACCTTTAGTTCATCACATTTCTATACAATCTTTTTGTTCAACCCACTGAATTAGGGTTTGTTCACACTAGCCGTGCTGCCGTTGCAGTGTGGTGCAGTACTGCAATGCAGCACAGCTAGGGTTAATGCAGGGTACACAGGTTTCCATCATGTTTGCGTTGATGCTAATGTGCAGTGGTGCGTGTTAACACAAATGCCCTGTAGCATGCATTTTTACAGGCGCAAGCGGGAGAAGCAAACGCAGCGCAAAATGCATTTGTTTTGCCGCTAACACATGCGGTTAGTGGCCACGGTAGCATTACTGATACTGCATCCGTATCAGCAAAAAAATGCAGCCGCAGCATGGCTAGTGTGAGATGTCCTCTGTGTGTCTTTTTCCCTGCTGCGCGCATCCACAGTGGGAAAAAAAACTGCAGTGGATACAAGCCCTAAAAGCTGAAAGTCTTTGTTGTTTTATTAACAAGTCATTGTGATGTACAGAATGTGGGAACAGGAAAAAAATGTGTTTGAGTAGAGCTCTTAATCTTACCTCAGAAAGGCTCTGATACTGTGCTCTCCAGGGGCGTGTCTCCCTACATCACCAAGATAACCTGTCTACACATTCCCAGGGTGTTGTCTGGAGACGCGTCCGCGGGCATTACAAGGAGCCTCTGGAAGATTGAGAGGTTGTTCCTTCTACTAAATGGGCGGATATAAATCCGCCCACTCAGAAGAAGGAGCTGCTGCTGTGTTTCCCGGCGTTGCCATGTTAACACTGCTGCTGGTGAAGGAGTGGAGGGGAGAGCAAGAGAACCCTCCACTCTTTCGGTTCCGCGGGCTGGATAGAACAGCCAAACGGGCCGGATCCGGCCTGCAGGTCGTAGTTTGCCCACGGCTGGCTTATATGCACTTCAGCCTGCAGTTTGGACTCATTACAAGAAGCAATGAAGGCAGCTGCAGCCAGCTGCTACTCGGGCTGGAGTTCCCTATCCACAGGAATGTCATCAGAGAATAGAAGACTAAGAATTGAACTTGGATCATCCTGGGGAGTCACATGCAGTGTATACAGGTTGAGCAATCTCAAATCCTTCCAGTCTCTGTGTAGTGAGTGAACTGTGCTGGAGAAGGTAGTTTGACAAAGATTCACGCACTTTTCCTCCAAGCCATGATGAGTTTCTAAACAACAATCTCTACTACTAATTGCCATGTTTATTCTTAACTCATAGTCACTAATCAACAAATATTCACTTCATGCTGTATTTTAGTAGCAAATAAAGAGAAAGTCTGTGTGTAGGCCTAGAAATATCTCCTATCACTTCTGCTCACATTTCATTGGCAAGATGCTGTATTAGGCATCCTTCAAGCTTCCAAGAGCAGAATGTGAATTTTCTGCTACCCGCATCATCTTTGGGTGGCCTTATCCTCCCCACTTCTCTCACCGGTAGTCCCATTTGGCCAGTATTCAGAACAGACTGCAGACTTGAACAGAACGGACAGAGAGAATCCTCTGGAGGTTAGTTTGGTGTGATGTGTTTCATTGTTGTGTTTGGTGATGACTAGTGGAAACCGAGCCCTGGTTTTTGGCTGCTGTGAAAGTTGAAATGGTAGCATTTGGATTTGGCGCCACACTCTCCTTTTCACTAACCCCTGGGAACACCCGAACAGCTTATCAATCAGGCAATAATGCTTCTATCCAAGTCTGTTTATTAGTGTTTATATTGAATAACTGTCACTTCATCACCTATTCTCTTTGAAATCAAAGCCATTTGAAAACACAACAGAAAAAAGTAATGGATACAGAAAATCCTTTCTTCTAATACCAAAACATCCCCTGGCCATAATAACTTTGGAATCTATCAGACATCCAGGACTATCTCAGTGGTTGAGCTGAGTAAAATCTATACATTCCATATTAACTGTATATGTTGGGACATACTGTGCTATGCTTTGGTAATAAAGACCAAAGCGGTAGGGGCTATTCTCTCTGTTAGCATTTCTGTTCAGCGCCCATCACCTAGTAGAAGTTTATCTCTTATGCATGCCAAGTCAATGCAGTTAGCAGGGCTCTCATCCATCTAGTGTCTCAAGGATCCTGGCTCCTCCTGTCTTGCAATGCTATCCTTTCAACATGTGGCTCATAGCCTTTGGGGCAGTACTAATCACATGGACTCCCACTACCTTCAAGAAAGACTGAGTCTTCCCATGGGCTCAGGAATAAAAGGACACTAGATATGGAAAGCACTGGACATTTCCACCACTCCCACCAATGGTCAAGCTCTTACGATGTGGAGCAGATGCTTTCATTGTAACCATCTTCAGAATTGCAGATGGCTGCCACATCTGAAGATTGCAGGAAGTCCTGCGACTTCAGGGGCAATTACCTCACCATGACCCCAAGGCTCCACCTTTCAGGCCCACAGGTGAGGCCCAGGCTTTTTATCACCCACTTCCCAGAGCATCGTGGCATCTCTTCCTTACCTGAAGATGTAGATTAATTTCTGCTGTATCCATCTAGCCACCAAAACATTGAGAGTAACAAGAAAAGGAAATTTTAATTCTCCAGGATCTCTTATACCATGAGAAATCAGTTTGGGTAAGGAAAGCACTTTAATCGGTGGTTGGATATAAATTCACAAATGCTGACAAATCATGTGTTAGACAAATGAAGCTGAAGTTACGCAGGGGAGTGAGAAAAGGCAAGGAGTGTGGGGCAGCAGAAGGCTCCTTCCCAGAGACAGGACCTCCCTCGGATTGCAGCCTCTGATAAAGTGACTAAACGCAAAAACGATATGTGTAAGAGTGACCTCCGAAAAAAGCACTGACGTGGACTAAGAAAGTAGCGTTCAGGGACTGAAGTGAGAAGGAGGCCTCAGGAAGCAAGTGCTAGTAAAAAGGACGTTACCAGAAGGAGTCCAAGCTCTCCCGAGGCCACAGAATGAGGATTCCAAGAGAGTCTGGCCAGACCCTTAAGAGCAGGAGCGCCCCTGGCACCTGGCCTCCAAGGAAAGTGCCTTTGGCTGCACTCACCCGGGGCTGGGAAGCCTCCAGCGACGCCACAGTCAGGGAGATGCAGCTGGGGTCCTTTTTGGTGCCCCTCCCAGTGCTTGCACCTACATCTCCTGAACACCCACCGCAAGACAGCAAAAGCCACCTCCTTTCACTTATGGAACGGACAGGACTGCCGCACCTTCATTGGGAATGTAGTCTGGCTTCTCCCACCTCACGGCTTCTGGTACACTCTGAGACCTAGGACCCAGAGAAAGGATCCTCAGCCACCAGACGAAGTGCCACCTCCACCGAGATCAGACGGGATGAAGGGGAGGCTGCGGCACATGAGGTTAGCACAAGAGCTAGGCAGAGCCACGGCCTGGCATGTATCCAGGCCACAGCCCCCTCTCTATTGAAAGCACCTGTCTCCCAGAGCTGTGTTGGCAACTAAATGTGAAAAGACTATGAAACTGTGAATACAAAATGTGTAAGCCAGCCTCAGCAAATGTTGGCTGCTATAATAGCTACCATGAATATGAACAGCAGGAAGAAATGGTGACTGGGAGGCAAACACTGTGATCCCAGCTCAGCTGGGCTAGGGGGTGTTAGTGTGGGGATAGCTAGCACCAGGCGCCCTACAGGGGTGCTGGCAGCACGCAGAGAAGGTCACGGCATAAGAAAGCCCACTCTGTCTTGATGAAAGAACTGATGCTGTGGAGAAATCTTCGGATCTGCTGAGTAGAGTGGGGATGTGGAAAGGAAGTGAAGGCCAATGGCACTTCCTGGAAGGCCTGAGATTACACAAACGGTAGGACCATGCATGGTCCCCAGCACATTCTCCACTTCTTCCGTAGTACTTGGGCTTTTCAGGGCACTGGCAAGCAGAATAGACAGCCAGGTGTGGCCACATGGCCAAGTCCAGCAGTAGGACATGAGTGACAGTGTTGTGTCGGAGCTCCTGGAACCTTCCTTAAGAAGCGGCAAGCATCTGCCCTTTGCCACATCTCCATCCGTCTTTCTTGCTGGCAGGAATGCAGGTGTGACGGTCCACTTGAGAGCAGTCCCCTTGGACCAAGAGGTGTCCTTGGGGATGGAAGCTTGCAATGAACCACTGGAAAGAAGAAGCAAGTGGCGGTACCTCCCTCCAGCAGAGAGAGGGCAAGACCTAAGGGTCAGATCGCCAGGACCCTTCACCACCGACCTCCAGATTGTTAAGTAAAATGGAAATAAACCCCTGTCCTGCCGGATCCATGCTTATTCTGTTTCGAGCACTGTCCAACTTAATCCTCAAAGGTAGTAACTTACTCTACCTCTGTGACAGTTGACGGTGTTACTGCTTCACCGGCCTTTGCTGTTCATTATATTTCTCCTCAGCTATACTAGCATTTATTGTGTCATTAATCTTGTTTTACCAGGTCTTATAATCTCACTCCCATTCAAATGCTCTTCAAAATGAAGACTGAATGCCAGTCCTACTACTGTCCATCTTGCCTTGGTATCCTAAGTGCCTACAGATTTGACGAAATAACAAATGGGAGCCAACGCAAAGCTGGACAATGTTGCCCAGGTCTGGCCAGAAAACACCTTATTCAGCCGTGGGAATTCATCCCCCAAATTTTCATTATTTGAAACAGGTTGCTGGCCTCCCCTCATCCCAAACACAAACTCAGCATTTCCCAGGCCCCACCCAGCCTGTCAGCCTTCCCCCCGGGCGGCCACTGAAGGCAGGGCAGCTCCTCACAGCGACCAGGCTGGCAGCACCCTTGTACTCAGGGGCTCCTTTGCCCAGACGCCTGGTCTCGGAGGTGCTGCCTGCTGGCACAGTGCTGCCCACTGGCCAGGGGAGGAGAGCAGAGCGATGGGAAGCAGTTCCAGCAGGTGGCAGGAGGCACACTGGCCATTCTATGCCATTATCCTCCATGACGGATGGAGGTCACTGGCAGAGTGCCCCCGCCCCGCCCCGCTCCTGTGGCTGCTGTTTTGAGCACACCCAGTTTGGCCCTGGAAGTCCAGCTCATCTATTCTTTAGGGGGCAGAGATTCTTCTAAACACCTGCCTGTTATACTGGCTTCTTATTTTCCCAGCCCTAACAGTTATTCCACTTAATCTTCTTAACAACTTTTAAAAAGTAGGCATGGGGATCATTCTTGATATTTCAAATTGTGGAAACAGTGGCCCTGCCACACACCTACACCTGAGCTGCCTGCCGCCTGGAAAGGAGGTTTGGCTGCAATGCAGACCTGGCCCAGCAGCTGGGAAGACCTGGCCCTGCATCTGGGAAGACCTGGCCCAGCAGCTGGGAAGACCTGGCCCAGAAGCTGGGAAGACCTGGCCGGCTGTTGGGAGCTGAACTCGGGGTACTGCAATGTGTACCTGGAGGGAGGAGGCTTCCTGGTGCCCAAAAGCAGATTCTGCTCTCTGCTCCTCACAGAGTAAGGGGACATGTATTTAAATAAGAAGTGTGTGCTCGCAAGAAACCAAGATGGCGGCATAGGTAAGCACCTAAACTGCTGCCCCGCACAACAATTTCAAAACTACAACTAAAAGACAGAACAGACACCATCCAGAACCACAGGAAAGCTGGCTGAGTGGAAATTCTACAACTAGAAGGAAAGAGGAAAGCTCACAGAGAAGGAGCAGCAAAGAGCTGAGGTATGGAGACACATGCACGCAGAGAGGAAGGGCGGGGGAGTGCCTGGCTGGCTTTCTCTGGCGGGAGGGGGAAGAAAGCCCCCGACTGCACTGAACCCCAATTCCGACTGCACTGAACCTCAGTTCTGGGCAAAACCCTGTGGACCCAGGCTCATAAAGCGAGAGTTTGGACTGTCAGGTAGAGAGAAAGGCACACGGAGACTCGGAGACTCAGAGACCCAGTGGAGCCGCGGCGGCAGGGGTCTGGAGGCGCGAGTGCGCACAAAGACTGACTGCGGAGGTTACGACAGGCTATCCCTAGCGGAAGGGAGTCGGAAGCTCCTGACTGCACTGAACCCCAGTTCGGACTGCACTGAACCGCAGTTCCGGGTGAGCCCCTGGGGACCCACACTCTTACGGGAGGAATCTGGACTGTAAGGTGGAAACTCGGGAACCGCGGAAGGCAGAGGTCTGGAGACTCGTGCTCAAGGGCAGGGCTGATGGGAAGCCAAGATTGTCTGCTCCGCCCTGAGACTCCACCCCTTCCAAGCTGAGCACAGAGGCTTTTGCAATCTGGCAAGGCTAATCCTATAAGGCTGTCTCCAGCACCGAAAATCTCCCAGTGTAGACACAGCTGATCCTCACAGCCAACTGGCCTGCGGGTCAATTCCTCCCAGTGATACCAACAACAATCAAGACTTAACTACAACAAGGCTGTACACACAGTCCACAAAGGGGTGCACCAAGAGTGTCCACCTCAGGTTAACTGGGGAGGCTGACCCACTGGGCCATATAGGAAACCTACCACACAAAGCCACCCTACCAACTCAGGGAAGCAGTGAAAAATGGGGTGACGAAGAAACAGATCACAAATGAAAGAAATGGAGGAAAACAAATGACTGGATATAGAATTCAAAACCACAGTTATAAGGCTTTTCAAGAATATCCTAGAAAAGGCCAATAAATTTAACGAGACCCTCGAAGATATGAAAAAAGACCAACTAGAAATTAAACATACACTGACTGAAATAAAAAATATTATACAGACACCCAACAGCAGACTAGAGGAATGCAAGAATCAAGTCCAAGATTTGAAATACAACGAAGCAAAAAACACTCAACCGGAAAAGCAAAAAAAAGAAAAACAAATCCAAAAAGTCGAAGATAGTGTAAGAGGCCTCTGGGACAACTTCAAGCATACCAACATCAGAATTATGAGGGTGCCAGAAGAAGAGAGAGCAAGATACTGAAAACCTATTTGAAGAAATAATGACCGAAAACTTCCCCCACCTGGTGAAAGAAATAGACTTACAAGTCCAAGAAGCACAGAGAACCCCAAACAAAAGGAATCCAAAGAGGACCACACCAAGACACATCATAATTAAAATGCCAAGGGCAAAAGACAAAGAGAGAATATTAAAAGCAGCAAGAGAAAAACAGTTAATTACCTACAAGGGAGCACCCATATGATTGTCAGCTGATTTCTCAACAGAAACTATGCAGGCCAGACGGGAGTGGCAAGAAATATTCAAAGTGATGAATAGCAAGAACCTACAACCAAGACTACTCTATCCTGCAAAGCTATTATTCAGAATGAAAGGTCAGATAAAGAGCTTCACAGATAAGAAAAAGCTAAAGGAGTTCATCACCACCAAACCAGTATTATATGAAATGCTGAAAGATATTCTTTAAGAAGAGGAAGAAGAAAAAAATAAAGAGAAAAATTATGAACAACGAATACATATCTATCAACAAGTGAACCTAAAAATCAAGTGAATTAAAAATCTGAGGAACAGAATAAACTGGTGAATATAATAGAATCAGGGGCATAGAAAGGGAGTGGACTGATAATTCTCAGGGGGAAAAGGGTATGGGGGGTGCAGGAAGAGACTGGACAAAAATCATACACCTATGGATGAGGACAGTGTCGGAAGAGGTAAGGGCAAAGGGTGGGTGGGAACCGGGTGGAGTGGAGCTATGGGGGGAAAAGGAGAAACAATTGTAATAATCTGAACAATAAAGATTTATTAAATTTTAAAAAAAAGAAGTGTGTGCTCTAGAATGAATAAGAAAAGGAGATGAAAAATAAAAAGCCTGGGCTGGGAAAATAAATCAGGATTTTCATGGCCTTGCATCCTGGATTCGGTGTGCAGCTAACGGCCTTGCTAGCGTAGCTCTCAGATTAGTTCGGGATTGTAAACACCCTGCAGCAGGAATTCCGTGGGGCCCAGGGTGTCTTGGCTATTCTTCTCACATGGGCATAAACGAGCAAGTGCAAGCTTCACGTTCTCCCCTGTTGTGATTTCACCCCTGAGGAGCCCAGCCCGGGGAGGCTGTGATGAGATTCACAGAGCAGGGCGGCCTGTGATGGCGGTTAACCTGTAACCTGCCAGGGCAGGGGCAGCCGCATATCAGCTCCTGCCTCCTGCCTCCTGCCTCCTGCCTCCTGCCTCCTGCCTCCTGCCTCCCGCCTCCTGCACTCACCCACAGGACAGCGCTGAGGGGCTGAGTCAGCCAAATGAAACAGGGCTGCTAGAGCGGGGTGGTGGTTTCTTTCCAGAAACTAAAAAAGGTCTTTAGAGACAGATGGACTTTTGGTTTCTGAAAACTGTAAAACGAGAGACGAGACACAATATGCACAGAGAATCAATGTCAGTTGTCTTTATACTGTTTTTTCTTGCCAAAATAATTATAGATTCTGTTTTCTTATGTGGTGAAGGAGGTGCCTTGTTTCCTTTAAAAGCTAATAATACGTTGAGTAACAAAATAAAAAAAATCTGAACCTTCCTTCTCCTTTTCCTTTTTTGAGACTTGATCAGAGCTTACTTATGGACAGACATTAACTTATCATGATGCCAAGAAAGAAAAATTATTTGTTGCATGCCTACAAGGGCCAGGTGTTTACTGCATTAGCATTTGATTTGTTTCCAATATCTCCCCAAGGCAAGTTTCATTGAGACTATTTTGCAAACAATGAAATGGGGGCCCAAGAAAATTAAATAATTTCTTTCAAAATCACACAGCCAAGAAGTGTTAGAATTGGAATTCAAGTGTTCAAGACAAACCCCAACTTCCATCTCAGAGAACTGGGCTTGTTTTGCTGCACGTTGGTAGCGGGAGAGTTTTATGTGGGTGACGGTATCACGACCACCAAATACCTACAGCTCTTGAGGGTTGATTCTGTGCCAACTGTTTACTTGGAATGTTTGAGCGGGTCAGGATTAAATCCGTGGTATACCAGCTACCTCATGGTCTACAGTCAATATGTGTTGTAGGTGGTGTTGCTTCATGTTTTCTTCTTAACTCCCTGCCCCCCATATATCTCCATACCCACATGGAAGTCCAGGAAGTACATCTCAGTAGATTACATAACCTACCAAGCGCCTCACACAAATAAGGCAGCCGGTGCTGGAACCCAGGAACACACCCAAACACTGTTGAATTCTAAAGCCCTTGTCCCTTCTACTGCTTCTAGTAGACTCAGTCAGTAATTAAAGACAGGAGAGACCTTGAGGCTGTGAGCTCCAAAGCCCTTCATTTGCTTATTAAAAGGTGGGGCTCCCCTGAGGGGGAGCTGGCCGAGTCAGAGGCAAGTAGGGATGGAGCCAGGTAGACTCCATCCTGTGAACTAAACGACCAGGTAGATGGCTGCAAAGAGCGGCTGATATTTTAGGTGCCAGGGACTCAAAGGAATCAGTAGCATTTCACCTAGAAAACTACGCAAGGATTCAGGGAAAGAAAATTTGGATTAAAAAATTGGACCTTCACATAAAATATGAGCTCAGAAAAGCTCACAAGTGGCCAGTGTTACTAAATAATTGATCAAGAGCAGGCGGGTGGCAGTTTGAAATGTAAATGGTGGGAGGAGGTGTGATGCAGTCATCCAGGGACCATGATGTGACCGGAATGGTGAACAGGCCTCCGGCGCCCGGTAAAGGTGCTCCCAGGAAAAGCACGGACCCAAAGACAAGTGAGGTTCAGACAAAGCACCCCAGAAACCCCCATTCCCGGCCTCGACCCACAGTTCACTTTCACGTCCCCATCCCCAGAGATATTAAAAAATGATGAAGAGCCAGCTGGGCATGAGGAAGGGAAGCAAAACTTCTAAAGAAATGGTACCTGACAAGGCTGCAAACGACACACGGACACACCTTTATTTTCCTGCTTCTTAAAAAAACCCACATGTCTGTCTCTCTTCCCTCCTCCTCTCTTTCCCAATTCTCCGGAGCTCTTCTCGCGAAGACAGACAACTGTCAGCAAAGGAAGAGAAAAGAAGATTGAAGATGGGAGAGGAGCCAGTGAGAGAAGCTCCTTTATCATCACACCAGAAATGCTTCGGCATCAAACAACATCAACAAAGTCTGCAGGAGACAGAATGTCTCTCCTCCAACTAAACATTGATCAAAAGTCTCTATTTTAGACAAATAGGACAGCTTGGCGTTCGGATCATAGCATCTTAGATCGGGAATGCATATCCGCGCCTAGCATTGCTGGTACATAGTAGGTGCTAAATGGATGTCAGTTCTCTCTCCTCTCTCTCCTTATCTGATACACGTGTGCACACAGGCCAGCCTTCCCAGGCTTCGGTTTGGTTCTCTGGAAAGTGGAGATGGTTCAGGGGCCGGCCGCAGAGGGTCAAGGCCAGCCCCACCTGGTGCTCCCATGAGCCCCAGAGAGGCTGTGGCTTTTACTACCCAGATGGAGAAAGCAGCATGAGCTACATCGCAAGAAGCTTGGTTTGTTTGGGGAAACCGCCAATACTTCTGGGCGGCCAAAGCACTGGGTTCAAGGTCAGGGTGGCAGGAGAGGCAGCAGGCGATGCAGGCACAGGCCAGAAGCTGGAGCATGGAGGGCTTGGGCGTCTGCTCTGTGGATGGGGGCTGCCGAGGCCCCCAGACAGGAGACAGTGCAATGGCGGCAGATGGAGAGAAGGCTGCAGAGGCCTGAGCAGACGCACCAGCATGGGGATGGAAGGAGACCACGTGGACAATGTCCAGGACACCGATGAGTGCGGTCCATTCCTGTGACCCAGTCCGCCCTCGGCGCCTGTGCCGAGAGTGAGGTGGAGACAGGTGCCAGCTGCCAGCTTTTAGGGGCTAAATCTCTTGAGCAGATTTTCAGCAACTGAGGCCCCTCCCCCTCCAGTTGTCTGTTATTTTCTGCTTGTTTTGCAGACACTGACCGTTGTTGCCCTGCCTCTCTCTCCCCGCTTCCCCTCACTTTCCTTTTTCTCTGCTCCTCTCTCTTCCTCTCTCCCTTTCTTCCCTCCTTCTCTTTATCCTTCTTGCCATCTCTCCTGTAGGGCAGAATCAAAGTGACTTGCTGTCCCCAGGAGTCTGCTCCCGCCTCCGGGCCTCTCCACACATCTCCCGCGTCCCTGTTTCTGCATTTTGCTGGTAGCTGTGCTGGTCAGGGGAGGTGCCAGGAAAGGAGCGGCAGCTGAGCAGAGCTGGCAGGTTTGGTTTGGCTGCGATGACGTCTGCCGCCACCTGCCCTGCCTCCCTCCTCCTGCCGTGCCCAGCGCTCTGGCCTGGCCCTCTCCCGTTGGAGGTCAGCTGTCCACTTGGAGGGTCCTGATTCCGTTCTGAACAGAATCTCATACAAATGCACAGACACAATCCATAACGAAAATAAGACAGCAGAGCCTGCGTGGCAGCAGATCCTCCAATGCAGCTCAGACTGCTGCTGTGCTGATGTGTTTCCTAATTTAAAAACCTAGTTCTTGATGCTTTAAGATTCAGATAGACAACGTGACATAATTCAAGTTCATGGACACTCTCTTCCCAAGAATTTAGTATTTATGGCATGTATTTCTATAGGAAGATGTTCTCATTCCTCATTGCAAAAGCTTATTAGCAAGACTTCTAAAACCCATAACTTAAAGTTCAACTATTTTACTGTACAATATACATATGGAAATTTTATCAGCTAAGAAACATTATTTATGAGAAATTAAAAGTTAATTTATATATAATCTAAGGAATATTTTCCAAAGGGGGAAAAATCCTAAAAGCAGAACTATGAGCTTTTTACTATTGCCGTGGAAGCCTGTAGGGAAATTGGGTTGTTTGGTGAGTGTGCGTGTGTGTGCGTGTGTGTGCGTGCGCGCGCGCGCGCGCGCGCTTTTATTTCTCATCAAACTGTGGATTTATACACAGAATATTATATTGTAACTGCTGTTCTTCATCCCCATTTGGTAGGGATGAGAGCTAGTGGCTTCAACTTGACTGAAAAGGACTTGGGGTCAATGGGAAGAAAGGAGTGGTGGGGACACAGTGACGTGGCCAGAGGCTGGATGACTCTCTGTAGACCTCATCTCCCTGGGCCTCACAGGCTGCCACCCCCTCACAGGAGTCAGCTTGAGAGGGACGCAGTGAGACAATTTCCCAGGTACCCCATCCCACACTTCCTCCCCAGAATCCCCT
Source organism: Plecotus auritus (assembly GCF_963455305.1). Taxonomy (NCBI): domain Eukaryota; kingdom Metazoa; phylum Chordata; class Mammalia; order Chiroptera; family Vespertilionidae; genus Plecotus; species Plecotus auritus. Next base: position 106,361,675 of record NC_137782.1, read on the forward strand.
CAAAAGCGCCATGGGAAGGAGGGTAGAGAGAGTGCCCTCAAAGGCCAAAGGCCAGCTCAGCCACTAACCAGTTGTGAGAACTTAGAAGAATCACTTAGTCGCACTCTGTCTCAATGTTTTAGCTACAAAATAAACATAATAATAACCACATCCCTCCTAGGCTTATTGTGAGGGTGAAAGCAGTGGGAAGATGCCTGTTAGGGTGGAGCCTCCTACAGGCACCCAGCCTTATTAGATGCTGCATGAAATACACAGATCGAAGGGCACAGTCCCTGCCCCTGAGGTACTAATAATAAAGTTTCCAGGTCTTTGGATCTAAACTGCCGATTTTTCCACAAATAAGAAATGTGTTAACTTATACAAATAAGCAATTCAAAGGCCAAAACAGCTTACAGCCCATCTTGAGTGACTGATGAGTTCATGCCAATTCCCTTCAGCCTATGCTTTTATTAAGAAAGGCCACCGCATCCATTTGACCAGTGACTCCAGTTAGCCAGAGACTCAGTGTCTGTCCATACAGAAGGCCAAAGACCCCACAGGGCCATACATTCCAACCACATCAGCGAGATCCACCTGACCAATCCCATAGGTCAAGTCCCTCAGTAACGTTTCTGCAGAGAGAAAGACCCATTGTGGTCTTCATGCCTGGAAATGACAGACATAGTGAGCTCCGAATTCACATAACAAATTCTGATGCAACAAACTCTCAAAATCTAGCTAAAGGCAATGCCAGTCCAGCAACACAGACCTCACAACTGAGTATCATCACCAACTTCCCTTCTGAATGCTTTCATATTTCTTCTCAACAGCCCCTTATTTAAGTGCCACACACATAATAAGAACAGTATCAGGATGTCTCTCATCATCTTTGACTTTCTTTTGAATTTGACTTGATAAATAACCTAAAGCTGTCAAAAATGGTAGAAGGTGGCAGGAGTTTGTCCTCTAAGAATATTTTCCAGATACCATCTTAGAGCTAGATTGTATCTGAAAGAGAAGTCTATCCAGACCAAGGAGGGAGAAGAACCTTGCCTCTGCCCTCTTGAGAATGGAGCCAAGGAAGAAGCTGGTCTAGATTCCTCTGCTGGTCACACTGTGCCCACCACAAGTGTCTTCCAGCCACGTGAAGCCCAGGACCCTGAGAGGGAGAAGAACTTTCTCCCATTGGAGGAGGCACGGGACATACCTCCAAGTCTAGGTGGAGTGAGCAGCCTTCCACTACCTTCTACTCGATGGACACAGGCAGGTCTTGGTTTCTGGAATCAAAGCACAACCTACCATCTTCTGCCAGACTTGGTGGCCATTCACCAATAACTGTTCTTACTCTTGTCATTAAAATTTTAAACTATAATATAGGTGTGTGGTGTGTTTTTTTCCATTAAATACAATTTAGAAAAAAAAAGTTATGGTCTGCATATTTTTATGAGTTACATATATAGAATATTTTTAGTATGTGCAAATATCTTTAATATTGCCCTATTCAAGAAGGACTTGTTGGCTGCATTTGGGTTTGGGGTTGGGGCGGGGTGGTGACAGGCAAGGAGAAAGAAAATGTGGCTAAAAGTTGCATGAAATCCAGAACTTGAAAAATCCCATGTTTTCAACATATTTTTTGGGCACTAAGAACTAGTGTAGAGGAAGGATAGACAAAGGATTTTAGAAAGAAATGTTCTCTTATTTAATAAATATTAAGAACGAACTATTTAAGAGGAGAACCAAGATGGTGGCATAGGTAAAAGCTTGTACTCCCTGCCTCCCACAACCACATCAAAATTATAACTAAAATATAGAACAACCATCATCCAGAACTGCCTGAAAACTGGCTGAATGGAAGTCCTACAACTAGAGAAGTAAAGAAGAAAGCACACTGAGACTGGTAGGAGGGGTGGAGACACGGAATGGGCTGGACTGACACCCAGGTGTGCCGGTTTTTTAATCGGGAGGGAGATTGTCTCTGCAGAGGAGCAAGGGGTCCCAGCCCCGCACGAGACCCCCAGGCCAGGGTCCCAGAGCTGGGAAAAGAAGCCCCCATAACTTTGGGCTATAAAAACCAGCGGGGATTGGGCCTCAGTGACATGGAGGCAGCAGGAAACCCAGCTGTTCCTCTTAAAGGGCTGGCGCATGAATTGAACTTACAAGGTCCCACTTCCTCTGAGCTCCAGCACCACAGTGAGGCTCTGAGGGACACAGACACATATAAGGAGGAACTGGATTGTCTGGCATTGGGGCAGGAACTCAGCAGCAGCTTTCTTCTAGAGGGAGGTGCTCTCAGGGGTCATTGTTCCTGTGCTGGGACCTCCCCAGGCTCAGGGCTGACTGGCAACCATTTCTGTTTGCTCCTCCCTGGTGATTCCCTGAGACCCTACCACATCCATTTTGCAGTCACACCCAACCTATGTGCAGCGGCTTTTGCATATGAATGGCCTGTCCTTGCTCAGGCTTCAGATTTTTCTAAAATCTCTCAAATAAGCTGCAGCTGGGTCAGGGAACCCCAAACCTATCAATAAAAGGCCCAAGACTTGGCACTAGCAATAGCCTGCCTTACTTCACAGCTGGGCCTCACCTGGGCACTTCTAAACACAATACAAAGAGGAGGAATCTGCAGATCTCGCTATAGCTCCTACTGGGTGGCCCCAGGCAGTGGCTGACTTTGCACCTCCCTGGAGACCCAAGAACCAGTACACACAGTGGTCAGCACCAGGCCATACCAGATTACAACTCTACATATGCATAAGTGACACACCAAAGGGGCAGACTTAGTGAACACCAAAGCCCCACTGAAGCAAACCCTGCTCCATAGAGGTGTCTCCTACACAGCAGCTCTGCCACTGTAGTCACAGCTGGTCCTCACAACCAATTGGCCTGGAGGTCAATTCCTCCCAGTGACACAGTAATCAAGTGTCAACTACAACAAGACTGTACACACAGATGGGCCTACCTAGAGTGCCCAACTCAGGTGACTGGGAAGACTAAGCCACTTTGGAGACAAAGAAATATTCCACAAATGAAAAAAATGGAAGAAAGCAAAGCACTAGATACAGAGTTCAAAACTACAATTGTAAGGTTAGTCAAGAATCCTCATGAGAGCTTCAAGGGCCTTGGTGAGATTTTCAAGGATCTTAGTGAGAATGCCAAACACATGGAAAAGGACCAATCAGAAATTAAACATACACTGACTGAAATAAAGAATAATATACAGGGATTCAACAGCAGAATAGAGGATTCCAAGAATTAAATCAACAATTTGAAATATGAAAAGGGAAAAACACCCAAGCAGAAGAGCATAAAGAAAAAAGAATCCAAAAATATGAAGGTAGTGTAAGGAACCTCTGGGACAACTTCAAGCATACCAACATTTGCATTATAGGGGTGCCAAAAGATGAGAGGGAGCAAGATATTGAATATCTATTTGAAGAAATAATGATATAAAGCTTCCCCTACCTGGTAAAAGAAATAGACTTTCAAGTCCAGGAAGCATAGAAGAGTCCCAAATAAGAGGAACCCAGAGAGGACCACACCGAGATATGTCATAATTAAAATGTCAAGAGTTAAAGACAGAGAAGCTTAAAAGCAACAAGAGAAAAACAGTTATCTACAAGGGAGTGCCCATCCGACTGTCAGCTGATTTATCAACAGAAACTATGCAGATGAGAAAGGAGTGACAAGAAATATTCAAAGTGATGAATAGCAAGGACCTACAACCAAGATTACTCTACCTAGCAAAGTTATCATTTAGAATTGAAGGTCAGATAAAGAGCTTCACAGACAAGAAAAACCTAAAGGAGTTCATCACCACCAAACCAGTATTAAATGAAATGTTGAATGGTATTCTTTAAGAAGAGGAAGAAGAAAAAGAAAAAGATAAAAAAATATGAACAATAAAATGACAATAAATACATATCTATCAACAATTGAAACTAAAAATCAAAATAAACGATTAAAAACTCTAATGAACAGAATAAACTGGTTAATAAAATAGAATAAGAGGCATGGAAATGGAACAGACTGATGATTCTCAGAGGGAAGAAGGTGGGGGACAGGAATAGATTAAACAAAGATCTTATATGCAAATATGCATTGCCTATGAACACAGACAATAGGGTGGGGAAGGCCTGGGATGAGGCAGGAACCAGGTGGAGGGGAGCAATGGGGGGAAAAAGAGGGACATCTGTAATACTCTCAACAATAAAGATTTAAAAAATAAATCATAAGAGGGGAAAATAAATAAATAAATTTTTAAAAAATTTAAAAAAAGAATAAACTATTTAGAGCTAAATAAACACAAGGTTTCAACTGCAGAACACAGACACAAAAGTTCAATCCATGTTTAAGTTGCAGTCATTAGAGAAGTGAAGGCCAGAGGGGACCTATCGTTTGGGTGGGAACTTAGAGTGTCCCATGGAGTATCACAGCACTGGAGAGGAAAAGTTGCAAATGCTCTCTGATGGGATTTCCTTATCCACTAACTTCTGGTGAACTAGTGAAAAGGGGACACCCAGGTAGGACTCTTCCTTGAGGATGTGTGTGGCAAGGAGCGAGGCCTCTGTCTCTTTGACTCTTTACCCCACACTGGGCACTAGCTGCATGTACCTGGCCTCAATGTCACATCTCTGGGATGGTGGTGGGTTCCTGGGCCTCTGTATGCCAGGGTCAGCCACAGCCAGAGGGCCACAGCTGCTTGAACTTGAGTGAGCAAATGTGTGCTCAAAGGATTCAACAATCTGAACTATGTTTTTCCCTTAAATTATTAGGTCAAGGGCTATATTCCTAAAGTTTAAGTACTGCATGTTGCTTATCACTGTTCTGAAGGAAAGACATTCCAGGTGTATGGAGTATTCACTTGAATGTGAAAAGAGGGCTACTGTGATTTTTACAAATAGCCCATGAATTTGGCACTAGCCTCTCTCTCCACCTCGCACTTCTTCCTTGAGCTCCCCCAAAACTTCCTTTTCTGAAGTGCCCAACTGAGTGGAAAATAAAATCATTGAAAATCAAGAAGTATGGAAGAGGCAATAGGCTATCCTATATAATAAAAGGTTAATATGCAAATAGACCAAACGGTGGAACAACCAGAACCGAATAACTGAACAACCAGTAGCTATGATGCACACTGACCACCAAGGGTCGTGTGCAGAACATGGCAGGATGGTGGAGCAGGTGAGTGGGGGCGCCAGACCAAGGTGGGGCACCGGTCACTATCATTGGGGCGAGCCTCTGGTGGTTACTGAAAATTCTTTGCTCCCACACACTGTGGTCCTGCCCGGCGCTCGCACCTGTTGGTGGTGCTGGCCCCACTCGCACCTGCTGCTGGTGCTGGAGCTGCCGCATGCACCCGCTGCTGGTGCCCAGCGCTGGTCCCAATTGCTTGGCACCATCAGCCGGCTGGGGCCATCACCCACCCCTGTGCCCACTGCAGCATCCCGGCCCACAGTTCCTTTCAAGGTGCATGAATTTGTGCACTGGGCCCCTGGTTATACCATAACAAGCTCTATTCTCAGAATCCAAAGATCAGGGTTCAAAAATCATCTCCAGCCATACCTAGCTGTGTGACCAGGTTATTTAACCTCTGAACTCCAGCTTCCCCTACCTATAATGCAGAGACTCTCAAACCCTTCCTGCCCTCAGAGGCTCTCGTGGGGGAGGGGGCATTGGATGAAAGACAGTACTGGACAGCCTCCATCCTGGGGTCTCCCATGCAGAGTGCTCAAGGAATGCTCACTGCAAAATACTGAAGGAGGGGTGGCTAAATGACACCACCCATCACATAAATCATTGCTTTAGACCACTAAAGATTCTGCACCAGCCTGTGAAGAAATGGTGAAACCCTGTCACTTCTGCAAGTCCACATTCTTTGCATTTCCTCAGAAACACTTTTGTGGGAGAACCTGGAGCTGTTCTTCTGAGACCTTTAAGCCAAGACCAAGCGAAGTGCCACCAGAAGGCAGAGCAGCTGGACTCCAGGGTGTAGGATAAGCCTCTGACCCTCACATCGCAACCCCTGCCTGGCTGGATGCCTCTAGCAAGAGGTTGAATCCCTCAGGCCAGTCGGAGAAAAGGATTTCAACCACAGAGCTCCTCACTGACTGTAAGTGCAGTAAGGACAGGGAGCCTATCTGCTGGGGTCAGCACTGCTGCCTGTGCCTGCCCCAGTGCTTCCGACCCGGAGGTGGTGTCCCTCCTCACACCCTCACCACTCAGCCCTCCTTGCTGTATTCTTCATCTCATTCTCATCACCATCAACCTCATCATCAACATCTCCCCCAACTCCCTCTCGCTTGCTCTCCATCTCTTTCCCTCTTTCATTCCCTAGCCCTGACCCTCTCTTTCTTCTTCCCCAATCTCCCTCTCTCTCCCTGTCTTCTTGTCTCTCTGTGTATCTCTCTTCTCAGTCCTGCCAGTTTTACTTTCCAAATGTGTCACAATCCACTCCTCCCTCTCCCTAACTCAAGACAGACATTCAGAACGGCTTGTCCAGTTGGCCCCAGTCACCTCTTTCCTGGTCTTGCAGCAGGCAGCTCACTGTCCTCCACCCTTCCCTCCCCATTATTTACTAAAATGTCTCCCAACTGTTCTTTATGCAACACAAATCCAAGAGTGTCTTCCCTGCTGAAGACCGCCAGTGCCCCGCACAGGCCCTGGGTGCTGCCTTGCCAAGCCGACTCTAAGCTGGGGGATTGGGACCCAGATTTCCTTTTTGGGCTCCAGTCCCCCCAAGGACACAAATTGCCACCATCTGAGCACGCCCTACCCTAGGGGCCCAGCATGTTCTTTCTATCAAATTTCTCACTGAAGTCTCAAAGCATCATGGGAAGAGGCATTGCCCTCTGTTTCATGAGCAAGGAAGCTGTGGCTTGAAGAGGTCCAGCATTTGTAGACAGCTGGGAAGCAACCGAGCCAAGAGTGTCCACCAGGTGGGAGGGGCCAAAGGCACTGCCCTCTCCCCCTCCATCCCGCCTCAGTGTCACTTAGGTGTAAGTCCCCCCTAACTTTATGGGCCAGTTGCAAGGGGTTTCTCACTCCCTTCGGGGTGTCCACTTGACAAAAGCTGGCGTCTCCTGGCAGCTTAGCTGTAAGTCTCCGTCCTCCCTGCAAGGCCAAGTCCTGGAAGGCAGGGGTCACTCTGTGTCCTGGGTGAGCACCGGCTGGCTCCCAGGGAGGTCCCACTGAAGCGTCCTGGTCAGAGAAGTGGGCGAGTGATGAATGAAGAGCATGTGCTTAAGCGGCCACTGTCCTTCCTGCCTCTTCCATAATAAAACTTGATGTACTTGCTTGGCATGTTAGAAGTTTTAGCTAAGACATTTACTGGTTATAGGATGTTACCAGAACAAGGTTAAATGTCCATCGTTTAAGAATGGAGTGGCTCTTGCAATAAGCATCCCGGTGATTTTGTCACCGTTGTTGCCATTGTTGCTTACTTTGAAATGTCACCAAGCTTGGATTTTTAAGCAGATGGGTTTGGGCTCCATTCATAATTTCCCTAATTTAGGAACAATTATTATCACAGAAGGAGACGGTGGCACCTGCCAACTACCAGGGCCCAACAGCAGCTTTGGTCTTGGCACACACACGGATGCGATTTCTCTCTTCTGGTGATCTCTCCACATGCTGCCAGATCTCTCCACACACTGCCGCTGGTCCTGCTGACGACGGGCAAAGGACGCAGCCAGGCTCCCCCTACTGCGGGGCCTGCGATTCCGGGCCGCACCAGCTCCGCCATGTGCCACTGCAGGCCTGGCTGCTGCCTCCACACATGCTCATAACTGATGCTGCGGCGCCTGTTTTGCCTGGATCCTCCTGCAGGCCCTCTGCTCTGGGCGCTGAGTCCCATCCAGATTCCCTTCCCGGGTGAGCGGCTCTGACACATGGTGCGCCTCTCACCCTGCACGGCGGAACCCCTTCCACAGCTAGCTCCTGAGTGTCAGCTGCAGGGGTGACGTTCTGGCTCATGAAATGAGCGGATGGAAGCAGGGATCCTACTGGCCAAATACATCCTAGTGTTCTCCTTTTGATTCTTTCATTTTTTTCTGTCTTTACCTTTTAGAAAATGTTAATGTATTCCTGATGAATTCAGTGTGAAAAAAATATGTTTATCAGCTGGGGTTTAAAATTTTTATTCATAATAGGAATATAGTAGCACTGCCAATACTTTCCCAAGGCAGCCTGGAACCTTCGCCACCCCGGTCCCGACAGGATGACCAGGCAGAAGAGTTGCAGGGAGGGAGCTCGCCAGGATGCTCAGGCCGTGCGTTTTAATGGTAGGTAGCGGTGCCCTGTTGTCCCGGGCACGGGGCTGAAGGAAGTGGCAGGCAGCGGGATCCTGCTCGCTGTCACGGGTAACTGCAGAAGCTGTGCCTTTAGCCAGGGCCACACGGATGACGAGTGTGTCGCTGCTAACAGGTGCTAGCTGTCTGGAGCAAGCCCGAGTTGCTCTTGTGAGAACAGGCTTTGAAGCAGTTGATGACATTCCGCATCTCTAAATGGAGCAGGGAGCGGGGAAGGCAGCTGGAGGCTCCCGCCCTGCCTCCTGCCCTAAATCCATCTCCTCCAAGCCCCTTCTCCCTCGTTTCCTCAGAGGGTCCATGCGGATGCCCAGAGGGGGATGGATTTGACTCTCGCCTGCCTCAGCCTCTGGCCTACTCCCACCGTGATTGTGCCCACGAGGCCTGCAGCGGTTTGCTGTGCAAAGAATCCCAGCACGGCCAGCTCCTCTCAGCCCAAAGAGCTGAAGTACTTACTAGGGCGACTCTCTGAGAGCAGGCAGCACCAAGCAGGTGGGACTGGGCCAGGCCCCCCTCCCAGAGCTGTGGTCTGGTCCTCCCCACTGTAAACACACCAGGCGCCTGCCCGCCAGGCCCAGAACGCGGTCCTGGCCACGGGCACGCCCTGACCGCCCTGCAGGCTCTGGAGCAAACAGTGCCGCCTGCTCTGTGGTCAGATGGGGGAGAGCCGTCCTCCCGTTGTTTGATTTCCAAGCTTGCGTCCACCTCCCCGAGGCCTCTGAGAGCTCAGGGCTTGCAAATCAACATAACGTTTAATTAACTGCACATTAAAGTTTCCATCTTTCAAAAAAGGGAATTGGGGGCAGTGTGTGCACTTTCTGAAGCATTCGTTAATGAAAAACACATTCTAATGCCTTGGGGGGGGTGGGGTCGGGGTGGCCCTTGCCAGGCGAGGTGGTGGCCTGCCCTCACCGCCTCAGCCAGCTCCTTCACAGACTGCCAAGTCCAGGGCGGGCAGACCCCTTAGCTCTCTGAGAGTGCTCTGGGTTATTCTCTGGAGTTTCAGTAAAAACTCAAAAACGTTTCCCATTATACTGAATTCTCAGCAAAATTAAAGGTACATGTACAGCACTGTTAAGAGAGGCATGTATAACATGATTAAGTACTATCTGTGCTGCCTGGAATGGGTGCAAGCTGCTGTCACTCCCTGATGATGACAGAGGCACAGGGGGCGGAGCGCAGTCAGGTTGGCTTTAGGGAGCAGCAGCTAGGGCTGGAGACAAAATGAGACAGACCAAAAGGTACCCAGCGAGGTTCGCCTCAGACCGGCCAGACCCTCCATGACACCAAAATTACCTGCGGATTCAGGCTGAAGCCACACACACACTCCACATGCACGCGCACACATGCTCATGCACACTCAGACACACTCACTCATCTTGGCTGGAGGTCCAAAATCGCAGTGAGTGGGGCGAGCATTGTTCAGAAGTCGGTAGATGCTGGTCCTATGTCCACCACAAACCCACTATCTTCTCTGCTCAACCTCCTCACCTGAACAATGGAACCCACCCTCACGGTTGCCAAGATCACCCACTGCCCTTCTGTCCGGGTTATTGTTGTCACTCTAAAAAGGAATTGTCTTGCAATGTTGTGTTTTGTTCCTTACTTGTGTATATGGCTCCTCCCAATATTTTAAAGTCTTTAAGAAAAAGGAGTAGATCGTTTTTAATGTTATACTATGCATCATGCATATCTATTTAGTCATGCTCACAAGTCATATCTATGATGTGCCAGGCACTGTGCTGACCTCAGGATATGGACACTGGCCCTGCCCTTTGGGAGGAGCAAACAAATAATAAAACAGGCCACTAAATTAATTCCAAATTATAAATAGTGTCAGGCAGAGAAAATAACAAGGCCTAAGACAAGAAATGATACAGAAGATGAGACCAACTTCCAGACTGGACCTCTAAGACAGCTTCTTGGAGGGACATTCAAGGTGAGTCATAGGAAGAAGAGACAGAGCCAGCCACGGCACCAGCGGGAGACAGGTGTTCCTGGCAAAGGTTCCTGGCACAGGTGCCTGGCACATGCAGGCACACGACCAAGGCTTCCTGATTTGCTGATAAGAGTTTATAAAGAAAATCAAATAAATTCAAATTAGTAAGAAAATCCAGTCAAAATGTACTTCTGTATAGACAAAGCAACCAGTAAATAAGTGAATTATTCACTTTGCAAGAGGAGGTACAGAAAATGGGCCCGTGCACCTCAGACCATGAAACACGCCAGGCTCGGTGCTCTCTGACCCTCAGTCTTTTCCTTTACATTCTTTTCAGATGTGCACTAGGTGCCTTGCACAGGAACAAAAACACCAGGCAGTTCTAGGTTTCCTCACAATTCCTTACATTCATCAGCTCTCGGGCCTGTGGGTGTTCTTACCGTGTGGCATCAGGTGGAGACAGCATCTCAATCTCCTGGTTTCCTCCTTGCAATCACCCAAGGAGGGGTGAGGAGGAGGTGCTCAGCAGGCCCCAGAGCTGTGGCCAGCTTCGCTTCATTTAGCTGTGATGCGCAACATGTGACAGAAGAGGCACCTGAACTGCTCAGACACTCGGCTCTCACGGTGCCAGTCACCAAGCCATTGTCCTTGCTCTTCTTCGTTTATGGCCAGCCGCATTCTCCTGCTCCCTTCAGGCCCTATCCAAAGGGGAACTTAGGTGGAGACGGAGAGGGAGGAAATAACTAGCTTCCAAATATCTAGTGAGGTAGATTGTTCCGGGCTGGACCCTGACTAATACACTCACACAGGAGACAAGTGCTTCTCTTACTTAATCAGTTATCACTGCCTCTGTGCCAGGAGCCAGAAATGGAGGAGGGGAGGCTGAGACAGCTGTACCTGTGCTACTGGGTGTGCACAAGCAACATCTGGCTGCAAGATGTGCCCACCCAACCCTTGAAATTGTCTGATGCCATTGATCACCTTGCTCTCTTCTTCGCCATTTTTTGGCCCAAGTCCTGCATTACCCTGTTAAGGCCAAACATATGATGATAAAACCAGTCCTTACTCTCAAACCTCCAGGCTCATGGGGATGTGTGAGCAGATGATGGATGCCACAACAGGGAGGGAGTGATCACCACTGTGATCAGAATTGAGATGGGCAGTGGGTCTGAGCGAGCACAGCCAATGACCCATCACCCAGCCCAGGGGAAACTGGCAGGCGTCTCAGAGGAGAACGCCAGGGTTGGCTTCTGAGCTGGTCAAGCAGTCAAGACTGACAGTAAACGCACGAGGTTCAAGAGGTGCTGCGTCAAGAAGCATAGCACTGATTATAGTCCTTTTTCCTGTTTCCTGCAGGCCTGTGGGTTGGTAAAATGGATTCTGATCACTATACCAAATCCTGGAAGGCCTTCACCTCCACTCAGAGAGTCTAATGCAGTGGGTCTGTGTTAACCTTTTCTTCATTTGTTTCTTTTACTTCTCTAATGAGGTGTGGAGTAGATGTCTGTGCATTTCATTCTTATAAGAGTCAGGGAACTACTCCACCCCACTAAAACCACTAGCAGGGATCAACCAGTCTAGTGAATATGGAACCTCCAGGTCACTCAAACCCAAGAATAGTACAATTGAACCCCAACTGGCTGGCCAAACACTTTCGCTGCAAAATTTTGATGACTGATGCTTCTTTACTCTGGGAAGAGATTTAATTTGTGTTGCAATGGAACACTTTCTATTGTCAACAGCAAAAGGTGATACACGTATTTCTAATATTCCTTGAGAATAAGCTTCAAAAGCTTCGGTTCTTTTCTAAAAAGCTTTTTAGCTTTATTTTGACGTGGCAGGAAAGTTTTGCATGTATCCTCGCATCCACTGTTGTGACAGCTGCATTTAATGAGCGCAAAATGATCAGAAAAGCATCCTTTGCTGTGGGTTGCCAGTTGGTGACAGGGGAGAGGTGATACTGGAATGGGAGCAGTGAAGTCATGTGCACATCTGCTGAGGCGGAATTCCTGCCTGTCTGGTCTGTTTCAGGCAGCTCGATGCATGGCTTCGAAGCCAGATCAGAGCTGCAGACCCACCCACAAGGCCCTTCTTCAAACAGCAGGGCGAAGACTCAGCTGGACTGCCCGGCTGCGCCTGCGGCTGCGGCTGCAGCTGCAGAGTCCGTCCATAGATCTTTCCAAGTCTCCCAGGTACCTGTCTTACGGAAGATGATCGTTCTGGCTAATCTAACGTACTTATAATTAACCAGCTCAGGAGTGGAAAAGGCAAACTTTAAATAATTCATGTGTAGAGGCCCAAATCCGAAAATAAAGGTTTTCTTTTAAATATAAATAGTCATGATAGATTACACTATTTTTCAGCAAAATTATTTTTTAGTCTCCTCCTCTCCCCAACACAAGCACATACTGACCTTCATGGGATGCATTTTCTCTCTTATCCCACTGATGTTGACCTTGACCAAGGGACTTCTGTTGGCCAGTGAATGGTGGGCAGACACACCCATATACCAATCCGGATCCTAGCCCATCAGGCATTGCATGTTTATACCCACTCCTATAAGAGCTTCCACATCCGCCTTGCAAAGACCATGAGCCGAACAGTCTATTCCCTCAGCTGATCTGTACAGAATGAGAGACAAGTGAAACAGACCCAAACCAACCTGCAGCTAAAGCAGAGCTGGCTAACTGGCCCAGGCACCTGGAGAAGACCTGCCTCTCTGCACCCAGCCTGGATCAGCTGGGCCACAGCTCACCCTTTGTCCTCAGTTCTACTTGTATTAGTCTTAATGGATTTAGTTTAGCAAAGAAATAAAATTATTTTTTCTAATGCTTTATTTACTTGATGGAATCAGACTTTTTACCAAATATAGACTACTAATGTTTGTTCTAAATCATATGTCACAGAATCTAGTAAAAACCTATAGAAGAGAAGCACCATTTTTATGTGTCTGTGGGAGATCTATCCCAATGATGAGTCCATTGACAGGCAGAAGATGTTCATAACATCTTCCTGTCTCTGAAATTGCTTGTTGTATTCTATTTGGAGGGAAAATTCTTTATTACCACAAATAGTATCCCAAAGACATTCTTTGAGAAGAGAAATCTTTGCAACTGTAAAACCAAGTAAAATGAGCTTTTATTTCTTTTATATCCTCCAGTGCTGGGAAGAGTGAGGACATAGTTAGAAGTCCACTAAAAGCTCCTTTCATTTGCTCCTTCATTCAACATCTACTGACACCTGCTATGCGAATGCCGCACCCTTTCTAGATTCTCCAGTACCCATGAGAGAAACCTCTGTATATCACTGTACTACCTGGAATCGTTTTTATGTGCATGTTTATTATCTTTCTTCTCAACTAGAATATGAGTCCCAAGAGGACAGGGACTGTGTCTATATATTCTTAACATCCAAGAGGAAACTACTGCAGGAGAGGCACTAACTGAATGTCTGTGGCTGGTGAAAGGAGAACAGTTACATTTTAAAGAAATAAATAGTATGAAATGGGAGCCAAAAGGAGAGATGGCTTTCTCAGAAAAAGTTGTGGTGGAAGGTGGATTGATCAGAAAGGTATCAAGGAGGAGGTGAGGATGGAAGATGGGTTCCCATGAGGAGATATGCAGGAGGTTGCCCAAAGAGCAAAGTTAAGAGCACATGGCAGATGTAAAGTCAAGGAGGAGGAAGCCATGTGGACAGGTTTGGGAACACCACAGAGGTTCCACTGGGGCGTGGGATCACTTGGGGAATGGCAGCAGTTGGGGCTGAACAGGTCAGCGGGTCCAAAGCAGGACTCATACCCTGATGAAGAAACTTCCTCTTTCTCTGTCATCAGTGTTGATTACTGATTGCTGGAAATATTTAGATGCCTAATTATTTGTCTCTGTTTTCACCCATTGAAGAAAATATTTCATACACCAAGAGCCAATGAAAAACGATCACAAAAGCTGTTTTTGGATTGCTTTCTTTTGTCTCATGGACAGTCCTGCTTTATTGGGAGAAAGCCATCTGCATGGAGGCAGATACAATCACTTGCCTCCTGCCTGCTGTAGGTGGAGGGCATCAGGAAGTGGTAGCAGGCCACTGCTGGCTTAATTGGGAATTCCTCTCAAGCACGTAGGCTTCAGCCCAGGGATGACAAGGAATTTTGAACTTCAAAAAAAAGAGGAAGAATCACAATAAATATTTCATTGTCTAGTCAACCCAGTTTGTGAAGCCTGTATATCTCATTCAGCCTCTGCAGATTGCTACAGGAAGCCTCCCCAGATGTTCCCCTTTCAGCCAAATGTGCCACTGAATGTCAGGGGGACTCAGCATCTTCATGCCAGAAGCTGTCGGGGGAGAGACAGAGTCGCACACACTGTGGGAGAGAACTGGATGTCACTTGCCACCCCTGCCAGCTTCTTACCCAGTTCCTGAACTGGGTTAATTGGCCGGTGATTGACTAGGCCTTATTGTGCTCAGGTGGATACTGTGTTCCAAGCTGTCACAGTCAGGGAACATGTGAATCGAGAGTTCCTGAAGCAGCAGGGAGCTCATCTCCCTCACTTCCCCATGACAACGGAAGTCCTGGAAGGTAATGCTAACTGAACAGATATTGGGCAAGAGCATGACAAGGGTTTTGGGGTGCTTTGTGTAATCCCAGACACCCCCATTTCCCTTTCTGAGCTACACGGGGCTCCATATACATGTATTATCATCCTATCTAATAAAGAGGGAATATGCGGCGCCCACAGCCACAAGATGGCGGCGCCCAGTCCCCTCAGCCCCACTGGGGCAGCAGGCACTCAGCAAGGCCGGGCCTGCCCCCAGGTGGGCCCAGCCTCCCAGGGCCAGCCTGAGGTGCAGGCAAGCCTCAGATGGCAGCTGCCCAGCCACCCAGGGCCACCCAAGGCTCAGGTAACCAGGGCCGGCTGGCTAAGGCTTGCGCTGCCAGCAGTGGCAGCAACAGAGGTGTGATGGGGGCGTTGCCTTCCCCTGATCGCTGGGTCACCTCCCACCCCTGAGGGCTCCCGGACTGTGAGAGGGGGTAGGCCAGGCTGAGGGATCCCCCTTCCAGTGCATGAATTTTCATGCACCGGGCCTCTAGTTAAGTTCATATTACACATGAGTGTTCAGATACTGGCACTCATTCTTCCCCTTTGGATCAGTCCTATATGCGTGTTTATCCTTCTACCAGTCAAACCCCATCTATTCCTTTTGGATGTAATCAGCAGATACACTGTTGCCAAAATAGAGCTTGTACCTAATGTGAAAGAAGACAGAGCCTGACACCCTTAGGAGATTATCCTGCCACTAATCACCCTGGGGGTCAGATTAGCCAAGCTGAGGTCTTAAAGAGCTGTTCCAGAAGAATTCACTTTGGAGGTTTTTAAAACCACAAGGCCAGGATTTTGAAGATAAATTTGATACTCCAATAGGTTGGCTACATAAAATAAGGAGTACGGTAAGCTTGTGACAAAGAATGGCGTGCTTGGAGTTCCTTGGTGGTCTCAGAAGGCCACAACCAGAATCAGAAGGGCAGAAGACCTGAGTTCACAAAGGAGATTAGAATGTGTTACACATAATTCCTCAGAGAATCTGGTTGGTTCTTATTTGCTTGTAATTTCAGAAAGAAAAACAACAACAGGAAGTTGGGGCTATCCTGTATATTTCACTTTTCTAGCCCTGTTTTTGAGTGATAAGGAGTTTCTAGTGCTGTAAGTCAGTGGTCGGCAAACTCGTTAGTCAACAGAGCCAAATATCAACAGTACGATTGAAATTTCTTTTGACAGCCAAATTTTTTAAACTTAAACTTTTTCTAACGCCACTTCTTCAAAATAGACTCGCCCAGGCCGTGGTATTTTGTGGAAGAGCCACACTCAAGGGGCCAAAGAGCCACATGTGGCTCTCGAGCCGCAGTTTGCCGACCACGGCTGTAAGTAATGATACATTATTTATTATATACTGACCAAGGCTTCACAGTTCCATTATGTCTACTAATAATTAATTTTACTAAAAATAGAATTAAAACGTGAAGTCTGAATAATGTTATAAGAGACTAGATTTCTGTGTGTGTTTCTCACAAGAAATTCTGTGTAGGCCCCTTAGCTTTGGATTATTAAAACCAGAATTTTGTAGCACTGGTACAAATACTGAACTATTTTACCCACAAAATAATTGTTTTAGGCAGATGCTTATTTATTACTTTAACATTCATGAGGGGGGGAAGGCTTTTGATCCTAAAAACATTACCTCTCAACATAAAAAGGTAAAATAGATCCAATTGCCAATTACCTAATTAGAAATCCGAAGTTTTGAATTTTTTTGCCGGATCGCTTTTATGGCCCTCCAATACAGAGTTTATGTAAATGTTCCCTTTTAGACATGTCATTTTCATTAGCATCACTGTGATATGTAACTAATAACAGTTAAGTGTAATTATGGCCGTATTTAAAAAATAATTGTGGTAAGACAGCATTTTGTGATCAATCATGTGCTGCCCCTTGTTTTTTACACTCAATTCTACCTACTTGTGGCCTTTCCAAAAAACAGAGCTTGGGAATCACAAATATCAGAGGGGACAAGACCTTTCTCATGCTTTATGTTCGTACAACTTTGTTCCATGTTGTTGTTGTTTTATGATCTAATTCTTCAGGCATTTCTCTGAATGGAATCGATTACATCTATAAATAAACCATTGATAAAATGGCCTTAAGTTCCAGAAGATAACGGCTAGCAGGACGGAGGTGAGGGTGAGGATGAGGGTGAGAGTGAGTGAGGGGGTGAAAGGAGAGTGTGTGGATGTGTGTGGTGTGTGTGTGTGTGAGTGAGGACAGTTAAATCCGGCAGGAGTAGCAGGGGCTGGCGGACGAGGCTCTCCTGGACAGGGAGCACCTACCACTGCTGCGGGCACTGCCATCTTGAAGGGGAGAGAAGCCTCATCTAGGAACTCATCAGCACCACCACCCAGACTGGCCTTGGACACTGCCCGTGACCCTGCAGCCACTCCAGTCAAAATCCTGTTGCCCCTCCCACAGATCATCAGACCCACTTCCACCTCCAAGGGTGCACAGCTCCCACAGCGGTAAGTGCGACTTGCCCCTCCCCAGCAGCCGACCTCCGGACACCTAAGCTATGCCTTCCCAGCATGCAGGCCTCCTGAGCCCACCACCCCAAAGGCGGCTCTTGGGTGCCTCTGTGAGCCCCCACTGGGTGCACTCGTATCCAAACAAGGGCACACGGCCCCCACAGTAGAAATTCTGACTCCCCCGCCTCCCTCCCCCTGGCTGCCTGCCCACAGACACTGTGGTCACATGGCTTCAGTGCAAGGGCCCCACTGAGTGCCCTGCCCTGGCAAACAGCCCCCAGTGCCTCTGTGAGCCACAGCTGGGCACACGCGAATCCAACCAAGGGCACAGGGCCCTGGCAGCAAAAACTGAGTTGTCCCTACTCCACAGCTGCCGACCACCGGACACCACTGTCACACCTTTCCAGTGCGCAGGCCTCCTGAACCCACCACCCGAAAGGCTGCTCATGGGTGCCTCTGTGAGCCCCTGCTGGGCACATGCTAATTCAACCAAGGGTGCAAGGCAGCAAAAATTGGGACTTCCCCCTCCCTGGCTGCTGACCACCACAGTTGCGCTTTTCCAGCAGGCAGGCCTACTGAGCCCGCTGCCCCTATAGGCAGCTCCTGGGTACCTCCTTGAGCCCCCGCTGGGTGCGGTCATATTCAAACAAGGGTGCACGGCCCCAGCAGTAGAAATTCAGACTTCCCCCTTCCCGGCTGCCTACCCACAGACACTGCAATTGCGTGGTTTCATCACATAAGCCCCCTGAGGCCGCCATCCCAGCAGGCGATTCCCAGGTGCCTATGTGAGCTGCCACTAGGCGTACTCATATCCAACCAAGGGTTCAAGGCCTGGACAGCAGAAACTCAAACTTCCCCCTCCTCGGCTGCTGACCTCCGGTCACTGCAGTCACACGGATCCAGCGCACAAGCCCCCTGAGCCCACTGCCCCAGCAGGTGGCCCCTGGGTGCTTCTCTGAGCCATTGCAAGGTACAACCCAGCTACTGGCATCCAGTCCCTGTGGTAGCACTGCTCCAGCTCACAGGCCCCCTGAGCCCACTGCCTCAGCAGACAGCTCCTGGGCACCTCTATAAGCAGCTGCTGGTTGTGCATATCCAACCAAGGGTGCATATCCCCTGAAGCAGAAACTGGAACTTCTCCCTCCATGGGGCCGGAGGCACACCACAATCACTCCAATCCAGCGTGTGGGCCCCATGAGCACACACCCCTTGCAAATGGCTCCTGGACCCCACTGTGAGCTGCTGCTGGGTGTGTGTCTCTCCAACCAAGGGTGCAAAGCTTCCTCAGCAGAATCCATGACATCCCCCTCCTGGCTACCTACCGCTGGACAGCTTGGTGAGTTACTAAGAACTTGCCTCCCTGGACAAGGTCACATTGCTTCAACCACGGTCTCTGAGATTCTCACATCCCCAGCTGCTAGATCTTGAATGCCCTTGTGATTCAGAGAGGGAAATCACTTTGGCCAGAGTCCCACTGCCTCAACCACAGATGAGACACCAGCCCCCCACTGGCACAGGCTCCAATACCCTTGTAGTGAGTTGCAGAGTGATGCTATTCCAGCAAGAGTCACACCACACCGGCCAAAGAAACAATACCTGAACCTCAGGCCCCAAGACCCCTTCCTCCCAGGCTGTGGACTCTGGGAACCCACAGGGAGTACATACCAGCGAGACCTCAGACAACCTTTTCCACAAGAGCTGGAACCACAATCACATCCAAAACAGCTTGCACAACAAAGCTGGGGGTGAGTCACATTGCCAACCCTCAACAAGACTTCATCCACAAATAAGAAACTAACATTCAAGATCCAACTACATCAAGAGAACCCAAATAGCTCAAGTAGGGGGCTCCACTAGATCACCAAACCCTGGAGAATTGAGAGACCACACCAGTAGCACCACCCCTAAAAGAACCTGGGTAGCAAAGCAGTTGGATCTAAGACACAGAAACAATTAAAACATTACAGCAAAAAATTTGGAGACACAAAAAAATCCCCAAAGGAAAGAAAAAGAGGAATCACCAGAAAGGGAATTAAATGAAATGGAGGCAAGTAATATGTCAGAGAAAGAATTCAGAGTAATGGCTATAAGGATGCTTAATTGGCTGGATGACAAATACACACATCTCAATGAGAATTACAAGGAGCTGAATGAGAATGTCACCAACATAAAAAGGAACCAAGAGGAAATAAAGGATGGCATAGCTGCAATAAAGAACACAATGGAAGGCTTAAATAGTATACTAGAAGAGGCTGAAGACTACATCAGCAAATTAGAAGACAAGGTAGGAAAAAACACACAAACACAGCAGCAACTGGAAATAAAACTTAAAAAGCAGGGGGAGAACCAGTTTTGTTTGGGACAACACAAAACGAAACAACATCCACATAATAGGGGTACCAGAAGGAAAGGAAGTGGAGCAAGGAATAGAAAATCTGTTTGAAGAAATAATGACAGAAAACTTCCCTGATGTTGGCAAGAAAAAAAACACACAAGTCCAAGAAGCACATAGAGTCCTAAACAAGATGAACCTAAAAAGACCAACACCAAGACACATCATAATTAAATTGGCAAACATAAATGACAAAGTAAGAATCTTAAAGGCTGCCAGAGAGAGACAGAAAGTTACCTACAAGGAATCTCCCATTAGAATATCAACTGATTTCTCAACAGAAACACACCAGGCCAGAAGGGAATGGAATGAAATATACAAAGTGATGCAATGCAAGGGACTGAATCCAAGAATACTATACCCAGCAAGGCTATCAATCAAAATTGAAGGTGGAATCAGGAGCTTCACAGACAAAAAAGGGCTAAGAGAGTTTATTATCACCAAGCCAACAATGCAAGAAATTCTAAAGGGTCTGCTGTAAAAAGAAGAAACAGAAAGGCAAGAAGGAACACAAACATAAAG
Source organism: Plecotus auritus (assembly GCF_963455305.1). Lineage (NCBI taxonomy): Eukaryota > Metazoa > Chordata > Mammalia > Chiroptera > Vespertilionidae > Plecotus > Plecotus auritus. The sequence continues at coordinate 106,381,873 of NC_137782.1, forward strand.
AATAAAAATGGCAACAAACAAGTACTTATCAATAATAACATTAAACGTAAATGGATTAAATGCTCCAATCAAAAGACATAGGGTAGCTAAGTGGATAAGAAAACATGACCCATATATTTGCTGTCTGCAAGAGACCCATTTCAAAACAAAGGATTCACACAGCCTGATAGTGAAGGAATGGAAAAAAATTTTTTAGGCAAATGGAAATGAGAAAAAAGCTGGGGTTGCAATACTTATATCTGACAAAACAGACCTCAACGTAAAGAGATAAGGATTGCCACTTCATAATTCTAAAAGGAGCAATTCAACAAGAGGATATAACTCTGGTAAACATATATGCACCCAATGCAGGAGCACCCAAATACATAAAACAACTTCTGGAAGATATCAAGGGAGACATCGACAGCAATACAATCACAGTAGGGGACTTTAATACCCCACTGATACCACTGGATAAATCCACTAAACAAAAAATCAGCAAAGAAATAGCAATCCTAAATGACTCACTAGATCAGATGGACTTAATTGACATCTTCAGAACATTTCACCCCAAAGCTACAGAATATACATTCTTCTCAAGTGCACATGGGACATTTTCAAAGAATGACCACATATTAGGACAGAGGCAAAGTCTCTTCAAATTCAAGAAGATAGAAATCATAACAAGCATCTTCTCAGATCACAATGGCATAAAATTATAAATCAACAACAATGAAAAAAAATCAAACAGTTGGAGGCTAAATAGCATGCTATTAAAAAATAATTGGGCTACCAAAGAAGATCAAAGAAGAAATAAAAAGCATCCTGGCAACAAATGAAAATGAAAACACAACAATCCAAAATCTATGGGATACAATAAAAGCAGTACTGAGAGGGAAGTTCATAGCTCTACAGGCCTACCTCAAAAAACAAGAAAAAATGTTAATAAATTATCTAACCTTGCAACATAAAGAATTAAAATGAGAGCAACAAGAAAAGCCCACAGTAACCAGAAGGAAGGAAATAACAAAGATCAGAGCAAAAATCAATGAAATAGAGACCAAAAAAAACCCAAAAAATAATACAAAAGATCAATGAGACCAAGAGCTGGTTCTTTGAATGGATAAACAAGATTGATGAACCTTTAGCCAAATAAACAAAATCAGAAATGAAAAAGGTGAAGTAACAATTGATCCCACAGATATACAAAGGATTGTTAAAAATTACTACGAACAACTCTTACTCCAACAAACTGGACAACCTCAATTAAATGGACATATTCCTAAAAAAATACAAGCTTTCAAAACTCAATCAGGAAGAATCAAAAAACCTGAATAGGCAGATAACTACTGATGAAATTGAAAGAGTAATCAAAAAGCTTCCAGCAAACAAAAGCCCTAGACCAGATGGCTTCACAGGGGAGTTTTACCAAACATTCAAAGAAGAACTAAAACCAATCCTTCTCAGACTATTCCAAAAAATTCAAGAGGAAGGAGCACTTCCAAGCTCTTTCTATGAAGACAGCATTACCCTAATCCCAAAACCAGATAAAGACACTTCAAAGAAAGAGAATTACAGGCCAATATCCCTCATGAACATAGATGCTAAAATCCTCAACAAATTTCTAGCAAACTGGATCCAGCATTACATTAGAAAGATCATACACCATGACCAAGTGGGATTTATTCCAGGGATGCAAGGCTGGTACAATATCTGCAAATCAATAAACATGATACACCACATAAGCAAACTGAGAGACAAATTTCACATAATCATATCAATTGATGCAGAAAAGGCATTTGACCAAGTCCAACAACCTTTTCTGATAAAAACACTCAGCAAAATGGGAATAAAGGGATCATACCTCAACATAATAAAAGCCTGATATGACAAACCTACAGCCAACATCATACTCAATGGGCAAAAACTAAAACCATTTTCCCTAAGAACAGGAACGAGACAGGGATGCCTGCTTTCACCACTGCTGTTTGGCATAGTACTGGAAGTGCTAGCCACAGCGGTCAGACAAGAAGAAACAAAAGGCATCCAAATTGGAAAAGAAGAAGTAGAATTGTCATTATTCGCAGAAGACATGATACTGTACATAGAAAACCCTAAAGACTCCATCAAAAAATCGTTAGACTTAATAAATGAATTTGACAATGTAGCAGGATACAAAATTAACGCCAAGAAATCTATGGCATTTTTATACACCAATAGTGAACTTACAGAAAGAGAGATTTTTTTAAAATCCCATTTACCATTGCACCAAAAAAATTAAGATACCTGGGAATAAACTTAACTAATGAGGTAAAAGACCTCTACTCAGAAAACTACAAGATGTTGAAAAAAGAGATAGAGGAAGACATAAATAAACAGATGGAAGAACATACCATATTCATGGATTGGTAGAATCAACATCATTAAAATGTCCATGCTACCCAAAGCAATCTATACATTCAATACACTCCCCATTAAAATACCAATGGCATATTTCACAGACCTAGAACAAGCTCTCCAAAAATTCATCTGGAATAAAAAAAGACCCTGAATAGCTGCAGCAATCCTGAGGAAGAAGAACAAAGTAGGAGGGATCTCAACACCAGATATTAAGCTGTATTACAGAGCTACTGTTCTCAAAACTGCCTGGTACTGGCACAAGAACAGACATATAGACCAATGGATTAGAATAGAGAACCCAAAAATCAACCCAAACCACTATGCTCAATTAATATTTGACAAAGGAGGCAAGAGCATACAATGGAGTCAAGACAGTCTTTTCAATAAATGGTATTGGGAAAATTGGGCAGATACTTGCAAAAAAATTAAACTAGACCACCAACTTACACCATACACAAAAATAAACTCAAAATGGATAAAGGACTTAAACGTAAGATGGGATACCATAAAAATCTTAGAAGAAGCCATAGGCACCAAAATAGCAGACATTTGTCGTAGTAATATCTTTACCGATACAGCTCCTAGGGCAATGGAAACTAAGGAGAAAATAAACTAATGGGACTACATCAAAATAAAAAGCTTCTGCACAGCAAAAGAAACCATCAACAAAACAACAAGAAAGCCCACTGCCTGGGAGAACATATTTGCCAATGTTATCTCCGATATGAGTTTAATCTCCAACATTTACAGGGAACTCATACAACTTAACAAAAGGAAGATAAACAATCCAACCAGAAAATGGGCAAAAAACCTAAATAGACACTTTTCGAAAGAGGACATACAGAAAGCCAAGAGACATATGAAAACATGCTCAAAGTCACTATCATCCAAGAGATACAAATCAAAACAGCAATGAGGTACCATCTCACACCTGTCAGAATGGCTATCATCAACAAATCAACAAACGACAAGTCCTGGAGAGGATGCAGAGAAAAAGGAACCCTCCTTCACTGCTGGTGGGAATGCAGACTGGTGCAGCCACTGTGGAGAACAGTATGGCATTTCCTCAAAAAAATAAAAAATGGAACTGCCATTTGACCCAGTAATACCACTTCTAGGAATATATCTATCCCAAGAAAACAGAAATACCAATCAAAAAGACTATATGCACCTCTATGTTCATAGCAGCACAATTTACAATAGCTAAGATTTGGAAACAGCCTAAGTGCCCATCAGCAGATGAGTGGATTAAAAAACGGTGGTACATCTACACAATGGAATACTACGCCGCTATAAAAAAAGAAGGAACTCTTACCATTTGCAACAGCATGGATGGAACTGGAGAGCATTATGCTAAGTGAAATAAGCCAGTCAGTGAAAGATAAATACCACATGATCTCACTTATTTTTGGAATATAATGAACATAATAAACTGATGAACAAAAATAGATACAGAGGCAAAGAAGCATTGAACAGACTGTCAAACTACAGAGGGAAGGCAGGGGAGGGTTCAGGGTTGGGGGTAAGATATCAACGGAAGGACTTGTATGCATGCATATAAGCATAACCAATGGACACAAGATATTGGGGGTGGGGGGTGAGGGCATGTGCTGGGGAGTAGGGGTGGCCAGGGGGAGGTCAATGGGGAAAAAAAGGAGACATATGCACTACTATTTGTAATACTTTAATCAATAAAATAAAATTAAAAAAAAAAAACATGGTACATTTACACAATGGAATACTATGTGGGAATAAAAAAGAAAGAACTCTTACCATTTGCAACAGCATGGATGGACCTGGAGAATATTATGCTGAGTGAAATAAGCCAGTCAGAGAAAGGTAAGTATCACATGATCTCACTTCATATGTGGAATCTAATGAACCAAATAAACTTACAATAAAAAATAGACCCAGAGTCTTAGAAGCATGAACAGACTGTTGAACCTCAGAGGGAAGGCAGGGGAGGATGGATGGGGAAGAGACCAACCAATGAACTTGTATGCATATATGCATAACCCTTGGACACAGACAATAGAGTGGTGAGGGCCTTCAGGGAGAGGGAGGGAGGATAGGAGAGGGCTGGAAGAGGTTAATGGTGGAGAAAGGAGGACCTATGTAATACTTTCAACAATAGAGATTAAAAGAAAAAAAAATTGCCATTGGCAAATCTCTCTCAAAAAAAAGGAAGACACAAACAAATGGAAAGGGATTCCACTGTTCATGAATTTCAAGATAATATTGGTAAGAGGTCAATACTATCTACAATCTACAGATTCAAACCAATTCCTACCAAATCCCAAAGATGTTTTTTTCAAGAAATATCTTTGTAATCTCAATAGATCCTAAATAGCCAAAACTATTTTGACAAAAGAGGAAAAAAGTTTGAGGACTTATACTTCCTGATTACAAAACATATTACAACCCTTGACAGTTTACCTAAGTGGTTAGAGCATTGGCCTGCAGACAGAAGACTCCCGGGTTTGGTTCTGGTCAAGGGCACATACCTCGATTGCAGGCTCAATCCCCAGCCCAGGTCGGGGCATGAGCAAGAGGCAACCAATTGATGTGTCTCTCTCACATCAGTGCTTCTCTCTGTCTCTCCCCCTTCCTTCCACTCTCTCTAAAGATCAATGGAAAAAAATATCCTCAGGTGAGGATTTAAAAAAACATATTACAAAACAACAGTAACAAAAACCATATGGTACTGATGTAAAGACAGACATATTAAAGAGACCAAAAATAAGCTCTCATGGTCCCATGACCTTCAAAAAGGATGTCAAGACCACTCAAAGGAGATAGGACAGTTTCTTCAGCAAATGGTGATGAGAAAACTAGATATCCACATGAAAGATAATGTTCAACCCTTATTTCACAACATATATAAAACTTAACTAAAGATGAATTAAAGACCTAAATGTAAACCCAAAAACTAGAAAACTTCTAGAAGAAACCATAGAGGAAAAGCTTCATGACATTGGATTTGGCAAGGATTTCTTAGATACACCAAAAGCACAGATAACAAAAATAGATACATGAAACTACATCAAACTTTAAAAGTTCTGAGCATCAAAGGAAACAACTGAGTGAAAAGGCAATCTACAGGGGAAAATACCTGATAAGGAATTAATATCCAGAATATATAAAGAACTCCTACAACTCAAAAACAAAACAAAACAAAAATACCCAAATAAAAAATGGGCAAATAACTTGAATAGACATTTCTTCAAAGAAGATATGCAAATGGCAAACATGAAAATATTCTCTACACCAATAATTATTAGATAAATATGAATCAAAACCCCACTGACCAAAATATATTAAGAAGACATTTCGAGGGGTATTTCCTTTAGAGGCTAGGTAAACTTTAAAACTGGGCCAGAAGAAAAACCAGCTTATTTCTAAGGTCCATTATTTCTGCCAGGAAGTTCCCCAGCCCCTAAGTCACCTGTGTCCCTGGGGCATCAGGGGCTCAGGGCTCCAGGGAACCCAGTAGTATTAAATTGTTGAGTAGAGTCGGAGAGTCCAAGAGGTTTCTCAAAACCAGGGACGTGCTCCCGTGTCCCTTCTCGTTGCTAGTGTTAGCTAGACCAAAGTGGCCTCCCTTCTCCACTGCAGTCTGGCCTGCCTCACGGCTGCGGGGAGAAGGGGTGGGGTGATGAAGCTCTACAGCTGGCGCTGGGATGGTTTGGGCTTTATGTTCTCTCCCCACATCTTCCCAGCACCCGTTCTGCAGTGTTTAGAGTTTTTAGTGGAAGAGTTTGGATGTCCCCGCATCCGAGCATTGTGTGGCTTTAGTGCATTTGAAGTGAAAGCCTTCTGCGGTTGTGTGCAAGCAGCTTTCTGGTTCTCATCATTATGTCCCAAGGTCCCCACCTCATGGTGGGACCCTGTTCTCCCAGGGGGGCCCTCAGTCAGCAGAAGCCCGGCCAGTCTGGGTGAGGGGAGAAGCCTTGTATGCGCCACATGTGCTGGGACCCTTCGGGTCACTTCCCTCCGCCTGGTTTCGCCCTGGGTCCTACTTTGATGAGCACCATGTAAACCTCGTTGAGTTGTGATCATCGAGCATTAAACAGCAACTCTGGAAAAAAAAAAAAAAGAATTCATGCAACTCAACAACAACAACAACAACAACAAAATTAAGTTTAAAAATGGGCAGAGGCCCTAGCCAGTTTGGCTCAGTGGATAGAGCGTCAGCCCTGCAGACAAAAGGGTCCCAGGTTCGATTCTGGTCAAGGGCACTTACCTTGGTTGTATACTCCTCCCTGGCCTGGGCCCTGGTCAGGGCTCATGTGGAGGCAACCAATCAATGTGTTTATCTCACATCGATGTTTCTCTCTGTCTTTCCCTCTCTTTCACTCTCCCTAAAAATCAATGGAAAACTATCCTCAGGTGAGGATTAATAAAGAAATAAAGAAATAAATAATATATATAATAAAAATGGTCAGAGGACGTGAGCAGGCAATTTTCCAAGGAAGACATACAAATGCCCAACAGACTCATGAAAAGATGTTCAACATCACTAGTTATTAGGGAAATGCAAATCAAAATTACAATGAGATATCTATCATCTCACACCTGTTAGAGTGGCTACTATCAACCAAAAAAATAAATAAATAAATAAATAACAAGTCTTGGAGAGGTTATGGAGGAAAGGGAACCCTCATACACTGGAACTGGGAATGTAAATTAGCGCAGCCACTATGTAAAACAATATGAGATTGCTCAAAAAATTAAGAATAGCCAAAACCGGTTTGGCTCAGTGGATAGAGCGTCGGCCTGTGGACTGAAGGGTCCCGGGTTCGATTCCGGTCAAGGGCATGTACCTTGGTTGCGGGCACATCCCCAGTGGGAGGTGTGCAGGAGGCAGCTGATCGATGTCTCTCTCTCATCGATGTTTCTAGCTCTCTATCCCTCTCCCTTCCTCTCTGTGAAATATCAATAAAATATATTTTTTAAAAAAAATTAAGATTAGAACTACCATATGATCCAGCAATTCCCCTTTTGGGTATTTACCTGAAAAACATTAAAACACTTATTTGTAAAAAAATATGTACCCCTATGTTCATTGTAGCATTATTTACAATAGCCACGATATGGAAACAACCTAAGTGTTCATTGACAAATGATTGGATAAAGATGTGACACAGCCCTAGCTGGTTTGACTCAGTGAATAGAGTGTCAACCTATGGACTGAAGGGTCCTGGGTTTGATGCTGGTCAAGGGCACATGCCCAGGTTGTGGGCTTGATCCCCAGTAGGGGGTATGCAGAAGGCAACCGACCAATGATTCTCTCTCATCACTGATGTTTCTAGCTCTCTTTCCCTCTCCCTTCCTATCTGAAATCAGTAACAAATATTTTTGCCCTAGCTGGTTTGGTTCAGTGGATAGAGTGTCGGCCTGAGGACTGAGGGTCCTGGGTTCAATTCCAGTCAAGGGCACATGCCCAGGTTGCAGACTCAATCCCCAGTGGGGAACATGCAGGAGGCAGCCAATCAATGATTCTCTGTCATCATTGATGTTTCTATCTCTCTTTCCCTCTCCCATCCTCTCTGAAATCAATAAAAATAAAAATCCATATATATAAAAGCCCAAGCAACCATTCGACTGTTTGACTGGTAGCTATGATGCACACTGACCACCAGGGTGCAGGTGCTCAATGCACAGGCATGGAGACATGGAACAGACTGGTGAAGCTCAGAGGGAAGGGAAGAGGGGCAGGAATAGATTAACCAAAGATCTTAGATGCATACTAGAGGCCCAGTGCATGGATTCATACACTGGTGGGGTCCCTCAGCCTGGCCTGTGGGGATCGGACCAAAACCGGCAGCCTGACATCCCCTGCGGGGTCCTGAATTGCGAGAAGGTGCAGGCCAGGTTAAGGGACCCCACCAGTGCACAACAAACACACACACACAACACATATAATGGAATACTACTCTGCCATAAAAAATATGAAATATTGCTATTTATAACAACATGGATGGATCTTCAGTGTATTATGCTAAGTGAAATAAGTAAGACAGAAAAAGATAAAAACCATATGATTTCATTCATATGTGGATTATAAAACAAAAAGAAACAAATGGACTAACATAGCAAATGTACACCAACTCATAGATACAGACAAGAAAATGGTGGTTACCAGAGGGGAAAGGGGGTGAAAGGAGGGCAAAGTTGGAGAAGAGGGTCAAATTTATTGTAATAAATGGCAACTAGACTTCGGGTGGTGAGCACACTATAGAGTACAAAGACATCATATACTCCTGAAAAATATAGAATGTCATTAACTAATATTATCCAAATCAAGTTAATTTAAAAAATCAAAATGAAATATCACCTAATGCCCCTTAAGATTGATAGTATAAAAAATTTAAACAGAAAATAGCAAGCATTGGTGAGGATGTGAAGAAATTGAAACCCTTGTTCATGTTGGTAGGATTATAAAATAGTACAACCAGCATGGAAAACTGTATGGAGGTTCCTCAAAAAATTAAAAATACAGTAAGATATCATTTCACACCCATTTGGCTACTATCAAAACATAGAATATTACAAGCATTGGCAAGAAACCTTTATGCATTCTTGGTGGAATTGTAAAATGGGAAAACTGTTATGGAAAACAGTATGGCAGTTTTTCAAAAAACAAAAATAGAACTACCATATGATCCAGCGATGCCACTTCTAGGTGTACTAGTATATCCAAAAAGAATCTAACACAGGGTCTCAAAGAAATACTTATGTTCATAGAAGCATTATTCATAGTAGCCAGGGGGTGGAAGAAACCCAATGTCCATCAAAAGATGAATGGATAAAGAAAATAGGCATATGCATACAATGAAATACCACTCAACTTTAAAAGGAAAAAAATTCTGCCATGTACTCTAGTTGAATCTTGAGAACGTTGAGTGAAAGATGCTAGCACAAAAAGACAAGTACTCCATGATTCCACTCACAGGCGATGTCTAAAGTAATCCAATTCGTAAAGACAGATAGAACGGTGGTGGCAAGGGGCTTGGGTGAGGAGAAAAGTGCAGCTGTCTAATGGGTGTAGACTTGCAAGCCCTGGAGACCTATTCACAGCAATGTAAGTATCCTTAACCCAAATTAGCTGTACCATTAAAAACGGTTAAGATTGTAAACTTTAACCCTAGCTAGCTTGGCTCAGTGGATAGAGCGTCAGCCTGCGGACTGAAGGATCCCAGGTTCGATTCTGGCCAAGGGCACATGCCTGGGTTGCGGCTCAATCCCCAGGGGCGGGAGGCGACAGGGGTGATTCTCTCTAATCATTGATGTTTCGATCTCTCTCTCCTTCTCTCTTCCTCTCTGAAATCAATAAAGAAATATATTTTTTAAAAAGATTGTAAACTTTATGCTTTTCACCGCAATCAAAATATTGTTTAATTTTTTTATTTCTTTTAGAAGGGGGATGGGCTGTGATGGAAAGGAAGTTCAGAGGAAGGGAATGTTCACTTGCGGAGTAGGTGGGGGCAGGGTAAGGAGGAACTAAGAATTTTGAAGCCTAGGGGAGAGCAGCAGGAAACACGTGTGTCCAGAGATATAAGAAAAAAGCCTAATGATGAAATCAAGTCCCAGGAAGAAGCCAGGCCTCCCACTGGGGACCAGCAAGGCCCGCGGGCACCAGGTAGAGGAGCTTTTAGAAAAGACGTGAGGATGTCTCTTGCGCAATGGTCCCCGAGTTCTATTTGAGTAAATCAATGAGCGTGTGCATGACAACCGAGCCTTGGCTTCCCCACGCCGCTGCTCCGAGTTTGGAAGAAAAACAACCTGAGTGTGAATTAAAATGTTTCTTCAGACCCCAAACAAAGCAAGAAATGGAAGAGAGCTCATAATTGGTACCAACCCAAGACAAAACATGTAGCACTGGTCCGTTCCATTCCGTGGGCCTTTCCCCTCGGGCACTGCCCTGGGTGCTGGGAGGAGGAGGTCGGGGAACCTGCCTGCAGCACTGCCCCCAGCAGCACCCACCAGTGTGCGCTCCGGCGCACAGAGATCGCTCTCTGTGTGTCTCTGAGTCCTTGCTTTCCTGTGTCTTTTAAGAGTCGGTAAGAGTCCTTGAGATCCTGGACCAGTTCTGTAAGACCACCACCCACCCCGGACAGTTACAAGCCAGCCTTGTGCCAGGAGAGGCACAGCCGCCCGCATCCAAGGCGGCTGAGGAAGCAAAGCTGTCAGGCAGGGGACCTGCTCACAAGGCAGAGGAGAGGCGCTGAGCTGCCCCTGTTTAAGAGCGGTTGGTCAAGTATGAGTCCTCACCGAGAAACAGAGCGGGCAGAGGGAGCACAAGTGCAGCTCAAAGGGCAGCAGTGGGGCCTCCAAGGGAGGGAAGGGCATGAAAGAAACTGCAAGAGAAGAATCCCTCCGATCCTCAGCAGCAGCGCCTCATGTCCGGGATTCACAGAAGCCCAGAGGCAGCGTGGACCAGGCAGGTCACTGTGGCCGAGCCCGACCCTTGAGGAGGGAAAGAGATTGTAGTGCCCGACAGCCTCCACAGTTAGACATAAAGAGCCTTCTCCACTTCTGGTCTACTGGCCACAAACGGAGCCCCCTGGGATGTGGAGAGAAAATATTCAAACTTCCATATATTATTTTAAATGTCATCATTTTGAATTTTCACTTTTATGTATATTTCATAATGTATATAATCTATTAGTAAAATAGTACTAATCAACCAATCAGTAAGTATATATTAAGAGATTATGCTCAAAATGTTTTAGTGATAGGGTGAGCAATCAAATACAGTTTGGTGATCACTGCTCTCAGGCAACCTACCCTTTAATAAGCTCCTGTAGCCCCGACCTATGTGGCTCAGTTGGTTGAGCATTTTCCATTCACCAAGAGGTCACTGGTTTGGTTCCCGGTCAGGGCACATGCCCGGATTGTGGGCTCCATCCCTGATAGGAAGCATGCAGGAGGCAGAGGATTGATGTTTCTCTCTCATAGGTGTTTCTATCTCTCTACCCCACTCCCTTCCTCTCTCTAAAATCAATAAGAACATATTTTTAAAAAATTAAAACATAAATAAACTCCTGTAGCTGTCAGAGGACCAACAGCACCATGCATTTGCGGGTACCCATTCCCTTTTGTACCAGACCAATAAGAAGGAAGGAGCAGGGAGATAGAGTGAAGAGTGGGTGAGCAGGCAGGGAAGTTACCAGGGGAATTCATTTCAAAGGAGCAGAGGAGGTGGACAGGCTCCTGAAAGACAGGGAATGGAAGGCCAGAACTTCCAAAGGGTTCAGTAAGGATTGTGGGGCCTGTTGCCAAATGGCAAGTGTTATCAGCCTTCTCTGTGCTTGTCCTTGGCATTCACATCCCATGCTGTCCCATCTGGAAGACAAAGGAGTCCCTACAGGCAGAAAGTTTTATCCGCACGGAGACAGAGTTTATGTCCTTACTTGATTTATTAATCCCCTGAATCTGTCCTATGAGGAACAGCCACTTCTCTGGAGGGATAGGGTGTGGTAGCATCCTCAGCTGGATGCTAGGCTCTCCAGGGACCTCACACTCATAGGCACACATGCACACATGCACACAATGCACAAACATACAAACACACATGCACACATATGCACAGGTATACAAATATGTGCACACACATATATGCACATCACACACAAACTCGAGTCCATGCTTTTTATATGTTTCAAGTCTTAATTGCTATAATGTTAAATGTAATGTCTCTAGTAAAAAAAAATTAAGTAAAAAATTTTTAAATATGTCATAGCCATCATTTTTATGAGGATGGCTGCTAGGTGCATTATTTTGCACCTCAATGGGCCCAGGAAAACAAACATAATTCCAATCTTGATAAAGAACTTAGAATCTATATCCACGTTGGAAAGTCTTCTTCATTTACAATGGCTTCTTGGAAATCCATTATATAGATAATCACAACTTGTTTTTATCAAATTACACTGGCAGGGAGATGTGGAAAGGGGATGGTCAAATGGTATGAAGCTCATTATGTAAGATAATCAAATTCTGAGACCCACTACACAGCACAGTGCCACTAGCTAACAATTCTGTATTGTGTACTTACAATGTGCTACTGGGTAGATCTTAATTTAAGTACTCTTACCACACAAAATAATAATAAATAAGATAATAATAAAGGGAAGGGAGAATTCTTTGAGAGGTGATGGATATGTTGATGGCCTCAATGTTGGTGATGGTTTCACAGGTATATACTTATCCCCATACTCATCAAGTTGTACACATTAAAAACGTACAGATTTTACATGTCAATCAAACCTCAATAAAGTGTTTTTAAAAATATAGAACCCACTGATGAGAATTGAGATGGTTTCCAGCTTTTCCCTGCAGCAAGGAGCAAATTTTTTTCTCTTTCTGTTGTTTGTGGTGCCGGCATTCATTACTGGGGTCCACAAGGTGCATCTTTATGTTAATTTTCCATTTGTTAAATGTCCAAGGTGCCACCCTGGCAGGGTGGCTCAGTTGGTTGGAGCGCCGCCCCATGACCCAGGAGGTTGTGAGTTCGATTCCTGGTTGGGGGTTGCTGGTTGGGTTTGATCCCCTTGTCGGTGCTTACCTGGGAGGCAACCGATCAATGTGTCTCTCTCACATTGATGTTTCCCTCTCTTTCAATCTCTCTCTAAAAATCAATAAAAACACATTCTCAGGTGAGGATTAAAATAAAATATCCAAGGGTCAAGTCTCTGGGTCAAAAGGTGATTACATTTAAAAATGTGATCTGGCCGAAACCGGTTTGGCTCAGTGGATAGAGCATCGGCCTGCGGACTCAAGGGTCCCAGGTTCGATTCCGGTCAAGGGCATGTACCTTAGTTGCAGGCACATCCCTAGTGGGGGGTGTGCAGGAGGCAGCTGATCGATGTTTCTCTCTCATTGATGTTTCTAGCTCTCTATCCCTCTCCCTTCCCCTCTGTAAAATATCAATAAAATATATTTTTTTAAAAAAAATGTGATCTGAATGGACAACAAAACTAACAGGCAGCCAAGCAGGTGGGAGATGATATTAACAAACAGTAGCTCTGACAAAGATTTAATTTCCAAAATATATAAAGAACTCATAAAACTCAACACCAAACAAACACACAGTCCAATCAAAAAGTGGGCAGAGGACCTGAAAATATGCATCTCCCAAGAAGACCTACGAACAGCCAATAGATATATGAAAAGATGTTCAACCTCACTGGCAATTAGAAAATGCAAACCAAAACTACAATGAGAGAGAACAAAGATGGTGGCATAAGTAAACACCTGTACTTGCTGCCTCCCACAACCACATCAAAATTACAACTAAAATACAGAACAACTATCATCCAGAACCGTGGGACAGCTGGCTGAGAGGAAGTACCACAACTAGAGAGGTTAAGAAAAAAGAGCATTGACACTGGTAGGAGGTGCAGATGTGCAGAATGGGCTGGCACCTGGGTGTGCCACTTTTTTAATTGGGAGGGAGATACAAGCTCCCAATTGCTCTGAACTCCAGTGTGGGGTGAGACTCGGGGGGACCCAGACACATAAGGGGAGAAACTGGACTATCTGGCACTGGGGCATGAATGCGGAGGCAGCTTTCTTCCAGATGGAGGTGCTCGCAACAGTCATTGTTCCTGTGCTGGGACCTCCCCAGTGCAGGGCTGACTGGCAGCCATCACTGTTTGCTCTACCCTGGAGATCCCTGAGACCCCACCCTAACCAATTTACAACCCCACCCAAGCTGAGCACAGCAGCTTTTGCATATGAATGGCCTGTCCTTTCTCAGCCTAAAACCTGTCAAACAAGCTGCAGCTGGGTCAGGGAGCCCCAGGCTATCAAAAGAAGGCCCAAGGCCGCACCAGCACCAGCCTGCCTTGCTTCACAGCTGGGCATCGTCTGGGCACTTCCAAAAACAACACAAAGAGGAGGAATCTGCAGATCTCTCTGTAGATCCTACTGGGTGGCCCCAGGCAGTGGCTGACTTTGCACCTCCCTGGAGATTCAAGAGCCAGTGTACCCAGTGGTCAGTGCAAGAACATACCAGATTACAACTCTTCACATCCATAAGTGACACACTCAAGGGGCAGACTCAGTGAGCACCAAAGCCCCACTGAACCAAGTCCTGCCCCATAAGAGTGTCTCCTGCACAGCAGCTCTTCCTTTGTAGACACAGCTGGTCCTCACAGCCAATTGGCCTAGAGGTTAATTCCTCCCAGTGATATCAACAGCAATCAAGTCTCAGCTACAACAAGACTGTGCACACAGCCCACAAAGAGGTGCACCAAGAGTGTCCACCTCAGGTGATTGGGGAGGCTGAGCCACTGGGCCCTATAGGACACCTACTACACAAGGCCACTCTATCAACTTAAGGAGGCTTAGCAGCTTCCCAATACATAGAAACAAAAACAGGGAAGCAGCCAAAATGTGGAGACAAAGAAACATGTCACAAATGAAAGAAATGGAAGAAAGCAAACTACTGGATATAGAGTTCATAACCACAGTTATAAGGTTACTCAAGAATCTTCTAGAAACCTCTGAAGAACTTGGTGAGACCTTCAAGGATCTTAGTGAGAATGCAAAAAAAAAAAAAAAAAAATGGGAAAGGACCAGTCAGAATTAAGCATACACTGACTGACATAAAAAATAATATACAGATTCAAGAGTAGACTAGAGGATCCCAATAATCAAGTCAAAAATTTGAAATACAAGGAAGCAAAAAAAAAAAAAAAAAACAGAAGAGCAAAAAGAAAAAAGAATCCAAAAATATAAAGATAGTGTAAGGAGCCTCTGGGACAACTTCAAGCATACCAACATCCAAATTATGGGGGTGCCAGAAGAAGAGAGAGAGCAAGATACTGAAAACCTATTGGAAGAAATAATGACAGAAAATTTCCCCTACCTGGTGAAAGAAACAGACTTACAAGTCCAGGAAGTGCAGAGAACCCCAAACCAGAGGAATCCAAAGAGGAGCACACCAAGACACAGCAAAATTAAAATGCCAAGGGCAAAAGACAAAGAGAGAATCTTAAAAGCAGCAAGAGAAAAACAGTTAGTTACCTACAATGGAGTACCCATATGACTGTCAGCTGATTTCTCAACAGAAACTATGCAGGCCAGAAGGGAGTGGGAAGAACTATTCAAAGTGATGAATAGCAAGAACCTACAACCAAGATTACTCTACCCAGCAATGCTATCATTTAAAATTGAAGGTCAGATAAAGAGCTTCACAGACAAGGAAAAGCTAAAGGAGTTCATCACCACCAAACCAGTATTATATGAAATGCTGAAGGGTATTCTTTAAGAAGAGGAAGAAGAAGAAAAAGGTAAAGATAAAAAATTATGAACAACAAAGTGACAACAAATACATATCTATCAACAAGTGAATCTAAAAATCAAATGAATAAAAAATCTGATGAACAGAATAAACTGGTGAATGTAATAGAATCAGGGGCATGGAAGTGGAGAGGATTGACAATTCTTGGGGGGAAGAGGGTGTGGGGGGGTGTGGGAAGAGATGGGACAAAGATCTTATATGCATGTATGCAGTACCTATGGATGCGGAGAGTGGGGTGGCAAGGGCCTAGGGTGGGGTGGGAACCAGGTGGAGGGGAGCTATGGGGAGGAAAAAGAGGAACATCTATAATAATGTGAACAATAAAGATTTAAAAAAAAAGAAAACTACAATGAGATACCACCTCACACCTGTTAGAGTGGCCATTATCAACAAGACAAGCAATAACAAGTGTTGGAGAGGTTGTGGGGAAAAAGGAACCCTTATTCACTGCTGGTGGGAATGTAGATGTACAACCACTATGGAAAGCAGTCTGGCAATTCCTCAAAAAATTAAGAATAGAGGTACCATATGACTCAACAATCCCACTCCTGGGTATATACCTGAAAAACTCAAAATCATGTATTCGCAAAGATATATGCACCCTATGTTCACTGCAGCATTATTCATGGTGGCCAAGACATGGAAACAACCAAAGTGCCCTGCGATAGAGGACTGGGTAAAGAAGACGTGGTCCATATGCACAATGGAATACTACTCAGCCATAAGAAAGGATGAAATTGTGCCACTTGCAACAACATGGATGGACCTTGATAACATTATGCTAAGTGAAATAAGTCAGTCAGGAAAAGCTAAGAACCATATGATTTCACTCATATGTGGGATATAAAACTGGAACTCATAGCCACAAGCAGCAGAGTGGTGGTTGCCAGAGGGAGGGGGTGGGGGACAGAGACGGGGGTCATAATATGAGGTGACAGGAGAAGATGACTTTGGGTGGTGGGCACACAGTGCAATATGCAGATCTTGTAACATAGAAACCCACACCTGAAACATATATGTTCATGTTGACCAATGTCACCCCAATAAATGTAATAAATAAAATTTTTAAAAAATAAAAATGTGATCTGTATGTACCACCACCAGATATCCCTCCAGAAATACTGAACACGAGTTAGAGAGTCCTTTCTCTACACTCTCCCTGTCACTGGGGATCCTCAACCTCTTTCAATCAAATAAACAGCAAAAATGACATCTTATTTAAATTTACATTATATTTGCATTAATTATTTACAAGGTTGAACATGCACAGTATCATGCTTACCAACCCTTTGCATTTATTGCATTACTAGAGACCCGGTGCACGGGGGGGAGAGGGGGTGTCCCTCAGCCCAGCTAGCACCCTCTACAATCTGGGATCCCTCTCACAATCCAGGACTGCTGGCTCCCAACTGCTCGCCTGCCTACCTGCCTGATTGCCCCTGACCGCTTCTGCCTGCCAGCCTGATCACCCCCTAACCACTCCCCTGCCAGCTTGATCGATGCCTAACTGCTCCCCTGCTGGCCCCATTGCCCCTAACTGCCCTCCCCTGCCAGCCTGATTGCCCCTAACTGTCCTCCCCTTCAGGCCCAGTCACCCCTAACTGCCCTCCCTTGCCAGGCCTTGTTGCCCCCAATTGCCCTCCCCTGCTGACCTGGTCCCCCCCAACTGCCCTCCCCTGCTGGCCATCTTGTGGCAGCCACCTTGTGTCCACATGGGGGTGGCCATCTTGTGTGTTGGAGTGATGGTCAATTTGCATATTACCTCTTTATTATATAGGATTGCTAGTTTGTGTTTGTATACAGGGTAACCCCCCAAAAAAGTATATACACTTTGAATAATTAATTCCAATGTTTCCTTTTTTCAGATTTAATTCATTGAAATTAATAATTATTCAAAGTGTGCATACATTTTTTGGGACACCTTGTATTTTCCCAAAATAAGTAAGGACTTAATTTTGTACTGTTCAGATTCTCACTCATTTGCCAGAGTTCTTATATATTCCCTAGGTTAATTTGGTCCTATCTTTTAATCTTTACTTATATTGCTTTTACCATATAAAAGGTTTACATGTTAGCCAGTTTTATTAAATTAGTCAATTTTTTGCTTTATATCATCTTTCATCAAGCTTAAAAGAATCTTTCTGCTACAATATTGTTAAGATAGTCATCAACATTTTCTTCTGATATTTTAGTGTCTTTTATCCATATTTCAATATTTTGTTCCTCTGGAATTCTCGGAGGAGTGGAGGGAACTGCTTCACAGTCCACACAGCTGGTATCCATGAGCTTCCACTCTGTCCAGCAGCCAGCTCCTCCTCCCGGCCTGTGGCATGGCTCCTGCTGGCTGCCTCCCCAGGCCTCCGGACCCACCCACAGCACCAGCACCCAGTACCGCGCCCTCTGATGTGCTGCCCGATCTCACCAGGCAGTCTTTCCCTACCACTATTCTCTTTCAAATTGTCACAGCCTTCCTGTCACTTTTGCTCATCCAGCTGAACTTTAAATTACATCACTATTAAAGGTAAACTGTGTTGAAACTAAAATTTCCATACATGGTATCATAACAAGGTTTCCCAGAAGTATTATTTAGAACAGGCCCAGCAAACAGTTTCTGTAAAGAGGCAAATAGGGAATATGTCCTCTGTCGCTGCTCCTGGACTCCAGCATTGACACGGGAAGCCACAATAAATAGCAGGAGACTTCGTGGGCGTGGCTATGTCAGTGAAAACTTTATTTAGAAAAATACAGGCAATGGAGGTGCAATGGAGGATTACCCGGGCATCACAAAGGAAGGGGTCTGCAGACGCGGCCACACAGACGAGCCTGGAGGACATCCTGGGACATGAAAGAAGACACAGCGTCACATGTAGTAGGACTCCATTGATGTGAAATGCCCAGGAGGGCGTCCATCCAGACAAAGTTCAGATTGGTGGTTGTCGGGGGCTATAAGAGGGGAAATGGGGAAGAATTAATAGGTATGTTGTGTTTTTCTTGGTTAATGAAAAAGTTTTGAAATTAGAGAAACATAACTCAGGGGGCAGCGGCGCATTGTACATCATGGTCTAACTGCCTCTAAATCATACACTTTAAAATGGTTAATTTTATGTTAGGTGAATTTCACCTCTATTAAGAAAAGCACTAGACGCTATGAAAACCGCTCTCCCACTCGGTGTTCGGGTGTCTGTGGGAGGGGAGGAGGGCAGAGGCGTGGGCAGAGGCGCCTCCGACCTGGTGCTGAGAGGTCTCTGTGAAGGCCAGAGGCCTCCCCTATGGCCTCGGGTTCGTTCAAGAAATAAGGGTGATAAGCAGCAGGTCCCCAGTAGCAGCAGTGAGGAGGGCACGGGCCCAATGGGTCATCATTAAAATTTACACGCAGGTGGAATCTGGGCTGCAACTGGGACCAAGTGGGACCTTTTGAAACTCCTGAGGCAGCTTCCATTCCCAGACATTCTGGCTTAATTGGCATAATGTGTGAGCTAGGCAGCAGGATTTTCACACGGGGCCTGGATGGCTCTACCATGCGCTCACATGGCAGAATCACTGGCAGACAAGGCTTTGGGCTTCCCGGCTTCCTCCCTGGGCTAGACAAGCTCCTGGAAATCACAGAAGAGGTGCTTAACCCCACTGTGCGTGGGGGTCCCTCTGGGGACGTTAACGGTCACTACTGCCCGGCCTCTCCCAGACTTTCTGGTCTGCGTGCAGCCTGGACACAGGAACCTATGAAAGCTTCCCAGGTGATCCACAGGGCAGCCAAGCGGGAAACCGTGCGCTAAGCACTGTGTCCTAAATGTCTCTGGGAATAAAATCAACAATGCTGTTTTAAAAGATAGAGAGAAAGAGGGTGGCAGGAGTGCCCCAGTTCCCAGCCCAGACCTGTGGCTCATGGGGGGCCCAGGGTTATTCTTATCAGTAAAGTCTGGGAAACTCTGTGCTAAAAATAGATTACATGTAAAAAGCACACATTTGTGTGTGCGTGAGAGAGAGAGAGAGAGAGAGAGAGAGAGAGAGAGAAAGAGAGAGAAATGTCCTGCTCTGTGTTCGTAAGGTGAGAGGGGACTGGGGGTGAGAGAAGCGCAGGTGTGGATCTGGCCTCCATGGACGGCCATTGCTGGAGCAGCAAAACACCAACTCACACAGGACCTTCAGGAGCATTGTCTCTGCACACAATGAGGCCGGGAAAGCTATCCTTGTGAAGAGCTCAGAGCATTTGATGGTGCCTTCAGGGCCCCAGTCAGTGCGCCAGCCAGAATTACACCATAGAATCATCCCCAGACCGGTGCACCTTCCATAAAATGTTAATTTTTAAAGCCATAGTCATGCTGTGTGGCACCCTTCAGTGCCACTAAGTAATTTGCAGTGGTTGAAACGGACATCAAAGAGAAATCAAAAGTGTGTAAGAGTATGTGCTTGAGAACTGTGGCCCCGGTGATGCGTCAGGAGCCAGGACTAAGGGGGCAGGGGGCCTGCTTCCTCACCAGCGCCTCCCCTGAGATCTCAGGACCACAAGGCCCAGTGAGGCAAGAGGCCCGTGTTGTGGTGCCACCTCCCCATCCCATCAGAAGTCAAATGGGAGATGTCGAGGATGGGCTATGACGCGAGGACTAGGAGCCCACAGCTTACCCCTCCCTCTCACTGCCCTTCCCTCAGTGCTCCTTTCCTCAAAAGCAAAGTAAGCTGTAAGTGTGCACTCTGAGCCAGGGCTCCCTCGCAGAACAAAGCACACCCACCCCTGGGCCTCACTTCCCCAGTGTCTGAGGTCTTGTCACGCAAGGTCTTGCTGCATCACCTGAGAGCTGTTAGAAAAGCAGGGTCTGAGCCCCCACTCAGACCCACTGAGCCAGAACCTTCATTTTCACAATTCCAGAATCTTCCAGTTCACACGATCACAGGCAGCCTGGATGCACATTAAAGTTTGGGAAGTGCTGATATAGATGCCCATTTCTATGAATCAGACCATGGGCTCCAGAGAAATAGAATGTGGGCTCCTTTCCCTTGACTTTCATGGGAGTTGGCACTGGAGAAAATAACTCGTCACCTGGTAGGTCTCAAAGGGATTTGAGAGTTCACCAAATTCGACTGCTTCCCTTGGCAGATGATAAAAATGAAACCAGAGAGGTAACATGATTTCAAAGGGGAAAAGCAAAAATCAGAACCAAGAAATTGACTCTCAAATTCAGTATGCCCATCGCAGGGCTGAGGAAGGCCAGGTAAAGTGACCATGAAAGAAAAGGTGACAGATAAAACAGATGATGGAGCCACACCACTGCAGATTCTGAGGGGTCCCTCAAAAATAGGGAGGGGCAGAGCACTTCTGCACCCATTTTCAAGTCTGCTCTTTTTTATGGACTCTCAAAGTTGATCCATATAGAGAAATACCGATTGGCTTTGACTTCCCAGCATCAATGTGCTTTTATTTTCAGGGTGATAATTCCGGTTTGTGAGACCTACCAAGGTGGTACATGAAGATGGCCATGGGGTGTAAGCTCTGTCTGCATCCATCCAGCTGGATGTGACCCCGGATGCAGTTCTGTCTGCATTCATCCACAAGTGACCCCGGAGTCCAAGATGTCCCCAAAGTCTTCATAAAGTTTACCCCAAGGTCCTCAAAACCCTTGGCCAGGTCATTGAAAACTAAGCAATGCATTCTATAGGATGTGTATAAACCACAGCCCCTGCCCCGTGGAGACAGGCTACCCAAATGAGCTTCCCCACCAAAGGCCCCCCTTTAAATCCAAACCAGTGAACAAAGGTTGTCCAGAAAGCTGACAGCTCCCTCACTCCTCCTCTCCACTCATTTTAAGTGTTCTGCCCTGGACTGCTCTAAACACAAATCAACTTGAAAGTTTCCCTCTAATAACCAGCCAATTTTGTCAAAAATCAGATAGATTAAAAATGAATAAGCATGGCTCCTACACACGAGAGCATCAGAACATAGTTTGCTGAGCCCAGGGAGCGGGAGACTGTCAGTTCTGGGTTGTGTGATGGGCCTATGCTTCCTTTTCTTCCCACCCCAGGAATACATAGTCAATGTGAAAAAGTTGATAAGACAAGAGGGAAAGTGAGTGTGACACACTTACTAGAAGGACCGTAATTGGAGTTTTTCAATCACGCTAAAGGAGAAGGAACACCTGTCTCATGTTACATGACCACAGGTTGGATATATGATTAGGTGGATCATACACTATCAGAAACAAAACAAAACAAAAAAAAACCATGAGAAAGAATGGCTTCACAAATTAACCAAAATTTTACATTGTTTCTAATTAAAAAATTGAGACACTGACTCTCCAGAGGATAGAAACACTTTGTCTCCAGCTGAGTTCTCTGTTATTTTCTTTTAATTTTTCAATTATAGATGGCGTACAATATCATGTTAGTTTCAAGTGTACAATGTAGTGATTAGACATGTATATATCTAGTTCAGTTCTCAAAAAGGGCTCCTAGATGTCGTTTCTGGCATTGGAACAGAGTATCTTTATGATTAGATTTTTAAATTTTTATTTAATTATAGTTAGTATACAATATTACATTTACTAGAGTAGTTTTGGGTGTAGAATATAAGTGAGTGAACATTTCTATACCTTAGGATGATTTTTAATCCTTTCCCTAAAGGTTGATACTTTGGAATCACAGCTTACTAACCTAGTCCAAGCTTCCGAATTGTGATGACAGGGGGACACAGGTTTGGAGTCTCCATGAGCTGGCGTTTCCATGGAAGCAACCGGAGGTAAGGATTTGTTACTTGATCTGATAGCAAAGACTTTCCAATAGACATGCACAGAATCATTGATCAGTGCACCCTCTCCTTGTTTGCATTGCAACGCTGTTCAATTTACACCAATTAAAGATGCTTGGTTTGGGTATTGAAGAATAATTAAGGAATGTAAATCCCCCGAGGGCTTCTAGAAATGACATCTGACTAGAATGGTGATGAAGGCATGAAGGCAGCATTAGTATTTGAATAGTTTGACTGATATGCAAAATCATTACAAATCTTTCCAGGAAGAGTGACATTAGGTCACTGTATGTAGTTGCCTGGTCACCCTAAACAAATCTGACAAGACTAATTTCAAGTAATTGCTCAGAGTTTAGTGGCTGCCTCTGTCCCCACAAGGGCAGCTATCTGGACCACATCTTGTAATTGAGATGTGTCTTTAAACTATATGTGTCAACCCAACATGCAAATATGCTGTCAAAAAGAAGTGAAGGGTTGGTGACACTCTGGTGAATCATTTTCCAGTCAAATTTGAACATGAAAACTTTACTATAGCTTAGTCAACTCACCAGCTAATCCCACCTCATCCCCTGAGAGAAGGACTGGCTTTGCTGGCTGCATCAGACCCAAAAGTTCATCTGAAGACCATCGCAAATGCCGTCCGTGGACCAGCAGCAGCATCACCTGGGAACTCATTAGAAATGAAAGTTGTGGGCCTGACCCTACACCTGCTGCATCTCTGGGGGTGAGGGCCTGCAATTAACGCTTGTTAAAGTCCGCTCAGTGACCTGAAGCCCAGCCGGTTCTGAGAAGCACCGACCTAGCCCCACCGATTCACTTCATCATGACAAAATGGAAGCTGGTAAGTCAGCTAATTTGCCTGCAGTCACACAGCTCAAATGACAGTGGACGCTGGAGCTAACCACAATGTGTTCAAAACATTTCAATCCTTTTATTATTCAGTTAAATTTTGAGAATGTTTTGCTGCCCTGCATGTTTGTGCGTGCGTGTGCATACATAGGTGAGTGTGTGTGTGCAGGTGTGTGCGGGTATGTATGGTGTATGCGCATGTGTGTGGTGTGGGTGTGAGTGTGTGGTGTGCCTGTGTGAATGCATGTGTGTGTGTGTGGTGTTGCACATGTGAGTGTGTGTGCGCATGTGTGTGCAGCCTCAGCTTCTCCCTGAGGGCATGGCAGGATAGGACATGTCCTGGCAGGCAGCCGGGTCTCCTCTCTCTGGATGCCGGAGGCAGGTACAGCCCTTGGACTGACTCCTCTTCAGGGGAATCATCTCAGGAGCCAGGACCTCCTTCTGAGAGGTGCCTGCAGATGGCATGCCCTGGGCCCCTGACTGTGGTGCCAGCAGAGCCCGCACCCCCACTTGTGCAGTGGGAACAGCCGGCAGGAATGTCAGGCTGCTGATGTTTGGGACATGTTTGCTACCCCCCTGTACCCCCATGTCGCAGGAACCCTTGGGGACTTCTGGACAGTCCCCTCGCACTGTTAAAAGCGAGCGATGCCTAGGATAGAGGAAGGGAAAAGGGAGCATCGTCCCCATTTAAAACCTAACTGAATATAAGGAGATTTCCTGGACAGAACACAGGGTGGAAATCAAATATGAGTTACTAACCAAAGGAGAGATTTCGGATTTCATTTCCATTTTTACAATTCTTATCCTTTGCCATTTAATCCCAGTCTGACAACCCTTAACCCACAAGGAGCCTAGATACCCAGCTCAAGTGAGTGAATCCAATCAAAACTGAAAAATAAGGGCGGCTCATTGGCAGGTGACACAAGCGGGCAGCCCCAGGTCCTCCAGCGAGCAACTCAGCCAGACTCTCAAGTGTGAGAAAAGCTCCTTCCAACTTGCGGGGCTCCCAGCAGGTGCAAGCCAGCCCAGAGCGCCCCTCCCTCCGCCTCCTGCCTGCGAGGCCCAGGCCAGGTGAGCTCCCCAACCCTGCCGCCCCTCCTGGCCTGGCTGTGCCTCTGAATGGGGGAGTGACGGGGGAGTGACGGGGGATTGATGGCCGTGGCAGAAGAGCGAGGCGGCCCCCAGAACAAAACGAGGGCGACCCGGACAAAACAAAGGGCCACAATAGATCATTTCTGAGAAGTCATCCGGGCAGCTTTGAAACCCAGGCTGTGTGTTCCAGGCAGCGCCACAGCCACGGCTTTCAAGGGACATGAATGGAAACGGAACAGTAACTCTTTTTCATTCCTCTTTTCAGGGTCTTGTCTGCGAGAGAAGGATTTACTATTCAATTCCCATGCTTGCATGTGGGAAATTAGGAACCTGCCCCTTAAAAAGAAGCTGCCTTCTAAACTCTCATAAATTGTGGTGCTTTTATAGATCTACCCAAATTTCTTCCTCTTTCGGCTTACATCACATTTTTAAATACTCCTAAGCACGCACGCGAGCGCACACACACACACACACACATACACACACACACACGCATGCACAAACATTGCCATCTCTCCACTTTTCTCAGCAATATTTTATTCAGGAAATCTCCATCCAAAGAGATATTTCATCTTTAAGCTTGTTGTAGGGTGTAGTTTTTGTACTTGACTATTTCTTTATTTTACCACATTTTATCATAAACTAGACTTTTTTTCTGACTAAAAAGACCTACCCCAGGAAACATTAACCACTATATATTTGGAAAGGCATCAAGTACTGGACCAAACTGGTGAAAAATCGGAAGCAAATTAAATAGGACATCCATTCATTCGTTCATGGCCTCAGCAGCGTTTAAGGGGCAGCACTGGTAAGATCACCCTGAGTGCCATTCCAAATGGTTTACTGAAAACAATTGCGTTTCCCAGCTGCCGTGGCCTGGCCAGAATTTCCGCAGCGGCCACCTCATCCCTGGTTTCTCCTCCTCAGAAGCCTGCAGTGCTTGGCCATGTTAATCTCATTAACCTTCCCTATCGGTTTCAGCAGACAGAAATGGAGCCCTGAGAACCGGCAGTTCCTGGCCCGAGCCGCACAGGGAGAAGTCAAGCTTTGGCTCTAGGCCAGTCCCTTTGATGGGATTGCCCAGGCCCCTTCCAGGCCCTTTTGGAGCAGAGGAAGAAAGCACATACAAGGAACCCTTGCCACAGGAAATCCAGCCATAGCTGACCCCACACTTTCCTCTTGCCTCCTCCCGCCCCAGGAGAGCCTGGCTCCTGGCGACCAGGAGCAGCTGCACTGATGGGCGGCCATTCTCCAGGGGCAGCCAAGCATACCCTGATTCCCAGGGAACCCTCTGGGTGAGAGAGACCCTTTGGGGTGAGAGATGGATGGGGGGCTGGGCGGGGGGAAGGGAAGAGAAAGGAAGGTTTCGGTCCTTGGCAGATCTGTAAGGCGAGACTGGGGCACACTAACCATTTCCTGATGTGCAAAAGCTGAAACTTGGGGCCCTTGTTAGATTTCTTAGATATGCAGAAAACCAACCCAACAAAGGGGAGTCTAACAATATCCTCAACGTGGACTGTTTCAAACCCCGCCATCTCTTCCTCTCTGTCAAAAAAATAGAGAGAGAAATAAAATTTCCTACTTCTGAGAACAGTGTTAAAATCCTCAGAAATTTGCAATATATGTGTATCAAGTCCACACACTGTACACCTAAGCTTTCACAGTGTGCTATGTCAATTACATCTCACTTAAGCTGAGGGGAAAGGGAACCTTAGAAAGAAAACCCAATCATCACTGCATTGACATCTGTAGTCTGAAAACCGTATTGTTTCCTTCCAGAAACAACTTGCTTGTTAATAGTTATTTCAAAAGGAGTCAGGATATTGCTTTGTAAGATCCAAAATCTCACTTAGAAAAATTAATATGGAAGGAAACTGCGGTTCTTAAATATGGACCTCACTTGCTTCAGAAAATAGGTAGCTTTAATGGTCTGGGAAGTTTTATGAATTAAAATATTTCCATTCCTGCTTTACTATCTCTAAACCAGAGGTAGAAATTCCCAAGGCCACACGGCCCACAGCCAACGACCCGCAGAACCACGGTACGCTGGGGCTCGGGGAGACCCCTTTCAACAGCTCACCCACAACCCACACCCCAGGTGATGCCTGGGTGACAGCACCACTAACCTCCTACCCAGCGTTCCAGCGCACGGAAGTGGACAGCGTAACGCCTAGGAGCCCTCTCCCTAACTCTTAAAACTACTGAGACTTACTATTTTTCATTGAATTCAAATACCATGTGATTAAAGAAATTCTGCTGTGATTTTTTTGTACATTTTCCCAGCCTCCCCTGCCAGGACTACTGTATCCTGTGGAAAGAAATTGTTACCTTTTCCCAGTTCTTTCTTTCTCCAGAAAGCAGGTCTGTGGGAGTTTTAATTAGTCTGCCTGCTTGTATTTGTCTGCCTGCCCTACTAGGATGCCGGCTTCAGGAGGACAGGGCCATGGCTCTGCTGCTTCCCATCACCAGTAGCTTACATGTTGCTCAGACAGAGTTGGTGCTCAATAAGCACATGCGGGAGGAAGGACAGTAGGGGAGATTGAAGGAATGTGAGCTACTGACTTGCAGCCGGTGCTCTACTTCCCCGCCCAGACATGGTCGCTATTTTTCAAGGTAAAAATCTCTGTTCTTCGATCAAACAGATCCCATAATGCAGTGGCTCACAAGGCTGGACTGCCTTCCCCTTCTCGGAAGGCTTTGGAGCTGGCCCAGCTGCGGCCCGGCCTGTTTCTCCGAGAAGAGGCCAGACCTGCCTCCAGGGCTGCTCACCTGCTCCACTGCCTGGTTTAATGGTGTCACCAGCACATCCAGGTCCCAGACCACAGGAAGTCTAGGAAGAGCGATTTCCAGCTAAAACAGGAAGTAGAAGTTGCACGTATGACTTCTACTCCCATTTCGGAGGCAGTAACTTAGTCTCCGTCCTGAAGTGGAGTCTCTACTTGCCCAGTACTTAACAGAACCACTTGCCCAGTACTTAACAAAGGAGATAGCAGGACGAGCTAGTTGGCTTCATGTCGAAGGAGAAAGTGAAAGTGGCTTTGGGGAAGCTGACGGTCCGCCACACGTTTCTAGACGTCTCTCTTAGTAGGACATTTCCTAGGCCTGTCTGGGTGCGGAGCCTTGTGCAGACTCTGTCTTTGATGGAAGACAAAGACCTCTGGCCCAGGATCCCCTCGGCCCTGCAGCCTGTGGGCGCCGGAGGGGGCAGCAGGGCCTCAGGGGCAGGCAGTGCCCCACCTGGGCACCAACGCCACCAGTCCAATACTTTCCTTCCTTGCTGGATCTGGAGCCCAGAAACATCCAAATGCATTTTTATTTTTGCATCTAAATTTTCCCCTTCCGTTCTTCACTCGCTGTGCACGAAGGACATGCAGAAAGCAGCTGAGCAGAGTACCCGCTGCTCTAACCTGAAGTGAGGAGCCAGACAGGCAGGCCTCTTTGGTGTCCTCAACACAATCCCGGGTTAGCAGCTGCAGTGACTGGTTCCCAAGCACTTGTCCAGTTGCCTCGGCCAGGCTGCGAGCTCCCGAAAGTGGTCCATACCACACTGTGCTGCGCAGCTCATGACATCCAACTACAGGAACAGCGAGGCATCCACTCCACAGGATGCCACTGAGCTATCGGGTGGAGGTCAGGACCCTGGAAAATAAATTGAGCAGATTAGTCCCAAACATTGATTGACTCGGAATTTCTTTTTTAAATAGTAAAAAAAAAAAAAAACCTGTTATGTGGACAGAATGACTAACTTACTATCCCTGCAGAGGAAGCTGAAAATGTTGCCTAAAATTACATTACACATGGGAACTTCTGGTAACTCAGGATGCTGCCTTCTGGGTGGTGTTTATTCTATGCCACAAACACCTGAATGACTGAAGCTGAAACCAATCCAGACTCTCCGTGTGAGGTTCCAGCACTTTGTGGGCTGGCACATGCGCCTGACAAAAATCTGGGGAATGCGTAGCCCCCGGTCCTCCGAGAATCATGCCATTTTCCAAGAAAAGCTAAATAACTCATTCATGCTGCGCCCACTCTTCCCGGCTGGTTTCCTGAGGATACCTTTCGGCCGGACTGTTTTCTTTTTCTGACAGGCTGCTGGACACCTAGGCTTTAACTCAAACTTACAGTGAATGCCTCCTGAGTGCATTACCAAATGAAGAATATTATGCTTAGTTCATCTATTGCAGGTAAAAAACTGTTGCAGGAATGCCGTCCACGCGTGGCTCCTGTCCCCACAGCCCCCGGTGTGGCTGAAATCCACATATGCCTCCGTGCTGGTTTGGAGGAGAGCCACCTAGCAAGCGCCATCAAGTGACGAAGCTGTGACATTTCCCTTTCCTTGTCACTCCTATCAGCAAGGGAACTGGGGAACTTGGCATTTCAAGGGCTTTTTGTACAGGAAACCCTCACGTGGCCTGACGCACTCTGACGTCTCTAGGGGCCATGGAGTAAGCGGCAAACAAACTCGCACAGCACAGCGAGCAAAGCCTCCTGGCCTGAGGGTACCGTCGGGGGTTCCCAGAGGAAGTGATAAGCGTGTGGGCGCACTCCAGACCATGAAGAGGAGCTGCGGCGCATGGAGCCAGGTCCACTCGCGACCTCAGCAATGAGCTGCAGGCCGGCGAGGAAGGCTCGGTGTGGCCTAGGGGCAGGTGGGCCAGTGGGCGAGGTGCACACAGGCAGCCAGTGGACGGAGGGGCCTGGCGATGTGCAGGCGCGCTTCCCCCAGATGAAGCTCCCTGGATGCGGCCCCGTGTCCGCAGGCTAAGGTAGGAGAGTTAGGTGGATATTTTAACTTCTGGATTTCATGTTCCCTATGTCAACATGCCTTTTTTTCATAACTAATAAAAATTTATCAATTGAAATTATACCCTTTAGAAAAAAATTAAGACCCCTTTCTTCAAACAGATGAAACCAGAGAAGGCTTTGAGATGATTCCTGAGCTGGACTTTCTCATGGGGGTCTGAGCACAGAGCAAGGGCTGGGTGGGGAGCGTCTCGGGGACCACACCGGGGGGCCAGGGCACCTTCCTGAGGCTGTTGGCAGCTTGCTGAACTGGTCTATGAAGGAGCAGATCTTTGTCGCTCACACACACACAGGCACACGCACTGCATTGGGTGCTGAGGGCTAGCGAGTCATCACGGAGCACAGTTGCTGCCTTCAGAGAGCCTGCGAGGCGGGGCCCTGCTCTCTGACGGGTGATGGTAATGAACTGCGTGGCTTAGCAAGAAGTGCCTGAGTCTCAGGGAGCAATGCAGCCTGAAGCCTGCTGACATTTGTTCCAAAGCCGTCAGGTGACAGCAGTGTGGTGACAACGGGGCCTGGACGCAGTGGCATTTCCGCCGTGCATTGCCTCCAGCCTGGGTTCCGGTGAGAAACAGATGGCCGTTCACGCGGGGACTGGGGAGGCTATGCAGGGCCTGGGCTCTGTTTGCAGAGGTGTCGTCAGGGTGGAGGAACCCAAAACTGTGGTGAGCATCACCACCCTGGCTTGAAGCGGCGCAGCGAGAGGTGATTCCCACGGACAGAAAAGCAGCTGTGTCACCCTCGGGCCCCAAGGAGGGACGGGAGCATTGGCATCCTGAGCTCACTGTCCAGCGCCTCAGTTTCTGGCTCCCGGCCCAGCCAGACCCCGAGGGCAAAGGAGACATTGATGCCACCTACACTGACTTCCTCCCCGGGGCTGCACACAGCAGGTGCAAGAGGAGAGTGGGTCCCAGGCAAATGCAGCCCACACGCTGTACACTTGACCCCTCCACACTCTGCCCACTGGCCACCCGCCCCCCTAGAATAGAAGCCAGGGGAGGAGAGGGAGTCGGCTGGCCAGGTCCCCGCTGGGCCGCAGCACCTGCTGGCCACGGGCACTCGGAGTGTATCTGTGCAAAGACGGGAGAGGAGAAAGAAGAGAACCACTTGCCCAGTACTTAACAAAGGAGATAGCAGGACGAGCAGCACGTCATAGGCGGTGAGAACAGTCCGTAGCGGTGTCTGCGAAGGTAAGCCGGTTCCTATTTTGGCCATTCTGCCCAAAACAAAACATAACGACATCTTAAGGAGAGTATGGTGTGAGATTCATTGAAAAAATTATATTTATGCTTTGCTGGGAGTGAATAAAGGTTTTAGAAAGCAGACCGAAGAATTTTAAATTGGCTTTAAAAATACAAGAAATACATCTTTCTCCTAATTTTCAGACCTGTGGTCTAGGAATGAGGGGAGAGTGGCCAGGCTTATCAAAGAAACTCTGCTAAGCAGTGGAAAGATGTCAGCTGTGGGTTTCTTGGCCACGGCAGGTTTTGGAAACCAACATGGTCTGGATTTGATGACAGGTAATGACATTAACTAATTAGAAAACGGATCCCACTTGGAGCCGTGGAAGCTAGATCGGGAGGAGGATAATCATGCCCCTGACTGCAGGGCTGGGGAGCCAGCGGCTACGTTTCCTCCCTCGCAAAGCGTGACCAGATGCCTTTGGAGTCCGTGGTCTCAGAGGCTGGGAAGCTCCAGCTATGAGAGTCAGACCAGCATTCGGAATTGCAGCGCTCGGGGGTGGGTGGGCACCGCCAAGGGTGCTGAGGGGTGCCGCTCGGGTCCCCCTGGCTGGGGGTGAGCCGGTCCAGCCCGCCATCGGGATCTCCATCAAGGAAGTGCCTAGCCCTTGACCCACTCTCTCTTTCCCTAAAGCCAGAACCTGTACGCACTGCATACCATGCTGGTTGGGACATCCTGGGAAAGTTCCAACCCACTCGAGCCTCAGTTTCTTCTTCCACAAAGTAAAGTTGAAAATGTCAGTCCCATTTATCCCAGCAAGCTACTGTGAGAATCCAGTGAAGTCAAGTTTACTGTGCAGGTTATAAAATGCTTGAATATAAAAGTATTGCTGCTACGAAGCCAATGACAGGCCCAAGGTCCCCGGATATGAATACCTTGATGGTCAGAAACGGGGAGGCATTAAAATAAAGACACCAGCCACCTCCCAGTGGTCAATGAGGCCTCCCCCACTCCCCTCTCCCTCTTGCTCTCTGGTCCGGGAGGAAAGGGCATGCCCCACCCTTTCCTGGGACACAGAGCAGGGGCTGGGCCTTGGAAATGCCCCGGTCATTCCTCTCATGCCTTAGCCCCGATGTAGGACTTCAAAGGAAATAAATCCTAAATGTCAACAACATCTCTCAGCTATCTGGGAAATTACCTACCTCTACTTTCTCTCTCTTACCAAGACACTCACCCTCTGTTAAAGCCGTCCTTTGAGTCAAACCCCACTTTTCAGAAACCAAGCAATCACTTAATAAAGAAAAAACATTAAGGGATCCAGATTTCAATTAACTCCACCACTGATTTTTGTGAAATTCTGGGGAAGGCATTATTCTTTAGGTAAAGTGGGGGCAAAGAGCTCACAGATTAATGGAGGTTCTGCCGACAGTGGTGGGCGAGGACTGGCGTGTCTGCATCAGGCCTGTTCCCCAGGCGCTGCTGATGCAAAAACATTAGAAAAATGCCCTGGGAGAGACCTGCTGAGCCGCCCACACCCTGGAGAGTCTGTCACTCAGGGAGAGGGCCTTTGGTTAATACTGTTTTCTTGTACTTTTTCATTTTAATGTAATTTGTATATTTGGTGTTTTACACAACTGTGCATGTGATTTGCTTAACTGCTCAGTAAAAATGCATGCCCAGCCTTGTTTTTTGAAGCTGCAATTGTTTCACATTGTTGAAGACACACTGATCCTCACAAGGGATCACTGGGTTAGCGTGCGCGCACACATGCACGCGCACACACACTACACAAATGCAACAGCACAGCGGAAACCACTGACACAGATATAATGTGTAATGTGTTGTGCCATTAAATGTCTATTGCAGGAAAAGTCTCTGTGAAAATGGGTTTAAAACAACAGGTAGCCGAAACCAGTTTGGCTCAGTGGATAGAGCGTCGGCCTGCGGACTGAAGGGTCCCGGGTTCGATTCCGGTCAAGGGCATGTACCTTGGTTGGGGGCACATCCCCAGTAGGGGGTGTGCAGGAGGCAGCTGATCAATGTTTCTCTCTCATCGATGTTTCTAACTCTCTATCCCTCTCCCTTCCTCTGTAAAAAAATCAATAAAATATATTTAAAAAAAAAAAAAAAAAAAAACAGGTAGTTTAATCAGGTACATCCACAGACCCGTCTCTGTCCCCTGGAAGTGTGGTCTCGGCATATGAATGAAGGGAAGGAGCACCGGGGAACAGTCTTCTGTGCAAGAGAGGGAAACCAGCCGTCCCTGGGCGGGAGGGGGGTCCCCTACTGTGAGGACCACAAGGGGGAGAAGGATAACCATTGTCATCAGTAGGTAAACTGTTAGAAGTGAGCCAAGGAAATAAAGTGTAACTATAAATGATTCAATTAGGAGTTTTATTTGTAAAGGTTTAGTCCAACGCTACTTGACTTTCTGATGGGGAGTTTAACCCTCAATACAATTCAGCCACGTGCGGAAGGCCCTGCCGGGTGAGCAGAGGGTCCCGTGTAGGGGTCAGTGATAAGATTTCAAGGAAACACAAGCGTCCTCCCCTCAAACAAGACGCAAGAAGTAAGACCAGCACGGCCGGGCAGAGCTATAAAAGGGGACTGTTGCTCACTGCTCTTGGTAGAGGAAAGTGTCAGATCTGTGTCTGGTGCTGTAGCTCCTTCATAGAAACCTGCCCGCTGGCTCCTGGGAACAATAGGGCTGGTCTCCAGGCCGTGGTGTGTGTGTGGGTTGGGGAGCTCATACCCACACTGATCGCCGATCACTGATCCCTGATGGGTGCCAGCCCAGCCTTCCCGAGGCCTGTGCCCTCCACAGCGGCTCCTCCCACAGGCAATGCAGACCTACATGAAGCAACGTGCCCAAGGTTGCATGGCTATTAGGTGCTGGAGGGGCAGCAAAGCAGGCAGCCCACTCTGAGACCAGTACCTGCTGCTCAGGGACTAAATTTAACTGAGTAGAAAGTCAGAAAAGCGGTGGCTTTACCAAAGGCAGGGAATGATCTGGCGTAATTATCATCATCTCCAACATAAAACTGGTTGGCTCAGACCCCCACCACCTCAGCGCTGTTCAGCAGTCTCCCCAGGAGCACAGAGAGACAACACCCTCCCTGCCCACCCTCCCCAGATCTTCATCCCGAATCCACCCCCAGGGGGAAGGGGAGACCAGCCCTGGGACTGAGACGCACTTCACAGATTGTGGGAACAGGGGTCAGTCGCAGAGGACAGCTTTGAGATCCTGGAAATTGGCCACTGGCAGTGCCACCACCCCCCGCCACCCTGTGACCTTGTCCTGTGCAGGCCCCACCTGAGTGGATGGACAGGACTGCCTAAGGGCTTCCCCCATGCAACTGAGCCCTTAAGTCTTTCAAAGACTGCTTCTCTGTGTTCTAACCATCCTAATACAAATCTTGGTCCACAACTCAGGTAGATTAAAAATAAACATTTTTATAAGTCATTATAATTCCTATTTAAAAGCAGTCTTCAAGGGTGGCAGAAACTCAGTCTTGGGGTCTCACCTTCCCCTGAGTCACGACCAAGTTGTGGGATCTTTAGTTCTAAGACTTGTGTTTGATGTCACATTTCTACTCGTCAAGCTCTGAGATGTTACTCAGTCCCCCCACCTGGTTCCCAGACATCAGTTTGCCCTGGGCACGCTCTTGTCTCACCCCTGGAAACCTTCCCAGGTGTCCAGAGAACCAGGACAGCTCTCCCTCCACACGCACCTTCATGGCTATGAAATGTCCCCACAGACTCGTTCTCTAAATTCTTTCGCTGGGCCCTCGGGCCCTTCTGTCCCCCTAAGATCCAAAGCTACAGCAAATCAAAGCAAGATCCTGGTTAAGGCCTACACGTGGACAACCATCCCAGGAATCCAGCAGTGGAGGCTTGACCAAACACAGGTTTATCATGGGACACAACAGAAAGTCTGGCATGGCTCAGACATGCAGTCCTAGAACCAGGCTCTTCCTCTCTCCAGCCAGGCCACCGCTCAGCAGGGCAGCTGTCCCCACATCTGAACAAGAAGAAGCCAGAAATGAAAGTGGCTACAGCAGACCCCGGTCAGTGCTGGGGACATCGGCCCGCTCCAATGTGGAGGGTGGTCTGGAAAGTGAGCTGTAGCTTTCGAGCCCCCACTGCAGTTAGAAGAGGGGTAAAGAGGGGGTTGAGGGTGTCAGCTTAGGAAATCTTCCACAGCCAGGAGAAGGCTCATTTTTCACTGCCATTTCCTTCTCCCAAAATAGGCCCTGGCCTGGTGTTTGAATAAGGTAAAGGTGAAAAGAGAAGCTAAATGTAAAATATTGCATAATGTTTCATAAAATACTTACCACCCAGATTCAAGAACATATGGGTCTGGGTAGAGAGCCCAGAGAAGTTCAAATGCTATTGGTTCCTCCACATAAACCAGATTCAACAAAGCAGGCGCTGAAGGCTTCCGTTCATACCCCTACTCACAGGCTGCATGGCCTACACGTGGCCCAGGACACCCAGAGGGCACTTGGTGACCAGATGGGTCAAAGAAACAAGCAAACAAAAGCACGCCCATGTGTGTGAACTGTGGAGGCTGGGCCCGCATGTGTGATACTAGAAGACCCCGTTACCCAAGGAGAACCTACAGAGCTGAGCCACTGCTCCATCGGCCCTTCTGTAAAGGTCCCGGGCCCCGCCCCTCTCTTAGCTTCAAAAGCAGTCTGTCTGCCACCAGGTGGAGCAGGAAGTCAGCTGCCAGAGTCAGAACCTCAGGTCTGCCTCACAGCAACCTTGGGAAAGTGACTTTGAACCAATCCTTAACTTCTTCCCTGTAAAACAGTTCTTTATCTGAACGCTACTATCTACCTTGCGGAGTTGCTGTGATGAGGAGACACATGGATGCACGGTGCCCGTGCACACTGGCCCGTTCAGTCCACGGCAATAGCCCTTCTTCTTGTAGAAGTTCCTGGAGGCCTGGATTGGACCAGAGACAGAACCCAAATCCATGCTGCCGAGAGACAGCAGAGGGAGGGCCTGCCGGGAGGTCTCCAGCCGAAGAACTGGGTTTGGTTGTGGGTTGGCAGGTTGATGGCCATTTTGTGGAAGGAGGGCAGAGGTAGGGCAGGACGGCTAAGAGCCCATCTCAGTTGGCATGGCTGATGGGTACTACCCTGTAGGATTCACCAGCTGACCTCAATTATGAATAAAATTGGAGATCTGTGTGCCATGATGTGGGTTGGCGTTCTGATCTCTGCCATGTGGTAACACCACTTGCAAACCGATGAATTATTTGGGGGCTCTGAAGGCACCTTGGGTATTAACATACACTCCGCTGTACCCCAGGGTAAGGAGAGGGCACTTTCATCAACATTGTGTGTAGTACAACTAAAAATGATACACTTGCCAAAACTTTAAAATAAATAAAAATACCCTCTGGCTACATAATGATATAACAGCCAAGGAGTCCAGGCTGCCGTGGGCTTGAGCAGACGGGGCCTGGGGATCGGTGCAGCTTTGTGTCCCCACGAGCGGGTGGGACACACCAGTCACAAGGACAAATGCCTCACAAGGCTAGTGTTGAGAAAATGGGGAGTGCCTGTCCTGATAAGGAAGAAAGGATAAAGATTGTCTTTGGATATTTCGAGAGAGCATTCATGTGTAAGCATGAGCCTGATTTCATGTGCAGGAAGCATGGTCCCCGTGACGGCAGACGTGCCAGCTCCTGCCTCTGAGAGAGATGCACACCCTGAGCCATGCTGAGCCTGAAGCTCAGTGTCCCAGATGGGGCGGGTGCCGGCTGAGGAAATCCCATCGTCCCTGTCTCGCTGGGTTGTGAGAAGGACCAAGGGGACCATGGTTTCAGACCCCCTCATATGCCACCTCTCAGAGGGGGCTTGGCCACACTGCTCAGGACTGTCACCTCCTTGTTTCACCTCAGTGTCTGCACAACAGACTTCATAGGGCACAGCCAATGCAGCCTGTTCCCGTGTCCAGCAACACTCAGGGCCAACCACACGCAGTGGCGGTTAGAGGGAAAGGGAAGGGTGTCCATGTCCCATGAGGAAATCCATAGGCTAATCACAGGTTGGAACTGGCAAATGAATTCTTTTCCCTTCCTTCCTCTCCCTCCCCAATCAGTCTATCTTGAGACCTAATAGTTCATGCTGAGAGGATGGTCTCTGTGTAGTTTCTTGTGTAACAAATTGCCACAAATGTGGGGGCTTAAACACAGAAATGCGTTATCCACAGCTCTGGAGGCCAGAGTCCGCAATCAGTACTGCAGGCCCTCGGCAAGGTGCGGGGGTTGGGGGGTACTCCCCTGGAGCTCTGGGGGCCCTTCCTCAGCTCCTGCAGCTCCTGGTGACTGCTGACCTTCCTGGGCTTGTGACTACACCTCTCCAACCACTGCCTCTGCCTCTTTATAAAGACACTTATGCCCGGCCAGTGTGTCTCAACAGTTGGGCATCGACCTATGAACCAGGAGGTCACGGTTCAATTCCAGGTCAGGGCACATGCCTAGGTTGTGGGCTCGATCCCCAGTGTGAGATATTCAGGAGGCAGCTGATCAATGATTCTCTCTCATCATTGATGTTTCTATCTCTCTCCCTCTCCCTTCCTCTCTGAAATGGGGTTTAGGACCTACACAGATAATCCAAGCTAATCACTGCATCTCAAAACCCTAATCACATCTGCAAAGACTTTGGCATATAAGGGAATGGTCACAGGTTCGAGGAACTAGGATGCACACATTTCTTCACAGGCCAATAGTCAATCCAGAGGATTGAGCGAGCTGTTCCACCTCCTGTCAAGTTGGGACCACACCGTCACACAGCCTTGTCTTGCTCCTGTTACCTCTGCCTCACTCCCCTTCCTCCAACTCCCCAACTCTTGGTGTGAACTCTCTGCTGATGAGACAGCCATGAAGTTTCCCTCAAGCTTCTCCTTTCTGGAGAACCCCACGTAACATATGTAAACTATTAAGAACATTGCACACAGTAACAGTAGATAGTAGCAGTGTTACAATAGCAGTTCCTACAGTGTTCAGAGCATTGCTGAATCACTTAAAAATATACACTGAGGCAATGGAGGTCATCTATTTCACTATTTCAGTGGAATTTTACACCATGTTGAAAATTTTATTTCCCTTCTACAAAACATTTGCAGCATGGTGACACTTTCCAGTAGAATACCTGCTAAAGATTGGAATTAGTAAAAGAAGGATTTTCCCACAGTAAATGGAAGAATATTCACTCTATTAGAGAAAAGTTAAATAAATGAGTTAATGCTTACAAATTTCTTACAGAAGAAAAGTTACCTGCACCACACTAAGTCCTGCCATGAATATACTTTCTGTGAGCTGAAAAAATTACATTTCTTAAAACAGTAGCGTCCTGGTCCTGGCATATCTGAGAAGTAGCACAGCTTTGTGGATAAATTGCAGGTTCAGATGACGCCACCCAGATGACTGTGCCCAACTTAGGTGGGGGAAAGAGGAGAATAAAGCAAGATTTTTTACTGTAGCCTCTCAGAGGTCTTTGCAGGTGACAATTGTAAAATTGAAGATTCTGGAAGGTTGTTTTTTTATGGGGCAACTTCACTGGCACCTTTGTCTCAGAAAATCACATGACTTAGATTTCCAGATAAACCTGAAGAGAACCAGCAGCCAATGACATTGAATATAAGAAAATAGTGGCGCCGAAACCGGTTTGGCTCAGTGGATAGAGCGTCGGCCTGCGGACTGAAGGGTCCCGGGTTTGATTCCGGTCAAGGGCATGTACCTTGGTTGTGGGCACATCCCCAGTGGGAGGTGTGCAGGAGGCAGCTGATCGATGTTTCTCTCTCACCAATGTTTCTGGCTCTCTATTCCTCTCCCTTCCTCTCTGTAAAATATCAATAAAATATATTTTAAAAAAAAACATTTTTTAAAAAAAAGAAAAAGAAAATAGTGGCAAACTTCACCGTTAAAAGGGAAAGTACCAAAAACAGTGAAAAACTGAAGAGTTTCAGCTCTCCTACCATGAGAAGGCAAATTCAGTATTCAAGAAAACTCACTGAACAAATACGGCCTGAACGGAGATTGTAATGAACAGTATGGTGAAGCAAGTTCACATCTGGCTTCTTTAAGATTTGTCATTTAATTGGGTAATTCCTATCTGAAATTTTTTTCTGAAAGAATTCCCTTGGACTCTATGCACAAAAATCTTAACTTTCAAATTTCCCAAACCTTGATTAATTATTGGGAATCTGCTATCAACATTCCAGTGTCTCTCCTTCTCTTTCCTTTCATGGTATGTACACATACAGATGGGTGCGCGCGCGCACACACACACACACACACACACACACACACACACACAACACGCTACCTAAAACATGTCAAGCAACATTTTGTTGAGTGGCAGGATTGCTCTCCCCTTCCCATCCCACCTACTCTCTCTTGCTTCATTTCACAAACAATGGCCAACTCCTTGAGCAGCATGGGAGAAATCAAGAGGAAAATCTATATATTTCTAGATGATTCCAGCCAGAGGGCTTCAAGAACGAAATTGTTCTAAGAGCCTTCCAACTTGTCTTTACATCGTTATCAGACTCCCTGGAAAATTGAGCTCTTTTTCCAGTTCATAGCAGGCTCTTAAATAATGTTGAATGGTGAGTGAATGAATGGATAAGTGAACTAAAGAGCTGAGCATTTCTGAAACCATGGGAAGAAGCATGATGCAGAGAAGCATGTAGTATACTGGAAGAGCAGTCACTAAAACCAGGAGACCTAGCTTTCAATCTTATGTTGACTTACTATTTAATCTTGGATAGGCTATCTGAGTCTCATTTTTCACATGCCAAGTAGAACTTATTCTAATGTTTTCTAGATATTCTCTATACCACAAATGTAGCACCTTATGGTTTAGAAAATATTTGAGCTCACATTCTCTCACTTGACCTTCCCAACCACCAACCAACTGGTGGCAAAGGGTGCCCATCTTTTAGTCTGGAAGCAGAGGTCCACAATGTTGACTTTGAATAGTCAATAGTTAATAAGGATGCACTTCAGGTGAGAAGTTCTGGCCATGTCCACACCTTCTCCTCCAGGAAACAGACAAAGCAAGAGCCCAGCCTTGATCAATTACTTGCCACTGAGACCATAACAGCAGAACCTTTTCTCAAACCATGACTTCTTGCCTCAAATCCTTCTTACATACTTCCAACCCTTCTCACTTACTGCTATCTGTGCACCTGCACATTACCAAAGCCCCCATCAAATGAGGGCCACTGTAAAAATCCCTGCAACTAGATGCTCAGCATGGCCCAGGCACTTAGTACCCTCTGAACTGTGGACCACATCGGGAGTCAGCAAGCATTTTCTGTACAGTGCCAGAGAGGAAACCTTGTAGGCTCTGCAGGCCACGGGGTCTCTGTCACTACTGCACAAATGCCCAAGTAGACAATACACAAACAAATGGGGCAGCTGCGTTCCAATAAATCTTTATTTACAAAAGCTGGCAGCAGGTTAGATTTAGCCTGTGGGCCTTTGTTTGCCAAACCCTTGGGCTGCAACAACTCTGAGAAAAGTCTTGAAGTCAAAAACATTATTTTAACACTTCCTTTTAGAGGCAGGGTCTTAACAACTCTTCATTAACACATCTACCCAGGCATGGTTATCCCTCTTCCTCCACCGTCCTCTGATTAAGACACCCCCCACCCCCAGCAGAGGGAACCTGGAGCGTTTCCCCTCAACTGCAACTCTTCTGAAAGACAAAGCAGGGCAGAGATTGAGCTGGACCCCAGGTCTTTGTGCCATACCCAACTAGCAAGGGCCCTCTTCCAATCGCACAGAGTTTTCTGCAAACTTAATAAAGAGAATAGGACTCTTCTTTCACTCAATAGTTTTCTAGTGGGGCCTGAGGGCCAGCTCCACTGAAGGCCTTCCTGAAACGCCGGCTCAAAGGAGACAATGTGCTTGGCACCACGGGACCTTCTGCATGTACAGCTACACGACCACTTTTCATTTTGTTTCTCAAGCACCCATGGCACCCATCCATGCATTAGGCTAATAAC
Source organism: Plecotus auritus (assembly GCF_963455305.1). NCBI lineage: Eukaryota > Metazoa > Chordata > Mammalia > Chiroptera > Vespertilionidae > Plecotus > Plecotus auritus. Next base: position 106,422,255 of record NC_137782.1, read on the forward strand.
TGCATGAATCTAGTTAAAAGAAACTAAGCAATTATTTTAATTAGAAGAGAACAAAAATAATGCTCCTGGATTCTGTTTTAAGGGGCAAGAAGGAAGTAGCCAGGGCTCAAAAAGATCCCACAAAATATTTTTGTGAAAGGAAAAATAATTAAGGCCAAATTTAGAATGTACTTGCAATAAATGGTCCAAATAAAATGAATGGCACCACTGTGCAACTAAAACCATTCATATGTAAGAGCCCAGAAACTCCATTTTTATGTGATACCATTCTGACAGTATAGCCTATTTTACAATGTGCAAGTGAATGTCTAGTAGAGACTTTAATGATCTTCCTGAATCTCTCACACAATTTCTTACAGAGCTTCTGTGTAAACTCTTTTATTAATCACAGAAAAGAAGGATATCAGTCAATTTGCCTTTTAAATAGAATTATTTTTTCATTTAAATTTTAGAATAAATTGTTCAGATGTGTTTCTCTGGAAGAATCCATCTTTGTAGAAAAGCCTTGTTACTCATCTATTCTACAAAAAGCAGATTCCACCATAGAGACTTTCAATCACCTGAACTGGGTTTAGACACATAGGAAGAGATTGTATCTGCTGACTGTCCATAGCCTTTGCCTTCCTGCCTCGCTCTGGTCATGCATGACATTTTGGCCATTTTATGTCATCTCAAGCTTTCAAAAAGAGATGGAGTGAAATTCAAACTAGTCAACTAGTCTGTGTTGTGCCTTCTGTTTGAATTTGTAAGTGTCTTTTAGCATCTGTTGTCCACCAGCACACAGCAAGTTATGGACACTCCTGGATGACTACAGCCTAGGACCTTCACTGCAAGGAGTTCACAGTCTGATCACAGAGACAGAGGCATGGGCAGAAAGGATACCACACAGCCCAGGGATCTGGCCTGAGCTGATCGTTAAAGAATGGATTATCCAGGAGAAAGACATGGGCAGTCTGTTCCAGGGAGAAAGAGCAGCATACACAAAAGCTGGGACCCCAATAATCCCAGGTGATACGAAAACTGTGAGCAGATGGAGCTGCTGGGTGGTGAAGCTGAAGGTTGGAGCAGGGCAGAGAACAGGCTGGAGTGGGAAACAGGAGTGGGAAGCAGGAGCCAGATGGCCAAGAACTTGGGTGCCACATTCATGAGCCTTGGCTGCATCTTGTAAAGCAATGCAGAGCCACCAAACAGTTTTCCACAGGGACTAAGGGGCAGTTTTCCATTTTGAGTACTTGGAATGCTGAGAAGAGGAAGAAATGGAGACTCAGTGTCCCACACATGCCACAGCCCAGGCAAGAGGTGAAATAGGAATGGAGAGATAGGGTGAGGTATGAGATTACAGTGTTGAAGGAGATTTTTATAAACCTCTGTGGAACAGTGAATGAATTGGTCAAAAGTAGAAAATTAAATTGTCTTTGGAGATTCTCACTGGGGAGGAAGTATTTTAACTGAATGCTTGTCATATGTCCACAAAGCTCCCCCACTTCCAAGTTCTCCTTAAACCCCGGTTGGCCTTGATCATGGGTTCCGGGATTGACATGCAGCAGAAATCTCAGCTGGGGCCCACGAGCAGACTGCTGCATGCCATGTGAAAACTCCTAGAAGAGAGTCCAACTTGTACTGACTTTCCCTTGCAAAACTCACACAGAAACAGTTTCCTGCCATATGTCTAAGTTAAAATAAACAGAAGCTTGGAACAGAAGAAATATGGTGAATACTGACTGTGAGGGTTAATTTTCTGTCAACTTGACTGGGATCGGTGATGCCCGGGTAGCTGGTAAGCATTATTCCTGGTGTGTGGGAGGGTGCTCTGGAGGACACTGGCAGTTAAGTTGGTGGACTGAGTGAAGAAGATGGCCTCCCCAACGTGCTGGGCATCATGACATCCAGTGAAGACCTGGACAGATCAGAAAGGCTGAGAAAGTGTGCATTTCTCTCTTTGCTTAAGCGGGATATTCATTTTCTCCTGCCCTTGAACATCAAATCTTCTGGTTCTTGGGCCCTCAGAATCGAACCAGGACTTATTCTATCTCCCCCACTGCACAGTCTGATCACACCCTTCCCCCAGCCCGCTATCCTCAGGCCTTCAGACTTGCACTCACACAACCAGCATCCCTAGTTCTCTAGCCTGCAGACAGCATATCATGGGACTCCCGCCTCTGTAATTGTGCTAACCAACTCCTGCAATAAGTCTCCTCATATCTATATCTACCCTATTGGTTCTGTTTCTCTGGAGAACCCTGACTAATATACTTAAGACAAGTTATATATATATTTAATTACCATATTTACATTAACTCATTTATGTTTTTGCTTTTAAAGAATATAAAAAGCCCTAATCAGTTTGGCTCAGTGGATAGAGCATTGGCCCATGGACTGAAAGGTCCCAGGTTCGATTCCAGTCAAAGGCATGTACCCTGGTTGCAGGCACATCCCCAGTAGGAGGTGTGCAGGAGGCAACTGATCAATGTTTCTCTCTCATCAATGTTTCTAACTCTCTATCTCTCTCCCTTCCTCTCTGTAAAAAAAATCAATAAAATATTTTTTTTTAAAAAAAGGAATATAAAGAAGATACATCTCTACTGATTTTATGAGCCAGCTAAACCTTCATAACTCACCTAACAGGGACATAACACTAAAGGGAAATTACAGGTAAATTTCATTCATACGTGTGTTGTAAATATTATCAAAACATTCAACAATACATTCAGTAAATAATACATCATACCCAAGTTGGGTTTAGTCCAGAAATTCAAGATTGGGCTAACGCCCTAGCTGGTTTGGCTCAGTGGATAGAGCCTCGGCCTGAGGACTGAAGGGTCCCAGGTTCGATTCCGGTCAAGGGCACATGCCTAGGTTGCGTTCTTAATCCCCAGTGGGGTGCATGCAGGAGGCAGCTGATCAATGATTCTCTCATCATTGATGTTTCTGACTCTCTCTCCCTCCCCCTTCCCCTCTGAAATCTATAAAAAATATGTATTTAAAAAAAGATTGGTTTAGCATTCAAAAACCTATTGAATAATTCACCACACTAACAGAATAAGGGAGGAAAGTCATATGATCATTCTACAAATAAGTGAGTACTTAACTTATGACAAAAGTCTCACTTCAGAACACTGGGGAAAGGAAGTCTTTTCCATTAATGGTATAGGGTAAATGGATATCTTGGGAGGAGAAAACTTGATCCCAACCTCACATCATATACAAAATCAATGTCATTGGATTATAGATATAGTCTATAAGTAAATACAATGTAACCTATAAGTAATCTATAGATGTAAATGGAAGAGAAGAAACGATAAAGCTTCCAGAAGATAATATAAGAGGATATTTCCATGGCCACAAAGTTCTCCTAAAAAGGACATAGAAAGCACTGCCTATAAAGAAAAATTGGAAAATTAGATGACATTAAAATTTAAAATATTCTGTTCATCCAAAGATACCATAAAGAGTGAAAAGTCAAGCTCAGGGTGATATATGACCCTTGCAATAAATATATCTAAAAAAAGGATTATATCCAGACTATAGGCCCAGTGCAAGAAATTCGTGCACTAGGAGGGGTGTCCCTCAGCCAAGCCTGCACCCCCTCCAATCTGGGACCCCTAGTGGGATGTCTGACTGCCGGTTTAGGCCCGAACTCTAACATCCTTTTGGGTGTCTTATGGTGGAAAATAAGTAGGATTTCTACTCTAAAGGAGAGTCTATTTGGGGGAAGGATTCATTAGATTATTGACTGTAGAGGATCATAGAAACTAATGTTTCTTGTGTGTCCCTTGTGTGCCAGACATTTAAATTTCCCTCTTTGAATCCTCATTTCATTCCTGCTTCTGCCTGCCAGCCTGATCGCCCCCTAACCGCTCCCCTGCTGGCCTGATTGCCCCCAACTGCCCTCCCCTGCAGGCCTGGTCACCCCCAACTGCCTTCCCCTGCAGGCCTGGTTGCCCCCAACTGCCCTCCCCTGCAGGCCTGGTCGCCCCCAACAGCCCTCCCCTGCAGGCCTGGTTGGCGCCAACTGCCCTCCCCTGCCGGCCCGGTCACTCCTAACTGCCTTCCCCTGCTGGCCTGATCATACACAACTGCCCTCCCCTGTCGGCCATCTTGTAGTGGCCATCTTGTGACCACATGGGTGTGGCATCTTATGTGAGGGCATGATGGTCAATTTGCATATTACCTCTTTATTATATAGGATTATGTAAATATCTCCTACAAATCAGTAAGATGAATAATACAATAGAAAAATTAACAAGACACTTGAAAAGCCCATTCACAGAATAGCCAAATGCCCAATATACATGCAAAGATGCTCAACTTATTAATAACCTGGAAGTCAAATTAAACCCACAATGAGATTCAACTCCAAACCACCAGAAAGACCAAAATAAAAAAGACTGAGAACACCAGATGTCAGCAAGGATGTAGAGCAGCCTGCCTTCCACCCACTGCTGATGGGAGTGGAATGGACACAACTTCTTTGGAAAGCTATTTGACACTATTACAGCTGAGCACACCCACACAGTGCAACTCAGTGAGCTCTCCTGCAGTCAGCAAGACCAACAGAAATGCAGGCACACGCCCACCAAAGGCGTGTGGGGAGTTGACCACTGCACTATCTAAACAGCCTAGAGCTGAAAACAACCCAAATGCCCATCCAGGGTGAAATAGGTAAGCTGTGGTACATTATTGACACAGTGGAAGGAAAACATACTATCATCACACCCAACACCATAGGTACAACTCAAGCATAATGTTGACAGACTCAAACCAGACAAAAGAGCACCCACCTTAGGACTCCATTTATAAGCAGCTCCAAAACAGCACAAAGCTATGGCGTCAGAAATCAGGACAGTGATTATCTCAGAAGGGGAGGCCATCCCAGCCACGGAGTGCTGGCTCAGTTCTCCTTGCCCGGGTGGTTGCAGGATATGTTAGCTCTAGGGAAGGCATCAAGTCCAGGCTTCTGCTCTTCGTAATCCTGGAGCCCCAGTAACGCTTGAAAACAAGTTTCAAATGTTGATTTCTATTTCTTACGGGAAGTAAATGGAGGGGCTTGCACAAAACATACCACAGAAGATCTTCATGAAAATCAGTTAGTGGTTGTTTCCTGTGCTCAGCTGGCTCCCTGGATGTCGCCCATAGAGCAGAAGAGAAGAAGAACCACATAGGACGGCAGGTAGGCTGCGCTAAGAGGCTGCCCTCCTCTGGGGTGAAAATGAATGTCACTGGCCCCCTTTGCAGTTTAGCTGAGAGGTGATTAATGTGTGAGGAGAAAAAAAGAAAAGTTAAAGGCCCAATGTATGAAATAATGACAACGATGAAGGGCCTTGCCTTATTACATAAAGAAGGATTAAAGATAAATTTAGACTGGCTACAAGGAAATGCTGTCTTATGAAATGTATAATTAACATGTAGCCAATGGTTTAGTAAAATCCAACTCCACCCTCAAAAAAAAGCTACTTATAGTATTTACAGTAGCCAAATAGGCATCTTTAGTTACACGGACCAATATTGTCTTACAAAGGCTCCCCGGCCTCCAGGGCAGACCATGGCTGGCTGGGGCCAGGAAGGAAGGCTCACTTTGGTGTAGCGTTTCACAGCTCTGTTACCTAATATTGGCCCATCCGAGGGGCTTCGCAGCGTCTGCACCTCTGCCCAGCACCTGGCCTGGGGGTGCAGAGGCTGCACTGAAACGGGCTCTTGTTTTACTTCTGGGTGGTAACACCTGTAGGCCTGTATTCAGGCAACACCTTGTGTTTCTGAAAGGAAACACAATGAATATCGTCAAAATTGTTCCTCACACAACTGTTTTTGCATCAACAACCCAGAAATATATGGGTGGTCTCAATATATGTGTGAAATAAACAGAGCAGGTATGCCTACACTGATGTAATTCCAAAATCAGCTCTATCATTTAGCAGCTTGAATTTCAACTGGCACATTTTTAGGAATGAAAAACACCGAGATCATTCATCAAAGTGATTGTCCTATGCACTTGTGTACCTTACATAATTTATTTTTAGGGCTTTTTATTTCAAAGAAATACTAGCTAATGACACCTCAGACTTCAGACATTTTTCTGATCGCTAACCGCGTTCCCTCAGGGACGGAGTTGTGAATAAGTGGGGTTTTTAAAAGATCATTAACAGATATTACAAACCAATTCAAATTGAGCATATTCTTTGCAAATTACTTTAACTTTTAAAGCCACTGGCGGGGGGGTGGGGGGGGTGGGGGGGGGAGACAGTGAGTGATATAATTTACTTAACCTGTCTACAAATTGCAGATTTGTGCTCCATCGGCGATTGCACTTCCAACCAAAAATATCTACAACTATCTCTAATAGAGATATTTTTCAAAATGATCACACTCAACGAGTGATATTTCAAAGGATAGTAATGTTTACTTTTTATTTAGCAAGTTACCCTGGAATTGAGAATGTTTGTTTTACTGACATGTTTAAAGTAAAAACAGAGCCTGCATTGTCCACATCTGCTGCTTAATTAAACTCCCAGGCAATTAGCAGGCTCATCACTTCCCCAGCGAATGGATGGTGGAGCTTGGGAGGTAGTTTGTGGGGTTTCTTTGGGGAGAGTCTTTTATTTAATAATAAAACCATACTTTCTGGGCTAAAGACTAATATTTGGGGTGAGAAGCACCACTATTCCCCCATGTACATCAGGCCTGACTCTTACTTGCATCAAACCCTGTTGTGTACGTTTTCCATTCAAAGAGCTCCCGTGGACTTCAAAGGGAGTCGCCTACAAAGCCAGCTGTGTGGGAGTCCGAAAGGCTCCAGAACAGGCCCAGGCCGGGAGGAACCAGGCTAGGACAGGCTCATGCCAGAGCCCCCAAACCAGGCCACAAACCCACCGGCTCCCCTGCCTCTGCCACCCCACAGTGCGCGGAGATGTCCCCGGCTGGCCCAGCACCGCACTGGCTTCTCAGACTACGACTTATAAATATTTGATGAGTGGTGTTCTATTTATAAGAAAGTATGTTAATAAGAATATTCTTTGAAATTGGAGTCCAATGCAGGCTTTAAAAAGGCTCATTGTTTGAGGCACTACAGGTTTCCTTTTTTCCCTTTTAAAGTGCAAAGTCAACTTACCACAAACCAAACAAAGGGCTCTAACATCCTTTTGGGTGTCCCATGGTGAAAAATGAGTAGGATTCTACTCTAAAGGGGATGCTATTTTGGGGAAGGATTCATTAGATTATTGACTGTAGAGGATCATAGAAACTAATGTTTCTTATGTGCCCCTTGTGTGCCATTTAAATTCCCCTCTTTGAATCCTCACCAACACACCATGAGCCTGCCTCTGTACCACCCTATTTTAAAGATGGAGAAACAGGCCTCAGAGCGATCACGCCAAGTGTCTATTCCAAAGTCCCACATCAGTAAGTGTAGAGCTGATCCAGAACCCACATGTACCCAACCCCAAGCCCATGTCTGTTTCTCTCTCTCACACTAACTCCCAGTTGTTTGCCAATTTCAAGTGTCCAGTTCACATCTGGCAGCAGCTGCCATTTTTCTGAAGAGCGAGGACTCAAAGATGATGGGTTCCTTCCAATCAAGCTCAGACAGGGAATACTGTATTCCACATGCTGATGATTAAGTTGCAAAGGAATGGTTTTGCCCCAAGAGCTCCCTGTGGAATTCGGAGAGGAAACACAGATCTACACAAGCAAGTCCCAAATGCTAACACGGCTCTCTGAACCTCAGAAAACAAAGGTGATTCTAGTGACCACAGTAGACTCCTTGGACGCAAGTTCAAGGAAGAGGGGGAGAACAGGCAAGGGATCCAGATGACAAAGGACCCAAATGCTAATCTACAGAGAGGTGACACCTGCAAAATCCTCACTGCTCCACATCATTAATTGTTGGAATGGGAGGAGAAAGATGGACCTTCCACTGATCACCTCGGGCTCCTCAAGACTTGGGAGCCTCATAAGGTGTGGGATGCGGCTATTCGGGGCCATAGAGTGAGATCAGCAGGCCTGTTCCCTGTCTCCCTGGTGCACAGACCCTGGCCAGGGGCTCCTTCCTGCTCCACAACGCCTGTAGCAGGAGCCCCTGAGGCCGAGGAGCCACGCAGCTCTCTGTGCTCACAGCTCACCGGGACAGAGGGCCTGCTCCTGGGACTGCTCCCGGGGATGCCAGGTCTTCCCACTTCTCTGTCATCCATAGCAGGGAGACAGTGGGGGTGCTGCCAGCTCAGCCTGGCGTGCTGGGTGATGCCAAAGGTGAGACGTGACCATGTGTAAAAGCACTTCCCGTGACCCCTGCTGCAGGCCGTCTCATTAACCTTTGCTGTGACCCCAGGCACGGTGCTCAGCGTCAGACTTGTGACTGTGTCCTCATGATTGTGACACGGTCTTTCGGAGAAAATTCACCTACATGAAGGATGTTTTGTGACAGAAGTCAAAACCAAAGTTTAAAAAGCAAATAAGATGTTTTCTGAGCATGGAACATCACCTTCCAAAATAGACTTTGCACTCACTCAGCAAAGCTTGACACACACTGAGTTGCGGCTCAGGCTCCACCGTCTGATGCTGGCTTTCTGAGCACATGTTACTGGCCTTCACATGTAGGGCAACAGCGAACTCCTCAATATGAACCACGCCGAGGCCAGGCATGCCCCGATGCCTGCTGGCCTCTTGGACCACGTCCTGACCAGCTCCCCACCGCACAGCTCTGCAAACGCTCCTGGGAGAGTCCGAGCTGGAGTCGGCCGCGGAGTCTCCCTCCCGGGCCTGGGTGTTCACCGATGGCCCCAGCTCTTCCTTCCTGGTTTGGTTCACAGGTCCTCTAGCAGGCTCCTACCCCTGCCTCCGCCTTCCACATCACCATGACGCTCCCCTCCCCAGCTCAGCTGTGGGTGACCCCTCCCTTGGTACCCAAGCCCAGCACAGGCCTGGCAGGAGGAGGACACAGAAACCACGTTGCCTAACACAGCTTCACCTGCTGTAAAAGAACACAAACCCAGTCAGATACTCTGCTGTAGCCCTTGAACCGGAGGAGGGAGTTCTCACTTTTCCTCCCCCACTACCCCCCCACCCCCACGCCAGCTCCAATGCTTTCTGGCATTAGTCCAGTCTCCCCCCACCACCACCCCTACCCCCACAAGGTGCGGAGCACCTGACCTGGAGGGAAGACCTGCATGCACTCCTGACCTGGTAAACATCCTGCCTGCTGCCAGGGTCCTGCTGCCACGGAGGCACTGCTTTCCCTGTTTGTAAGTGTGCAGTGGGTGGTGATGGCGGGTGCCCTGTGAACACATGAGTGACTCTCACATGCTTCCTGGGGCCTCTGTCTGAGCTGGGGCCCCAGTGACAGCCCAGAACTTCAGCGCCTGCGGCTGAGCCATCCCACCCACGCTGCAGCCACACACACCACGTGGACATCTTTGTTAGTCTTAAATATTGGATCCTTTTCAAATTAGAGAAGTAATATATACTAGTTGTAACAAGCAAAACACTTAAAAATGTGAACAAAAGCAAAGATTATTCTTTCTCCCCCTGTCCCACCTCATTGCCATGCCTGTATTCATGTTACTTATGTAATTACTAGTGACCCTGTGCACGGATTCATGCAAATTGAAAGGAAACCGGAAGTCCGTGTGCCCAGGGAGTTTCCACATCCCCTGAGCCACCGGGAAGTCGTATGGAGAGTCTGACCTCCTCCCCGCAGCTTCCTGAAAAAATACTTCCAAATGTCCCTTCTGCCGGCCGGGAGGTCCCCAGTGGACACTTTGGGCCATGCTGGATGCTTTCCACCACTCGGAGTTGGATAAGAGACACTGGGAGCTGAACAATACAAAGTTGGGGATCTTGGGAGGCAGGGGTGCTCTGTTGCCCACGCTCCCACCCTTCAGATTCATCTTTGACTTTTACCCCCATTGTCAGTCACCACCTTGTGGCCATTGTCATTTGCTGCCTTCCTCTGTAGCTCTGGAGCAATTGGTAAGGGATGAAATTTGATCTCAATGCCCTAGGCAGAGTTCCAGGAGCCCAGCGGTGATATCAGGCTCATCCTGGTTACTCCAAGTATCTGTGCTTCAACTGTTCTCTGGAGATTGTAACTGCAGGCTTATGGGGTACAAGGGATGTAGCAGTGCATTAAACTGCAGGCAGCCAGGAATGAGCCCAAGCCGGGGCCGGGCACTGCACTGCTCTTGCTCACCCCAGCCCCACTGCACCTGCCACTGCCCGCCACTGCTCGGTAGAGCTGCTGCAGAGGCAGGAGAGACTCATGCCGCTGCAGCTGTGCTCCCCAACTGTGAGCCCAACTTCCAGCAGAGTGGCGCTCCAGCTGAGGGAGTGCACTAACCATCAGGGAATAGCTCCTGCATTGAGCATCTGCCCCCTGATGGTCAGTGCGTGTCATAGCAACTGGTCAACCAGTCATTCCAGTTGTTCCGGTCATTCGGTCGTAATGGTTGCTTAGGCTTTTATATATATACTAGAGGCCCAGTGCACGAAATTCATACACGGGGGGGGGGGGGAGGTGTCCCTCAGCCCAGCCTGCACCCTCTCCAATCTGGGACCCCTCGAGGGATGTCCGACTGCCCATTTAGCCCGGTGGGATCGGGCCTAAACAGGGAGTCGGACATCACTCAGAATCCAGGACTGCTGGTTCCCAACTGCTCACCTGCCTGCCTTCCTGATTGCCCCTAACTGCTTCTGCCTGCCATCCTGATTACCCCCTAACCACTCCCCTGCCAGCCTGATTGACGCCTAACTGCTCCCCTGCCAGCCTGTTTGCCCCTAACTGCCCTCTCCTGCAGGCCTGGTCACCCCTAACTGCCCTCCCCTGCAGGCCTGGTCCCCCCCAACTGCTCTCCCCTGCAGGCCTGGTCACTGCTAACTGCCCTCCCCTGCAGGCCTGGTCCCCCCAACTGCTCTCCCCTGCAGGCCTGGGTCCCCCCCCAACTGCCCTCCCCTGCAGTCCTGATCACTGCTAACTGCCCTCCCCTGCAGGCCTGGTCACCCCCAACTTCCCTCCTCTGCCAGCTTGGTCACCCCTAACTGCCCTCCCCTGTAGGCTTGATCACCCCCAACTGCTCTCCCTTGTAGGCCTGGTCCCTCCCAACTGCCCTCCCCTGCTGGCCATCTTATGGTGGCCATCTTGTGTCCACATGGGGGCAGGATCTTTGACCACATAGGGGCAGCCATCTTGTGTGTTGGAGTGATGGTCAATCTGCATATTACTCTTTTATTAGATAGGATAAAGGCCTGGTGCATGGGTGGGGGCCAGCTGGTTTGCCCTGAAGGGTGTCCTGGATCAGGGTGGGGGTTCCCTTGGGGCATGGGGCGGCCTGGGAGAGGAGACTGTGGTGGTTTGCTGGCCAGCCACGCCCCCTGGCAACCCAAGCAGAGGCCCTGGTATTTGGGGTTTATTTATCTTCTACAATTGAAACTTTGTAGCCTGGAGCAGAGCCAAGCCTTCTGCTTGCTCCGTGGCAGCAGCCATTTCTGTTGGGATTTATGTATCTTCTATAATTGAAACTTTGTAGCCTTAAGCAGAGGCCTGGGCAGGCCAGGGTGTGCGGAAAGCTTGGCTTCCTCCATCGCCGGGGGCAACCCTAGCCTCCTGATCTTTCCAGCTCCATGGCTGCTGCCGTTTCTTTTTGGATTTATGTATCTTCTATCATTGAAACTTTGTAGCCTTGAGTGGAGGCCTAGGCCGGCAAGGGCAGGCGGAAAGCTTGGCTTCCTCCATTGCCGGGGAAACCCAAGCCTCCCTCCTGCTCTCTGTGGCCGTAGCCATCTTGGTTGGGTTTATTTGCATATTCGCTCCTGATTGGCTGGTGGGTGTGGCTGGTGGGCGTGGCTGGTGGGTGTAGCAGAGTGATGGTTAATTTGCATATTACTCTTCTATTAGATAGGATACGAGAGGCCCAGTGCACAAAATTCGTGCACTGGGGGGAGGTCCTTCAGCCCGGCCTGTGCCCTCTCGCAGTCTGGGACCCCCATGATCGATCGCCCCATAGAGGGAGGCTCCACCCACCCACCGCAGTGCTGACGGCCAGGTATCCTGGACCTCCCTTTGTGGGGCAATCAATCGTGGGGCTCCACAATCAATTGCCCCAAAGAGGTAGGGCCCACCCACCTGGCAGGGGCTCCACAATGAATCACCCCAAAGAAATAGGCCCTGCCCACCCGGCTGGGGCTCTGCGATGGATCAACCCTACAGAGGGAGGCCCCACCCACGGTGTCACAGCACTGCCATGGGGTAGCCTGGGCCTCCCTCTTTGGGGCGATCATGGAGCCCCCCAATTGACTGCCCCACTGGCCGGTGGCCTGGGCCTCCCTCTGCAGGGTGATCATGGGGCGATGGCAGGCCCAACCAATCACATCACACCTGCCTTGGCTGGTCTGGCGCTAGTGGGTGTCATAGCATGGTCATCTAGACAGTCGTTCCGCTGTTCAGTGGTTTGGTTGATTTGCCTATTATGATTTTATTATTATAGATATAATGTGATATATGCACAATGTATATAATATACTAGAGGCCCAGTACATGAAAATTCATGCACTGAATGGGGGGGTCCCTCAGCCCAGACTGCCCCCTCTCACAGCCTGGGAGCCCTCAGGGACAGGAGGTGACCAGGCAATCAGGGAAAGGCAACACCCCCATCACACCTCTGCTGCTGCCACTGCCGGCAGCGCAAGCCTCAGTCAGCCCTGGTTACCTGAGCCTTGGGCGGCCCTGGGCAGCTGGGAAGCCACCATCCAAGGCTTGCCTGTGCCTCAGGCTGGCTCTAGGCAGCTGGGCAACCACCATCTGAGGCTTGCCTGCACCTCGGGCTGGCCCTGTGGAGCTGGGGGCTGAGGGGACTGGGGTACTCCAGAGGCAGGCGCACGGAGCAGCCAGACCCATCTGGGGGCGGGCCTGGCTGTGCCACGCCCCTGCTGAGGGGATTGGGCGCTGCCATCTTGTGGCTGTGGGCACCACCATCTTTGAGGGTGTGGCAGTTAATTAGCATATTCTTTCCTTATTGGGTGTGGGTGCCACCATCTTTGTGTGGGTGTGATGGTCAATTAGCATATTCCCTCTTTATTAGATGGGATATTCATTTATAATTATATGTGAATACACATGAATATAAAATTATGTTGTGTAAAATTTTACATGAGTGAGGAATTTTAAGACAGCATTTTATCTTAATCACCACCCATCTCTATCTTGCTTGCCTTTCCAGGTATGGTTACTCCAGCACTTCCTGGAGAGCACAGGTGAGCCTGGCCCAAGGACCACACCAGTGTGCAGCGACACCAGCTTCCCTTTCCATCTTAAACACAACTGCATAGTCTCCCTGGAATTCAGGTGAGTCCTCTGAGAAGTGACAATGCTGCTGTTTTCTCTTCTCAGTTGCTGATTTGGGGACATTTCAGGGAGGCCTCTCCTCCTCTCCCTGCACTCCACCCACACTATACAGACCACACGAGCAGACTCTGGTTTCCCATTCCTCCCCTCCACCCACCCCCCCGCCCTGCTTGCTTCCTTGCTTCTAATTGGCTCAAATTTCAAGCCTGACAGCCCCGTATTATTTCTGATCTTGTCTATTTCCAGTGACTTTCTCAAAATAACAAATCTCCAGGCAAGGCCTATTTCCCTTTCTCTACAGGTGCCTCTCCCTACCCCTCCTCTTTAAAACTAAACCAAGCCTTTGCTTGGTAGCATTTACTTAACCCATTTGTCTGCAAGTGCCTGTTCCTACTGGCTCTCACCCTACCAGGTCACAAACTACATCAACACACTTGTGTATTGCCTTGTAGTTTTCAAGCATATACAAATAGATTACTTCACCTAATTCTTACAACAGCCCTATAAAATAGAGAGGGGAAGTATGTTGGTCCCCAAACTGTATGGGCCTTAAAAGATATTAACAGGCAATTTGCAAAGAAAACATTAAAATGACCCCATGAAACATCACTGTCTCACTGTTAATAAAAGGAATGCGCCCAGTCGGTGTGGCTGCGTGGACTGAGCGCCATCCCATGCACCAACAGACCAGCTGTTCCATGCCAGGGCAGGGCACATGCCCAGTAGGGGGTGTGCAGGAGGCAGCCAATCAATGTTTCTGTCTCTTTCCCTCTCCTTTTCTCTCTCTCTCTCTCTAAAAGTCAATTTTAAAAAACATATTTTAAAAAATGCAAAGCATAAGAACATCGATATACTCTTTGTCTAGGAATTAACAAATATTTAAAAGAATGATAATACGGCCTGTTCAGCAAGGAGAGGGGCAGTACATTAGGTTGTTCCGGGTAGGAGCACATATGGGGCACCTCTCCGACCGAAAGCTTGCCAACATGTAGTGAACTAGAAGACCATGGAGCATGCAGTTCCTCTTGTAGGAATTTATCCCAAGGAGATCAACAAGCTAGGAAGAAAGTTCAGCTGCAAGGACACTGTAATATGTGACTGATTAAGTTGAAGTCATGCAATAAAATGCTCTGAAATTTTTTAAAATAATGTGGAAGAATCTATACTATATTTCAAAACTTTCTGATATAAGTAAAAACAACTACACAATAATACTTACTGTCTAAGTCCCTAAGTCATATATAATAGATATGCATATAGATATAAATATAACACACCCCCAAATGTCAAGAAAGGTTATCTCCAAGTGAAGGCTTTATGGGTGGTTTTATTTTCTTAATTTCTACTCACCTCTATCTTCTAAATTATTTTCAATAACCATGTATAATTTTGTAAAGGGAAAAACAAGAAAATGATAACATTTTAAAAATAGTCTTTGTCTCAATGGAATCAGTTCTACATTTGATACTTTCATCCACTCACTCATTCTTCCAACAAATATTTAGTGAACTCCTACCATATACAAAGCATTCTGCTGAGTGATAAGGATCCAGTAATTAAACTTTTTAAAAAAAATTGAAGGATAAAAAGAGGTGGCCTCTGCCGTGGAGCAGGTGTTCTTGGTGAATGGAGAGAGCCAGGGCGGGGGGGGGGGGTGGGGGCGGTGAATGGTGAACACGCCAGGCATAAGGGGAACTCTTAGGCATTACTCTCCCCTGAACCCAAAAGGGGCCTCAGAGGGCATCGATGCATCTGGTCATTCTGGAGAGACCTGGCCTGGGAGGGACCTGGATATGAAAAAGTGGTTTCTGAGAGTGGACACTGGAGGAAAAGCACAGAGTGAGATTCACTCATGTTCTTGAAGCTCATAGCTGTGTCTCTGACCAACTTGAGACAATTGGCTGGAGTGGCCTGGCTGTGGGAGAAATGCGTCAGTGCCATGGATTACATGACTACAAACAGTAATTGGAAGGCCCAAAATGATCCATCTCATATACAAGTGAATAGAGAAAATGCAACCCCCACCCCAAAGTGTCCTTCTGAGTCTGTCCCCTGGATAAGCGTGGACCTCCTACTCTTCCTGGATGATACTCCCCTTAACTTGCAAGCTTGGAAGTGTGGCACTCCAGGGTACTATTTGTTTTCCCATGGGAACACTCCTCCCCGAAGGCCGCCTGTGACCAGTGTTGGCTGGAGGCTGGCTGGAGGTGGGAGGGGACCCAGGGAGTGAATTGTCCTCCTGGTCACAGGGTTCCAATCATCTGAGCCACAGGCACCCACCTCACCCACTGCACTGAAGCAGTAATTGCTAAATGTTAATTCTTAGATTAACTACAAATGAGTCTAGCTCCTCAAGGGGGAAATGAGAGAGATTTGTTCATTCCTGAAAAGAAATCTGGGTCATCTGCAGATGATCCCTTTGGTTGCCTTGAAGACATAATTTTGGCATCTGAAGATGCTACTCCTCAGGGTGTATTCTGCCATGGATTTTTAGTGACATCCTGAGCAGGAGACTTTCAAGGAAAAAGCAAATGGTGTCATTTCTGCACTTGCAAAACACTGCACAGTGATTGTCATATCGATTCCACCATAGTTTCTATTTCAAAATCAGGCCCAAAACTTACGTGGCAACATGAAGGAAAGGTTTCCATAGTCAGCCAGAGATGGCCCTGTTAGAGAGGGCAGGGCTGGATCCCATCACCCCTCCCCATCCTCAGAACCCTAATTCCTGTGGAGAGAGACCCCCCCCGCCACCTCCCTTGGGGAGAGGAGACCCGCCCCACAGCCCAGGCTCTAGGCTTGCTGCCACCCGCCCCACCCTGCCCTCTTCCCTGAGCCCAGCCATCCCCGAGGAGCCGGCCTGCTTTAGAAATAGCAAATATGGTTTGGAACAAAGTTTTGACACTGACTCGGTATCCTGTGCTCATATTACATTTCTATGAATATTCCACTGACTTTTCAGCTCTGAAGAACAGTTTCCGCTCTGAGGCTATTTCAGCTCCAGTTGCTCCCACCCTGACAGCGATCTTTGAAACTGATATGGCCCTGAAAGAGCCAGAATAACTTTTTAAAAATATTAGTAATGGGATAGGTTCCCAGTCTTTGTAATCTTGAGGAAGAAACCTTGTGAGAGGCACAGTGGGAACTGAACTGAGTGTGGGCCCATGGAGAAGCTGGCTTAGAAACGCAGGGCTGTTCTGCAGGAGAACTGCTATGAAGAGGAAACGGATGAGAATCTACCCTTGCACTTTGCGTGTATCACCTTCTGTCCCCAGAGCTTGAAGACCATCTTTCAATACCCACGCCACTTCTTTTTGTGAGAGAAACCCACCAGCTCTGGGGGAGAGGCCAGCCTGACGTCTCAGGAGCACCCCAGTTCTGCCACTTGTCACAGGGCGTGTGGAAAGTTAGGCATCTTCTTTGAGTGGTCAGTTTCCTCGCCTGTAAAATGTAAAACAGTAACTGTCTCCACATAAAATAATGACAGAAAATGCTTTATCTATCGCCTGGAACATAGGAACGACTTACTGAAACTTAACTACTGTAGCTACTATCCGCCTCCTGAGAAAAGCATGGCTGTCTCTGTGGACTGTGTCTGCCCTTCCTTTATAGATCGCAAATAAAAACAAAGTCTTACACTGACCACAACCAAGCTTAAACAGTGCACTGATTCAAATAGCTAAGATGGGAGAAACCAAGATGGCGGCATAGGTAAGCACCTAAACTGCTGCCCCGCACAACAATTTCAAAACTACAACTAAAAGATAGAACGGACACCATCCAGAACCACAGGAAAGCTGGCTGAGTGGAAATTCTACAACTAGAAGGAAAGAGGAAAACTCACGGAGAAGGAACGGCAAAGAGCTGAGGTACTGAGACCGGCGCGCACAGAGAGGAAGGGCGGCGGAGTGCCTGGCTGGCTTTCTCTGGCGGGAGGGGAAAGAAGCCCCCGACTGCACTGAACCCCAGTTCCGACTGCACTGAACCTCAGTTCTGGGCAAAACCCTGTGGACCCAGGCTCATACAGGGGGAGTTTGGACTGTCAGGTAGAGAGAAAGGCACACGGAGACTCGGAGACTCGGAGACTCAGGGGAGCTGCGGCGGCAGGGGTCTGGAGGCGCGAGTGTGCACAAAGACTGACTGCGGAGGTTGCCACAGGCTATCCCTAGCGGAAGGGAGTCGGAAGCTCCTGACTGCACTGAACCCCAGTTCGGACTGCACTGAACCGCAGTTCCGGGTGAGCCCCTGGGGACCCACGCTCTTACGGGGGAAATCTGTACTGTAAGGCGGAAACTCAGGAACCGCAGAAGGCAGAGGTCTGGAGACTTGCGCGCAAGGGCAGGGCTGATGGGAAGCCAAGACTGTCTGCCCCGCACTGAGACTCTACCCCTTCCAAGCTGAGCACAGAGGCTTTTGCAATCTGGCAAGGCTAATCCTATAAGGCTGTCTCCAGCACCGAAAATCTCCCAGTGTAGACACAGCTGATCCTCACAGCCAACTGGCCTGCGGGTCAATTCCTCCCAGTGATACCAACAACAATCAAGACTTAACTACAACAAGGCTGTACACACAGTCCACAAAGGGGTGCACCAAGAGTGTCCACCTCAGGTTAACTGGGGAGGCCGACCCACTGAGCCATATAGGAAACCTAGCACGCAAAGCTACTCTGCCAACTCAGGGAAGCAGTGAAAAATGGGGAGACGAAGAAACAGATCACAAATGAAAGAAATGGAGGAAAACAAACGACTGGATATAGAATTCAAAACCACGGTTATAAGGCTCTTCAAGAATATCCTAGAAAAGGCCGATAAATATAACGAGACCCTCGAAGATATGAAAAAGGACCAACTAGAAATTAAACATACACTGACTGAAATAAAAAATATTATACGGAGACCCAACAGCAGACTAGAGGAATGCAAGAATCAAGTCAAAGATTTGAAATACAAAGAAGCAAAAAACACTCAACCGGAAAAGCAAAAAAAAGAAAAAAGAATCCAAAAAGTTGAAGATAGTGTAAGAAGCCTCTGGGACAACTTCAAGCGCACCAACATCAGAATTATGGGGGTGCCAGAAGAAGAGAGAGAGTAAGATACTGAAAACCTATTTGAAGAAATAATGACAGAAAACTTCCCCCACCTGGTGAAAGAAATAGACTTACAAGTCCAGGAAGCGCACAGAACCCCAAACAAAAGGAATCCAAAGAGGACCACACCAAGACACATCATAATTAAAATGCCAAGAGCAAAAGACAAAGAGAGAATATTAAAAGCAGCAAGAGAAAAACAGTTAATTACCTACAAGGGAGCACCCATATGATTGTCAGCTTATTTCTCAACAGAAACTATGCAGGCCAGACAGGAGTGGCAAGAAATATTCAAAGTGATGAATAGCAAGAACCTACAACCAAGACTACTCTACCCAGCAAAGCTATTATTCAGAATGGAAGGGCAGATAAAGAGCTTCACAGATAAGAAAAAGCTAAAGGAGTTCATCACCACCAAACCAGTATTATATGAAATGCTGAAAGGTATTCTTTAAGAAGAGGAAGAAGAAAAAAGTAAAGATAAAAATTATGAACAACAAATACATATCTATTAACAAGTGAACCTAAAAATCAAGTGAATTAAAAATCTGAGGAACAGAATAAACTGGTGAATATAATAGAATCAGGGGCATAGAAAGGGAGTGGACTGATAATTCTCAGGGGGAAAGTGGTATGGGTGGTGCAGGAAGAGACTGGACAAAAATCGTACACCTATGGATGAGGACAGTGTGGGGGGAAGTAAGGGCAAAGGGTGGAGTGGGAACCGGGTGGAGGGGAGCTATGGGGGGAAAGGGAGAAACAATTGTAATAATCTGAACAATAAAGATTTATTAAATTAAAAAAATAATAATAAAAATAAAAATTAATTAATTAATTAAAAAAAAACAAATAGCTAAGATGTAGCCACTTAAAACAAAAATAGCTAGCCCTGATTTCTAAATAATGGCTTTAAAAATGTTTTCTTATACTTGTATGCATTTATGCATAATCCACGGGTACAGACAATAGTGCGGGGAAGGACTGGGGTGGGGCAGGAGCCGAGTAGAAGGGGGTAAGAGGGGAAATGGGGGACATCTCAACAACAAAGTAAATTTTTAAAATAATAATAAAAATAAAAATGTTTTCTTATGAAATACATTTAAAATATGGCATAAGGAGCTTTCCAAATTGGCATGATCAAAATATCTGATATTCACATCATAATCCCCTACAACATACCAAAAATTTAGTCAACCTAAGGATTCTCAGGAATTTCAAATTTTGAATCTATAAAAAATTCCACAATTCAAATAAAATCAAACTAAGTATATTTTCATTTGCAAATACAATCTGAGACAACCCCATTTTATATTGAAGGAACACGCTTACAAGCATTTTATAAGTTACAACTTAAAACTTCTACTCAAGTTCAAGTTGACAGGATAAATAAATAGAAACTAAATTGTTGAATTGCACATGTCTTAGAGTTGTGGGATGGATTTGCCACTTTAATCTCCAGAAGGGAATATTAGTTCAATAGAATAAACATTTTTAATTTCCTCTATGTTATTCCTCAAACCATGCCAATGCACTTATCTATGGCTCACTTAAAGGATTTGTGAAGCAGCCCCCAACTTACTTAAAAGAGAAGGTCTGATTGTCGTATGACAAAAAAGGACAGGATGTGAGTGCTCATTGTTTTAATGCAATGAGCCCTTAATCGCTTCCAGTTCTGATTCATCAGAAATGTGGTACTCTTGGGGGATTTTTTTGGTCACTAAATATTGTCTTTCATTTTAAGATATTTATTTCTTGCCAGAAAATGATTTTGTATTTTACCCCTAATGATGAAGGATGAAAGATGGAGGGAATTCCATTCGGTAATTAAGGAACCACAAAGAAGTAAACTGACACAGAAAATAAATGCCCAAAACAAAAAATAAGACGTATTGTATGAGGTGGAAGCAGTGAATTCTTGGCAAATATTCAATTGGAGCCAGGATTGGTAATTTAATAATATCCTTGTTTTGTTAATATTGGGGGTGGGGGGATTAAACTCTAGGGCTTTAGCTTTGGGCCAGAATCTCTCTACTCTGCACCATTACCTCAGCCAGCAAGGGGGTTTAAAAACACAAATGCCTGGAGGCTTTTCAAAGGTTTGTTAAACCTACACAGGTCCTGGGTGAGGTCCAAGCCAGAGGTCAGGACAGAACCTGATCTCTACAGCTCTGGAGGCACTGAAATCCCCTCAGGAAGCCTGCTCTGAACACTATTCCCAGAGGCCTAGTACATCACACCCAAATCAGAGCAGACAGGTGAGTTCTTGAAGTGGGACCTGCAGATTGCAACCTGCCGAATTATTCTGATTCCCTGGCTACTGTGCCACTTCATTTTGGACTGGTCCATCTAGCTTCCCCCGATGACTGCTGAGCAGAGTTTGGCAGGAAAAACTGCCCTAACTTTGATAATCCTGGCCACACATGGGCACTTCAAAAGGATACACTGAGTTAAAGAACATGCGGCCATGATACACAGACCCTTCCTGGGACCTGGAGGTCATGATGTCATAGAGTGTGTCATTTTTGCTCTGGTTCTCTTCCAAGTTTAAAGGCGAGAGTACCACAGGAAGGAAATTCAAATGAAAAAAAAATTGAAGAAGGAGAAAGATAGGTTTAATGCAAACCCAGTCTCCAAGACACTTCTAAGTTGCCACTTTTCTCCTCTGACCTTCTTAATTCCTGGATTATGCAATATGTAGAAAAAAAGAAACAATTACTAAAAATCTTACCTCGTTTTCTGGTCTCCATGATGGTCTGAAGAAAAAAAATAGTATATGGGTCACACATGTGTGTGTTTATAATGATAGTGGCAGTAATGAAAGTACTAGTGACGGTGATGGTGACAGTGATGGTGGTGGTAGTGGTGACAGTGGTGGTGACGGTGGTGGTGGTGATGGTGGTAGTGATGGTGTTGATGGTGATGGTGATGGTGTTGATGGTGATGGTGATGATGGTGGTGATGGTGGTTGTGGTGGTGGTGGTGGTCAGAGTGGTGATGGTGGTGAATGTGATGATGATGGTGCTGGTGATGGTAGTGGTGGTGGTGATGTGGTGGTGGTGGTGATAGGTGTTGATAGGTGGTGAGGGTAGTTACAATCCAATTGCTTAAAAATGAATTAAACGCTTCAACTTATGTATTAGAGATGTAAAAAGTCTACCTATCTTCTCTTAGCCTTAATTTCCATATCTGCCAAATGTTGATTAATTTGATCAGAAAGATGTTGTTGTTTGATTAAGACTTGAAAGGTACTTTCAAAAGAAAGGCCAAAAAAATGGAGTTAAAACAACTGCTGAAGGGATGTACTTCTTTCTGTGGGTGAGTTTTTATGCTTCATTATTATTTTCATAATAATCATTGTCACTGAAAGTATTTCAAAGTATCGATAGTCCTTAAACCTGCTGTATCACATGGTTCCCAGGATGCAGAACATTCACTTCCTGGGGACTGTCGTGGAGACATGTGACAACACTTTTCACCAATGCTCATAAATGTCTGGGCCAGAGGAATTCTGCTGCTGCTGGTGCAAGTTACTGTAAGCATAGAGAACCCCTTCCCTGTGTGATTGTGTTTAATGGGTAATGAGGTAGTCATAGGCAGTTTATTAAATATTTCTCTCTCCTCCTTCCAGGCTCACAGAAGGATGGAGTGTCCCCACTGACTTTGACGTTAGGTATAGTCATGTGACTGTTTTGACCAGTGATATGTGAGAAATGGCAGGTGTCACTTCTGGGCAGAAGCGTTAAGAGCCAGGACAAGCCTCGCCATGTTCCCTTCCCACTGCGGTGCGTGTGGGCGCAGGTGTACAGAGCAGGCTAACCATCCTGAGTCCCCCACTGTCTAAAGCAGCAGACACCCCTTCTGACCCATGTGGACACACAGTAGAATCAGGAAGTAAACTCTTGTTATATGAAGCCACTGAAGTTTTGACAGTTATTTGCTACCCCAGTCTAACCTTCTCTATTCTAATAGATATAGGTGGCAAGTAGCCAAAACCAGGGGTTTAAGTCACGAGTCATCATGTCAGAAAGAAGGGATCTCGGTCTTTCTGAGAAGAAACAGAAACCACAAGCCTCTCTATTGCCTCATCACTGACTCGGAGACATTAACCATTCCCTAGTGAAGGTCTACTCTCAACAAAAGTACCCGGGCAAGCACTGGGCCGTGACCTGCAAGAACTGAGTCACTCATTTGTTCCACACGGACTACGGGATCGTTTGGAGCACTCCTCTAAGTTCTGTTTCAGACAACAATCCCCTCCCTCCCACTGTCCAGCAGACAGGCACGGGTTCTTTGTCATCCTCAGAGCTGTTCACTTAAGGCTGCACTGTGCCAGGGATCAGCCGCCGTAAGGAGCTCTACTTTCAAGAAAAGCAAATCTCACACAGTCAGTACATGATCACATTCCAAGTGAGGTGGTGAATGTAAAGGGCCCATCTGCGCCCACCTCCCCTCCCCTCACCTACTCCGCCCGCCCCAGACTGCAGCTCTGCATGAAAATCCAACAGGCCAAGCACAGAGGTTCTTTGAGAATTTGGCCCAGTGTGCCGTACAGGCGAGTTGCAGTCTTACAGTGTCTTGCCAATAACAACAAAGAGGAAAGAAAAGGGAAGGTTTTCTTTTCTCCGAACTAGGAATGAAACATAAATTTCCTCTTTCTGTGAGGCTGAATGGTCCGATTTTCCACACTCAGGATGATCTCTTACTAGCCATCACTGCCCTAATGTCCCTGTGGCTGCCTAGTGGGCATTGCTTTCCTCCCAAGTCAATCCTGTGGCGGCAGTGGCCAGAGAGGAGCGATGCTCCGCTGCCGGCTGCGGGGCTGGGCCCTCACCGGACCCCAGGTAACTGTGCGGGAAGGAAATGGACGGGGTCAATGTGCTTTCCACTGGAAGTGCTATATTAGTGGCCTGATTTCCAGCACCTCACCCCCACTGCGTCCACTGCGTCTGCTGTGTGGAACCGCGTTAACTTTCCTGAGGTCTCTATATAGCTAAGTACAGAGGGAACGAACACTTGCTGGAAATATCCCAAGTACAAAATTTACACAAAGCCCTTGGAGTTGGGAGTTGTTACCTCCAAGAGAACAGAGAGGTGCAGAGCAGTCAGCAGTCTGTCCAGGGTGACACAAACGGGTATGTGGAGAGCCCGGCCAGAACCCTGTCTATCCATTGAGTCAACACACACAGTGCCACCTCTGTCTAAGGGGCCTCCCTGCTACCAGCCTCGCAGGGACCAAAAAGGCTGCATGTGCAGGTGCCGAGCATTTAGCTGAGGAGAAGAATGCACTAAACGGCCCAAGTGAAGCTACTGGCAGAACTCTCAGGCTAGAGTTTCTTAGATGGAAGCACAGACACCAGACAAAAGGATGCAGACAGGCAGCGAGGAGGAGAATACAGGGCTGCGCCCATTCGGAAGAGGGCAAGAATGTGCAACTGTGAGAAAGAAATTAGGGCCCAGGCCAATTTGAAATTCAGTGAAAATTTTACGAAAGTTAGCTGTCTGTTAACAAATATTGGTTTAAAATATCCACCAGCTGGGGAAGTCTCTACAGGAAGAAGACAACCTATTATAGCCAAAAGACAAAGAGACTGGGGAGAGATAAGGGCGATACAGGTAAAGGAGAGTCCATAGTGACAGGAAATTCAATGATGGGGCAGAGAAAATACTCCAGAGAGAAAGGGGGGACCAGAGAGTAAATATGGAAAGATTCGTGGGAAGTGACATTAGACATTAAAAGGGAAAACAAGACAAAAGGGGGAAAAATCCAAGGACCAACTTGGGGGGTCGGGGGGAGAGAGACACTAAAATTAAGCAGTTTGAAATGGTCAAAATGATTTCTGCAAGAAGTAAACACATACTGTCTCCTTAAAAACAGGCTGACACAGGCACCAGAAGCGACAGGGAAGTCACCCAGGGCCACGTCACCTGGCTCGGCTAAGAACATAACCACAGTGAGAGAAAGAAATGCCTTGCCTTTCAATATTCAAAACATATGCAGGTTTCTAAACATATATTTGTTGCAAACCTCCAGATTTATAGTTCGGTCTTTTCCCCCAATTACTTTCCTACTTTACATTTCCATAGTCATACATTCATCACAGACAATTACCAAAAAAAGTTTGCAATATCTTCCTTCACTTCTTTGCAAATGGCAGCACAAGAAATTCCTTATCTTGGGGGATATGTCCAAATTCTCTCACTGCATTCTGGACTTTCAGCATACTCATACCATTCAATTCATGTTTTAAAATCTAGCCCTGCTTCACCCAGTTTACTGGTTCACCAACTTCACTGAAATGTATAGCTGAGTATCACTCATTTCAGTCCAAACAGGACAGCTGTTTAAGAACATAGATACGTGATGGGCTTTCCTCAATATGAAAATTAATTTGCACCGCTTCCTCATAGCAGAATATTAGCAGAAAGGCTTTTCTTAAATTCTGGATCTATAATATGAAGACACAGAACTGCATAGTGAATGCTCACCCATTGATCCCCAAGTTGAAGAGATAATTTAATAGCCCATGCCACGTTATTTGGACGATTTAGTTGCTCATGCCTTTTCTTATGGAGAATTTTATCTTTAAAAGCACTTTCCCTGAGCCTTTAATCATCTGTTTCATCAGAAAAACCTTCCTGTTTGATGACATGAGGAAAGAGTACATTTAAGACCTTCTATGCTGGCCTGATGAAAACAACTGGTTAAAAAAAAAAAAAAAAGAAATGTTTCTACACATCAAATGATACTATTTTCCAGCCCAGCACATAAGAATGTAGTTCCCGAGATGCCCTGGGTCACTTTTTGTGATGTCATGGTCATGTTTTCTAAATGACGCCTATGGAAGGGTTCCTCAGCCCACTGGGCTCAGTGCCTTCACTGGAGGGCAGCAAGGTGGCAGAACATCTGGGGATTTTTTTCATCCACTTTGTTTCATTTTTATTTAGCAAAACTGCCCTGGAAGTCACATAAAGATTAATTAATGAAGTTAACATATAAATGTTCAAGAGACCTAAGCAAAGATTCTCTAGGCTGAGCCAGACAGAAGCCCAGTGGAGGGGTCTCAATTCTCTCCCAGGCAGGTGTGTCTGGTCTCCAAGGCGGAGTGTCATCGCCAACTTATCATGACAAACAAATGGCATTTGTTTTCAAGTCAAAATAATGACTGTCAAGTATGGCAGGAACACCAGGGCCTCATGGAAGGGACTTGAAAATCTGAATAAGGAGACTGCCAAAGAGGATCAGAAATCCTTTTTCTTTTTGTTTCTTTCTCACCTGCCCTTCCATGGATGTCTTACAACCTCTGGCTGCAGAGCAGCACTGATTCACTGTGAGGGTGAACACTTTCGACCTGTGAGACCTTTTTTAACACACTTCGTTTCTTCTTCCAAAGTCATTACGATACTGAAGTCAAATAGTAAACAGGTATATTGTTGACTGAAGGAGTGATAGTTAACCCTAAACGAGCTAGACTTATCAGTGGCATGACATTCCAGTTTACTGTGGTTGCTTTATCAATGTGCTAAAAGAGTTTCCCAGGAGGACACTCCTGGGTAGAAAAATCAAGTGCCATTACCACGCCTGAGTTGCTGGGTGGTTTGGGAGATGCAGAGGACAGCTCCCATCATTCCGAGCTCTCCCAACAGAGGCAGATAGCATCAAAAGCTGGCAGTCCTTCTTTCCCTTCCCCCAAAGTGAAAACACAACATCATTAGCCAGGTTTACTCTGACCTCCCACCTCGAGGGGTTACCTGGAACTCAAGCTGAGTCAAGGTATCTTGTGGTTTCCATCAAGATGAGTAACGGCAAAAGGCAGATCAATAATGTAATCGCATGGGGAACCCTCCATGCTGGATGCACATCTGGTTTCGTTAAGGCTTTGGAGCACGGGGTGATGGTCATTTAGAAAAAATAATATACTTTTGTTTCATTCCTCATCAAAATTTGCTCTGTGACTGCCAAAACCGGTTTGGCTCAGTGGATAGAGCGTCAGCCTGCGGACTGAAAGGTCCCAGGTTCGATTCCGGTCAAGGGCACGTAACTTGGTTGCGGGCACATCCCCAATAGGAGGTGTGCAAGAGGCAGCTGATCGATGTTTCTCTCTCATCGATGTTTCTAACTCTCTATCCCTCTTCCTTCCTCTCTGTAAAAAATCAATAAGATATATATTTTTAAAAAAATTGCTCTGTGATAGTTTCATTCCTTAATTGTGTCTCTCTTTTTTTTTTTTTTTTTTGTCATTTCAATTGGTTGTAAAAAGTCCTGTCTACTATTAGAAGTATGAATTACTAATAAACCAATCCCAATGTTGTCAAATGTCCCAGCGTGGCCAATACATCAGATTGTGTGGGATTTAAGTCATTTCTTATGAAGATCATGGAGGCTGACAGCTCAGCTGTAGGACCCTTTCAAGCCACCTCCCAAGAAAATAGTCTCATGGGGATTGGAAGTCAGACAAAGTTCCACCCTCGGTGTATTGGAAGAGTTCTAACGGATCTGCAATACAGAACATGGCTGGGGGCGAGAGAAGACATCCAGGTGGCGGCGCCTGCCTGAGGCTGCACTGGTTTGCAGTGTGGAGCGGGTCGTCCACAGCTGCCGCACTGACATGCCCAACCTGAAGGGCTCGGAAAAGAATCTGGGGAACACACACCACTCGGACTTCTCAGATACCACCTTCTTCACAATAGATCAGATCAGCTTTGGAGGTTGGGTCCATATGACTCATAGGAACTGGGAAGCGAAAACTTTAGAAAGCTGTGTAGATGTCGAAGCTACACCAAGTCAAATATATAGAAATTCAGTAATACCTCACATCCTGAGGCCAGTAGTGCCCGCTACAACCGTTTACTTAATAAAGGCAGGTCTCTCTCAGCTGACCACGTCCCCCAAGCCTGTCCTGCAACTAAAGACTCCCGGCCACGCTCGCGACTCTTCATCTGCCCACCCCACAGCACCCTCTCTGACCCCCAGAGTAAAAGTCTCACGCTGAACCCATCATCAGCCTGGCATCTGCGCTCAGCAGTAGAGCCTCTGAATTCAAAACAGGGCTGTTTCCTGGCTCAGAACTCCAGCACCAAATTCCTTAGGCTCAAAAGTGATGGGAAAACAGATCTTCAGCATTCTTCTGATTTAGAAATCATTCAAGCTGACAACAGATAAGAAATTGACAAGGAGATACGAATGCCTTAACTTACATCGCTGTCTTTTTTCCTTTCTACATAGTGAGGAACAGAGCGTCCTTAACCTTGATTTTCTCACTCCTCTCAGCTTAAAGCATGGTCCATACATTAATTCTTGTGTGTGTGAGCGGGAGGGTATAAGTTCTGTTTCAGAGGCTACAGCACATGCATTCCAGGAGGGCTGCGGCGCCCAGGGTGCTGCTTTCCTGCACGCTTCCCGCATAACCCACCCCTGCTCCACACGGAAACTGCGCAGGAGCACCTAACAGTGAAGGCAGTTAGTAGAGCACGCTGAGGGTGTTGGTGGCTTAAGTATCGAGGAGACGGAGGTGAGGTTCTGACTTGGGACTAGAGAAGTCCTCATGCAGCCCTTTGTTTCACAGGTGAGGCCTGCAGAGGTAGGCGCTGCAGAATGTCGGTTAGACACCTAACTAGTAAGGGGAAAGCCCAAGTATTTCCTATGGTCCAAGTCTTCCCACTGCTCCAGGGTCATAAGCCTCTTTAAGATACTGATGTGAGTTAGGTCTTCTCCAGGAAAAAACAGTCATATGCCTATAGACATACACAAATGTTTGCAAAAAACTCAGGAGGACACAGAGCCCAAGCTCACCTCTGTGGGCTCACCTCTGTGGGTTCACGGGCCCATAAACCCCAGAATAAGAATTTCTGCCCCCCAAAAAGCCACTTTTCTGAGTAGAAAGTGCTACTTTTAACCCTTTTCAAAACTTAAAATCTACACTAGCTTTAATGATGTAATCTATAAATTTCAGGGAAGAAGCAATTTCAACAACTCAGATAAATTAAGCCCTGATCAATATTTCCATATTTTTAACATGTGTAAGTGAAGAAATGCATAGTAGAAATTTAAACCTTCATGTATTTTACTACTGATTTCACATAGACATGGAATATCTTTTTCTCCTAATATGGAGATGGCTCAGCAGTATTTAAATGATTCCTTATCCAAAGTCATATAAATATGCACCAGATGTATCTTTTAAAGTAAATGTTATGTTTTTCAACTTCTCAGCATTTGCAAGTAGTTGAAAGTTACGTCAAGCATGCTTTAATGGGGCATAAAAGTGTTTGTATTCAAAGAGATGGCACAGCTCTGTAATAGGTGAAAATACAAATGTTGTCAATGGATACATTTTCATTTTATTGATTTACACTGCATAACAGAATGCCCTGTGTTCTTCTTTACATGTAAGTTCTAGCTCAAATAAAATAGAGCTAGATATTTAAAAATCATGCTCACATTAATGGATTCTCTCGATGACAGAAAATTCAAAGCACAGAATTTTATGACTAGAAGGCAATTTAAAAATCAACTAAATCCCAGACCCTGGTTTAACAGATGAGAAAACCAATACCATAAGAGTGACATGAGACAACAATCACTGTGTTAGCTGTGGCTCAGGGTATGAATTCACAGGCCCTAAATGCAAGGAGCTGTGCTGAGCTCTCTACACTGTCTGACTCTTGACCACCTAAACCAAAGAAGGAGAAGAAACAGTAAAACATAATTTATTGATTTCCTGGGACATACTGGGAAGAAACTATCAAATTATCTTATGGGAAGTAAATATAGGCAGTACAATGCCAACTGTTGGCATTAAAAATTGTCGAAGAATATCATCGTGCTGTTTCTTTAATATTAAATTCTAATGGACACTTTTTTATTTTTAGTACAAAAGATGTCCTAGTAAGTTCCTCTCAGAACATTTCCTTTGAGGTTAGATACATCAGAGGTATTTGGGAAGTATATTCAAGTCAGATGTAATTGACATTCATCTTGAAAACTGTGGCTTTTTAAATAAAAGTTAACATTGATAGCTTATTGTAAAACTCTTTTTTTAATTTGTTTTATGTTTTTGCTACAAAGAAAGTAAACTCGGTGCTGGGCCGCTGTGTGCTCTGGCCTCTCCCAGCGAGGGCAGCACTAAGAGCATGTGTCAGCCGCCTCTGGTTTACCCAGCTCCCTCTCCACCGTGGTTTTTCTGTCGTGGGTTACTATAAACTGCCCTAATTTCTTGGAGTGAGTCAGAATATTAATTCATTAATAACTAATTAATTAATGGGTGAGAGTCATTTTGCTGGGAGCCAAGTAACCTTTTCATTTTGACTTTCACAAATAACATTTTGCCTTTGGGGGTGAGTGGCAGCAATGGTTTCATTTCGGGAAATCGTCATTGAGGTTTATTCCCCTTTGGGGCACTAGCTGTGGGTGGAGCACCAATGTTTCTCAAAGTAGCACAACTAACTCTCCTCTCAGACCCAAGCAAAGCCTCGGCTCCAGCTGTCTGGGAACCGGCATTTGCACACCCTGCTCCCCCCCGCCCCCCAGCATTGTGAGGAGCCCACCTAACCTCACAGCACTCCCACCCACAGCACTGTTTTATCCTGGGTCCCCCAAATAAGACAGTGGCCCTGCCTGTGGCTGCAAGGTGTCACACATTCCTTCAATGGTGTGGTGAGCTGAGCACCTGAGGAGTGAACCAGCCAAAGCAGCCCACAGGCTGCCCCACCAGAGTCAGTAGCCACCCTGCTCAGAGGCCGCATGCATACTTAACGCAAGTGTTTGTGGCTGTGCACACATGCACTTTCTGAGACCCTGTAACTTGCTCTACTTCAGTGTAAATGGACTGTCCAGGCCAAATTGTGCTCATCATTTCAGGTTAGCATGGTGAGCCGGGTTCTGCTCCCAGCACCTCAAAGGGTCAGGCCGTGTGGCCAACTGGTAGAGTGGGTAGAGCAAGCCTCCGAGCCTTCGCAATCCTTGCTGTGAATGAGACTAGCAGGGCACTGAACTCACAAATATCACATGGCTGCTTTGCCAGCTAACATGAGTGTCCCTAAAGGGGAGAAAGCAGCAGGGGCACCCCAAATTTGGAAAACAGTAAAGCAGTGCTATTAAATGCACATTGTCTTGCCCTGGCCAGGCTAGCTCAGTTGGTTAGAACATCATTCTCATACACCAAGGTTGTAGGTTTGGTCCCTGGTCAGGTATCTCTCTCTCTCTCTCTCTCTCTCTCTCTCTCTCTCTCTCTCTCTCTCTCTCTCTCTCTCTCTTCCCCCACCCCCTTCCTTCAACCCAAGAACCAAGAGGTCCCTGGTTTGACTCCCAGTCAGAGCACTTGCCGGTTGTGGACTCGACCCCCAGTAGAGTGCAGAAGTTTGTTTCTGTCTCTCTATACTTTTCCCTTCCTCACTAAAAAGAAATAAAAACATTTAAATTTGTTTTAAAAACACATTGTCTCTAAGAGATAGGACCAGCGTTCAAAGTGGGTGCCACCACCACATGGCAACTTAGTCCTCAGATGCCTCAGTTGACTCATCTGTCAAACCTGGGTGCGAGCAGCACTTAAAGGGTGCTTAAAGGCTTAAACCGGACAATGTCCACACGGCACATGTTTTCATGCCTAGTACATGGCAGGTCTTCAGTAATATTGTGTCATTATGATTATTGTTATCTTTGTTGTTGTTAGAGAAATTCTCTTTTGAGTCAGTAGGCATGGGAATGAGAAAAGCTTTGCTTAAAAGAGTTCAGGTTTCTCACCTCCCAGACCCAGAGACAGCACCGGGGGACTGTTCTCCTTCCAGCCCATTCAGAGGAAGAGAGGGAAGAGAGTCCAGGTAAAAGCCCCACTGCCTCCGGCCAGCCACGGCTTTGGAATCCAGCTGCCTGCCCTGAACGTGGCCACCTTGTTCCCATGGCAAAGTCCAGGCTGAGGTGGTAAGAGGATGTTCAGAAGGAGCTGGAGGAAAATCTCAGAGCCTTCCTCCGGTTCCCCTCCCAGGAATCCCTTCTGTTTTGGTTCCCTGAGGATAAAAGGGACGATCCCATCAAACTTAAAGTGAGGATAAAGAGATGTCTGTTGGGCGAGGGGTAAAGGGGGAGCGCAGGGGAGGGGGGGGGGAGTCCATACTAGGCAATCTCACTCACCTCCAATAGGTTGTGTCCCTTTTAACAACTCGTTCTCCATAAAGAACATGGCCCACTAGAACTGAGAGCCAACAACAGTGGTTGGCACAGAGGTTGTTTCTTCTCAACATCACTTATCCCACGCCACCCACTCCTCCTCTCCAAAGTCATGGGAAACCAATTCAATGCTTTCTCAACCCCCGTACAGACCTGTGACATCTTTAAAGCATAAGGTTTTAGCACAAGAAAATTTAAAAATAGACAATAAATTTGTATTCAATGCTTAAGGCACCTATCCCTTAAGAAAATGTATACGAAACATTTTTTTCTCCACAAAACTACACTAGCTATTACCAATGCCATTGCATTTACTAAAACTGCAAGCGAAGATCCGCTCATCGACACAGCAAAGCTGGTCTGCCCTGGCTCTAAGCCACAGAGTGCAAAGTGAGTGTGTGGCCAGGGGCCTGTGGCCAGTTTTCTATGAGCGTGAGGCCTTTGCTTTACCTTGCACTGCAGCAGCTTCCACATCCAACACACACACACACACACACACACACACGCACGCACGCACGCACGCACGCACGCACGCACACACGCGCGCAGGGTGTTGGAACTGGGCCTGGTAGGCTGGTCCCATTTAAAAGGCAGGAATGAGCGAACTCTGGGTGGCCTGAGGAAGGGAAAGAAGATGAAGACGTGGTCACACCCATGCTCTCTAGTTTCTGTTGTCCACGGATTGACTTCAAGGGCATCTCATCATCACACTGGGTTACAGCCTCATAAACGAGACCTTTGCTTCCAGCTCACACAATGGCTGCTAATGGAGCCAATTCACCGAAGTCAGTATTGGAAACAGCATTATTTTCAAGATGCTTTATATTTATTATAAAGGACAGTTTTAAAAAATCATGTTAAAACTGTTTTTAATGTCTTGGGTTTCTTTTTTTTCTTTAAGGATTCTGCATTTGGGGCTAAGGGCAGTTAATAGCAGCCAGTCCTGATTGGCCAACATCTGTTTCTTTATAGGAACCTAGTTGCCAAGTAGCTGGACAGCAATACCCATTTGGTATTCATGGAAGTACTTGCCGAACAATAATGACAATAATTGCCTCTGATTCTTGTGTTTACAACACTGCCAAAGTATCATTAGGGCCTTATTTATAGATAATAATGCTTATTAATCACAAGTATTTGAATTTTGGAATGTATTAGATTAATATTCTTTTGTACCTCAGTTCTGTACTAATGCTGTGAAAGACACTTACTGAATGCAACTCAGTGCCAATGCTTATTTTGAGCTGCAAAATAATGTGTGTAATTTGCAGGTGAAAGATAAAGAAATTACATGGCTACCTCTCACCAGCCTGTACTGTGATCAACAGCCAACTCCAAGAATTAGGCCCTAACTCTAAAATGAGAAAGGAAAGAAGCAAAATAAATATCTCTGTAGGTAGTATTTCCAAAAAATCTTGTAAATTCTTATTATGATGGGAGAACTTCCTAATAATAAGTCTACTACCTTGTTTTGCCATAAATCTTCAGTGGATGGCATCAATTTGTTGAAAAGGGCCTGTGGTGAAGAATAATTAGTAATTCCATAAAAATTTCATATAGGGTAAGTTTATGGAGGCTCAAATAAAAAAAAAAATAGCATAGGATGACCAACAGTTAAACAGCAAAAGTAAAATCTTTGGTTTAACTGTCCAGTTGTTAAAAATCCTTCATTCACTTACTCATTAAACCTTTTCTATATGTTTAATTTCTGTGCAAGCAAACATTAAAGCTATCAGGTACTTCCCTATTTCTATGTATGTGCATCTAAAAAAAGAAATCATTAAAAATTCCAAAAGATTATCTCACTTTTTCTAAGATTACTACAAAGAACATAATTTCTGTTGGTGTAATAAAACAATTTTATAAATATAAAGTATTCCCAGTCAGTAATGGGGTTTTTTTCTGCTTTTACTTTTATTAGATTTATTTTATGCTGAATTTACTCCCGGGCCATAAGTTTTTGTTTCCTCAGTTTCTTCTGGGAGATCTTTTTCTTCTGTGCAACCTCCTCTCCTGGTTTAGGAACAAACTGCTCCTTTCCAGTGAGGAGCGTTTCAGTGTGGCAGGGAGCATGCATGTGGGTTAACCCGCCCGCGGGCTCTGTAGGTTCTACGTGGCATCTTGGGAGCTTTGTTCACCTGAAAGTGCTCAGTGACCAGAGAATCTACATTAAACCCTGATGTTTAGCATTGCTCTCGGCGTTTTTAAGCACGCGCAGCAAACATTCAGCACTTTCTGGACCACCGACTCTGTGTCCAGCCCACCTACCAGCGCCACCATAGTAACTACGGGATGGCACACACTGCTTCTTTAAAGTGACATCCTTCAGATACATGGTGGCTTTTCGAATCTGCATACCCTTGACGGCCTGGGCAGTTTCCGGAGTGTTCTTAAAGTGAACACGAAGACTTGAGCCTCTGGATTTGCATGATTCCGTGGGGTTTTCTGGGCCTAGTGACTAGCGAACCATTTTCAGAGGCCACCTATGGCCGCTCTGGGGAAGAGCCCCAGTCAGTAGCTTTCACCTGGCCACTCCCTCCCGGAATTACAGCAAATATGAAGTCAGCAATATTTTCTTTTTATCTGGCATACAATTTCATTTGTTCTTGGAGTATCCATGCTTTGTGTTAGAATAATACTTCAGATGTTTAATTAGATGAATGCAAAATGTACTGACATATATTTCTAGAAATATATGCAAAAGGAAAGCCTATATTAATATCGTTCGTTCTAGGTGCAACTAGATAGCTTTTTAAAAATTGCCTGTAATTAATGTTTACTAATAATCTTTAGACTAAACCCAAATCATGCTTACTCTCATCCTACTCTGGCAAAGACAACTTTAAAATAGTGTCTGGGTCTATTAGCCACCTACAACTGATAACACTGTCCTCTCTTATTCTCTGGATTTTTGTCCCCCACAGGAAGCAAAAGGATTGTATCTTTCAGTTCACCAAATTACACTGAGAAAACTGTCCTCCCTGAAAGATCCTTGAAAATGTGTTCAACTACCGTTTCCAAGTCAGAGCATACAATGCGGCCAGGATTCCAATTCAGTAAATGTATAATGCTAACATTTTAATCTATTGCTAAATGTAAATAACTTTAGCAATCCCAGTTGGACTATTTAATATTAATTTAAAGTATTTTATAATGTGTGTGTATGGCTCCTCTCATGGGGCTAAGTAGAAAGGTGAACAATTATCTAATAACTTCAATCAATGTACTCAGCCAAACCTGGCAAGTCAGGCCCCTGAACTCTCTTTATTTAAATCTGGTAAATGTCTCAACTGGAGGTCCATTCAGGTGTGTTTCATCTCTCATAACACTGGGAGAATTCGGAGTCAAGCAATAGCTTATAGAATTAGTTGCTCTCTCACAAACTGAATCACTATAGATAGCCAATCTAGATTGTTCAAGTTTCACCACGTCCTTTTTTCTTTTCTTAGCAGGTAGATGGAAGAGAAAGCAGCAATGCCTGAGTTCTCCAAATAACTCAGTTCTCCAATTTATTTTGCTTTTAGTAGATATTGCCTGATTCTCTCGTTAGAAGTCACTAGTAGTTGGATAAGGAAAAAATAATAAGCATTTTGAGAGAACAGATACATCTCAACTCGATGTGGCACTGATAATGTCTAAACACTGAGTTTTAAAACCTGACCTCCCCCATGATGTCTCTCTGAACCTCACTGAACTAGCCTCACCCAACTGCTTGCAGACTTGAGAGAAGGAAGGGAAGGGGAGGGGAGGGGAGGGGAGGGGAGGGGAGGGGAGGGGAGGAAGAGGGAGGGAGGGAGGGAGGAAATGGGTAATCTATTAAGTTGGAGTTTAAATTTGAGAGTATTGAAACGATAATTCACTATGAAAAATGGTTTGACAGAATAACTTGTACTCCAACTTCCCAGCAGTTTTCTGGGCCTAGTTAGATATGAAACTTGAAATCTGTCAACATTTTACAGTTGCCCTGAGTTAATAAGCATTTTTCCTTGTTTTCTTTAACTGCCAAATTTTTAAATGAAATTGAATCTTGGATGCTTACGTTCTGGGGAGTTTTATTTGCTACATTATACTTCTGTCTGCTTGCAGGCTACAGAATGCCAAAATATTTATTCATACAAATCTTTCTATGTCTGTAATGTGAGCCTACTAAAATAGGCCTTTACCCCCTTCATTAATTAAATCGACAAAAAAGATTATTTTACATTTCAATTTTTCATCCAAATTTTTGAATGAATATTGTGCAAATCATTATATAGCCTGTGTTTCCTTAAGTCACAGCACACCATCACATGGAAAACTTCTTAAAATAGAAGACTAACTTATTTTTGCAGTTGACTTTAAAGCCCATCTAGAATAAAATGTTTGCACCTCTTTCCAAATTATATTCTTTTTAAAGACTTTCACTTGTGGTATTTCCATGGTTTTAACTTCAAGCATTTTAAGAGATTAAGAAACAAACCTCAAAAAGCAGTTGAGCCTAAAACTGATTTTAATTTTTACAAGCTCATCACTAATATTTAGACACCACTGATGAGTCATCAGTCTTTCAAATGCTGTCTCTGAAATCAATAAGCAATAGATTACATATGGGAATAAATGCCACCATAAATATTGTATATGTTTTTTCAGTAAAGAAATATACATTTACATAAACAAAGAAAAGTCAACAAAATAATCTTATAATATCATTATAAAAGTAAGTCTCATTACGTGAGAGAGCACCTATTGTGGTTTTCAAGAACAGTTCAAAACTTTACTTTTTGATTCCTTTATCAGCTAGGACAAATAGCTGTTAAGGTATAACATTCAATTATAACATTTATCTACATTTGCTCAGCCGAAATGAGCATTGGATTCTTGCCAATGTATTCATTTCAACCCAAAATGAATTCTTATTTTAACACAAAAAAAAAGCCTTTGAAAATGAAAGACTGAAAAAACTAAACAAGAGAAAAGTAACATGTCATCCCATTTTATACATCATTTCAATGATAAATACATGCTTCAATTTTTTTTCACATTTTGAATTATCACTAAATGCCTGAATGTATTTTAATGATATAGAGGCCCATAAAATTAACTACTTAAAAATGTTTCCTTTATAGTAGAATGGAAAATAAAATTAATGTTTTTTGTTACCACATTCAGAATTTAATTTTAATTTATTTCAACAGTATTTAATTTGCGAAGAGAAAAAGGCAAAAAAAATAAACCCTGGATTTTGATAGAATGTGAATGTTTTAAATGTGCATTGAAAGTATGATGCCCTTTTATTTTATATAAAACAAGTTATTTAGGTTCACAATACTTTTAAATGGGGTGTGCTTAAAATATTAATATGAGGCTTGTGTTACTTACCAATTTTGTGGTATCATATACAGTTGGCACAATTCAGATTTCAAAAGAAATTTTGAAGTTCGTGTTAATATTAAGATAAACTCATTCTCTTATTTTAAGACATAGAATATATTGTTAATTGCAGAAGTTTGGTATTTTACACATGGGTTTTTATATGCAAATGAATTCAGTTGGGTATGTATATTATTTCATTATGTTATGTACATAAACATCTACCCTGTGCATATGTATATTTACATCATGTATAAATATGTGTATATTACCAAAGGATGCTACCCTGAAGGAAGAGGAAGAGCTTCTGAGGGCTGCCATACAATATTTTTTAGTTAACTGTTTCATGAAAGTCATTAGGTTTTTCTTTTTTTCACAGCCACCGAGGTGGGTGTTTATAGACATGGTTCAGTTATTTACTGTTTTCCAAAAGGCTAGTTTCATAACCTTATGCCCACATATGTTGTAAATAAATGAGTGGTCCCTCCCCTTCATCCTGTCCTTCATTCAGGAGGGCCTATGGGAAAATGGCTTGATAAACAATTCAAAGAAAAGCTAAACTTTGATTCTAAAAACAAAAGCTCATCTAGTTAAACGTTAACATTTTATCATTAACATTCTTTATTAAACTTTAGCTGTCTACAAATTATCTTATGGAAAGGTGTGGTCAAAGTTCCATCAGCATATTAGCAGGAGATGGTCTCTTGAGGTGAATGTCTGCAAACTGTACTGAGAGCCTGTCTCCAGGACTGAGGGCTTTTAGAGAATCATGGCTAATAGTAGAACCATCTAACATTAATAAATCCAAGAAACAAAAAAAAATACATACCACTAGTATTTCTAAATTACTGAAAATCCTCAGATGCAAACATTAGGGCCAAGAGAGGACAACTAAAAGTATAAAGTGTCTTTTTACAACTTGGCAATTGGGTTCATATTCCCTGGGATGTAACTATGTCACCTTTTCCTGAATTCTCTCTGCCCCACTTTCCCCTTGAGAGGTGAAGTCCAGGTGGGCCTGGTTAATGTTTTCAAAAGGAGGAACTTCATTAGGCCCAAATTTTCTCCTGCTAGTCTGCTTTCTCTTTTCTAATGAGGTAACTGACAGCCGTTTTGTAATGAAATTATGGAAATCAAGACTGGAGGGAAAGGGAGTCATTATTTCAGAACTAAAAAGGTGTGGTTGTCTTCACTCCCCCTTCCAAATTTCAGAACTGAAAGGAGCAAGTACATTGGAAAGGGGCTGAGGGCAGTGGCACACAACAGGACAGCTAAAGAGAACCGCCCCCCCCCCCCAAAGTGATTTTAGTTGGCTCCTGCCGCCTTCCTGTGCCTCCAAAAATAAAAACGACCTCCATGCAAGCGAGTTTTAAGGCCAAGACAGAGGAAGCAGATATTCCAGGCCCTGAAATGTGGCTTCCCTGTGGGGAAATGTGGTCTAAGGAGCAGGCTGGACGAGGGAAAAGCTCTCAGTGGCATTTCTCGGGAATACTGTCCCTTTCAGCCTTATCCTCGCTCACGTGAGTCAGGGTGTCCAAGAATGTCCCAGGACCACAAGAGGGATCTCTTTGGGAAGCAGATGGGATGCAGGTGAAAAAAGACGCACTTCTAGAGAATAGAGGAGGAGAAGACGGGGGGAGGGGGGGAGAGAGAAATGCGGGCGGGAGGGTGTAAGTTCTAGGGCTGCAGATTCAGATCTCAAGGCTAAAAAGGTTACTCTTGCACTCGAGCACGCTGTTGCACGCCTGCCCTGCCCTTTGCGCGCACCGCATTCACCTGCACACCCGCCCTCGCCCCCACTCGCACACGCACACTGCTCCCAGCCTCTCTCCTCGCCAGACTAGGTGGAAGTGGCCCCTCCGAGGGGCGCTCGCCGGAGGTGCTGAGGCCCGACCCCGTCGAGCGCCTGGCGCGGCTGTCGTAGCTCCAGAACCCGCGGACAGGGAACGAGGCGCACGGCCGCGGGCACCAGCTTGGGCTGCCTGGCTCGGACCCGAGAGTGGGCGGGAACGCAGCGGGGACCCAGGGCGGGCAGGGTGCGAGGAGGGGTGACGCCGCTGCACCCCTCCCCGCGCCGCTCTCTGGGACTCTGCCTACACCTACCGCTCTCCCGCCGCTGGGAGGTCTCGCTCGGAAGGGCACGCGGCGCGGGTGTGGGTGCGCGCTGGTTGGGCCAGGACGTGGGCGGCGCGGAGAACCCAGGCGGCCCCGCACGACCGCGGACGGCGCGCGCGGGCTCCTCTGGCGCTAGCCTGCAGAGGGCGCCGACGGGTTTGCGCCCGGCGGGAACCCTGCCGCCTGCCCCCGCGCAGAGGAGGGGCCGGCGGGGACCCGGACCGAAGTGGTGGTCTCTGCGCCTCTCAGAAAGGTCGGGCGGAGTCCTGAGGCTGGTGCTCAGCCAGATGGGGATAGTTGTCACACCTGTCACCCTCAAGGGACCGAGGGGCGTCCTTTCCGGTCTCGGCCGCGGCAAGAGACCTCAGCTGCTGGGAAGTTTGCCTCCCAGCTGCTGGCTTAATCTCTGCTCTGGGGTCGGGACTGAGAGCCTTGCTTTTCTGTTCTCACAGAGCAGCGAGGCGCATCGGGAAGTTTCCTACACTGGGGGGTCGAAGGCAGATGAAGTTTGCTTCCTGTCTGGGACTACCCGAAAGTGCCAGAAGTCTCGCCTGCTAGCTGCGCACAGTGGCGTCCCCAGCATTCATCCTCAAACGCACGCCCCTTCCCTGGCCAAGGGGACCCGAGGCCGCCTAATACACGGCCCCGCGGATGCTGCGGGACATGGGCTGGGGGCGTGGGAAGACCCGGGAATATGTCCCCGCCGCGCCTGGGCGTCCAGCCCTTGCCCTTTGGGAGGGCTCTGCGCCCCCATCCACGGGGACTTGCCCACCCTGCAGCTTTACGGGAGGAGGAAAATGGGGGCTTCGTTCCCAGAGAAACAGAGTTCGCTCCTCACAGGACGCCTAAGGGGACTCGATCTAGCGCATGGGCCTGCAGATACTCCGGTTGACGGGGGCGCCCAGGTCCGAAAGTGCCTTTGGAGTCAACCTGATTTTGCGGAACCTCGAACTCCAGGGTGTCCGTGTCCCTTTCTCACTCCAGAATTTCAGCTGAGCTGTGGCTGGTGACTGACCCCGTCCTGATACGGGCCCAGCAGCCACCCCAGGCCAGAGGTGTGCGGACTTTTTTTTTTAACCCACATCTTATAAATGTGAGATTTTTATCAGGCACCACAGATTACTTAAAGCGTACCATTTCTCCACGATCCAATTTTATTAGGATTTACTCTGATTTGTGCTCGGCTTCTCTGGGGAAATAATGCTCTGATTAATATAATCCTTGCCCGGGATCCACCACATGCCCCTCGCCCCTCTCCCAAGAGAAAGGGCCTGTTTGACAAACAATAACAGAGCAGCAACTCTTGCAATCTGCCCACACCTTTGGGGGCGGCTGGGAGAAGGTGACAGGCGTTGGTAAACGCAGTGGCGAGAGCGGTGAGCAGGCGCTGCGAGCGGTGGGCTTCCCCGAGGTAGGGCCCTGGGCTCCAGGCGCGGGCCTCCCGGGAGGAGCCCTGGGCGGGCTGCGCGCGTGGGTGCATGTGCAGCCTGCCCTCTGCTCGCTGCAGTGTGTGCCTCTTTGTCCCCTGCCACAGCCTCCGCGACGGGGATCTGCGAGTTCTCAGTGAGTAGCCCCGGACCCAGGGTGCGTCCACAGCGCCCACCCGCGGCCCCAAAGCACCTCGAGAGCAGCTCGGAAATAAGCAGGCACCGACCCGGGACGCCCTGCAGCTACCAACCCGCGTCCAGAAACCTAGAACCTAGGACAGAATCCACCGCCCTCCCGGGCACGCGTCCGCGCACACAGTACACGCCGCGGGCCGGCGCAGAGCGCAGCACCCCTCTGACCGGCTGAGCGCGGAGGGGAGGGCTCTCCGCCGTCCCTCCTCCCGCGCAGCCTCTCCTCCCCCGCCAAAGGGAGAATGTTCAATTACGAAAAGGCGCGAAGGAACGAAATCCCAGGCTCCGATGCTCCCAGCAACACCCCTCTGGTCCCGGCGCTGTTCCTGCAGTCCCCACCCCCACCGTCCCCAGCTTGGGAGGCGGGGACGCGGCGGAGCTCGGGGTCCTGCGGCTCCGTCAGAACAAAGCCCCGGTGCGAGCCCGCGGCCAGCCCCAGCCGGGGTCAGCGTCGGTCCGAGGCGCCGCGCACCCAGTCTGCGCTCCAACGGCAGGACACGAAGGAGGCCTAGCTACCGGGGTGCGATCTGCACCCAGCTCTCCAGGTCTGCGACATCTCCTCCCGTGTACACAATGACCTGTTAGGATGACTCAGCGTTTACCTCTTCAGTTTACCTCTTCGCGGCCTCGCACCCTATCTCCCTCTTTCTTGTCCCTTTCTGTCCCCAGTCCCCTCCCTGCTTTTTCTCCACCTCATTCCTTTTATCTTATTCCCTCTTTGCCTTTTTTTTTTTTTTCATTTATTTCCATTATTCTCTTCCACAGCAAAGCAATGCCGATTGGACTTCTGAAGGCCTCTGCGTGCCTAGGCTTGGGGAGAACAGAGGAGCAATTTCAGTTTCAAACCGTGCTCTCAATAAAACAATGCCAACTGAGGCCGTGGCGGTGCCTGGGCCCCAGTCCCCGCCTATCGGGATCGG
Organism: Plecotus auritus; assembly: GCF_963455305.1. Lineage (NCBI taxonomy): Eukaryota > Metazoa > Chordata > Mammalia > Chiroptera > Vespertilionidae > Plecotus > Plecotus auritus. The sequence goes on from NC_137782.1 coordinate 106,463,833, forward strand.
TTTCCTATGGCGGCCACAGATCACAGGAGGCCCCTCCGCCATGGGATGGAGACATGAGTGCCCGGTACCCCAAGGCAAACGTTCCTAGGGGAAGTTCCAATCTGACTTTAGGAATCACTTGCCAGACCCGGGCAGGGAAGTCTTGGTGTTTCTGAATACTTTAATAGTTTTTCTATTAAATACTTTAATAGGATACTTTAATAGTTTTTCTGAGTGAAATTTTGTTTTTGCGATGTGAATTAAAAATAAAGAGAGCACCACCAACCCCCTTTCAACAATACAGGCCTTTACTTCGGGAGGCTTTTTGCACCCTGATATAAAACTGAATGAGACTTGCCCTCTGTCAAGCACCACCACTCAAGCCTGGAATCCTCCCTTTGGGCTTTATTGAAAAACTAGAAAATATGGGAGGAGGGGTGAATGTTCAAGGCAATCAGGGACACATAACTTTCAACTTGGGACTGTCAAGCCCAGGGGCAAGAGCAAGGTCATGGAGTTCTACCACCAAGGTCTCTTCACCAGATATTTTAGAGCTGAAATTATATTGCTGCAAACCATGGAGTATTTGAAGTATCAAATATCCATGTATGTTGATACTGTATGTTTAAAGTGAACAAAATAGCCACACTCTCTTGAAGATCCCCCTCAAGCTGACCAGTCCAGGGTGGGCCTAGGAAGGGAGCAGGACAGTGAAGGGGGGCCTCAGCAACCCACATAAGCACCATTTGGGGGAATGCTCAAAAGAGCAGCCTTCAGCTTGGTAAACCGCAACCTGTGCCCAGCATCACAGACAATAGCTAAGTTACATCTTGAAAAGTATAATAAAAACACAGGTGCCAACGTAAAGGTTGTCTTTTTGTGATGTGCCACAAGGCCTCTCCTACAGCATGAGACTCCCCTGTTCTGACCTGGGAAGGAGAGGCCATCTACCCCACAGGGAATGGTTGGTGTCCTCCAGAAATCCAAGCACCTCTCTGGCAAAGCTGCGTTAATATTTCTGGGTTTTGTTTTTAAAAACACAGACAGACACACTCACACACACCAAGTTGACATTGGAATATTTTTCTAGCTAGGACATGCCCACATGTTTTTGTTAATAAATCATTATCATCACTCTGGTCAGTCAGATGGGCTCTACTTACCTAGCCCTCTGAATTTAAATTCGAAGAAGAGCATTATGATGGGGGGTGAGGGGTGCGGAGTTGAGGGGGACAGGTGAGATAGTCTATCACGCTGCGCCAGCTATGGCTTCCGCAGCAGGCTGGGAGCTTCCTGAACAGGCCTGTGGGCTGCAAGCATGCAGCTAGAGTGGGCAAATTGTTGGAAATGGGTTGTTTCAAAAGCATGCACTCCATAACCAACTTATCACGCCTCTCAATTCAGGTTTCCCCATCAAAAGTGGCCAGTTGTCTAAAGCTGTCCTACAAGCATCAGAAGTAAAACTTCTTACTTTAGGGTGAGAAATTACAATGTGTGAATTTATAACTGCTCCTTCAAACCCATCTACAAAAACTAAGTGCTTGCTCCTTTCCTACAGATCAGATAAATCAGTTACCAACGTGATACAAGGAACTGGGGGAACCACTGCATGCTCCAAAACTCTCAGCAAGACCAGAGAACCCCTCCACTGTGGAGAAGACACACACCCATTTCCACCCAAGAGCTACAATTGAAGAGCCCTTCCCTTTGTAGACAGCACATGCTGTAGGCTGTGAGCGTGCTTCACATTTTAATTTGTAAATGATAATGGCAAGTGTGCTTCTGCACCTCCACACACCCAGCACCTTGTCATTCTCAAATGGAGGCACATGAGCAAGTACCCACTTTGTGTTTTGTACATTTGACCCAGGTAATGTTCTTCATTCTCTCATTTGGCAAAAGCAGTTCCCCAGCCCCAACAATTAAAAATCTGTAGCTTTGCCCGGCACTTTGAATCTTAATTCATATATCCAGCTCGATCGTTTCCACCTCCAAATCATTACAGAATGCTAGCAGTTTCTATAATATAATATATCAGTTCTCAAGTTAACTTGTTGCTTTACTCAGAATCACTATTTCCTAGTTCTTTCACTTTAGGTAACCTAAGACTATAGATATGAAGAGCAAACTCTTTTTTTTTGGGGGGGGGGGGTTAGGTACTTTTGCAAAACAGAAAAATAAGTAACTGCCAAAATAGTAACAGTCACAGATTTCGTGAAAAGTGATACAAAAATAAGTATGCTTTAAATACATATATACAATTATTGCTTAACTAGTGTTTTGCAAAATGTCTGGCTAAATAGAAAAGTTCCCTTTCTCCGTAATAATTGTTAAATGCATTTAGCGGCCCAGGCATGCTTAGTATGGTAGAGCTCTGAGGCGTTTGTCCAGTTCATGTGGATTTCCCCCAGAAATCTTTTGTCCAGAGAACTTAAGAAAAAGCAATGTTTGGGCTCAAATTACAGTTTCCTCAATTTCCCATTTTGTTTTATTAGTACAAACCTGACAGTGCTTTTTCTAAGTCTAAATGTGAGAGCTCACAGATGAAAATAACAGAATTAAAATGCTTTTTAAAGTGTCTCCTTTGCTTATATTACTCCCAAAATCTTTCGATCCTCCTAGTTTGAATGCCAATTAAAGCCAAATCTGCACTTTTCAAACTTAGTTTCAAAGAAAAGCTCATGGCCGGCAGCTGGTTGATCTTGGAGTTGAGTTAGAGAAGGGTGTCTTCCCCTCTTCCAGGGGAACTTCATGTCCCAGGCCCCCTCCTAGCAGGCTGTGACAGTCACAGGTGCCCTGGACTGCTGAGCTGTGGACGCTAGCGGCTCACTTCCAGTCACTTACAGCTTCCCTTTCTTAGTCGTGCTCTCTAAATCTCCTTGGGAAAATTGTTAGTAACAAACTAATTGCTCAAAACCGGTCAGAATTTGCTCTTCACTGTTTTAGACGTTTTTCACGTATCTTTTTATCCTATATCAAAATAGAGTTCAGTCTTCATCGGCGATAGCTAAAACTCTCTGGGGCAGAAACCTGGTACTGTATAAAAATTTTCTCCAACTGTATTAAGTAATATTATGCTAAGAAGTTTCAAGCTCACAGTTACCTCTAACCAACGGCTATTTTGTATTTTCTTTTCCCCAACAAGCCCTTCAAAGATAAATCCAAAATCCTTCTATAGCCATAGGAGGTACCAAGATTAAAGCAGCCATTAGATATAAAATGAAGTAAAAGAGATCATCCACGCCTTGACTAAATCTCCAGGATCTTGAGTTTTACTTAGAAGTCAAAGCATGTATCAAGTTGAAGAGCATTCATTATTTAATAGTTAATACCTTAGGATGCATTTTATTTTCCTGACTGCTTCCCCAAGTATGCAACCTGAATGGTTGCTCCTAAAGTAGCTTATTACATACCTTTAATAATTTTAAGGTGCTTTTGCTTCCACAGCCCAATCTGTTTTTCAGCCCTATGTACACTTCACTGAGAGAAGTGGACGAATCCTTTTTTTTTTTTTAACTGTTTCTTTCAGGGCCATTTCACAGACACGGATGGGTGGGAGATGGGGAAGTCATTGTACTCGTATTTAAAATCCTGTGTTGTGCAATGAATTCACTGGTCGTGGTGAATTTGCACAGAAAGGTTTGCTCCTTTGGCAAGTTTGAATGAGCAGATTTGCTTTGGAAACAGCTACATTTTACTCAGTACCTGCTAAAGCGAGTCAGTGCGCCCCCTGCTGTCAAGTCTCCAGTCCGACTCCTGAGCACTTCCAAAGTTTATTTTGTTCAGTAAACCGTGTCATATAAAATTAACAACCACCAATAAAATTAGCTTATATGTTACAACTGTAAAAGTCCAAAACAAAATAAAGCTAGTCTTAGTGGCGCTGGAGATCTCTAGTCTGGCTTCTTCTCGGCTGAACCAAGGTCCTTTTATCTAAAGCCCAGTGCACAAACATATAGCTTAATGTGACTAGTGTTCTTCCTTTTATTTCTTTCTCTATGGCAACCAATATGCTCTGCTCAGAAATGTTCCCCATCAAGGAAACAAATGATCTTCAGGGAGCAGCTCTATATGGCATCTGGTCCAATGGAGCACAGAGAGTTAACCCCAGTCAAAAGCGAGGCTGCCAAGCAGTAAACAAGGAGTGGAAAACTGGCGGATCTCAGCCCTCTCCCCCACTGCAACCTCTTCCTCCCTCCTTACAAACCATTTCATTGATTTGGCATCAACTGTTGCCAAAGAAACTACAAAATTTAAATTGCAAGGTGTTCTGGATACAAAAGTGCAATAAAATTCTAGCCATTTGACTCTACCCCCTCATCACCCAGGCAAGGCTTCCTTTCAAAAGAACAAAACCAAGAAGCTTTGAGAATTCACTCCAGCCTATTTCACAAAGGTAAGGTGCCCCCACCGGCTTGGAATTGTTTAGCTATTTCCTTCAGCCATATTTATCTAATTAACTGCATCTAGCAAGTAACTGCAACCTTAATTTTTACAAAACCCAGGGGCAGTGGCTAGGAGGGGGGCAAGGCCGACTGTCAAATATGAGGAACAGAGTAAAATCCAGTTTTCGATGCTCAAGCGCCAGCCCTTTGGCAGGAAAGGGTAGGGTGCCCTGGTTAGTTTTGATTGATCACCCTCTTTCTGATGGACTCTCAACCAGAAGCTGGGAGCTGCATGGTCGCCAGCTCCCTGCGGTTCTAACCCGGGTGCAGGACTTCCTGCCTCTTCTTCCTCCCCTGCTTCCTTCATCTCCAGCCCTTTGCCCCCCTTTTCGAGCCCCCTCCACTCCACCCCTGTTCCCAGCAGGAATCCCCTCACCCCAGTCCCAAGCAGGCAATCTCAGTTCACCGTCAGCACTGGCTACAGAAAGAGCACTTCTTTCCCTCTGCTTCTCTCTTTTTTTTTTTTTTAATTTTCCAAACAAGAAATGTTGATAATACTGCGAACTTTATAAACGCTTCTTTTCTAGGGCCCTTTGCCCTCTTGCAATCAGCAATTAAAATTGATAGCACTCTCCCCCACCCCCAACGTGCCTTGCTGTGGGAGCTTTGGAATGAGTCCGTATTTTTATATAATATTTTAGCAGGGCGGGATGGTGTTTTACTCCCGCCACCCCCCCCCCAGCACACTTCGCCTTCCTACTTCAAACGGTCACTCTGTGAGCCCTCTCTTGTCCCAAGCAATGAGAATAAACTCCCAAACCTGCACGAGCATTAACACACAGAAAGAAGGGGGAGAAAAGGAGAAAGTAGGAAGAGGAGATGAAAATCACTTACCGAACAAACTTCCGGGGTTAGATTTTAAAATAAAAGATTTTTTTTCAATCAAGTGACTGGAGGCAGTGAAGGCATATTCTCAACTCCCCAGAACGATGCATCCTTAGCCTTCCCTTCACACTGACTCCTCGGAGCCCAGCTCTCCACTAGTCTATTATTTTCACCAAAATATATGAAAATGTATGCAAATGAAAATCAGCACTAACTGTTCTCCCCTTGTTATATACTTTGGATTTTTTTTTCCAGACAAAACAATCACACTCGCAGAGGGAGGGGGCAAGTGGAGTGGGGCTGGGGGAGGCTCGGGGGCGACTGGAGAACTGAGTAGGAGAAAAGGGGGGATGAAGGGGACAAACCTCAGAATAGAAGTGTATTTCTATTACAGAGGAGTGCTGCGTTTTGGGGGGCTTCCCACAGCACACACACACCCTCCTGGAGAAGAAAGAAAGTGGATCTGTTTGGAGAGGCGCTATCGCGTTTCATCAGGCCACCTGAGACTGCTTTTGAAAGCGTGTACTGTGAAATTCATAGCAGTAATTTAGACAAAATCCTCACTGTATATTAATGAAAGACGGCCCATGGCTCTGTTCCTATCCTCCCCATTCAGTGTAAACAAAACCACGAGACTCTGGGTTTTTGAGCCCGATCCAAGCAAAATCGGCAGGAAAGGAAAACACAGCGTACTGGCACCGACTCTTCAGACGTCTGCACCTGGAGACCTCAGATTTATTCAATGAAATCTGTGTTCCATCTTTTATATATACATATGCGCATACATAAATATAAAAAGGAACCTTAGGGGGACGCGGAGGGAAAAATCCGTGCAGTTTGGGGTCTAGTTACTGCTGCTTCTCACATCTATACCTTAACAATAATGGCTTTGCTAAAACCTACCTACGTTGGTATCTCTCCCCGGGCAAGCAAGAGCTGGACGAGATCCCGCATAAATCCTGCTTAACGGCGTCCACTGTTAATCGGGACATCACGCAAAGGCTGCGTGGCTGCGTGGCTGCGTGGCTGCGGCGGGGCTCTGGCTTGAACTGAGTTCACCTGACTAAGCCCAGCAGAGGAACTATTCCCGGGAGGAAGGACAGCCCGTGCACAATTGAACGGGAGCATCCAGGTCCGGGGCGGCGGCCCGGGCGCCTGCCGCCAGAGCGAGCTGGGGAGGCCGGCGCAGGGAGGGCGCCGCAGAGCTGGGGTGCGGTTTGCACGCGCGCACACACTCATTAGGAACGATGCATTTATTGAATGTCCGAGTTGGGTCAGTTCATTGGAAAGCCCCGAGGACGGTTCAATTTGCCCTTGTTTTCGTTGCCACTTTCTCTTTTTGCTCGGTTCGCCGAGGTTCCTCTGTGCAGCGTTTCCGCTCGGTCGCGTTCCCCACCCCCGGCTCTCCCGCCTACCCTTTGCACTCCCCCGCCCGTCCCCCTTAACCCTTTCAGCCCGGCTGTGGCTGAGAAAGCGTTTGTCGCCGCCAGCCCCATCCACTACACAAACCCTTTGGAGACAGAAAAGAAAGAAAAGCACCACCGTGCCTAAGAATAGCCAGCAAGCAAACCCCGCCACTAATAACCACACTGAAATCACACACACACAGTGAGCACACACAGGTAAGCGGCGGGAGGCGCGGCGAGTGGATTCCGGTCCTTCAGGCCGGCCCTGCTGCAGCGGGAATTCCTCAAGCCGTTGGGATGGAAAACACTTACGATGTATCTATGGGGAAAGGCCGGCCTGACTGCTTTTCAAATACTGCGCCCAGCTTCGCTGACCCTCACCCTCCAAATCACAAGGTCTCGCAAGCTACCTGCCTGACCCGGAGAAGGAAGGGGGAGGGCGGAGGGAGGTGGAGCGAGAAGTGGGGGCGAGCGCCACCGCGGCAGCGAGCGGTCCGTCCCGCACGCGCGGGCACTGCGCTGGTCCCCGGCTGAAGGCTTCCCAGACGGTGGCATCCGAGAACTTAAACAAAGGGGGCTGCCTCCGGCGCGCAGCGACTGCGAAAAGTTGCGGTGGCGGATTTCCAAGAAGCCTGGCCACGACCCGAGCTCTTGGCGCTGCGAGCTCCCCTTTCCCACCCCTGCTGAACAGAGATGGGGGCCGGCTGGTGACGGAAAAAGGAAACTTTGAAACCATTGGGGGACACCTCTGTCTATAGGTATTAGCTCGAAAGGTGCATCCTCGCCGGGCGCTTCACAAATCTCTGGGATGGGAGGGGGCGGGAGGGCTGCAGCACGACGCAGTCCTGAGTGGAGTGGGTTGGTTGCTATATTTCATGCATTCCCCCCCCCTCTTTGTTTTCCTCTGATTCTGCCCCCCTCTGTCCCTTTTCTCTCCCCTTTCCTTCCCTCCTGCCAGGCCTCCAGCGAACGCCCAGAGCCGCGGAGGGTACGCCTACAACTCGGCCGGACACTAAGAGTTAAGATGCGGCGGAAGGGGTGGCGGGAGAGGGGCGGGGAGGAGAAAGTGGCAAGGGGGAGGGAGCCTGGGGGACAGCAGCTTTCCAGCGTCTACGATGCTCTGCCTAAATTAAAAAGCAACCAATCGGAACGGCCGGAAGGGGGGCCTCGCGTCCTGCGCCAGTCATTCCGGGCCTGCCAATCACCCAGCAGGTAGCCAATCAGCGGGGGCCCTGGTGCTCGACTTCCTTGTATTTGGGAAAGTGTGGTGGTGGGTGCGCGCTCGCCGCGGAGGGTAAACATTCGACAGTCCCCGCTCAGAGAGGGAGGGACGGAGAGCGAACTGTCAGATCGGAGCGCCGGCGGGCGGGCGGGCGAAAAGGGAGAGAGGGAGGAAGAGGGGAAAGTGAGGGAGGAAGAGAGAGCGCAAACCAGGGCGCGGAGGGAGCGCCCGCTGCAACTCCGCTCCGGCACGGCCCGCGCCAGCGCCAGCGCCAGCCGTGCACCCTACAAGCCGCACAACGTGCCCACTGGAGTTGGTTGTGTATCAAGGATCCCCTATATGCACACACACCCCTCCATCTCTACCAATGCACTCTTCCTCCTCCTCCTCCTCCTTCTTCTTCTCCTCCTCCTCCTCCAGACAACTGCTGGGGAAAAAATAAAACACCAACCCCAACCTTCAGCAACAAGGTAACAGTCATTCGACCTCATTTTTACTCCTGTTGAATTTTTTCCTTGTTATATTTGTTTCCTCATTTCTGCCCAAAAGGAAAGATGTCGCATCAAACTGTGACTGTTGCGAGGAGGATGAAGAAGGACTCTTGTTTCAGAGGCAACCAAGAGCTCCGGCAATAGCAACTGCAGAGAAATGCAGCAACGCTAGAAGTTTTCCTAGGACAGAAAAAAACTTGAAACGAAAGGACCAGAAGGGAGAGCAGGAGCCAGCTCTCCTCTCCGCACACGCCAGCAGCCAGCATCACCACGCCTTCAAGGACTCAAAAAGTTTTACTACTCCAGAGGACAAGGAGCGAAATGTGTTCTTGAAAGGAGAGCCGCCAAGGGAAGGAGCAGGCCGGCTGTTGGTCATCCATAATTTGGTTCAAGAAGAAAGGAACGGCTTCTTCCTTTGTTGTCTCCTGTGAAATCGCCACTGAGCAGGTGGAGCGAGCCCCGCGCCCGGGCAGAGTCCGCGCTCCCGGGACAGGAGGAGGAGTGGGAGCCCGAGACCCGCCTGAGAGCCCGAGCGCAGGCCCGCGCCCCGCCCGGCGAGCCCCGCTGGAGCCAGCCGAACGCGCCGGGGCTGGGGGGCGGCCAAGAACCCCCGTGAAGGGGGCGACTAAGGAACGCGCCCCGAGAAGCTAGCCCCTCTCTCCACTCCAGAGCACTGCTGCTGTTGCTGCTGCTGCTGCTGCTGCTGCCAGAGGCCGGCCCGCGACCCCCGCGTCCTGCCGAGCGGCCTTGCTGCTCCAGCCAGGGGCCTCGGCGGCGGCGGCGGGGGCGGAGGAGGCGGCGGCGGCAGAGGAGGCGGCGAAGGCAGTGGTCCGACTGAGGGCCGACTGGGGCCCGGGGCGGGGGCGGGGGAGGAGTGAGGAAAGGAGGCGGGAAGCGGGGGGCGCGGCGGCAGCGGCAGCGGCCGCGGCTGCTGCTGCGGCGGCGGTGGTGGCGGCGGTGGGGTGGCGGGAGCGGAGCGGCATGGCCACGGCGGCTTCTAACCCCTACCTGCCGGGGAACAGCCTGCTGGCGGCCGGCTCCATTGTACACTCGGACGCGGCGGGAGCCGGCGGCGGTGGGGGCGGCGGTGGGGGGGGCGGCGGCGGCGCGGGGGGAGGCGGGGGCGGCATGCAGCCCGGCAGCGCCGCTGTGACCTCCGGCGCCTACCGAGGGGACCCGTCCTCCGTCAAGATGGTCCAAAGCGACTTCATGCAGGGGGCCATGGCCGCCAGCAACGGCGGCCATATGCTCAGCCACGCGCATCAGTGGGTCACGGCCCTGCCCCACGCCGCCGCCGCCGCCGCCGCTGCCGCCGCCGCCGCCGTGGAGGCGAGCTCGCCGTGGTCCGGCAGCGCCGTGGGCATGGCCGGCAGCCCCCAGCAGCCGCCGCAGCCGCCGCCGCCGCAGGGCCCCGACGTGAAGGGCGGTGCCGGACGCGAGGACCTGCATGCGGGTACCGCGCTGCACCACCGCGGGCCCCCGCACCTCGGGCCCCCGCCGCCGCCCCCGCACCAGGGCCACCCCGGGGGTTGGGGGGCCGCCGCCGCCGCCGCAGCTGCCGCCGCCGCCGCCGCAGCCGCCGCGCACCTCCCGTCCATGGCCGGAGGCCAGCAGCCGCCGCCGCAGAGCCTGCTCTACTCGCAGCCCGGCGGCTTCACAGTGAACGGCATGCTGAGCGCGCCACCCGGGCCCGGAGGCGGCGGCGGCGGCGCGGGCGGCGGTGCCCAGAGCCTGGTCCACCCGGGGCTGGTGCGCGGGGACACCCCCGAGCTAGCGGACCACCACCACCATCACCACCACCACGCGCACCCACCGCACCCGCACCACACCCAGGGGCCTCCGCACCACGGCGGCGGCGCGGGGCCGGGACTCAACAGCCACGACCCGCACTCGGACGAGGACACACCGACGTCCGACGACCTGGAGCAGTTCGCCAAGCAGTTCAAGCAGCGGCGCATCAAGCTGGGCTTTACGCAGGCTGACGTGGGGCTGGCCCTGGGCACCTTGTATGGCAACGTGTTCTCGCAGACCACCATTTGCCGCTTCGAGGCCCTGCAGCTGAGCTTCAAGAACATGTGCAAGCTCAAGCCGCTGCTGAACAAGTGGCTGGAGGAGGCGGACTCGAGCACAGGCAGCCCCACGAGCATCGACAAGATCGCGGCGCAGGGCCGCAAGCGCAAGAAGCGGACCTCCATAGAGGTGAGCGTCAAGGGCGCGCTCGAGAGCCACTTCCTCAAGTGCCCCAAGCCCTCCGCACAGGAGATCACCAACCTGGCCGACAGCCTGCAGCTCGAGAAGGAGGTGGTGCGGGTTTGGTTCTGCAACCGGCGCCAAAAGGAAAAGCGCATGACGCCGCCCGGGATCCAACAGCAGACGCCGGACGATGTCTACTCGCAAGTGGGCACCGTCAGCGCCGACACGCCGCCGCCGCACCACGGGCTGCAGACAAGCGTGCAGTGAAGGCCGGGGGCGCAGCGACGAGAGAGTCGCCGCCGCCTCCGCAGCCGCTGCCGCCGCCGCCAACGCCGCGCCTACCCCGCACCCGGTCCGCCCGGTCCCCGCCGGTCCGCCGCCCTCCCCTCCGCCCAAAGCCAGGCATGCTCGCCCTTGGAGGAAAGAAAAGAGAGACTGGCCGGCGAGACGGTTTTTGAGGCCTAGAGAAGAGGGACAAAACACACAAAACATCATAAACACCAAAACGGTATACACAAACAACACCGGAAGAGAAAAAGGGGGCGACCCTGGGATCTCATTTATACTGTGGTGATGTTTCGTTTTTTGTTCTTGTTTTTGTTTTTTAAAAAGGGTGAAGATGCCCAGCGTACCAAAACTGCACTCGTGAGGTTTTGCCCACCCTGAGAAGCCCCTCAGGGCGACGGTGGACAGCACCCAGTACCTGCCTCGTCCTCTTGAAAAAAAAAGCCAATCCCTCCCCTTCCCGCCAAAGGGCTGCCTAAAGTGACCGACAGACCGACCGGAACTTCGTTTCCTGGGAGCCCTCTGAAGGAACGCAGAGGCACCGGGCTTAATCAGGGACGACTCTACTGGGAACCGGCTCTTCTTGGCCATATTCAGTCATTTGGGGACAAATAAACTGACTATGAAATGGGAAGGAGGAAAAAAGAACAGTCTCCAGCAAAAATAATATTCACAGCTTCTGAAATTAACAAGCTGAAGAGCAAAGCCAAAAGGATACGTTTCCTTCAAATAACCTTGGAAATAAAAACATCACGAAAGAGCAGAGGGATAGGCCAGGGCGCAGGGGACGTCCGCTCCTCTGTCGCGGAGGGGGCGAGACGGGCAGAGCAGGGCGGGCGCGGGCCGCAGACTGGGCATGGAGGGAGGCCCGGCCACAGCCCGGCTGCGAGGGCTGCGTCAAGATTCCACCGCTAATAATTTTTATTAATATTTTTTATTTTTTATTTCTGGACTGACTCATAAAGGGATTTAGAAAGACTGAGCACCAGCCGCTGCACGTCTTGGACTTCGCTTCTCAATCCGTTGCCAACTTTGATCGAATGGGTGCTGTGGCTGTGATTATAATACTGCCATTTCCAAGCAGTGTTTTTGGTAGGTTTTAATAAACAGACTTTTCAAAAGACGGCAATATAGATTGTTAGATCCGTTGTTGATCTAAAAATATTTGCTTTATATTTTCATTAAATGACTTCTTTTAATATTTTATTCAGAATACTTATGAACTGCTGCAAAATGGTAATTTATTTTTCCCCAGATCTTGTATTACGTGTTTTTTTCAGACGAGCACAAATCAAAATGAAATGAAAATATGGACAGTTGTTAGGTAATAAGGGTATCTTTTGATGTGATCATTTGATTGTAATTTAATTTGAGTAGTGATTCCGTAAGAGCTGATCGAGAAAATAAATTTGTTAGAATGAAATAGTCTGTGTCTGATGCGTAAACACTGTGTGGGAAGAAAATAGTTAGAAAATATTTTTTTACTAATGCATACCCTTGAGCGATGGCGCTGAGGAAGCCCAGTCGCGCTGCTGCACTGAGGTGTGTTTGGAAATCTAGAGCAAAGGACAGTCATGACAGAAATGCTAGTACTCTATCTACTTGGCACTCCCTGGTAAGCTGTCAGTTTCACAATCTTTTCCTTTCCTTAATTTTATTGGATTTTTTAGGGGAGTATTTACTACTTTTCTTGGAGATACCTGTGTTCTTCATCATCTTTATCAAAAGATTGGATTGCATCACCAGTAAAAATGAGCCAGCTGGTTATTAATGGTTAATACAGAGCCCTTTTCCAAAGTTTAGCTTCTCTTTTTCCTCTCTTCCCCCACCATATTGTTATGTCTCTTTCTTCTTTTTCTGAAGACTAATAGTTGTGAAGAATAGCTTACAACTACTCCATTGATGATTATGTGATTAGGTTTAAATTATTAAGCCGTTTAGGGTTTGTTTTGTTGGCTTGTTTCTGTAATGAAAGAAGGGAGTTCTAAAATCCTGCATGTGGTCCACACTGGTGTGATTACCAGCTCAGACCTAAAAGTCTACATGTCTGTGTTTTGGTGTTTCTCCAGTGTGATTCTGTACCTCCTTCACTGACCCTGGGGTTTTTAGCTTTTGGATCACTCCTTAGATACACCCTGCAGAGCGTTCACATTTATCACATCAATGTATCAATATTTACCATGTGGGAAAGCGAAAGTGTGATGCCTCAGGTTGTGAGTACTAAAGACTGCTTAGTTGAGTCCTTTCATACTGGACTTTTAAAAAGTATTTGGGGTGATAAAGCAGTGATTTTATAGGATAATTTTCCCCTAATCTCATTTAGCTGTCACTCACTTTTTGCCTTCTCTCATCCTTACTTCCTCCCCCTAAGATATCAATGCAGGGGTTAAAAAACCCGGAAAACTGTGCGAGCAACAAGGAGCAGTTATTTCTTCCAGACAGACCCTGTGTCACTTTCATAAATCAAGCCTAGCCAGATGGCCTGTGTTGGGTTGCATTATTTTAAACACCAGATAGTACTAAAAATCACAATCATTTTGATTTGTGAAATCTGAAAAAGGCCATATTTATTAAACAGAAAGAAGAAAAAATGAAAATAAGAAACCACAATTTACTTTTCTCGGCTTTCTTGTTTCCTTATTTCTCTTGCTATTGTAATCTCCCTGCCCAGCAAATTTAAAACCTGGAGTGGATATAAACTTCATCCGTTTTTGAGGGTCTGCAGGGGCAAGCAAAGAAGGCCTTATTGAAAAGCTGAGAATTGGGTGTGGTTGTTTTTAATGATGGATACCACTGGCACGTGAGATGAAGTCCTGTTTCCCCAGCGGGAATGGTAGTGGTTGATTAGACAGTGGGTCTATACAAATTTTAGGAGCTGTTTGCTTACTCGATTTTGCTAACAAAAGAACTACCATTCACTTTTACACTGTTTTCTGTTAAAAAGCAACCTTTGCTGATTACTTTGGAAGAAGTCCTGATTTAGGGGTAACAGAGTAACTTTTAATTGGAGAAGCTGGAAAAGCAAGACCATTTTATTTCATTATTTTGCATTTTTAAAGCGAGCTAATGCTGGCACTCCATATTTTGAAAATCAACCCTTTGAATGTATCTACAAAATGAAATTCATGGTTGAAAAACAAAAGAGAGCAGATATAACTGAGAGGTTGGTGTTAGACTTATATTGTTATACACGCAAATAATGAAAATATTGTTATACATCACCAGATCTTTTTAATGAATTTGGTCATTGTGTTTCTTTGCAGAGCAAGTGTCTTGTGCTTTGTAAAGTACCCATTTGTTTCCTCCATTTCAATCCAGCCCTCCTCCCCTTCCAACCCAAAGGAAAGTGACAAAGTTCTGTTCCATCAATCTGGCTAATCCCAAACTAGGCCCATTTGTAGTCTGCAGACTCCTGTGGCTCCTGACCTGTGGTCCAAGCCTCAGCCATCTCATTCACCCAACCATCTTCCTCTGCGAATCTGGGCGATAAATCATTCAAGGTGTATGTAAAATAGTCATTTGGCTGTTGTTTCTCTGCCCCCCCCCCTTTTTTTAAGTCCTTAGCCAAGGACTGCTTCTTTGTTCCAAAACAGAACTGTTCATTCTTGATCTTAGAGAGTCCCTCTGCTTCCTTGTAGCCTCCAGGGTTTGCTCACTACCATGCTCATAATGTTTTGTATGAATGGTTTCAAAATTCAGAGAATAATTGGTTCTAATATTAAATGCAGTATATACAATTGATAGTTTTATCGATAAGTGTAATATTTTAAATAATTTTAACAATTAAATTTGTTTTAAAATTATATATTTGTAAAAGTATTTATCTTGTTGGAAGCAACAATATATTGTTGTATTTATTCGTTTATTTTTGTAATAAATGATCAACCTCTCAAGCTAAATCAAAAATGACACTTTTATATATTTATAGAAAACGCATTTTAAGAGATGGGCATATTTGCACCAATTTGTATGTAAATAGAGTAAGATCCATCAATAATGTGTAGCTTTCAGAACTAAACTGAAGGCAGAAACATTCTCTCCACATGGAGTTTAGTTTGCCCAAGTTCCAGGGCAATTAATCAAACTCTCAAATGGATGCAACAAGTATTGGCACTGGATACAGACTTGAAATTAATTATTTAGGAGGTGGACCTGGTTTTTTTCAAGGCAGAAGGGTAGAAATTAAAGAATTCTTTCATGAAATGCAGTGGCTGACTGGACAGATTAAAACTATGTATCCACGATAAAACCTAGTACCTGGCTGTGCACAGACATCTATACTGGGGAAGGGTGTTCAAAGAAAGTTAAGACTTTGAGGTTATTGGTGACCCAGAAACCAGGTAACGTAGTAAAACGAGTTGTGCTGTGTTATTTTTGTTAAGTGTCTTCTTAAAATGGCTGTGAGTGAAAAGCCTCTCTCTCCTTGTCCAGTTACTGACAGCCTAAGCAGGGAATCAGTGCAGGTGTTGTTGTGAAGAGTGATAGGTAGGGAGTGTGGGGCCAGCTCTCCAAGCTTTGTTGTCTCATGGTCATCTCACTTCCTTGCCTGAGGTCTCCCCTGTGATCTCCTGGCTGTGGAGCCCGCCGTGGGCTTGATCTTGATTTCAATAAGGAAATCAGAGAGTTCTGGGTTTGCCTCCTGAACTTTCCAGTCTAGGAAAGGAAGTTCTGCGGAGGCTTGCAGAGATGCTTGGGGTGGGGGCAGCGGAGACAGCAAGAAGGGTACTTGTGTAATCAGATTCTTTGATTTTGTTAGCCTGGCTCATGGCCTATTAATTAGATTACTCTCTTTCATTCTTGATTTCACATCCGTGTTTGTTGCAGTATCCTGAGATGTGGGCGCGCGTGGTCAGCGGGAGCCTATGATGTCACTGCCGGCCAGGGCAGCAGCCTGGCCTTCTGGAGGGCTGGGGGCTGCGCTCTTTTATGAGCCAGCTCTGGGAGTGACCTCAGAGGGCTCTGGGCGACTGGCCTTCACGTGGTGACACGATGTGTGCGCCAGTGTGTGTGTGTGTGTACACGCGCGTCTGTGGGTGCAGCGGAGGGGGGGGGGCGTGCTGCGGAAAGTCGCAGCCAGATCTCCGAAGCCCTGGGGACGCAGAGGGCTCGCTCAGGTGCAGGGCCTGCCTCCAGTGGAGACGGAGATCAAAGGAGCGGAGAGTGGTGCTGGGACCGGGGCGGCGAGGGGGGACGGTGGTGGCCCGCCGGTGGGGTGGCATCCCCGCCGGACCAGCTGGCCAGTCCCACAAGTTGTTTTCCTCGTGGCGACCATTCAGCAAAACGCACGATCCTTTCTCAAAGATTTAAATTTCGCGGATGAATTACCATACAGCGGTTGCTAAGCAACTAAATTCAAGCAGGGCTAAGAATATGCAAGCTTTTTGTGTTCTCATTAATAAAAATGCCACTCTGACACAGCAACCCGACTTTGGATCACTGCAACTTCTGTAAAAGCCGTAGGAGAATACAAACCGATCCTGCCATTTAATTACAGATCAAAATAGCTTGAAACGCGATGTTTTGTTCATCTATCTTCCTAAAAGCAATGTAAAAAATAACGGCTTTTCAGAAGCAGTAGTAAATCTTTTTTTTAATGGAGTTTTCTATCGGGGTTACTATAATTGTCAAATGAAACTTTTTAAAACACAGGTCGAAATAACCTTTTGCATCACCATTTCTACTCTCCCCGCGGTCCGCTGTCCTCCGTCCTGCTCTCCTCCCCCGCCTAACAATAACAATTGTTACCATCGTGGGAATACTCGGGCCTTGGGAGCCACGGAGCCTGAAGGGCAGTTGTCAGAGCAGTCCTCGAGCTGGAGGCTGGAGAAAACCTAAAAAACGGAGGAGAGAGCAAACGGAGAGTTGGGAAGTTGGCCTGGAAGGCTGGCGGAGGGGCTGCGCGAGCGCGGGTCGCAGGGCTCTGGCGCTCACCCTGAACGCGGGGGGAGCTGAAGGCGCGAGGCCGCCGACCTCTGCACGGCGCGGGCGGGCTGTCCCTGCTGGGGTCCGGCCTCCCTCTAAGGGACGCCCTCGGGGGCCCATTGGGTTTCTCCCCGCGGGTCCGCGCAGGGAAGGAGACGCGCTGCCCAGAAGAAGGGTCCAGCCCTTTGCTGCAGCTCAGCTGCGGGGGCAGCCGAGGTCAGCGAGGGCCGGCCCCGCGCGCGGCAGGTCGCAGCGTTTGGGAGTGAGTGGGGGGTCTCCAACCGGCCTGCGGGGCCAGGGCAGGGCGGAGGCCGCTGGCGGCTCTGCACCTGGGGAGCCGGAGGCGCCTGGGGTTGCTTCTCCGCTTCGCGCGGGTGGGAAACTCGAGCTCCCGAGGAACCCTGGGGTGACTGCCAGTGCCTGGCCGCGCACATCACCTCCCGCCCCCCGTCCCGCCCAGGGACGCGAGCGGGGCCTGCGGGGTGCTGAGCGGGCCGTGGGCTAGGCCGGCCGTGGGCTGTGCCCAGTGTAGCGCCAACAGGATCCTCGCACGGGCTTCGCTGTGGGAGCTGCAAGGAGCCGTGGTCAGCTTTAGAAAGATTCAGGGGCAAAACTGAACTCCCCAGGTTGAGTCCAGTGGCGTGGCCAGGGTGCCTCCCGGCTGGGCTGCGAGCACACTTGGGCAGACGTGAGAACTTTAGGGGTGACTCCTCCCCAAGTCAGCCTGGACGCCGGAGGATGATGGCCCTCCGCCCTGACTCCAGTGAGTACCAACAAAAGAACACAAAAAAGAGTGGAAATCAAACCATATGTCGAAGTATTTGCTGTATTAAATCCTCCAGAGGCATTGGAGTTCGTGTTGCTGTTGTTGGTTTAGTAAAAATGTACATAATAAACAGGAAGTCATTTATTTACAAATACAGTTGCCCTAGACAAGCCAGGTTCCGTGTACCTAACTCATTAATGGAATTCATTCCTTTTCCTCCCTTTGGAAAGAGGAATTTCAGCTTTTAAAAATAGCGGGGTCTTGGGGGAGGGCAGGAGGGGCTGGTTTACCTGTTCCTAGGAAAGGAGCAGGGGGTCTGGCCAGTCGCTGCCTCCGGGGTGTTAAGCAGTATGAGATGACCATTCACAAGATATGGAGAGGGTTTTTTCCCCCTTTTTACTCTTCAGAAAAGAAGTTTGTTGGTCGTGGTTGCTGTCACCAGAGCGGGCCAGTGGACATGCACTGGTAATTACCCTTGGTTGGTGTGTGTTTGTGCGTGTGCCTGTGTGTACATGTGGGAAAAAAACCTCAAATTTAAATAACCAGAGTTGTTTGGGACTATACCAGAATTTTACCTGTAAACTCACTTAGTTGCCATAGTTTTAAAAATGTCCGTGGAAAGGTTCCTGCCGCCTTCCTTCCTGAGAGGAGTTATGCCAAGGGGGAGAGAGCTAGCTCTGGGCATGCTAGTTGCCAGGGGAAGCCAGTATCACTTACCTGCACAACCTGAGTCTGGTCTTCTTTAGTTCAGGGAGCTTTCTCTAAGTGAACCCCCCTCCCCTGCAACTTGGGAGAGGGGCATTGTGGGGAGAGACCTTCCATGGGAAAGGCAGACCCCACTGTGAGTCTCCAGGTGCCCTGTTGAGCCATGAGTAAACACCAGAAGCTCAAGACACACCTGAGCTATGTCTGGGCTTTGTGAGTCCCAACATGACACGAGTTTACAAATGACACACAAAAAAAATGATAACTGCTGTCCATTGTTGTAGCTACAAAGTAAGGTGGAGGAACTGAGAGGAAAGCAAAAACATCTTTTTAATACAAAAACAAAAGCACAGAGGATGTTCTGATGAAAAGCTTCCTGGGAGATCACATTAGTTCTGTCCCCCAGGACTGCCTCTCGGCGGAAGGGAAGCCCATTTAGTCGGCTGGAACATTGCACACTGCACTAGAATATTCATTTCAAAGAGCTCGCCTGTGCCAGCATTAAAGGTGCCAAAACCTGCCACCATCACTCTCCCTAAGTTCAGACAGGGCTACTTGGAGAAGTGAGTCGGGCCAGGCAGGTTTATTCACTCTGACCGACCCTGTAAGAGTCTCAAAGGGAGAGTCTATTTTTCATTTACATTTCCACGGTTGAAAAACCCTCCAGCAGAGTTTTAAACATTAAAAAGGTCTAATCAGAAAGTACAGTACCATCCAAAAACTAACAAAATGAAAATAAATGTCTTACTAGCTTGTTCTTGAGAATTCGTAAGTTACAACAGGGAAAAACCCATCCGTGAACCAAGTAACACCTACGAACTATTTTTAATTAACCTTTTTGGAGGAGAAATCTCACACTTGCTTAGGCGATCCTACTGACGAGACTTTGTGCTCCTGGATGATTTCTTCCTAGCGGGGCTTTAAAATGTTTCAGACCTGAGACCCGTCATTAACTCTCCTGAGAAGTATTTTGGAGTTGTCCTGGATGTTTTCAACAAGAGGGATGCTAAGCAGGCAGCCTTCCTGGGAGATCACATTAGTTCTGTGCAGGGAGGTCTGGGGGAATGGAAGAGGTGAGCCCTCCAGGGTTCTGAACAGCCTGCCCCTGATGTGAGCTGCCTGCCTTTCGGGAGGAGGGGCCGGCAGAGGTCAGCACTATTTACACGCGTACCTGGTCCCACAAGCTTTCCCTGATTTATCAAAGCAGAGGGGCTGACCAGGAGGCGGGTAGAAGTGAAGGGAGACCCAAAGATGGATCAGTTACCTATCCCCTTTGTTCCTGGCTCTTGAATTGGGGCTTGACGGAGGAAAATAAAGGCCCCCAGGGAATGAGGCCTGCACCCCGTTTGTAACACCCTGATACCCACAGCCCACCCCAGCCAGAAACCCTTGTGCCGGCTGATTTGGAGCAAAATGGTAACTGAGGACTCCCTGAGTGAGTTACATAACAGAGAGGCCTTCTGCAGGGCGCTGCTCACTGGAGCTTTCTCCAAATGACTGTGTGCAGGCAGCAAGGCTGAGGAAGGAGGAATGGAGACAAATTAAATAGAAAACTAATGCGAGCTGTATAGCTATGTGTAGCTGTGTCTGACAATTCATGCTAAGCTTATGTGCATGGATGGAAACAGCCGTCACTGCACCTCCTGTGTGCCAGGCATCTTCCTTCAAACATCTGCCCAGGGCTGTACTTTGGCTGTAGAGAAGTCAGACCTAAATTGGGAAGGGGGGTGCAATCCACCCCAGAACAGTGGGAGCTGGTTGCCCTGTAGCCACTAGGAACCAAGTGAGTTCAGAGCTGTATTATCCTCACCCTGCTCTTTCTGTCAGAATCCTGCAATCCTTCCTGTGTGAGGGCAGATTACCCCTACCCATGTGCTCTGCTGTGCCCACCCCAGTCACTGCCTGTGGCCAAGATCTACTCATTCACCAGCAGCAGGAGTCGGCTGCTGCTGCCCCAGGTCACATTCAGAAAGCCTTTTCTTCCAAGAGAGCCTCCTCAAACAGCGAAGGCAGTGCAACCTTGTTCATTTGCCCCAAGCTCGAAGGGGAGAGCATGCCCAGGCACAATCACTTGGCAGGAGGGGATCTGCAGCAGGGCAGTTGATTTGGGCAGATTCCCTATGCCAGACCCTCTCTGCTTTGGGGTTGTGGGAAGGAAATGAGGAAGGGCGAGAGGCCTGGTACAGGGAGCTGCTAAAGGCGTGCAGGCTGATGAAGCTGTAACAAAGGATTCATGCAAAAGTAGTACCAAGGATCTTTAAAGGATCTTTAAAGGATCGCACACCTTATGGGCCTGTCACCAGCTCTCAGGGCATAGAGTCTGTTGATTGTTCCCTGGGGTTGCAAAGATGTGCCTGGGCTGTCAATGGCGCTGGGCTCGCTGCCTGGCCTCAAAGCCTCGGCCCAGCGCTCCTGTAGGCTGCCTGGGGTGTGGGTGGTGGCTGCGTCTGGGTCCTCAGGCCCTTGTCGGTGGCTGTTCCCCAGGCGCCACCTGGGGAGGTGGTGGTCTTGTTGAGCAGCATGCTTGCCCTTGGCTGTCCTGGGAAAGTCGTGGGCTGCAATCTGGCCTGGAGATGCAGGCCCAAAAGCAAGCCACAAGCCTGCCTGCGGGGCGAGAGGACGTCCACTGGAGAAGTGGGGAGCTGGTGGAAGCTGTCACCATGGCTTTTGCAAGGAAGGCAAGCAGGACACTGTGGAAAGGACGAGCCCAGGATGTGCTGTTGGCTGCTCACAGCAGCCAGCAGGGCATTTCCTCTGGCACCGCTGAGGCTCTTGGAGGATCCCAGTTCCTCTGGACCCCCTACCTAGAACCCCGTCCCCTGGCGATGAGCCAGCATCTGAATGTAGCCCCTACCTCCAGCAGGTGGATAGGAATTGGTACCCCAGCACCTGGGAATGGGAAGACTTGAGACCCAGGCAGGAAGTGATTGGGTGGGGGGTGAAGGAGAACATCATGAGACCCCTAACTTCGCCCCCAGCCCCAGTGGGTTCCCAAAGGCCCTGGTGCAGCTCCCATGAGTCTCGCCAGGTGGTGAGAGAGACATTGATCCGGGAATGTGGGCCCAGGAGTGGGGCTCAGTGCAGACCTCTGTGGGAAGGAGAAGCTTAGGGTCAAAGTTCAGGACTAGGAGTAGGTGGAGCAACTCACTAGGCAGAGGTGTCCCTCCACCAGGCACCTGGGGGAAGAGAACAAAACTTTGGGAGAAGGGTTAGAAGTGGGTATAAAATGTCAGCAGTGACTACTTTATGGTCCTCTTTCTTTAACTCAGCCTAGGGGAAGGCCCCTCAGAGTTGCTGTAAACCTGGGTATCCAGCTGCCTGCCCACCCAGCCAGGCTGCTAGCTCCCTGCACTGCTCAAAGCAGGCTGCCAAGGCTGGCCAGGCCTGCAGATCCCCCCCAACGCCCCCACCCTGCTTGCTTGGGCTGGACTGGGGTTGGGGCTGCAACCTCGATCTCACAAATGGCCCCTGCACTGGGGCCTTCTCAGAAATTCCAGCCAGTCAGCCCAGCATGGCAGAGAGGGCTGGAGGCCCTGAGTGACACGAACGCCTACGCCTGGCGATATACAAGTGCAAATGAGATGCATTTTGGCTGATCAGTCCACTGTATTTTATGCATCTTAATGTGTCTATGTCTTGTCAACTCTTCTAGTCAGGAAGAATAGCAGAAAATTTTAAAAGAGTTTGTGTGTGTGTGGTTTCCAACTGCAACTGCATCCAGGGAGATGGGGTGCAAGTGGAGACAGGGAGGCTTGCTCACACAAACAGCCCTCTCAATGCAACCTTAGGCCACAAAGAAGAGTGGAAAAAGGAGCGGGGAGGGCTGCGGTTGCTGACAAGGGGCCTGGAGGAAACCACGCGGATTCTGCTGGGAAACTTTAAAGCCATACATTTCTCTTTATGAAGCAGAATACACTTGCATTTCCTTGGATAGGGGACAGATCAAACTCCTCCCAGCTTACCTGCCATCCTGAACAAAGTGTAGTGTCCGGCTGCTTGGAGCCGGCCTCAAGAATTCACCAGGAAGTGAGAGGTTTCTGACACAGTGGAGCCCTGTGGGGGTGATAGGGTCTGGTTCTCCTCTTTACATGTCAATTTCCAAAAGAGTTGTGTAGGAAAGTGCCTCTAACTCTCACCACACTCGCCCACAGGTTTCCTGAGAGCGCCAGCCCTCTCAGACCTGGTGGTGTGGGCCTCTGTTAGGTCACGGTGGGAGTGCTAATGAGGGTCTGAGGGACCAATGACCTCTGGCCTTCTGCTCTGGGCCACGCCTGTAGTTCACAGGGGCCCTTTGGGAGAGCTCTGGTCTTTTAGCTCAGAGACTGCAAACTGCCAGAGAGCCCTGGCGGCTCCCACCCCACCCTAGCCCTGTGCACAGGTACTTGCTGTCTTGGGCTTGTCTGCCGTGGATCCAAAGAAGGGCAACGTGGACTTTCTTAGCCCTTTAACCAAACCACCCCCCGCCCCCGCCCACACCAGGCTCAGTGGCAGGCAGGGTCCAGACTGCTGGGATTTGTGGGAGCTGTGTGCCAGCCCCTGGCCCCTCTCTCATGGGGTTCTCAGGTTTGGCAGGGGATTTGCTCTCAGGGTCCCTCTGGGTTCTTAGGGATAGCAGGGAACTTGCTGTTGACATATGAAGCTGTGCTGCTAAGATCTGAGTCTGGGGGTGGCTGCCCACCCAAAGAAGCTGTTAGTAGCTTTGTGGTCAGGCAGCTGGGCCAGGCACAAAGGCTTATACCAGGAAGCACTGAAGGGAGAATACCCAGGCCCATTTCATCGCGGTGAGGTTTTTCAGGTGAGAACACCCTTCAGATGTCCAAGATTGTTCCACCTGTCGTGTTGCTTGTGCCATCCTGTTACCTGTGGAGAATTCCTTCTCACATGCATCCCTTGGCCAAGGTGTGAGATGCCCTCACTGAAGGACAATTAACTCTTACAAACTGGGGTGAGGAGGGAGGTCCGTGCTACACACCAAGAGAGGAGTTTGCTTGTCACCACCAGCTCAGGTTTCTGCCATGCAGCCTGCACACTGCCTCCCAGCCTGGTAAACACCTCTACCAGGGGTGTGCTGCTGCAGGCTTCTAGACAGGACTAGAGGTGCTGCAGAGATGTCCCAACAAGACAGACTTGAAATTCATTGCCC
Source organism: Plecotus auritus (assembly GCF_963455305.1). Classification (NCBI taxonomy): domain Eukaryota; kingdom Metazoa; phylum Chordata; class Mammalia; order Chiroptera; family Vespertilionidae; genus Plecotus; species Plecotus auritus. The sequence goes on from NC_137782.1 coordinate 106,487,215, forward strand.
CACCCCACCCAGTGTCCTGACAGGCACTATGAAGGGCTGACCTCTGGGCCAATGAGCAGAGGGACCGACCCTGAAATGAATGGCCAGGTGCCTTAGCCTGCCTGGGTTGTGCTGGCTGACCAGAGCCCCTGCGAGCTGCCCACCCCCCTCCTCCTGCCAGCAGCAATCTACGCCCCCACCCCCACCCCGTGGTTCCTCCCTGTGTGCTCCTCCCTTCCCAGAATGGAGTTTGGGTTTCCATTTGGGATAAGAAGGGGTGCGATAAAGAGGCAGGGCAGGGTGGTGAAGAATCTTCAGTAATAAACAAATCCAGCCACAGTAACCTTTACACCCAAGCTATTCTCGCTGACCTTTTCTTTTCAGTCATTCAGCCAAGGGCCAAAACCATTTCGACCCATGAGCAAAAAGGAATGTTCAAATGGAGACCAAGTTCCCATTTCTCTTTGCTCCCAGAGTTGACCATCCCTCACTTTCTCGCCTCCCGCTGTCTTGTTATCCATACCCCATCTGAAGATTTAAAACACTTCCTTAATATCTGTCAAGGTTTCCAGCTTTACCAGAGTATGTGGAGGGAGAAGTACCTTCCCCAGGTCAATTCTGCATCCAAACCAAATACGTTGTAACCACCATCATCAATTACACTTTGCATACTTGACACTCCAGCAATGTAGGCTCTGCTATTTATCAGAAGTAGTAATAAATTTTACTGAAATAAATAAATTCAACATTGACCATCGGGTACCTACTGGAAATCTCTGAAAACATCCCTGTCTTCTTATCTCTCTTCTTGGGATGGAGTGTTGTAAAAATCTTGGGTAGCAGAATTTTAAAACAGCTTGATTACCTTAAGCGATTTTGGAGTCCTCAGCTCCAATCATTAGTAATAAAGTCATTAATAGTCATAATTGGTATTTAATTGTTTGATCTGACTGTTGCTTTATTCATGACCTGATTTAGTTGTGTTTGTTTTTTGGGGGAGGCGGTTCAGAATCAGTAAAGGAAAGCCATTTGCAGAACTTTTTCAAGCAGAAAGGAAAGTACTTTTGTTATATTTGCAGACATGTGTCTCACACATTTTCCCTGCTTTGTGTAAACTGTCTAAATATAAACAGTACAGGTCTAGGTTTTAACTTATCCAGATGGGAGCATAACGTACCAGGATGTTTTTTATGTTATAGAACTGGGGACACGTGGCTGCTGTTCACAGGAAAGCCTACGAGAAACGCAATGCGAAAGCAAAAAGAACGGAGCCGCTCGTGGAACCAAGTATCTGAGTAAATTTGCTTTATTCCTTCGCAGGAAGAGGGTCAGCCGCGCGAGAGAAAGTTGCCGGGTCTCTGAGGAGAGACCCCGCGAGGCGGGCCAGAACTTCCCGCTAGAGGCCGCAAGGTCGGGGCTGCGCGACCTCGCTCCCCGGCTCCCCGGCTCCCCGGCTCCCCGGCTCCCCGGCTCCCCGGCTCCCCGGCTCCCCGGCTCCCCGGCTCCCCTCCTCCCCTCCTCCCCGCTCGCGCTCACGCTCCTGCGCTCGGGCTCTGCGTCCCACCCGCGCCCCTTGCAGAACCCACGGGAGCATTGCCCTGCGAGGGCCGCGCCGCTGCCTTCCCCTCCCTCTCCTCGTCCCCTGATCCTGCTGCGGCCCGGGCGCTCTGGACTCACCCGGAGACGTCCTTCCACTCCACACGCAGCAGGAAACAGGCCTCAGGCTAGGCACCGTTTGAAACCACCTTTTATCAAAACTACCGAAGCCAAGAGCGCACACTTGGGCATCTCAGCTCCCAGCCCGCTTCTAGCAGAAAACCGGGGGACAGGCAGGGCGGTAAGGGCGAGAAATCCTCCAACCCAGGCGCCCTCCGCTTTCTTATGGAAATGACCGCCTCCACCCCTTGTCCGAGTCCAGCCGGCCGACCCGGCCCCCACCCGCGTCTCTGCACCGGGCGCTGCGCGCGGGACCGCCGGCCGGTGGGATCCCCTCCGCCCGCGGCCGCCTCGGTATTAAATATTCATGGAGAAGGCTACTTTCTTAAAGGAGAACCCGCCTCGGGATAGTTCACAGCTCCGGGGACGCGGGACGCACAAAGGAGGCCTCCTCCGCGCATTCTCGAGGCCGGGACGCAGCCTCCCGCGCAGCCCCGCTCCGAGCCCTCCCGAGGCTTAGGGGGCTCGGGAACCGGGTCCCTCAGCGTAAGCCGCTGTCCTTGGAGGGTGTGGAAGGAGCGATGAACTTGGCAGAGGAGAGAAAGCGCGCTCCCTGGACCCCAAGCAGCTGTTTTCAGACCAGCTCCGGCGTTTGCCCTGGGCTCCCTGGGGCTGGTGGTGGTGGTGGTTGTGTGTTTAAAGAGTCTGTTTGAGTCCCCAGGCCCAGCGGCACGGGGACAGCGAGCAAGCCGGCCTGTGTGTGTGGACCCCACGCACGCACGAAGTTAGGTAAACCTCGCCCTGAACAACGGTTTCGTTTGAACAATTAAAACAACAATCACACCCGCACCTGCCCCTGCTCTTAAAAAGTGAGCCGGGTTGTGGCGGTAGATCAAGGCGGAGAAAGGGACTGCTGTGCGCCAGGCCGAGGCTCCTGTCTGCGCCCCAGTTCTCGCCTCGGGGCGCCCCCGAGCCCGGCCCCCCACGCCCGAGGCCCGCGGGCGCCCACTCCTGCTTCCCCCGGGGCGCGGCAGGTACCGGCGCTGGCGGTGGTCGGAGGTGGGGGCACAGGCTGCCCGTGTGGAGGCTGCGCCGGGAGCGCGTCCTCACCGGGCGACCCACCCGTGACCAGGCCCGCGTGGTGCCAGGCGACGCGGCGCCCTCACGGTCACACACACACTCGCACCCGCGGCTCTTTTTGTTCCGGGCAGGAGCGCTTGCACGAGTGGTTAGAAAGTCTTGGGCGCCATCTAACGGGAGCAGCACAAAGTTGCCGCAGGGTGCAGGTTGGCACCAAGGAGGCGCGGGTCCCCGCAGAGGGGCCTCTCCCCCACCCTCCTCCACTCTGGGACCTGTCACCGTCTCCACACAGAAGGTACAGGCTCTCAGAATCTCCGGAGTCCCCCGAAGCCCACCTTCCCAGGGGCCGGGGAGCCTACCACCTGCGTCCGTGCGCTGGGCCAGCCACTGCCCTGCCCTCCCTCCCTCGTTCCCCAAGCCACCGAAGAGAAGCACCGATGGTCTTGCACCTGCCTTAATAGGGCCCTGGGGTCCTTCAAGCTCTCGTTTCTCTTGGCCTGTGATGGAAAGTCCTAAGTAGCGCCGGCGGGTGCACTTGTTCCGGAAGGATCAGCCCCCTAATGAAGAGGTCTGCAGCCAACAAAGTGTCCAGGGGATGCCAGGCCCACTGGGGGTCTGGTCCTGCCGTGGCCTCGGACAGCGTCTCCTGGGAGGGAGGGGTCGGGTTCTGGGGAGCTGCCCTGGACACTGGGAGCTGCTGTTTGGAGGAGCCTGACCGTGGTGCGCCCCGGAGGACAAAGGCCCGGCCACAGGAAGGGATGGAGGGCCAGGATCCACCTACCCAGAAAGTGAGCTAGAGCTTGAGGAGACCCAGGCCTTCCCCCAAAGTTCTAGGCCACTGTCAGGGCCAGTGGTCATGGAAGATATACATCCGGCCATCACTCCTGTCAGCTCAGGCATCTCTGCAGTCTGGGAAGGTGGCAGAAGGTCTGGTGTCTCCAACCAGCTGTGCCGCAGGATGAGAAGGGAGGAGACATGCCTGCCAGCCCAACCACCCTCCCCCCAGATCCCAACTTCTGCATCTGTGTTGCTGATTAACAAGGTGGGTGACCGATTTCCATCCTCCAGACAAAGGGCTGGAGCAGGAAAGGCCAGTGGGCAGCCAGCCATTGCCCTGGCGATGCCCCCTGAGGTGCCTGGGCTGGAGTCTAGATTCCAGGGGAAAGCAGTGGCTCTCACCAGTCTGGACCCAAAATAGCTGAAACACTGAGAGCCTTCTGCCCTGCCTTCCTGGGTTTATAGGATGGAGGGGAGAATACCTGTTCCTCCCTCAAGTATGTTCTGAGGTAGAACATGAAGTCGGACATACACATTAATTTATTGTGGTAAAACACACACAAAACTTACTATCTTAACCATTTTAAGGGTACAGTTCAGGGCATTAGCTACACTACCAATGTTGTACAATCATCACCACCATCCATCCACGGAACATTTTCATCTTCCCAACATGTAAGTCTGCACCCATTAAACACTGCCTCCCCATTCCTTCCTCTGCAGCCTCTGGTGACCGCCTTGCTACTTTCTCTCTCTCTCTGAGTTTGACTACTCTAGGGACCTCATGTAAGTGAAATCATGCGGTATTTGACCGTTTGTGTCTGGCTTATTTCACTTAGCCTGTTTTCAGGGTTCATCCATGTTGTAGTATGTGTCAGAATTTCCTTCCTTTTCAAGGCCTAATAATATCCTACTGTATGTATCTACCACATTTTATGTATTCATTCACCCATTGATGGGCCCTTGGGTTGTGTCCACCTTTTGGCTGTTGTTACTAATGCCGCCATGAAGTGATGAACACACATCTCTTTGAGATCCTAACGTCAATTCTTTTGGATACACACCCAGAATTAGCTTTGCTGTACCCTATGGTAAATCTGCATTTAATTGTTTGAGGAACGTCCACACCATTTTCTACCATGGCTGCACCATTTTGCTTTCCCACTAGCATTGCATCATAGTTCAAATTTCTCTACATCCTCACCAACACTTGTTATTTTCCACTTTGTTTTTTGAAATGATAGCCTGAGTGATACACAATTGTGGTTTTAAATCAGTTTTTCTTTAAACATTTAAAAAAGTGATTTGAGAGAGAGAGAGAGAGAGAGAGAGAGAGAAACATAAATGTGAGAGAGAAACATTGATCAGTTGCCTCCTGTATGGGCCCTGATTGGGGATCAAACCTGCAACTGAGGTATGTGTCCTGACTAGGAATCGAACCCACCACCTTCTGGTGTAGGAGATAGCACTCCAACCAACTGAGCCATACAGGTCAGGCTGAAACAGTTTTTTCATTGTAAATATACAAACATAATGAAATACTACTAATAAGCCCAGGTTTTAGCAGAGTGGAAATACTCTGGCAATTATTTCAAATCTCTGATGTTTAATTTTTGAGTTTAGAAAAGAGGAAAAATGGCCAAGACAGAAAGGCATGCAGAACTAACACTGTTTGATGACCATGTTTTGGCCTTTTTCTGATCGCAAGCTGGAAAATAGAGGGGCTGTCATATTAGTGAGCCCTATTCCTTTCTTTGTTTCTAGAAGGAGACCAGAGGAGAGTCACCCTCCGTTAAGTAGAGGGCAAAGAAAAAAGTCATGCTTGTCTTTTTCCTGGATTTTAAAATTAATTCCAATTGAAAGAGAAGCCAGTGTCCCAGACATGGGCTGTGGACTGGTAGAAATCTGTGAAGCCTTTTTTCTAGAAAGGGGATGAGAAATAGCATGTGTCCAAGTGGGGGGAGGGGGGACTGTCATTCTAACCCCTGAATTCCCTAGTTTGGGAGCTCTCTCATGTACAAAGTGCCCCTCCACTTCCTTAACGTGACCCTATTTGCGGGTCACCCCAGGCCAGCCTTCTTTGCTAGTTATGGGTACTGTATTTACAAAGTGCTCTAGTATCCTTTCTTCTTCTTTTTATATCCCAGCCCAGGTTAGTCTTCTTTCCTCCCACATTTTAAGTGAAAATATCCAGAGTGGGTACAAGATCATAAATGGAAAGGACTGTGGTGACAGGGTCGTGGCCAAGGCTCTGAGCCTGAGCTTTTCCTTGGCCGCTGAACCACACTGGCTCTTTCCTCTGACAGGAGGGGTGGCACAGGGCAGAGACGGGAGAACCCAGAGCAGCAAGCCTTGGCAGAAACCTCCCTTCTGCCACCAGGCCAGCTTTGCCACTTGCTGAACCGCTGAAGCTCTGTGGTGTTTAGCTCATTGATATTCCTGGGCATGGAGGAAGGGGTCTGGGAATCCCTTTGGGAGGGGTTGTGGAGGCGATTCCCAGTACCTGGGCTCCAGCCTTTGGCTGGCCCTCCCCTTTAATTGCTGCGTCTGCTCCCCAGAGAGAAGGACTGATGGCACATCAGGAGCTCCGTAACTTAAGACAAAAGAAAAAATCACTACTGTGACACACACGCGCGGGGCGCACAATCATTTCCTCTTCCCTGGGTGAAGCTACTTCCATATGAAAGAAGATGCGGAAGGATTACGTTCTGGGCTCTGGGGCCTGGAGGCCTCTCGGCATTCTGAGAGGGCTTTGTAGTGCTTGGATCCAAGCCATTTGTTTCTAGAGAGAATCACGTTGGGTAGGAGCTTGCTTTTTCCATTTGCAATGGCTTATTAAGTATAAGCAGCTCCCTTTTCTCTGTTTATTGAGTGATTAGCTCTCCCTCCAACTGACCCTGCCACGGGAGATAGTCAAAGTGTATCCTTAACACACAGTTACCCTGCAAAATGTCCTTCCTGTGAAGCCAGAGACCACAGACGGGCTCGCACTTAATGTCGGTGTTTTGATTGTCTGTACCTAGGATCTTCACTGCGGGTAGAGTGTGCTGACACTGGTGCACCCTTATTTAAACAGTTCCAGCTGGGCTCGGTGCAGAGGGAGAGCTGGCGTCGGCTGGATGGATGTGAGCCTGTGTTCCTGGCTGGGATTCTGCAGCCTCGAGCTCAGTTGCTGTCACCAAATCTTTTCTAAGTTATTCAGTGACCCTTCCCACAGGAGACTGTCCTTCCTGCCCTTGTGGGACAGGACAAGGATGAAAGGAAAGGCTCCTCCATGCACCTGGGTGCAGGCAGCTGAAAAATCTGGCAACTTCTTTGCACTAAAGATTAACCAGAGCCTGGCTGATCAGTAGCTGCGCCTGGCTAAACCGCTGGGGTTCCAGCAGGTCAGTGTAAGTAAGGACAGACTGGCTGTGCTCGCAGACCCAGCCTTCACCAGCCAGGTTCCAAAGGTCACAGTGGAAACAAAATCATGCAATTGACTTAAATTTCAGAGACTGAATTCAATTGTGGTGTTTGTTCTGGAAATGAGGATGTATTATTTCCAACTAAGTGAATTCTGTTTCCTTGTTGCCAATTTCTTCACAGTGATGAAGAGGGAAACCAAAGACATATCATGTATATTATCATATACATGCTCTCGGCCTGCATATATCGGGATAGACTGCCATGGAATGCACTCTCTGCACCCGCCCCCAGATTATCAGGGGCTACTCGGTGCCTGGCTCTGCATCGTGCCTTTGAGGTAAGGCTGCCCTCTTCCTGATCCACAGTGGGAGTCACGTGGGAGTGTCGTGCTCACTGCGTGACTCAGCATTATTTTACACTTGATAGAGTACAGGACTGAGGAGACCCTGCATATCGGAGTTGGCATCTTATCTGACTTATTCAATTTGCCAGTAATCCCATCCTTGCCATGTCCTGACAGAGCAGACCCCTCAGATCCAGCACTGAGGAGGGTTCCAGGTGCTGATGCTGTTTTGTACTTCCTGCTGCTGCCTCGATTTCATCCCTGTAAGTGTTCATGTAAGTCCCTTCTTTATATATATACTAGAGGCCTGGTGCACGAAATTCATGCACGGGGGCGGGGGGGGGGGGGGTTCCACTGGGATCGGGCCTAAACGGGCAGTCGGACATCACTCTCACAATCCAGGACTGCTGGCTCCCAACTGCTCGCCTGCCTGCCTTTCTGATTGCCCCTAACCGCTTCTGCCTGCCAGCTTGATCACCCTCTAACCACTCCCCTGCCAGCCTGATTGATGCCTAACTGCTCCCCTGCCAGCCTGTTTGCCCCTAACTGCCCTCCCCTGCAGGCCTGGTCACCCCTAACTGCCCTCCCCTGCAGGCCTGGTCACCCCTAACTGCCCTCCCCTGCAAGCCTGGTCCCCCACAACTGCTCTCCCCTGCAGGCTTGGGTCCTCCCCAACTGTCCTTCACTGCAGGCCTGGTCACCCCCAACTTCCCTCCTCTGCCAGCCTGGTCACCCCTAACTGCCCTCCCCTGCAGGCTTGATCGCCCCCAACTGCCCTCCCTTGCAGGCCTGGTTCCTCCCAACTGCCCTCCCCTGCTGGCCATCTTATGGTGGCCATCTTGTGTCCACATGGGGGCAGGATCTTTGACCACATGGAGGCAGCCATCTTATGTGTTGGAGTGATGGTCAATCTGCATATTACTCTTTTATTAGATAGGATAGAGGTCTGGTGCACGGGCGGGGCCAGCTGGTTTGCCCTGAAGGGTGTCCTGGATCAGGGTGGGGGGTCCCTTGGGGCATGGGGTGGCCTGGGCGAGGGGCATGTGGTGGTTTGCAGGCTGGCCACACCCCCCAGTGACCCAAGCGGAGGCCCTGGTATCTGGGATTTATTTATCTTCTACAATTGAAACTTTGTAGCCTGGAGCAGAGCCAAGCCTTCTGCTCGCTCCATGGAGGCAGCCATTTCTGTTGTGATTTATTTATCTTCTATAATTGAAACTTTGTAGCCTTAAGCGGAGGCCAAAGCAGGCCAGGGCTGCAAAAGCTTGGCTTCCTCCATCACCGGGGGCAACCCTAGCCTCCTGCTCTTTCCAGCTCCGTGGCTGCCACCATTTCTGTTTGGGTTTATGTATCTTCTATAATTGAAACTTTGTAGCCTTGAGTGGAGGCCTGTGCTGGCAAGGGCAGGCGGAAAGCTTGGCTTCCTCCATTGCCGGGGAAACCCAAGCCTCCCTCCTGCTCTCTGTGGTGGTAGCCACCTTGGTTGGGTTTATTTGCATATTCACTCCTGATTGGCTGGTGGGTGTGACTTGTGGGCGTGGCTTGTGGGTGTAGCTTGTGGCTTGAGGTATGGTCAATTTGCATATTACTATTTTATTAGATTAGATAGGATTGATTTCAGAGAGGAAGGGAGAGGGAGAGATAGAAACATCAATGATGAGAGGGATTCATCGATCGGCTGCCTCCTGCACACCCTCCACTGAGGACTGAATGCACAACCCGGGCATATGCCCTTGACCGGAATTGAACCACGGATCCTTCAAGACACAGGCCATCACTCTATCCACTGAGCCATACTGGCTAGGGCCTAAGTCCACTCTTGTTTCTTCAGGAGGTGACATCAAATTCGTTCTGACCTGCTGGCCTCTCCATAGGAAGGAAGGATGTGAGAGCCCCGAAAGGAACGAAACTCTCCACTCTACCAAGATGAACGAGCTGTTTGATTCAAGATTCACTGCCCTGTGTCCCGGATGCATGTGTGTGTGTGTGTGTGTGTGTGTGCATGTGTGTGTGTGACACCATGTGTGTCTTGAGTCACACTGGGGCCCTGACCACAGTTCTTCTTCCTTGGGTGTCCAGGAGACCAGGCCCTAGAGGGGGACACGAGCTTGTGTGGGTCCAATTGCAGCAAGCCCGGCCAGTCCTGAGCTAAAGCTCTGTACCTCATACCTCAGGTGAGAGCAAGTGAAAGAGGCAAGAAAGGTGCCAGTTTGTGTTTCTTGTACTTAATTGCTGTTTGTTTTTCCCTTTTCTTCGAGTCTTAGTTTTTTAACTGTTCAGTCCTTTGGAGAGCGATCAATCGTGAGGTGAGGAGCGGGGTGGGGGGAGCGAGGGGGTTGGGGGGGCACTCGCAGGGGCCCTGGCTGCGGAGCCTGCTCCACGGAGGCCTGCGCTGGTTTCTCAGCAGAAGGCCTGCCTGTGGCCACTTCGGTTAAACCAGACTTGCTGAGGGTGCAGGGGCTGGGGCCAGGTCACAGAAACAAGTCAGTGTCTTCCTGAAGCAGCAATCCACTACATGATTCTCCAGGGGACAAGTTAAGGAGTTTAACTGGTAATTTCAAATGACACATCTATGTTAAAGCCAGCATGGGTGATTATACAAAAGCACACAACATTACCATAGAATCAAAACCGCACACCAAGACTTCAGTGCATTTGTGAGTGGAGAGGGTGGTGTGGACCAGCACACCTGTCGCCCATCTTCTCGGCTTGCACACGCAGGTGCTCCTGACAGGGAGGTTTGCGTGGGAACTTTTGAGAAGACTACCTTAGAGCGTGTCCCCTCCTTTATGTGGCTCACATTTCAGTTTCAGAACATATTTTCAGATTCATACTCCACCCCACACAGACAGATTTGGGGCCACCTGCTCACTGCATATCCCACCAGACCCTCCGGCACGCTGCCTTCTGCACACAGCACACTCTCCAGCTGCCGGGAGGAGAGGCCTCCATTGGCTCCATTCCCAGGTTCTGTGCTTGGATGGAGTGTAGTCTGCAAACGATGAACACAGTGGGACTGACTGGAGGGAGATCATAAATGTCCATAACAGACCTGCTGTTCTAGGGGTCCTAGCCGAGGGGTCCCCAACACCTTCGCATTGCCTGCTTGCTCCTAGGAATGCTTTGTGGCTGGCCACACTCCTCACGAGATATGGTGCCACATTTGTAGCTATGGCTGGTGCCTCTGATTTGTTCCCTGAAAGTGTTCACGTAAGTCCCTTCTTGTTTCTTCAGGCGGTGCCATCGAACCCATCCTGATCTGCTGGCCACTCCATTCTGAGGATGGTGCCGGAGCCAGAGACAGAAACCTCTCCACTCTGCTCTCCTCTTTCCTCCCAGAGATCAGGGCGTGTTTGTCGAGGCCTCTGCAAACTGTGGCCATCCCTGTGGTCCAGGGCAGAGGCCGTGGGCACGGGACCCACTGCTTCTTTGGGCCAAGGACCTGGGGCAGGGTTTATCTGCTCTGGGTGGGAATGGGTTGGGTGCTGTTCCACTAGAGAAACCAATACCAGGTTGCCCTTTATCCTGAGCAGAGGTTGTGGAACTTGACTCAGTTTATCATTTAAATGTTCTAAAAAGTCAATAAGGCAAAAAGAGTACATCAAAACAACTCATTACATTAATAGGGTACAAATATTCTTTCTTATAGGCTTTAGACTCTTAAAAGATAAAGAACAACTAGTTTATTTCACATATAATCTTTTTATTTTACATCTAGTTTATTTCCATAGAATCTTCTTTTATTTATATCTGATCTTTTTTTATATATAATTGTTATACAAAAGTTCAATGTGCCTTCTCTGTCTCCATCTTTTTCTGTCTCTCTCTCTCTCTCTCTCTCTCTCTCTCTCTCATACCTAATGTAAAAATATTTCTCTCTTTTTCGCATCCAGCGCGGCTAGAGAGCGGGTCCAGTTCCTGAGTAGAGGAGCTGGGGATTGAGAAATAAAAGAAAGAAAGAGACAAGACAAAATGGAAGGAAAAAGCTGGGAACCGGGTGGGACATCTGCCCTCTTCTGCTGGAGAGACAGTGACCCAGATACCGCATGTTTATTTTATACCCCCAAATACCAAGAAGTTTAACCAAAAGTCAAGACAAAGGAGATTGTTTGCATTCTTGAGTAGGCCCAAGCATTCCTGGTGCTTGACTGGATTTACATATCAAAACCCACTACCTGACACCTGGGCTGAAATGAAGGTCAAGCTGATAACACCCTTGCCTTATTGGCAAAGCGTGTTCCCAGGGCGTGGCTTTGCCTGTTGCCTTGGGTTCAGCTGACAATAATTAAAGAATGCCCATGTGCCTTCCCAGGTACTCTCTACATATACCCTATCTAATAAAGAGGGAATATGCTAATTGACTGCCATGCCCTCAAAGATGGCAGCACCCTCAGCCACAAGATGGTGGCGCCCAGTCCCCTCAGCCCCACCAGAGTGGCAGGCATGCGGCAAGGCCAGGCCCGCCCCGAGGCAGGTTTGGCTGCTCTGTGCACCTGCCTCCAGAGTCCCCCAGTCCCTTCAGCCCCCAACCGCCCAGGGCCAGCCCAAGGCATAGGCAAGCCTCTGATGGAGGCTGCCCAGCCATGCAGGGCCACCCAAGGGATGACCAAATGACTGAACAACAGGCTGCATAAGGCGAACAGGCCAGCAGGGGTGTTAGTGAGGGATGACCAAATGACTGAACAGCAGGTTGCATGAGGCGACCAGGCCGGCAGGGGGTCCATGAGGGCGAACAGGCTGGCAGGGGGGGCAGTAAGAGGCAACCAGGCTGGTGGGGGGGGGCAGTTGGGGGCGATTAGGCTAGCAGGGGGGGCAGTGAGGGGTGACTAGGCTGGCAGGGGGGTGCAGTTAGGGGTGACCAGTCCAGCAGGGGGCAGTTGGGGGTGACCAGGCTGGCAGGGGGGCAGTAAGAGGCAACCAGGCCAGTGGGGGGCAGTTGGGGGTAATTAGGCTGGCAGGGGGGGTAGTTGGGAGTGACCAGGCTGGCAGTTAGGGGTGACCAGGCCAGCAGGGGAGACAGTTAGGGGCGATCAGGCTGGCACACAGAGGCAATGAGGGGCAATCAGGCTGACAGGGGCGGCAGTTAGGGGCAACCAGGCAGGCAGGCAGGTGAGCGATTAGGAGCCAGTGGTCCAGGATTGTGAGAGGGATGTCTGACTGTCAGTCTAGATCGGCAGTTGGACATCCTCCGAGGGGTCCCGGATTGGAGAGGGTGCAGGCTGGGCTGAGGGGACCCCTCCTCCCCGTGCACGAATTTTGTGCACCGGGCCTCTAGTATATATATATATATATATATATATATATATATATATATATATATATATGTGTGTGTGTGTGTGTGTGTGTGTGTGTGTGTGTGTGTGTGTGTGTGTGTGTTACTGGTAGATGATACATATATATATCAGAGTGCAATCTGTACAAAATATAATATTTTATAATTAGTGTGCATGGGCGAGCCCCCTTTGAAAATGGGAGAAGTAAAATTCACACATTTGAGGAAAATAATAAGCAAGCTGATCTTTTGCTTATTGCCTTGTTGGTAGTGTTACTGGCTCACTAAGAGATACATTAGAGCAGATAAAAATGTGCTGTCAGGAATTGGGTTTCTAAGAAATATACTGTGTTTCAAAGGGAAAGCTTTGTTTTTTGTTTGTTTGTTTGTATATTTTTCAGTCTTATCTGAGTTTATAAATTTCAGATTTGGCCTGACTTAGTAAGCGCAATCTTTCCGGGTTGGAAAAAAAATCTGGGTGTTTTTATTTACTCTTTTCTTTCTTTGGTCTCACCTAGTCTCTCTGTAGAGTGAATATTGGAATGAAAATGGTGTTTGTCCCAACTTTAAGATCCCACACATTGACGGTCTGAGTAATCCAGTGAATGTCACCATCTTCATCTGACATTGTGTGACTAAAACACTCAAAATCTGAGTTCAGAACCAAATTCCTACTCTAAGCGCTTTGAGAGTTGTGCATACATTCTCATGTGATTCTTTTCTCATCTTTATAAATTTTAACTTAACTATATTGCTCTAGGAAAGAACCAAGAAGAACCACCACAGAATAAAGTAAAAGCTTTGCAAACTGTATTTCAAAACAACAGATGAAAATGACAGGTAGTATAAGCAAGGACATCAAATACCAGACATAACAGCATCTAAACGCCATTCTGTACCTCGACAGTTTCCAGGGGAACGTTATCTCCACGTCAGTTCCACCAGGTTCTTCCTGTGGAGACTTGCAGGGTTACCCCTCGATGGATTAGGGGACAGAACCCATGGTCAGTGAGAGGCCCACCCCAAATGGCCAGGACTGTTAGAAGGGCGAGTTCCCCTGGTGTCTAGCGCACCAGCCATGCCGCGCCCTGCCCCACGCCTATCGCGACCTTGGCCTTTCGGCTTTCTGAAGCAGTTGAAGACCCTGGACTAGCTTTGGGCCGTAAAAGCTGCACACTGACAGGTTGATTTCCCCCTAAAATTGGGCATGAGGCACACTAGTTTGTCATTGGGCAGGGCTGAACGGGTGGTCTCCCCTCGGGGAGAGCCCTGTGCTGTCACTTGCAAAAACCTGGAAAAGGTGAGCCAGAAAGATTAATCAGCTGCTCTGGATTCTGCCAGCTCTGCGCTCTCAGCCCAGTTCACCTCTTTCAGCATCTGGAAATCCCTAACAAATGCAATTCCCTACCTCCAATGCATCTATTTCCAGGGCCCTCCCCTACCAATCACATGTGTGATGTCAGAAAATCAGCATGTTGTCCTGTCCTGTCACAACGCTTTAGGAATGAAGGTCCTCAGGTTTGGACTGTGGGGAAGGACTGCAGAGAAGTCTGTCCCTCCACAGACAGGAAGTCAGAATAGACTTGGGGCTGTGGCGAGCTCTGTCCCTGGAGCATCCTTTCTCAGAACTGCCAAGTTGCTGGCAGCGTAGGCCCGGAGCTAGGACAAGGGCAGGGAAAGGCTCGAGAGGAGTCCTCTGCAGCCCCTCGGCGACCCTCAGGGCACTGCTTCCAACTGCTGCGAGGACATGCTCCCCTGCAAGGCTGGCTGCACCAGAGGCCTGCTCATGCGGTCAGAGCGGGCACCTCTGGCATGCCCGGGAGAGAGGATTGTGGGGGGTGCCAGGCAGACAGCACACAGTTAAAGGGTGGGGGCACAGTAAACTCGACATCAGTTTGGAACAGTGGCGAAAATCCAGACATGTTCCTTCGAGGGTGATATCAAAAGAACCCACGGGGTGCGAACACTCCGGGGTGAGCAGCGGTGGAAAAGCAACCTGGAGAGTGGCTGCCTGGGGACCGGTGGAGTTCAAGGCTCGGGAACCTCGGAACCTCGCAGAGACGCCTGGAGCTTGAGTGGCAAGCCCAGGCGCCCGGTCTCTCCTCTTCTGATTCTGCCCCGGTCTCTCCTGTTCTGATTCTGCGAGGTGGCAGCGCTCATCTTGCCCTACCCCCGCCCCCCGCCCCCGCCCCCGCCCCCACCCAGGGACCCTGCTGCTCCCTAAGCACCCCCAACGACTCTGCGTCCACTGCCCCAAGCTTCTCTCTGTGAGCCCAGAGCCATCAGCGGAGCCCTGGGAGCCTGCGCACTGAGGAAGTCAGAACACAAAATGTGGGCCGCGTCTCTGCTCTCATACAAGGAAGCATGACTGTCCGTCCTTAATTCGGGCAGAGGCGTTAAGCAGGAGGGATTTAGGTTAAACTCTTCATCGCCGACCAATGCCTGCCCCTGACCCAGGGGTAGAATATTCCGAGCTGGGAACTCTGCGGTGCCACGGGCACAGGAGGGAGAGGCTCGCTGCTCTCCTCCCTCCCCGGGTAGGCGGCCGCCCCATGGCACCGGGGACTGTGCTCGGGAAGAGCCCTGGGAGACGGAGCGCAGGCTGGGCTTGCGTGGGGGCCATTTTCCCTGTAAGACGACCAGGTGGAATGCTTCCACTATATCGGGGCAATGAAACTCGAATTCTCAAATTTAGACAATCTCCTATGACCTGTGTCCCCCACGGAGCCCCAGATCCTGCCAGCACAGGCGGGGCCCAGCACATGTGGAATGCGGGGGCAGGGACAACCCACCAGGCCTTTCCCAGCCCTGCGCTGCCCGGTGTGCTGCCCGGTGGTGTGCTGCCCCCCAGACCTGCCCCCTGCACGCGCAGCTCTGTGTTCTCAGGCTGTAATGGAGACACAAAACAGTGTTAAAAAGGAGGGCACTTAACAAGCACAACCTTTTATTCTGAATAACAATTATTTGTTAGGCATTTAAATCATTTAAAATCTGTCTTTGTAGTACGCAAATGCTGTACAGAGCCTGCTCTTCATGAGTGGAGAGTGGGTGCCGACAGCAAGGAAGCGCTATCATTCATTCTCCAGCCGAAGTTCATCCATCTGAGATATAAAAGCTTCGGAACCTCCGCTGCACCTGAAAAAGGCGTTTTCATCTGAGAAAGGCCCCCTCATCTTTCTGGGGGCAGCCTCCCTCCGTGTGTGAAATGGCATATTTTTACCGGCTTTTCCGGGCACACATTAAATACTTTTCACTGGGCGAAGGTTTATTAGGAAGGTCTGATGGATTCCTTTCTGTTGTGCAAGAAATCAAGAAGCCGACATGGGTTTTGACTAGGCCACACGGTTTGCAGGGAGGGGAAAGGGCATGAAAGGGTCCCAGACAAAGGGCGCTGAGGTGCCAGGATGGCCGGGCTTTGCCATCGCCTCGGCCTGCACTGCCCTGGGACTTGGACGGCTTTCAGAGTGCAGTGAGCATGTGTTTTGTTGTTATTGATCAAGGAATCTGGGAAGGCACTGGCCTAGATTATGGGCAGAAAAAGTGAAATGTCTTTCAAAGCAGGGTGTTGTTACCTGGACTCAAGAAAATGCTTATGTAAATCCCACCTCCTGAGAAAAAGGAAGTCTGAGGGGAATAGCTGTTAGATGCATCAAAGGCGTCCTTGGTTTCCAGCTTGGCTTTGCCATTCCACCCACCCACTCTCAGCAGAGTCATAGTAGCCAAGTTGGGGTTTATATTTTAACAACTGCAAATCTTGACTAAGAGACCCCCCCCCCTCCTTCCTCCTTCACCACCACCCTCCCTCTCACTGATCCAAACACTGGAGTCAGCTCTTCCCAAATTATGCCACTGAAAAGAGGGAGGGGGCCTCTGTGCATTAATACTGCCAAGGCTTACCTTTGTTCTCAATTGTTCTAGTCCTTAACCTTCAATCAAATCTTGATAACGCTTTTTTTAAAAGAAAGGAGCCTAGCTTCTGATACCTGTGCTGGGGCCTCGCTCAGTTTGATTTTGTGGAACTCAAGGAACAGGGCCCCGCCTCTTCTGCTGTTAGGGTACCAATCGCATCTTCTAGGAGTGAAAGACTAAGTGTTTTCTACTCACGATCCCATTTAACCCTCAACTGTATGTGCAAAAATTAATGAGGTCAGAGGAATTAAGCGACTTGGCCAAGGTACCATAGCGAATCGTTGGGACCCATGTCTTTGAAGCCTGGACCTTTTGTCACATGTGGCATCCCCTCCTTCGTTCAGAGCCTCATCCCAAGATGATCTGGAATTCTAAACCTGAGACCCACACTGAAGGGGCATCATCATAGCTAATTCCCTAGCAGGCAACTGGTCCTCACTTTGATGTTGCTACCGCACAGGAGGACACATAGCAAGTGCCGGATCCATGCTTGTTAAATTAAATTTGTTTACAACTTAAAATAATTGACTAAGTAAAGAAGTTTGACATGTCTAATTAATAGATACTGCTAACATATAGCAAACATATTATTAACTCATCTTTTCTTGTGAGTTTTGAATTTTATCAAAGGGACTCTGTAGAGGGAGGTGACACTGGACTCTGGCGGCCCACGTAGGTGAGAGGGGTGATGGCTGGCCCTATCCCTTTCTTCCTGACCTGTGGAGAGCACCCTGAGTGTTGCCAGGGGCCTCCACACATGCTAACTTGTGACTGACTCCAATCCCAGCATTCTCCTTCCTTCCTTCCTTCCTTCTTCCTCTCATGACCATGGTAGAATATCAGAAACAACCTGAGTCTGATGTAAGAGGGGAATGACACGAGCATCCTATGTTTCTAAGTGCCGAAGTATATGGTGTCAAACACTTGGATGTTTATTCTCTGGCTCAATTGGGTCTCCTGAGCCCTCCTGATTCAGTGTGCTTTCAATTACTCTGAGAAGTTATGAGCCCATCATTTCTAATCTGCTGGGCCCTGGCAAGTATGTGAGGGGACAACCAAGCCATCTGATATGTTCCTCCACACCTGGAGGGTGACAGCCAGGGAGATTCCTGCCCCACCTGTTCCAGCTACAGGCCATGTGGGTATATGTTTATCATGACCCCCTGGAGGCCAAGACCAAAAGCTGCTTTTTGATCCAGCAAGTAGGCCTAATGGTAGAACTTCCAGAGCAGGGCAAAATTATGACTGGAGACCTAGGAGAGAGCTGGATCGAGAGAATACAAAGGGGTCAAGGTCTGGCCATTGAAACTAGACTCCTAGGTTAGCTTTCAGGATACCTCAACGACTGGCTGTGCAACCTGAGGGAGAGCCTTCACCTCTCTGAACACTGAGTCCCTCTCGGAGAGCTGGAGAAAGTAGGCTCTACCCCCAGGACTTTGCAAAGATTAAATGAAATCATTTATGAAGCATTCACACACTTAGAATCTGCTCCATATTCAGTAAATACCACCTCCTTCTCATGCAGGGTCTAGTCACTCTTTGAGACATTTTCCTTGTCTATATGTGTTTGCCCTGAGGGATGACATTCAATTCAATTTAATATCTTTTATATTATTAATTAGATGTTAATTTCTATGAATATATATTACTATCTAACACTAATTATATGTTGATATTTTAGTATATTAAAAATTAATGAATATGTAATATTGATGGAATATATACTAATGTCTATAATGAGTGCCTATCATGTGCAAGGTGTAAAGATCAGTAATGGCCTGTTTTTTGCAGGTCAGGTGATTTTAGCATCTTGATGAATATTAAGGCTTTTTTATTCAAAATATGGTAGCAGCAAACCAATCCTAAAATGTGATAGAGAGTTGATGACCCCTGAATTCTGGAGAGGGTTTAGGGGCAGGTTCCCAAAGTGGGAGTGGACAACCCTGACCCTGAAAAACAAAAAGGATTGTCTCATAAATCGTTTAATTTGTTGCTCATAGTCATTCAGTGAAATATAAAATATTTATAGAAAAAGAAACTTTTGTATAAATCTTTTCTTTCCTCAGAGGACTTCAAAGGCCCAATCTCCCCAACATCAAACATTCTGAGAAAAATTAAAAATTCAGTCAGTCAACCAGCTGTTTCTAAATATATAAAAATATGGTGCAAACCATCTGAATTTGTCAGTCTTTGGTTGGAGAAATGCATCATTTAGATACAGCCTAGAGCACATTATGCACAAGCTCACTGAAGATCGCAGCCTTCCTGAGGTGGAGAGAGGACTATCACCAGCAAAATGTTTCCATGGGTGACTCAAGTGCACACCTGTGCTAGGATCGAGCCCACTGAGGCGAGCCTGGACGCCCCAGTGAGCCCTGAGCCTTTTGCATATGGGCCATGCACCTACCAAACAGCAAATTGGATGGAGTGCCTCACCTTCTAACATTCCAACCCTGATTTTGTCGTTGGGCTCCACAACGAAGACCCACTAGGAGAGCAGGAGTGTCGTTACCTCAATGTGGGAAAGAACAACCAACTGCATCAAACCCAGGATGGATCCCCAGGTATATGCATTTGGTCGGTGGCATATTTAGACCAACTACAGCTTTTGAGCATTTCAAGTCATTCTAATATTTAATAAGGTCGGTGGGTTTACAAACCTAGCTAGCAAAAACAGTTCCTCCTCAGACCCAGAAGTCTTCTCTCTATAAAGACAAGAACCAGAGTGTGATTAGCAAAAATAGAAAAAACATACCAATAAAATATCTCAAATCAGCACAGGAAGCTGTATCTTTTGGGTTAATAGATGATATCCTTCTTCCTATCCTATCACAGTGAAAAGTCTCCACATTAGCTTGTTAACGCTTCCCAAAGGAAGCAAGAGAAACCAGAGATAGAGAAATGGGACAAGAGATGTATAGAAAGACACAGGAAAAGCCACACAGAGCGAACTAGACAGACCAATGAAGACCAGCACAGCACAAACCAAGGTCGGCCCATTTACAGCTATAAGGGAACTGGACCTGGTTTCAGACCAATGATGCATGCAGGACTGTCTGGCTGCAAATTAGAGTAGCCTACCCAATGGCCTTAAGCAAAAACAAAGAGAAACAAGCAAAAAATAAGCTCAGGGCTGAAGATTCAGCCATTTAAGAGATCCATGCTTCAGCTTCATATGATAGAAGATGAATAATAAAGGTGGAAGAAGACTGCTTTCTTTGAGAAGTTTACCTGCACATATAATTTTTGCTATGTGATTAGATTCAAGAATTGGTCATTGACATTCATGTTATTTCATTAAATTAAAATTGGCCCTAGTTGGCTTGGCTCAGTGGATAGAACGTTAGCCCACGGACTGAAGGATCACGGGTTTGATTCTGGTCAAGAGCATATACCTGGGTTGCAGGCTCCATCCTGGCCCCAATCCGGGTGCATGCAGGAGACAACCAATCGATGTGTCTCTCTCATATTGATGTTTCTTTCTCTCTGTTCTCCCTGCCCCCTGCCCGTCTATTCCACTCTCTCTAAAAAAAAAATCAATGGAAAAATATCCTCAGGTGAGGATTAACAACAATAACTACAAATTAAAATGGTATGTTTCCTCACGGAAAACCTCCAATGTGTAAGGAAAGGGTTACTCCAAAGAATTAAGCCTTACAGACAATGGACGATACACATACTGTACTACTGCACATGTATTGGCATAAAGCTGAATTTCCAGGCCCCCTGAGGCACTCAGCAATGTGCTTCACTTATGAAAATGAAATAAACACAGGTTGGCACAGAGGAGTTGGAAACACTCCTAAAAAATTTAAGACCTCCTATGACATGTCCATCATTAGGAGGATGGCTTGGCCTTGTACTACTGTGGGTCTGGATTTTACCTTGAAAAAGCCTGATTTTACCTAACACCCTAATGAGTGGGTTGTTCCAATCAGCTCTTTGGACTGTAGAGAAAACAGAACCAGGCCAGAACTGAGCCGCTGGGCTTTGGCTATGCAGGGAACTCGAGATCTCTGGGTAATCTGCAGAGGGCAGTGGGTGGGCTACTGAAGAAAAAGAAACATCTGGACCAGAATAACCATATAAGCTGTCTGCATAGTTTTCAGTGACGGTGATAACTGCATCAGCATCACCACGTGGAATGAGGATTGAGAGGTGTAGTGCCCAGAAAGGACTTTACCAAGCAGGTGCCTTCATAACCCTAAGTAAGATTGCTCCCATGGCATAGTTACATGTCACTGCATGTGGAAGTCTATGGGTGTAGGGACTAGCATACTGATTATGCTAAATGTTTGTTGTAAAAGTGGGTCACTTGGCGGGCTCCAGGATCTAACTGACCGAGTTGAGATTCTGGTTCTGCCAATGAACGCCATGGCCTTGGGCCTGTCCCTCAACCTCTCTATGCCTCATCATCCCTGTGTGCACAGGGCGTTTTCTGAAAGTCTCTGTGAGGGGTAAGTGGGGTCAGGTATAGCAGTGCCTGCCCAGCACACAGCAAGCACTCGATTAATGTTAAGCTTTATTATTAAATCAGTACTTCTAAGGAGAATCACCCTTCCCTGCATTTGCCACACTGTCACATTAGATTATTAACCTAATGGTTTAACTTTTAAAACCATTTTCAGGTCCTTCCATGAAAGTATTACTTCCTCTTTTCCCATAATCCCTGAGAGATACATGAGCCAAGAATTTAAACTTTCAGGCAAAAAAAAAAAAAAAAAAATATATATATATATATATATATATATATATATATATATATATATATATATATATATATATATGATGGTACATTCTGGGGAGTTTCTGGTCACACAGTTCATGGTGCCAGGTCTCTGCACCGCGCTGGCCACCTGCTGGGTCTGCATGCACCGTGGGGCAAGGAGAGGGTGCTAGTCGAGCTCAGTCACTCGTTGGCCTCCTGACCAGGCTCTGGAGGAGCTGGCTGATGGCTGGGCAGAGGGCACACACAGCTATTCAGCAAGAGGCTTTGCAGGAGAGCCTCTGCCATGTCTGTAAAAAGCAGACTGTCTAAAACAGGGGTGGGCAAACTTTTTGACTCGAGGGCCACAATGGGTTCTTAAACTGGACCGGAGGGCCGGAACAAAAGCATGGATGGAGTGTTTGTGTGAACTAATATAAATTCAAAGTAAACATCATTACATAAAAGGGTACGGTCTTTGTTTTTTTTATTTCAATAGTTTTACTCATTTCAAACATTTTAACAAGAAGAATGTAAACACTAATTATTATAATTTGAAACTTCAAAAAATGGAGGAATCATAGCACAATAACATACCTTATATTGAAGATGGCAAAGGCAAAATAAAATTGCCTAACAAAGGAAAGGTACAAAAGCCTTTCAAATTAAACTTAAATATAATGAAATAATTTAAAACTAAAACAAATAGAAAAGAACAAAATGTGTAAACAGTAAATTAAACATTTTCTTTAGTGCAACTTCCAAATTATGCCTGGGACGTAGATGTAGATGGCAATGTAGACTGGGTTGAAAGGTTTTTGGTCTTTAAAACATCAACTTCAGTGGGAACAGTGTTGTTGGTCTCCTTTTTTAGCTAATGCATCAAAGTCTGGAGTTAGTTTTGTTGTGGCTATTCTCAGGATAGATCTGAGGTGTTCGTCAGTTAAGCTGGATCTGTGAGGGGCTTTGTTGATGTTCATGACGCTAAATGTCTGCTCACAAACATAGGTTGACCCAAACAGCACCAGTATCTTCTGTGCCATCCTCCGGATGTTTGGAAAAGTGGCTTCATTAAGTGAAGCATGAAAGTCTCTTAGTTCAAGAGAGCTGAATTTCTCCTTTAGGACAAAGTCAGACTGAAGATCGATGAATTCCAGTTGCACCTCTTCTGGTGCTGTTTCAGGGTTTTGTGACAAAGGACAGGCCACCAGTTGAAGTGACTGGTCAATTTTTTCAACATCAGAAAACCGACGACAGAATTCTGCATGCAGGTCATCCAGTGATTTGCTGTATTTCTTCACGTTTTGGATGGTCTCCTTCTGTGTGGCTAGTGTGGCAAAATGAGTGAAGACTTTTCTGAAATTTGTCTGGAAAAGAAAATCAGCTTCGATTTAAAGGCTTTCACATTAGTGTACATGTCATGTACATACTGATCTTTTCCCTGTAGCTTCACATTTAGCTCATTCAAATGTGAAAATATATCTACAGCAAATGCAAAGTCACACAGCCAGTTCTTGTCACTCAGCTCAGTAAATTCGTCAGACTTCCCCTTTAATTTCAAAAATGCACTGATCTTTTCTTTGAGCTCCCACACTCGTTGGAAAACTTTGCCCAAACTCAACCAGCAGACACGAGAGTGGTAAAGTAAGTCGTGGTGATCCGCATCAGTTTCCTCCAGAAACTTAATAAACTGACGGTGCTGAAGTCCCTTTGCTCGAATGAAATTAACAAGCTTTACAACTGGATTAACAACATGATTAAGTTGTAATATAGACTTGCACAAGGATTCCTGGTGAATAATACAGTGAAGAAAAATAACATCTTGGTTAGGCTTCTCCTCTTTCACTTTATCCTGAATTCTTTTTAGCAGTCCAACATTTTTTCCAGTTAAATTTGGAGATCCATCTGTCGTGACATTAGCAAGTTTACTCCATGGTAGCTTCATTTTCTCGATGACAGTAGACACCCGGTCATACAAGTCCTCTCCCCGTGTTTTTCCTTTCAGTGGCTCCATGGCTAAAAACTCCTCCGTAATTTCAAAATTGTCACTAATCCCTCGGATAAAAATTAAGAGCTGAGCAGTGTCCTTTACGTCATTACTTTCATCCAATGCTAGTGAATAAAACTTAAAGAACTCTGCCTTACTATTTAACTTGCTGGCCAAGTCTTCATCAATCAGTTCCACTCGACGAGTCACTGTCCTGCGCGATAAGCTGAGTTTTTCAAACTTGCCTTTGCTCTCTGGACACAAGAGACCTGCTGTCTCTATCATACATTCTTTCAAAAACTCGCCTTCAGAGAGAGGTTTGCTAGCTTTTGATAACTTGAATGATAGCATAAAACTTGCTTTGGTAGTTGTCTGTTGAATTGCAGTTTGTGAAAGACATTTTGCTGAGCCTGTAATTTAGCCATCAACCTCTGTGCAGTAGCCTCCTGTTCTTGAGGTGACTGCTTGCTAGCATAGTTGCCATGCTTTGTGGCAAAGTGACGGCTGCGATTGTACTCTTTGAAGACTGCAAGTGTTTCCTGGCATATCAGACATACCGCATTGATTGGACTTCGGTGAAAAAATATTTTGTTGTCCACTCCCTCTTAAACACTCGGCATTCACTGTCCACTTTCTTTTTCTTTGGTCCACTCATGTTTAATATTGGGCTAAAACCAACAGTACCATTCTCTTATTAAATTCTTTACTAAAATAAGACAGTAAAGTATAAAAACAAGTGATTAAATTTGCTCTACTATAACATTTTTGGTCTTCTAAAATATATATATATAACAAAATCATCTGAAAAAGTTCAGACATGGGACAGAGGCACACCCTGACCATAGAGAACAACCCCTTTCCTCCATAGGAAACCTGTGTATCTTTCACACAGGCCCTTTGTTTATGGTAACACACATAGCTGCACATTGCTGTGTCTTCCAGACACACTTGTATGGGAGGTGCTAGGGCAGTGCAAAACATGGGTAACCAGTAGTTACCACTAGCACTTCCGTTACTGGCAAAAAACAGCCGCAGTGCACATAGTGTGAAAGAGCCCGTTATCAATGTCAGATTGCATCCACTGGACTCTATAAAAACAACCAAGTGCCACTTTTAAATGCCCATTGCAACAGTTTTTCTTATTAAAAGCTGGAAATGGCAGGATATTTATATATATACCCCTACTGTGACAGCCTGGCAGAACATTACAAAGGAGAAAACCCAGCATCTGGTGATGTCCATAAGTACAAGACTTCAGGCTGTCATTACCAGGAAAGGGTTTCATCCAAGTATTAGATATGAACATTTGATTTTCAGTTTTTCATTTGTCCAATTACTTCTGAAACCCTGAAATTAAGCGATTTTGTAATAAAATCTTTAGTTCATCACATTTCTATACAATCTTTTTGTTCAACCCACTGAATTAGGGTTTGTTCACACTAGCCGTGCTGCCATTGCAGTGTGGTGCAGTACTGCAATACAGCGCAGCTAGGGTTAATGCAGGGTACACAGGTTTCCATCATGTTTGCGTTGATGCTAATGTGCAAGTGGTTCATGTTAACACAAATGCCCTGTAGCATGCATTTTTACAGGCGCAAGGGGGAGAAGCAAACGCAGCGCAAAATGCATTTGTTTTGCCGCTAACACATGCGGTTAGTGGCCACGGTACCGTTACTGATACCGCATCCGTATCAGCAAAAAAATGCAGCCGCAGCATGGCTAGTGTGACATGTCCTCTGTGTGTCTTTTTCCCTGCTGCGCGCTTCTGCAGTGGGAAAAAAAACAGCAGTGGATACAAGCCCTAAAAGCTGAAAGTCTTTGTTGTTTTATTAACAAGTCATTGTGATGTACAGAATGTGGGAACAGGAAAAAATTGTGTTTGAGTAGAGCTCTTAATCTTATCTCAGAAAGGCTCTGATACTGTGCTCTCCAGGGGCGTGTCTCCCTACATCACCACGATAACGTGTCTACGCATTCCCAAGGTGATGTCGGGAGATGCGTCCGCGGGCATTACAAGGAGCCTCTGGAAGATTGAGAGGTTGTTCCTTCTACTGAATGGGCGGATATAAATCCACCCACTCAGAAGAAGGAGCTGCGGCAGTGTTTCCCGACGTTGCCATGTTAACACTGCTGCTGGTGAAGGAGTGGAGGGGAGAGCAAGAGAACCCTCCGCTCTTTTGGCTCCGCGGGCCAGATAGAACAGCCGAAGGAGTCAGATCCGGCCCGCGGGCCGTAGTTTGCCCACGGCTGGTCTAAAACATCACCCCCAAGCCCACGGTGGCAGGCAGCTGAGGGCAGCTGGCCTGGCCCAGGGCTGTCCTGGAGGCTGGCCTCCCGTGTTTGAAGGCCAGCAGCACGGGGCTCCCAGGTCTCCCCAGGGCTGCGTGGCTTGTTTGTGGGCCGGGATTTTTCTGTTTTTCTCTGTGTGTGCTCATCTTTCCTCCTCAAAGTGCTGTTTCCTGAGGGGTTTATCTAGAGCTTGACCAGAAAACTCCTACTAGATTGGACCTGCCTCCCAGCCTGCAGCCCTTCGAGAGCAGCGCATTTCCTCCTGGCCCACCCCTCAGGCGGCGCCCTCACTCACTGGCAGCCTGCCTCCACCCTGTGGCACCCTCAAGCCCACTCAGTTTGTTTCTCCATAGGGTTGGGCAATCTGGAGGCCAATCAGATGGCAACTCAAGGGCTATTACTGTTTTATTTCTTCACCACCAATTGCTCATATATTTTAGGTAAACAACCCAATTCAACCAAGTCTGTGTGTACCTCTGTGCAGGGTTCAGTGCTTTTGCATCCTGTAATTTACAGATGTTTCCTTTCTATCTTATGGCTGTTTATTTTCTTAATAGCCTTTTATGAGGGGTCTTATCAGAGCTTTCTGAAAAGTACAGTAAATTATGTCCACTGGGTCAACTTTGTCTCCAGTTTTATTAATCTGGAAATTATAACTGTAACGTTTCCTGAAAATGCCTGATGCTACAGACACTGCAAATGCAGTAATTAACATGCAATTTGAAGAATTTATTCCCAAATACCCAAACACCAGGAAAAACAGCAGGACCCCAGGACACAAACTCAGGAGAGGTTCTGCCATTCTACTCCTGCCACTTCCTGTGCCCCAGCTTTCTCATACCCTCAGAGCTAAAGGTTGGGCCCGTTGGATAAACACATTGGAGGGCAAGCTTGTACATTTGGGAGTTTCGTGCATTTCCACAACCACATAGGGTTTGTTGTGTCAGAAATGGGCATCCCAGGCAATGCAGCATCTGACCTAGGACAAGGGCTTTTCATGCTGTGTGGCTCAGTCCTCCTGTGCCCTCATGCAGCTGAGACCCAGATCTAGTTGGGATGGGGATCCCTGGGTTGATCTGGCAGCCTCAGCCCTGCATTTAGTCACTAGAGATTCTAGTGGGAATGCAGTCCCTGTCCCCTGCACTTGCCACACTCCCGTTTCTTCCCTGTCTTGGTGTTGGCCAGGCCGCATGACACAGTCCATACGGGTCCCATTCCGGCTGGACTAAAGAGCCCTGCATGGTTCTGCATCAAAGACCCTGAGACACCAGCAGCTTTGATGAAGATTTCATGCCATAATACAGTGTCTCTCCAAGTTCAGTCAGTTACATAACAGCTACGTTATTTCCCCTTACCTTGGTATGAAATATATTTTACTTATTTTTTAAAATATATATTTTTATTGATTTTGGAGAGGAAGAGAGAGGGAGAGGGAGATAGAATCAATGATGAGAGAAAATCATTGATTGGCTGCCTCCTACATGCCCCATATTGGGTATCAAGCTTGAAACCTGGGCATGTGCTCTGCCCAGGAATCGAACTGTGACCTCCTGGTTCACAAGTCAATGCTCAACCACTGAGCCACGCAGACTGGGCTCCTTATTATTTTTCAATGACCTCACAAGCTCATCCATCAGTGACTCAAGAAGCACACCTCAGTCAGGAACATGGGATTACGTCAGTGACTCCCTGGCTCAGGGCCCAGCTCAGGTCAGACTCAGCCATGTCCATTTCCTCCCAGCCCTCTGCTCAGTTGCCTCTCACTCCTCTGTTCTCCCTTCTCCACCCTCCACCTCCCTTCCTCCCTGAGACTGGATGGAGCCTATCTACTGACCTGCACCCACAATCTCTTGGGAGGAGGCCTGTCGCAACTAAGATGGACATGGGGGAAGTTAGGATGGTCTCACACCATCTGTAGTTGTTGCCTTTGCCCCTGGAACCCAGGGCCCGGCCTGGTTCACAGGTGCAAGCCCAAGTGGAGGTGGGAGCTCAGGTGTCTGGTACCCTGCCTGTTGACTCCTGGACTTTTGAGTCCCTGCCCCAAAGTCCCCATTTCCTCCTTTCTCCTTACAAGTTGCCATTACAATATGTTTTTTTAAAATATATTTTATTGATTTTTTTACAGAGAGGAAGGGAGAGGGAGAGAGAGTTAGAAACATCGATGAGAGAGAAACATCGATCAGCTGCCTCCTGCACACCTCCTACTGGGGATGTGCCTGCAACCAAGGTACATGCCCTTGACCGGAATCGAACCTGGGACCCTTGAGTCCGCAGGCCGACCCTCTATCCACTGAGCCAAGCCAGTTAGGGCGCCATTACAATCTTAACACACCTGGGTCAGAAACTTGAGCTAATGCTGAAGTGGAGGTGGAAGGGGGGAGCTACCACAGCAGGAGTGGGCAGCAGGCTGCCCGTGTTTCACAGGGAAAGCACTTCTTCTAGGGCTGAAGTCAAGGAGACCAGCAAAGCGGAGAGCCCAGCTGAGGCTCTAGGTGAGTCAGGAGGAAAACCCACCGCCTCTACCATGCCAAGTCCTTCTCCCACAGAAGCTGCGAGGAGAGCCTGAACCCAGACCTGAGGACCGAGGTCTCTGCCCCAATACATGGCAGCTGCTAAGGAATGATTCATTTGGGTACAGCCACACCTGGGAGAGTGAGAGGAAAGGAGCATCTCACCTCCCCCTTTGCTCACCTATTTCTACCTTCCACCTGGAGCAAGGAGAGATGGGGGAGTTGAGGGGAGCAAACCATAGCACGGCCTCCAAACCAATCCCAGAGCCTCACCTGTCAGCCCACAAGCCCTCTTGGTGGTGAATTCCCCCGGAAAGGCCAGAACTGACCCCCAGCTGGGAGGCTGGTCTGTGAACAGCCAAGGGAAGGCAGGTACTCTTTTGCCTCAGACAAAGAAACTATTGGAGCTAAAAAGGAATAGAGGCTCAGGCAGTGATGACTCAGAAGTTGGTCTTTTTGTCTGCACACTGCCAAACATATACATAAAAAGTGAAGCATCACCTCGAACCAGAAGTTTTGTATGCATTTCAGCCAATGTCGAGCTATTTGGAAACAACGTGTACTGACATTCCAGATCCCTTCAAAGATCAAATCATGGAAGCCAGTAACGACTTCCCTCTGGCTTTAGGGAGATAAATAAGAAGATAAATTTAATTTGGCTAAGTTTAAAACTCCAACTCATGTAGCTATGAAATGAGAAAAAATGTTTTCCTGTATGTATGTTCCCTGGCCACCACCTGCCAAATTCTATATTGAAATCTAATGTCCAATGCAATGTTTGGAGGGGGGTCTTCGGGAGGGAATTGGGTCTTGATGGTGGGGCCTTCCTGAATGGTATTAGTGCCCTCGTAGGAAGAAAGCAGAGAACTCCCACCATGCGAGGACACAATAGGAGTTGGCTCCCTGCAACTCGGAAGAGGCCTCACCAGAACCTACCCATGTTGGCATCCTGGTCACATTTCTTTCTCCAGAGCCGTGAGAAAGAAATCTCTGGCCGAAACCGGTTTGGCTCAGTGGATAGAGCGTCGGCCTGCGGACTGAAGGGTCCCAGGTTCGATTCCGGTCAAGGGCATGTGCCTGGGTTGCGGGCACGTCCCCAGTGGGGGGTGTGCAGGAGGCAGCTGGTCGATGTCTCTCTCTCATCGATGTTTCTAGCTCTCTGTCCCTCTCCCTTCCTCTCTGTAAAAAATCAATAAAATATATTAAAAAAAAAAAAAAAAAAGAAATCTCTGTTGTTTCTAAGCCTCCCAGTCCATGGTATTTGGTTATAGCAGTCTGCACTGACTAAGAGACTAAGTGAAGATATATCTATGTATGTACCTTTTACTGGGGATATTGTTGTTTAGAGACATGCAAATATGATTATAAAATAATATAATCTAACCTTCATACCCTGTGATGGATTATGCCATCAATTTTAAAAGCAATATCAGGGTGGTATTAAGTACAATTTCAATATGTAATAGTAATTCTCATATCAAAAAATGTAAAATATTGGTACTAGAATTTCTATTCCATGTAGGTAGTCTACTACAGTTTGCTTGCATATTTTATGACTATAACATAAAGCATACCATAGAGGTTCATTGGTAGATATTACTAATAAAATTGACAGAATACATATATATATATATATATATATAGAGAGAGAGAGAGAGAGAGAATACACACACACACACACACACATATATATATATGTGTGTGTGTGTGTGTGTGTATTCTATATTCCATTTTGAAATCTAATGCTAATCTCTCTCTATATTTATATATACATATTTTTAAAATGTTTTTATTAATTATTTTTAGAGAGAGGGATAGAGAGATAGAAACATTGATGAGAAAGAAACATCAATCAGCTACCTCCTGCACGCATCCCACTGGGAATCGAGCCCGCAACCCACGCATGTGCCCTGACCGGGAATCGAACTGTTGTTTCATGGGTTGATGCCCAGTCACTGAGCCACACTGGCTGGGCAAGAAAAAATATTTAAATAAAACAAGAAACTTGGATATTTTTTTTTTCTTGAACTTTTGAATATTTTTCCTTAGGTGTTAGATTTAAAATAAGATCCTCTTCTACACTTTGTGTACTTTCTCTGCCTGAGTTAAACTGCTCACTAAAAGCATTTTAAGGCTAATAACCACAGCATATGGAGAAAATGTATTCTAGTAGTCCACTTGGGGGAATCAACATTTTTTTTCCTGTTAAAATTTTCATGGAATTCCTGCTAATAGTATGACAGGTATCTGACAGCAGAACTAGAAGATAAAATAGATGCAGAAAATTATTCGATTAGTGATTGGAAGGAAAGAGGCAACAGGGGTTCAGCCATTCCTGAAAATTCTCCTTGCAGAATTAATATGGGGAAGGTGAAACCAATGGTGTGGGCCAAGTTGAGAAATCTGAATTGTAATTTGGAACGCAGCATGAGTATATGATGCTGCTGAAACACTCAAAAGACAAGCCCTCCCTGATAGAGCGGAATGGGCAGAACCAACACAGAACATTGATTCATGGATCAGAAGTGTTGGTGCGTGTGCCTGAGTGTGCGTGCCTAGAGCTGTGTGTGTTTGCCGCTGTTTATCAGCCCCCAGTCTCCCACACTGTGCACATGCACGCGCAACTCCAGCTGCAGCTTAGCAGTGCAAGCCCAGAGCAGAACTCCAGGATGGCTAGAGACCCATCCCCCTCTCTGTGCTGGGGGATGTGGCATTTCCGGCACAAGGGAAAGAACCAGATTCTTAAGCATGAAACACAGCTCTTGCTGTAGAACTTATCTGTGCGTGGTGTGCCTTCATCTATTATGGGTTTGTGTGGCGCTGGATCCGATTACCTACCTGAGTCCAAGCCACCCTTCAGCAGACACAACATTGGCATGGAAAGAGCTCTTGGTAATGAAGAGAACGCAGAATGGTGAACATGAGCCAGAGGGAGAGGAGGTGGAGCCACTCGCAGGCAGGGCAGAGTCTGAAAGGTCTTCTGCTATTCAGGATTGGGATCCAGCAAAAGCAATTACGTTTCTGCTTCCTCGATTTCCAAACAGGAGGAATGCACTTTGGGGGGGTCCCAGTGCCCTTGCCCCTCTACACTTGATGTGCTGAACAGGGGTGTCACGATGCCAGATGCTACACAAAGCCAACTGCTACCAAAGCCAAGCAGCCTCGGAATTTGGGACAGGTGGGGAGGCTAATGTGCTCCCGACCACACAGTGAAATTCGTATAGTCAAGACTTCCCGCTTGGGTGTGTCTGTAGATACACACATATCAAGACCCCCAATTTAGCTCTGCTTTCCATCCAATAAAAGAATCGTGAAGATCAAAGACACAGGTCTGCACAGAAGTGCAAATGACGCTGGTCGTTTGTCCGCAAGCTGAAGAGGGGGCGGCCGAGGCCTTTGTCAGGCATGAATGGAGCTGCAGGACGGAGTTCCCTGTGTCTTTAGGTGCCTGACTCACTGGCCCCTGTTCCGCGCAGTGGAAGGCTGGATTAAACACAAATGGTCTGAGCATATCTCAGCCAGGCCAGCAAATATGTTTACTGCGTACGCGAGGTTACGCTTAGCAACTGACAACTGCACACCAGGTCAAGGTGTCTCGCTGCTCAGCACGATGGGAAAGGGAGCCGGGGAAGAAGAAAGACGGTGTGCAGGAGACCCATTGCGTGTCCCACCTTCTACATGCACACATGAATAACCTGCCGTGGTGTTGACACAGCTTCTCACTGACTTAAGGCTTTTAATTAAAATGAAAGAAAGGAAATATGTTGTAAATAGGAATGCAAGGAGGTGAGCTGTGGCCGCCTCTCTCCTGTGCTGGAGAACACAGCGAGGTCTCACCTTCCCAGCCTCTCCCAATGCGTCTATGGCTGTTTTAGGGGCCACGTAACCTGCGCTGAGTGGAATATTCTCCTTATTACATGGCGGGCACCTACCAAACTAGAGCCCGTCCCTTCCTCTATTTACTTTGCGGCAAGTCAGTCCATGTATTTTTCTCGACTCACCAGGCAGTGTCGCAGGGCTGCCTGCGGCCAGGAAGGTAAATGCTACCTTTTCAGCTGGTGCCAAGGGGCACGCCCTGGGCTCGCCACCGCCTGAATGAGGGCAGTGTATTCTGGGCTGAAAAGTGGGCTCGGATGTTGGCTCTGATAAATTGCGGGATGATTACACTGCGGCGCTGTCCCAGCCAGTATTATTTTATTCTGCCTTCCGTGGTCCCCTGCTGCCTGCCCCACTTTGCCTGCGTTCTGTGTGCTTAACTTGCAAGATGCTAAACAAGTTTTGATATTTACCTGTTTATGATTAAATTGCAAAATGATCTCCTCAGTTCTGTTCTAAATTAAGGTCTGCATTAAATGTCATAGCATTTATCTTTCATAAAATGAGACAGCAAGGACACTAATTTCCGAGGTATTCAATCACTGCCCTGTGCCACTTGAGGGACAGCCCAGAAGCACGCCTGCCCACAGTTCACAGCTCACTGACAGCCCTGAGATGGAATCATAAAAGTCAATTAATCATTAAAAGCTGCTACAAGCACATATCGAACCAGTCTGGCACAAAATGTTAATCAGTCCAATATCAATATAATAAATTCCTGCAAATTGGAGCGATCGATATGTTTAGGGCCTAATGAATCAATCTGAGGGCACTGGGCCACTCCTTGGGGTCCCCGTGACATGGCACCAGGCAAGTGCTACATCTCTAGGCGCACTGCCAACAGAGGTCACCTATCCTAACAGGCTGCTCACTTCAGCCGCAGTTGCCACGGTGACAGCATGTCGCCGCTGCCCCAGTGTCCTTCTAGGTAAGGTGGAAACCAATGCATCACTGCCTTTGATGGATTTGTCAATAATACTTAGCAGGGGCGGGGCTGCTTGCCCAGCCTTCCCAGGTCTCAGTCCCCGAGCAGTTTGGTGTGATTTAATTGTCTGAAGAGGAGTGTGCTTCTGCATTTATGCAGGAACTAAGCAGTGGCCACAGGAAGGGGGAGTTGGCAGGCCAGCCAACCGCGTGTGCCAGCCCTGGGAAAACAGCGCAGAAAAGAGCAGGCGGCCTGCGCGGTGGCCAGGCTGGTGTTCCATTAACCAAGGAGCTGTGTGAGTGAGAAGTTACCAGGAGCCTCTCGGATTAAGAATTTATTAGCTACAAAATTTTAATGCATTACTTAGGAGTGGAAGTGAAATCGCATACTGATCCCCCCAAGGCTCAGGCTCCGTGGCGGCATTTCTGACACCTGCACGCGGACTGTAGATGTTCGCCAAGGAAAGTCGTCAGGATACATTTGGGGCAGCAGGAATAACTGGCGGGGGCTCTCCCCACCCTCTCCTCACCTGCTGCCTGCAGCCTCCCCTTGGCCCAACACGACCATGACCCTGAAAGCTTGAAACAGACTGGACACACAGAAATGGGATTTTAAGCCGGACCCTTTATCCTCTGCTTTTAAACACCAGAATTTTCCTGTTTCAAACCAGTGTATCTTTTGCTCTGGCTGTTAGAGCTGACCAGTGAAGGGAGCCACGAGCTATTTCTGCATGCAGAGAGAAGTACATGAAACCTCTTTAGAGAAAAAAGAAACCTTGGCTACTGAGACTCTGGGGAATCACCGTGTTCCAGAATCGTCACTGTCATTGAGCATAAAGCATAAAGGTCACCAAGGAGGGGAATCATATCCTGCTGATTATTCTAATGGTGCCGAAGAGCAGCTTCCCCTGGATGGCCGTCTGTGCGCGGGGCCTGCACGTGCTCCTGTAGCAGCAGCGGGGGTGTTATTTGGTTGTCCCAGCAGTTACTGTGCGCATCTTCTTTGTCATCATTCACCCCTTATAGAGAAATGGAAGCTGCGCCACTCCAAAGAAATGTTTATTTCTACTCGCTAGTTACTGTAAAAGATTTTTTCTTACCTGAATAAAAAAAGAGAGAAAAATCATTTGTTATAATGGTGGCCTGAATTATAGAAAACATCAAAATAAATTACAGATTCTATGCTAACGAAATAACTCTTCAACACGCGGAGACAGGGTGCCGTTAGGGTGTGCAGACAAAGGCGCTGGGTGCCTCCGCTGAATCGCCGGGACCGGTGAGAGCAGCTACCTATGAGAGCAGAATCTCGCATTGTTATTAATTGTGCTCCTTTTAGAATGTAATCGCTGTAGGCTGAGCTAATGAAACATACCACATTACCAAAACAGGCATATTTCTTTTTGTTCAATGCATTCTATAAAAACTGTCTACAAAAGACATTGTGTTAAAGATCCTCTCAGAGAGTAATACAAAGAATATCTCAACTAGGTCAACATTTCTATTACATGATTACTAACATCCACAGGAGGACTAAGCTCTAGAGTGTGGATTCAGTTACCCTGTCAGGCTTTGAAAACATCGCCCATTCCTGCCTTTGTTTATGTGAGCATCAGCGCTGGGTGGCACGCATAGCCTGTGAGCGGCCAGTGCACACCACATCGCACAAAGGCAGGTGCGCCATGCGCCAGGGCCTATGCTCTATTATAATGAGGATCTGAATTATTTATCTCTGTTTATCCAACAGGAGTTCATTCGACCCCAGTCATGTAAACATGACTTCATAGTGGCTGCAGAGTTCATTTGTCTGTCCTTTCTCAGCCACAAGGCACAGCAATAGGCAGCAGGCAAAAGTCTTACACCACTAATAGAATTCATTTAAGCACTTATTTGAGGTAAACTCCCTTAATTAAGTCAACTTGAACACAGACACGCAATGACAGCATCCATACATGTCTGGCGCCTAAACCATGTCTGGTGAGCCCAAAGGAAGTCAGGCAGCAGCGGGCCAAGGACATAGTTAATAAATTCTGTCTCTCCTTCCTTTAACTCCTGTCAGAAAAATAGCATGGGGGTGGGGGCTTCTGCGAGTTCCTGAGCAGGACTGGCTCTCCCCTCCTCGGCTGGCACTTGGATCAGCCACGCTAAGACGAGTTGGTTGTTCTGAGTTTGCTCTGATATCACGTTGGTCTGGTGCACGGTGAAACCAGGGTTTCCGGCTCCTTACTCAAGGGCTATGTAGAAAGGCTGAGGCGACTAGGAGAGATTGAAAGTCCCAGGGAGGAGTCGGCCTCAGAGCTACAGACTGGTGTATTCATCAGAATTCTCCAGAGAAACGGAACCAATGGTATTTATATAATAAATGTATTTATTAATTATAAGGAATTGGCTGATGCAATTATGGAGGCCGAGAAGTCCCACAATGGGTCACCTGTTAGCTAGAGACCCAGAGAGCCAATGGTGCTGCTCCAGTCCAGTCTCAGGGCCTAAGGACCAGGGAAGTGGGGGTGTGAGTCTCAATCCAATGCAGAGAGAGAAAGCATGCACCCTCATTTCTCCACCTTCTTGTCCTCTGCAGCCCTCTACAGACTGGGTGATGCCCACCCACATTGGGGAAGGCCAGCTACTTTGCTCAGCCCACTGATTCAAATGCTAACCTCCTCCAGAAACACCCTCCAGGGACACCCAGAAAGAGTGTTTTCCCAGCCATGGGGCCATCCCGGGGCCCAGCCAGTGGGCATGTAAAATTAACCAGCAAAATAACCTTGGATTGCTGGGGTGGTAAGACGGCAGAGGGCCTGGTGTATGGAGTAGGATTCACGGCAGGACTGTGGCAGAAAGGCCGGACAAAGCTTTGCAACCCTGACATCTCTGTCAGGAAGACAGTGAGTTGGCAGCAGTTGGAATTCTCGATGTTTTAGATGGCCCCAAGCAGCACATTAAAGGAATACCCTTTATTCTGCTGCTCTGGAGCACTGTTGGAGGGTCAGTTACTTAAGGCTAATTATCATTGGTTGAACAATTATCTGAACCTTTAGAGTGTAGTCTATCAGGCCCAATGTAAGGTATATAGAATGTAGAATTGAAATAAATAAAGCAAAACATTTTAGAACATGAATGAGCATATATGGCAAATGGTAATACAGGAGAATTAATAATCCAGGTAATAATCAATAATTTATAAATGTGAGTCTGAAACAAAAATACTAAACATGAGAATAGTGGGATTTGGGGCTTGGAATCATGTAGGATATAGTGATTTATTATTCTTTTCTATTACTCCTTATCCAAGTCATGGCACAATGTATAAGAAATACACACACTTCTTAGTACACCCTGTAGAAATGCACATTCAGATGTATACTGAGATTGGCTACTGGTTCCTGTCTTTTATGCATTTCAAATTCACAAAAGGATAGGCTGAAGTTCTTAAGGCTGTGCTACTATAGTGAGACAGGTGTGGAGGAACTGGAGAGCCAAGCAGATGGATGATGCTCGGCGATGCAGTGTGGGGAGGAGAAAGGTAAAGACTGGGTCCCTGTGTTGGCTGAATTCCTCAGGTCTGGTCTCCCCAGCTGGCCCCATGAAACAGGTGCCAACTGACTGGGAGATTCTGGGAATAGAGCCATTATCCCGGGAATCCTAGCCACCCCAAGTCTCAGAATCAACACCCTGGATCTTTAATCAGCACAGACAATCACCATGATGGCAACAAGGCCCAGATGAGACCAAAATGGGCTGGGAAAGGGGCAGCTGGACCCCTGGCTAGCTGCTCGTGTTCATCCTGGTCTATTCATCCCCAATGTCACGACCTTTCATTTCACACAATTGAATGTTTTGGATTCCACTCATGACATTATGGCAGGCTTCTGTACATTTGTACATTTTCTCTTTAAAAATTGCAATTTATTATAAAAGCAACACATGCAATTTGTAAAATAGTCAGATTGTGCAAATGCGTGTAGAGAGAAAATCCTCATGATCCTCATCCTCCAGCATTACCTGCTGCTGTTGCTTGATGCTATTTCAGATTTTTTATTTATGTATGTGCTAATGTGTAACTGACAAAGAGTTTTATATTAACAAAGTTAAGTTTAATAAGCCCTAATATCAGATACTAATGTGTGTGTTAGTTTCCTGGGGCTGTTGTAATAAATTACCACAAACCGGGTGGCTTAGAACAACAGAAATGTATTCTCTCCGTTTTGGAGACCAGACGTTCAAAATGAAGGTGTTGGCAGGGCCGTGCCCCCTCTGAGGTCCTAGGGAAGACTTTGTCCCACATCTCGCTTCTAGCTTCTGCTCACTTCCAGCGAACCTTGCGTTCCTTAGCCTCATCACTCCAATTTCTGCCCCCATCTCCATGACTGTCTTCTCTTTGTGTGTGTTTGTGTCTAAATTTTCCTCTTCTTATCAGGACAGCAGTCATTGAATTAGGGCCACCATAATCCAGGATACCGTCATCCTAACATGATCACATCTGTAAACACCCAATTTCCAAATAGGGTCACATTCCCAGGTGCCTGAGGCCAGGACTTGAACACATCTTCTGGAGGGCACAGTCCAATCCAGCCCACAGCAATGTGGGGACATTTGGCTGGAGGTATCTTTTGAAATTCATGAGAAAATAGATAAGATTTAAACACACGGAACTGAATGAATTCGATTAACTTAGGGGGGTTGCTTGCTTGCTTCTTTGGTATACAAACAATTTTTTATATTTATGTAGTTTGAGTTGACAATCATTCCTCAGATGGTTTAAAATGTTGTATTATGCCTAGAAATGTCTTCCTCACTCCAAGATTACAAAACATTCCTTTCTTTATGTTTTTGATCCACTTAAATTTATTTTGTGAGCAATAAAAGAGTGATACAGCTTTTTTCTTCCAGAGGGCTAGTGGACTGGTTAATCAGCCCACTTTTCTGGGTGGATGTGCCCCTTTTCAATACAAAGAGTGTGTGACAAAACTTGGATCTTGACTGCTCACTGGATCCTTAACCTGCACTCATCTGTGCCTGTGCAGTTCTCAGTCACTTCCCTATTTTCATGACTGAAGCTTTGGCTTACATTTTTGTTTTGTTTTGTTTTTATTAATATAGTTTTATTGATTTCAGAGAGGAAGGGAGAGGGAGAGAGAGATAGAAACATAAATGACAAGAGAAACTCATTGATTGGCTGCCTCCTACATGCCCCACACTGGGGACTGAGCCTGCAACTTGGGATGTGCCCTGACCGGGAATCGAACCATGACCTCTTGGTTCATAGGTCTACACTCAACCCCTGAGCCATGCCAGCCAGGCTAGTTTACATTTTGTAGCTGGTAGAGACTGTCTTTGGTTGTTGAACATTTTTTTTCTTCCACTATTGTCCTGGCTATTCCCAAATATTTATTTCTCCAGATGGACTTGTGTATCATTTTGTCATGTTAAAAACAACAACAACAACAAAAACACAAAAAGATACGTTTGTTGGGCCTGCCCTGAGTTCTTCAACTGTCGAGATGTTTCTGTTACAGTGTGTATCCAGTACCCCTGCTCTTTCCTCCGTTTCTCATAGGCCCTGGCAGGCGTGTGGCTTTCTTCGCCTGGTTTTGGACATTTCTTATGTAATGTATTTTTAGACATTTCATGGTTTTTTTTGTTTTCTATTGTGAATGGAATCTCTGAATTACACCCTGATTTTTTCTCTTCCTCATTCTCCACATCAACCTGTTGGCAAGTTCTTTCTGCATCTGAAGTCAAACCTACGCAGCTGTTCCCATCGCCACCCCATGGCTAGCTCCCCCCACCCGGTCGAAGGTTACTGTTTCTGCCCATGCTTCCTACTATCCAATCTCTACATATCTGCCAGAATTAAATTTTCCAAGGTCATTGCATCAGTATCAATGCTAGGCTGCTTAAAGCCCTTCAATGGCCTCCAATTGCACTTAAAATAAGTTTCAGACTCCTGCATGTGCCTTGCGTGATGCTGTAAGACCCAGCCTGATGCTGCGTGATGCTGCATGATGCTGCGTGATGCTGTGCGATCCTGCCTGATGCTGCGTGATCCTGCATGATGCTGTGTGATCCTGTGTGATGCTGAGTGATCCTGTGTGATCCTGCAGGACCCTGCCTGATGCTGCATGATGATGTGTGATCCTGGGTGATGCTGTGTGATCCTGCATGATCCTGCAGGACCCTGCCTGATGCTAAGTGATCCTGCCTGATGCTGAGTGATGCTGCTCCAGCCCCTCCCTGACCGGGCTGGCTCCTTCCTGTCTCTGACAGGCCCGCTCTTTTTGCCCGCCCGCCCCCACTTCTCTAATCCTCTGCTTAGCTCTGAGCAAGGCTGGCCACCTCATCCTTCCTGTCTCTGCTCCCATTCCACCGCCTGGGAGAGGCCTTCCCGCCTGAGGTAGCACTGGCCCAGCTTGCCCCTGACCTCGTAGTTCCACTATCCCATCACCTTATTCTCCTGACTTCCTTCTCAGCACTTACCCCTGCCTGAAAGTGTTAGTTGTCCATTTATGCACTTGTCATTTATGGTTGTTTATCTCTAATTATGAGAGATAGCAGGACTCTGTCTTACTGTAGCTGTGTCCCCAGCGCCAGGCACAAAGGAGCCTCTCAAGAAAGGTGTTGGATAAATAAATAAAATGTTGTCTCCCCCTTTTCTTCTTCTGTCCTATGTTTTTATGGTTAAAAACTTAATTTGTCAGTAAGTGGCCAATAATTTATTTTGCTTTTAAGTAAGATTTTATTTCATTTTCATGGGGGTTCCCAGGTGTACCACATGTCAACTGCAAATAATAAAAATGCTGCACCTCTTATTATGTGATTTTGATTCCTTTGACTAGGACTTCTAGGACAGCTTAGCAGCGGTCGCCAACCTTTGGGACCTCACGGACCACAGTGGTCCACGGACCACCGGGTGGTGGCCGCTGGTTGAGAGGATACTGGTGATAACAGAGACCCTTGACCTGCTATTGGCTTTAATAGAAACACTTCTCTTTTAGGGTTTTACCACAAACATGATAATGTAATACTAATCCTGGAATGGATCTCTGTGTGCAGTTTTATCATGTTAATGAAGTGTGGATCTAGACTCATTATAGAAGGTGTTTTTAAAAATCAGAGTGAGATGTTATCTCTAAGATATGTTTTAGCATTTATTCAGAGCAACAAAGGATTGAGATTAACTTATTAAAGTATCGAATCATATTAACATTTCTTATTAGTGAACTATTATTGCGTTCTGGAGTGAACTCCAGTTGATCTTTTTTAAAAACGTGCTGCCATCTCCACTTTGTTCTGGATCTTCACAGCAACATACCTGAGTACCACACATATTTTAGGTGGTTGACCATGCATGGCTCACTGTCAGGGCTCTCATTAATTAATACACTTTGGAATAAGAATTTCTCTAGAAATGAAGTTGAGATAGAATGGCAAAAAGAAAACAGCATGTAGAACTCAAATCACCACACAGGTTTATAATACCGTAAAATTTGATAATTTATAGAAATACCTGAAGCTCAATCACAGCTGATCAAATGCCTGGCAGAATGAGCTCTGTTCATTCAGAACATGGTTCCGGATCAGGAGATGAGAAGGAGCAATCACTCTAACAGTAAAAAGGACAGAACTATAGCAGAGGCTGGAGTGACTTTTGAGGGCATGTGACCACCCTGTCTAAGGAGAAAAGAGCAGCAAGGAATGTCCCACTGGCACAGTTGTCCCCAGTGATGACCTGGGTCCACTGTGATCACATGATCCTCCAGGACTGTATGGTGGTGCTCACTCAGAGTAGAAGCTAAGAATGGCTGCAGTCAAGCAAGAGTGAGGAGGCTTTCCCTTCCTCCCAGCGGTGTGACCCCTGGGGGTTACTTAAATCCAGCTTAAATGTGGCTTCACTAAACACTCTCCAAGGGTGTATAGCAAAGAATGCAGAAATCAATCTGTCAGCTAAGCAATTCATGGGAACGTCAGTTACCCTAAAATTTTTAGTTTATTTGATAAATTGTAAGACTAAATAGTGATGCTTAGTTCATTGAGGCTTGCTGACAATACTAGAAAGTACTTTGGCAAAACGGACATATGTATATCGTTTAAAACATTGTTTTTTTCTGTCTTTCTCATTCTTTTTTAAGTACTTGTACTTTTTAAAGATTCCTAGAGATCCAGATGGATGATGGAAAGTCTCAAAATACCAGGTTCACATGTGATACTAATATTGGACGAAAAAAGTGACATTGGAGATTATTTAGTTATTCTGAAATCTGTCACATTTTAAAAACAGCATCCGAATTAGAAAAGGAAGAATGAATTATGTAACATTGTTTTCTCACATTTTCCATACAACTAGTGAATCACAAGGCAAAAATCCCTTAAAGTGGTTACCCCAGAGCCTGCCTGAGCACAGCCTCCTGCCTTCTCGGGAGAAAGGGTCCCACACTGCCTGGTGAGGGGGAAGCTGTGTCCATGGCCCCAAGCCGCCACGTGATCCACTGACCATCTGGAGGGAGCCAGAGGCGATGGGATGTGGCCCTCAGCTCCCCGCCCAGAGGACAGCCGAGTGCCCCGCGGGCCAATTCAAGGAGCAAGGTGTCCTGAGATGAACTCCCTCAGGAGCCCTTGATCTACGAGTCAGCTGAATGGTTGCCCCTCTCCCTGGTCCAGCCGAAGTTGCCCTCCATGTCTCTGCTTGCCCTTCAGCCACTGGCACTGCCTGGCTACATCTTCCTGCAGTGCCCGAGCCGGTTTCCTGTGGCCACCGCCAGCCTGGGCCGCCCTGGCCGCAGGCTGAGCGGGTCAGGCTGCTTCCCAGCTGGACCCGAGCAGCCGCAGTCAGCTCCCATTTTGACATGAAACCATTTAAATGGAAAACCAGTTTTACAAAGCGCTAGTGACTGACAGTGGGGATGTGAATGATGCTTATGAGAATTTATTTAATTTTAAGTCAATGTGTATTCTAATTCTTGACCAAGGGAAAAGGAAAGAACACAGGAGTGCTTGGTCGCATGTCATTATCAAACAGAAGAGAGCACTTCTCCATATGAAATTCTTAGAGCAACGGTCAATTTCCCATTTTCCCTAAAAATCTATTTTTATAAACATACTTGGGACCAACTCATTCAATAAAAATTAGATTTGACTTTGACATTATGCAAACAAGAAAAAGGTCTGGCCAGGTGCTTGACTGTATTTTTCACAATTCATTTTGATGCTGTATAGATGATCTAAAGATAACATTGATAGCAGCAACAAATAACTGATTTTGATAACAATAAAGTATCTGAGGCAAATTGTATCATGATATTATTATGATGTAATAAAAGAGCAAAACAATGTGCTGTTATAGAGAGACGGGGGTTCTTTATGGAGTCAAACATCTGCTTTTTTTGGGCTGCTCTCCTTTCTTTTTTTTTTTTTAAATTTAATAAATCTTTATTGTTCAGATTATTACAATTGTTCCGCTTTTTTCCCCCCATAGCTCCCCTCCACCCAGTTCCCACCCCGCCCTCTGCTCTTACCTCCCCCCACTGACCTCATCCATAGGTGGACGATTTTTGTCCAGTCTCTTCCCACAACCCCCACACCCCTTTCTCCCTGAGAATTGTCAATCCACTCCCTTTCTATGCCCCTGATTCTATGATATTCACCAGTTTATTCTGTTCATCAGATTTTTTATTCACTTGATTTTTAGATTCACTTGTTGATAGATATGTATTTGTTGTTCATAATTTTTATCTTTACCTTTTTCTTCTTCTTCCTCTTCTTAAAGAATACCTTTCAGCATTTCATATAATACTGGTTTGGTGTTGATGAACTCCTTTAGCTTTTTCTTATCTGTGAAGCTCTTTATCTGACCTTCAATTCTGAATGACAGCTTTGCTGGGTAGAGTAATCTTGGTTGTAGGTTCTTGCTATTCATCACTTTGAATATTTCTTGCCACTCCTGTCTGGTCTGCATAGTTTCTGTTGAGAAATCAGCTGACAATCGTATGGGTGCTCCCTTGTAGGTAATTAACTGTTTTTCTCTTGCTGCTTTTAATATTCTCTCTTTGTCTTTTGCTCTTGGCATTTTAATTATGATGTGTCTTGGTGTGGTCCTCTTTGGATTCCTCTTGTTTGGGGTTCTGTGCACTTCCTGGACTTGTAAGTCTATTTCTTTCACCAGGTGGGGGAAGTTTTCAGTCATTATTTCTTCCAATAGGTTTTCAGTATCTTGCTCTCTCTCTTCTTCTGGCATCCCCATAATTCTGATGTTGGTACACTTGAAGTTGTACCAGAGGCTCCTTACACTATCTTCAAATTTTTGGATTCTTTTTTCTTTTTACTTTTCCGGTTGAGTGTTTTTTGCTTCTTTGTATTTCAAATCTTTGACTTGATTCTTGCATTCCTCTAGTCTGCTGTTGGGTCTCTGTATAATATTTTTTATTTCAGTCAGTGTATGTTTAATTTCTAGTTGGTCCTTTTTCATATCCTCGAGGGTCTCGTTATATTTATCGGCCTTTTCTAGGAAATTCTTGAAAAACTTTATAACCGTGGTTTTGAACTCTATATCCAGTCATTTGCTTTCCTCCATCTCTTTCATTTGTGATCTGTTTCTTTGTCTCCGCATTTTCGCTACTTCCCTGAGTTGGTAGAGTAGTTTTGTGTGCTAGGTTTCCTATATGGCCCAGTGGCTCAGCCTCCCCAGTTACCTGAGGTGGACACTCTTGGTGCACCCCTTTGTGGACTGTGTGTACAGCCTTGTTGTAGTTAAGTCTTGATTGTTGTGGTATCACTGGGAGGAATTGACCTCCAGGCCAATTGACTGTGAGGATCAGCTGTGTCTATGCTGGGAGAACTTCTGTGCTGGAGATAGCCTTATGAGACAAGACTTGCAAAATTGCAAAAGCCTCTGTGCTCAGCTTGGATGGGGCGGAGTCTCAGGGCTGAGCAGACAGCCTGGGCTTCCCATCAGCCCTGCCCTATGAGGCCCCTAGGTCTCAGTGTCCCTCAGTAATCGCTGCAAGCACCTCTGAGAGAAAGCCGCCCTCAAGTTCCGCCCATTGCCAGACAGTCCAGTTTCTCCCCCAATGAATCTGGATTCCCGGATTCTTGCCTGGAACCAGAGTTCAGTGTAGTCGGGTGCTTCCATCTTCCTCCCACTAGAGAAAGCCAGCGGCGCCGCTCTCCTGAGTTTCTGTGCACTCCTCTTTTCCTGACAGTCCAGACTCCCCCTGTATGAGTCTGGGACCCCAGGGTCTTGCCCGGAACTGGAGTTCAGTGCAGTCGGGAGCTTCTGCCTTTCTCCCGCTAGAGAAAGCCAGCAGCACACTCAGCAGTCAGTCCTCTCTGCACGCACTTGCACGTGTGCCTCCAGACCTCTGCCTTTCGCAGCTCCCCTGAGTTTCCGTGCACTCCTCTTTTTTCCCAACAGTCCAGACTCCCCCCTGTATGAGTCTGGGACCCCAGGGTCTC
Organism: Plecotus auritus; assembly: GCF_963455305.1. NCBI lineage: Eukaryota > Metazoa > Chordata > Mammalia > Chiroptera > Vespertilionidae > Plecotus > Plecotus auritus. Next base: position 106,531,375 of record NC_137782.1, read on the forward strand.
GCCTGGAACTGGGGTTCAGTGCAGTCAGTACTGGGGTTCAGTGCAGTCGGGAGCTTCATCTCTCTCCAGCTAGGGAAAGCTAGCCAGGCACTCAGCCGCCCGTCCTCTCCGCAAGCGTGTCTCTGTACCTCAGCCTTTTGCAGCTCCTCTGAGTCTCCGTGTGCCCCTCTCTTTCCTTCTAGTTGTAGAATTTCCACTCAGCCAGCTTTCCTGTGGTTCTGGATGATGTCTGTTCTATCTTTTAGCTGTAGTTTTGAAATTGTTGTGCAAGGCAGCAGTTTAGGTGTTCACCTATGCCGCCATCTTGGTTTCTCCCCTGCTCTCCTTTCTTTCAGGGTTAAGTCAAGGTCAAAACTAGGCAGTTGTGGTTGTCCTGGCTCTCTCCGCTTCCCTAAGACTGAGAAGAATAAACGCCTACAAGAAGTCTCTTCTCCACGGTAGGCATGGAGTGAGGGAAAAGGAAACGTACTTTGAAAGGTCCTATTTCTTCTCAGCAGGTCCTTGCTTGGCATTCTCCCATCCTTGCCACTTGACTTGGGCAAGTTGCTTAAACTTTCTGGGTCTTATTTCACTCTTCCTTAAAGTTGTAGTAGTTACTTCATAGGGCTACTGTCAAAATTAAATGAGAGATGATCAACTATTGCAATAGGAAAGTGCTTAGGAGATTGCCAAAGATATAGTCAGTATTCCCAAAGTATTAGTAATATTATTATTGCACCTGAAGGGGAGTATAAAACTCTCCAAATGGAAAAATGATTTTGAATTTATTCATAATTCAGCCAATAACTATTTTTGTTTCTTGGGGTTTTTTGGTGTTGTTGTTTTTTAATTTTTTTTGTTTTTTACAAAATGGGATCCAGTTGACCTTAAGAAAGGGTATGAATGCATATGTTGAAAATGTGCTGAGAGTTCACTCACAAAGTCATAAAAAATGTCAAGGGACCCTGTGGATGGAGTTGCTGCCTGTGATAGTCCACGGAGTGGGCCAGAGAGGATGGGTGACACTGGGGCGTAGGGATGAAGAGTCCAGTGGGACCCATGCCCTGAGAGTGTGCAAGAAGAGCACTTCCCAACAGGCTTGTGACCAGCTCTGATGACTGGAAACCCCAACTTATCCCTAAGTATTTCCGGTCTGGTTAAACCAAGGTTAGGAGAGCAGAGTAAAAAAGTGGACAGGAAGGAAGAGGACCACTAGAGAGAGCAACCAGTCCAGGCTAGGATGTGTGAAGAGCTGTTTCAGAAACCAGCCTCATCAGAGACACAAGTAAGCACAGTGCTAGTCAGCAGGTTAGGCTTATTATCTCTTCCACTTCTGATGAAGGAAGGATGAAGGCAGGAGGGAAGGGGGAGGGAGGGAGAAAGGAAGGAAGGAAGGAAGGAAGGAAGGAAGGAAGGAAGGAAGGGAGGGAGGAAGGAAGGAAGGGAGGGAGGAATGGAGGGAGGAAGGAAGGAAAGAAAGGAGGAAGGGTGAGAGGGAGGAAGAAAAGTTATAAAACCATAGCTAGGACTCTGTTAAATTAATATACAAGCATAAGCTGTTATGTAACACTAGAGGCCCGGTGCATGAAATTTGTGCACCGGGGTGGGGGGTTTTCCCTCAGCCCAGCCTGCATCCTCTCCAATCTGGGACCCCTCAGGAGATGTCCAACTGCTGGTTTAGGCTCAATCCCACAAGTATTGGGCCTAAACTGGCAGTCAGACATCCCTCTCACAATCCGGGACTGCTGGCTCCCAACTGCTCGCCTGCCTGCCAGCCTGATCACCCCCTAACCACTCCCCTGCCAGCCTGATCGACATGTAACTGCTCCCCTGCCAGCCCGATTGCCCCCAACTGCCCTCCCCTGCTGGCCCAGTAACCCCCAACTGCCCTCCCTTGCCAGCCCAGTCGCCCCCAACTGCCCTTCCCTGCAGGCCTGGTTGCTCCCAACTGCCCTCACCTGCAGGCCTGGTCCCCCTCAACTGCCTTCCCCTGCTGGCCTGTTTGCCCCTAACTGCCCTCCCCTGCCAGCCTGGTCACCCCTAACTGCCCTCCCCTGCTGGCCTGATCACCCACAACTACCCTTCCCTGCCGGCCATCTTGTGACAGTCATCTTTGACCACATGAGGGTGGCTATCTTGTGCTAAGGTGTGAGGGTCAATTTGCATATTACCTCTTTATCATATAGGATGATTATATTAAGAATGGAAGGATCCATTTTCAGTCTTCTCCCTCCAACCAAACCAACCGTCAGAGTGTGTGCACGTGATTGAGAAGATCCTGTTCTCAATCCTGCAGGGTGCTCAGGCTGCTCCAGGGCTCAAGTCTGGAGGCTTGAGGGGCCTCTCCTCTCAGCCTCAGCTTTAGCCTGAGCCCCACAGCACCCAGGGTGAGCCCTGCCATAGAGCCCTCCCTTCCAGGGTGCCAGGGTGGAATGTCTGACCAACGTCACTGCACAAGGAATACCGTTTGCTCAGGTCTTAGGGCAAGTGCCAAGCAGGCCACACAGCACTGGTAGCTGCACAGAGCCTGCTTTTGAATAGAGGAAGGAAGGGATGCATCTGGAAACCACAGGTCAGCTCCCTCCACCCACACCATTGACACTGTGTCCCCGTGAAAGGCTGCCCTGGGCCCGCTCCTGGTGTCTCTGCATTCCCACTCCAAGGCTGTTGAGTGCCATTTAAGAGATGATTAAATTTTTGGAAACGCCATACTGTTTCCATAGTGGCTGTACCAGGTTGCAGTCCCACCAACAGTGTATGAGGGTTCCCTTTTGTCCACATCCCCTCCAATGCTTGTTGTTTGCTACTTTTTGATAGCAGCCATTCTGACAGGTGTGAGGTGATATCTCACTGTAGTTTTGACTTGCATTTCCCTGATGATTAGTGATGTGAAGCATTTTTTCATATGTGTTTGCCATCTGTATGTCTTCTTTAGAGAAATGTTTTTTCCTGTCCTCTGCCATTTTTCAAATTGTTTATTTTTTTGTTATTGAATTGTGTGAGTTTCTTATATTTGTATATCAATCCCTTATTGAATACTAGAGGCCTAGGGCACGAAATTCGTGCATGGGTAGTCCCTAGTGGCTGCCGGCTGCCTGCCGGGGCCTCCCTTCTCCAACTGCTGGCTGCCAGCCAGGGCTTTCCTTCATTCTGCACCACTCCCTGGTGGTCAGTGCACATCATAACAAGCAATTGAACTCCCGGTCAGTCTACCTCCCAAGGGGACACTTTGCATATTAGGTTTTTATATATATAGATTATATATAGATATCATTTGCAAATATATTCTCCCATTCAATGGGTTGCCTTTTGTTTTGCTGATGGTTCCCTTTGTTGTGCTGAAGTTTTTTTAGTTAGGAAAACAGTACAGAGGTTCCTCAGAAAAACTAAAAATGGACATACAATATGACCCAGAAATTCCACTTCTGAGCATATATCCAAAGAAAGTGAAAAATACTAATTTGAAAAAGTATGTGCACCCCTGTGTTCATTGCAGCAATATTGACAATGGCCAAGATATGGAAGCAACCTGATAGATGCATGGATAGAGAAGAGAGGGTAAATATATACAATGGAATATTATGCAGCAAAAAAAAGAATGAAATCTTGCCATTTGCAAAAACATGGATAGATTTAGAGGGTATTATGCTAAGTGAAATAAGTCAGCAGAGAAAGACAAATATTGTATGATTTCCCTTATATGTGGAATCTAAAAAAACAAAACAAAAACAGAGTCATAGAAACAGAGACCAAAGGGATGGTTGCCAAAAGCAATGGGCTGGGGGAATGGGTGAAAAGGGGAAAAAGAATATTGCCAATAATACTGTGATAAGTAGATGATTACAGAATTAGTGGGGTGATCTCACTTTATACTATATATACCTCATACAAGTATCTAATCACTATATTGTATACATGAAACTCACATACCCAATATAAGATTGTATGCCTACTATACTTAATTGTTTTTAAAAAAATATGATTAAAAATACCATGTGGGGTGAGTGGTCCCCAAGCAATCAGTAAAAGGTGAGGAATCCTCTACTCACATCAACTACATGGGAGCTCGACCACCTTTCTCCTCCTTCTTCATGAAGCATCATTTTCTCCCCATTCTTTAGGATTTCAAAAGGAGTCTAAAGCCGTGTATTTTACTGTCTTATTTCCATTTTATTTTGCTTTGGTGTAAAGGCCACCTGAGGCCTGGGTCATTTCTATAATATAACAGAATTGGGCAAACTCTGGAGGCTGCAGGTTTGCTCAGGATGATGGCTACCAGGCAGGGTGGGCAACACCACAGTGAGCAAGCTCCCGCTGATCCCCAGGAGGAAGGTCAATGATGTCCCTGTCCCTGCTAATTCTGGAGGTGTGACACTCACTGTCAATGCTATCATCGCCTTGCAGACAGTCTGGATTTGTTTGGACAGAAGATTCTGGAATGTGTTCAAGCATTACTCATCTTCAGATTTTTTTCACCCAATAAATTTTTTAAGCAAAATGATTTTTTGTCTGTTTGTTTTTATGTTCAATAAGCATTTAACTTCTTTTTCTTATTCTCATCCTTCCCTCCCCTGGCATCCATCACCTTGTTCTCTGTGTCTCTGGGACTCTCTCTGTTTTGTGTTGTTTATTCATTTTTTTATTTCACATATAAGTGAGATTATACTTAACCCAATAAGTTGTGACCCTTCACTGAAATTATTACTCCCAGGATTCATGGCTGTTTTATTTACAGATGGGGAAGAGGCAGAGGCACTGGGCTTCGTGTGTGACCTAGCCGGGAGCCAGAGAATCTGAGGCCGTGCAGCTCAGCCTTCTCGTCTGGCCCCGCCAGAGGCAGCTTCACAATCGGCAAGCAGAGGCTCGGTGGGCTTGGTGGGTTTTTAAAAGGACAGAGTCCCCAGCTGCCATTAATGTTACTCTCACTTTTCTCAATGACAATTAGAGCTCAGGAAGCACCCACTATCAGAACATTCAAGCTGCCAGCTCTGAAACAGTCACTCGGTCTAGGAATTAATCAGGCAGAGCTCGGCTGCAGGGCGGAACACTGGAAAAAAAATCAGCTGCCAGATGGAGCACTGGGAGGAGGAGGGGGCAGGAGAAAGCACTGGGAGGAGGCAGGGTGCAGGAGGGAGCAGTGGGAGCAGGAGGGTGCAGGAGGGAGCAGTGGGAGAAGGAGGGTGCAGGAGGGAGCAGTGGGAGCAGGAGGGTGCAGGAGGGAGCAGTGGGAGGAGGAGGGTGCAGGAGGGAGCAGTGGGAGGAGGAGGGTTCAGGAGGGAGCAGTGGGAGGAGGAGGGTGCAGGAGGGAGCATTGGGAGGAGGAGGGTGCAGAAGGGAGCAGTGAGAGGAGGAGGGTTCAGGAGGGAGCACTGGGAGGAGGAGGGTGCAGGAGGGAGCAGTGGGAGAAGGAGGGTGCAGGAGGGAGCAGTGGGAGCAGGAGGGTGCAGGAGGGAGCCGTGGGAGGAGGAGGGTTCAGGAGGGAGCAGTGGGAGCAGGAGGGTGCAGAAGGGAGCAGTGGGAGGAGGAGGGTGCAGGAGGGAGCAGTGGGAGGAGGAGGGTTCAGGAGGGAGCAGTGGGAGGAGGAGGGTGCAGGAGGGAGCACTGGGAGGAGGAGGGTGCAGAAGGGAGCAGTGAGAGGAGGAGGGTTCAGGAGGGAGCACTGGGAGGAGGAGGGTGCAGGAGGGAGCAGTGGGAGAAGGAGGGTGCAGGAGGGAGCAGTGGGAGGAGGAGGGTGCAGGAGGGAGCACTGGGAGGAGGAGGGTGCAGAAGGGAGCAGTGGGAGAAGGAGGGTTCAGGAGGGAGCAGTGGGAGAAGGAGGGTGCAGAAGGGAGCAGTGGGATGGGGAGGGTGCAGGAGGGAGCAGTGGGAGGAGGAGGGTGCAGGAGGGAGCAGTGGGAGGAGGAGGGTGCAGGAGGGAGCAGTGGGAGCAGGAGGGTGCAGGACGGAGCAGTGGGAGGAGGAGGGTGCAGGAGGGAGCAGTGGGAGGGGGAGGGTGCAGGAGGGAGCAGTGGGAGGAGCATGTGAAAATGTGAGTGAGCAGTGCAGGCTTACCCCAGATTGAGTGAGAGCTGTGACCCTCAGTGCTGGCAGTTTTAACTTTTCATTGAAGTATAATGTACATACAGAAAATACATATACACACGTGTATCCTGATCAGTTTTCTCATCATTATTTTATTCTTGTTATTTGAATTAGTAGATCTTTATGTACTTCAAAAACAAACAGAAGGTAAGCATGTTTTTATTATCCATCATTAAAATGGAAAATAATGAAAACTGGGTAGATAGATGTAGATGTACATATACTTATACATATACATATACATATACATATACATATACATATACATATACATATACACATACACATACACATACACATACATATACATAGGGAGCTGTGGCCTTTGAATGGAGGCTCATTTACAATGAATGTCTAGTTTTTTGTGTTCTTTTTTGATGTTGTTGTTGTTTAGTTTTGTTCTTTGTTAATCCTCACCCGAGGATATTTTTCCGATTTTTAGAGAGAGGGAAAGACAGAGAGAAACATTGATGTGAGAGAAACACATCGATTGGTTGCCTCCTGCTCAAGCCCTGCCCAGGGCCTAAGCTGAGGAGGAGCCTCAATCAAGGTACCTGCCCTTGACTGGAATCGAACCCGGGACCCTTTGGTCCGCAGGCTGACGCTCTATCCACTGAGCCAAACTTGCTAGGGCTGAATGTCCAGTTTTTAAGCTGAAATGATAGCTAGATTTTCTATTGTTTCTCGCATTCTACTTTCATTCCAACTCTTCTGTCAAAGCCATATACTTATTTATCTTCTCTGCATATGTTCTTGGGATATTTCTATTTAGTAGGAAAGCAATATTGATGAGCAACTCTGTTTTATTTTGTCAAACAGAATATCTGGTCTGTTGGCCAGAATCTGTTCATCTGTTTCCACAGCTCTCAATATATCTTGGAAAGGCTGTTTCCAACACTTTCTTGGGTTCATACTTATTAAGTTACTTGTTCACTTAACAGAGGGCTAGTTACAGACGTCCAGTCTCAGCACCCCTTTTCTGTCTGGTACTTGCGTTCCTAGGAGCCTGCCTCTGCTCCAGGTCCTCACTCCTCTGCGAGGGTGACTTAGGATAGGAGCTTATCACTTCTACCCCAGCTTCAGAAACCTCTGCTGTAAACATTAAAAGAAGAGGCAACTGAGAAGAAAAACTTCTTTTTATGAGAAAAAAACTAGGACAAAAAATTCCTATCTTTAAGTAAATAAGGAACCTTCTGGATCTGATTTTTTTTCCTTTTTAAAAATTTTATTAAATTTATTGGGGTGACATTGGTTAAAAATGTTTATATGTTTCAAATGTGCAATTCTGTGATACATAATCTGTACATTGCATTGTGTGCCCACTACCTAATGTCTAGTTTCCTCTGTCACCTTACATTTGACCCCCTTTACCCTCTTCAACATCTCCCCTTCCCCTATACTAACCATCACATTGTTATCTGTGTTTATGAATTTGTTTGTTTGCTTTATTTGTACATTTGTGCCTTCCTGTTTTACATCCCACATATAAGTTAGATCATATGGTTCTTGTCTTTTTCCATATGACTTATTTCACTTAGCATGATGTTCTCACAATCCATTCATGTTGTCACAAAAGGCAGTATGTCATCCTTTCTTATGGTGAGTAGTATTCCATTGTGTACAGGTACCACATCTTCTTTATCCAATCATCCATTGAAGAGCATCTTTAGGTTGTTTTCTTATCTTAGCCACCGTGAATAATGCTGCAATGAACATAAGGGTGCATATATATTTATGAATAAACTAGAGGCCTGGTGCACAAAATTTGTGCACAGGGCGGGGTGTCCCTCAGACCAGCCTGCACCCTCTCCAATCTGGGACCCCTCGAGGGATGTCCGACTGCCCGTTTAGGCCTGATCCTACCAGCCTGATCACCCCCTAACCACTCCCCTGCCTACCAGGATCGGGCCTAAATGGGCAGTCGGACATCCCTCTCACAATCCAGGACTGCTGGCTCCCAACTGCTCGCCTGCCTGCCTTCCTGATTGCCCCTAACCGCTTCTGCCTGCCAGCCTGATTACCCCCTAACCACTCCCCTGCCAGCCTGATTGATGCCTAACTGCTCCCCTGCCAGCCTGTTTGCCCCTAATTGCCCTCCCCTGCAGGCCCGGTCACCCCCAACTTCCCTCCTCTGCAGGCCTGGTCACCCCTAACTGCCCTCCCCTGCAGGCCTGGTCCCCCCCAACTGCCCTCCCCTGCTGGCCATCTTGTGGTGGTCATCTTGTGTCCACATGGGGGCAGCCATCTTTGACCACATGGGGCAGCCATCTTGTGTGTTGGAGTGATGGTCAATTTGCATATTACTCTTTTATTAGATAGGAGGATAGAGGCCTGGTTCATAGTTGGGGGCCAGCTGGTTTGCCCTGAAGGGTGTCCCAGATCAAGTTGGGAGTTCCCTTGGGGTGTGGGGTGCCCTAGGCAAGGGGCCTGTGGTGGTTTGCAGGCCGGCCATGCCCCCCGGTGACCCAAGCAGAGGCCCTGGTATCTGGGATTTATTTATCTTCTGTAATTGAAACTTTGTAGCTTTGAGTGGAGCCAAGCCTCCTGCTCGCTCCATGGCCGCAGCCATGTCTATTGGGATTTGTTTATCTTCTATAATTGAAACTTTGTAGCCTTGAGCGGAGGAAGCCAAGGCAGGCCAGGGCTGTGGAAACTTGGCTTCCTCCATCACCGAGGGCAACTCAAGCCTCCTGCTCTCTCCAGCTCCATGGCTGCTGCCATTTTTGTTGGGATTTATTTATCTTCTATAATTGAAACTTTGTAGCCTTGAGCAGAGGCCTGGGCTGGCCAGGGTGTGCAGGAAGCTTGGCTTCCTCCATTGCTGGGGAAACCCAAGCCTCCTGCTCTCTCCGTGGCCGCAGCCATCTTGGTTGTGTTAGTTTGCATACTCACTCCTGATTGGCTGGTGTGCATGGCTTGTGAGTGTAGCGGAGTGATGGTTAATTTGCATGTTACTCTTTTATTAGATAGGATGTTTTCAATTTTTTCAGGTATATACCCAGAAGAGAGTTTGCTGGATCATATGGTAATTCTATTCTTAATCTTTTTTAGGAATCTCTATACTGTTTTCTATAGTGGCTGTACCAGATTACATTCTCAGCAGCAGTGAATAAGGGTTCCTTGCCCCCTATCCCCACAACCTCTACAACACTTGTTATTTCTTGTCTTATTGATAATAGCCATTCTAACAGGTGTGAGGTGGTACCTCATTGTGATTTTGATTTGTATTTCCCTTATAGCTAATGAAGTTGAGCATCTTTTCATACATTTGTTGGCCATTGGTATGTCTTCTTGGGAGACGTGTCTATTCATGGATCTGATGATTTTAAAATACTGTCTATCAAATCACAGTACAGTAGGTCCTTGGGTTACATCAGAGATCCATTCCTACAGCGCCACGTAACGCAATTTTCACCCTAAGTAGGAACCCACCTACATAAGCACCTACATCACTCACATGGAGCACATACACAGCAGTAATGAAGTGAAACAGTTAAAGAAATTTAAAAGAAAGATAACAATTCCTGACCTTTACTTGTGGTAAATAAATAATAAAAAACATAAAGCACATATGTACATACTTCGAAATGACGGAACTTTTTTTTAATAAATAAATGGGAGATGGCGATATAACCACGAAACGACATATGTTGAGTCCGATGTAACCCAAGGACTGCCTGTAATTAAAGAGCAGAGGTTTCAGCTTGAGCCTGTGTCCAGGGTGAGGGTGAGGGTGTATCTGGATGTGTTTGGTGATTGGAAGGAAAACAGGCAGAACCAGAACCCAGCCGCATGCAGACTGGGCAGTTGTTGAAGCCAGAGGGAGAGGGATTTAGAGGAAGTTCCCTGGAGAAGGGGATGGAAAATTGTCTCCTGCTTTTCTCCCACCCAAGGAGGAGTTCTGACCCCTGATGGGAGTTTTGCTGTCGGCACACACCACACACAGGGAGAGATTCCCTGAAATATGGTAAAAGCGGTGCTATTTCTGGGTGCAGGAGACAGAGGGTGACACAGAATTAGGGGAAGGGACAGCCTGGGAACCTCTTGTGGAGCCCCGGGCTCTTCAGGGGCCACCACACAGCCTGTGCCCATAGGGGCAACAGACATGCCCGTGGATGTGAGGTGTGTGGTGGATGTGGTTAAGCCACAGGGTCACCCAGGAAGTCAGTGGGTCTAGAGGGACAATTTGCAGCAAGCTGAGGTCTTGTATGAAGGCAGAGACAAAAGCCATGGAAATCTAAGTTATTTCTAGCAAATAAATCCCTGGCAGGGAACCCAGGGAAGGTGAGTTGACTAAATAATAATACATTCATATTCCAATGTTGGCTTTCCAGGTTCTGACAGTGCCTGTTCAGGGAGCAGTGGTGTGGCCCAGTGGCCCTGCAGTCCCGGAGGGCACACGATGCTCCTTTTCGTGCACCAACCAAGGACACTAGTGGTTCACCACAAGGCCAGGTGCTCAGGGGAATCTGAGCAGCGGCCAGTGGCTGACATTACATCAAAGCCATTTGTCTCCTGCCCCACAACACTTGGTCACACAGAAAGCAAGCCTCAGGCAAAATTATGCCACCCACATATGTATTGAAAAGCAGGATGAAAAATCATAAAGGCCCCTTCTGACAAGCTCGCGAAGTCCTGCTCTCTGCCCTCCACTCTGAGTGGAAGGGCCACTGCGCGGCCAAGCAGGGTGCTCAGGGGCCCTGCTGTCCCAGCGCCACCCCAGCAGCCAGTCCTGCTTTGGAGGAGACCAGGGCCCAGGCTGCTCCACACCTTGCTGACGTAAGAGCAATGGGGGTCCCCAAATCCTTCGTGTCCACCATAAACGTAAATCTGCTCATTGAAAACAACCAATGAAAAGTTGTTTCTGAGATCCACGTGCCACTTGGCAGAGCCTCAAGAGAGGGTTGAAAGAAGGAGATTTGAAACATTTGCCTCTGGAGTGCGGCTTCCTGGGGAAAGTGCTCTGCCTTATAACTAGCCGCCCCTGGGGTGCCGATTTCTGATGAGGGACTTTCAAGTGCTAAGTAGCCACTCAGCACGTTTTTATTTGAAGCAAATGTACTCAGCAGCACACCTCACACAGCCCAGAGTGAAGTATTTGAATTACGGCACAGACGGTGTGAGATTCCATGTGATAGAGTGAGCACCTGCAGCAAGGGTGACCCTTCATGGGACATAAAACTCCCAGTCCCCCAGCCATTCCTAGAACACACAAGTAATTCAATAAATCCAACATTTGTGCCATTGCTTGTAGTTTATAAGACCCTCATGCATAAGACTACTTGATCCTCATTTTAAGATGAATATCTTGTTTTAATAACGAAGAGCTCAAGTGCTGTACACAAGCTCCTGGTTAGAGAACCTATTAATTTATGCATCATTCATCCTAGTGTTTAGTAGGTGCCGGGGATGTAGCGGTGAGCAAGTGGGTGATATTGTTGGATAATAAGAGTCTAAAACTTAGAACTCACTACAACAAACACTGCCTTCGCTCCCAGTGTGGTCAGGAGCCGAGGCAGTGCCACCTGGGCGCCTCGGGCTCAGGATTTCTCGGGAGGTGTCCTCAGCTGTCAGCTGAGGCTGCAGTCAACTCAACCACAAATGGAACTGCAGGCCCCACTCCTCAGCTCCCTCCGGTAGGCATTTCTCCAAGGGCCGCCTCACCACAGCCTTCTTATTACGTAATTTCAGAAATGACGCCTGATCCTCTCTGCCATTTTCTGTGCGAGCTGGCCCATGTGTTCAGCCCACAAGAACATGAGTTCCAGGCAGGGGGATCATCAAGGCCACCACAAAGGCTGCCCAGCAGAGCAAGTCATACACGGCTCTTCATTCTGGAGCATACAGTATGGTCACAGAGACAACTACTATTCAAAGCAACTATTGCTCAAATTAGCTACTTACAAGTACACTGATATTTAGTTAGAATTTATTTATCCTGTATAATAAAAGCCTAATATGCAAATTGCCCCCTGGACCAGGAGTTAGACTGAGAGTTCGACCACTCGCTATGACGTGTGCTGACCACTAGGGGGTGGCACAGAACACGGCGGGCGTTGGTGACACAGCGCTGGCAGCGGGCGGCAGTGGAGGCGCTGCCGCCCGGATGGGCCCCAGTGACAGCATGACAGCCAGACCGCAGCAGGATGTTGGAGCAGGTGAGCTAGTGGAGCCAGGCCAAGGCGGGTGCCAGCAGGGCCTGATCTTCCCATGGATCGCCCCGCAGACGGTGACAAGCTGCTGGCAGGCCCTAATTGCCTGATCAGGGCTGGGACAGGGAACTGGGGGTGGGTGGCGGTGACCTCTTGCTGGCTACCTGGGGGCAGGGGTGATGGGGATGGAGGTGCGGTGAGAATGCGGGGTGTCCACCGAGCTCACTCTCACTCCCCCTGCTACTCTCCCCCAGGACACCAGGGCTTGTGATCAGGTGCCGGCACCCAGGAGGAGCCCACCCCGCACCCGCACGGCCTCTTCTGGGTGAGCCGGGCCTCGGCCATCAGGACCACAGGGGCTGGTTGGGCTCCCCATGGGTTCGCGCAGGAGCCAGTCTGTGACGCCTGCCTGGCTTCCAGGCGGCACCGCTGGGCGGCCCAGAGGCCCATGCTGTGTTCCAGTCCGTGGCGTCTAGCCACGCTCACCGCATCTCTGTGTGGGGACTTGGGTGCTGTGACTCAACACCCGAGGGGGGCACATGAGGGCCGGGGGCCCAGGTGCTGCCCAGGGCCCAGAGGTCAGCTGGGACCTGCCCTTCCATGCCAGACGCTCACGCTTCGATCGCCAGCCAGGCCTAGGTACCGCACCCATGCATGAGTTTCATCCACTGGGCCTCCAGTTTAAGGAGAGGCATAGGATGTTGTAAAAGTGTATACAACAGGAGCCTAAAGAAGCCTGAGAGTAACAGGAAAGTTTCTTTGAAGAAGTGATATTTGAATGAAATGTGAGGATGAGTAAGAGGAAAGGGAGTGTCAGAAAGGAAGAGGAAATGATATTGTCTGTGCAAAGGCTCTGGGTAGCATAGAAGATATCTTTTCTTTTGGAAGACCACATGACAAGGCAGTCCAGGTGAAGTAATGGAGGTGCCCGTGCCCAAGGAGCTGGGCTGTGTCTGTCTTGTTCCTCGCTTATGAGGAGGTGTGGCCCTTGTCCTCAGAATCCACGATGGCCAGCCCCATGTCTGTCCTAAGCAGCAGGACTGGGGAGAGGCTGGGGAAGGAAGAACGACACACCCTCTCCTTTTTAGGATGCAACCTAGACTTTGCACACCGGCCATAATTTGGTTATATAGCCACACCTAGCTGCAAGAGAGGCTGGAAATATGGTCTCTATTCTGGGTAATCACATGTCTGGGTAAAATATGGAGATTCTGTTCTTGTGACAGCGTGGCTATAATCTCTGCTACAGGCTGTTCCATGGACCACCCAAAGATCTGTGCATACCCTTTCCCCCCTTGGAATTTATTCACCCCTCTTCCCAAGTGACAAAATCCCAAAGCCTCACCTGGAGGCTACAGACACGTCTCAGTGCTGCTGAGTCCCTGCAACAGGTGCATATATGGAACTCCATTCTGGTGACCCAAGAACTAAATACAAATGATCCCTCCTAACACATCCATTGTACAATAGGGAAGAAGGAGCAGGTCTTAGGGAACAATTGTGTCTCCCTAAAATTCATATGTTGAAGCCCTAACGCTCAGTTCCTCAGAACGTGACCTTATTTGGAAACGGGATTGCAGTGTAATTAGTTAAGATGTAGTCATACTAGAGTCGGGTGGACCCTAATCCAATATGACCCACATCCTTATAAAAAGGGAAATGTGGACACACGTATGCACACAGAGAACACCATGAAAAACATGAGCAGAGACAGGTTGATGAGTCTACAAGCCGGCACAACCCCCAGGAGCCAGGAGAGGGGCCTGGGACGGTCCTTCCCTCAGAGGATGAGAAGGAACCGATCCTGCCGCCCTCCTGATCTCAGACTCCTCACCTTCAACGCTGCGACACAATAATCTCTAAAGCGGAGCTGCTTCTTAGGCAATCCTCACAAACAAATATACGGAGTAACCACGGTAACCCCACCCTCCCTCCAAATTTGAAAAGGGAAAGATGGGAAACTTATAGCAGTCACTCATTTAAACGAAATTTAAAAACAACCTGCCCTGTCCAAGGAGCACAGTGTGATGTGCGTGTGTGTGTGTGTGTGTTTGTGTGTGTCGTGTGTGTGTGTGTGGTGTGCATATGTGGTGTGCATGTGTGTGGGGTGTATGTGTGTGTGTGGTGTGCATGTGTGGTGTGCGTGTGTGTGGGTGTATGTGTGTGGGGGGTGTGCATATGTGGTGTGCATGTGTGTGGGGTGTATGTGTGTGTGTGGTGTGCATGTGTGGTGTGCGTGTGTGTGGGTGTATGTGTGTGGGGGGTGCATGTGTGTGTGTGGTGCGTGTGTTTGTGCGTGGTATGCATGTGTGGTGTACATGTGGGGGGGGTCTATGTGTGTGGTGTGTGTGTGTGTGCGGTATGTGTGTGTGTAGGGTGGATGTGCTTGTGGTGTGTGCGTGTGGTGTGTGTGTGTGTGTAGTGTGTGCGTGCATGTGCATGTGTATGCATGTGCGTGTGGTATGTGTGTTTGTGTGTGTTTGTGTGTGTTTGTGTGGTGTGTGTGTATGTGCATATGTGTGGTGTGGTGTGTGTGTGGTGTGTGTTTGTGTGCTGTGCATATGGTGTGTGTGTGGTGTGCGTGTGTGATGTTTGTGTGTGGTGTGTGTGTGTGGTGTGCGTCTGGTGTGTGTGTATGTGTGGTGTGTGTGTATGTGTGGTGTGTGGTGTGTGTGGTGTGTAGTGTGTGTGTGGTGTGTGTGTATGTGTGGTGTGTGTGTATGTGTGGTGTGTGGTGTGTGTGGTGTGTAGTGTGTGTGTGGTGTGTGTGTATGTGTGGTGTGTGTGTGGTGTGTGTATGCGTGGTGTGCGGTGTGTGTGTGATGTGTGTGTATGTGTGGGGTGTGTGTGGGGTGTGTATGTGTGGTGTGCGGTGTGTGTGGTATGTGTGTATGTGTGGTGTGTGGTGTGTGTGTGGTGTGTGTATGTGTGGTGTGTAGTGTGTGTGTGGTGTGTGTATGTGTGGTGTGTGTGTGGTGTGTGTATGTGTGGTGTGTAGTGTGTGTGGTGTGTGTGTATGTGTGTGGTGTGTGTGGTGTGTGTATGTGTGGTGTGCGTGTGTGTGTGGTGTGTGTGTATGTGTGGGGTGTGTGTGGTGTGTGTGTGGAGGTGTGTGGTGTGTGTGTGTGGTTTGCGTGGGTGTGTGTGGGGGGTGTGGGTGTGGGTGTGTGTGTGTGGGTGTGTGTGTGTGCGTGTGCTGTGCTGTCGCTCCATCTAGTAGCCCATCTGATTCCTGGGAGGAACCCCCATGCCGTCTCCTGGGGCCCTAGGCTTTGCCTCTGCATTTTCTCCTTTCTCCTCAGTGGCAACATCTGAGAAGATGATGGCCACTACGTTCTCCTTGGCAGCCACTCTGGCTAGTGTCACTCGAGGGGCCCAGAAGTGGTGTTAGTGAGCTCAGGTTTTGGCAAGGCAAACACCTGACTTCTTTGGCAATATAGCAATTACCTCAAAAACAAAGCCATTTCCTGGTCTGTTTGCTGCAGGTCAGTGCCATGTACAAGTAACCTCAGCCAAATACCAATAGTTTCTCAGCCCCAAGCCTTCGGTTTTTTCCTTACTAGCCCTGTGTTCTTTCCATTTCTCCTCTCAACTTCATCACAGCAATGTGAGGCCCTCAAAGGACAGGCTCGAGAGGACGCACAGACACCCTCGACACTAGAGCACCTGCTCTCCTTTCCTCTCCTCGCTCCTCTTCTCTTCTCTTTCCCCCTCCGCCTCCTCTCCTCCTCCTCCTCTCTCCCCTCCTCCTCCTCCTCTTCCCCCTCCTCCTTCTCTCCTCCTCCTCCTCCTCCTTCCCTTCCTCCTCCTCCCCCTCCTCTTCTTCCCCCACTTCCTCTCCTCCTCCCCCTCCTCCTCCTGCTCTTCCCCCTCCTCCTCCTCCTCTTCCCCCTCCTCCTTCTCTCCTCCTCCTCCTCCTCCTTCCCTTCCTCCTCCTCCCCCTCCTCTTCTTCCCCCACTTCCTCTCCTCCTCCCCCTCCTCCTGCTCTTCCCCCTCCTCCTCTTCCCCCTCCTCCTTCTCTCCTCCTCCTCCTCCTCCTTCCCTTCTTCCTCCTCCCCCTCCTCTTCTTCCCCCACTTCCTCTCCTCCTCCCCCTCCTCCTCCTGCTCTTCCCCCTCCTCCTCCTCCTCCTCTTCCCCCTTTTCCTCACCTCCTCCTCCTCCCCCCTCCTCCTCCCTCTTCTCTCCCCCTCTCCTCCTCTCCCCCCTCCTCCTCCCTCTTCTCCTCCCCCCTCCTCCTCCTCTTCCCACTCCTCCTCCCCCTCCTCCTCCTCCTTCTCTTCCTCCTTTTCCTCCTTTCCCTCTCTCCCTCTCATTTTCTGGCAAAATAGTTTTAACCAAATGTGCCAGAAAAACACTTTCTTTTCCTCCTAAGCCAGTGGCTTCATTTGGGAGCACAGAAATAGCTGGCTTTTAAACTCGGTCCCTCAATCAGCCAGGTTTTAGGCTGCTAGACTTTGAGCCCTGCCCTTCACAGAACAAAACCTCCTTCCATCACTGCTTGCCAGCTGACTGCCTCCAGCTTGAGCTCACTCTCCCTTTCCAGCCTCTGCTGCACCAAGAAGCAGCCAATACCCATCAGAAGCCTCAGCTTCCCCAACCACTGTCCCTAGAGCTAAGACTTGATCAATGCGTGATCTGCTCCCAGGTGATGGCAGAAAATGTTTCCCCCGAGCAGTTGCCAGCCATGAAAAGGACCGCTGGCCCTCCAGGGGCCTGCAGTTTCTGAGTTCTCAAAACTAGTTTCCACCACACAGTCTAGACGACTTTTGTACCAAATTTATTTGGATATGTTGCATTTATAGCTAGATGTAAGAAGGATCCAAAATAAAAGGAACTTAGATTATATAGACATTTAATCTCACGAAGGTAACTGTCCTGGGCATTAGCAGTCGTCTCGTCATCTCTCAGCTCTATGGTCTGCGAAGGCTCACTTCCACAGCCACGTCTCAAGCAGCAGGACAAGGATGAGGGGCAAGAGGGACGCACTTCCTCCTTTTGAGGACTTTATCTGGAACTTGCATCCACCACATTTACAGATACCCCTTTGCCTAGCACTTAATCATAGGGCCACACCTAGTTGCTGGCAAGAGAAATAGTCTTTACTCTCTGAAGTCATGAACCCAGCTGACAATTGGGGCATCTATTACTAAGAAAAAGATTTCTTTTGTGTCCAAACACAATTGGTTATTTAAGGGACATAAAAAGGCTCATCTGCCTCCAACTGGCTCTAATGCTTTTGTTCTCATCACTTTAGGTTAGGATTAAGATTGATCTCCAAGAAGTGTCACATTACACACTTTTGTCTGTTCTTGTATTTACAGGATTTTTAACAATATGAAATAATTATTGATGATTCTTCTCCTTTACAATCTTTAACCAAAATCATTCCCAATTCATTTCTCACTTCTGATTCTTCATAACCTCATCTCTCCATCTTTTTATCTACCTACTAGGGCCCAGTGCACGAATTCATGCACCTTGAAAGGAACTGTGGGCCATGCGAGGCTGCGGTAGGCACAGGGAGGGTCTCGGCCCATCCTCAGTGCCCCTGCCCATCCTCTCCTGCTGCGGCCCCAGTCTCCTGTCTGCCAACAGCTCCACTTCTGCTGCCGCCGCTCCCAAGTGCTGACAGTGCCAGCTCCCGCTCACACCTGGAGGCGTGGAGCAATTGGGGCCGGTGCCAGCAGCAGGTGCCAGCGGCAGCTGCTGCCCCAATTGCCCCTCAGGAGCAGGGGTGGTGGAGAAGCCCTCAGGGGTGATCAGGGCCAGCAGCTGCCACTCGCACCTGCTGATGGCGCCAAACGATTGGGACCGGCAATGGGCACCAGCACCGGGCACCAGCAGTGGGTGCAAGCAGCGGCTCTGGCCCCAGCTGCAGGTGTGAGCAGGGCCAGCGCTGGCAGTGGGTGTGACTGGTGGCTTCAGCACTGGCTGCGGGTGCGAGCAGTGGCTCTGGCACCATGCAAGAGGCAGCTGCTGGCCCCTATCTCCCCTCAGGAGCAGGGGGAAGTGGAGAAGCCCTGAGGGGCGATAGGGGTCTGCAGCTGCCTCTTGCACCTGCTGACAGTGCCTAGCGATAGGGGCAGTGGGTGTGAGCACTGGGCAGGACCGTGGAGCATAGGAGCAAAGAATTTTCAGTAACCACCAGAGGCTCGCCCCGGTGACAGCGACCGACAACCCCCACTCACCTGCTCCACCATCCTGCTGCGGCCAATGCCTACCATGTTCCTTGCATGCCACCTGGTGGTCAGCGCATGTCATAGCAACTGGTTGTTTGGTTGTTCTGGTTGTTCCGCCGTTCAGTCTATTTGCATATTAGCCTTTTATTATATAGGATCTCTTTTTTTAATTGATCTCTACTCTCCTCCTACAATCTTACATCCATTGGTCCCAGTTTTGGGCTACACATAACTCTGCTTGTTTGATAAGGAAATGCAGCCCCTGCTGCCCACCTGCTCACTAGTTCTGTAAGCCCAACACAAGTTGTGCCCTTTGTAAAAGGCGATTAGTCATATGCACCTTCTCCCATAAATCCAAGGTATTGTGAAGGAAGCCCTGCATGTCTGAGTGCAGCACGTGCGTTTCAAAGTACAGATATGGCAATGTTGGACAACAAGGTACTTATCCCAGCAACTTTCAATACTTCAAGGGGACTTCTATTTAAGTTCCACCAGGAAGTCCTAAGCAATCTTGATCTACCTCGAAACAGTCTGGGGTTCCCTGCTTTTGGGAGGTATGTTCTCATGGCTACACGTGATTGGAGGAACTAGGAAACTTGACTTTTCCACCAGCCAATCCAACCTTCATGTTTGCTAGGTGGTTTGGGACACCACTGTGCTGGGAGGGGGAAATCTGTATGTCTTTATCAGAGAACACCTTGGTGATTGGCCCATCAGACACTGTGTGACGAAACGAGAGGGATGCCATGGGAATAGACAGAGACTCGATCCTAGGTGTTGGAGAACACTGGAGAGATTGGGAAGAAATGGAGGGAGGGTTGGGTGAGAAACACCCAAGGTTCCCTCTGGTTCTGCTGGACTCCAGTTCCTTACTCTAACCCTCAAAAAAGGAGCAAAGGAGGGCAGGGAGAGACCACCGAACCAACCATGCACAGACCTGGCTGCTATACCATGTGCCCTGCAGACCCCAGAGAAAGCATAGGGGAGAAGCTCTCAATTTGCACAGTTTGAAAATGTACAAATTTCAGAAGTACAAAAGGTGAGGGCACAAAGAAAAGCTAAATGATGAATGATGACTTAGCCTAGAATTAAGGTTAAAGAACAAAGACGATTAATTTTCCACAATCAAAGAGAGAGAGAGAGAGAGAGAGAGAGAGAGAGAGCTTCTTGAAGCAGTCCTGACCTCCACTCCAATGGAGATAAGAGGAATTAGCCAGCCACAGAGAATCTTGGCTCTGAGGTACACTTTGCTGATGGAGAGTTCTTTTGTTTGTTTGTTTAAAAAACCATTTTGGACTAGGTAGGAAATTCTTCATTTGGGAGTTTTTTTAGAAACATACACAAGCACAGAGATGAAAAGACAGGGAGAGAGAAAGAAAAAGAGGCAAGGAGAGAGAAAGAAATATGGATTGGACACTGGCAAATACAGCATATTTGTAAATTTTTTAAAAAAATTTATGAGCCTAATCTGGCCAGTATGGCTCAGATGTTGAGCACTGACCTATAAATCAGGAGGTCAAGGTTCAATTCCCCAACAGGGCACATGCATGGGTTGTGGGATCTATCCCAGCAGGGGGCATGCAGGAGGCAGCCAATCAATGTTTCTCTCTACCTCTCCCTTCCTCTCTGAAATCAATAAGTCATATTTTGGAAAAGCAGAGAAAATAAGAAAAACACCACTGTCCAAAAAAAGATGCATAACCTTATTTACTTTTATCTGTTTCCTATTGTAACTTTTTTTTCTGAACTCCAAATCTAGACATGAAACCTCCCAGCTGAGGAAATGGGCTGATTTGTGGCTGTATTTACACACAGAATGTTCTCCAACAGGAAAGGAATTCAGTTGCTGTTGGTGCTACAATAAATCATGAGCTCATCTGAAAGAAGGACTATTCTGGAAAATACAGAAGTTGCTCTGTAACTAACGTAGGGGTGGAAATCAGTGGTTTAAGGGCACGTGGTCTTCCCATGAAGGTAGGCGTAGGAGGGATTTCAGAACAGTGAGGGTGGGCGAGCAGGCACCAGGCAGACCCTGGGCAGCCTGGAAGCAGCTGGATGCCAGAGACAGAACCTCCTCTGCAGCCCTGACAGCCACGGACCATGCATGTCACCAAAAGCCAAGGAAGAGGGCCCGGGTGACACGGATGCCAACCACCATTATCTTTTACTAGAGGCCTGGTGCACAAAATTTGTGCACGGGGGGGGGGGTTGTCCCTCAGCCCAGCCTGCACCCTCTCCAATATGGGACATCCCTCTCACAATCCAGGACTGCTGGCTCCCAACTGCTCGCCTGCCTGCCTTCCTGATTGCACCTAACCACTTCTGCCTGCCAGCCTGATCACCCCCTAACCACTCCCCTGCCAGCCTGATTGCCCCTAACTGCCCTCCACTGCAGGCCTGGTCACCCTTAACTGCCCTCCCCTGCAGGCCTGGTCACTCCCAACTGCCCTCCCCTGCAGGCCTGGTCCCCCCCCCCCAACTGCTCTACCCTGCAGGCCTGGGTCCCCCCCAATTGCCCTTCCCTGCAGGCCTGGTCACCCCCAACTTCCCTCCTCTGCCGGCCTCATCACCCCTAACTGCCCTCCCCTGCAGTCTTGATCGCCCCCAACTGCCCTCCCTTGCAGGCCTGATTCCTCCCAACTGCCCTCCACTACTGGCCTGATTGCCCACACTGCCCTCCCTTGCAGGCCTGGTCCCTCCCAACTGCCCTCCCCTGCTGGCCATCTTGTGGTGGCCATCTTGTGTCCACATGGGGGCAGCCATCTTGTGTGTTGGAGTGATGGTCAATTGGCATATTACTCTTTTATTAGATAGGATAGAGGCCTGGTGCACGGGTGGGGGCCAGCTGGTTTGCCCTGAAGGGTGTCCTGGATCAGGGTGGGGGGTCCCTTGAGGCATGGGGCGGCCTGGGCGAGGGGCATGTGGTGGTTTGCAGGCCAGCCACGACCCCCGGCGACCCAAGCAGAGGCCCTGGTATCTGGGATTTATTTATCTTCTACAATTGAAACTTTGTAGCCTGGAGCAGAGCCAAGCCTTCTGCTTGCTCCGTGGAGGCAGCCATTTCTGTTGGGATTTATGTATCTTCTATAATTGAAACTTAGTAGCCTTAAGCAGAGGCCAAGGCAGGCCAGGGCTGCAGAAGCTTGGCTTCCTTCATCGTTGGGGGCAACCCTAGCCTCCTGCTCTCTCCAGCTCCATGGCTGCCGCCATTTTTGTTGGGATTTATTTATCTTCTATAATTGAAACTTTGTAGCCTGGAGTGGAGGCCTGGGCCGGCCAGGGTGTGCGGAAAGCTTGGCTTCCTCCATTGCCAGGGAAACCCAAGCCTCCCTCCTGCTCTCTCCGTGGCCACAGCCATCTGGTTTGGTTAATTTGCATACTTGCTCCTGATTGGCTGGTGGGCTTGGCTTGTGGACGTGGCTTGTGGGTGTAACGAAGTGATGGTTAATTTGCATATTACTATTTTATTAGATAGGATTTTAGATTGACACAGAACCACAGGACACTGTGAGGCTAAGTAAAATACAATTATACTTTAGATCCCAAATAAGGAAATGAAGAAATGCTACTGATGAGCATCACTATTTATTTTATTTCTAAGTTTACTTTTTTGTTGTTGACAGTATTACAGATGTCCCCTATTGTCCCCCACTTTCCCTCCACCCAGTCCCCACCCCATCCCAGGCTTTCACCACACTATTGTCTGTGTCCATGGGCTATGCATATATGCATACATGTTCTTCGGTTAATCTGTTCCAGTCCCCCCGGCCCACAACCCCCTCCTATCTGAGATTTGTCAGTATGTTCCATGCATCCATGTCTCTGGAACTATTTTGTTAGTCAGTTTACTTTGTTCATTAGATTCCACATATAAGTGAAAACAAATGGTATTTGTCTTTCTCTGACTGGCTTATTTCACTTAGCATAATAGTCTCTTATCCATGCTGTTGCAAAGGATAAGAGACCCTTATTTTTTAATAGCCACATAGTATTCCATTGTGTAAATGTACCACAGCTTTTTTACCCACTCATCTACTGATGGGCACTTGGGCTGTTTCCAGATCATAGCTATTGTAAATAATGCTGCTATTAACATAGGGGTACATACATTCTTTCCAATTGGTGTTTCGGGATTCTTAGGATATATTCCCAGAAGTGGGATCACTGAGTCAAACGGCAGTTCAATTTTTAATTTTTGAGGAAACTCTATATGTTTTTCCACAGTGGCTGCACCAGTCTGCATTCCCAAGAGCAATGTATGAGGGTTCCCTTTTCTACACATTCTGGCCAGCACTTGTCATTTGTTGATTTATTTATGGTAGCCATTCTGGCAAATGTGAGGTGATATCTCATTGTAGTTTTAGTTTGCATCTCTCTGATGATTAGTGACATTGAACATTTTTTCATATGTCTATTGGCCATCTGTTCTCTTTGGAGAAGGGTCTATTCAGGTCCTTTGCCCGTTTTTTTTGTTTGTTTGTTTGTTTGTTTGTTTTTCTTCAAATTTTTATTAAGGTATTATATGTGTACATATCTTACCATTGCCCCCCCCCACCCCACTCCCATACATGCCTCACCCCCCAATGTTTGCATCCGTTGGTTACTCTAATATACATGCATATAAGTCCTTCAGTTGATCTCTTATTTCCCCCACCTCTCCCTAACCTTACTGCTGTAATTTGACAGTCTGTTTGATGCTTTACTGCCTCTGTATCTATCTTTTTGTTCATCAGTTTATAAATGTTTTTCATTATCCCCAAATGAGTGAGATCATGTGGTATTTTTCTTTCATTGACTGGCTTATTTCACTTAGCATAATGTTCTCTAATTCCATCAAGGTGCCTACAAATGGTAGTAATTCCTTTTTTTTTTATGGCAGCATAGTATTCCATTGTGTAGATGTACCATAGTTTTCTGATCCAGTCATCTGCTGACGGGCACTTAGGCTGTTTCCAAATCTTAGCTATGGTAAATTGTGCTGCTATGAACATAGGGGTGCATATATCCTTTCTGATTGGTGTTTCTGGTTTCTTAGGATATATTCCCAGGAGTGGGATTACTGGGTCAAATGGGAGTTCCATTTTCAGTTTTTTGAGGAAACTCCATACTGTTCTCCACAGTGGCTGCACCAGTCTGCATTCCCACCAGCAGTGCACGAGGGTTCCTTTTTCTCCGCATCCTCGCCAACACTTGTCGTTTGTTGATTTGTTGATGATAGCCATTCTGACAGGTGTGAGATGGTATCGCATTGTCGTTTTGATTTGCATCTCTCGGATAATTAGTGACTTTGAGCATGTTTTCATGTGTCTCTTGGCCTTCCTTCTGTCTTCTTTCGAAAAGATTCTATTTAGGTCCATTGCCCATTTTTTTATTGGATCATTTATCTTCCTTTTATTAAGTTGTATAAGCTGCCTGTAGATGTTGGAGATTAAACCTTTATCAGTGATAACATTTGCAAATATGTTCTCCCATACAGTGGGGTTTCTTGTTGTTTTGTTGATGGTTTCTTTTGCTGTGCAAAAGCTTTTTATTTTGATGTAGTCCCATTTGTTTATTTTCCCTTTGGCTTCCATTGCCCTAGGGGCAGTATCACTGAAAAAGTTCTTTTGGCATATGTCTGAGATTTTGCCGCCTGTGGATTCGTCCAGTATTTTTATGGTTTCCCGTCTTATATTTAAGTCCTGTAACCATTTTGAGTTTATTTTTGTGTATGGTCTAAGTTGGTGATCTAGTTTCATTTTTTTGCATGTATCTGTCCAATTTTCCCAACACCATTTATTAAAGAGACTGTCTTGACTCCATTGTATGCTCATGCCTCCTTTGTCAAATATTAAATGCGCATATTGGTTTGGGTCGATATCTGGATTCTCTATTCTGTTCCATTGATCTATATGTCTGTTCTTGTGCCAGTACCAGGCTGTTTTGAGGACAGTGGCTTTGTAATACAGCTTGAATTCTGGTATTGAGATCCCTCCTACTTTATTCTTCTTTCTCAGGATTGCTGTGGCTATTCGGGGTCTTTTTTTATTCTAGATGAATTTTTGGAGAGTTCTTTCTAGGTCTGTGAAATACGCCGTTGGTATTTTAATGGGGAGTGCATTGAATCTATAGATTGCTTTGGGTAGTATGGACATTTTAATGATGTTGATTCTACCAATCCATGAACATGGTATGTTCTTCCATCTGTTTACATCTTCCTCTATCTCTTTTTTCAGTGTCCTGTAGTTTTCCGCATATAGGTCTTTTACCTCCTTGGTTAGGTTTATTCCTAAGTATCTTAATTTTTTTGGTGCGATGGAAAATGGGATTGTTTTTTTAGTCTCTCTTTCTGTAAGTTCGCTGTTGGTGTATAGAAATGCCATAGATTTCTTGGTGTTAATTTTGTATCCTGCTACATTGCCGAATTCATTTATTAAGTCTGTTAGTTTTTTGATGGAGTCTTTCGGGTTTTTTATGTACAATATCATGTCATCTGCAAATAAGGACAGCTTTACTTCTTCTTTTCCAATTTGGATGCCTTTTATTTCTTCTTCTTGTCTAATTGCAGTGGCTAAAACTTCCAGTACTATGTCAAACAGGAGTGGTGAGAGTGGGCATCCCTGTCTTGTTCCTGTTCTTAGGGGAAATGGTTTTAGTTTTTGCCCATTGAGTATGATGTTAGCTGTGGGTTTATCATATATAGCTTTTATTATGTTGAGGTATGATCCTTCTATTACCACCTTGTTGAGAGTTTTTATCAAGAAAGGGTGTTGGATTTTGTCAAATGCTTTTTCTGCATCAATTGATATGACTATGTGATTTTTATCTCTCAATTTGTTTATGTGATGTATCACATTTATTGATTTGCGGATATTGAACCATCCTTGCATTCCTGGGATAAACCCTACTTGGTCATGGTGTATGATCTTTCTGATGTACTGCTGGATCCTATTTGCTAGAATTTTGTTGAGGATTTTGGCATCTACATTCATGAGGGATATTGGCCTGTAATTCTCCTTCATTGTGTTGTCTTTATCTGGTTTTGGTATTAGGGTGATGCTGGCTTCATAGAAAGAGCTTGGAAGTGTTCCTTCCTCTTGAATTTTTTGGAATAGTCTGAGGAGAATAGGTTTTAGTTCTTCCTTGAATGTTTGGTAGAACTCTCCTGTGAAGCCGTCTGGCCCCGGGCTTTTGTTTGCCGGAAGCTCTTTGATGACTGCTTCAACTTCTTCCATAGTTACTGGCATGTTGAGCTGTTTAGATTCTTCCTGATTGAGTTTTGGAAGGTTATATTTTTCTAGGAATATGTCCATTTCCTCCAGGTTGGCCAGTTTGTTGGAATAGAGTTGTTCGTAGTATTTTTTAACAATCCTTTGTATTTCGGCGGGATCTGTTGTTATTTTACCTCTTTCACTTCTGATCTTGTTTATTTGGGTCCTCTCTCTTTGCCTCTTGGTGAGCCTGGCTAGAGGTTCATCAATCTTGTTTATCCTTTCAAAGAACCATCTCTTGGTTTTGTTGATCTTTTGTATTGTTTCTTTGGTCTCTATGTCGTTTATCTGTGCTCTGATCTTTATTATTTCCTTCCTTCTGCTTACACTGGGCTTTTCTTGTTGCTCTTTTTCTAACTCTTTGAGTTGTTGGGTTAGGTAATTTATTACCCCTGTTTCTTGTTTTTTGCAGTAGGCTTGTAGAGCTATGAACTTCCCTCTCAAGACTGCTTTCGCTGTGTCCCATAGATATTGGATTGTAGTGTTTTCATTGTCATTTGTTGCCATGATGTTTTTTATTTCTTCTTTGATCTCTCTGGTAACCCAGTCATGGTTTAATAGCATGCTGTTTAGTCTCCACGTGTTTGATTTCTTTGGGTTGTTTTTATTGTAGTTGATTTCCAGTTTTATGCCACTGTGGTCTGAGAAGATGCTTGATATGATTTCTATCTTCTTGAATTTGAAGAGACTTTGCCTATGTCCCAACATATGGTCTATCTTTGAAAATGACCCATGTGCACTTGAGAAGAATGTATATTCTGTGGCTTTGGGGTGAAATGTTCTGAAGATGTCAATTAATTCCATCTGGTCTAGTGAGTCATTTAGGATTGATGTTTCTTTGCTGATGTTTTGTTTAGAGGATTTGTCCAATGGTGATAGTGGGGTATTAAAGTCTCCTACTATGATTGTATTGCTGTCAATCTCTCCCTTGATATCCTCCAGGAGTTTTTTTATGTATTTGGGTGCTCCTGTATTGGGTGCATATATGTTTACCAGAGTTATTTCTTCTTGTTGGATTGCTCCCTTTAGTATTATGAAATGGCCTTCCTTATCTCTTGTTATGTCCTTCAGTTTGAGATCTAATTTGTCAGAAATAAGTATTGCTACCCCAGCTTATTTTTCAGTTCCATTTGCCTGGAAAACCTTTTTCCATCCCTTCACCCTCAGTCTGTGTGCGTCTTTTTTTCTGAGGTGGGTTTCTTGTAGACAGCAGATATATGGGTCGTGTTTTCTTATCCAATCCGTTACCCTATGTCTTTTTATTGGGGCATTTAATCCGTTTACATTTAAAGTTATTATTGATAGGTACTTATTTGTCGCCATTCCTATTCTTTGCAGCTGTGTTCCTTCTTCGCTTCCTATTTCTTTTTTTTTTTTTTTACAGCAGACCCTTTAGGATTTCTTGCATTGCTGGTTTGGTGGTAATAAATTCCCTTAGTCCTTTTTTGTCTGTGAAGCTCCTGATTTCACCTTCAATTTTGATTGATAGCCTTGCTGGGTACAGTATTCTTGGATTCAGACCCTTCCTTTGCATGACTTTGTATATTTCATTCCATTCCCTTCTGGCCTGATGAGTTTCTGTTGAGAAATCAGTTGCTAGTCTGAATGGAGTTCCTTTGTATGTAACTTTCTGTCTCTCTCTTGCCGCTCTTAAGATTCTTACTTTGTCGTTGGTGTTTGCCAATTTAATTACGATGTGCCTTGGCGTCGGTCTTTTGGGGTTCATTTTGCTTGGGACTCTGTGAGCTTCTTGGATTTGTGTGGGTTTTTTCTTCCCTATATCAGGGAAATTTTCTGTCATTATTTCTTCAAAGAGGTTTTCTATTTCTTGCTCAGCTTCCTTTCCTTCTGGATCCCCTATTATGCGGATGTTGTTTTGTTTCGTGTTGTCCCAAAGTTCCCTTAGGCTCTCCTCCTGCCTTTTAATTTTTTTTTCTAGAAGTTGCTCTACTTGGGTATTTTTTTCCATCTTGTCTTCTAGCTCACTGATGCGGTCTTCTGCTTGTTCTAGTCTACTCTTGATGCTTTCTATTGAGTTCTTTACAGCAGCGATGTCATTTTTCATTTCTTCTTGGTTCTTCTTCATTTCCTCTTGGTTCTTGCTCATATTGTCGAATTTGTCTTCCATTCTTTTCAGCCACCTTATGACCATTTCTCTGAATTCTTTCTCTGGAAGGTTGCTTGCCTCCATTTCGTTTACTTCCTTTTCTGGTGATGCCTGCTTTTATTTCATATGCGGGCTGTGTCTTTGTCTCCCCATGGTCTTTCTTCTCTGGGTTTCTGGTTATGTAGTTCTCTCTCTCCTGCGTTGATTTAAAGGCACAAAATACAGCACTACCAGGTACAACACAGAAGGCACTTGAACAGAAATGTATTCACGATATTAATAACCTCCAATAAAGGTGACCACCAGAGAAAGGCAAATGAGGGGATAGGAGAGAAAGAAGAAGAGGAAAAAGAAAGAAAGAAAGAAGAAAAAAAAAAGGAGTGTAAAAATGAAATTGCGAAAAGGGAAAAAAATAAGATAAAAAAAAAATAAGAGAGACAAGAAAGAGACTAAGAGAGAAAGGGAAACAGACTATATATATTGGGGATAAAACTCCAATAGAGCAATCACTTATCCCAGCAAATGCCCGCAACAAGTACCTGGGGATTAATACAAACTACAACACCAACTAATATTGAGTGATGCAAGGGAAGACAGAAGCACTAAACAAACAAAAAAAATAAACAAAAGAAGAATAAGCAAAACAATCAACCAAAAAAGCATAAAAATTTGATATAATCTACATTCAAGCGAACGACAACAAAAGGACAGAGAGAAAAACAATTTTTTGGATAGTTAAGACAGCGAAGAGAGAGGTGTGTATGGACTTGGAGCAGGGGATTGGAGATTA
The DNA here is from genome assembly GCF_963455305.1 of Plecotus auritus. Classification (NCBI taxonomy): domain Eukaryota; kingdom Metazoa; phylum Chordata; class Mammalia; order Chiroptera; family Vespertilionidae; genus Plecotus; species Plecotus auritus. Next base: position 106,559,915 of record NC_137782.1, read on the forward strand.
GATATATAAGTAGGGTGAAATTTTAAAAGGGGGTAAACAGAAAGAATAGAGAAAATCTAAAGCAGGAAAGGGGTAAGATAAACAGGACACTGAAAAGGGAAAAGTGAGGAAGAGAGTGATGGCATAAAGGTAGATTTGATATAAAGTAAAATGATGCTAAAGGAAAGATAAAAATAGAATGTAGAACATTAATCCCAAAACAAAATGAAGAGAAAATAAAATGACACTTAAAAAAAAAAAAGATAAAATAGCAGTAGTAATAATACAGATTGAAAATAAAAATGTAATAATTAAAAAGGTAAAATCAAGTGAGGAAAAAAGAAAAAAAATTAGTTTCTTGAGTAAAAGATGCAAAAAATGAAAATAAAAAAATAAAAAATAAAAATAAAATGTGGAGTAGTGAAGGTCATTCACTTCCTCTGTTGTTCTGTTTGGCGCACCTGTTTCTCAATCCGGACAGTATTGCAGTTCCCTGCGTTCCACTGCTCTTCAATGATGTAAGCTAGTCCTGATTTTAAGCAGGTGGTGTGTCTTAATTCGTATTCCTTTATTTTTGATTACACAAGAGTCAATTTGTGATTCAGCCCCTGGGTGGCAGTGTTTCTGGATTGACTTCCGGGTTTATCTATGGCCTCTCTAGGCAGTGTTAGAGCCTTCTTTCCCTGTGGCACTCACTACCGGTTTGTGGGAGTGGGCTGCCTCAGAGCTGGCTCTCGGATGGTCACTCCCCGCTCCGATCCCCAGGTTCCAGAAAAACAACTTTCCCCTGCAGTCTCCCAGGGTGTCCCCAACTGGGTGATCCTATGTATTGGGCTTAGTAATCAGAAGCAAGAATTTCAAGAGGAAAAAGCCCAAGTGTGCTCACTCCGTGGCTGCGCGTAAGTCTAGCACACCCCTGAAATTCTTAGGGTGTCCCTGCACTTCAGATCAAAATGGGTTGCTTTTTAGAGAGCCCTTCTGTTAGCAGTTCTGAGGACCCCCTTCCACATTCACAGATCACGCCAGCCCCAACAGCCACGGATTTTTCTAGGCACAGACTTCCCTGGTCCTCCAGCTCCCGCAAAACGCACGTTCCTCTCTGGCGCCGCGGGGACCAGAGACCTCACCTTATCCTAGGCGAAATCTGACCTTTCCGTGGTTGAGTGTAGAGCTCCTCTGAACCCGTGTGTTTGAGCCAATTGGAGAGCGTTGTTCTGGGGCTCGCAGCTGTTCCGTGGGTGCCGCAGTTGTGGATTCTCAGGCTTCCGATAAGCTCCACTTTCCGGTTCCAGATGGCGCAGACTCCGCGTCCAAGCCCGCAGCTCCGGGAGGGGACCCAGCCGCAGTGGGGGCTGCCAGGTCAGGGGAACCCCGTCTAGCAGTCTCCCACCTTCTTCTGGAGTTCAGCTGTCCCCCAACTTGCCAACAAACACTCCTAGTGCGACCTTCAGCTGTTCTTTCTTTCTGCTCTGGGACAAGGCTCGGAACAAGTCTGTCTATTCCGCCGCCATTTTTCTCTCCCCCTTTGCCCATTTTTTAATTGGATTGTTTGTCATCTTTTTGTTGAGTCATATGAGTTCTTTATATATTTGGAAATTAACCCCTTATATGTATCTTTGGAGAATGTATTCTCCCATACTGTGGGTTTGCTTTTCATTTTGTTGATGGTTTCTTTTGCTGTGCAGAAGCTTTTTAGTTTGATGTAGTCCCATTTGTTTATTTTTTAAAATACATTTTTATTGATTTCAGAGAGGGAGAGAGAAATGGAAACATCAATAATGAGAGAGAATCATTGATCAGCTGGCTCCTGCATGCCCCCGACTAGGTAGCAAGCCTGCAACCTGGGCATGTGCCCTAACTGGGAATCAAACCTTGACCTCCTGGTTCATAGATCAACCACTGAGCCACACTGGCTGGCCCCACGTGTTTATACACTGAGTGGCCAGATTATTATGATATCTGAAAGCATAATAATCTGGCCACTTAGTGTGTGTGTGTGTATATATATATATATATATATATTAGAGGCCTGGTGCATGAATTCGTGCATGGGTGGGGACATGGGCGGTTGGCCAGCCTGCCTGCTGGTCGAACTCCTGGTTGAAGGGACAATTTTCATATTAGCCTTTTATTATATAGTATTTACACTGAGTGGCCAGATTATCATGCATTCAGAGATCATAATAATCTGGCCACTCAGTGTATATTCCTTTGTTTCTCTTGCCCTAGGTGATGTATCAGCGAAAATTTGGCTATCTGAGATGTCTAAGACATTACTGCCTATGTTTTTTTCTAGGATTTTTATGGTTTTGCAATTTATATTTAAGTCCTTTATCCATTTTGAGTTTATTCTTGTGTATGGTGTAATTTGGTGGTGTAGTTTCATTTTTTTGCATGTATCTGTCCAATTTTCCCAACATCATTTATTGAAGAGACTGTCTTTATTCCACTGTATGTTCTTACCTCCTTTGTCACAAATTAATTGACAATAATGGCTTACGTCGATTTCTGGGGTCTCTGTTCTGTTCCATTGATCTATATGCCTGCTGTTGCACTGGTACCAGGCTGTTTTGAGTACATTGGCTTTGTAGTATAGTTTGATATCCAGTATTATAATCCCTCCAACTTTGTTCTTCTTTCTCAAGATTGCTATGGCTATTCGAGGTCTTTTTTGGTTCCATATAAATTTTTGGAATAGCTCTTCTAGATCTATGAAATATGCTGATTGTATTTTAATAGGGATTGCATTAACACTATAGATTGCTTTGGGTGGTATGGGCATTTTAATCATTAATTCTTCTAATTCATGAATACATTATGTGCTTCAACTTGTTTGTATCTTCCTCTATTTTTTCAAATCCCTATAGTTTTCTGAGTACAGGTCTTTTACCTCCTTGGTTAAGTTTATTTTTAGGTATCTTTTTGTTGTTGTTGCAATAATAAATGGGATAATTTTTTTTTTGTAAGTTCTCACTGGAGGATATTTTTCCATTGATTTTTTTTTTTTTTTTTTTTTTTTTTACAGAGTGGAAGGGAAGAGGAGAGACAGAGAGAGACATCCATGTGAGGAGCCCAACCAGGTCCAAGGATCCAGCCTGCAACTGAGATACATGCTCTTGACTGGAATTGAACCCAGGACCCTTCAGTCCATGGGCTGATGCTCTAGCCATTGAGCCAAACTGGCTAGGGCATGATTATTATTTATTTATTTTTTTTTAGTTTCTTTTTCTGAGAGTTCATTATCTATATATATAAGAGGCTAGTATGCTAAGTGTCCCTTTGACCGTCCGACCAGTTGCTGTGATGTGCACTGACCACCAGGGGCAGACGCTCAATGCAGGAGCTGCCTTGACACACACTGGCTATTTACAAAGAAAGGCACTGTGGACCTGGCACAGACAAAGCAACACTCGGCTTTCCCCAAGTGGGACACAGGTACTGCCACCACCCTGGAACAACAGCCCACCAAATCGCAGCCAACACTGCCAAGACCCTATGGCACAAAATGTGGCCCACAGCCCAGAAACAGTCACTGTGGGCACTGGGTAATGATGTCATTTAGCAACATCTGGATTCCTCTCCCTAGCGACTAGCCTCCTTGCAGTTTCTTCAGCCCAGGAACACAGCTTGCTTTATAGCCAGGTGCAAATATTTTACACTTTAACCAAATGTCTGTGAAGCATTTTCCTATGCCTCATCTCATTTGATCCTCACAGAAGTCCTGGAGTAGGTAGATAGGAGACTTGGTATCCTATTTTCTTTTCATTAGCCGGAAAACAGAGATTTAGAAAGTTTAGAAACTTGACCAGACTGAAAAGAAGTGAGAAATGGTGGACCTTGAAAATGACTTCAGGTTTTCTCACTGCTCAGAATATAGTCGAATACAGCTGCAGATAAATATTTTACCCTTTGTTCTCCTTGCATGATCTACAATAATAATCTGCTTCATGTTGATATTTACTGCTGTGTTGCTGACAATTACCTGAAAGAGAAGTTTGGGTGCTTCACTGGGCTGGAAAAAGTTTAGCTACATCAGAAAGCAGGTCTAATTAAGCAAATTTATTCTATATATATAAAAGGCTAAGTTGACTCATGCATGAGTGATACATATAAAGCTCTCGCTGGTGCCAATCACATGCATGTGTTTTGATCTGTCATTGTTGATCGTGAATTTGGTTGACACTTCTATCATAGAGAAATGGTGAATAGCAATATTAAAATATTTCTTCTAATTAATTTCCTTTCAATGTGCACGAATCCATGCACCAGGCCACTAGTTGGTATATAAAAATGCCATCAAGTTCTGGATGCTGATTTTGTATGCTGCTACTTTGAGAAACTCATGTATTAAATCTAGTAGTTTTTTGATGGAGTCTTTGGGGTTTTGTATGTGCAATATTATGTCATCTATGAATAATGACAGTTTTACTTCCTCCTTTCAAATTTGGGTGCCTTTTATTTTTTCTTCTTGTCTGATCACTATGGCTGGAACTTCCAGTACTATGTTTAATAAGAGTGGTGAAAGCAGACATCCCTGTCTTGTTCCTGTTCTTAAGGGAAGTGCTTTTAGTTTTTGCCCTTTGAGTATGATGTTGGCTGTAGGTTTTTTATATATGGCCTTTATTATGTTGAGGTATATTCCATCTATTCCCACTTTGCTGAAAGTTCTTATCAAAAATGGGTATTGGATTTTGTCCAATGATTTTCTGAATCTATTGATATGATGGGGTGATTTTTATCCTTCATTTTGTCAATGTGGTGTATCACATTTATTGATTTGCTAATATTGTACCAGCTTTGCATCCCCAGCATAAATCTCACTTGATCATTGTGTATAATCTTTTTAATGCATTGCTGGATCTGATTTGCTAATATCTTGTTGAGTACTTTAGCAACTATGTTATCAGGGATAATGGCCTGTGATTTTCTTTCTTTGAAGTGTCTTTATGTGGTTTTGGAATTAGAATAACTCTGGTCTCATAAAAAGAGTATGGAGGTCTTCCCTCCTCTTGAATTTTTTGGAATAGTTAAGGAGGATAATAGGTGTTAAGTTTTTGTTTTGTTTTGTTTTTTATGTTTGATAAAACTCACCAGTGAAGTCATCTGGCCCAGGACTTTTGTTTGCTGGGAGATTTTTTTTTATTACTGCTTCAATTTCTTTAGTTGTTATTGGTCTATTCAGGTTTTCTGATTCTTCCTGATTTAGTTTTAGAAGATTGCATGTTTCCAGGAATTTGTTCATTTCACCCAGGTTGTCCATTTTGTTGGCTTATAGTTGTTCATAGTATTTTCTTTGTATTTCTGTGGTGTCCGTTTTTACTTCTCTTTTATTTATTTGAGTCATCTCTCCTTTTAAAAATACATATTTTTATTAAATAATGATTTTTCATTTTTTATATATTTTTATTGATTTCAGAAAGGATAGAGAGATAGAAAATCAATGATGAGAGAGAATAATTGATCAGCTGCCTCCTGCATGCCCCTACTGGGGATCAAGCCCACAACCCAGGCTTGTGCTCTTGGCTGGAATTGAACCTGGTACCCTTCAGTCCCCAGGCTGATGCTCTATCCACTGAGCCAAACCAACTAGGGCAAAAATATATTTTTTTATTGATTTCAGAGAGAAAGGGAGAGGGGGAGAGAGAGAAACATCAATGACAAGAGAGAATCATTGATCTGCTGCCTCCTACATGTCCCCCACTGGGGATTGAGCCCTCAACCCTGGCCTGTGCCCTGATCAGGAATTGAACTGCAATCTCCTGATTCATAGATTAACACTCAACCACTGAGCCACGCCAGCTGGGCTCTCCCTTTTTTTAATTGTTCATCAATCTTATTTATCTTTTTAAAGAACTATCTCTTCTTTTCATTGCTCTATTGTAATGTTTTTGGGGTTTTTTAGTCTTTATGCCATTTATTTCCACTCAGATTTTAATTATTTTCTTCCTTCTACTTACTCTGGGCTTTTCTTATTTTTCTAATTCTTTTAGTTGTAGGGTTAGAGGCCTGTAGTTGTAGGCCTGTAATGCTATGAACTTCCCTCTGAGGATTGTTTTTGCTGTGTGCCATAGATTTGTGCTATTGTGTGTTCATTTTCATTTGTTTTCAGGAAGTTTTTTATTTCTTCCTTGATCTCATTGGTAACATGCTATTTAGCTTCCATGTGCTTGAATGGGTTTGAGGGTTGTTGTTTTTTAATTGGAGTTTATTTCTGGTTTCATGCCATTGTGATCCAAGAAGATGCTTGGTATGATTTCAGTTTTCTTCAACTTGTGTACATTTATCTTATGTCCTATTATGTGGTTTACCTTTGGGAATGTTCCATGTGCACTTGAGAAGAATGTGTATTCTACAGCTTTGGGGTGAAGTGTTCTGTAAATATCAATTAAATCCATCTGATTTATTGTGTCATTTAAGGTTGCTACTTCCTTGTTGATTTCTTTTCTTTTTTTTTTTTTTTTTGGTCTGGAAGATCTATCTAGTGATGTCAGTGGGGTGTTAATGTCCCCTACTATGACTGTATTGCTGTCAATCTCTCCCTTAAATTCCTCTAGAAGTTTTTTTAAACATATTTCAGAGCTCCTATATTGGGTGCATACATGTTTACAGAGTTATATCCTCTTGTTGGATCAATCTCTTTAGTATTATGTAGTGACTTTTTCTGTCTCTTGTTATGGTCTTTGTTTTGAAGTATGTTTTGTCAGATATGAGTATTGCTACCACAGATTTTTTTTTTTTCATTTCCATTTGCATGGAAAATTTTTTCCCATCCTTTCAATTTCATCCTGTGCGAGACTTTTGTTCTAAGGTGGGTCTCTTGTGGACTGCATATATATGGGTCATGTTTTCTTATCCATTCAGCTACCCTATGTCTTTTGATTAGAGCGTTTAATTCATATACATTTAAGGTTATTATTGATAGGAACAGATTTATTGCCATTTTTATTCCTTATGCCTATACTCCTCTCTCTCTCTCTCTCTCTCTCTCTCTCTCTCTCTCTCTCTTCTCTCTCTCTCTCTCTCTCTCTCTCTCTCTCTCTCTCTCTCTCTCTCTCTCTTTCTTCTTCTTCTTCTTACAATAGTCCCTTTAGCATTTCTTGCAATGCTAGTTTGGTGGTAATAAACTCCTTTAACCTTTTTTTGTCTGGGAAGCTCTTTATTTTGTCTTTAATTTGGAATGATAGCCTTCCTGGATAGAGTAGTCTTGGTTTCAGATCCTTACGTTTCATTACTTTTAATACTTCAGGCAATTCCCTTCTGGCCTATAGTGTTTCTGTTGATAAATCAGCTGACAGACATATGGAAACTCTCTTGCAGAAAACTGACTGTCTCTCCCTTGCTGCCCTTAAAATTCTTTTTTTTGTCTTTAACTTTTGCCCTTTTAATTATGCTGTGTATTTCTGTAGGCCTCTTTGTATTAATTTTGATTGGGGCTTTCTGCTTCCTGAACTTGCATGACTTTTTCCTTCACCAGGTTAGGGAAGTTTTCTGACAATATTTCTTCAAACAGGTTTTCTATACCTTGCTCACTTTCTTCTCCCTCTGGTATCTCTATGATGAAGATGTTTCTCTGTTTCATGTTGTCCCACAGTTCCCTTAAACTATCCTCATGCTTTTAAAGTATGTTTTCTTTTCGTTGATCTAATTGAGTAATTTTTTTCCACCTGTCTTCTAATTCACTGTTGATGCACTCAGCTTCTTCTAATTTACTGTTGATTCCTTCCATAATATTCTTTATTTCAACTATGTCATTCTTCATTTCCGACAGTTTTTTATTCCTGGTTTCTATGTCCTTTTTCATGCTGATATCATTCCTACTAGTTTCTTTAGCGCTCATTAAGTTTCTTGTTCTCACTAAGTTAGTTGAACAACCTTATAACCATCACTGTGAGCTCTATATCTGATAAATTGCTTGCTTCCATTTCATTTAGCTCTTTTTCTGGAGATTTCTCCTGTTCTTTCATTTTGGGCCTGCTTTTTTTGTTTCCCCATTTTTGCTGTTTCTTTGTGTTTGTTTTGGTGTATTGGATAAGACTGCTATGCCTGCCAGTCTTGGTGGAGTTGCCTTCTTGTGGGATCCAGTGGTATAGTCTCCTTGTTTTTCTGATCTGGGTGCTCTAGGAAGGTCCCTTGTGTGGGTTGTTGAATTTGGGTCTTGATTTCAGTTGTCCCATTTTTGGGTGAGCTCAGCCCTCAGGCTTGCTGACTGTGAGTCTCAGCCCCAACCATGTCATGCCAACTGCTTTACAGGTGCTTTGGATCTGCTATTTGTGGAGCTCACTGGATTTTGCTCTGCTGTTGTTGAATCTGGCACGTTGGTGTGTTGGTCCCAGGCCTTTCAGAAGTTCTCTGGTGTAGGCCAATGGGAGTTGTTGTCACTGCCTGGCCCTGGACAACCTGGCTGAAGCCCAGCAGGGGGGTCCCCAAGTAGTCTGGTGGGCAGAGTCTCCATGGTCTGAGGCTGGGACTGCCTGGGTCTCCCACTTTGACTGTCCCTGTTCTGAGCTGCTCTCCCTTCCACCATGGAACTGGGCTCTGTGGGGGTATTCAGATCCTGGTCAGGATGGTTTTGAAGGACTCATATTGTGGGTGGTGCCCATTGCTTGTAGAAGAGGTGGCTTGGCACTTCCTTTTCTTCCAATGCCTCAGCTCTGCCTGGGTCACTGGGGCACCCCCTTGTTGCCACCCCAAGTAAGAGGGGATATTTAAAAAAAAACACCCAGCCCTACTTGGCTCTCTAAACTTCCAACAGGGCTGGGTGGGGCTTCTTCCCAGGTTCCCACCAGGCCAGATCTGAGTCCCTTGTGCCACCAGGCCCAGCAGCATGGGCACAGATTTATAGCCAAGAGCTGGAACAGGTGAGGAAAGGGGCACCTCCTCTTTGCTCAAGGTCAGGGGGGCAGGGATTGCTTCTCTTTCCCAGAGCACTCTGTCTGGCTGCCATCCTGCTGTTTGCCAAATATTCTTTCAGAGAAGAATTGGACCCTCAGATTCACTGCTGGGTGAATTGGTCAAACTCCTGACCCACTCTACATCTTTTCTTGTCCCCTCTCCATGCTACCCACTCACAGTATTTCAGATCAGCTATTTTTCGGCTAGTTTTTCAAGTCGAATGTTCTGCAGGTTAGCCAAAAGTCCAATCTGGTGTTAGGAACTTCCCTAGATTACAATCATCTTGCCTCCCTTGAGTGTGACTATTTCTAATTTACTCGTTATATAGGCAAGGAAAACAACTAAAGAAATTGATTTACAAACTGTCTAGCTATTTGTTTTTATTAATTATGTCTAGGTATTTGTTTTTATTAATCATGAAGAAAACAGGAATCTTACTAGCCTTGTTACATTCAAGTCTTATACATGTTTTAGTTTTTAATGTGTTTAAGGAAAACTGACTGAAAAGTGTGAATCACAAATCACATTCTAAGAATGCTGCTAAGCATACATATTTCATTTCATTCCTGAATGTGGTCAGATGTAAATAGCTGCATAGATATTTAAGAGCTATTCCCACTGGGGGAAAAAAAGTAATTAATTGGTGTAATACACAAAGGACTTCTCTGTTTTGGGGTGAGCGGGGGTAACCAGCACAGCTTTAATTACAAGTAATTGTTCTCAAAATCAGGCTGCTCATTAAGTTCTGCATCCTAGACAGTGATTATGTATCAATACACTGATCTGTCACTTTCATTATTTTAGTCATTTGGTTGTATAAATTTGTATTTCAGACAACCAACTAGGCAGTTTCCACTGTTACTTTCTATCATAGTATGACTTTTTAAGGCATAATTTGGGTGATTTAGATTTTCATTCATTTTTTTTTACTTAGGAAAATTATAGTATATTGTTTTCTTTCTTTTGCTGACTACTAGGTAAATACAATGGCGTCAGATGTACAAGGAGCTGGGCTTGGTATTAGGCAATCGAGAATTTTACTAGGTATACTTGTAGAATTGCACTTGCTACCTCATTATAATGAGCTGAAGTTTACTGAAATTCCCCTCCTGAAATCTGTTAAATTAATAGGAGCTCATTCCTGACTTCATCCAGAATTTGTACATTCCTTTCCTTCCAAATTAGACACTGGGACTGTTGCCTGGACCACTAAAACCTAGTGCAATATTTACTTTGTATATCTGAATGGATTCCAAAAATCAAAATCGAAAGACTTCCCAGGACATCTAATGGGAGCACATTAGTTCCCTCTTATTCCTGTGGAAGATTGCATTTTCTTTTCAGATATCTTATGCATGCATGCAGAAATTCTTTATTTCCTGAATAAAGTGAGCTTCCTTGAAAGTAAGGTGAGAAGTGATGCCCTTTGATTTTTCTAAGTGTGTGTGTGTGTGTGTGTGTGTGTGTGTGATAGTCCAATTCCTAGACTAGAGAGTTTAAATTAAAAAATTAAGTTAAAAATTTTCTCTATACCTGTAAAATATAAACCAATCAACTTCTATCTTTGGTAAACATTGGTTGAAAAATCCTCATAGAATATGCACACAAAAAAAATGTCTCAACTAAATTTCAGACTACATCATCTGATGACACACTATACTGTTGAAATCTTTTAAAATTAGAAAGTTTGAACAAAATTAACATTTAAAAGTTCTCATTTTCTTCATTCTTTTTTTATTAAGCTTTCTTATTAAATGTGCATGCTACAGAGTTGATTAGTCAGAACTAGACTGCTTTGTGGACATATTTATTCTATTTTTCTTCCCCAGGTAAAGTTTTTATTGAATTCATGAGATTTCACCTAAATAAAAAAATTCCAGTAATTTGACAATATTTATTGAAAGACTTCTGTGATCATAGATATTCAGTGAGAATAGGACACATGATAAAAAAAAAATAATGATAGCAAAAGAGGAGGAGGAGGAGGAGAAAAGGAAAATATTCTTGTCCTCCTGGAGGAGTTCACAATCACAAGATAAGTGTGGATACCTGTAAAACACACACACACACACACACACACACACACACACACACACACACACACACACACAAGCTCTTGTTCCAGACAAGAAGATGAACATGGCAAAAACTGAAGAAATAAATACTGAAGAGCCAAGAAGACCTCTGAAAGTGGAGCAACTAGTTTACATTGAAGTTTTTGAGGAGAGCTTCTAGAACTTCATTGAAATGAGTGGCATAGCTTGACATCAGATAAAGTAATCTTAGGTTTGATTAAACAATTTTGGTTTCACAAGGAACAATGCGTACCAGTACTTTCTTGTAGTTTTTACTTAAATGAAACTTTAAAAATTTGGTTTTGTAAGAGGTAAAAGGTTACAGGTTGGGGAGATTCCAGGGTAGTGAAGACGCAAGAGAAAGTTTCTAGGCCAGAATGAGCAAGTCAAGAGCAAAAGGAAGCTGAGGGGAGAAACCAAGATGGCGGTATAGGTAAGCACCTAAACTGCTGCCCCGCACAACAATTTCAAAACTACAACTAAAAGACAGAACGGACACCATCCAGAACCACAGGAAAGCTGGTTGAGTGGAAATTCTACAACTAGAAGGAAAGAGGAAAGCTCACGGAGAAGGAGTGGCAAAGGGCTGAGGTACGGAGACACGCGCACGCAGAGAGGAAGGGCGGCGGAGAGCCTGGCTGGCTTTCTCTGGCGGGAGGGGGAAGGAAGCCCCCAACTGCACTGAACCCCAGTTCCAACTGCACTGAACCTCAGTTCTGGGCAAAACCCTGTGGACCCAGGCTCATACAGGGGGAGTTTGGACTGTTAGGCAGAGAGAAAGGCACATGGAGACTCGCAGACTTGGAGACTCAGGGGAGTAGTGGCAGCAGGGGTCTGGAGGCGCGAGTGCGCACAAAGACTGACTGCAGAGGTTACTACAGGCTGTCCCTAGTGGAAGGGAGTCGGAAGCTCCTGACTGCACTGAACCCCAGTTCCGGGCGAGCCCCTGGGGACCCACACTCTTACGGGGGGGAATCTGGACTGTAAGGCGGAAAATCGGGAACCATGGAAGGCAGAGGTCTGGAGACTTGCACGCAAGGGCAGGGCTGACGGGAAGCCAAGACTATCTGCTCTGCCCTGAGACTCCACCCCTTCCAAGCTGAGCACAGAGGCTTTTGCAATCTGGCAAGGCTAATACTATAAGGCTGTCTCCAGCACCAAAAATCTCCCAGTGTAGACACAGCTGATCCTCATAGCCAGCTGGCCTGCAGGTCAATTCCTCCCAGTGATACCAACAACAATCAAGACTTAACTACAATAAGGCTGTACACACAGTCCACAAAGGGGTGCACCAAGAGTGTCCACCTCAGGTAAAGTGGGGAGGCCAACCCACTGGGCCATATAGGAAACCTAGCACACAAAGCTACCCTACCAACTCAGGGAAGCAGTGAAAATGCAGCGACAAAGAAACAGATCACAAACAAAAGAAATGGAGGAAAACAAACGACTGGATATAGAATTCAAAACCACGGTTATAAGGCTTTTCAAGAATATCCTAGAAAAGGCCGATAAATATAACGAGACCCTCGAAGATATGAAAAAGGACCAACTAGAAATTAAACATACACTGACTGAAATAAAAAATATTATACAGAGACCCAACAGCAGACTAGAGAAACACAAGAATCAAGTCAAAGATTTGAAATACAAAGAAGCAAAAAACACTCAACCGGAAAAGTAAAAAGAAAGAAAAAAGAATCCAAAAAGTTGAAGATAGTGTAAGAAGCCTCTGGGACAACTTCAAGCGTACCAACATCAGAATTATGGGGGTGCCAGAAGAAGAGAGAGAGCAAGATACTGAAAACCTATTGGAAGAAATAATGACTGAAAACTTCCCCCACCTGGTGAAAGAAATAGACTTACAAGTCCAGGAAGCGCACGGAACCCCAAACAAAAGGAATCCAAAGAGGACCACACCAAGACACATCATAATTAAAATGCCAAGAGCAAAAGACAAAGAGAGAATATTAAAAGCAGCAAGAGAAAAACAGTTAGTTACCTACAAGGGAGCACCCATACAATTGTCAGCTGATTTCTCAACAGAAACTATGCAGACCAGACAGGAGTGGCAAGAAATATTCAAAGTGATGAATAGCAAGAACCTACAACCAAGACTACTCTACCCAGCAAAGCTATTATTCAGAATGAAAGGTCAGATAAAGAGCTTCACAGATAAGAAAAAGCTAAAGGAGTTCATCACCACCAAACCAGTATTATATGAAATGCTGAAAGGTATTCTTTAAGAAGAGGAAGAAGAAAAAAGTAAAGAGAAAAATTATGAACAACAAATACATATCTATCAACAAGTGAACCTAAAATTCAAGTGAATTAAAAATCTGAGGAACAGAATAAACTGGTGAATATAATAGAATCAGGGGCATAGAAAGAGAGTGGACTGATAATTCTCAGGGAGAAAGGGGTATGGGGGGTGCAGGAAGAGACTGGACAAAAATCGTACACCTATGGATGAGGACAGTGTTGGGGGGAGGTAAGGGCAGAAGGTGGGGTGGGAACCGGGTGGAGGGGAGCTATGGGGGGAAAAAGGAGAAACAATTGTAATAATCTGAACAATAAAGATTTATTAAATTTAAAAAAAAGGAAGCTGAGGTTGCTGAAAACCTGGTATCTGTCTGTATAGAACCAGTGAAGAATAAGGCAGATAATTCCATGAAGATAAATTATGGAGGAAGGAGGAAATTTTTAAATCAGGTAGAATTGCTCCAATGGGCTATAGAAAATTCTAGATCTCACTGGCATTTTCACATCATGATTACTCTGACTTTATATATGTTCTTGCTGAATTAAATCCATTTCAGCCAGTCACCCAAACCAAAGATTAGAAATAGTGACACATACTATAATTACACATGTTCAGCCTCTGCCTACAGGATCTCAAAGATGTCAATTTAGTGTAAAATAAACATTTATCTGATACAGAGTAAAAAACGCCCAAGTAATAGTTTAGATTTTAGATTTCCATTCACCTACTAGTGAGTGTATTGCCTAAGGTGGCAGTGACCTGGGGATGATCCTGTCTTTACACAGGATCACTGAGGGGCCAGCACTCCAGTGTGTACATGGAATGTGCTGGCCCTGGTTCCTACTATTGACATGAGCAAGAAAAGCTGAGCACAACCACATTCCCCACTGATGCGCTTATAGAGAGCTGCTCAGTCCCTCTATTTCAGGTAGCAGGTGCTCAGTGAATGGTTTTGAGCTAAAGAGATCAACTGTCCTCTTTCTATGACATGCAAAAAGAACTTCAGTGACACATCAATAAACCAGATAGTTAATGGGTGAGATTCACCCTCATGTCATACCAAGACCAAAGGCAAAAGTTTTGAGTCTCAGTGATCAACACTTCACAGAATAAACATTCCTCTATATACTAGAGATTTTTCCATTTCCAGAAATAGAAAATAGGTCCCTTTGGTACAAATTAAAGAATTGTAAGGAAAAAGACAATTGAACATTGTTAGAATTTTGAGAATTTAATTTACAAGTATCCATTACAAATTTTGAACTGTAAGACGCAGATGTCCACATTTTTACTGTGTTCGTGTAAAATTTTTATTGATATTAGAGAGAGGAAGAGGGAGGGGGAGAGAGAGAGAGAGAGAGAGAGAGAGAGAGAGAGAGAGAGAGAGAGAGATGGATTTGTTGCCTCCTGCACACACCCCAACCGGGGACTGAACCTGAAATTTGGATATGTGTCCTGACCGGGAATTGAACCTGCCACTTTCCAGTGCATAAGATGATGCTTAACCAACTGAGCTCCCAGCAGGGCTCATGTAAAATTTTGTGGCGGTTATCCACAATGTTAGAAAACAATGCTCTTGCTGGAGAAATTTTGGGGGACGGGGGGTTACAAGGTATGTCCGATAACAAACACTTTGGACAAGAAGCAAATGTGTCCTTAGTGTTTGTCATGCAGAGCAAACCAGGCTGAGGAGCTGGGAGTACCTGTCATACCAGAAGCGGATGAAGTCGCCCGCCTGCCTGTGCCTCCCAAACACTTCCAGGTGCAGACGAGCACTGCTGCTTTTGCCAACAGTGGATGGTTTTAGCGCAAGAGAGGAAATGGGCAGCAGGGCCACCTTCCCTGGAAGGAGGAGTCCAAGTGCCCGCCCCGCACTCCCCGGGGGTTTCGTGAGGAAGCAGTGCGGGAGCTGCTGTGCTGTGAAACAGAGTTGGCTTTTCTGAAAAGGCGTTTTGCTTCTATCACTTATAGGTAGAGGCTGCTTAGAGTGATACTTGCAAAAGCCTATCATGAACCGCTGAGTCCTTGGGGAAGTTTAACCGTCCCGCGCCGTTTCTGAGCATGTCAATGGCCATCTATCTCAGCTTCCTTATCAACCATCCAACAATACACTGATGTTTACTGAGCACCAGGGACAGCACAGACCTGAGCAGAATATAAAAATTTCATAGTCTTCGCCTTCAGGAAGGGTACCATCTTCTTAGAAAGATGACACACACATCCATAAACGAAGGGTAAAGCCACGTTTTAGGCAAGAAAAATCACTTCCACATGAGCAACAGAAGAGCTCCCAGAAAAGGGGAGCTTTCTCAGGGGAGAGCGTGCCCAGCACTTTGCAGCAGTGCGGGATGGCCGCTCCAGGTGAACGCCGTGGGCAGGAGGCCTGGGGCCCACACGCTGGCTCTTGTGTGGGGTCATCCCTGTTCTCCACTCAGGCTTGTGTGTGTGACATGGGCTGCCTGAGGGGCACTGGCCAGGAGCCCTCCACCCAGGCAGTCTTTACCTTCCGGCCCACTTCTTCTGCTGCTAAAATTACAATGCACCGCACTCAAATGATGTTCACAGACAGAAGCAGACAGTCAGGCCCAGATCAAATGTTTCTACTTCACCTCAGCCTTTCTTTTTATAAACTGATTTGCTAATAGGCCTAACTTCAAAGATCGCACCAGGTCAACCTTGGTGTATATAGGGGAGGGTATTCTTTTTTAAAAAAAATTAATCTTATTTTCTTGTCTTTCCAATAACACCTGGACTATCTTTGAATTCTTGTCTGTGATGATGAAATCATTAAAAAAGGTACCAGAACCCTTTTGCTTATCTCCGTGCCGTTTGGAGCACATGTGAACACACCGAATACCCCTGGCGCCTTGTTTCTTTTTTTCCTCTCTCCCCTTGTTTTTGAAAACCGTGTTTGAATTCCATCATTGCTGAGCTGGGCCTCTGAGTTGAGTGCGATGCTGGGAGGTGCACCCCTGCACCCCCACATGGCCTTCATCTAGAAGCAAGCCACAGTCTGCCCCGCACATGTGTGTGGCTTAAGTGACCTGGTGTCTGGGGCTTTTCTTTGTTGAGGGTTTTCTTTAGTCCCCAAGTTGGTTTTAGAG
The DNA here is from genome assembly GCF_963455305.1 of Plecotus auritus. Lineage (NCBI taxonomy): Eukaryota > Metazoa > Chordata > Mammalia > Chiroptera > Vespertilionidae > Plecotus > Plecotus auritus. Next base: position 106,576,225 of record NC_137782.1, read on the forward strand.
CAACAGCACCCATCCAATTGGACATTTCACAGAGAACTCACAGAGGACCCTGGGAACTCGCCGCAGCGCTTTGGGACTAGTCGCTAAGATGTCTGAGAGCACTTGCCAGGCATCAGAGAGCGAGGCTCCCTTCTTGGAAATCACGTGGCCAGCCCTTTCCAGCCACGGGCCCGCGTCAAGCAAGAAGAGCGCACTCTGGCCCATCCCACGAGAGGCTCCTGGAAGAGACAGGGAAGATTTTTCCAGAAGGAGCTTGCTCCAAAGCATAAAAGGTTCAGCCTCCAGCCCATCATTCAAAAAAAAGTTTTAAAACCCTTTTTAAGGCAACAGTTTAAACCCAGCTGCCCCTATCGATCTGCGATTTGATTTTGCTTTGTTAGGAGGGATTTGTCATCTGCTTTAAATGCCTTTGTTCCTGGCCTTCGTGGACAGCAAGCGGTGCCCGAGGCTGTCCTCCCCTCGCACAGAGGCTCCCGAGGCAACAGAAAACCAGAATAACTTTCCCTGGACCCCTCCCCACTCTTCCCTCTGCGAATGTCTCATCAAATTCTGCCAAACCTAAAACTTATACAAAGGAGTCATTTGTCTTTAAAAGGGAGAGCAAGGGAACAAGTTCTATTTACAAAGTAGAGTCAAGTAGATTTCAATTTCTCAAGTACATTCAGTTAGTCTCAAAAGTATATAATTCCTCAAGCCTTGCCTGCCTGGCACCCGCTGCCATTAAAATAACTTCCAAAAAATAGCCGAATCAGAACAGAACATGCAATTTTTGTAATACATAGATTTTGTAGAAACTTTTTTATTTACAGCTTTTAAAAGTTGTGATTGTGTCTTTAGTGGCACTGTGAACTATTAATTTTATGTTCTTTGAACTACCACAAAAGAGTGGTTTTTCTATCATTATGGTATGAACTAAAGAACAGAAAGTTTTGTCTAATTTAACTAATCACTTCTGATATTCCCCAATCTTATAAAAACCCAAAACACTTATAAGATGTCTGTTCCTTGATTTTTTAATGAAATGCACACGTGTTATTTTTTATTCTAATACAAGCATATGCTTACACATGTATGAGCCTTATGAGTTTATTTAGCAAGAAACCGCATATGTGAGGAAAGGAGACTTTTTAAGTGGCGCCTTAATTGTCTTTCATGCATGTTCTATAGGTCATTACTGAGTGTTTACAGGTCCTGCATGGAATGGCTTTACACCAAAGAAGAGGGTAACATATCTTCATTGTTTATAAAAATGACAGCTCCTAATGGGCCATATTAGCTTTAACACAAACTATTAAATCCCTTCATTCAATTTTTCTGTGTTCGTTTCGGCATCTCGCTGGAGGGGGAGTAGGTGCGAGCGGGAAGGAAAGTGAGCACACATTGAGACGATTAGGGACCATGATTATTAGATAAGCCTCGGAGGATGTTTTTCTTGGGCGGCTCACAAGCATTCTGAAAGAGTTGTGTTCCAGGTTTGAGGTCCCATGTTTCTTCCTCTTAAACTACGAGCAGCTGTAGCACATGCCCTACTTCTGTGGGCCTGTAATGATTTCCTTCCTTCGGAGGCTTCAGAGTCCTCCTCCTGCCCTGTGAAAAAGGGACAAATATTTTAATCCAAGCAAAATGCGGCAGCAGGTTTTGTTGGTTTCAGGGAAGAAACTCAATACAGCCCCAGCACTGAGTGGAGGCCTCAAATTGGAGCCATCTGGCTGCGCACAGCTCAGCGACCTCTGGACAGAGCGCAGCTTGCCTAGGGCTGCGGCCTTACACCTGCGGAGGCGACTCGTGTGGCCGTGGCCTCGCCCGGAATCGGAGCCATTCACGCGGCCGGAGCCCGCACTGCCTGGCACTGGCAGTGGGAGTATCAAGTAAGAAAAGGTGACAACTAACTGATCAGGCAACAGCTTATTAAGTAATGAAGTCAATATTCCTCAGATTTGACACAAATCAGACAGAGACACACACCTCCCAACTTTCCTTTTGGAGGCCAAGGGGAGGAAGTCCTCAGGAAACTATACGTGGACGCACACAACTCAATAGTTACCCTTAAAGTGTGTGTGTGTGCCAACCAGTGCAGTCACTGCTGTGGGCTGCGTGCACGTGCCCAGTCGCTGCAAGCACTCTCCAAGTATGAGCTGCGACCTGAGCATCATACAGGCCGGCTTATGGGGTGTATTTTCAATGAATATTTTTGCAAACTTTGTATTACAGCCTTTCTACGGGTGAGGAATGAGAGGATCAACTCATTTTCAAACAAAAAGAACTAGGATCTTTGCTTTGTCAAAAACCAGAAATCTTATCACTTAATTTTAAAACCAGCTCATAATATATTTTCTGGAAAGAAAATGGGACATAAAGAACAGATTAAAATGGTATACAAGTTTTCCATTTAATCAATATATTTCCAAGTATTGGTGATGACAAATATGTCATTTAAAATCTGGGTTTTAAGTTACTTATTATAGTGAACCATGATTACAGAGTGACCATCATCGAATCCTAAATGATATGACCAAGAGTGACACCCCGAGAATGTAGGCCCACACAACCCCAGCAGGGGGGTTCAGAGGGTGACCTAGTGAGAAAAGGCAATTCACGGAAAATGTAAGAGATTATTGAAATTGTGAGTTTAGTTAAATGCTTATATGTATAAATTTATTTGGCTTTTTCTGTCTAATCTTTTTAAATAAGCCAATGGCTGTCACTTTTTGCTTCTTGTAATTAAATGTATTGACTGAATGATATCCCACAGTCAAGATGCAATACAAATGAAGTAAAAATTTCATATATTTTTAAAAATAAGAATTGTGAGCTCGAATACATTTTTTAATCTCTATAGTGAAGAAAAGAATTTAAAAATAGTATTTGAATAGCAAGCTCACGGACATCCCTGTTTTCACAAACTTCTGGGAGTAGGAAGGATGTGTGCATGAGGTTTCCGCACTCTGCGCCCACAGGCTGCTAGGAGGGCTGCGGTGGCTGTGTGTGTTGGGCTCACTGTTTTTTGCCTTGTTCTGAATGTATATGCGTGAATCTAAATTTTTAACCAAATCTTTCTTCTCTTTCCTCTTGAGGAGGCTTCCAGCTGCACCCACATCGCTGTGCCTCCTCCCACCCCGGGGGCCCGCAGGCCGTGCAGCCACAGGGTGAGACTCAATGGGGCTGAGCACACTTCCAGCAGCTTCCTGTGGGAAGGCAGCCGGCTGAGACTGGGAATGGCCGCAGCCCAGCCCAGTGGAGACTGATGGAGCGGGGCCTGCAGCGGGCAGTGGCCCTTTCAGGCTCTTTCCCCCACACCTTGGATACGGGCTTAGGTTTCTCTAGAAAACACTGCCACCTTCTCATTCACACACTCCGCCAGGCCCTGCAGACCCAGCTTTGAGGCCCAGCAGCCCAGCCTTCCAGTGAGTTGTGACTGAAAAGAATTCATGCCCAGACAGGAAATTAAGAAATTCTGTGCCATCTTCATTAGTATTTTTCAATACAAGTTTTGGTATCTTCAACTTAGCCCCTAAATTAAGGCAACAATTATAACAATGATAAGGCAACCGGGACAATGTTCCATAGCTGCCATCCCTGGTAGGAACTAGTTGATATAAATATATCACAGTTACATACATATACATATATGTGCATATGTATCAGAGAAAACCCAGCCTGCTCTCAGTGGGAACGTGCACTCTCAGACTGATTTATGAGCTGGGAAAGTACTTCTGATTCTCTTTGTTTTTTTCTTGGCCCAAATGGTCACGAGGTGATGAAGACTGACTGCCCAGCCCTTTGCTGCCAAATCTTAACTCCAGCAAACGTACAGAAATGCTTGATGAAAACGAGAGGGAAAATCTCCTGCTGCCTTCAGCAAACCGCAATGCAGGGCGGGAGCCGCCGTACCAGGCGCAGTGTCAGTGTGCTTACTTGGCGCCTGCTGAAAGTGCTGCTCCCTTCCTGTTTAATAATTAATTCACTTTAAAGCCCCGAGGATCTGGCCTCGGCACCAGCTTCACAAAGCAGTAGGGAAACAAAATGCTTCCAGAACTGGAGGGGCACAGGAAGAAAGACTCTAACATTTCAAGAAACATCACCACATGGGGCTATGAGCAGGGAGTGGGGTTTGGAGGTGGAGAAATTCAAAATAAAATAAATACACACAAAAGCAAGGTTATTCACGGCCACTGGCACCGGGATTGGGAGCTGCATAGTGAGCCAGCAGTCATCCACTTGGGAAGCAGGCTGGGTACCCGCAGGCTAGTGAGAACCCGGAGGTGAATGGGCTCAGTCTCTTAGAAAGAGAGGCCCAGCCTCACTCTTCATTAGGGGCCTCTGCTCGTTAGTGAGAGCATCTTGCTGGGACATCAGGAAAGGCAGGCAGTCTTCCTGGCCTTCACCCCTCACCTGCCAACCCCTGGGCCCGCCTTCTCCTGCCAGGAATGGCAGCTGTGGAGGGCAACGTGGACACACACAGCTGAAGGAAGAGATGAAGGACTCAGTGGTAGGGGCTCTGTGCATCAAGAACGTGGAAAACCAAGCAAGTTCCTAGACTTAAATATTCAGTTACGGAAGTTAAACTCAACCCAAGGCAGGCCACGGCCGAAAAGAGCCGGCATGCAGCAGTGCCTGCATGTGCTGTGATGTTTATAAACTGCTGCGAGTCAGCGCAGAGAGTGAGACGCGTGGACGCGATGGCAGGCAGGCACCCACAGCCCGGCAACTCTCTCCACACGGTGGGAGGAGGCCTGTTCACAGAAGGGGGCAGCAGACCACCTCCACCACACAGGCCGGTGTCCAGCTACACGGCTGTTCTTTTGCACTCCAGGAAATCCGTATCCCCAAGCATTGAAGAGATGTGAAATGTACCAGCGATGAATAGAGTAATTAAGCAAAATGAAGGCCCAGGTGGCCCCCAAAAGAGGAAAACTTATTTAAACACCAAATCGCATTTACGTTTTGCTTATTATTATTATGAAGAAGTCCTGGCATGGAACACTCACTCATTTCCTCTCAGACAGTAGTAGAGTATTTTGAAAAAGACATTTATGTAATTAAATGGTTAAGTTGAAAAAATGACCTGAATATTTTTCTAATCCCTAAAATGGGATGTTTTAATACCCCACAATTATCAAAACTACATGGATTTCTTTATATGTACATTATACATAAATTAGTCATAAAATGTTTAAATGACACCTCCTTTATATGTTTCCTCTCACATCAGAGTGACAGCATTGTCTCAAATGCAGCAGCTGACCTAAGAATAAGCCTTGTATTCCTATTGACTGGCCCCTCAAAACTGCAAAACTCATCTGAAATAGTTTCCAGTTATTGAACAGTTTCAAAGGTCCATATGTTTTCTCTATTTGTGAGTCAGTGAATATCTCGCTGCTGTTTTTTCAGTTTTTAATTTCAAGTTCAGATGCAAGTGAAAGTCCTTGTTTTCTTGTGTAGCTCATAATGGTCTAGTCAGGAGGGACCTGACCTCCAGCGAGCTCCGCAATCATGCTGTGCTCAGTGTCTTGGCTTGCGTGAGGGGGTAATCACGGCTCTGCGCTGGCCAGACTGTGGAGAGGCCGAATGCAGGTGGGCGGGAGCAGTGGGGGACAGAGCCCACACCCGGAGCGGGAGGCGCCCTCCCCAGGCCCCGACGTGGCCCCAGCCAACTCTTTGCAGTGTGGCTCTTTACCCACTCGGTGTGCTCTGAATCCTGTGTGCTCCCTTTCACGTGAGTTGCAAAGACTTGTAAATTGAATTTCATAAAGCCAGTCGTATTTCCAACTCACAGGTGCTTCCCATTTAAAGGAGCCACCATGGTAAATCCATTCGTAGAGTAGCAACAACCTTTGTCGTTAGAATACTTATCTCTCGGCTTATCTTTTTTATACTTTATCCAGGTGTTTGTATAAGGCAGAGTGTTGAGTGGAAAAAGCACTGGCTCTGAGACAAGCAGGTCTAGGCTGGTCCGTCCGCTCACTGTGCAAACTCAGGCAGGTTGCACACTGGGCACGCGACCCTAGGCATCAGTCTCCACCACAGCCCAAGGGGGCGGGCACCACGCTCTGCCTCTTGGGGACACTAGTACTTGCTGTGTAGAGTGAGCCCCGAAAGCACAATGGGGAGCCCTGTTTCTGGGGGGCAGGCTCACACCCAAACCCACAGCGCACACTGAATTGGTCCAGATTGAAGTAAATGCTATAGCAGAGCCATAAATTAAAAAGACCAGAGAATTTATAAGGCCCAATTCTCTGACTTCATGTGAATCGGGTGCACCAGCAGCCAGGCTAGAGCTCCAGTCACGGACCCTCCACAAACCCTGACTCTGCCCTGCTCCCCCTGCTCAGCAGGCCGTTCCTGCTGAGCAAGGAGCTGCCTTTAGCCGCGGAGCCTGAGACTGGTGCTCCATGACAGCACTACCAAGCTGAGGCAGCCTCTGTCATATGTTGCTGGGGCTATTATAACGGATTACACAGACTGGTGGTCTCAAGCAATAGAAATCTATTTCCTCACCAACCTGGAGGCCGGAAGCCTGAGTCCAGCTGTCAGCAGGCTGCTTTCTTCCGAGGCCACTGTTCTTGGCCTGTAGGTGGCCACCTTCCCCCTGTGCCTCATAGGACATCCCTGTATGTCCATGTCCTGATCTCTTCTTATAAAGACACCATCATATTGGATGAGCCTCACCCATTTGACCTCATTCTAATTTAACCACCTCTCTAAAGACCTTATCTCCAAATACAATCACATTCTGAGGTACTGGAGGTTAGAAATTCAACACATAATTTTTTTTTTTGGCGGGGGGGGGGCACAATTCAGGAATAACAGCCTCCACACCAATAAAAGCATTGCTTACATTAAGTTTTAAAAATAACAGAAATTCAGATTTATGCACACAGATATACAAATGAAAGAATGGGAAAGCAGCCCTACCTGGTTTGGCTCAGTGGATAGAGCATCACCCTGTGGACTGAAGGGTCCTGGGTTCGATCCCAGTCAAGAGCACATGCCCGGGTTGTGGGCTCCACCCCCAGTAGGGCGCGTGCAGGAGATAGCCAATCAATGATTCTCATCATTGATGTTTCTCTCTCTCCCCCTCTCCCTTCCTCTCTGAAATCAATAAAAGTACATTAAAAAAAAAAAAAAAGAATGGGAAAGCAGTCCCATGCGAACTCAATACACCAAGCCCTGTGGGCCTCTGGCTGTTTCCTCATGAGAAATAGACTCTCCCAATCTGCAGACACATTACACGCAAGCGAAGGTAAAGACGCTGATGACACCATGGAACTGACCAGGGTAGTGATCTTCTTATTCTCTCAACTCACAAAACTGTGACAACAGGAGCCAACAGGCATCCTGCTGCAACAGGTGTGTCCCAGCCAGGAGGAGACAAACAAGCTGTCCTGGTGTTGGGCCGCTCGACCCAGCAACCCAGTCACCGTGTCTCTCTCAGGGGTCATGTGAGCCATGAGTTCATGGAGAAACATGCTGCCTCCACAGTGTTCAGTGGCTGATGGCCCTGGGCCTCCCACTATGTTCTCCTCTAGGGCCTGTCCCTTCCACGCCTTCCCTATGACGGCCTTTCTGCTCCGTATCATGTCACCCTGCCTCAGTGCAAGAGAGGACAGGGCTCCAAGGACACAGACAACAGTGAGGGCAAGGCCTGGGGTAAGAAGGGGATGAGTGGATGCGGGGAGAGGAAGGGGAGAAATAGTGGACATCTGTAATGCTGGAAACAATAAAAAATAAACTTAAATAATACATTTAAAAATTAAAAGCTTTAAAGAATTAAAAGAGGAGGGAATAATGGCGGCGGAATAGACAGACGTGTTCTAGAAAGAAAGAACAGCTGAGGGTCGCACGAGGAGTGTTTGTTGGCAAGTTGGGGGACAGCTGAACTCCAGAAGAAGGTGGGGGACTGCTAGACGGGTTCCCCTGTCCGGGCAGCCGCCACTGTGGCTGGGTCCTGTCCCGGAGCTGCGGGCTTGGACACGGAGTCTGTGCCATCTTGAATCGGACAGTGGAGCTTATCGGAAGCCTAAGAATCCACAACTGCGGCACCCAAGGAACAGCTGTGAGCCCCAGAACAACGCTCCCCAATTGGCGCAAACACACAAGTTCAGAGGAGCTCTACACTCCACCATGGAAAAGTCAGATTTCGCCTAGGATAAGGTGAGGTCACTGGTTCCGGCGGGAGAGAGGAACGCGCGTTTTGTGGGAGCTGGAGGACCAGGGAAGTCTGTGCCTAGAAAAATCCGTGGCTGTTGGGGCTGGCGTGATCTGTGAATGTGGAAGGGGGTCCTCAGAGCTGCTAACAGAAGGGCTCTCTAAAAAGCAACCCATTTTGATCTGAAGTGCAGGGACACCCTAAGAATTTCAGGCTGCCCAGACTTACGCGTAACCCCGGAGTTCGCACACTTGGGCTTTTTCCTCTTGAAATTCTTGCTTCTGATTACTAAGCCCAATACATAGGATCACCAAGTTGGGGACACCCTGGGAGACTTCAGGGGAAAGTTGTTTTTCTGGAACCTGGGGTTCTGAGCGGGGAGTGACCATCGGAGAGCCAGCTCTGAGGCAGCCCACTCCCACAAACCGGTAGTGAGTGCCACAGGGAAAGAAGGCTATAACATTGCCTAGAGAGGCCATAGGTAGACCCGGAAGTCAATCCAGAAACACTGCCACCCAGGGGCTGAATCACAAATTGACTCTTGTGTAATCAAAAATAAAGGAATACGAGAAATTAAGACACACCGCCTGCTTAAAATCAGGACTGGCTTACAACACTGAAGAGCAGTGGAACGCAGGGAACTGCAATACTGTCTGGACTGAGAAACAGGCGTGCCAAACAGAACAACAGAGGAAGTGAATGACCTTCACTACTCCACATTTTATTTTTATTTTTTATTATTTTTATTTTTTTTCTCATTTTTTGCATCTTTTACTCAAGAAACTAACCTTTTTTTCTTTTTGCATCACTAGATTTTACCTTTTTAATTTTTACATTTTTATTTTCAATCCGTATTATTACTACTGCTATTTTATCTTTTTTTTTTAAGTGTCATTTTATTTTCTCTTCATTTTATTTTGGGATTAGTGTTCTACATTCTATTTTCATCTTTCCTTTAACATCGTTTTACTCTATCTCAACTCTACCTTTATGCCATCACTCTCTTCCTAACCTTCCCCTGTTCAGTGTACTGTTTATCTTACCCCTTTCCTGCTTTAGATTTTCCCTATTTTGTCTGTTTACCCCCTGTTAAAATTTCACCCTACTTACATATCTAATCTCCAATTCCCTGCTCCAAGACCATACACACCTCTCTCTTCGCTGTCTTAAGTATCCAAAAAATTGTTTTTCTCTCTGTCCTTTTGTTGTTGTTCGCTTGAATGTAGATTATATCGAATGTTTATGATTTTTTGTCAGATAGTTTTGCTTATTCTTCTTTTGTTTATCTTTTTGTTTGTTTTGTGCTTCAGGTTTCCCTTGCCTCACTCAATATTAGTTGGTGTTATACTTTGTATTAATCCCCAGGCACTTGTTGCTGGCATTTGCTGGAATTAGTGATTGTTCTATTGGAGTTTTATCCCCAATATATATAGTCTGTTCCCCTTTCTCTCTTAGTCTCTTTCTTGTCTCTCTTACTTTTTTTCTCTTTTCTTTTTTTTCTTTTTCTTTTTTTTCTTTCCCTTTTCCCAATTTCATTTTGACACTCCTTTTTTTTTCTTCTTTCTTTCTTTTTCCTCTTCTTCTTTCTCTCCTATCACCTAATTTGCCTTTCTCTGGTGATCACCTTTATTGGAGGTTATTAATATTGTGAATACATTTCTCTTCAGTGCCTTGTGAGCTGTACCTGGTAGTGCTGTATTTTGTGCCTTTAAATCAACGCAGGAGAGAGAGAACTACACAACCAGACACCCAGAGAAGAGAGACCATGGGGAGACAAAGAAACAGCCCGCATATGAAAGAAAAGCAGGCATCACCAGAAAAGGAAGTAAACGAAATGGAGGCAAGCAACCTTCCAGAGAAAGAATTCAGAGAAATGGTCATAAGGTGGCTGAAAACAATGGAAGACAAATTCGACAATATGAGCAAGAACCAAGAGGAAATGAAGAAGAACCAAGAAGAAATGAAAAATGACATCACTGCTGTAAAGAACTCAATAGAAAGCATCAAGAGTAGACTAGAAGAAGCAGAGGACCGCATCAGTGAGCTAGAAGACAAGATGGGAAAAAATACCCAAGTAGAGCAACTTCTAGAAAAAAAAATTAAAAGGCAGGAGGAGAGCCTAAGGGAACTTTGGGACAACACGAAACAAAACAACATCCGCATAATAGGGGTTCCAGAAGGAAAGGAAGCTGAGCAAGGAATAGAAAACCTCTTTGAAGAAATAATGACAGAAAATTTCCCTAATATAGGGATAAAAAAACCCACAGAAATCCAAGAAGCTCACAGAGTCCCAAGCAAAATGAACCCCAAAAGACCAACCCCAAGGCACATTATAATTAAATTGGCAAACACCAATGACAAAATAAGAATCTTAAAAGCAGCAAGAGAGAGACAGAAAATTACATACAAAGGAACCCCCATCAGACTAGCAACTGATTTCTCAACAGAAACTCATCAGGCCAGAAGGGAATGGAATGAAATATACAAAGTCATGCAAAGGAAGGGTCTGAATCCAAGAATACTGTACCCAGCAAGGCTATCAATCAAAATTGAAGGTGAAATCAGGAGCTTCACAGACAAAAAAGGACTAAGGGAATTTATTACCACCAAACCAGCAATGCAAGAAATGCTAAAGGGTCTGCTGTAAAAAAAAAAAAAAAGAAATAGGAAGCGAAGAAGGAACACAGGGGTAAAGAATAGGAATGGCAACAAATAAGTACCTATCAATAATAACTTTAAATGTAAATGGATTAAATGCCCCAATCAAAAGACATAGGGTAATGGATTGGATAAGAAAACATGACCCATATATCTGCTGTCTACAAGAAACCCACCTCAGAAAAAAGGACACACACAGACTGAGGGTGAAGGGAAGGAAAAAGGTTTTCCAGGCAAATGGAACTGAAAAAAAAGCTGGGGTAGCAATACTTATATCTGACAAATTAGATCTCAAGTGAAGGACATAACAAGAGATAAGGAAGGCCACTTCATAATACTAAAGGGAGCAATCCAACAAGAAGAAATAACTCTGGTAAACATATATGCACCCAATACAGGAGCACCGAAATACATAAAAAACTCCTGGAGGATATCAAGGGAGAGACTGACAGCAATACAATCATAGTAGGAGACTTTAATACCCCACTATCACCATTGGACAAATCATCTAAACAAAAAATCAGCAAAGAAACATCAATCCTAAATGACTCACTAGACCAGATGGAATTAATTGACATCTTCAGAACATTTCACCCCAAGCCACAGAATATACATTCTTCTCAAGTGCACATGGGTCATTTTTAAAAATAGACCATATGTGGGACATAGGCAAAGTCTCTTCAAATTCAAGAAGATAGAAATCATATCAAGCATCTTCTCAGACCACAGTGGCATAAAACTGGAAATCAACAACAATAAAAACAACCCAAAGAAATCAAACACATGGAGACTAAACAGCATACTATTAAACCATAACTGGGTTACCAGAGAGATCAAAGAAGAAATAAAAAACATCATGGCAACAAATGACAATGAAAACACTACAATCCAAAATCTATGGGATACAGCGAAAGCAGTCTTGAGAGGAAAGTTCATAGCTCTACAAGCCTACTGCAAAAAACAAGAAACAATGGTAATAAATTACCTAACCCAACAACTCAAAGAGTTAGAAATGGAGCAACAAGAAAGGCCCAGTGTAAGCAGAAGGAAGGAAATAATAAAGATCAGAGCAGAAATAAATGACATAGAGACCAAAGAAACAATAGAAAAGATCAACAAAACCAAGAGATGGTTCTTTGAAAGGATAAACAAGATTGATGAACCTCTAGCCAGGCTCACCAAGAAGCAAGGAGAGAGGACCCAAATAAACAAGATCAGAAATGAAAGAGGTGAAATAACAACAGATCCCGCCGAAATACAAAGGATTGTTAAAAAATACTACGAACAACTCTATTTCAACAAACTGGACAACCTGGAGGAAATGGACATATTCCTACAAAAATATAACCTTCCAAAACTTAATCAGGAAGAATCTAAACAGCTCAACATGCCAGTAACTATGGAAGAAATTGACGCAGTCATCAAAGAGCTTCCGGCAAACAAAAGCCCGGGGCCAGACCGCTTCACAGGAGAGTTCTACCAAACATTCAAGGAAGAACTAAAACCTCTCCTCCTCAGACTATTCCAAAAAATTCAAGAGGAAGGAACACTTCCAAGCTCTTTCTATGAAGCCAGCATCACCCTAATACCAAAACCAGATAAAGACAACACAATGAAGGAGAATTACAGGCCAATATCCCTCATGAATGTAGATGCCAAAATCCTCAACAAAATTCTAGCAAATCGGATCCAGCAGTACATCAGAAAGATCATACACCATGACCAAGTAGGGTTTATCCCAGGAATGCAAGGATGGTTCAATATCCGCAAATCAATAAATGTGATACATCACATAAACAAATTGAGAGATAAAAATCACATAGTCATATCAATTGATGCAGAAAAAGCATTTGACAAAATCCAACATCCTTTCTTGATAAAAACTCTCAACAAGGTGGTAATAGAAGGATCATACCTCAACATAATAAAAGCTATATATGATAAACCCACAGCTAACATCATACTCAATGGCCAAAAACTAAAACCATTTCCCCTAAGAACAGGAACAAGACAGGGATGCCCATCCTCACCACTCCTGTTTGACATAGTACTGGAAGTATTAGCCACTGCAATTAGACAAGAAGAAGAAATAAAAGGCATCCAAATTGGAAAAGAAGAAGTAAAGCTGTCCTTATTTGCAGATGACATGATATTGTACATAAAAAACCTGAAAGACTCCATCAAAAAACTAACAGACTTAATAGATGAATTCGGCAATGTAGCAGGATAAAAAATTAACGCCAAGAAATCTATGGCATTTCTATACACCAACAGTGAACTTACAGAAAGAGAGACTAAAAAAGCAATCCCGGCTGCGGGCTTGGCCGCGGAGTCTGCGCCATCTTCATCCGGAAAGTGGAGCTTATCGGAAGCCTGAGAATCCACAACTGCGGCACCCAAGGAACAGCTGCGAGCCCCAGAACAACGCTCCCCAATTGGCGCAAACACACGGGTTCAGAGGAGCTCTACACTCCACCACGGAAAGGTCAGATTTCGCCTGGGATAAGGTGAGGTCTCTGGTCCCGGCGGGAGAGAGGAACACGCGTTTTGCGGGAGCTGGAGGACCAGGGAAGTCTGTGCCTAGAAAAATCCGTGGCTGTAGGGGCTGGCGTGATCTGTGATTGTGGAAAGTGGTCCTCAGAGCTGCTAAGAGAAGGGCACTCTAAAAAGCAACCCATTTTGATCTGAAGTGCAGGGACACCCTAAGAATTTCAGGCAGTCCAGACTTACGCGCAGCCCCTGCGTTCCCTGGGTGCCTGGGCTTATGGGCAGTCCCGGAGTTCGCACAACTGGGCTTTTTCCTCTTGAAATTCTTGCTTCTGATTACTAAGCCCAATACATAGGATCACCCAGTTGGGGACACCCTGGGAGACTGCAGGGGAAAGTTGTTTTTCTGGAACCTGGGGATCGGAGCAGGGAGTGACCATCGGAGAGTCAGCTCTGAGGCAGCCCACTCCCACAAACCGGTAGTGAGTGCCACAGGGAAAGAAGGCTCTAACACTGCCTAGAGAGGCCATAGATAGACCCGGAAGTCAATCCAGAAACACTGCCACCCAGGGGCTGAATCACAAATTGACTCTTGTGTAATCAAAAATAAAGGAATAGGAGAAATTAAGACACACCACCTGCTTAAAATCAGGACTGGCTTACAACACTGAAGAGCAGTGGATCGCAGGGAACTGCAATACTGTCTGGACTGAGAAACAGGCGTGCCAAACAGAAAAACAGAGGAAGTGAATGACCTTCACTACTTCACATTTTATTTTTACCTTTTATTTTTTTTTATTTTTTATTATCATTTTTTGCATCTTTTAATCAAGAAACTTTTTTTCTTTTTTCATCACTTGATTTTACCTTTTTAATTATTACATTTTTATTTTCAATCCGTATTATTACTACTGCTATTTTATCTTTTTTTTTTTTTCTTTAAAGTGTCATTTTATTTTCTCTTCATTTTATTTTGGGATTAGGGTTCTACATTCTATTTTTATTTTCCCTTTAGCATCGTTTTACTCTATCTCAACTCTACCTTTAGGCCATCACTCTCTTCCTAACCTCCCCCTTTTCAGTGTCCTGTATATCTTACCCTTTTACTGCTTTAGATTTTCCCTATTCTTTCTGTTTATCCCTTGTTAAAATTTCACCCTACTTACATATCTAATCTCCAATCCCCTGCTCCAAGTCCACATACACCTCTCCCTTCACTGTCTGAGCTATCCATAAACTTGTCCTTCTCTCTGTCCTTTTGTTGTTGTTTGCTTGAATGTAGATTATATCGAATGTTTATGCTTTTTTGTGAGATGGTTTTGCTTATTCTTCTTTTGTTTATTTTTTTGTTTGTTTTGTGCTTCAGCTTTCCCTTGCCTCACTCCATATTAGTTGGTGTTGTAGTTTGTACTAACTCCCAGGCACTTGTTGCTGGCATTTGCTGGGATTAGTGATTGTTCTATTGGAGTTTTATCCCCAATATATATAGTCTGTTCCCTTTTTCTCTTAGTCACTTTCTTGTCTCTCTTACTTTTTTTTTTCTTTACTTTCCCTTTTCCCAATTTCATTTTCACACTCCTTTTTTCTTTCTTTCTCTTTCTTTCTTTCTTTCTTTCTTTCTTTCTTTCTTTCTTTCTTTCTTTCTTTCTTTCTTTTTTCCTCTTCTTTCTCTCCTATCACCTAATTTGCCTTTCTCTGGTGGTCACCTTTATTGGAGGTTATTAATATTGTGAATACATTCCTGTTCAGTGCCTTGTGAGCTGTACCTGGTAGTGCTGTATTTTGTGCCTTTAAATCAACCCAGGAGAGAGAGAACTACATAACCAGACACCCAGAGAAGAGAGACCATGGGGAGACAAAGACACAGCCCGCATATGAAAGAAAAGCAGGCATCACCAGAAAAGGAAGTAAACGAAATGGAGGCAAGCAACTTTCCAGAAAAAGAATTCAGAGAAATGGTCATAAGGTGGCTGAAAAGAATGGAAGACAAATTCGACAATATGAGCAAGAACCAAGAGGAAATGAAGAAGAACCAAGAAGAAATTAAAAATGACATTGCTGCTGTAAAGAACTCAATAGAAAGCATCAAGAGTAGACTAGAAGAAGCAGAGGACCGCATCAGTGAGCTAGAAGACAAGATGGAAAAAAATACCCAAGTAGAACAACTTCTAGAAAAAAAAATTAAAAGGCAGGAGGAGAGTCTAAGGGAACTTTGGGACAACACGAAACAAAACAACATCCGCATAATAGGGGTTCCAGAAGGAAAGGAAGCTGAGCTAGGAATAGAAAACCTCTTTGAAGAAATAATGACAGAAAATTTCCCTGATATAGGGAAGAAAAAACCCACACAAATCCAAGAAGCTCACAGAGTCCCAAGCAAAATGAACCCCAAAAGACCGACGCCAAGGCACATTATAATTAAATTGGCAAACACCAATGACAAAGTAAGAATCTTAAAAGCAGCAAGAGAGAGACAGAAAGTTACATACAAAGGAACCCCCATCAGACTAGCAACTGATTTCTCAACAGAAACTCATCAGGCCAGAAGGGAATAGAATGAAATATACAAAGTTATGAAAAGGAAGGGTCTGAATCCAAGAATACTGTACCCAGCAAGGCTGTCAATCAAAATTGAAGGTGAAATCAGGAGCTTCACAGACAAAAAAGGACTAAGGGAATTTATTACCACCAAACCAGCAATGCAAGAAATGCTAAAGGGTCTGCTGTAAAAAAAAAAAAAGAAAGAAAGAAAGAAAGAAACAGGAAGCGAAGAAGTAACACAGGGGTAAAGAATAGGAATGGCGACAAATAAGTACCTATCAATAATAACTTTAAATGTAAATGGATTAAATGCCACAATCAAAAGACATAGGGTAATGGATTGGATAAGAAAACACGACCCACATATCTGCTGTCTACAAGAAACCCACCTCAGAAAAAAAGACGCACACAGACTGAGGGTGAAGGGAAGGAAAAAGGTTTTCCAGGCAAATGGAACTGAAAAAAAAGCTGGGGTAGCAATACTTATTTCTGACAAATTAGATCTCAAACTGAAGGACATAACAAGAGATAAGGAAGGCCATTTCATAATACTAAAGGGAGCAATCCAACAAGAAGAAATAACTCTGGTAAACATATATGCACCCAATACAGGAGCACCCAAATACATAAAAAAACTCCTGGAGGATATCAAGGGAGAGATTGACAGCAATACAATCATAGTAGGAGACTTTAATACCCCACTATCACCATTGGACAAATCCTCTAAACAAAACATCAGCAAAGAAATATCAATCCTAAATGACTCACTAGACCAGATAGAATTAATTGACATCTTCAGAACATTTCACCCCAAAGCCACAGAATATACATTCTTCTCAAGTGCACATGGGTCATTTTCAAAGATAGACCATAAGTTGGGACATAGGCAAAGTCTCTTCAAATTCAAGAAGATAGAAATAATATCAAGCATCTTCTCAGACCACAGTGGCATAAAACTGGAAATCAACAACAATAAAAACAACCCAAAGAAATCAAACACATGGAGACTAAACAACATGCTATTAAACCATGACTGGGTTACCAGAGAGATCAAAGAAGAAATAAAAAACATCATGGCAACAAATGACAATGAAAACACTACAATCCAAAATCTATGGGACACAGCGAAAGTAGTCTTGAGAGGAAAGTTCATAGCTCTACAAGCCTACTGCAAAAAACAAGAAACAGGGGTAATAAATTACCTAACCCAACAACTCAAAGAGTTAGAAAAAGAGCAACAAGAAAAGCCCAGTGTAAGCAGAAGGAAGGAAATAATAAAGATCAGAGCACAGATAAACGACATAGAGACCAAAGAAACAATACAAAAGATCAACAAAACCAAGAGATGGTTCTTTGAAAGGATAAACAAGATTGATGAACCTCTAGCCAGGCTCACCAAGAGGCAAAGAGAGAGGACCCAAATAAACAAGATCAGAAATGAAAGAGGTGAAATAACAACAGATCCCGCCGAAATACAAAGGATTGTTAAAAAATACCACGAACAACTCTATTCCAACAAACTGGACAACCTGGAGGAAATGGACATATTCCTAGAAAAATATAAACTTCCAAAACTCAATCAGGAAGAATCTAAACAGCTCAACATGCCAGTAACTATGGAAGAAGTTGAAGCAGTCATCAAAGAGCTTCCGGCAAACAAAAGCCCGGGGCCAGACCGCTTCACAGGAGAGTTCTACCAAACATTCAAGGAAGAACTAAAACCTCTCCTCCTCAGACTATTCCAAAAAATTCAAGAGGAAGGAACACTTCCAAGCTCCTTCTATGAAGCCAGCATCACCCTAATACCAAAACCAGATAAAGACAACACAATGAAGGAGAATTACAGGCCAATTTCCCTCATGAATGTAGATGCCAAAATCCTCAACAAAATTCTAGCAAATAGGATCCAGCAGTACATCAGAAAGATCATACACCATGACCAAGTAGGGTTTATCCCAGGAATGCAAGGATGGTTCAATATCCGCAAATCAATAAATGTGATACATCACATAAACAAATTGAGAGATAAAAATCACATAGTCATATCAATTGATGCAGAAAAAGCATTTGACAAAATCCAACATCCTTTCTTGATAAAAACTCTCAACAAGGTGGTAATAGAAGGATCATACCTCAACATAATAAAAGCTATATATGATAAACCCACAGCTAACATCATACTCAATGGCCAAAAACTAAAACCATTTCCCCTAAGAACAGGAACAAGACAGGGATGCCCATCCTCACCACTCCTGTTTGACATAGTACTGGAAGTATTAGCCACTGCAATTAGACAAGAAGAAGAAATAAAAGGCATCCAAATTGGAAAAGAAGAAGTAAAGCTGTCCTTATTTGCAGATGACATGATATTGTACATAAAAAACCCGAAAGACTCCATCAAAAAACTAACAGATTTAATAAATGAATTCGGCAATGTAGCAGGATACAAAATTAACACCAAGTAATCTATGGCATTTCTATACACCAACAGTGAACTTACAGAAAGAGAGACTAAAAAAGCAATCCCATTTTCCTTTGCACCAAAAAAATTAAGATACTTAGGAATAAACCTAACCAAGGAGGTAAAAGACCTATACGCGGAAAAGTACAGGACACTGAAAAAAGAGATAGAGGAAGATGTAAACAGATGGAAGAACATACCATGTTCATGGATTGGTAGAATCAACATCATTAAAATGTCCATACTACCCAAAGCAATCTATAGATTCAATGTACTCCCCATTAAAATACCAACGGCGTATTTCACAGACCTAGAAAGAACTCTCCAAAAATTCATCTGGAATAAAAAAAGACCCCGAATAGCCACAGCAATCCTGAGAAAGAAGAATAAAGTAGGAGGGATCTCAATACCAGATTTCAAGCTGTATTACAAAGCCACTGTCCTCAAAACAGCCTGGTACTGGCACAAGAACAGACATATAGATCAATGGAACAGAATAGAGAATCCAGAAATCGACCCAAACCAATATGCGCATTTAATATTTGACAAAGGAGGCATGAGCATACAATGGAGTCAAGACAGTCTCTTCAATAAATGGCGTTGGGAAAATTGGACAGATACATGCAAAAAAATGAAACTAGACCACCAACTTACACCATACACAAAAATAAACTCAAAATGGGTACAGGACTTAAATATAAGACAGGAAACCATAAAAATACTGGAGGAATCCACAGGCAGCAAAATCTCAGACATATGCCAAAAGAACTTTTTCAGTGATACTGCCCCTAGGGCAATGGAAGCCAAAGGGAAAATAAACAAATGGGACTACATCAAAACAAAAAGCTTTTTCACAGCAAAAGAAACCATCAACAAAACAACAAGAAACCCCACTGTATGGGAGAACATATTTGCAAATGTTATCACTGATAAAGGTTTAATCTCCAACATCTACAGGCAGCTTATACAATTTAATAAAAGGAAGATAAATGATCCAATAAAAAAATGGGCAACAGACCTAAATAGAATCTTTTCGAAAGAAGACAGAAGGAAGGCCAAGAAACACATGAAAACATGCTCAAAGTCACTAATTATCCGAGAGATGCAAATCAAAACGACAATGCGATACCATCTCACACCTGTCAGAATGGCTATCATCAACAAATCAACAAACGACAAGTGTTGGCGAGGATGCGGAGAAAAAGAAACCCTCGTGCACTGCTGGTGGGAATGCAGACTGGTGCAGCCACTGTGGAGAACAGTATGGAGTTTCCTCAAAAAACTGAAAATGGAACTCCCATTTGACCCAGTAATCCCACTCCTAGGAATATATCCTAAGAAACTAGAAACACCAATCAGAAAGGATATATGCACCCCTATGTTCATAGCAGCACAATTTACAATAGCTAAGATTTGGAAACAGCCTAAGTGCCCGTCAGCAGATGACTGGATCAGAAAACTATGGTACATCTACACAATGGAATACTATGCTGCCACAAAAAAGAAGGAATTACTACCATTTGTAGGCACCTGGATGGAATTAGAGAACATTATGCTAAGTGAAATAAGCCAGTCAATGAAAGAAAAATACCACATGATCTCACTCATTTGGGGATAATGAAAAACATTATAAACTGATGAACAAAAAGATAGATACAGAGGCAGTAAAGCATCAAACAGACTGTCAAATTACAGCAGTAAGGTTAGGGAGAGGTGGGGGAAATAAGAGATCAACTGAAGGACTTATATGCATGTATATAAGAGTAACCAACGGATGCAAAACATTGGGGGGTGAGGCATGTATGGGAGTGGGGTGGGGGGGGCAATGGTAAGATATGTACACATATAATACCTTAATAAAATAAAAAAAAAAAACAAAGACTTATGCAAAAGTATGAAAAGAAAGGATGTAAATATACCAATAATCTTTGTATTGAATATTTTAATATATGGAGTTAAATAAAATATTGTTAAGGCCGGCTGGTGTTGCTCAGTGTTTGAGCGTCAGCCCATGAACCAGGAGGTCATGGTTAGGGTACATGCCTGGATTTCGGGCTTGATCTCCGGTAGGGGGCATGCAGGGGCCAGCTGATTGATGTTGCTCTCTCATAGATGTTTCTATCTTTCTATCCCTCTCCCCTTCCTCTAAACTCAATAAAAATATATTTTGAAAAAAAAAAAAACAAAAAAAAAAACAAAAATAAATAAAAATAATATTTTCAGCTGTAAAAAAATAAAAAAGTAAAATAAAAAAGCAATCCCATTTTCCATCGCACCAAAAAAATTAAGATACTTAGGAATAAACCTAACCAAGGAGGTAAAAGACCTATACGCGGAAAAGTACAGGACACTGAAAAAAGAGATAGAGGAAGATGTAAACAGATGGAAGAACATACCATGTTCATGGATTGGTAGAATCAACATCATTAAAATGTCCATACTACCCAAAGCAATCTATAGATTCAATGCACTCCCCATTAAAATACCAACGGCATATTTCACAGACCTAGAAAGAACTCTCCAAAAAATTCATCTGGAATAAAAAAAGACCCCGAATAGCCACAGCAATCCTGAGAAAGAAGAATAAAGTAGGAGGGATCTCAATACCAGATTTCAAGCTGTATTACAAAGCCACTGTCCTCAAAACAGCCTGGTACTGGCACAAGAACAGACATATAGATCAATGGAATAGAATAGAGAATCCAGATATCAACCCAAACCAATATGCGCAATTAATATTTGACAAAGGAGGCATGAGCATACAATGGAGTCAAGACAGTCTCTTCAATAAATGGCGTTGGGAAAATTGGACAGATACATGCAAAAAAATGAAACTAGATCACCAACTTACACCATACACAAAAATAAATTCAAAATGGTTACAGGACTTAAATATAAGACGGGAAACCATAAAAATACTAGAGGAATCCACAGGCGGCAAAATCTCAGACATATGCCAAAAGAACTTTTTCACTGATACTGCCCCTAGGGCAATGGAAGCCAAAGAGAAAATAAACAAATGGGACTACATCAAAATAAAAAGCTTTTGCACAGCAAAAGAAACCATCAACAAAACAACAAGAAACCCCACTGTATGGGAGAACATATTTGCAAATGTTATCACTGATAAAGGTTTAATCTCCAACATCTACAGGCAGCTTATACAACTTAATAAAAGGAAGATAAATGATCCAATAAAAAAATGGGCAATGGACCTAAATAGAATCTTTTCAAAAGAAGACAGAAGGAAGGCCAAGAGACACATGAAAACATGCTCAAAGTCACTAATTATCCGAGAGATGCAAATCAAAACGACAATGCGATACCATCTCACACCTGTCAGAATGGCTATCATCAACAAATCAACAAACGACAAGTGTTGGCGAGGATCCGGAGGAAAAGGAACCCTCATGAACTGCTGGTGGGAATGCAGACTGGTGCAGCCACTGTGGAGAACAGTATGGAGTTTCCTCAAAAAACTGAAAATGGAACTCCCATTTGACCCAGTAATCCCACTCCTAGGAATATATCCTAAGAAACCAGAAACACCAATCAGAAAGGATATATGCACCCCTATGTTCATAGCAGCACAATTTACAATAGCTAAGATTTGGAAACAGCCTAAGTGCCCGTCAGCAGATGACTGGATCAGAAAACTATGGTACATCTACACAATGGAATACTATGCTGCCATAAAAAAGAAGGAATTACTACCATTTGTAGGCACCTGGATGGAATTAGAGAACATTATGCTAAGTGAAATAAGCCAGTCAATGAAAGAAAAATACCACATGATCTCACTCATTTGGAGATAATGAAAAACATTATAAACTGATGAACAAAAAGCTAGATACAGAGGCAGTAAAGCATCAAACAGACTGTCAAATTACAGCAGTAAGGTTAGGGAGAGGTGGGGGAATTAAGAGATCAACTGAAGGACTTATATGCGTGCATATAAGAGTAACCAACGGATGCAAAACATTGTGGGTTGGGGGCATGTATGGGAGTGGAGTGGGGGGGGGGGGCAATGGCAAGATATGTACACATATAATACCTTAATAAAAAAAAAAGAATTAAAAGAGAAAGGATTGAGCTCATTATTGAACTGAATTCTATTTTTAAAGTTCTTCCCTTAATAAGTTTAAGTGTTTATTTAAGTCCCTTTCAAATGTTTCTCTTCTGGGCTCTTTTAGATTCTTATTTCGGGGAGTTACTGAATTCCCAAGTCCAAGGAAGGTTGCTGAGCAGCATATAATTGTGTCATATTGGTCATCACACTGCTTGAGCACGAAGCTTTCGAAGAAAATTACAGGAAAAATGGTGAGCTCTGGTACTGGTCATTAACTTCAGCTCAGGGTGACTTCTCTTAGGGCAATTAAAGAGCAGCGCTGGGCTGTGGGGTTGCGTTGCTCACTGTATGTGGTGCCTCCTCAAGGGCACCCTCCGTCCAGGGCTGCTGGATGGAGCGGGAAGAACCGAGGCTGCTCGGCCAGGCCAGCGTTCGTTGGGAAGTGCAGGGGTGACCATGTGCGAGCTCTGACCTGCCTCTTTAAGAAACAAGCCTGCATTACCAGGTAAGTGCCCCTGGCCTGGCATTTGCATGGTGCACCGGTGACATCCTGTGGTCAGTTTGGTTTCGGCAGCCGGTCTTTCCCAGCAGCCATCTCAGGAACTAAACTGTCCCCCATAAATCTGAGGGTGTTTTGCAAAACCAAAGGAAAAAGAAAAAGAAAAGCATCGTTCATCCTGGCCACTTTTAAAGTATGTACTTCTCCTATCCTGCGCCACGCAATTTCTCAGCGAATATGGACAAAGCGAGTTCCGGTCAGGAGGAACTGGGGCAAGAAGAGGTGTTTCATGGAAGCAAAGGACGGCTTTCTCACCCGGAGGCTAAGGGACTGTCAGGCGCTTCCAGGTAATCAATCAGACCTGGTCTCACGCCTGCTGCCGCAGGTCCCCTGTTCCCTGGCCCAGTGTCTAGTCCTCGCAGGAGACAGCCCTCTCTCTGCAAAGAGCGCACAGCGTGGCTGAGAGGGAAAACAGTGGTGCTTGCATTTTACACCAGTGACAATAAATTGAAGCCATTTAGTTGTAAATGTGATGGTACACTTGACAGTTTTCCCTGGCAAAGCACTGAGTGGTCCATATCAAACAGAGGCAAAGAAACGGAACTGGGGGAACTAAGTGGGTCGCCAGAGGAGCCGATCAAAGGGGCTTGTGAAAGCATTTGTCAGCTGTTTAGAGCCATAACTCAGCTCAGCACTCATGGTACCAGGAGCAACCTGTGGGGTGAAGCTGAGGAGAGCAGGAGACAGAGTTTATGTTGTTCTTCTGTTCATTAAAAACGGATGGGAGCACTTGACAGAAAAATCAAACTTCTGGTCATGGCTCATTACTCCGGTTGTATCTGTCAGGAGCATGTGTGTGTGGTTTTAGCCGACGGCCACCAGGCAGCTCGCGGCTGAGCTCTGCATCTCTCTCCTTTCCAAGGGGACACGAGGTGCCAAGCACCTGGAGTGGGGGCCCAGGAAGTTCTTTTCAGCCCACCTACTTGGTTGGGGACAGTAAGTGTGAGTGAGGTGGTTTGAAATAAAAATAGTTTGGGTGAAGATTTTATTGCCTATATCTGACAGAGAGCCTGCATCAACAGAAGCAGAAAGGTAAAGCTGGATGTGAAGTCTACGATTTCGGCTCTTTTCTGAAAATGCTGGCGCTCCGACCTCGATCCAGGGGGACTAGGCAGCCTCTTTCTGTTTGCCTGTGGTCATAGACATGCAAGCGCCACCTCGTACCTCTAGTCAACCCAGACTGTTCAAAGGAGCCCAGGGAAAGCGCCAGCGACACAGCAGTCCCGCAACACACGTCTCAGAGCCCAGGTTCAGCGCCTGAGCTCCCTGTGGGGAGAAAGGCCCCAGGACCCCCTGTGCTCTGTGTGGGGAGAAAGGCCCCAGGCCACCCGTGCTCCCTGCAGAGAGAAAGGCCCAGGACCAGGTCACGGGTTTCCTGCTGATTCTCGGCTTGGCCTCTGAGCCACATTTCTGCGTCTACCAAACGCCGAGGTTCCTTGTGTGTAAAAGGTGAATAAGGACAATAATTGAGCATCTACCCCAGGATCTCGTGAGGATTAAAGGAGATCATGCACACAAGTCACTTGAGCACAGCGCCAGGCGGCGGAGGCACCTTGAGTGGTTCTGGGACCATCCTGAGGAGCAGGCGTCAGCACTGTTGGGCAGTGCTGTCTGCTCATTGCCCGGCTCTCCCTCCACAGTCCCAAGCACCAGACAAGGAGCAGGAGGCAAAGGGAGGGCGAGTTCGGAGAAACATCCTGCTGGGCCAACCTGTTCCACTGGTCAGGGAGACCATTGACTAATAACTTTTTTTATATATATATATAAATCTTTATTCAGATTATTACAATTGTTTCTCCTTTTTCCCCCCATAGCTCCACTCCACCCAGTTCCCACCCCACCTTCTGCCCTTACCTCCCCCCAACACTGTCCTCATCCATAGGTGTATGATTTTTGTCCAGTCTCTTCCTGCACCCCCCATACCCCTTTCCTCCTGAGAATTATCAGTCCACTCCCTTTCTATGCCCCTGATTCTATGATATTCACCAGATTATTCTGTTCCTCAGGTTTTTAATTCACTTGATTTTTAGGTTCACTTGTTGATAGATATGTATTTGTTGTTCATAATTTTTATCTTTACTTTTTTCTTCTTCCTCTTCTTTAAGAATACCTTTCAGCATTTCATATAATACTGGTTTGGTGGTGATGAACTCCTTTAGCTTTTTCTTATCTGTGAAGCTCTTTATCTGCCTTCAATTCTGAATGATAGCTTTGCTGGGTAGAGTAATCTTGGTTGTAGGTTCTTGCTGTTCATCACTTTGAAAATTTCTTGCCACTCCCATCTGGCCTGCATAATTTCTGTTGAGAAATCAGCTGACAATTGTATGGGTGCTCCCTTGTAGGTAACTAACTGTTTTTCTCTTGCTGCTTTTAATATTCTTTCTTTGTCTTTTGCCCTTGGCATTTTAATTATGATGTGTCTTGGTGTGGTCCTCTTTGGATTCCTTTTGTTTGGGGTTCTGTGTGCTTCCTGGACTTGTAAGTCTATTTCTTTCACCAGGTGGGGGAAGTTTTCAGTCATTATTTCTTCCAATAGGTTTTCAGTATCTTGCTCTCTCTCTTCTTCTGGCACCCCCATAATTTTGATGTTGGTACACTTGAAGTTGTCCCAGAGGCTTCTTACACTATCTTCAACTTTTTGGATTTTTTTCTTTTTGCTTTTCCGGTTGAGTGTTTTTTGCTTCTTTGTATTTCAATTCTTTGACTTGATTCTTGCGTTCCTCTAGTCTGTTGTTGGGTCTCTGTATAATATTTTTTATTTCAGTCAGTGTATGTTTAATTTCTAGTTGGTCCTTTTTCATATCTTCGAGGGTCTCGTTATATTTATCGGCCTTTTCTAGGATATTCTTGAAAAGCCTTATAACCGTGGTTTTGAATTCTATATCCAGTCGTTTGTTTTCCTCCATTTCTTTTGTTTGTGATCTGTTTCTTTGTCGCTGCATTTTCACTGCTTCCCTGAGTTGGTAGGGTAGCTTTGTGTGCTAGGTTTCCTATACGGCCCAGTGGGTCAGCCTTCCCAGTTAGCCTGAGATGGACACTCTTGGTGTACCCCTTTGTGGACTGTGTGTACAGCCTTGTTGTAGTTAAGTCTTGATTGTTGTTGGTATCACTGGGAGGAATTGACCTCCAGGCCAGTTGGCTGTGAGGATCAGCTGTGTCTATGCTGGGAGAAGTTCGGTGCTGGAGACAGCCTTATAGGATTAGACTTGCCAAATTGCAAAAGCCTCTGTGCTCAGCTTGTATGGGGTGGAGTCTCAGGGTGGAGCAGACAGTCTTGGCTTCCCGTCAGCCTTGCCCTTGCGCACGCGCGTCACCAGACCTCTGCCTTCCCCGGCTCCCGAGTCTCCGCCCGAGAGTCCAGATTCCCCCCATAAGAGCATGGGTCCCCAGGGGCTCGCCTGGAACTGGGGTTCAGTGCAGTCAGAACTGGGGTTCAGTGTAGTCAGGAGCTTCCGACTCCCTTCTGCTAGGGAAAGCCTGTGGCAACCTCTGCAGTCTTTGTGCACACTGGCACGTGCGCCTCCAGACCCCTGCCGCCGCGGCTCCCCCGTGGCTCCCCCGGGTCTCCGAGTCTCCGGGTGCCTTTCTCTCTACCTGAAAGTCCAGACTCCCACTGTATGAGCCTGGGTCCACAGGGTTTTGCCCGGGACTGGGGTTCAGTGCAGTCGGAACTGGGTTCAGTGCAGTCGGGGGTTTCCTTCCCCCTTCCGCCAGAGAAAGTCAGCCAGGCTCTCAGCCGCCCTTCCTCTCTGCACGCACAAAGACCCTTTGCCGTACCTCCAATTCTCTGTGAGCTTTTCTCTTTCCTTCTAGTTGTAGAATTTTCACTCAGCCAGCTTTCCTGTGGTTCTGGATGGTGTCCGTTCTGTCTTTTAGTTGTAGTTTTGAAATTGTTGTGCAAGGCAGCAGTTTAGGTGCTTACCTATGCCGCCATCTTGGTTTCTCCCCTGAACTAATAACTTTAACGTTGTTCTGGGCCAGATGCTGTGAATTAAACAGAGAAGTTTCAAATCAATAACCTTACATCAAATCCCTGTTTGTGGGTGCAAGAAGTTATCTGTGTGGGCAATCTTAAGTCAGTAGCTTCAGAGCAGAGTAGGCTCAGCCCTGAAGGGAGCCCAGGGCTGAGTAGAGTGGTTCAGGAGGTGGTGGGGCCCAGCTGGCCCTGCTGCACACCCGGGCTCAGCTGCTGGGGGTGAGGAGCTGCTGGAACCAGCCTCGGCATTTCCATAGGTCCCAGCACCTCCTGCGTATTCCTGTTCTTTTAAAACTTTGGTTTTGTTTAACACAAACAGCGGGTCCTTTTTTTGCTTAATGTTCTCTGCCCATGGATAATTGAAACCAAATGGTCTGAGCCTGGAGCAAGTCCAAGATCCAGTAGTGCCCCCTTATCCACGGAAGATACTTCCCAAGACCTTCAGCCATGTGGGTCCTAAATCCATGGATAGTACCGAAGCTTATACATACAGTGTTTTTTCCTGCACATGCGCACCTTTTCACTGAGACACGCTCTGCGGCTTTTCTCGGGCACAGCAGAGTCGCCAGCACCGCTCCTCTTGCACGTTGGGACACTATTACGTAAATCAAGGGCTACTTGAGCACGAGTAACTTCATTGATCTAATAACTTCATTGATCTGATAACTTCATTGGCTACTTAAGTGACCTCGGGGCAGGGGGCATCCACAGCGTGGAGACACTGGATGAGGGCCATTCATGTCCAAGCAGGACAGGGAGGGACAGCGGAAGATTCCATCACACTTCTGAGAATGGTACCCAATGAAAAATGTATGAATTGTTCATAAAATTTCCCACTTACTATTTCAGGACTGTGGTTGACCTCAGACAACTAAAACCTCCGCAAACGAAACCATGGATAAGGGAGGACTGCTGTAGGAGTTAGAGGCTCTGATAACCTTGACTATTTTGGTCCTTTTTCTCATCCTCCACCTAAACTCCAAGTAACGCCTTCTAAAACCAGCTATTGAGTGGCCAGATGTGAGTATAAACCAGGAGGCAGGCCTGGCAGAGGGGCTGGAGGCCTGGCTCTTCGCAGGGGCCTACCTTCCAAGTGAAAGAAGCTGTGTGAACTCCAAAGAGCACATCAGACAGAAAATGCTAGTGACACGCGTGAAGAGCCAGCAACATGGGACAGAGTTCCAAGTGGAAGGGAGGCCTGTCTTATAAGTCACTAGAAAGAGGTGTGAGAGAGGGGTCTGCAAAGGGGCCCTCCGGGTACAGGGACAAGCAGGGCGGGGGATAGGGGAATAAGGAGTCAGGTGCTGTATAGGAAGAAGATGAAGAAATCCACAAAGTGGCTGCTGGAAATCTCTGCTTGGTAAGGACAAACAAAAGCATTTCAAGGAATGTGTAGCATGGGAAACTTTATCCTGCTAATCTTGTTGGAACTAGTCCATTCCACCAAAAGAGGTGAATCAAGATTTGGGATTCTAATTAGCCCTGTGGTTTTTATTTATGTTTATGACTCAGACCTGTTTATTCTTCCCTTCCTCACCCAGTCAAAGCACGTGAATCTGAGGACCATGGGCAGCAATGGCTGTATTTTCCATTTTTATTAGCATTTCTTATTTGCCCACAGCCTGATTTCTTTTAGGCTTGACATAATTTGCATGATTGAGTTAATCCAAGTGTGAAATGCAGTAGGGACCCAATTCAATGGGTGGCCGCAGAGGGAGTGTTATTAGGACATAAAGAGACAGAGCAGGGCTCTGCCTTGCAACTGTGGGCGCAGACAGACGATAACAGGGCTCCCACACGGATCTGCAGGGGCCTGGCCTACGCACTGGCACCTGACGGCATTATTGAAGGCCTGTCTGCACAGCGTACTTCCTCAATTGAGGCACCAGATTTGAGCTAGGCAGACACTCTCCATGTGGCGTCAAAACCTCTCAGCCTAACTCCTATAGCACTCCTTGTAAAAGGAATATTTCCAGCACTTTATTTATTTTTAAAACTTTTATTTTAAAATAATTTTAGATTTATAGAAAGGTACTATAGAGAGCCACCATATTCCCTCCTCCTTCCTCCCCCTAATGTTTACATCTTATAGGCACATTGGTCAAAATGAAGAAATTTAAAGGAGCATAGTTCCATTAATTAAAATATGAATTTCATTCAGATCCCTCAGTTTTTCTACTAATGCACTTTATTCAGTTTGAAAGAAAAATATCACTCGACTCATTGAGGCAATTACTGTTCATCAACAGAGAAAGTCATTCTTGGTCCCATTTTGCGCCCGATGTCCTGCAGGACCTTTGGGCTGCTCAGGGTCAAAGCGCACTCCCCACAGGCTGATTAGAACATCAGAGCCCAGGTGCGTCCTACATGGTCCCTGAAACTCAGGACAGGTGTCCTGCTCAGCATAGAGTCCTGGGAGCCAGCTCAAAAGCAGCTGTGATGCACCGGCACGCGGAGCTCTTCAGACCAGAGGAAAGGCCTGGAGGAGAAGGAATCCCCAGGGCAGCTGTGCCGATCGCGCCCAGCAGCGGCTCCTGTCTTTTCCTTTTCTATTGCAAACTCCTTTCATAGCAACAGAACAGCACTTTCATAGCAATCCCTATAGTCTCTTGGTAGCTTTCCACATAATTTCACTATTTTGTGATTTTTAAGTTAAAAATATTTTATATCAATATTATTAAAATCATATCTTAAGATTTATATTTTACAATTTTAAAGTATTATCTATAATAATAAACGCATAATATGCTAACTAGACCAGATGTCCTTCCGAACGACCTTCTGGATGAAGCCAGGGATGTGAGGGAATCCCGGATCCCGGGTGCCAGAGGGAAGCCAGTGCCAGCAGTCGGGGAAAGGAAGGCCTACTCTTGCACAAATTTCGTGCATGGGCGCCTTTAGTTATCTATAATATATTACATCTAAATTTTGTCAAGATGTAAATGACATGGAGTGTTTATTTACTTTAAAGTAACAATTTAAGAAAAAACACATTTTGTTAATGAATTCATTTTAAAGCCCCAGCCTGTTTGGCTCAGTGGATAGAGAGTCAGCCTACAGACTGAAGGGTCCCAGGTTTGATTCTGGTCGAGGGTATGTACCTCGGTTGCAGACTCAATCCCTGGTCCTGGTCAGGGCATGTGCGGAAGGCAACCAATCAATGTGTCTCTCTCACATCAATGTTTCTCTCCCTCTATTTCTCCCCCTCGTTTCCACTCTCTCTAAAAATCAGTGGAGCCCTGGCTGGTTTGGCTTAGTGGGTAGAGCATCGGCCTGCAGACTGAAGGGTCCTGGGTTCGATTCCAGCCAAGGGCACATGCCCAGTTTGTAGGCTTGATCCCCAACATGGGGGCGTGCAGGAGGCAGCTGATCGGTGGTTCTTGCTCATCATTGATGTTTTGATCTCTCTCTCCTTCTCTCTTCCTCTCTGAAATCAATAAAAATATATTAAATAAATAAATAAATATCAATGGAAAAATATCCTCAGGTGAAGATTAACAAAAATTTAAAAATGTGTAAATGATATATTGTCTCATCCTTGGAAACAGAATGTATATTAAAAATGTAGTGGAGATTTTTAAATATATATATATATATATATATATATATATATATATATATGTTTTTATTGATTTCAGAGAGGAAGGGAGAGGGAGGGAGAGATAGAAACATCAATGATGAGAGAGAATCATTAATCAGCTGCCTCCACATGCCTCCTACTGGGTTCAAGCCAGCAATCTGGGCATGTGCCCTTGACTATAATTGAACCCAGGACCCTTCAGTATGCAGGTTGACACTCTATCCACTGAATCAAACCAGCTGGGGCTGAAGGTGGAGATTTAACCTCACATTATTGTATCAAATGTATTAAAAATCCATTTCTTGGCCTGACATTTAGAAATCTTGCCTATTGCCCTTTAAAAATTAACTGGCTTATTTTTATAATTTTTGCTTTTTTTTTTGTCAATGATAAGATGAGGGAGAACATTTTACACTAATAGTTGTAAAACCATTTCAAATAACACATTGGTGTATAAATAGTTTTGCATTTTTAATTCTCAGTCATTTAAAAACCAAGTTGGATGTAATTTTATCATTTGAACAGTGAATTTTGAAAGCTAGTGGCATGTTTGTGTGCAATATAAGACATTCTGCAGATCAAGCAGAGAATCTTAAGAGGAATTTGCAGACTCATTATTTAATGCTTCTTATTAATCACTATTTTGCAACATCAGTGTCCCTCATGCTTTTTTTTCCTAGCCAAATAACCAACTTTAAGTTTAAACTATGCACTGTGTGACTAAGAATAAGAGTAATTGAACCCTTCTCAGTAGTGAAAACCAGTCTGGAGTGTGATGTTTTCAGTGAATGACAAAACGCCCTGCACTCAGAAGTCATCCCCAAGCATGCTTACTATCTACCTGGCAGAGGACTCACAAACACTTCAAACAGAAAGAGATCCCAGGAGTTATTTTACCTGTTAAATCCACTGAACAAGCGGACATCTGGCACACTTGCATATACATATCAAATCTCAGGTTTCGGAAAGGCCCAGGAGCAGGGACCACAGGTGTTGCATGTTAGGGACAGGGAAGGGAGGAAAGTGGAAGAGAAGAAAACAGGTTGAATGTTTAACCTCTTGCTGTTGATGGCCTTCCTTCAATTTCATCACCTTTGACCATCTTGTCTCCTGTGGCTCTTGTATCTGAACATACTATCCCCCAAATTCACAGGGGTTTCCTACCAAATCTTTCTGACAGATGACTCCACATGGGAAGAAACAGGTGACCAGATGGGAGAAAAAAAGCAAAGTGAAACTATGTACTCAAGAAAAACATTTACTATAGCTCTAGTCTAGAAAATGAAATATGTATTGCCTACTTAAACTGGTAGTAAAGCCATTAATGATCATTGACTAAACTGATTCTTTAATTTGGAGTTTTAAAATAGTGATATTCTATTTCAACTATTTCTTGCAAAAATGTTTCTTAAAAACAAGGCACTATTCTACAATCCTCCCTCATCTTAGCTACAAAATGGGAATAATAATACCTGCCTTATCTACATCATAGAAATGTTGTTGGGTAAATGTAATAAGCATTTGGTAGGTGAAGTCACCATACAAATGCATGGCTCTGTATCTGATTCCTCCAAACCCATTCACCTTCAGAGGAATCACAAAAGCCAACCATGCTAGTAACTGACTTGGGAGTAGGCTTGGGACCCAACCCTCATGGATGAGTCACTAGAGAAAGGAAGCCTCCTGAGAAGCTTCTGGGGAAAGGTCATTTCTCCTCAGATAGAGCCACAGGAAGTGACAGTTACCTTTTCTTTCCTCTGAACAATGTCATGCCTGGAGTAGCACTTGGAATGGGTGATATTAGTTGCTACATGAAGGGATTGGATCCTTGATGACACTATTAATCTGCTGAATCAACCAACTCTGGAGCCCATTTTTTTTTTAATGAATCTCCTGCTTTGGAAGTTAAAATATTTATTTAAACCTAGTTTGACTTGAGGGTTCTGTTGCAATGGAAACCATCCAAACCAATATAGAAGCTCAGGAATGATCATGAGGTTGCTAGCATTCTTAAAAAGTGGCAAGACACAAGTCAGGATTAGAGGTGTTGAATAGAATTTTAACATGTAAATATTCATTGTTGAAAGATTCAAAAATGGTGGTGAAGTAAGGGGATGCTACAATGACATGCTCCCAGGACAAAACTGGGATTACAACTAAAATACAGAAAATCAGACATAATCTGAGGAGAAACCAAGATGGCGGCATAGGTAAGCACCTAAACTGCTGCCCCGCACAACAATTTCAAACTACAACTAAAAGATAGAACGGACACCATCCAGAACCACAGGAAAGCTGGCTGAGTGGAAATTCTACAACTAGAAGGAAAGAGATGAAATCTCAGGGAGAAGGAGCGGCAAAAAGCAGAGGTACGGAGACACGCGCGCACAGAGAGTGCCTGGCTGGCTTTCTCTGGCGGAAGGGGGAAAGAAGCCCCCGACTGCACTGAACCCCAGTTCCGACTGCAGTGAACCTCAGTTCCGGGCGAAACCCTGTGGACCCAGGCTCACACAGGGGGAGTTTGGACTGTCAGGTAGAGAGAAAGGCACACAGAGACTCGGAGACTCGGGAGCCGCGGCGGCAGGGGCAGGGGTCTGGAGGCGTGAGTGCACACAAAGACTGACTGTGGAGGTTGCCACGGGCTATCCCTGGCAGAGGGGAGTCAGAGGCTCCTGACTGCACTGAACCGCAGATCCGGGCGAGCCCCTGGGGACCTATGCTCTTACCAGGGAAATCTGGACTGTAAGGCGGAAACTCAGGAAACTCGGGAACCTCGGAAGGCAGAGGTCTGGAGACCCGCCCAAGGGCAGGGCTGACGGGAAGCCAAGACTGTCTGCCCCGCCCTGAGACTCCACCCCTTCCAAGCTGAGCACAAAGGCTTTTGCAATCTGGCAAGGCTAATCCTATAAGGCTGTCTCCAGCACCGAACTTCTCCCAGCATAGACACAGCTGATCCTCACAGCCAACTGGCCTGCAGGTCAATTCCTCCCCGTGATACCAACAACAATCAAGACTTAACTACAACAAGGCTGTACACACAGTCCACAAAGGGGTGCACCAAGAGTGTCCACCTCAGGTTAACTGGGGAGGCCGACCCACTAGGCCATATAGGAAACCTAGCACACAAAGCTACTCTACCAACTCAGCAAAGCAGTGAAAAATGGGGAGACGAAGAAACAGATCACAAACGAAAGAAATGGAGGAAAACAAACGACTGGATATAGAATTCAAAACCACGGTTATAAGGCTCTTCAAGAATATCCTAGAAAAGGCCGATAAATACAACAAGACCCTCGAAGATATGAAAAAGGACCAACTAGAAATTAAACATACACTGACTGAAATAAAAAATATTATACAGAGACCCAACAGCAAACTAGAGGAACGCAAGAATCAAGTCAAAGATTTGAAATACAAAGAAGCAAAAAACACTCAACCAGAAAAGCAAAAAAAAGAAAAAAGAATTCAAAAAGTTGAAGATAGTGTAAGAAGCCTCTGGGACAACTTTAAGCGTACCAACATCAGAATTATGGGGGTGCCAGAAGAAGAGAGAGAGCAAGATACTGAAAACCTATTGGAAGAAATAATGACAGAAAACTTCCCCCACCTGGTGAAAGAAATAGACTTACAAGTACAGGAAGCGCACAGAACCCCAAACAAAAGGAATCCAAAGAGGACCACACCAAGACACATCATAATTAAAATGCCAAGAGCAAAAGACAAAGAGAGAATATTAAAAGCAGCAAGAGAAAAACAGTTACTTACCTACAAGGGAGCACCCATACGACTGTCAGCTGATTTCTCAACAGAAACTATGCAGGCCAGAAGGGAGTGGCAAGAAATATTCAAAGTGATGAACAGCAAGAACCTACAACCAAGACTACTCTACCCAGCAAAGCTATTATTCAGAATGGAAGGTCAGTTAAAGAGCTTCACAGATAAGAAAAAGCTAAAGGAGTTCATCACCACCAAACCAGTATTATATGAAATGCTGAAAGGTATTCTTTAAGATGAGGAAGAAGAAAAAAGTAAAGAGAAAAATTATGAACAACAAATACATATCTATCAACAAGTGAACCTAAAAATCAAGTGAATTAAAAATTTGAGGAACAGAATAAACTGGTGAATATAATAGAATCAGGGGCATAGAAAGGGAGTGGACTGATAATTCTCAGGGGGAAAGGGGAATGGGGGGTGCAAGAAGAGACTGGACAAAAATCGTACACCTATGGATGAGGACAGTGTGGGGGGAGGTAAGGGCAAAGGGTGGGGTGGGAACCAGGTGGAGGGGAGCTATGGGGGGAAAAAGGAGAAACAATTGTAATTATCTGAACAATAAAGATTTATTAAATTTAAAAAAAATAAATAAATAAATAAAATAAAATAAAATAAAATACAGAAAATCAACTGAAATAATCAACTGAAGACTAGCTGGAGAGAACCCTGATAACCAAAGACAGAAAGTGGAGACTGCATAGAGACTGGTAGGAAGTATATCAGTGTGAAAGGGCTGGCCAGGCTCCCACAGACAGCAACTGAAGGTACAGAGAGATATCTCAGCTGTGGGGGGTTCCCACTGAGAACTCTGAAGTCTAAACCCCATGCTGGGGCCCCCAGCAGAGAGCACCAGAACTGATAAAGGTGCCCACATAACATCTGGCTGTGAAAAGCAGCAGGGTGCTGTCTGCCAGGAAGAGATGGCTGGAAATGCAGACATCCTCTTAAAGGGCCAACTCACAACATTTCATATGCAGCTACTCACCTTGATCTCTGGCAGACAGAGGGCAGAGCAGACTGGAACTGTGTGAGCAAAAGTCATAGTTGGGGACTCTAGGGTTAGAGCTCAGAAGGCAGACACCCCGGTTTCCTGTGCTGAGTCATTCTGTCACTCTGCAGAGGACATCTTTCTCAGGTGGATGTTTGCTATCCAGTCAGATTCTGCCCCGGGGGAGGGGGGTGAAAGGGGATGGGGAAAAGGGAGTGGCCCCACCCTATTGTAAAACCCATTGCTTCACTGTGCAGAGATTCTGAGGCCCATTAACAGACTGAGAATAACAACTAGCCTCCAGGCAGAAGCAATTGCCCCACACTGTTGAAAACCTCTCGACCCACCCGTGGACAATTGCCTGAGGATACTTAAGACTGAATCCAATCAGTCTGCAGACAGAGGCAGGTCTCTGGAGGCTTTGAGTCTTTGCCTGATCTCATTAGTTAGAAACAGCATTTGACACCATCCTGCACTAGAGATTGGGAGACATAGCAAATCTACCTAATACATAGTCACAAACCCAAACAGGTAGCCCACATGGGGAGACAAAAAACCCACCAAATGAAAGAACAAGAGAATTCTCCAGACGAAGAACTAAATGAAATGGAGGTAAGAAATTTATTAGACATAGAGTTCAAGTAATGATGGCAAAGATTCTCAACAGCATGAGAAAAGATATAGTAGCTATGGAAAATGACATAGCACTAATAAAGAACACAGTGGAAGGAATACACAGCAGATTAGGGGAGACTGAGGATCTGATAGGTGAATTAGAAGACAGGGTACAAAAAAATCACTCAATCAGAGAACCAAAAAGAAAAAAAAAACAATTAAAAAACAGGAGGACAGTTTAAGGGAGCTGTGGAACAACATGAAATGAAACAATATTTGCACCATAGGGGTGCCAGAATGGGAAGAAAGTGAGCAAGGGATATAGAACATGTTTGAAGAAATAATGGCAGAAAATTTCCCTAACCTGGTGAAGGTCACACAAGTTTAGGAGGCACGGAGAGCCCAAACAAGAAGAACCCAAACAGGCCGATGCCCAGACACATCATAATTAAAATGCCAAAAATTAAAGACAGAGAGAAATTTAAAGGCAGTAAGAGAAAAGCAATTTGTTACCTACAAAGGAGTTCCAATAAGGCTGTCAGCTGATTTTTCATTAGAAAATCTACAGACCTAAAGGGAATGGCATGAAGTATTCAAGGTAATGAAAACCAAGGATCTGAAACCAAGATTACTATATCCACCAAGGCTATCATTCAAAATAGATGGTGAAATAAAGAGTTTGCAAGACAATAAAGAAGCTAAAAGACTTTGTCACCACCAAACTGACATTGCAAGAAATGCTAAAGGGACTGCTGTAATGAGAAGACATGGAAAGGGAGAGAAACAGAGGCATTAAGAATTAAAATGGCAATAAATAAGTGCTTATCAATACAAACCTTAAATGTAAATGAATTAAATGCTCCACTCAAAAGACAGGGTAGCTGAATGGATAAGAAAACATGACCCAAATAAATGCTGTCTACAAGAGACCCACTTCAGAAAAAAAGACTCACACAGGAAAAGAAAGAATGGATGGGAAAAAATTTTCGATGCAAATAGGAAGGGGGAAAAAAAAGCTGGAATAGCAAAAGTCATATCTGACAAAACAGACTTCAAAATGAAGGCCATCTGCCCTGTCTGGTTTGGCTCAATGGATGGAGCATCAGCCTGCAGACTGAAGGGTCCCAGGTTAGATTCCGATCAGGGGCACATGACTGGGTTGTGGGCTTGAATCCCAGTGGGGGGTGTGCAGGAGGCAGCTGATCAGTGATTCTCTCTCATCATTGATGTTTCTTTCTCTCTCTCCCTCTCTCTTCCTCTCTGAAATCAGTAAAAATATATATTTAAAAGATCTGAAAGCCATCACAAGAGACAACAAAGGTCATTGCATAATACTAAAAGGATCAATCCAACAAGAGGATATAACCCTGGTAAATATATATGCACCCAATATAGGAGCCCCCAAATATATTTTTTGTAAAAACTTCTAGAGGACTTTAAAGGAGAGATCAACAACAACACAGTCATAGCAGGGGACTTTAACACCCCACTGAGGTCACTGGATAGATCTTCTGGACAAAAATTAACAAGGAAACAGTGACTCTAAATGACACACTGGATCAGATGGATTTAATTGACATTTATAGAACATTTCACCCCAAAGCTGAAGAAAATACATTCTTCTCAATTACACATGGGTCATTCTCCAAGATAGACCACATTTAGGACACAAAACAAGTCTCTACAAATTCAAAAAGACTGAAGTCATATCAAGTAGCTTCTCAGATCATAATGGAATGAAATTAGAAATCAACTAGTAAAAACACTCAAAACATTCAAACACATGGAGACTAAATAGTATGTTATTAAACAATGAATGGGTTACCAATGAGATCAAGAAAGAAATCAGGACAAATTAGAAACAGCTGATGAGACAATTTTCAATAAGGAAGGGCAGAAGATGCTTAGAGAATGCTGCTTGCCAGCCATAACATGCCCTGGCAGTGAGTGGCACAGTACCTCCTGACAGGCTCCTAGATGTCTGCAGTGAGTACTCACCAGAGTGACCTCTGCACCAGGCCTCTTCACCAGCCTTCTGGGACACAGTGTCTCAGGATCTGGCTCCAGGACCCCACAGTGAGTGCAAGCTAGGGGGACCCCTGTGCCCTACCTCCACCCCAGACCTCATAACTGTGCTTCCAGTCTGACCCAGAGTGACCCAGTTCCCACACCACCCCGAGCCCTGGGACCTGCTGCCAGGGTGACCCGGAGCAACCCAGTATGTGCCCCACTCCAGGCCCCAAGAGAGCATGGACTGTGAAACCCAGAGAAACCCACCCCTGCTCCACACCAGGGAGGGGCAAACTGGAGTAACCCAGTGTGCGCCACACTTCAGGCCACAGGAAAGCGGGGACTATGTGACCCAGAGCAACTCGAGTGCAGGGACTTGCTGTCAGGATGACCTGGAGTAACCCAGCACATGCCCCACTCTTGGCCACAGGAAAGCACTGCCAGGAAAACCCAGAGCAATCTGGTGTGCCCAGTCAGGGGCCACAGGACCGCGCTGCAAGTGCACTGGCAGAAGGACCTAGGGTGCCACCCTGTCATGGGTGCCAGGGCTGCACAGCGAATTGCATGCCAGAGGGCTCTGGGTCCTCACAGGGAGTTGCACACCAGATGAACTACGCACATGCACCCACCACCCCAAGCATCTGAAGCAGACAACTGAGGGACCAGATCCATGGGAGAAGAGGATATAATTCAGAGCAGAGACAATAAAGGCATGAGACTCAAGGCAGATCCAGCCTCTGGGCTAACAATTTCCAGACCATTGGCCTGATAAGGTCTTCAACCTCTCAAACCCCAAGCAGGGTGCCCAGGGCCAGAAAGAGACAGCAAAAATGGGGAAACAAAGAAACACCCCCCCCAAGGACAGAAAAGGAGGTATTGTTGGAGAAGGAATTAAATGAAATGGAGGTAAGCAATATGTCAGAGAAAGAATTCAGAGTAAGGATCATAAGGTTCCTAAACCACTGGATGAGAAAACCAACAACATATGTAAGAATCAAGAGGAAATGAAGAATGATATAACTGCAATAAAAAACACAATGGAAGGTTTCAACAGTAGACTAGAAGAAGCAGAGGACCGAATCAGTGAGTTAGAAGACAGGGTAGTAAAAAACACTCAGTCTGAACAGCAATTGAAAAAAAAAATTAAAAAGCAGGAGGAGAGTTTAAGGGAGCTTTGGGACAACATGAAACAAAGCAGCATCTGCATAATAGGAGTTCCAGAAGATCAAGAAGAAGGGCAAGAATTAGAGAACCTATTTGAAGAAATAATGACAGAAAACTTCCCTGACTTGGGGAAGAAAAAAGTCACACAAGCACAGAGAGTCCCAAGCAAGATGAACCCTAAAAAGACCCACGCCAAGACACCTCATAATCACAATGGCAAATGTTAATGACAAAGAAAGAATTTTAAGGGCTGCAAGAGAGAGACAGAAAGTTACCTACAAGGGATCTCCCATTAGACTATCAAATGATTTCTCAACAGAAACACATCAGGCCAGGAGGGAATGGACTGAAGTATACAAAGTGATACAAAGCAAGGGACTGAATCCAAGAATACTCTATGCAGCAAGGCCATCAATCAAAATTGAAGGTGAAATCAGGAGTTTTTTAGATCAAAACATAAAATAAAATGGCTTAGGGAATTTATTACCACCAAGCCAGCAAGTCAAGAAATGCTAAAGGGACTGTTGTAAAAAGAAGAAATAGAAAGAGAAGAAGGAACACAGGCATAAAAAACAAAAATGGCAACAAACAAGTACCTATCAATAATAACCTTAAATGTAAATGGATTAAATGCGCCAGTCAAAAGACATGGGGTAGCTGAATGGATAAGAAAACATGACCCATATATATGCTGTCTACAAGAGACCCACCTGAGAACAAAAGACACACACACCCTAAGGGTCATGTGATGGGGAAAAAATGTTCAGACAAACAAAAATGACAAAATAAAAACACACCTGGGGTAGCAATACTTACATTTTACAAAATAGACCTCAAAGTGAAGGCCATAACAAGAAACTAGGAAGGCAAAATTTCAGACATCTCTCATAGCAGTATGTTCATGGATACATCTCCTTGGGCAAAGGAAACTAAGGAGAAAATAAACAAATGGGACTACATCAAAAGAAAAAGTTTCTGCACAGCAAACAAACAAACAAATAAACAAATCATCAACAAAATGAAAAGGGAAACTAACCCACTGTGTGGGAGAACAAATTTGGCAGTGATATACCTGATAGAGGGTTAATATCCAAAATACATAAGGAACTCATACAACTTAACAAAAGGAAGACAAACAATCCAATTTAAAAATGGGCAATAGACCTAAATAGATACTTCTCAAAAGCGGACATACAGCTGGTCAAGAGACACATGAAAAAATGCTCAAAGTCACTGATCATTAGAGAGATGCAAATTAGAACGACAATGAGGTATAACTCATACCTGTCAGAATGCCTACCATCAACAAATGACAAGTGCTGATGAGGATGTGGAGAAAAGGGAACCCTAAAACACTGCTGGTGGGAATGCAGACTGGTGCCGCCATTATGGAAAAACAGTATGGGGTTTCCTCAAAAAATTAAATATGGAATTGCCATTTGGCCCAGTGATCCCACTTCTAAGAATATATCCTAAGAGACCCAAAACACCAATCAGAAAAAAATGTATGCATTCCTATGTTCCTAGCAGTACAATTTATCTGGAAACATCGCAAGTGCCCATCTGTAGATGAGTGGATAAAAAAGCTGTGGTACATTTACACCATGGAATACTATGCAGCAGTAAAAAAGAAGCATCTCTTACCTTTTAAGACCTCAAGGAGAGACCTGGAAAGCATTATACTAATGGAAATTAGCCAGTCAGGGAAAGACAAGTATCATATGATTTTACTCATATTTGGAATCTAATGAACAAAATAAACTGTTGAACAAAATAGATCAAGGGACATAGAAGCATGAATAAGACTGTGCAATCTTAGAGGGAAAGTAGGGATGGGGGAGGGAGAGATTAACTGGGGAATTTATATGCACTTATGCATAGCCCCTGGACACAGACAATAGTGTGGTAAAGGCCTGAGGTGTGTGTGTGGGGGGGGGGGGGGGCGCAATAAGGGGTCATTGGGAGAAAAAAGGGAACATATGTAATATTTTCAACAATAAAGACTTAAAAATATATCCTCAGGTGAGGATTAAAAACAAACAAAAAAATTCCTTGTTAGCCAACACTTATTGTATATATACTTCGTATAAAGCATTGTATAAAGTACCAATGAAATTTTACACAAAGATTTCCAGGAATGGCCTACACACATTGAAAGAAGTCAGCCCTAGCTCTTTTTGTCCAATGGTTAGAACATTGACACTCGGACTGAAGAGTTGTGGGTTAGATTCTGGTCAAGGGCACATACCTTGCTTGCAGGCTTGGTCCCTGGCCCTGGTCAGGCACATATGAAAGGCAACCAATCAATGTTTCTATCCCTCTGACTCTCCCTTTCCCTCCCATTCTCTCTAAAAATCAATGGGAAAATATCCTCCAGTGAGGATTAACAACAAAAAATAAAGAAAGAAAATGGTACCAGCCCATGGCTTCATGGTCTTTCTTGAATTTGGTTTTCTCTTTAACATGGGACCATCTTGAAGTCTCTTGGGAAGGTAATACCTTTCTGAGCTGAGGGAGCACTGACTTCAGCTGCAGTGCAGGAAAGATCTAGGTGGCTTTCCTAAGCTGTGACTTGCTGCCCATGGCTTGTAGACACTGCCAAGAGCACTTTAAAATAACAATGTCTTTCTCATTTGAAAAATAGTTTATTTTCAGAACACAAAGTAATATAATTCTTCCTAAAATATGTTTTCTAATCCCAGAAATATTCTGAATGCACACAATCTTGCATCTAACTTAACATAAAACATCTCCTCATCCTAGATTGTTTGTTTTGGAAAACGTAGAAGAATTAAACTGAAAGTACTTCAGAGAATTTTGTTAAGATGCTGTTAAGAGGTCTTACTGGATGTGTGTGTGTGACGGGGGGTGGGTGGGGGGGTAGGGAGGGCGGCAGGGAGAGAGGGAGAGACAACTTCTGCCTAGCAGAAAATATTATATTGAAATTCATCTCCTTATCTAGTGAGAGAAATACTAGAGATCTAGCCCAAGTGAAGAGAAAGGGTCAAACCAGGAAAGAGTAATAGACATGAATGTAAAAAAAATGGGGGGAGGGGGGACCAGGACTTGGGACCAGAGAATGCCATATTTCAGGATTGAGAAACATAAATGAAGCATAAAAACAGACACTAGAGTTCCTAGAACAAATCAAATTAAAGACTAAACACAGGACACATTTTCCAAAATGTCTTGAAAGAGACAAAAGGGCTTGTGTTTGGTCCAGGGAAAGGGGAGCTAATAGATTTAACAGTTACCTAGAAAAGGAAACAAGAAGGCCCAGCTAAGATGAGGAAGTACTTTGATCTATATAGATCTAACAATCTATATCTAAGATTGATATAGACTTGACTCTAAACCACTTTGGTGATCCTGGATACCTTAAGAAATGGCCTTACTTCTAGGGCCCAGGCCCAGAATGAATTAGAACAGGTGAAGACTGGGATGAGGCAAGATGCCTAAAGCATAAAGTCCATGAATAGAAAAGTCTTTTCACTGGTTAGTGGAATCAAACCATTTATGGGATGATGAGAGTGCTTGGGTCAGATACCAGAGGAGCAAGATATCAAATCAAGGTTCAATGACAGAAAAGATGCAGGCAGGATCAAGGACTCACCCAAATGGAGGGAGCAAAATGTTTGCAAGAATAATCTTAAGACAAGGTCCAGGGAAAAGCTAAAGTCAAGGTTATTGTGTACTACCAGGAAAGAGGGCTAAGGCAAGTATTACTACTCAGAACCGGTAAATGTTATGGATGCCTGTTTGCCAGAGAACCACCTTTGAAAACAGGGCACTTCAACCCTACAAGTGCCTTTCTCTCAGAACTTAAAAGTCCTGGGTGTTGGGAAGAGCAGAGAGTATTTTTGACCCCCAAATCCTTATGACTAAGAATACACATGGTATTGGCCTATGAAAATGCTGGCAAATGTGACAAAGTATCCAGCTAGGTCTGGCTGGGAAATCTTTTATTTGCTCATCCAAATCCATTCCTCAGCCTTCTCAACCTGCTCAGTGGTCAGGGAGGTTGACCTGTGTGGACTGCCTCAATGGACTCCATTTCTCGGGCTTCTAGTTGGTTTGATCATTAGAAGACATCAGCAAGAGGTCAGGGGAGGGTAAAAGAGTGAAGGATGGGCATTTATTCCCTCAGTATCTTCCCTGCTATGCCACTGCCTTTTACAAAAGGCCATAACTCCCATCAGGTGGCTCACTCCATTGAACCAACTCGCAGTCATATTCTCTATGAGCAACCCCTCCACACACATGCACACACACAGGTGCACACACACATCCGACAAGCTCTCCTTCCCCTTGTGTCCATGCAAGCTCAGGTGTGGTACAGTTGTTGTTGGTAGCTACAGATAATACATCATCCCTTATTGATTTTCCTAAACTTTGCCCACTTCTTTGTAAAGAATCCCTTTATTAAGTTCTGCTCAGTTACCCAGCTCTGAGTATGCCTTTAGACAGGATTCTCACTGATATGTGGAATAAACTAAGTATTGTCAATAAAGCTATTTTTTGTTTGTTTGTTTGTTTGTTTGTTTTCTTTACTTGAAGGACGGATTTTTAAGAGTTGGTAGCCCAGGCTGGTGTGGCTCAGTTGGTTCGGCGTCCTTCCTGTGCACTGAAGGATTGCTGGTTTGATTCCAGGTTAGGTCACATGCCCAGGTTTTAGGCTCATCCCCGGTGGGGATGTGCTGGAGGCAATTGATCCCACATTACCTTCTCACATCTATGTTTCTCTCTCTCTCCCTCTCTTTTCCTCTCTTTGTAAAAATCAATAAGAAATATTTTTTTTAACTTTTAAAAAAGAGAGTTGGTAAGTCAATCTCATTCCTTGTTATGAAAAAGAAAGGGCAGGATGACCCCCCTGTGGGAGTCAGTGGGTGGTAGAGATTGAAGGCTGAGCAAAGAGCCAGGTCCCCACTCTTCACACCATGCCAAAGTGATAAGAAAACCAGCCTGGAAACAAGGCAATGGGCTC
This sequence comes from Plecotus auritus, assembly GCF_963455305.1. Lineage (NCBI taxonomy): Eukaryota > Metazoa > Chordata > Mammalia > Chiroptera > Vespertilionidae > Plecotus > Plecotus auritus. Next base: position 106,620,243 of record NC_137782.1, read on the forward strand.
TGGAGGCTGCTACCTCCAGGACTACTCTGGTGGCCACGCAGGTTCATTCCAGCCCTCATGCTTTGCTCAGTGAGACAGCTAGAGACAGGCCATTGGAAGTGCAGGTGGAACAGCTACAATCCGAGAGTGAACTGAAATGTAATCTGTGGCTGCTCTTACACACTTGTCTGACCCATCCAAGCTGCTCTTTTGCAAAGCTATTCTCCCTCTTCCTGGAAGGGATGGACACCCTGTTGCCAGCAAGCGGGCAGGAACCTCCTCTCGAAACCTTCATGTAGAATCTGGATTTCTGCCAGCGGTCAGTACACTGACTCCCTGACATTCAACAAGAATCTCCAGTGCTTCTTCAGTGACTGCCACAAGAAACCTCAGTGTCTTTAGATGAGACCCATGACCAGTGGTGAACACTCATCAACAAATACTCCATGGGCCTTTTTATAAGCAACATTCCACAAATGGTTTTTCAGACAACTTAGTTCTCAAAGGTCAGGACTAAAGAGTCCAGTCCTTAATTAGTACATCTCTTCCAGTAGCCCAAATCCACCAGGTGACTGCAGGTATTATATTTATATTGTGTAGTCCATTCTTCCGTTTATTCATTCGTTTGCCAAATGTTTATTGTTTGCTAGGTACTGAAACTATACTCAATTATAAGAAACTATACTTGGTTATAAAGCAATGGTACCTGACTGAAAGGGCTCCAACTCTGTCCAGGAAATGAAAAAATCGACAATTGCCTGGAACACAGTGTTTTCAGGACCCACGGAGCCTGTGAACAAAGAGCAGAAGAGGGAGCCACTGATTCTGCTGTGATGGGAAGAGGCTTTCAGATGTGGTGACATAAATGGGACTTTACCAGGCAAAGAGAAAAGAGAAGGGCGTTCCAGACCAAGGGAAAAGGCATAAAGATGTGCCTCAGCAAACCCACCCCTAGTCCTCTTCCACACCAACCTCAGACACTAGAGGCCCTTGGCCTTGCTCCTGAGTGGTCTTCTACCTATCCTCCATCATGCGCCCTCATTAGTAAGCATATATGACCTTGTGCATTTGTATCTCTGCGGTTTTTGCAGAACTCTCCTCTGTGCTCTAGGTTCATATATCCAACTGTTGACTTGACATGTCCATTTGGGTGTCTATAGGCCCCTTGAGACTACCACACTCAAACTGGCTCTCAATAAAGGCCATGCCATTCTGAAGAAATCTGAGTCTTCTTTTGCTCCTCTCTCACCCTCCCTCTTCATTAGGACCTGTTGGTTCAACTGCCAAAATACTCCTTAAATCTATCAATTTCTCACATCTCTATTGTCACTCGTTGTGTCTAAGCCACCTTCATATCTTGTCTAAACCACTGGAATAATCTGAAAATTGGTCTCCCCAATTCTGTTCTGTTCTCCATATGGCATCCAGGCTGATGTTTTCAAAGCATAATTATTTTACTCCCTGGACCAAAAGCCTTTAATGATTTTCCATTCACTTAAAATAGAACTCACACCCTCTAACTTGGCTTATGAGGGCTGCAGAATCTGGCCCTGCCCACCTCCATCAGCTCCTAGACCTATGGGGCTCTTTCTAGCTTCAGGGCCTCCAGGCTGTGTCCTCTGCTCTCAGGGCTTTCTGTGGCTGACTCCTTCTCACCCTTCACATGTTCGCTAAAATGTTTCCTCCTCACAAAGGTTTTCCTTGACCACCTTGCCTAAAATACTGCCCCCTCCACCTACTTTTCACACTGATCTTTACAGAACTCACTACAACAAGCAGTGTGTGGATTTTTAACCTAACATGCACCATGTGTCTCCCTCACTCGGGTCCCCGCGGTGGAAGCCCTGGCTGTCCTGTGCTCCATGCAGTTCCTAGGGCCTCGCACAGATTAGGTCGTACATACGTACTTGTTCATGGGAGAGTGGGTGGATGAATAATGGCTTTCTTTCTCTTGACTCCCTAGGTCCTTCACCACTGAACCTTACCCCTTCTGAGAGCATCCTCCTGGAAATGCGGTCCTGCGTCAGGTCCCGCACTGACAGTGAGGCGCAGACGGCTCCCTTCCAGACTGCAGCAGTGCAGCTGACACCACAACAGTCAAAGTGCAGAACTTCTCGCCTTTGTTGCCAACTTAGGAAAGTCCCAGGGCCGGCAGGAATGCCTCCTGGGTTTTGTTTTGTTTTTAATTTTTAATCTAAGTCAAAGCTTTTGCCCCGTCTTTCTGCTCCACATATTCCTCCCCCTTTCATGATGGCTCAGGACCAGGACTGACCTACTGCCTTGGTTATATTTTCTATATGTTGGATAGAAGTGCTTTTGACGAGAGATGAAAAGGGCCGGAAGAGTGGTGAATTACCTGCCTGCTGAGGAAGGTCGCACCAGGGTGTTGGGCCTTTCTGACTCAGCTCAGCAGGAAAGGACAGCAAAAATAAAATGAACATAAGCAGGTAAGACAGGATAGTGAGTATTAATATAATTATTTGCTCCCCTAACAAGACTTGAGAGCAGACTTCTGCTGATTCCATTTCTACTTCCAAATTTTTTCAAATTAATTTTTTAAAATAATTTGTTATGTATTATTTTTATTAAGAGAGGAAAGGAGAGGGAGAGAGAGATAGAAACGTCAATGATGAGAGAGAATCATTGATTGGCTGCCTCCTGCATGCCCCCTACTGGGGATTGAACCCTCAACCCTGGCATATGCCCTGACCCAGAATTCAACTGTGATCTCCTGGATCATAGGTCGATGCTCAACCACTGAGCCACGCCAGCCGGGCTCAAATTAATTTTTTATTTTCAAGGTAGTCATAATGAATTGAAAAGAGGGAGATATCTGTTTGGAAAATGTGCAATGAAACTCAGTATTTAATCTAACCATTAGCTGACCTTCTCCTTTCTCCATTTATGTTGATTACAACCCGTTTACTGTTATGTGTGTACAGTGTAATTTATGGTGGTTCAACACTTACTGGCTATACATTATATGCTGTGTAATAAGACCACCAGCCACAAGGGATCCAAAGATGAATTAGACACCCTATCTGTCTTGAAGGAAGTTCAGAGGGCGGGCAAGCATGTAAACAATTCATTAAAACTGTGCGAGAGCCTGAGCTGGGAGTGCACATGAGAGGAACGTACTATAAATAATCTGGCCAGAGAGCTGACTGAGCCAGTGTTAACCCGAGAACGAAAGGCCTTTCAAAGCGAGGCAACAGCACTTATTTGAGATTAAGAAAAATAGCTATTTGGGAAGCTTTGATTCACGCAGAAGCCCGAATAGAGTTCTGATGAGGAGACCAAGGCAGTGGCATTTCCGAGAAGGAAGACACTTCTATTGGTGCAGGTAACCGAGTGATATTGATTCTAAGCAGTGTCTGTAACTGTCAGTCCCCGGTCACCCGTGCAGTAGTCGCACTGTCTTTCTTGTTACTTTCGCACACAGTTCTCGGGACGCATTGCTTTCGGCCCTGTCCAAAGGTCAGTTTCCCCTGCTTACCATTTCAAGGGTTTGAGGCATCAGACGTGCAAAGCAGTTCCCCTGGCATGGCAGCTCCCGCTCCATTTTATATTGCCTTTCCAGCAGTTTGTAAAGGTGGCCCCCGGATCCTCTGAGAATTCTCCTATGGAGAGAGGAGATCTGTGTCCCCTTCCTTGAGCCTGGGCTCTGTGGCTGCTTGACTGATACAGAAAGCAGTGGGAGAGACACTGTGCCCGTTTCCGAGCCTTAAGGAACTGGCAGCTCCTACTTCCTGTCCCTTAGGTTGCTTGCTTTTGGGAGCTGACTGCGTACCGGAGGAAGCCCAGAGCCGGCACCTGGAACAGCACCTGAGCTCTGCCAGGGGGGCTGCGCTCCCAGTGGGGCTTCTCGGGTAGCTGCGTCAGTGCGCGTCAGCACGGAGCCAGAGTCAGAGTCCTCCAAAGGCTTTCTTGGCTCGCTGGGCTCTCTTCTCCACGTAGTCGCAGGGCCTTCCCCTGGGCAGCCACCTCTGCCGGGAGGGATAGCGAGGGCTCTGAGTGCTGGGAAACTACAAACTACAAACTTCAATAAACTGCTGCCGCGTGAGTGATGCGTGAGGCTGGGGTGACAGTACAGGAGCAGGAAGCCAACAGGAAGGAACCAGCATCCCCTTTCACTCCAAAGCACACCACCTTCCTCTAGCACCCTCTCCCGGCAGAGTGAACCAGGGACGCAGCTGGCAAAGCCAACGTGTGGTTTGCAGAGTCCCAGCCCTTGTGCCATAAATACCCGTAATACGAAAGTGGGTTTGAGAGGAGATAATAGCGTAGTAATCGGCACATTTAACAAGACTTTGAAAATAAAGTTGACATCAGAACACCCGCCCCCGCCCCAAAATCATGCCATTAAAGATCCTCATTTGGGAACATGTTTTGAATATAACCACTTACTTTTTATATAAAGCCATTGCCTTGGTACGGAAAGGGAAGAAAGTGTTACAAGTAATGCAAATCTGTCTTCAAGTTCATTTAACAAAGTGGCATTTAAATTACGAAGAAGAATGGAATAAACTCTATGTTATTTGCACTCTCCAATACCCTGGGATGAAATTGTCCTGGAATCAGCAACTGATTAAGCTGATTATACACCTTATACATGTAGGATATGATTTTCAACTGGCCACCATCAAAATACAATTTACTTCTGTTAGTATAATAATGTTGATGCTATAAAAGGCACCTCCTGGTAAGTGTTTTCCATTTACATTTCTCCTAACACTAGTGTGGTATTTTCACAGCCTCCCTGCCTTCAACTCCACATTCTTACCATGGAATTTTGGGTATTTTTCTGGATCGACATGATAAGGAAACCCTGATGCATGATGGGAAGGGAGGGGGCCCAGCCGTGGGCTGCCTGGAAAATAATAGTAAAGGTGGGTGGTTCCTGAAAAGGCATTGAGTGAAAAGGTGTAGACCAGCAAAGCAGCTCAAGCAGTCCAAGTGGAAATGGAGATGCCAACCCGAGAAAAGGCACTCTGTGTGATTCTGTTCTAAAGCAGCGTGAGCACAGGCAGCGGACCCTGTAGGCAGCAGTTCATTAAAAAGAAAGAAATCAGTGTTTGCTCACTCTCCATCCAGATGACTGGTCTCATGCCCATTGTCTCCCCTCTAATCAGCTTGGTGGTGACAGCTTCAGTCCCCCCGAGTTTGCTACTCGGAGAGCAGTAGGCAGCGGCAACTCAACCTGGGCTTACCTCCCAATCCTACTCAGGTGACACGATTGCTGGCCTATGGCTGGCCTTCCTCCCTTATGGGCCCTCCTGAACCAGCCAAGAGGGCCTCTCCTTCCTATCGCTGAGCCTGCACTCAGTACCAGTTCATTTAATCTCCAGTAAGTAACAATTGGGTCACCCCTCCAGATTTTTGATTTGCTGTCTCAGACAAAAAAAAACCTAGCTCTAGGCCAGAAATCCTCTCCAGTCCAGCCTTGGCCCTGGAACCAGGTCCCACAGTCTTCCTAGTTGCAGGGAACATCCACCACTTGGATTAGACTGTCCTCCTCACTCCAGGCCTGACTAGATGATGGGGATGCCCTCCCTCTAATCTAGCTTCCCAGGTCTCCCTTTGTTGCTTACCTCCTCTTCCTAATTTACACTATGGGGAATTCTTTTCTGTTCCCCCCCCCCCACCACCACCACCCTCACCACCAAAAAAAACACACACAAAAAAACCCACACTCCACTGGAATGTCTCCTCCGTAATCTTAACATACTTGGCCTTTCCACGGAGGTCCAGCCAAAGCACCTTATCCACAATATAAATTATTCACACTGGCCCGAGAATTGAACTTTCAATTTTAACATTCTCCGGGACTTAAACAAATTCTGTCACTGCAATGGGAAATGGTCAGAGATCCCCTACGTCCAGGCCTTTTTTTACACTCCGTAACCATCCTTCTCTGTGTCAAACCTGCTCTACTTATCAAATCCTACTTCTCCACTCAAAGCCCCCTTCTGCCAACCCTGGACCTTTACACACTGAGCCTTCTGACCCATTATCCCCAACCGGTCAAGCCCTTCAGACCCTCCCTTCTACCCTTCCAATCACTTGATTCTCCGTTTCCCTTCCAGGTCCCCTGTACCCACTTCTTATGGCCCTCCTCCGACTGCCCCCCTGTCTTCAGGCTCTACTTCTTTGTCCACCCCCTCAACCTCCTTACTAAGCCCCCCTCTTACTCCTTCCCAGACAACCTAGCCTCCAGTCCCCATCCTGCCCACCCCCCCACCCCCCCCAAGAGGTGGCTGGGGCCGAAGGTATATAGTCCAGGTACATATCCCATTTTCCATGTCTTACCTCACACATATTTAGAGGCATCTTGGGTCTTTTTCTACCAACCTGACTGCCTTTACTAAGAAATTTGAGTACCTGACCCAGTCCTATGACCTGACCTGGCACGACATCTGTCATCCTGTCCTCCTCTCTCACCCCAGAGGAGAAGGAGCATCTGGCTAGCAGCTCAGGATCATGCCAAGACCCTCCACAGAAATATGCAGAGGCCATCCTGGATTTGCTGACATGATCCCCTGAACTGACCCAAGATGGGATTATTAGGTTACTTTCCAGGGCGCTGGCTCTGTAGCCATGTAATTGCCTGTCTCATTGCTGGACTCACATATTCTGCCCTCCCATAAGGAAGTCAACTATGACAACTCAATAAAATTACTCAGGGCCCTGACAAAAACCCAGCTCTCTTTCTCTCCCGCCCGACAGAGGCCTTACAGAAACTTACCACCTTAGACCCCACCTCCCCAAAGGAAACCTTTCTTCTGAACACCCATTTTATATCCCAATCAGCCCCCACCATATGCCACAAACTTCAAAAAATAGATACAGGTCCACAAACCCCTCAAAAAGACCTCGTTAGCCTAGCCTTTAAGGTCTTTAATAATAGAGACCAGGAGACCCAAATCTAAAACAAAAGCAAGATCAGGCCAAGGCTGAAGCCCAGAAGGAGGCCTTTCAGCTCCTAGCCAACACTCTCATGAACCCCCAAGTTCCAGTCCTCCAACCGAGGGTAAGTCAGGGGCTAAGTCTTCTCTGGGCCCATGTTTCACATGCAACAAGAAAGGACACAGGCCAAGTCCTGCCCAAACCCAAGACTGCTGCCTGGGCCCTGCCCAGGGTGCAGGAGGGAAGGCCACTGGAAATCAGACTGCAGTCTGGCCCCTCCAGGTCGGACCTCAGCCAGTCCAGCAAGGCCGCTCTCTGGATCTGGTTTTGAGCTTCCAGATCTGGGACTGGCCACCAAAGACTGAAGCTGCCCAGGCCCTGACAAGGTCCCACAGACTTATATCACCAGGACAGAGCCTCGGGTAATGATTGTGGTGGCAGGTAAGCCCATCTCCCTTTTAATTGACACTAGGACCACTTATTCTGCCCTCCTCAAATTTGCTGGGACCCTTGTCCCCTCCTTGGTCTCTGGGTCTCTGTCATGGGGGTTGACAGATTAGTCTCACAGCCATTAGTCACCTCACCTCTACACTGCATCTTACTAGACACCCCCCCCTTCCCAAAGAACAACTTTTTTTACTGCAAAACTGCAGTCCTGCTACTATCAGAAGCTGAACTCATTATCACCCAAACCTTAGCATGTTAGGAAAGGTTAACATGGAAAAATGTGACAGTTTTAAATCTAAGCAGCTGGAGGCCTGGAAGCTACAGTCCTAGAACATGCTGTGGGCCTGCTCCCTGGCCCCCTTCTGCCTTTTATCAGCCTCATAGGCTTATACATAATTTTACAAAGTCTTTGGTAACTTAAGAGCTTTGGAGCATTGCTGGGTTAAATGATAAACATCTAAATATTTCAATGAGTTTTAAGTTCGCCTGATTTTTAGCTTTTGTTACAGAAAATCTATGACGTAGATTTGGGGCTGTTAATGTAATGACTTGTGCTTTGTTGAGAGTTTGTCTTGAAACTGAGTGTGCTTAAAATATGTTCATAAGGGTCAATCTAAAAAATACTGGTTGTTTGCTTTTCTTGGTTATTGGAAATTGAGACTTCTAAGAGCTATTAGTTGGAAATTGTATGGTTTTGCTAATAGAAGGCCTGAGGCATGGACATGCATTTTGAAGGAAAAAGAACATGAGTTAAAGTTGTAAGAAGGTTTGTGAAAGTTGTAAGAAGGTTTGTGAAAGTTATAGAAGGTTTGTAGGAAGAAACAGTAAAAGGAAGTTATATAAATGACAGGGCAGTAAGCCAAGACAAGCAAAATAGGGAAACTGAGATAGTTAAACAGCAGTTTGCAGCCATTTAGAAAATCCTATCTTCTCTAAACCAAGGACACTTAAAAGTAAATTATTTGCATTATTCCTCCCCAACCAGAGGGTAAATAGCTTAAATCAACCTACTCAGGGATACAGATAAGAGAAATCCAATTAGTGCCTTTTATTGACCACACCCAAGGACAAATGAAGCTAAGAGAATAAACCTCATTTTGGTATATTAGACTACAACCCTCCAAACTAATGTCTCTTTCCTTTCACCAAACTATTTGTCATGATTCTTGTTTTAGCTTTTGCCTCAACAATACTAAAATTTATAAAACAGTTTGTCTCCATCAGGTTAGTCAGCTTAGACCCCTGATCTTCTTCTCCCTAAAGATAACATCTAGGCCTCAGTTGTATTTCAACTCCAGGTCCAGAAAAGCAGCAAAACCAGACAAGTGACCCTGTGGCTGCCTCAGGACCAGCTTTTACCTCCCAAGTCACTCAACCAGTCTCTTGGAGAAGTCATGCTACTGCGACCCCTCACTCCAACCAGGAGGAATCTATACAATGTTCCAGCCAAGTACAATCAAAGTCCACCCCTCTATGATCTTGATGTCACCCCTCCACAGGAAGTAACTATAAAAGATGTGACCTTTGTCCCTATTCCATAAAACAAAAAGGCTGGAATGTTAGGTCTGATCAAATAATTGAATCGATACCCCTCCCCTGGGAACTGACTTTTAGGCCACTTCACAACAGATATTCCCTTTTGCTTACACCACATTCCATTTCACTAAGATCATATTCCACTTGCTAAGACCATTATCCTTCCCCTCCAGACCTTCCTAGGATCTGGACCTACCCAGAGAATTCTCTGCCCAGAAAAGCCTGCCTAGAGTCCTTTAAAATCTCTGACCCCGTCCCTGGGTGTTGGCGCCATTTTGGGACTTAGCCTATATGATTTTCCAGACTAATAAATTCACAATTCTTTAAAAAATAATCCTATATAATAAAAGCCTAATATGCTAAGTGTCCAGTTGTCCGGTCAGCCGTTCAACCAATCAAAGTGTAATATGCTAATAATATGTTAAGGCCACTCAACCACTCGCTATGACGTGCACTGACCACCAGGGGGCAGACACTCTGACTGGTCGGTTAGCTTACTGCTAGGGTCTGGACGATCAGGACTGAGTGAGATGGGCTGGACACACCCTGGCACCTTCCTGCGGTCCCTCCCCAGCTGGCCAACCTCCCGAATCCCTCCCCGGCCCCTGATCGTGCACTGGTGGGGTCCCTCAGCCTGGCCTGAGCCCTCCTGCAATCCAGGACCCCTTGGGGGATGTCGGAGAGCCAGTTTCGGCCCGATCCCACATTCGTGCACCAGGCCTCTAGTAATAAAATAAAATAATTGTTTTATTCTGATAAGTAACATATAAGTACTCAATAAATACCATTGAATGAATTAGTGGTGCCATAATATTTTCCTGACATAGCTGTCCTCAAAAGCTATTGTCATCCCTGCCATGGGGAAGGCCAAGTTTATCCCTTTGGGGCCCAACTTGTTTGGTAGCTTTTCAATTTACCTTTTCCTCTGGGGCATCCCTGCTGCCTGTCCCTCATCATGACTGTTGGCCACTAATGTCCAAAGTCATGTTAATTTATTCTCTGTCTCAGATAAGCTTTGCACCTAGACCCTAACCTAGCACCAGATCTGCTGGTTCCCATTCAAAAATTCATCACTCACTCTTTAGGTCTCACCTTTTAACACCACTGGGAGAGCCCCTAAACTGAGTCTTTTAGCTGCAGTTCCTCAACACTAGTTTCTGTAAATAAACAGGAAATTAGTGTTATTTTTAAAATTATTAAGTTATTATTTTTTTTAATCTCCAGAGCAACCTCACAGAGTCATGAAAAATTTTACTTCCCATGAGATGTATGGTACACAGAGGGTGTTGGACTCAGTCAGCTGGATGCTGGTCATGGACAAGGATTTCATCCCAGAACTAGGAAAAGCTCAGCCACTGGGAGTGGAGTGGGTTCACCCACTTACAATGCCTGGCGCCATTCTGGTGTAACCAAACAGACCTGGCTGCGCCTCCCGCAGGCCTCTAGTCGGTGATGGAATCAGGGAGGGGCTTCCCTTTCCCAGGTGCTGGGTGGAAGCAGAAATTCCAACTTACAGCAAGGAATTTGCCTCGCTGTTGAAATTCCCTAAAATATGCCCAAATATTTTAAAACTAAGGGCTATATGCTTTATGTCATAAATATTTTACTTCTTATTTTTTAAATATCCTAGTTAACATAGATGCTGTGGAGAATACCCTGGATAAGGAAGAATTAGATATACATGAATACGCATAAAGAAAAAACACCAAATATACTCAAGGAGCCTTTATTAACTCAACAGCGGTAACAATTTCTCTAGTTCTATGGGTAGCTGGCAGGATGACTAACCCTCCAAAAAGAAGAGTTTAAGGTACATGAGTTCAAGGTTTTGTAACTTAATGGTCAAGGCAAAATTAACACCTCCGTAGTAACTAATACTAAACTAGTAGTAGTCCCGTCATCAGGAATCAGGTGTGCTTTCCTCTGCTGATGCAGCCTGATAGTAATAGCTCCAATGGAGTGCGACTGGAATCACAGCGACATGAGCAAGCCCTCCGTGAGAAAACTGCCTGTACAATCGCTGTGGCCTGGATCCTAAATTCAGCAAGGACAAGGACAGAATTCATCAACCTGAAAACAAAGGAAGAATACACCATTCTCTTCAAAGCACTGCAAAATGGAAATGTTTGGTGCAGCATCAAAAAGGCCTAGGAGTTTTCACTGTGGCCACTGTAAGTAATTTGGCTTTTTGTTTGTTTAGTTTAGTTTAAATGCTTAAAACAGAAAAATATAATCCAAATGGGACAATTGTCCTTGGAACTTCCACAGCACCTATCTGTCAAAGGGCTCTGCCCTCTTCTCGCTGTGCTGCACTCTGTGTAGGAAATGTGAGCAGAGAGAAAGCCGGTGGTTCTTGCAGGGCACACATCTTACCTTTCAGCAAACAGCTTGGCCAGTCTCACTGCACCTGCCTTCCCCAGGTCCTCCGCCTCAGGGAGCAGAAAGGGGGCATTTTAGAATTGAGCCCAGGAGTCCTGACTGGTGTCTGGAGGCTGGTTAATTCCACCTTCTGCAATCTAAGAGCATTTTTTAAAGATCTTTTTTTTTTTTTTAATGTATTTTATTGATTTTTTTTTTCAGAGAGGAAGGGAGAGGGATAGAGAGAAACATCGATCAGCTGCCTCCTGCACACCCCCCACTGGGGATTCGCCGGCAACCAAAGTACATGGCCTTGACCGGGATCGAACCTGGGACCCTTCAGTCTGCAGGCTGACACTCTATCCACTGAGCCAAACCGGCTAGGGCCTTAAAGATCTTTTATTACCAGGCTTCCTGATTTAAAGAGGTAGTTCAGAAAGTAATCAACTGTTTTACTTCCAAATCGAAATAGTAGCTACTTCTCAGCCAATATAAATGTAAATAATACCAGCATGCCAGCCTCCGCACAGAGAGAAGCATTGAGGACATACTGATGGGAAGGGGTGTTCACAGCCACACACCCACAGGACTCGCTGACCAGAGAGAACACGATGATCAAGGAGAAGAGCTCAGAGGCAAACTTTATCGATATCAGTTTATTTCTGATTAGTCCGTAAATTAGAAAAAAAAGAGAGTAAGTAAAAGGGAAAGAGACAGAGAGAGAATAAGAAGGAATAATGGATGTAAAAAAAACAAAAACAAAAAACAGCTTACTGGTGTCAAACATAAAACATGTCTTTATTATTCAGAAACCTCCAGGTTAATTTAGTTAATTTACTACTAGATTTTAAAAAATCATTTCAAAATACTTTCATCAGTGAGCTTCCTTCACTAATGATTTAATTTTCTACCTATTTCTAAAATATGTCCGACTTTTGAAATCCAAAGTTTTAGCTCTTCTGATCTTTGCCGTTCATTGACACCTGGCCTTTTAGGGTGGAGCCAGACCAGCTTTGTGAGCTGGCAGGCCTTAAGAAGCATTCCACCACCAAACTGAGCTCTGTTCAAGCCCAAATGAAAGCAAAGTGGTGTTTCTCTTGTCTTGGTTAAAACCTCATCTAGGTTTGTTTCTTCTGCAGAATGTCTCAGAACCAAGTCACACAACAGGTGATGGGGATGCCATTCACATGATGATGGTCAAGGGGTTTACAGAGCTAGTGCACAGGTAAGGCTGCCCGTGACAGGACTGTTGTCCAAAACTAGCAGTAAGCCACATGTAACCCAAAGGACGTCAAGTCCTCTAGGCCGCTAGGGTCATCCAGCCCTTTAGTATGTAGATAAAATGTCTGGAGCCCCCGTCACATATATTAGGGGACACACAGTGCTCTCCCCTATGGAGAAAGGAGGAAGGACTCCAAATCCCCACTTCTGTTTCAGTTCGCAAGCCTTCTCACTGACTCCCGTTTTGTGTCTCGGCAGCTTCCTCAGGACCTCTTTCCTCATAGACACAGCCCCTCCTCCTTTACTGCCCCAAACTATTGTATACAATATGCCCTGCTGAAGGTTTGGGGACACTGAAGGAGGTGTTGCACCGCAGGATGGAACAGGAAACAAGAACAGAACAACGGTCCTGTTCGCAAGAAGGGAAAGCAATATACAGCACATATGCAATGATAACTAACAGAGTAGGCCAACACATTGAAAAGGTACATCTATACAAATGAGGAATACAGTATTTCTTATTTGTACATTCCAAAACAGTATGGAGTGATTATTATCTGTCAGGCAATGGTTGAGCGGGAAGATACACAGTGCCAGAGACCTTGTAGCCAAAGCATGCTCTCTAATAACAGTCACAATCATGCGCTGACTTTAAAACATTTTAGTTGGAATTTGCACAATTTGTATAAGATCTATGTTCATTTCTCTTGAAGGATTTGAAGAGGTGGTTTTTCAAGAACACTCATGAGTGACTATTAATTCAAGGGGTGAGAATGCTGGCCTTGGGATCTAAAGGCTCAGTGAGGGGTCCCTTTGCTTCCTCATAGAGGGGCTTGAGAGGAGACTAAAGTTGGGAATCAGAGGTGAGCCCAAGAAGGGAGAGTATTTCTTACCTAGAGAAGGGGACAGTCATGGAGGAGATCAGGCATTTACTGTCCACACTGGCCAATCTTCTCTAGGTGAGTGACGTTCCACAATGTCCCTTGTCTGAGTCTTCTGCACACTCACTCACCTAGAGAAGAGTGGCTGGTGTGGGATGGAGGGTCAGCAATGGATAAGGAGAGATTGCTGATCTGGCATCTTCCTTGGCTGTTTCAGGAGATCCCTTAATGGAGGGAGGCCTACTCAAGGCCAGCCATCAAGTAACCTGAGTAGGATTGGGAGGTAAGCCCAGGTCAAACTGCCACTGCCTACTGCTCTCCGAGTAACAAACTCGGAATGACTGAAGCCAGGGCGATGGCTCCCCTTCCCTATGAAACCCTTCAGGGTTTTGGCACCAAATGTTAGGGTTGCCAAAGAGGAATGCAGGAGGCCAAAGTGGTGAGGGAATATAAATTTACTAGAGGCCTGATGCACAAAATTCGTGCAAGAGTAGAACTTCCTTCCCCCGGCTGCCAGCACCTGCTTCCTTCTGGCAACCGGGACCTGGGCTTCCCTTGCAGCCCCAACTTCATCTGGAAGGATATCCAGTCTAATTAGCATATTACACTTTTATTATTATAGATTAGGTCATCTGGATACCAGATGAGCTGAGCCCCAAAATGGCACCAGCACCCAAAGACGAGGAGTCAGAGATGTTAAAGGACTCTCGGCGGGCTTTTTCTGGGTGGAGGATTCTCGGTGCAGGTCTGTATCCTGAGAAGGTCCCAAGGGGAGAGACAATGGTCTTAGCAAGTGGAATGTGGTCTTAGCAAGTGGAATGTGGTCTTAGCAAGTGGGATGTGGTCTAAGCGAAAGGGAATATTCATTCTGAAGTGGACTAAAGGTCAGTTCCCAGGGGAGGGGTATCAATTCAATTATCTGATCAGACCTAACAACTAGATTCATTAAAAACCTTGTTCCTTTCTTTTTCTTTTTTTCTTTTTTTTTTTTTACTTCAATAAATCTTTATTGTTCAGATTATTACAATTGTTTCTCCTTTTTCCCCCCATAGCTCCCCTCCACCCGGTTCCCACCCCACCCTTTGCCCTTACCTCCCCCCACACTGTCCTCATCCATAGATGTATGATTTTTGTCCAGTCTCTTCCCGCACTCCTCACACCCCTTTACCCCTAAGAATTGTCAGTACACTCCCTTTCTATGCCCCTGATTCTATGATATTCACCAGTTTATTCTGTTCCTCAGATTTTTAATTCACTTGATTTTTAGGTTCACTTGTTGATAGATATGTATTTGTTGTTTATAATTTTTATCTTTACCTTTTTCTTCTTCTTCCTCTTCTTTAAGAATACCTTTCAGCATTTCATATAATACTGGTTTGGTGGTGATGAACTTCTTTATCTTTTTCTTATCTGTGAAACTCTATCTGACCTTCCATTCTGAATAATAGCTTTGCTGGGTAGAGTAGTCTTGGTTGTAGGTTCTTGCTATTCAACACTTTGAGTATTTCTTGCCACTCCCGTCTGGCCTGCATAGTTTCTGTTGAGAAATCAGCTGACAGTCGTATGGGTGCTCCCTTGTAGGTAATTAACTGTTTTTCTCTTGCTGCTTTTAATATTCTTTGTCTTTTGCTCTTGGCATTTTAATTATGATGTGTCTTGGTGTGGTCCTCTTTGGATTCCTTTTGTTTGGGGTTCTGTGTGCTTCCTGGACTTGTAAGTCTATTTCTTTCACCAGGTGGGGGAAGTTTTCTGTCATTATTTCTTCTAATAGGTTTTCAGTATCTTGCTCTCTCTCTTCTTCTGGCACTCCCATAATTCTGATGTTGGTGCACTTGAAGTTGTCCCAGAGGCCTCTTACACTATCTTCAACTTTTTGGATTCGTTTTTCTTTTTTTTGCTTTTCCGGTTGAGTGTTTTTTGCTTCTTTGTATTTCAAATCTTGGACTTGATTCTTGCGTTCCTCTAGTCTGCTGTTGGGTCTCTGTATAATATTTTTTATTTCAGTCAGTGTATGTTTAATTTCTAGTTGGTCCTTTTTCATATCTTCGAGGGTCTCGTTATATTTATCGGCCTTTTCTAGGACAGTCTTGAAAAGCCTTATAACCGTGGTTTTGAATTCTATATCCAGTCGTTTGTTTTCCTCCATTTCTTTCGTTTGTGATCTGTTTCTTCATCTCCCCATTTTTCACTGCTTCCCTGAGTTGGTAGGGTAGCTTTGTGTGCTAGGTTTCCTATATGGCCCAGTGGGTTGGCCTCCCCAGTTAACCTGAGGTGGACACTCTTGGTGCACCCCTTTGTGGACTGTGTGTACAGCCTTGTTGTAGTTAAGTCTTGATTGTTGTTGGTATCACTGGGAGGAATTGACCTGCAGGCCAGTTGGCTGTGAGGATCAGCTGTGTCTACACTGGGAGATTTTTGGTGCTGGAGACAGCCTTATAGGATTAGCTTTGCCAGATTGCAAAAGCCTCTGTGCTCAGCTTGGAAGGGGTGGAGTCTCAGGGCGGAACTGACAGTCTTGGCTTCCCGTCAGCCCTGCCCTTGCGCTTGAGTCTCCAGACCTCTGCCTTCCACAGTTCCCGAGTTTCTGCCTGACAGTCCAGATTTCCCCCGTAAGAGCGTGGGTCCCCAGGGGCTCACCCGGAACTGCGGTTCAGTGCAGTCATAGCCTGTGGTAACCTCCACAGTCAGTCTTTGTGCATACTCGCGCCTCCAGACCCCTGCCACCGCGGCTCCCCAGAGTCTCCAAGTCTCCGAGTCTCCGAGTCTCCATGTGCCTTTCTCTCTACCTTACAGTCCTAACTGCCCCTGTATGAGCCTGGGTCCACAGGGTTTCACCCGGAACTGAGGTTCAGTGCAGTAGGAACTGGGGTTCAGTGCAGTCGGGGGCTTCCTTCCCCCTCCCGCCAGAGAAAGCCAGCCAGGCACTCCACCGCCCTTCCTCTCTGCGTGCACGTGTCTCCGTACCTCAGCCCTTTGCTGCTCCTTCTCCGTGAGCTTTCCTCTTTCCTTCTTCCTGTGGTTCTGGATGGTGTCCATTCTGTCCTTTAGTTGTAGTTTTGAAATTGTTGTGTGGGGCAGCAGTTTAGGTGCTTACCTATGCCACCATCTTGGTTTTTTAAACCTTGTTCCTTTCAACTGCAGATTCATAAATTAGAAAATGCTTTGTAAATGTTTAGGTTCATTAAAGGAGTTCTAAAGTAAAGAGAATAACTAATTTAATTTAATGATAACATAATATCTTGCATTTGTATAACAAAGTTTGCAACATGTACAAATACGGGCTTCATGTGGACACGGCTGGTGCGTTGCAGCGCCGTGCCCCCACTGTGGTCCTGCAGGCTGACTCTCCCTCCACACACAGGGCACATATAGCTCTTTACACCCATTCATAAGTTTCTTCCTCAGATTTTAAAGTATTTTTACTTTTCCCAACATCAGTTTGTAAAACAGGAGAACATTCTTACACAAGAGCAGTCATTTTTCTTCATATTTTGCAGCCTGAAAACAGAAAAGTGATGAGAGTTCTTAGAAATCTCAGAGCAAATTATTGGCAAAGGCAGAAGGGGGAGAAAAATAAAACCAAGCAAACAAAATCCCTTCCCACTAGAACACGTGGCCTCCAGTCCTAATAGCATCATTGAAATTCCATTCTGAACTCAAATTAAAGTAAGATTAAGAATTCTATACTTACCGAGAGCTTTGAAAAATTAAGACACATTTCTTACTAATTTTTAAAACTTCCTAAATGCAAGAAATTATTGTAAAAAATGTTTCAGTTCATTTTTTATTCAGTGAGTAATAAAAAGAAGACAAATTGATAAAATCAAGCCAGAGACTAAAAAATAAGACTTATCTTTCCTTTCAGTTTCTATGTGCCCTTCAATTACCCTTCAGCACCTCGGTGAGCAAGAGCTTAATGCAAATAACTACCTTTCTTTCTGATGAAAATAACGTTTACTTTACATTTCAAACTGTAGCATAATATGTTGGTTATATTTACAGCAATAATCATTCTAGGAATTTTGCCTTAAAATGCTTTAGCATTGGAAACATTTTCAAGAGCACAGTTACATACTTACCACTCATTTGCGAAGGAAAGGGGTCACTTCAGTCAAAGGAAATGTGCACTTTCACTCACTGATCCCTCCATTCAGATACCGATTGTGTGCCTCCTGTGTGGCCTAGGAACTAAGGGTATCACAGGGAGGGGAAATTTGCATTTAAGTCTCCTAACATACATTCTAGCTGGGGCTAGAATACATATGTAACAGAATGTGAGAAATGCTGTGGAAGTGTGGAGGAAAGGGGCCACATGCTAACCTAACTCAGGAAGAGCCTGCATGGCAGCCTTGCAAACTCAAGAGACCTAAAGTGACCACAAAGGAAGGTCTGAAATTAAAACCTTTAATTAAAAAGCCGTTTGTTCTATATATTCACATGTCCTAGGCCAGTATCTTCCCTGACAAAGATCAACTCCATCTTGACTGAGCCTATTGTCTTTTTGCATCTAAAACAACTTACCTGTGCAATGTCAGGGTAACTTGTAACTTGTAGCCCCTCACGGTACAACTAATGACACCAGGCCGAAATCACAAATTCCCTCATTGTTATTGTTATTGTGTTAATTGTCCACTGTTAACCCACCTGGGTAAAAGAAGCATGTATCTATCATCTAACTTTTTATCCAATCCCAGAGGTTTCCCTGCTTTGCTTCCTCCTACCTCCCTAATCTATCACCAATGGATTTCATGTAAGCCACTATGTCTCTTCCTTTAATGGAAATTTATAAAACTAAGTAAATAGTTGCCATTTTTCAGAGGATTATCCCAATACATTGAGATTTTGCTTCCCAGCAATTGTCAACGACGGTCTGGCTCAAGTTGTTATGCCCAGATTTTGTGATCCCCAAAGACCACCAGGGAGCCGAGTCCGATGCAAAAGCAAAGAGCCTTTATTCGAGCTAGCTCGAGCTCAGTCCCACACACACACACCAGCGCAGCAGCGAGGTGGAGAGAGAGAGAGCTTCAACAGGACAAAGGTTTTATAGGGGTGTGGGGCAGGGGAAGGGTCCCCTGAGTTGGCTGACCCCGATTGGTCAGTTCCAGGTCACCTGAAGAGACTAGCAAGGCTGTCCCCTACCCACACAGTTTTCCCAGGCTTGTTTGGATGGCGGTTATCAGTAGAATGAGAGCAACCTTTCATAGCTTACCAAGAAGTCTGTAACTATTTACTGAGATTTGCTGTACTGAGAATTTGTCCTTCTGCTCTGTCTCTCCCTTAGAGATTAATAGGAACAAAGAATACATTCCTCTTGACAGACCTCCTATTCAGTGTTTTGTGCACAAAAGGCATTATGCAGTTAATAAACTTGCTGCAGTCTCTCGATGACCTGTAGTCCTCCCCATCCCGCTCTCCTGTCTTTCTTTCTTTTCTCAATTCCCACCTCCCTACCTCAGCCCAGTTCAACCTGTCAGGCTGGCCCTGGTACCTGATGGGTGAAGGAGATGGCTACAGTATAGCCCAATTTGGGCCTAGCTGCTTTCTTGTAGTTTTTCTCGGAAGGGAGGTTATCCTGGGGACAGGATGAAGGTCCTAGCACAAAAATGGAGTCTCTGCCCTTTCACAAATAAACTCATAAAAATTCTTTACAGGTTTGAATGTTCTCTTATGTTGACATAAGCAATAAAGTAGAGGAGGAGGAAGAGCTGGGGGCTGCACTTTAAATAATGTAGTCAAAGAAAGTCTCATTAAGAAGTGATAGACTCACCTTTCCCTGGAATGTGATTACTAAACCCACCAGTCCCTGGAATGGCAATGACTTACTGTAAATGTGATATGGTCCCAAACCAGAAGGAACACCTTGTATGGACATATACATTGACTAATCAACCAGCTCTCGCCAAGTACCCCAAGCCCTCGTGCCTTCCTCATTCTCCTTAAAAAGAGTTCTAACCGCTGCATGGGCTGCTGCTCTCCCCTTGCGAGACAGCCCAACAGGTCTTTCCTCTAATAAAGCCTGTGTCACCTAGTTTTCGGCCTCCGACTGATCTTTCAAGAAGGTATTCGAAAATATTCCTGAGGAAGGAAGATGGATATTTGGGGAAAGCAGTTACTATCTAGACTCTAGAATTCAGGGGTGGGCAAACTTTTTGACTCAAGGGCCACAATGGGTTCTTAAACTGGACCAGAGGGCCGGAACAAAAGCATGGATGGAGTGTTTGTGTGAACTAATACAAATTCAAAGTAAAGGAGCGGAGGGGAGAGCAAAAGAACCGGATAGAACAGACGGATCCGGCCCGCGGGCTGTAGTTTGCCCACGGCTGCTCTAGATTCTAGAAGAGGGGTGGGCAAACTTTTTGACTCGAGGGCCACAATGGGTTCTTAAACTGGACCGGAGGGCCAGAACAAAAGCATGGATGGAGTGTTTGTGTGAACTAATATAAATTCAAAGTAAACATCATTACATAAAAGGGTACGGTCTTTGTTTTTTTTTATTTCAATAGTTTTATTCATTTCAAACATTTTAACAAGAAGAATGTAAACACTAATTATTATAATTTGAAACTTCAAAAAATGGAGGAATCATAGCACAATAACATACCTTATATTGAAGATGGCAAAGGCAAAATAAAATTGCCTAACAAAGGAAAGGTACAAAAGCCTTTCAAATTAAACTTAAATATAATAAAATAATTTAAAACTAAAACGAATAGAAAAGAACAAAATGTGTAAACAGTAAATTAAACATTTTCTTTGGTGCAACTTCCAAATTATGCCCGGGATGTAGATGTAGATGGCAATGTAGGCTGGGTTGAAAGGTTTTTGGTCTTTAAAACATCAACTTCAGTGGGAACAGTGTTTTTGGTCTCCTTTTTTAGCTAATGCATCAAAGTCTGGAGTTAGTTTTGTTGTGGATATTCTCAGGATAGATCTGAGGTGTTCGTCAGTTAAGCTGGATCTGTGAGGGGCTTTGTTGATGTTCATGACGCTAAATGTCTGCTCACAAACATAGGTTGACCCAAACAGCACCAGTATCTTCTGTGCCATCCTCCGGATGTTTGGAAAAGTGGCTTCATTAAGTGAAGCATAAAAGTCTCTTAGTTCAAGAGAGCTGAATTTCTCCTTTAGGACAAAGTCAGACTGAAGATCGATGAGTTCCAGTTGCACCTCTTCTGGTGCTGTTTCAGGGTTTTGTGACAAAGGACAGGCCACCAGTTGAAGTGACTGGTCAATTTTTTCAACATCAGAAAACCGACGACAGAATCTGCATGCAGGTCATCCAGTGATTTGCTGTATTTCTTCACGTTTTGGATGGTCTCCTTCTGTGTGGCTAGTGTGGCAAAATGAGTGAAGACTTTTCTGAAATTTGTCTGGAAAAGAAAATCAGCTTCGATTTAAAGGCTTTCACATTAGTGTACATGTCATGTACATACTGATCTTTTCCCTGTAGCTTCACATTTAGCTCATTCAAATGTGAAAATATATCTACAGCAAATGCAAAGTCACACAGCCAATTCTTGTCACTTAGCTCAGTAAATTCGTCAGACTTCCCTTTTAATTTCAAAAGTGCACCAATCTCTTCTTTGAGTTCCCACACTCGTTGGAAAACTTTGCCCAAACTCAACCAGCAGACACAAGAGTGGTAAAGTAAGTCGTGGTGATCCGCATCAGTTTCCTCCAGAAACTTAATAAACTGACGGTGCTGAAGTCCCTTTGCTCGAATGAAATTAACAAGCTTTACGACTGGATTAACAACATGATTAAGTTGTAATATAGACTTGCACAAGGATTCCTGGTGAATAATACAGTGAAGAAAAATAACATCTTGGTTAGGGTTCTCCTCTTTCACTTTATCCTGAATTCTTTTTAGCAGTCCAACATTTTTTCCAGTTAAATTTGGAGATCCATCTGTAGTGACATTAGCAAGTTTACTCCATGGTAGCTTCATTTTCTCGATGACAGTAGACACCCGGTCATACAGGTCCTCTCCCCGTGTTTTTCCTTTCAGTGGCTCCATAGCTAAAAACTCCTCCGTAATTTCAAAATTGTCACTAATCCCTCGGATAAAAATTAAGAGCTGAGCAGTGTCCTTTACGTCATTACTTTCATCCAATGCTAGTGAATAAAACTTAAAGAACTCTGCCTTACTATTTAACTTGCTGGCCAAGTCTTCATCAATCAGCTCCACTCCACGAGTCACTGTCCTGCGCGATAAGCTGAGTTTTTCAAACTTGCCTTTGCTCTCTGGACACAAGAGACCTGCTGTCTCTATCATACATTCTTTCAAAAACTCACCTTCAGAGAGAGGTTTGCTAGCTTTTGCTAATTTGAATGATAGCATAAAACTTGCTTTGGTAGTTGTCTCTTGAACTGCAGTTTGTCTGTGAAAGACATTTTGCTGAGCCTATAATTTAGCCATCAACCTCTGTGCAGTAGCCTCCCGTTCTTGAGGTGACTGCTTGCTAGCATAGTTGCCATGCTTTGTGGCAAAGTGACGGCTGAGATTGTACTCTTTGAAGACTGCAAGTGTTTCCTGGCATATCAGACATACCGGCATTGATCGGACTTCGGTGAAAAAATATTTTGTTGTCCACTCCCTCTTAAACACTTGGCATTCACTGTCCACTTTCCTTTTCTTTGGTCCACTCATGTTTAATATTGGGCTAAAACCAACAGTACCGTTCTCTTATTAAATTCTTTACTAAAATAAGACAGTAAAGTATAAAAACAAGTGATTAAATTTGCTCTACTATAACATTTTTGGTCTTCTAAGTATGTTTGTGTATGTATGTGTGTATGTATATATATATATAACAAAATCATCTGAAAAAGTTCAGACATAGGACAGAGGCACACCCTGACCATAGAGAACAACCCCTTTCCTCCATAGGAAACCTGTGTATCTTTCACACAGGCCCTTTGTTTATGGTAACACACATAGCTGCACATTGCTGTGTCTTCCAGACACACTTGTATGGGAGGTGCTAGGGCAGTGCAAAACATGGGTAACCAGTAGTTACCACTAGCACTTCCGTTACTGGCAAAAAAAACAGCCGCAGTGCACATAATGTGAAAGACCCCATTATCAATGTCAGATTGCATCCACTGGACTCTATAAAAACAACCAAGTGCCACTTTTAAATGCCCATTGCAACAGTTTTTCTTATTAAAAGCTGGAAATGGCAGGATATTTATATATATATACCCCTACTGTGACAGCCTGGCAGAACATTACAAAGGAGAAAACCCAGCATCTGGTGATGTCCATAAGTACAAGACTTCAGGCTGTCATTACCAGGAAAGGGTTTCATCCAAGTATTAGATATGAACATTTGATTTTCAGTTTTTCATTTGTCCAATTACTTCTGAAACCCTGAAATTAAGCGATTTTGTAATAAAATCTTTAGTTCATCACATTTCTATACAATCTTTTTGTTCAACCCACTGAATTAGGGTTCGTTCACACTAGCCGTGCTGCCATTGCAGTGTGGTGCAGTACTGCAATACAGCGCAGCTAGGGTTAATGCAGGGTACACAGGTTTCCATCATGTTTGCATTGATGCTAATGTGCAGTGGTGCATGTTAACACAAATGCCCTGTAGCATGCATTTTTACAGGCGCAAGGGGGAGAAGCAAATGCAGCGCAAAATGCATTTGTTTTGCCGCTAACACATGCGGTTAGTGGCCACGGTAGCATTACTGATACCGCATCCGTATCAGCAAAAAAATGCAGCCGCAGCATGGCTAGTGTGACATGTCCTCTGTGTGTCTTTTTCCCTGCTGCGCGCGTCCGCAGTGGGAAAAAAAACTGCAGTGGATACAAGCCCTAAAAGCTGAAAGTCTTTGTTGTTTTATTAACAAGTCATTGTGATGTACAGAATGTGGGAACAGGAAAAAATTGTGTTTGAGTAGAGCTCTTAATCTTACCTCAGAAAGACTCTGATACTGTGCCCTACATCACCACGATAACGTGTCTACGCATTCCCAGGGTGATGTCGGGAGACACATCCGCGGGCATTACAAGGAGCCTCTGGAAGATTGAGAGGTTGTTCCTTCTACTGAATGGGCGGATATAAATCCGCCCACTCAGAAGAAGGAGCTGCGGCCGCGTTTCCCAACGTTGCCATGTTAACACTGCTGCTGGTGAAGGAGCGGAGGGGAGAGCAAGAGAACCCTCTGCTCTTTCGGCTCTGCAGGCCGGATAGAACAGCCGAACGGGCCGGATCCGGCCCGCGGGCCGTAGTTTGCCCACGGCTGTTCTAGAACAAGAGGGAGGAGCAAAGGAAAAGGCCCTACATGGGAGCATCTTTGGCATATTTGAGAAACAGCAAAGAAGCGTGAGTGTGGCTAGAGTAGAATGAGCCAGGAGGCCAGCAGGAGAGGAGGTGGAGAGGTGAGTGCAGCCTGGTGGGTCGGTAGGTCCTGTAGAGCCACTGCGGGTCACTGTAAGGACTTGCCTTTGACGGTGAGTGAGGTGGGAGCCACTGGGAGGTTCTGAGTGAAGAAATGACATAATCCCACTGACATTTCCAGACAACAGGAGTGGAAGACAGGAGACCACTTAGAGGTTATTGCATCAGCCAGGTGGGATCAGAGTGGCTTGGACAGGTTGGGAGCAGTGGGGAGGTGAGAAATGAGTGGATTCTAGATAACATTTTAAGGGAACTTCAGCAGGACTTCCTGGTGGGTTGGATGTGGCATATGAGACACGGAGAAATCAAGGTGTTTTGTCTGAATGCTGGAAAGGCTGGGAAGAGTAGAATGGGAACAGAGCTGGGGAGGGGCAGAAGTCAGCAGCTTGCTTGGAGGTGCAGTGAGCTAGAGGTGTCTGCTGGACACTCACATGGAGAGACCAAGTGGGCAATTGGATTTACCAGTCTGCATTTCAGGGGGGTTCAAAACTGGAGAATTCAATTTGAAATGTAAAGCCATAAAACTACGTGAGATTATCAAGGGAGCTGAGTGCATGTTGAAAATCACAGAGGCCCCAGGACTGTGCTCTGAGCACTCCAACACAAAGAAGCAGGGATTATATATGCATGTATGCATAGCCCATGACCCTAGACAATAGGGTGGTGAAGGCCTGGGAGGGGCGGGTTTGAAGTGGAGGGGGTCAGTGGGGGGGCACAAACAAAGGGGACATCTGTAATACTTTCAACAATAAAGATAGATTTTTTTAAAGGAGGGAAATGGGGAGGGCCTGGCAAAAGGAGGAGGAAACCCAGGCACTTGTGCTACGCTGGAAGCCAGTGAAGAATGCATTTCAAGGAGGGACAAATCAACTGTGACAGACGCTACCACTTGCAACAAGGAAGATAACCACTGAAAATC
Organism: Plecotus auritus; assembly: GCF_963455305.1. NCBI lineage: Eukaryota > Metazoa > Chordata > Mammalia > Chiroptera > Vespertilionidae > Plecotus > Plecotus auritus. The sequence continues at coordinate 106,644,902 of NC_137782.1, forward strand.
AATATTGCATCTAGCCAGGTGGAAATCATTGTTGGCCTTGTCGGTAGAATGGGTTTAAGATGGGACAGAAGAGCATTTGACAAATGATACCAGGAAAGAGAACAGAAAAGTGTCACGGTAGCTCAAAGGGAAGTGGCATGAGGAAGGGGTGTACATATAACATTGCCTACGTTAGGTTCCTTGAGTACTTGGAGTCCGATATGATACTCTGACACCGGTGGAACAAGGAATCAATGTACTAATAACATTTTAAATATAGACTTTATTTTTAGAGCAGTTTTAGGTTCAAACAAAATTGAGCAGAAAAATACAGGGTTTCCCACATACCCCTTGCCCCACACATGCACAATCTCTCCACTATTAGCGTCTCGCACCACATGGCACATTTGCTACAACCAACGAACCCACATTGACACATCGTCACCCAAAGTCCATAGTTTACATTAGGGTTCACTCTTATACATTCCATGGGCTTTTGACAAATAGACTAATTAATAAATTAATGTGGTGATGGCTTTTTATTGTGTAAGAACATTTAGCACAAGATCTTCCCTCTTAAGAAAATTTTAATGCACAGGACAGTGCTGTTCACCATGGGCAAGCACTGTGCAGTGGGCTCTGTGTGACTGAAATGCTATGCCTGTCCTGCAGCTCCCCCTATCTTTTCCCCCCTCCCTGCTGACCACCATTTTCCTCTGTTTCCATGAGTTTGGCTACTATCAAAAAAACAAAAGATAGTAAGTGTTGGTGAGGACGTAAATTGGTGCAGCCACTATGAAAAACAGCATGGAGGTTTCTAAAAAGTTAAATATAACTACCGTATGATCCAGCAACCTGACGTCTGGGTAAGTATCCCAAAAAGTTGAAATCAGGATATCTCAGAAACGTATTAGCATTCCATAGTCATTGCAACACTATTCACAAAAGGCAAGGTGTAGAGGCAACCTAAATGCCCATCAACAGGTGCATCCTATATAATAAAGAGGTACTATTCTAATTAGACCAGGCAGAATGAACTTCCAGAACGACCTTCTGGAACGACCATTGGGCGGGAGGTGGGCTGCGGAGCCACAAGGCAGCCAGGGCTGCAAGGGCCGAGCCCCTTGCACAAATTTTGTGCATTGGGCCTTTAGTTGGTAAAGAAAACGTGGTCTATACACGGAGTGAAATACTATTTGGCCTTAAAAAGAAGGAAAGCCTGCCATGTGCAACAATATCTATGAACCTTGAGGACATCATGCTTGGCGAAAAAAAACAGTAAAAAGCGGACAAATACTGCACAGTTCCACTTACACAAGGTATCTAAAGTAATAACATGTAAAGTATGACTTTAAAAATAATTAAAACATTTAAAAATCGTTTAAGCGTGCATTTAAAGTAATATTTTGAAAAGCATCATATTTTATCATATACTGTTCTGTGGCAAGTCAGGGTAAATAAATACTATCAACTAGAGTTTATAGTATCAAAAACACAAGTACAAGCGTGCTGCCTCCTAGGCAGTGCTCCCGCCACAGGGACACGGGAGAGGACAGGCAGCGCAGTCACCCAGGCGCTGCTGACTCAGCCAGTGCCCGGAGCAATGTGCCCAGCAGGCTGAGAACCAGTTCAATGTGTAAATAAATGCCTTCTATTATGAAAGAAAATTTCAAAGCACATAACTATAGGAAACTGCACACAAATACAGACATGTGCTAGCCATGCTAAATACAGTAACAGCATCTACTGTTTGTAACATACCTGCTCTCTGCTAAGAAATTTTCATAACTTGTCGCTAATTATCACCAACCACTACTGCCCTGATGATGCTGAAGCAGAGACTAAGGTTCAAGGAGGTCTGTAACTAAACAGCTAGGCAGTGGCGGCAGTGGATTCTGATCCAAAATGTCGGTGTCTGGCAGCAAAGCCCATGCTTTTTCCTTTGCACCTCGGTACCTCACCACCACCAGCAGCAACAACAGCCATAAGTGACTCTCTGTTCATTACTCACAAAAATCTTCCTGGGAAAATGAGATTTGAGTGTCTTAAAGGAGAATGAATAAAGGTGAGTCAGCAGTCTGTAGTGTTGAATGCATTCTGTTCGTTCTCGAGAATGTGGGAGCTCAAATGAAGTCCCAGAAACAGTGGTGGACAAGAGAACATGTTCAAATGCTTGATGAATTCAGCTGGGAGGACTGTAGGTATTTGAACATTCCCCTTCTAAGATAACTATGAGTTGTAACTATGTTGTAGCCAAAAAAAAAAAAAAAAAAAAAAGTGTGTCATTTATTTTCTTCTTCCTTTTTTTTTTTTTTTTTTTAACGTTGGAGCCTTCTTTTTTAAAAAAAAACAAAAACACACACATATTTTTATTGATTTCAGAGAGGAATGGAGAGGGAGAGAGAGATAGAAACATCAATGAAGAGAGAGAATCATTGATTGGCTGCCTCCTGCAAGCCCCCTACTGGGGATCAAGTCCACAACCCAGGCATGTGCCCTTGACCGAAATCGAACCCGGGACCCTTCAGTCCACAGGCCGACACTCTATCCACTGAGCCAAACCAGCTAGGGTCAGTGTGCCATTTCTATCATTTTTAACAATTTGTGCAATTCTGTAATCTACCGAGAGAAACAAACGTAGGTAATATTCAGTAAAGTAGTAAAACCTAGACAGAATGAGTCAACTTCCCATCATCACATTACACCCCATTACACTCCTCTTCCAGCAGTGATATCAATGCCACTTACATCTTTTATTTTTGGTGATTACAGACTGGCTATGTGCCTAAATGCTGGCCCGGATCTGTAATTTAAATACATACCATACTAAATGTGTCATTGTGCCAAAGCCAAGAGGTATGCAGTGGTTGGCATTTTCTGTCTTCCTGAAACACAAAGAAGCTTATTCTGTTCTCTAGTTCACAGGTGTAACATTGGAAAATGCCTTGAAAATTCCACCATGCATTTCTCTGGGAAATTAACTGACTTTTTTAAGTTATAAAAATATACTGGCTTTCCCCTCTGAGTGGGTGGATAGAAATGGGTAGAAATGTACCATTTCCAGCAGATATGTTTATATTATTGAAACCTTGAAAACATTTCAAAGTAAACAGCCCTAAATAGTTAGGCTAATAGCCTGAAATGTTTGTCATACTTTTCTTTTGCCTTGAATCTTCAGTTGTACAAATGAAAATTATATTAAGACCATTTTAGTACATTTGGAACTTGCCTTTTCAAAAAAATCCCTTGCTATAGTTGCAAGGTCAGGAAAAACTCAAATATTTTCTTAAACTCAAGTGCAGAGAATTTATGGCAAAAAATAATTTTTTAAAATATATCTTTATTGATTTCAGAGAGGAAGAGAGAGGAAGAGAAAGATAGAAACATCAACAATGAGAGAGAATAATTGATCAGCTGCCTTCTCTGCACACCCCACATTGGGGATTGAGCCCACAACCCAGGCATGTGCCCTTTATCGGAATCGAACCCAGGACTCTTTAGTCCGTAGGCCGATGCTCTATCCACTGAGCCAAAACAGCTAGGGCAACAAAAGAATTTTTAAAAACACAGCTGGGAGATAGTAATCTCACTATGAACGTCTTCCCTCCCCACACAGAGTGCCAGACAAACGGGAAGTATTACATATCATCTGCATACAGTATCAGTAGTTGGACTTGAACTTCATTGCAAAATGGCCTTGGTAACAACTTGGGCTGTTTACATAAAGCCTATTTCAATTCTCCTGAGCCCAAATTAAACAGTCTTAGAATAGGGTACTTACAAGGAAACAAAAGGTCTATTTATTTTATATCATGGACCAAAAATAAAAGATGTAAGTGGCATTGATATAAGTGGCATCATCATTATTCTTACTCCCCTGGTCCAGGACAGCACTGTCTCATTACCTGGGCACTCTTACTCAGGATGTTGTAGGTGGTCAAAGAGGCGATGTCAATGACTTCTCTTAATCACTGGCTTGGCTAATGCGGGTCCCCTATTTACTGTTACTTGTCTTTTTCTCTTGGGGCAGTTGAGAAGAGGGCATATAGGTCTTCAGGCATTGTGGCAGATTACTAAATGTAGCCACAAATTATTTGCAGCTTCATTTGTCAAGAAGTGGAGCCTCTTCTCCGCCTCTTAAAGCTGGGATGCTTGTGACCTCTTTGATCAATAAAATGCAGTGGTAGTAAAGCTGTGTACCTGCCAAGCCCAGGTGTCAAGAGGCCCTGCTGCTGCTCCTCTTGCTGCTGGGAACCTCTGTTCTGCCATGTAGACAAGCCTACACTGGCCTGATGAAGGAGAGGCCCTGGCATCGCAGAAATCCCCGCCTTCTCAGCTGGGAGCCCAGACATGTGAGTGAGCCTAGCCTAGAAAATCCAAGCTGGGAACAGACAAGAAAAGCTCCTCAATGAGCTCAATCCAAATTGCCTAAGTTTGAGGTAATTTGTTACACAGCAACAGGTAACTGTTACAAGCACTATCTGCAATACAGGTATGCCCCATACCAGCCCTCTTACGATTCTGTCTCCTCTCTCTTTCATGCTGGGGTGTTTCTCAGCATGTAGAAGCATTCAGGAATATGGAGAAGGGGCTGCGTGTCAATTAATAAAAAGACTAGACATGAAATATAAATTTGAAAGGCATTTTGGGGAGCCAGAGGAGACCTAGCTTCAGTAACCAAGTTCTCTGAATCTCTGAACCCCTAGCTTTTTTTTTTTTAAATATATTTTATTGATTTTTTACAGAGAGGAAAGGAGAGGTATAGAGAGTTAGAAACATCGATGAGAGAGACACATCGATTCAGCTGCCTCTTGCACACTCCCTACTGGGGATGTGCCTGCAACCAAGGTACATGCCCTTGACCAGAATCGAACCTGGGACCCTTCAGGCAGGCCGACACTCTATCCACTGAGCCAAACTGGTTAGGGCCCCCTAGCTTTTTATTAAAACAAATTGTCCTAAGGCAAAGCAGATATACATATCAAAGGTTAAGGTTTGGTATACAGTACGCATTGTCAGGTTGGAGGAACTGCCCTCAGATGCTCAGCTGTTTGGCCAGCAGCAGGTAATAACATGTAGCTTGAAATGCCCTCAGCTGTCTGGCAACAGGCAATAATATATGCATCTTTTTCAGGTTTGGGGAAATGCTTTCAGCCATTCCAGCAGGCAATAATATAATTCTTCAGCCCTTGCTGAAGGCTCAAGGTCCACCTACATTTTGATGAACTTCTTGCATTTATTATGACATGCAGGAATTAGCCTCCAGCACTTTACATTGAAAGGAGATTGTTTCTTTTTTAAGAAAATTAAATGTATCAGGGTAAGATTGGTTAATAACAGTATATATGTTTCAGGTGTATAATTCTATTAATACATCATCTGTATATTGCATTGTGTGCTCACCCCCCAAAGTCTAGTCTCCTTTCCCTTCTGGTAACCACCATACTGTTGTAGTGTTTGTGAGTTTGTTTTGTTTGTTAGGTTGTTACTTTCAGTTTTATATCTCCCATATGAATGAGATTATAAGCTCCTTGTTCTCTTCTGTCTTATTGCACTTAACATGATACTCTCAGGATCCATCCATGTTGTTGCAAATGGAAAAATTTTATCATTTTTTATGGCTGAGTAACATTCTATTGTATATATGCAATCATTCATCAAAAAACACTTAGATTGTTTCCATGTCTTGGCCATTGTGAATAATGATGCAGAGAACTTAAGGATACATATATCTTTACAAATAAGAGTCTTCACATTTTTAGGGTAAATACCCGGAAGAGGAATTGCTGGGTCGTATGATAGCTCTATTCTTAGTTTTGTTAGTAGCCTCCATACTGTTTTCCATAGAGACTGCACCAATTTACATTCCCAGCAGTAATGAACAAGCTTGTCTTCTCCTTTTTTTTTTTCTTTTTTTGGCAACCTCTCCAACACTTGTTATTTCTTGTCTTAGTGATAATAGCCATTCTAACAGGTATGAGTATAACTCATTGTGGTTTTGACTTGTATATCCCTTATAGCTAGTAAAGTTGAACATCTTTTCATATATCTATTGGCCATTTTGGGAAAAGTGTTCAGGTCTTCTCCCAATTTTTTAATTGGATTGTGTGTCTGTTGTTGTTTTTATAGTTGTTGAGTTGTATGAGTTCTTTATGCATTTTGAATATTAGCTGAAGAAAGATTATTTCTAACAGATCCTCATCTGCCAAAGGCATTATATCAGCACCTGCTTTATCTGCTGTAGAAAGACACACTCACTGGTGAAAATCAAAGGGTTTCTCTAGATAAGGTATGCTGGTCAACAACAACAACAAAATATCTCTATTGTACATATAAAATCCAAAGAAAAGCATTCTCTGGGTAGAGAAGACTTCAAATTAAAGGTGACAAGAATCCCCAAGGAACCACAGAAATGCCCCCCAAAATAAAGACTAAGTGTTACAACTCTGCCAGAATCAGAGAGCACAAGGCTGTCCTGGGGTGTCCCAGTGAGACCGCTCTCCCCTGCCCACTCCGCGGCCTGTGCTCCACTCCACTTTGGAGAGCAATGGGGAACGGAACTGAGGGGAAAGGAAAGGATCGTGCCCCATTTCCTGCCTCCCTGTAGAAGACACAGCTGGGAGGGAAAGCAGTTTTCAATTAATTCAAGTTTAAAGAAAGCTATTGTAGATAGAACAGCACATCAGAGGGATCCAATCCTAGGCTTGAAACTACACCTCTCCTGCCCAGTAAGGACCAGAACTAGTGTAGGTGATAACCACACTGTCTTAGTACTGCATTAGAAAGGGGAAACTGATGTTTTTCTTGACTCACTTTTGTTCTTGGTGTCCTAAACCTTCAGTTTAAAAAGAATCAAAGCATCACCTGGCTCAGAGATGGCAAATTATTTCTGAGCTTAGTAATCTCCAAAATGTTCCTAGAAGTGTATGTTTTCATATATCACATCAGTCCTGTATGTCAGAGAGCTAGGCAGGAAGAGGAAGGAGAAGATATCCCGGATGACACCTAACATGTTTTACCTGCAGTAATAGTCATGGGCTGCTATTGGTAATATAACAGGAGATACAATAGACTTCACTTAGCACCAGATTTACTTACCTTTGAAAACAGATACATTTGGGCCACAGACTTAAATATAAAATGTAAAACTATAAAACTGAGAAAAAAATAGCATAGGACAAAAATCTCCAAGTTTTTATACTTGGCACCAAAAGTGTGAACTACTACAAAAGAAAAATGTAATGTATTAGACCTTAACAAAATTAAAAACATTTGCTCTGTGAAAGAGGATGAAAAGACAAGTCACAAAGTAGGAAACTTAGATCTGGAATATATAAAGGAGTCTCAAAACTCATCATTTAAAAATACCTATTAGAAAATGGGCAAGATACAACAAACAAACATTTTACTGCATTGGACATACAGATGGCAAATGAGCACGTAAAAAACTGTTCAGCCCTGGCCACGAAAAGTTTTTAAAGGTGATGACTGCTGCCTACAGATTATTTACTCTCATGTAAGAGTAAAATAAGAAAATAGACTAAACAACTCTACCAAACTAATTTATAGAACTCGTGAGAAGTTAAAATAAGTATAATTGAATAGATACATGAATTTTCTTCTTTGTCTTTGAGATTCTTTAATTTTACTATCTTGTACTTAGATGTGGGTTTTATTTACCCATTCTGTGAACTCTTTCATTCTGTGATGTCATTCATATTTCTTTCATTCTAGAAAATAGGATATTAAATTCTATTTAATAACAGGCAGTCATTTAAAAAAAGAAACCAAGTGAAAATAATGATTGAAACTATAATTGCTGACATAAAAAAAAAACTGGGTGGAGGATGTGAATCTCAGAGAGTATTCCCCTGGGGGGGAAAAAAAAAAAAGGCTTCATGATCAGATAAGATTAAGAAATCCTCCCATAAGGCAACAGGAAGTAATAAAGGGTCAACATGCTGATGATAGGAGTGCCAAAAGGAGAGGGAAAAACAAATCACATACAGAGAACCAAAGTACATCAGACTTCTCGACAGCATCTTTGGCATCAAGAAGACAGTGGTGAGACTTTAAAGAGATCCAAAGAGGACAGTTAAGTGACTCTGCATAAAACATAGGAAGGAATTTCTTTTTGCTTCTGAAGAACAGGAAAAGAAGATAAGAAAGGTGTAGAGAGAGAAGGTAGTGGTGAAAAAGCAAGACAGTCTGAGGCTGGAGAGGATGCCCTAAGAAGCAGCCAGAAGAAATTTTCTGATTGGCAAAGTAGCCAAAGAATATTTAAAGACACATTTTTCAAGATTGAACCTAAGGTGATTTACATTGTTCTCCGGAAACTACTCTCCAATGCCCAACCCCCCTTGCTTCAGAAATGTATGGTAAAATATATTACTCTCGTGAATGCTTTCTATGGGTGTGAGTGTGTGGTAGACCTAACTCATGGAAGAGGTTGAACAATCATATCTGGATTGGTGTGCCATGGATAAGACAGCCTCACTTAAAGAAGGAGTTTGGAGCCAGAGGTGACCGAAAGGATGTAAGTTCCCGAGAATTTTTAGAAATCTTAAGAAGAAGAGGGTAGAACTTCCACAGAGTTTTGAGCGAACCCTGTCTGGATAACCAGAGCCTGGGAGTCTTCATTTTAGTTGAAATCTGGTTTGCGTAGCCTTCCACTTCCAGAACAAAACTGTCCACAGCAGCTCCTGTGCTGTGGGATCTTTCTGTAGGAATCCCCTGACATTATTTTCTCTAGTTCTGGTACTCAGACCTTCCTCAGTTAACTGCCATATACCCAGCCATTCATCTTGATTAGCATGCCTTTATTCCCTTCCTTTTGTCAAAATCCAGCATTTCCCAAGGTTCCCCAAGCGTTTCCCCAAGCATTTTCCCAACGGTTCCCCAAGCAATTTCCCAAGGTTCCCCAAGCCTGGCTCTTCTCATTCCCCAGCTAGTCGATTCATGAGGCCACCTGAGAAACCACTATTCACATAGTTTCATGTTAAGTGTACAAGAACTTCCCTGAACTCGGGTCTACAAATCCATAATTTGGAAGAAGGGGTACTTTGTTATACTATTCACTTCATTTCAGACTTTTCAAACTTTTCTGTAAAGTTTAGCAACTATTTTAGATCTTACAGGCCATATGGCTCTGTCACAACTATTCAGTGCTGCCATCTTATGTGGATGCACCACAGCAATGTGTAAGCAAATAGCTGTGGCTGTGTTCCAGTAACATTTATTTACAAAAGCAGGTGATGGGAAGGATTTGACCCACACGCCAGAGTTTACACTAAGCAAGCACCTGTCAAGTGATTACCAGTCTCCTAGGATATGAAGCGTCATGAAGGCCTACAGACCACGGGGTCTGGGTAACATGGGCCTGATCTTCCTGTGGATATCCAACCCCTCCCCCGTGTTTTACAGGTTCCAAGATTTCTCAAGATGAATCTGAGCTCTAGACTTCTGCTTTTGTAGGGGTTGCCTCTGTTTTGCACCTGGCCTGCCCTGATTTATGCATATAAACTATTCACGGATTTATGCACTTACTAAGCTATTCACTCCATAGTTTGGGAAATAGATCAGTTCACCAGGGTTAGCATAACAAAGTACCACATATTGGGTGACTTAGCAAAAGTTTATTTTTTCAAAATTCTGGAGTCTGTAAGTCTAACAAGATCCAGGTGTGGGCACGGTTGCTTTCTTCTGAGGCCTCTCTCCTTGGCTGGTAGGTGACCACCTTCTCCCTCTGTTTCCACATGGTCTTCCTTCTGTACTTTGTCTCCTACTCTCCTTTTCTCATGAGGATACCAGTCGTATCGGACTAGACCAGCCGTGGGCAAACTACGGCCCACGGGCCGGATCCGGCCCGTTCAGCTGTTCTATCTGGCCCGCGGAGCCGAAAGAGCAGAGGGTTCTCTTGCTCTCCCCTCCGCTCCTTCACCAGCAGCAGTGTTAACATGGCAACGCCGGGAAACATGGCCACAGCTCCTTCTTCTGAATGGGCGGATTTATATCCGCCCATTCAGTAGAAGGAACAACCTCTCAATCTTCCAGAGGCTCCTTGTAATGCCCGCGGATGTGTCTCCCGACATCACCCTGGGAATGCGTAGACACGTTATCGTGGTGATGTAGGGAGACACGCCCCTGGAGAGCACAGTATCAGAGCACAGTTTGAAATGAATAAAACTATTGAAATAAAAAAAAGAAGACCGTACCCTTTTATGTAATGATGTTTACTTTGAATTTATATTAGTTCACACAAACACTCCATCCATGCTTTTGTTCCGGCCCTCCGGTCCAGTTTAAGAACCCATTGTGGCCCTCGAGTCAAAAAGTTTGCCCACCCCTGGACTAAACCCCCACCCTAATGATCCCATTTTAACTTATCAGCATTAGAAAACTAAAAGTAATACGTCACTAAACCAAAAATAAAAGCCAAATAACTTGTGGTGATTTTATTTTTTCATAGATACAAAATATTTAATAAAATGTTGTATCCATTTATTAAAAGTGTTTAACAAAATTAAAAAGTCTTCTTAAATATTTTAAACAGTATTTATCAGAAATCAATAGTGAACAATTCTTAAAATGTAAAGCCTTTCTGACTAATGTCAGGAACAAGACAAGTGTACTCACTGTCTGTGTTATTCAACACTACTTTGGACAGTCTAGCTAATGAGATAAATCTAGAAAACAAAATGAAGAAAAAATTGAAGATCCTTTTGTTGGCATTGCAATATTGACGAAGCATACACAGTAGTATCTACTCGTCTATCCATAGGAACCTAGTTCCTGGGAGGCTCTTTATAAACTGAAGGTTTCAGGATAAGTAAGACTAGTGATTCCAGTTGGCTCTGAAGGTACATTTATAGCTTACTTTAATTTTTTTTAATATACTAGAGGCCCGGTGCACGAAATTCGTGCATGGGGGGGGTGTCACTCAGCCCAGCCTGCACCCTCCCCAATCTGGGACCCCTCGAGGGATGTCCAACTGCCCATTTAGAATCGGTGGGATTGGGCCTAAACGGGCAGTCGGACATCCCTCTCACAATCCAGGACTTGCTGGCTCCCAACTGCTCGCCTGCCTGCCTGATTGCCCCTAACCACTTCTGCCTGCCAGCCTGATCATCCCCTAACCACTCCCCTGCCAGCCTGATCGATGCCTAACTGCTCCCCTGCCGGCCCGATTGCCCCCAACTGCCCTCCCCTGCTGGCCCGGTCACCCCTAACTGCCCTCCCTTGCCAGCCTGGTGGCCCCTAACTGCCCTCCCCTGCTGGCCTGGTTGCCCCCAGCTGCCCTCCCTTGCTGGCCCGGTCACCCCTAACTGCCCTCCCTTGCCAGCCTGGTGGCCCCTAACTGCCCTCCTTTGCAGGCCTGATCGCCCCCAACTGCCCTCCCTTTCAGGCCTTGTCACCCCCAACTGCCCTCCCCTTGCAGGCCTGGTCCCTCCCAACTGCCCTCTCCTGCTGGCCATCTTGTGGCGGCCCTCTTGTGTCCACATGGAGGCAGCCATCTTTGACCACATGGGGGCGGCCATCTTGTGTGTTGGAGTGATGGTCAATTTGCATATTACCTCTTTATTATATAGGATTTTTATTGATTTCAGAGAAGAAGGGAGAGGGAGAGAGATAGAAACATCAATGATGAGAGAGAATCATTGATCATCTGCCTCCTGCATGCCCTACACTCTGGATCAAGCCCGCAACCCAGACATGTGCCCAGACCAAGAATCGAACCCTGACCTCCAAGTTCATAGGTCGACGTTCAACCGCTGAGCCACGCTAGCCGGGCTATAGTTTACTTTACATACTCAAAGCATTTTAACATAGAGTTGCATTTTTCAATTATGTAAGAATTACATGTTCAAATAAAACATTTACAATGTACAGGAAGAAGGAAAAATCTCCCAGTCACAACAGACTGCTTAGCCACTATTAACATTCAGGTTTTTACTTCAAGGGTTTTAACGCTTCTTAACACAGTGGTGACTACAACATGTATACATCGTCGTTTCTTGCAAAGAATATTTTTATGTCCACAAAGATAATTAACTGGGTTTATTTCCACTTCATATTTTGGAATTACATCTCACCACGTACAAGGGATTTATCAGTACCTTGTACCATTAAGAGATGGCCCACCACATGGCTGTTTGTCTGATGGATAAAGAACAAAAATTAAAGCAACAGTAGTTACAGTTAGTATTCACTAATAACTTATTCAATAGTCACTATATTTTAAGTCAGCTAATGGAGAATTAAGCATTAGCAAGGCCTGTTTTGAGACTTAAGAATTATCAGCTTCCTGATAGTTAACTTTTGGGTTGGAAAGGTTTTTCAAAGGAAATGTGTGCGTTTGATGAATACTAATTACATAGTTCCAAATCTTCTTTTAGCCAATCCGTTTCAGCTGTTATCAAATTATTTTATAAAGGTCTGAAACAGCTGTCAACATTCTGAGGGGGAAGCTCTTCAATCAATGAATTGACAGAAATGCAATACTTAGATTTTTCTGAGCAGAAGGCAAAAAAACATAACATACATCTATTTAGTGATGTAGCCAGCAGTGAAAGGCAATGCTTGATATTGCTATTGTGTTTTAAAGTGTTGAGAATTTTCATGCTTGTGGGCATGGAAAAGACATTATCAGAGCACTCTACTGGGAAAGCCACAAAGTCAAATGGGACGTTCAAGTGTCCTACGGATACAAGCAGTGCAATCTTATTTCCCGTCAATAGAATGCTTCTAGTGGTGTATAGCAGCATTGTAAATCATATTTTAATTAAAATTTTAGTACTTGATGTCATTTGTTTATTGTCTCAATAAAACATTTTTAACAGATGACATCTGGACATTTTACTTAATTTCTCTCATTTTTTTCTCTATAAAATTCTTTAGTAAATCTAATTATTGAGAAAGACATCAAACTGACAGTTCTGGAAAATGAAGCCTTTTATTCAGTCTATAATCCATGTGTTCAGAAAAGAACTGCCTTCATGCTACCATTAGCCTCAATTTAACACTAGAGAGGCAACTTCTTAAGAGAAGGCTTAGGTCACTTTTTAAAAAAAGATATGTTTTCATTGAATTTTTAAAGAGAGAACAAGGGAGAGGGAGAAAGAAAGAGAGAAAGATCAAAGTGAGAGAGCAACATCATGGGTTGCCTTCCATATGTACCCTGACTGGGAATCAAACCCACAACCTGGGTAAGTGCCTTGGCTGGAAAAGCACCTTTTGGTACATGAGATGATGATCCAACCAACTGCTCCACACCGGCCAAGGCTCAGGTCACTTTTAACCTTGATCTAGCATTTGCTTCTGTGCTAAGGTTGCAGCCTTCAGTGTAAAAATGTGCAATTCTTATAGTAGTGCTTAGATTGAACCCACTATGTCTTACCATCTGAAAGTGGCCCAAAAATGATGCTTGAACTACCACTACCTACCTAAAAATAACCCAATATTTTCTTTCTGAGAATGGAGGAGAAACCTGTCCCCAAGTGGGATGTCATAATTTGTCACATGCCATGTTGACTGATGGTTGTTGGTGCCAGCTCTCTCTCAGGGTCCACACCATTAACAAAAGTACATACTCAGGGTGTGTAGTGTGGAAAAGTCTGCCTGGTTAAGTCATGCTGGCAGAGTAAGTGTACTCATCTCTGTAAATTTACTACTGATAATCAAATATATGAAAACATTTTGATGTTGGTACTGTTCCCTAATAGATGGAAACATCAGTAGCCATGGCATGATATCCCAGTGCAGCTAAACACACATACACAAAAATGAAGATTAAAAATACTAAGTCCTCTTTGTTGACTTCTGTAAACGTTTGTTTGTGGCTTCTGGTCAAGATGGCAGTGTAGGTAAACCTAGTATTCAAATACTCCCACAGCCACATCAAAAATACAACTAATATTCAGCACAGTCATCATTCAGAACCGCCTGAAATCTAGCTAAATGGAAATCCTACAACTAAGGATTTAAAGAAGAAGCCACGTCCAGACTGGTAGGAGGGGCAGAGATGCAGAACAAGCTGGTCCCACACTAATGTGAGAGGGCTTTTAATTGGGAGGGATATCTTGGCTGCAGAAGTCCAAACTGGGGATTGAGATGTCCCAGCCCCACACAAGACCCTCATCTCAGGGTCCTAGTGCCAAGAAGAGAAGTCCCCATAACTTCGGGCTGTAAAAACCAGCAGGGCCTGGCTGGTATGGCTCAGTAGTTGAATGTCAACCCATGAATCAACAGGTCACTGGTTTCATTCCTGGTCAGGGCACATGCCTTCGGTTGCAGGCTCGCTCCCCAGTAGATGGTGTGCAGGAGGCAGCCAATCAATGATGTTTATCTCTCATCGATGTTTCTATTTCTCTATTCCTCTCCCTTTCTCTCTCTCTAATAAATAAATAAATAAATAAATAAATAAATAAATAAATAAATAAAAACAAAAAAACACAACCAAGGGGATTGAGGTTGAGTGGCACGGAAGCTGTTGGAGTCCCAGGCTGTTCCTCTTCAAGGGCCTCCACATCGACTTACTCAAACTCATTTCCTCTGAGCTCCAGTGTTGTGGAAGCTGCTTGAAAGGAACCAGGGACATACAGGGAGGAAATAAATTGTTTGGCATCAGGGCAAGAGCTGAGGGGCAGCTTTCTGCTAGGCCAGTGGTCGGCAAACTCATTAGTCAACAGAGTCAAACATCAACAGTACAACGATTGAAATTTCTTTTGAGAGCCAAATTTTTTAAACTTAAACTTCTTCTAACGCCACTTCTTCAAAATAGACTCGCCCAGGCCATGGTATTTTGTGGAAGAGCCACACTCAAGGGGCCAAAGAGCCGCAAGTGGCTCGTGAGCCGTGGTTTGCCGACCACTGTGCTAGGCAAAAGTGCTGGCAGATACTATTGTTCCTTTGCTGAGCCCTCCCAACCACAGAGCCAACTGCCAAGTGCCACATCTGAGTCTCCATCAACCTGGCTTACACTGTTTACCCTGCCTGGTGATTCCCTGAGACCTCACCCTACCAAACTGGTGGGCTCATCTAAGACATTTCCAGTGGCTTTTTTATACAACTGGCCTCTCTTGACTCATGCTTTTGACTTTCCCAAAATCTCTCAAACAAGCAGCAGCTGGCCTCAGCATGTCCTGTACTCTTTCTAAGTGGCCTTAGGCCTGGCACTAGAGGCAGCCTGCCTTGGTTTACAGCTTGGCCTCTCCTGGGCACCTCCAAGCCTAACACAAGTAGAAGTCATCTGCAGATCACTCTGTAGTTCATGACAGGTGGCCCCAGGGAGGGCACAGATGGTGGCTGACTTAGCACCTCCCAGGAGGCCCCAGAGCCAGTGCACTTGGTGGACAGGTTCATACCATTTTGGATAGAGCCCTACTACATCCACACTCAGGGGCAGACTTGGTGAGCACCAAAGCCTCACTAAACCACGTCCTGCTCCATAGAGTCGCTCCTCCACAACAGTTGCAGCTGGTCCTCACAGCCGATTGGCCTGGGGGTCAATCCCTTCCAGTGACACCAACAACAATCAAGTCTTAACTAAAACAGGAGAGTACACATAGCCCACTCACGAGCACACCTAGAGTGCCCAGATCTGGTGACTGGGGAGGCTGAGCCACTGGGCCCTACAGAACACCTACTATACAAGGCCACTCTACCAATTCCAGGAGACATAGTAGCTCTGTCTAATACATAGAAACAAACACAGGGAAGCAGCCAAAATGTAGAGACAAAGAAACATGTCACAAAGAAAAGAACAGAGAAATCTCCAGAAAAAGAAGTAAATGAAATGGAGGCAAGCAAACAACCAGATGCAGAGTTCAAAATAATGCTTATAAGGATGCTCAGGGAACTTAGTGAGAACTTCAACAACATGAAAATAATGCTTATAAGGATGCTCAGGGAACTTAGTGAGAACTTCAACAACATGAAAATAATGCTTATAAGATGCTCAGGAAATTAGTGAGAACTTCAACAACATGAAAAGGGACACAGGGTCCATGAAAATGAACTAGTCAGAAATAAAGGATACACTAATTGAAATGAAGAATAATTTACTGGAAATCAACAGTAGAGTAAAGGATGCAGAGAATCAAAAAAGCTATTTGGAATATGAGGAAGCAACAAACACCCAATCAGAACAGCTAAAAGAAAAAATAATCCAAAAATATGAAGATAGTATAAGGAGCCTCTGTAATAACTTCAGTCATACCAACAATTGCATCATGAGGGTGCCAGGAGAAGAAAAGAGAGAGTAAGAAATTGAAAAACTATTTGAAAAAATAATGACAGGCAACTTCCATTACCTGGTGAAAGAAATAAACAAGTCCAAGAAGCACAGAGAGTACCAAAAAAGATGAACCCAAAGAGGCCCACAACAAGACACAGCAAAAGTAAAATGCCAAAGGTTAAAGACAAAGAAAGAATCTTAAAAGCAGCAAACAAAAAGAAGTTAGTTACCTTCAAGGAAGCTCCCATACAACTGTCAGCTGATTTCTCAACAGAAATTATGCAAGCCAGAGGGAGTGGCAAGAAATATTCAATGTGATGAAAAGCAAAGACCCACAACTGAAATTACTCTACCCTGCAAAGCTATTAGAATTGAAGGTCAAATAAAGAGCTTCACAGACAGGAAAAAAATAAAGGTGTTCGTCACCACCAAACCAGTATTACATGAAATGTTAAAGGGTCTTCTTTAAGAAGAAGAAGAAAAAGATAAAAATATGAACAAAAAGGCAATAAATACATATCTATCAACAACTGAATCTAAAAATCAAAATAAATGAACAAGTAGAATAAACAGACTCAAAGATACAGATAACATTTTGACAATTCCCTGATAGGAGGGAAATTGAGGGGAGTTGGTGAAAAAGGTGAAGGAATATAGAAGTACAAATTAGTAGTTATAGTATAGTCAAGGGGGTGAAAAGTACAACATAGGGAATATATAGTCAATAATCTATACTAATAAAAGGGTAATATGCTAATTAGACCAGGAGACCTTCCAGACAACCTTCCGGACAAAGCCACAGCAGCTGACTGAGGCTCAGGCAAGCTGCAGATGGCGGCTGTGAGCTCAGGCAAGCTGCCATTGGTGGCTGTCCAGTCACCCAGGGCCAGCCCAAGGCTCAGGGAAGCCGGGGATGGCAGCTGCAAGCTCAGGCAAGCTGCCGATGGTGACTGCCCAGCCGCCAATGGCCGGCCCGAGGCTCAGGGAAGCTGGGGATGGCAGCTGCCCAGCCGCCCAGGGCTGGCCCAAGGCTCAGGGAAGCCAGGAATGGCGGCTGCCCAGCCACCCATGGCTGGCCCGAGGCTCAAGTAAGCTGGGGATGGTGACTGTGAGCTCAGGCAAATTGGGGATGGCAGCTGCCCAGTTGCCCAAGGCTGGCCTGAGGCTCAGGCAAGCCACCAATGGCAGTTGCTCAGCGGCCCAAGGCTCAGTTAGGGGGTGATCAGGCTGGCAGGGGAGCAGTTAGGGGGTGATCAGGCCAGCAGGGGAGCCGTTAAGGGCATCAGGCTGGCAGGCAGAGGTGGTTAGGGGCAATCAGGCAGGCAGGTAAGCAAGTGGGGATCAGGCCTAAACCGGCAGTTGGACATCCCCCAAGGGGTCCTGGATTGGAGAGGGTGCAGGCTGGGCTGAGGGACACCCCTCCATGCACGAATTTCATGCACCGGGCCCCTAGTCTATATATATAAAAGCCTAAGCAACCGGAACACTGGAACCAGTTGCTATGATGTGCACTGACCATCAGGGGGCAGACACTCAATGCAGGAGCTGCCCCCGGTGGCCAGTGCGCTCCCACAGCCAACCTCCCGTGGCTGGCCAACCTCCCTTGACCCCTCCCCCAATCCAGCAGGCCTGGCCAGCTGCCAGAAGGAAGGCCCTGATTGGCCCAGATCGCTGGCCAGGACTAGGGACCCCACCCATGCACGAATTTCGTGCACTGAGCCTCTAATATTCTAATAACTATGTATGGTGTCACATGGTTATGAGATTTATCAGAATGATCACATAGTAAGTTATATAATGTCTAATCACTGGGGTGGACACCTGAAATTAATATAATATTGTATGTCAACTGTAATTGAAAAATAAAAAATTATTTTTAAAAAAGTTTGTTTTCAGTTAACATTTCACTCTTTGTTTTCTCTTTCCTCCCTTAACTACATGACTTCTAGGGTTACTTATGCAGTGGATCCACCATGGAACCATGGATCAGTTTGGGTTCCCCAGAAGTAGATCCTAAGACAAAGATATGAGTACAAATGGTTTATTCTGAAGTGCTCGCATGAGAAACCAATAAGGGGACAAGGGGAAGCAAGATAGGGAAGGGGGAAAGGCGAGCAAAGGTATGATCTCAAGCCAAGTTCACTGGGGAGAAGACCTAGCCTGATATGGCAGAGGAATTCAATTATTTAGTTTTGACTCAGTTTATGCCAACTAGAAGCAAGCACCAGAATGCCATTGGCTAAGGACTTCCCTCAGGAGACCTAACTCCTAGGCATTTCCTGCTTTCTGTACTGTGCCCAAAGTGGCTTCAGCAGACCTTAGGCAGACCTCCAAAGAAAGACTTGGGTGTGGTACAGAAGCAGAAGCAGAAGCAGACAGGAGCCAGGGAAGGGTTGCATAAGAATAAAAGTAACCCACCTGAATCTGGCCATGCCCCAACAATGTCCAACACACACAGGAATGTTAGACAATATGCCTGGAATTGTAAAGTGAAGATGAATGCTCATTCAGAAATCGTGAGCTCTGTCCTAGAGCATAAAAGTGTCTGAGCAGTCATATTCTGAATAGCATGTTTATTGCCATGAGGGGAAAAAGGAATAGAGCAGAGATTCCCATGCTCATTAGAATCACCTGGGAAGTGTTTAGAAATGCCAGAGCCCAGGTCAGTCAATACCCCTGACCACTGAACCAGAATTTCTGGTCATGGGACCAGACATCAGTGCTTTTTCAACATGTAGCCAAAAAAACCTTTGGCATAAGCCTGGTACTGGCACAAGAATAGGCATTTAGATCAATGGAACAGAACAGAGGCCCCAGATATCAATGGTCAATTAATATTTGACAAAGGAGGCAAGAGCACACAATGGAGTAAAGACAGTCTCTTCAACAAATGGTGTTGGGAAAATTGGACAGATACATGTAAAAAAAATGAAACTAGACCACTAACTTACACCATACACAAGAATAAATTCAAAATGCATAAAATACTTAAATGTAAGTCATGAAACCATAAAAATCCTAGAAGAAACTATAGGCAGCAAAATCTCAGACAACTCAGGTAGTGGTGTTTTCACTGATACATTTCCTAGGGCAAGAGAAACAAAGGAAAAAATAAACAAATGGGACTACATCAAACTAAAAAGCTTTTACAAAGCAAAAGAAACCATCAGTAAAATGAAAAGGGAGAACATCTGATAAGGGGTTAATATTAAAAATATATAAAGAACATATACACTCAACACCAGGAAGACAAGCAACACAATTAAAAAATGGGTGAATGACCTGAATAGACACTTCTCCAAAAGGGACATACAGATTGCCAATAGACAGATGAAAAGATGCTCAACATCACTAATCATCATAAAGATGCAAATCAAAACTACAATGAAGCATCACCTCACATCTGTCAGAATGGCTACCATCAGTAAATCAACAAACAACAAGTGCTGACAAGGATGTAGAGAAAAGGAAACCCTAGTGCACTGCTGGTGGGAATGCAGACTGGTGCAGCCACTGTGGGGAACAGTATGGAGTTTCCTAAAAAAATTAAAAATGGAACTAACTTTTGGCCTGGTGATCCCACTTCTGGGAATATATCTTTAGAATCTCCAAAAAGCAACCAAAAAGAATGTATGCACCCCTATGTTCATAGCAGCGTTATTTACAATAGCTAAACAGACCAAGTGCCCTTCAGTAGATAAGTGGATAAAAAAGCTGTAGTACATTTACATAATGGAATAATATGTGGCTGTAAAAAAAAGAAAGATCTCTTACCTTTTGCAACAGCATGGATGGAACTAGAGATTATTATACTAAACAAAATAAGCCAGTCAGAGAAAGACAAATACCACATGATTTCAATTGTATGTGGAATCTACAAAAGAAACTGATGAACAAAATAGGTCCAGAGACATGGATGCATGGAACAGACTGACAGATCTCAGAGCGAAGAAGCGTGGCTGGGTGGGAAGAGATTAACTGAAGAATATATATGCATATATGCATAGCCCATGATACAGACAATAGTGTGGTGAAGGCCTGGGGTGGGGCAGGGGCTGGGTGGAGAGGGGCAAATGGTAGGGAAATAGGGAGCATTTATAATACTATCAGCCATTTTTTAAAATTATTTCAATAACAATGAGAAGAAAAAAAGTAATTTGCCCTCCCCAAAAAAGAGAACCTTTGACATAGAGTACAACCCAATATTGATGGTACCTCCAAAAGGTGTAGTTTCCTTACTTAAAATGGTTTTTATCTGTAAACACAACATTCTGCTCCTTGATATACTAACATGTTAATGGGAAAATGTCTTGCTTTGGGCAAAAACATCAGCCTTTTTCCCCAATAATATATTATTTAGCATTTATTTTAAAATTGTTTAACTGTGCAGGGACAAACAATTAACAGATTTGCAGAAATATACAGGGAAATACTTTTACTATTTTAAAATATAAAACAAAGAAGATTATTTCAAGAAATAATAAGCTACTGTTTATCTATAATAATAAAAGCATAATATGGTAATTAGACCAGACAGTCGAACGACATTCCGGACATCCTTCTGGACTAAGCCACGGTGGTGGGAGCCAAGGCAGAGGCGGTTAGGGGTGATAAGGCAGACAGGTGAGTGGTTAGGGGCAATAAGGCAGGCAGGCAGGCAAGTGGTTAGGAGCCAGTGGTCTTAGATTGCGAGAGGGATGTCCGACTGCTGGTTTAGGCCTGATCCCACAGGGATCCCTGCAGGATTGGACCTAAACCGGCAGTCAGACATCCCCCAAGGGGTCCTGGATTGTGAGAGGGTGCAGGCCAGGCTGAGGGACCTTCCCTCCCCCCTGCCTACCCCCCCTTCTGTGCACAAATTTCGTGCACCAGACCTCTAGTTTTTTAATAAAGGGCAAGTTCTTGAAAGATGGCAAGATAGGAAGCAGAAGGAAACTATCTCCCTGACTGGGCAACAATTGCACTGGCAGAATCTGTCTGATATAACAATTTTGTAACTGGAGTCAATTGAAGGCTACCAACTTCCAGGGGAAGGCTTGGGTAGTAAATTGCACATAATTTCCATCAATTTCCTAATAACAACTATCCATGTCCCAACTCTGGCCCCACAACAGGCATCTGTGCACACATTTCAGGAGCAGCTTGCACACAGCTTGAGTGATCCAGGGTGATAATAAGGGCCCTGCCTCCAAATATCAGGGATCTGTGCTCCGATCTCTGCTACTTCTGATCATGGAGGTGCAAACACAAAGTGTGACACAGAATCATCACTGTACTCCTTCCACTGTCATAAGCCTCCCCTGTTCAGGCTGAAATGTCTTTCAGAGGGTTTAAAGGGCCAGTGTCTTTTTACAATTTCTTTTGTTTTTCTTCCCCCTCTCAGTTTCCTTTTTTTTTTTTTCCTGTCTTTAAAAGTCAGGTATTTAAGGTCTAGGACAGTGGTCAGCAAACTGCGCCTCGTGAGCCACATGCGGTTCTCTGGCCCCTTGAGTGTGGCTCTTCTACAAAATACCATGGCCTGGGTGAGTCTATTTTGAAGAAGTGGCGTTAGAAGAAGTTTAAGTTTAAAAAATTTGGCTCTCAAAAGAAATTTCAATCGTGCTGTTGATATTTGGCTCTGTTGACTAATGAGTTTGCCGATTGAAATTTCTTTTGAGAGCCAAATTTTTTAAACTTAAACTTCTTCTAACGCCACTTCTTCAAAATAGACTCGCCCAGGCCGTGGTATTTTGTGGAAGAGCTACACTCAAGGGGCCAAAGAGCCGCATGTGGCTCGCGAGCCGCAGTTTACCGATCACGGGTCTAGGACATTCAAAAGCAAACACATATATAGAGGAATTTAGAAAATCATCATGCATGCCCAGGGAAAGGTGCAGGTTCAAAAAAGACCTGAGAAGACCTAAAGTTTACACTTCTGGTTGATCCCCAGCACAGAGACGGTCTACAAAAATAAAAAATAAAAAATAAAAAATAAAAAACAATAACAAACACAAAATTCAACAAATAGGAGAAGAGGAAGAATCTGCTTTCCAAAGTTATCATTATTAGTTTCAAATGTCCAGTTTTCAACCAAAAAAATTTTTGTAATGCATACAATTAAAGAGAAAAGTATGGCCATAAATAAAAAATAAAAATAAACCCAACAAAGTTGTCCCTGAGAAAGACCACTTGGAGGAATTCCTAAAAAAATACTTTAAAATGCCTGTTTTAAAGATGTTCAAAGAGCCCAAACAGTGTGGCTCAGTGGTTGAGCATCAACCTATGAACCAGGAGGTCACAGTTTGATTCCCAGTCAGGACACATGCCTGAGTCGTGGGCTTGATCCCCAGTTTGGGGTGTGCGGGAGGCAGTCTATCAATTATTCTCTCTCATCATTGATGTTTCTATCTCTCTCTCCCTCTCCCTTCCTCTCTGAAATCAATAAAAATCTATTTTAAAAAAAATGTCCTAAGAATTGAAGGAAGATGTAGAGAGAATGAAAAAAATGATGTATAGCCCAGCTGGAATGGCTCAGTGGTTGAGCATGAACCTAGGAACCAGAAGGTCACAGATCAATTCCCAGCCAGGGCACATGCCCAGGTTTCAGGCTCGATCCCCTGTGTGGGGTGTGCAGGAGGCAGCCAATCAATGGTTCTCTCTCTATATTTCTCTCTCTCTCTTCTTTCCTCTCTCTGAAATCAATAAAAACATATTTTAAAAAAGAAAATTAAGTATAAGCAAAATGAAAATTACAAAGAAGAGATAGAAAACCAAAAGGAAAAGGAGAAAATTCTGGAACTGAAAAGTACAATAACTAAAATAAAAATGTCAGTAGCAGGATTTTAAGGCAGGTTTGAGCAGGCAGAAGAAAGAATCAGTAAACTTAAGATAGGGCAATTGAAAATATTGAGTCTGAGAGAAAAAATATATCGAAGAAGTGAACAGTCTAAGGAACCAGAGGGACACCATAAAGTAGATCAACATATGCATATGGGAGTCCTAGGAGGAGAAGATAGGAGAAACAGAGAGATAATTTGAGGAAATAATGCCAGAACTTCCCAAATTTGATAAAAGACATGATTATAAATATCCAAAAAGTTCAATGAACTCCAAGCAGAATAAACTCAAAGAAATTCATATCAAGACACATTATAATTAAGACAGAGAAAGAATCTTGAAAGCAGCAAGAGAAAAATGACTCTTCACAATGATCCTCAATAAAATAATCAGCAGATTTTTCATCAGAAACTTTGAAGACAGAAGACAGTGGGCTGACATATTCAAAATACTTAATGAAAAAAAACATCCATCAAGAATCCTATGTTCAGCCTGGCCAGAGTGGCTCAGTGGTTGAGTATTGACCTTTGAACCAAGAGGTACAGTTCAATTCCTGGTCAGGGCACATGCCTGGGTTTCAGCCTCGATTCCCAGAGTGGGGTGTGCAGAAGGCAGCCAATTCTCTCTCATCTTTGATGTTCCTATCTCTCTCTCTCCCTCTCCCGTCATCTCTGAAATCAATAATATATATATATTTTTAAAGAATCCTGGAGAACCAAGATGGCCATGTACTCACCACTTTCTACAACCACATAAAATTACAACTAAAATACAGAACAACCATCATTCAGGACTGCCTGAAAGCTGGCTGAATGGGAGTCTTACAACTTCCATTCAGAGGAGTAAAGAAGAAAGCACATTGAGACTGGTAGGAGGGGCAGAGGCACAGAACAGGCTGGACAGGCACCCACCTGTACTGCTTTTTTAATCGGGAGGGAGATCATCTCTGTGGAGGCCATCCGCGAAGAACAAGGGGTCCCAGCCCCACACCAGACCCCCAGCTCAGGCTCCCAGAGCTGGGAAAAGAAGTCCCCATAACTGCGGGCTATAAAAACCAGCGGGGATGGGGCTAAGTGATACAGACACCCCTGGAGAGCCAGCTGAACTGAACTTACAAGGCCCTGCTTCCTCTGAGCTCCAGCGCCAGGGCAAGGCTCTGGGGGGACACAGACATATACAAGGAGAAACTGGATTATCTGGCATTGGGAAGAAATTAGGGGGCAGCTTTGTCCCAAAGGGAGGCACTCGCAGGGGTCATTGTTCCTGTGCTGGGACCTTCCTGGTTGCAGGGCTGAATGGCAGCCATTTCTGTTTGCTCCTCCCTGGTGATTCCCTGAGACCCTGCCCCATCCAATTTGTAGCCCCACTCAACCTGTGTGCAGTGGCTTTTGTATATGGATGGCCTGTCCTTGCTAAGGCTTCAGACTTTGATAAACTCTCTCAAACAAGTTGCAGCTGGATCAGGGAGCCCCAAACCTATCGATAAAAGGCCCAAGATCCAGCACTAGCACTAGCCTACCTTGCTTCACAGCTGGGCCTCGCCTGGCCACTTCCAAACCCAGTACAAATAAGAGGAATCTGCAGATCTCTCTGTAGCTCCTGCTGGGTGGTCTCAGGCAGTAGCTGACTTTGCACCTCCCTGGAGACCCAAGAGCCAGTGAACCCAGTGGTCAGCATCAGACCATACCAGATTACAACTCTACATATTCATCAGCGACACACTCCAGGGGCAGACTCAGTGAGCACCAAAGCCCCACTGAAGTGAGTCCTACTGCATAGGGCTATCTCCTGCACAGCAGCTCTCCCACTGTAGTGCAGTTGGTTCTCACAGCAAATTAGTTTGGAGGTCAATTACTCCTAATGATACCAACAATAATCAAGTATCAACTACAACAAGACTGTGCACAAAGCCCACAAAGGGGCGCACCTAGAGTGCCTAGCTCAGGTGATTGGGGAGGCTGAGGACACCTACTACACAAGGCCACTCTACCAACTCCAGGAGACATAGTAGCTCTACCCAATACATAGAAACAAACACAGGGAAGCAGTCAAAATGCAGATATAAAGAAACATGTCACAAATGAAAGAAATGGAAGAATGCAAACTACTGGATATAGAGTTCAAAACTATAGTTATAAGGTTACTCAAGAATCTCCATGAGACCTTTAAGGGACTTAGTGAGACTTTCAAGGAATTTAGTGAGAATGCCAAGAAAATGGAAAAAGACCAGTCAGCAATTAAGCATACACTGACTGAAATAAAGAATAATATACAGAAATTCAACAATAGAGTAGAGGATTCTGAGAATCAAATCAAGGATTTGAAATATGACAAAGCAAAAAACACCCAATCAGAAGAGCAAAAAGAAAAAAGAATCCAAAAATATGAAGATAGCGTAAGGAGGCTCTGGGACAACTTCAACCAACATTTGCATTATAGGGATGCCAGAAGGAGAAGAGAGAGAGATCAAGATATTGAAAACCTATTTGAAGAAATAATGGCAGAAAACTTCTGTTACCTGGTGAAAGACATAGACTTACAAGTCCAAGAAGCACAAAAAGTCCCAAACAAGATGAACCCAAAGAGGCCCACACCAAGACACATTAAAATTAAAATGCCAAGGGCTAAAAACAGAGAGAAACTTAAAAGCAGCAAGAGAAAAACAGTTAGTTACCTTCAAGGGAGAACCCATACAACTGTCAGCTGATTTCTCAACAGAAACTATGCAGGCCAGAAGGAAGTGGCAAGACATATTCAAAGTGATGAATAGCAAGGACCTATAACCAAGATTACTCTACCCAGCAAAGCTATTATTTAGAACTGAAGGTCAGATAAAGAGCTTCCTAGAAAAAAACTAAAGGAGTTTATCACCTCCAAACCAGTATTACATGAAATGTGGAATTCTTTAAGGAGAGGAAGAAGAAGAAAAAGATAATAAATATGAACAATAAAAAGGCAATAAATACATATCTATCAACAATTGGATCTAAAAATCAAAATAGATGAATCTAATGAACAGAATAAACTGGTGAATAAAATAGAATGAGAGATATGGAAGTGGAATAGACTGAAGGTTCTTGGAGGGTAGTGGGGAGAAGGGGTGGGAAGAGATTAAACAAAGATCTTATATGCATATATACATTACCTATGGACACAGATAGTGGGGTGGCAAAGGCCTGGGGCAGGGTCAGAGCCAGGTGGAGGTGGGCAATGGGGAAAATAAAAGGGACTCTCAACAGTAAAGATTTAAAAAAAAAAAAAAAAAGCCCTAGCCAGTTTGGTTCAGTGGATAGAGCGTAGGCCTGGGGACTGAAGGGTCCCTGGTTCAATTCCAGTCAAGGGCACATATCCAGGTTGTGGGCTCAATCCCCAGTAGGGGGCATTCAGAAGGCAGCCGATCTATGATTCTCTCTCATCATTGATGTTTCTATATCTCTCTCCCTCTCCCTTCCTCTCTGAAATCAATAAAAATATATATTTTAAAAAAGATTTTAAAAAAAGAATCCTATGTTTGGCAAGAATGTTCTTCAAAACTGAGAGAGAAATTAAGACATTCCTAGATAAACAAAAGCTGAGGGAGTTTGTCATGTCTTTTTAAACCTGTCCTGCAAGAAATGCTAAATGGAGTTGTACAGGTTAAAATGAAGGACACTAGACAGTAAGTCAAAGTTATAGGAAGAAATAAAGAGCTCAGTGAAGTTAAATACATGAGCAGTTATAAAAGTTAGTACTAATGTAACTTCAGTTTGTAACAATGCTTTCTGTTTTCTACATGATTTAAGAGACTATACCTTAAAAATTATTAGGCTAAAAGCCAGTATCACCTTAACTTTGGTTTGTAACTCCACATTTTGTTTTCTGCATAATTTAAGAGTCTAATGCAAAAAAATTATTATTCTATGTTTCTTGGACACAATGTATGAAAATTCACAATGCAATTTTGTGACATCAATAACTAAAAATCAGTGGGGATGGAGCTGTACAAGGCAGAGTTTTTATATGTTATTGAATTTAAGCTAGTTTGATTTCAAATTAGAGTGTTATAATTTTAGGATGTTAAATGTAATCCCCATGGTAACCACAAAGGAAATATCTATAGACTATACACCATAGGAAATGTAAAGGGAATTAAAACATTTTACTGCAGCCTGGCCAGTGTGGCTCAGTGGTTATGCATCGACCTATGAACCTGAAGTTATGGTTCGAATCCTGGTCAGGGCATATGCCTAGGTTGTAGACTCAATCCCCAGTATTGGGATTGAGGCAGCCAATCAATGATTCTCTCTCATCATTTATGTTTCTATCTCCCTCTCCCTCTCCCTTCCTCTCTGAAATCAATAAAAATATATTTTAAAAAAATATATACTGCAACAAAAAATCAACAAAACTCAAGAAAGGTAGTAATATGGGAAATGAGGGACAAAAAAGCTATAAGGCATATAGAAAACAAATAGCAAAATGACAAAAGTAAGTCCAACTTACCAGTAATTAAGTATAAATGGATTAAACTCTCCACTCAAAAGACAGAGATTGGCAGAATAGATTCAAAAACATGATCCACCCTGGCCGGTGTGACTCAGTTGATTGAGCGTGTACCAAGAGTTTGCCGGTTCAATTCCCTGTCAGGGCACATGCCCAGGTTGTGGGCTCAGGGTTGTGTAGGAGGCAGCCAATCAATGTTTCTTTCTCTCCCTCTCCCTTCCTCTCTCTCTAAAACCAATAAAAAATCATATTTTTTAAAAAATGATCCAACTATATGCTATCTACAAGAAACTCACTTTACATCAAAGACACAAATATCTTGAAGGTGAAAAGATGGTAAAAGATATCCCATGCAAATAGTAACTACGTACCAGTATTATTCACAATCATTAAACTGTGGAAGCAACCCACATGTCCACCGACAGATGAATGATCATGCAAAATGTGGTATATTTACAAATTGGAATATTATTTGGCCTTAAAAAGCAAGGAAATTCTGACATATGCTACAAGATGAGTGAACCTTGAGGATATTATGCCTAGTGAAATAAGCCAGTCACAAAAAGACACAGTATATAATTCTACTTATATGACATCCCTTAAGGAGTCAAATTCATAAAGAAAATGGTGGGTGTCAGGGGTGGGAGACAGAGGAAAGGAGAGCTATTATTTTGTGAGTTCAGAGTTTCAGTTTCAAAAATAAGTGAAAAACCCCTATTATTAATAAGGAAACAAGAGAAGGAGGCATTTGCTAAACAACCATCGGTTCTCCTTATTGTCCTTCACCCCAAACCATAGAAATAAAGCCACATCAAGAACATGATATTTGGAAAACTGACATGATCATTGTTTTCTGATTAGTCATGTTGCATTTGCCTTGCTTTAAAAGTTAACATGTTATTTTCTGTGATTAGAAGGAAGGCAACTTCTGCAGGGATAACTTTTCAATGATACTTTCTGTGCAACAAAAATCAAAATGGACCCTTAGACAACTACACTCTTCTTGTGAATACCAGCTTTCCACTGAGTTAACTAAGCATCAAAATAAATTGAGCTTTCAGTCTAAAGAGATAGTGCACACAAACATACTCACAAATCCTTGTTTGTATACATTCTTAATTTAGGAAAAGGAAATCAAATGACAAAATTAGCACATATAATAGCTATGTGATATGAAAAAAATTGGAGATAATCTGTATATGAATTTTGGCCACTGAAGAAAGGTGGAGATAGGAGGAAAAGACAACTTACATCTTATGTAATCATTCATTCAACCAACAAGCATTTATTGATTGCCTAGTATTGTGCCAGGTACAGTCCACCTGGGGATACAATATGAACAATAAAGACAAGGACCCTGCTCTCACAGGATTTGAAAAGGACTTTAAATTTATCTCATATAAGCTTCTACCAGACTCTTAAGCCCCTTTTAAAGCAATATCTTCATTAAGTTGTTGCAAAAACCATGGATTAGCTTACTCAGCATCCCTTCTCCTTTCTTTTCTTCAATAAACATGTATGGTCCAGCTTCTAGATACTGGGTACTATTTAGAAAACTGTTAGGATCAGAGCAGGAAGCAAAACAGTATCTACTAGTAGGTAGGACTTAGTTTCTGCCAATCAGAGGCATCCCCGTGAGACTTAAATTTGTAACTGGATTAAGTGGGGACAGATGGGCAGAGCATGAGGCATCCACTTGTTCCTTCAAGTTCAGCTACAGCTTGACCCATCTACCCTTTCAATCATTTTATAAATTAGTTAATAACTGGTTTTAAAAAAATCCCTGTGCAACTGAGCACAGATGAACACAATATCTAATACAATATACTAACCCAGTATTTGTTCCCACTGTTTAGCAGAAATCCCTCCCTGCTGATAGGAAGGTGTGAACTTACAATTCTGATTGCTCACATAACAAAAGACAAAGATGAAAACTAAATTCCCATTTTTCCCCTTGTGTTCTCTCTTTCCCACATGGGCCAAATGTATTTTTAAAATCTGAAAGTTATGCTAACTCATACTATTAATTTTAACTTCCCTGTTATAAATTGCATGAATTGTTGAATTCTTAAACTGAACTCTTGATTCTGACATAAAGAAATAAGTTTTAAAGAATATGATTATTTGACAAGTGTATGCCTGAGGTCAGGAATCTATATCTAAAGAGTGCTGGCTATATAAATAAAATGATAAGAAATCATGGATATACCATTTAGCCATAATTATTTCTAAGCTTTAAAAGTCATTAAAAATGTAACTCTTATAGCTTCATTTGAAAACTGATGTTTTTATTTTAGGAATCTGTTTTTGCAGGATAAAATGTTCCTTTAAGTCTAAAGTTAAAATAACACCATGCAGGTGTTTACAATCTAATCATAGCGAACTTTATTCATAAAGGGATAAGATAGCTTAATCACACACAAGGCTGTGACATGCTTGTTGGAATTGGACAAATTTTAGATTTCAAATATGATACTTTATTTTGTAAAATACTTGGAAAATGGGCCAAGAAAGTTTCTTCAGTGAAAATAAGAAAGGTGGAATGCAAATGCTTAAGAGTCATCCTATATAATAAAAGCCTAATATGCTAAGTGTCTGGTCGTTCGGTCAATCAATCAAAGTGTAATACGCTAATGATATGCTAAGGCAGCCGTGGGCAAACTACGGCCTGCGGGCCAGATCCGGCCCGTTCAGCTGTTCTATCCGTCCCGCGGAGCCGAAAGAGCGGAGGGTTCTCTTGCTCTCCCCTCCACTCCTTTACTTTGAATTTATATTAGTTCACACAAACACTCCATCCATGCTTTTGTTCCGGCCCTCCGGTCCAGTTTAAGAACCCATTGTGGCCCTCGAGTCAAAAAGTTTGCCCAACCCTGTGCTAAGGCCTCTCAACTGCGTGCTATGACATGCACTGACTACCAGGGGGCAGACGCTCAGACTGGTAGGTTAGCTTGCTGCTGAGGTCCAGCTGATTGGAACTAAGCGAGATGGGCCGGACATGCCCTGGAGCCCTCCCACAGTCCCTCCCCCCAGCCAACCCTACCCCCAATCAGACTCCAATACCCCAATCGTGGGCGGGGCTGGCCAGCCAACTGTCTGCAGACCCTCCCCCTGGCCGGGCCTACCCCGATAGGCCCCTATTGGGGCAGGCTGGCTGGACCCCACCCATGCACAAATTTGTGCACCAGGCCTCTAGTCCTATATAATAAAGATCTAATATGCTAAGTGTCCAGTCATCCAATCATTTGTTCAACCAATCAAAGCATAATATGCTAATGATATGCTAAGGCCACTCAACTGCTCGCTATGATGTGCACTGACCACCATGGGGCAGACATTCGACTGGTCGACCAGTTGCTATGAAGTTCACTGACCACCAGGGGGCAGACAGTCAACTGTTTTACCAATCGCTATGACATACACTGACCACCAGGGGGCAGACACTCCAACTGGTAAGTTAGTTTGCTGCTGGAGTCCAGATGATCTGGACTGAGTTACACAGGCCAGACATGCCCTGGAGCCCTCCTATGGTCCCTCCCCAGCTGGCCAACCTTCCACGTCCCTCCTCAGCCCTGATCGTGCACCAGTGGGCTCCCTTGCCTGGTCTGTACCCTCTCACAATCCAGGACCCCTTGGGGAATGTAGGAGAGCCGGTTTCGACCCGATACCACAGGCCAGGCTGAGGGACCCCCACTGGTGCATGAATTTGTGCACTGGGCCTCTAGATTAAGAATATTTAAGAACTATAGGCCCTTGCACTTGTCGGGGTGGGGGGGCGTCCCTCAGCCCGGCCTGCACCCTCTCACAGTGCAGGAGCCATTGGGGATGTCTAACTGCCACAGAGGCAGGAGAGGCTCCCGTCACTGCTGCTCTGCTTGCCAGTCGTGAGCCTGGCTCAGGGCTTCTGGCTGAGTGGCACTCCCCCTGTGAGAGCGCACTGACCACCAGGGGGCAGCTCCTGCATTGAACGTCTGCACCCTGGTGGTCAGTGCACGTCATAGCGACCGGTCGTTCCACCATTTGATTTGCATATTATCCTTTTATTATCTACTAGAGGCCCAGCGCATGATTGAAATCGTGCGAGGAGGCACCCCACCTCCCGCCATGAGAGGAGGCACCCCACGGGGGGCCAGGACCCACGCCTGACCAGCACAGTCCCAGCCTCTTCATGTGTTTTGTCTACACTCTGGCCCACCCCCAGCCCCAGCCTCCCCATGGCCACTGGGGCTGAGGGTGGCACGCAGTCACCTCACACCCATCTGCGTGCGCAGCTCCTTCTGAGCGGTCATGATGCAGCCTCCTCCTGAGCAGTCGTGATGCCCGGCTAATAAGCATATTCCCTGTTTATATCCTATCTAATAAAAGAGTAATATGCACATTGACCATACCTCCGCTACACCCACCAGCCACGCCCACCAGCCAATCAGGAGAGAATATGCAAATAAACCCAACCAAGATGGCTGCAGCCACAGAGAGCAGGAGGGAGGCTTGGGTTTCCCCGGCAATGGAGGAAGCCAAGCTTTCCGACTGCCCTTGCCGGCCTAGGCCTCCACTCAAGGCTACAAAGTTTCAATGATAGAAGATAAATAAATCCCAATAGAAATGGCAGCAGCCATGGAGCTGGAGAGAGCAGGAGGCTAGGGTTGCCCACGGCAATGGAGGAAGCCAAGCTTCTGCAGCCCTGGCCTGCTTTGGCCTCCGCTTAAGGCTACAAAGTTTCAATTATAGAAGATACATAAATCCCAACAGAAATGGCTGCCACCACAGAGGGAGCAGAAGGCTTGGCTCCACTCCAGGCTACAAAGTTTCAATTGTAGAAGATAAATAAATCCCAGATCCCAGGGCCTCTGCTTGGGATGCTGGGGGGGGCGTGGCCGGCCTGCAAACCACCACAGGCCCCTCGCCCAGGCTGCCCCACACCCCAAGGGAACCCCCACCCTGATTCGGGACACCCTTCAGGGCAAACCAGCTGCCCCCACCCATGCACCAGGCCTCTATCCTATCTAATAAAAGAGTAATATGCAGATTGACCATCACTCCAACACATAAGATGGCTGCCCCATGTGGTCAAAGATCCTGCCCCCATGTGGACACAAGATGGCCACCACAAAATGGCCAGCAGGGGATGGCAGTTGGGAGGAACCAGGCCTGCAAGGGAGGGCAGTTGTGGGCAATCAGGCCAGCAGGGGAGGGCAGTTGGGAGGGACCAGGCCTGCAAGGGAGGGCAGTTGGGGGCGATCAAGCCTGCTGGGGAGGACTTGTTAGGGGTGACCCAGGCGGCAGAGGAGGGAAATTGGGGGTGACTAGGTGTGCAGGGAAGGGCAGTTGGGGGGGAACCAGGCCTGCAGGGGAAAGCAGTTGGGGGGGGACCAGGCCGGCAGGGGAGGGCAGTTAGGGGCAAACAGGCTGGCAGGGGAGCAGTTAGGCATCAATCAGGCTGGCAGGGGAGTGGTTAGGGGGTGATCAGGCTGGCAGGCAGAGGCGGTTAGGGGCAATCAGGAAGGCAAGCAGGTGAGCAGTTGGGAGCCAGCAGTCCTGGATTGTGAGAGGGATGTCCGACTGCCCATTTAGTGGGATCGGGCCTAAATGGACTGTCGGACATCCCTCGAGGGGTCCCAGATTGGAGAGGGACCCCCAGCCCCCTATCCTGTGCACGAATTTCATGCACCAGGCCTCTAGTATAGGATAATTTTTAATCACCTGATTCGATAAATTGAGATAGAAAATTCTACTTTGTAGGTATTATAAGATGGGATAGGTTAATTGCTTTCAGAACAAGTTTGGAAGTGGTTCTGCAAGATGGTAAATAAATGAGTTAGATGGTTTTCTTATTTTGATTTTCAGTTCTATAAAACTTGTAGGAAATCTTGACCCATTTGGCAAGCAGTAATGTTTTCCTTTTCAAACTCCCACATTACTTTACAATGCTTTCATGACTATATCACAGTCTTTCTAAAATAATCATATTTGTGTAAATATCTTCCCCCCTCCATATCTATACTAATAATAGCCCAGGTGGCATCACACCCTCACAAATCATGCCCTAACATCGTCACAAGATGGCCATCACAAGATGGCTGCATGCACAGCGCAGGCGGGCCCCAGCAGCCACTCCATGTGGTGAGGCCTGGGGGGTCCCACGGCTCCACATGGCATGGAGGAGGCCAGTCCCGGCGTCTCTGCTGCCTCACGTGGAGGAGGTGGGTCCAGGTGGAGGAGGC
Organism: Plecotus auritus; assembly: GCF_963455305.1. NCBI lineage: Eukaryota > Metazoa > Chordata > Mammalia > Chiroptera > Vespertilionidae > Plecotus > Plecotus auritus. The sequence continues at coordinate 106,678,631 of NC_137782.1, forward strand.
GGGTCACGGCATGGGAGGGCAGTTGTGGGCAATCGGGCTGGCAGAGGAGGGCAGTTGGGGGCCATCGGGCTGGCATGGGAGGGCAGTTGGGGGCGATCGGGCCTGCAGGGGAGCAGTTAGGCGTCAATCAGGCTAGCAGGGGAGTGGTTAAGGGGCAATCAGTCAGGCAGGCAGGCAAGTGGTTAGGAGCCAGCGGTCCCGGATTGTGAGAGGGATGTCCGACTGCTGCGTTAGGCCCGATCCCTGTGCCAGCAGTCGGACATCCCCCGAGGGGTCCCAGATTGGAGAGGGTGCAGGCTGGGCTGAGGGACACCGCACCTCCCGCCCCCCCCTCACCCCGTGCATGAATTTCGTGCACTGGGCCTCTAGTAAGTTTATAAGCTGCTGAAAGACAGTTACCATCTGAATACCCATTTCAGAGCCTTGCAAAGTATGTATCAATAAATACTGAATGATAATGGTAAAGTAGTCTTTATGTAGATTAAACTCTTAAGTATCAAAATTCAAGTCCCAGCTGGGCAACAGAGTCAGCAGCAATGCTGGGCAGGTAGAACCATGTATCTGAGTCATGAAATACCCAGGTCCCTGGTTAGCCTTTCTGGAAGAATCTTTTGCATCCTAGAGCCCCAGCATTCCTAACCATCTTTGAGTAGGCAAACGCGGAATGGTTTGGGGCTCATGCTTGTATCAGAAAGCATTCGTCATGTGCATAGTTGTAGCACTCATAGTGGGCACCATGAGAGCTGGGATATAACAGGAACGTGGAAGTAGGGTACCAAGAGTGATGGGGACATGATAAATGGGGGTGTGGTCAAACTAAAGCACTCTTATTTAAATTTCACACACACACACATACACTGTGCAGGCCAAGGAAAACTTTTCTGAAGGACAGTTTTGGACCTCTGAAAAGCTACCTAGACAGCTGTGATCTCCTGTGCTTACCCAGGAGATAGGATAGGTGAGGACAGTGAGAGCAGCACACAGGGAAGTGGGGTTGGGTGCTGAGGCAAGAGCACAAGTGCACTGGGTCCTGAAGTGAATGGGAACAGTGAGCAGAGGCCGTGGCTACAGGCAAGAGGGAAGGCTCTTAAGACACCCTTGCCTAACTTGCAATTCTGTGTCATCTTGGGCATGGTAGAGACTAGTGGTGCTAAGTGTATGGACTCCTGAATCTCGCTGCCTGGCTCCGTCCCTCCCTGGTTGTGGGACCTTATGTAAGTCATTTAACATCTCCATGCCTCCTCTAATAAGAGGATAATAATAGTGTCTTCCTCATAGGGCTCTTGCTATGATTAAATTAGATAAGACTGTGAACAGTTCTCAATTAATGCCATATAATGTTATATAGTGCTTTGACTTTTTAAATATTTTATATGTGTGTTTGTGCATATATGCATGCCGAATTTTATTCTCATTTCTATTTCTTAGACTTGCATCTCATGGTGAATCTAAACCCAGACTCTTTCTAATAGGGACATAGAGATAGGCTGCTCTTACCATTACTTCCTTCCACAAAAGATTAATGAAAATTACACTTCTCATTTTTCAGGTTAGATCACAATCTTCTTCTCCTTATTTACATTTTCAGGCTGCATCATTCTTAGGAGTCTCCCTAATGTGTAAAGTTGTATTTCCTCTGTCCTAAAATAGTCTCTTTTATGCCTCCAGAAGTTCACTTTGGGTATAGTATTATGGAATTGAACTATAAAGTCTGTTTATTTTAACCAGGCTCTTAGTGATTATATTGATTTCAATATATTTTTTTCATTCTGAAGACCTAGTGCATTGACTATATTCAGTTTATACTTTGACTATTTAGTTCCATTTCTAGATCTTACCTCCATGCAGCATCCATCAAAGGGGCTCCTATTTTGAACCCAAATCTATGCTTAGGGCATGGGTAAAAGAAATAGCCATAATGTCACAGACTATTTCCTACACACTATTATTTCAAATAGGGGAACAACTCATACTCGAACCACCTTATGAAAATAATTACTTTCACTATCTACATGCAACTTTTAAAAAATGACAGAATCTATGCGAAGTCATTTTAAGTGTGGTGTGGAAGACACCAGCCCTAAGCACACTGCCCTGAACTTGTGCATGTTGGAAGTCATTTTCAATGCACAGCGGATAGTGTGATCAACCCATCTTTATGTTCCATGTAAATTTGTTTTATTTTTGATAATGAAGCTTGGAGAAATGATTCTTGAAGCTTTAAAACAGCTTTGACTGACAGCTCCCTTAGTGCTGTCTCTTTCACAGCAAACATAACTGACAGCTTGTAGGTAGAGAGCACATGTAGACAGATTGAGTCCATACTGGGGGAAAAACAAAGAAGATATTTGTTCTATTTGTTATTTATTAAAATTCAATTAATATGGTAAAATATATGCATCTTGGCAGAATAGATTTAATTTGTAGGCTGAGAGGTTTTTCTGTTATGGAAGCTTGATATATAGCAATTATGTACTAAAATTACTTCTCATAAATATTTTCAAACTCGAGTGAAATTTATATTACTCTTTTTCATGCCCATGAATACTGTTTATTTAGCTGAGTATGGTCTAGATAATTAAAGACTTTTCAAGTTGCATATTTAAATTCCATTCAAGTTATTTTTTGTGGGCACTTGCCTGTGTAGATTAAGTTAGAAACCTTGCCATATTAAAAACAAGAATTCTGCAATGCCACTTGTAGGTATAGACCCGAAATAATTGAATGCAGAGACTTGGACAGATACTTGTACACCCACATCCACAGCAGCATTGTTCACAATAGTCCAAAGGTGGAAACAACTCATATGTCTGTGGACAGATGGATGGATAAACCAAATGTGATATATACAAAGAAATGTTTATTTAGCTTTAAAAAGAAATGAAGTTCTGATACATGCTACATTGTGGATGAACCTTGAAAACACTATGCTAAGTGAAATAAGCCAGGCACAAAAAGGACAAATACTGTATGACTCCACTTATATGAGGTTCCTATAATAGTCAAATTCACAGAGACAGAATGTAGAACGGCAGTTACCAGGAGTTGGAAGGAGGGAAAATGGGACTTGTTGTTTAATGTATTCAGAGTTTCATTTTGGGGAGATGAACAAGTTCTGGAGATGGAGGGTGGTGATGGTTGCACAACACAGTGAACATTCTTAATGTCACTGCTCTGTACACTTACAAGGTTAAAAGAGTAGTATTTATGTTACATATTTTTAACCACACATCAGCACACAAAAGAGGTGTAGGAATCTGCTAGATCAGTGGCCGGCAAACTCATTAGTCAACAGATTGGCAAACCGCGGCTCGCGAGCCACCGCAGTATGCCGACCACTGTGCTAGATGGTCAAGATGGAAAAGGGTTTTGCCACTGGATTAAATGGAATGGAACCTGGCCAACTATGAAATAATGGATTGTAAACTCAAAAAATAAAACCAAACAAAATGAGAATTCTGAATTATTTAATAGACTTTACACTGGGCCTCACCTACAAATATAATAGGTCTGGGACCCAAGAATTTGCATTTTTAACAAGTGTCTAGGTACACTAGTTGTCTATTGAGCATCACAAATTCCCCCACATTTTAGTGGCTTAAAATGACATATTCATTATGTCCTAATTTCTGTAGTCCAGGGTTCTGAGATCAGCAGTTCTGGCTCAGAATCTCTCATGAACTGGCAGTCAAGATGTTGATGGAGGCTGCAGGCATATGAAGACTTGTTTGTGCCCAAAGGGTGTGGCTCAGTGGTTGAGCGTCGACCCAGGAACCAAGAGGTCGCTGGTTCGATTACCAGTCAGGGCATATGCTTGGGTTGCAGTCTCCATCCCCAGTAGAAGGCGTCCAGGAGGCAGCTGATCAATGATTCTCTCTCATCATTGTTGTTTCTATCTTTCTATCCCTCTCCCTTCCTTTCTCTCTATAATTCAATAAAAACATTTAAAATAAAAGACTTGCTGGGGGTCCCCCTCCAAGACTACTCACTCCCATGGCTGGTGGCAAGAGGTGTTAGTTCGTCACAAGGCAGACCTCTCCATAGGCCTGTCCCATGATGTGACATCTGAGCTCCCCCAGAGTGGACACTTCAAAAGAGAACAAGCATGAAGCCACAGTACCTTTTGTGACTAGTATCCAGATTGTACACCATGACTTCCACTTTATTCTTCAGAGGCAGGTCATCAAATCCAGCTCACACTCAAGGGGAGGGGCTCCACTTCTTGAAGGAATGAGTAGCTAGAAATTGTGGATATTGCAGAATCAATACACTGGGTGTATTCCTGGGACTGCTTAAGAAAATCCCATAAACTGGAGGGCTTAAACAACAGAAATGTATCATCTCACAGTTCTAGAGGCTGGAAATTTAAGATCGAGGTATCAGTAGAGCTGGTATCTCCTACGGCCTATGAGGGAGAATTTGTTCCAGATCTCTTTCCTTGCTCTGGTAGCCTCAGGTGGTCCGTGGCATGTGATGCGCATTTTCTTTCTGTATCTACATCGCTTCCCTTCTGTACATATCTGTCTCTATATCCATTTTTTACAAGTAATATTGTCATATTGAATTAGGTCCCACCTTAATGACCTCATTTTAACCTGATTACTTCTGTGAAGACCTTATTTCCAAATAAGGTCACATTATGAGGTACTTGGAGGACTTCAACATATTTGGGGGGAGGGACACAATTCAGCCCACAATTCAGTCAGGTAATGTTATGCCCCTGCTGCAGGGACTACACTTTTGAGAATCGCTGGTCCAACCCTACCCTTGAACCCCATTATACTGATGAGAAATGTAGGTTTCCATCAACGAAAGGAACCAGCAAGTGTCAAAGAGTGAGTTTGTGGCAAGGCTCAGATAAGAACACTGATTTTTTTTAATCCACATTTACATATTTTACATGAACCACAGTGTTTGGTCATCTTTGATCAAAAGTTGTCTGGAGAGCCCTAGCTGGTTTTGCTCAGTGGATAGAGCATCAGCCTGTGAACTGAAGGGTCCCAGGTTTGATTCTAGTCAAGAGCATATGCCCAGGTTGCGGGCTTGCTCCCAGGTTGGGGGTGTGCAGGAGGCAGCCAATCAATGATTCTCTCTCATCCTTGGTGTTTCTCTCTCTCTCTCTCTCCCTTCCTCTCTGAAATAAATATCTTTTTTTTTTTAAGTTGTCTGTAGATATCAGTTATTTGTGAAATCCATTAAGCCTTTGTGTGTTTTCTAAGCTAAGGTTTTTCAGAATGATCCACAGAATTCTGCAGATATAGAGGTGTTTTCTAGAAATCCTTTAAAGGTTGTGTATGTGTGTTTTTTATGAGGATTACATCATTCAGTATTTAAGCTATCACACTGGATAGGAAAAAAGAGAGTATCGGATGAATTAAAGATATTAAAAAACAGAGATGTGGTCAATGAGATATGAGAAACATAGGAAAATTAAATAACTATGTACCAATTTACACGCCCTCCAAAGCCTGCCACATCTTTCAATGTGAATCAGCATGGGAGAGGGGATAAAAATCAACTCTTCCTGTCATATGTATCTATAACACATGTTTAGAATTTCAATAAAACACATACCTGTGCATTCACCAGTCATCTAACGATGAGGAGCACTGGCAGGAGCATCGATGCCACCCTGTGTGCCTTGCTCATGGCATCATTCCCCTCCTCCCTGGATATTCACTATCCTGAAGTTTGGGTGTATCATTCTCTTGCTTTTCTTTATTGTTTTACTACATATAAATAAATCCTTAAACAACATATTGCTTGGTTTTGCTGGTTTTTGAACGTTACATAAATGGAATCATACTATCCTATATAATAAAAGGCCAGCGACAATAACAACCAGAACAACCACTCAGCCAGTCACTATGAGATGGTGGCGGTGGCTGGAGCAAAGCAGCCCTGGTCCTGGGTGCCAGAGGGGAGCCGGTGCTGGCAGCTGGGGGAAAGAAGGCCTAACTCTTGCATGAATTTTTGTGCATTGGGCCTCTAAAGTAAGTATATGTGTCTGTTTTTCCCCTCCTGGTGAAACTCATCCATATTCATATGTAGTCCGGGTCCATTTATTGTCATTTCTCTATGGTGCTCTTATCCACCCATCCTCTTATCAATAAACAGATATATTTGTTGTTACAAAATTTCTGTGCAAGAATTTCTACAGTGTATACACCTAGGAATGTAATTGATTGATTGTAGGGTGTGCTCATCTTAACTTTAGGTCATTGATTAGTTGGTTGATTTCAAGAGAGCTGTTCCAATTTATTCCCCCACCAGCAGCATCTAACAGTTCCTGCTATCTCACATCTTAGCAACACTTGTTGTTAGCCCAACATTTTGACTCTCCTATGTTTATATTACCAGATGACTTTAGAACCAAATCCTCACATTGGATGTGACTCCACCATATTGGACTTTAGGGATCTGAGGCTTGATGCCTATGCCATGCTCAGTAAATGATAGAAAAATTAAATGAATCTAGCTTAGCCAGTGTGGCTAAGTGGCTGAGTGTAGACCTATGAATGGTTTGCAGGCTCAATCCCCAGTAGGGGTTGTGCACCTGTTCAATGATTCTCACTCATCATTGATGCTTCCATCTTTCTCTCCCTCTCCCTTCCTCTCTGAAATCAGTAAAAATATATTTTAAAAATAAAATGAATCTAAGCTTTAGGTGTTTGGTAAAATTATGGATTTTTTCATATTTTAAATGTTTATCAAATTATTATTCTAATCATTCCTTCTTCTCCTAATTATGTACCCAATATCAACCTATTAACAGTGTATCTGTTCCCAAACTCAAAGGCTTACACAGGAAATTTAATGCAGCAGTCCACATGTTGCCCGTAAAAGTGGGAAATGTATTACATTTGCTTTACTGTAATCTAATAAAAGACTGTAACATAAATTTTGGAGAAAAAAAATAAAATCTGCAAAATTCTTAACCTAATTTCAGTACTTAACATTGTTCTTATAAGTTCCAACATACTTATTTAAAAAATGGTATAACCTTCCCCCAGTGGCTGTCAACCTCGCTTCTATGTCATGGTGGGCACAGCACTCCTTGAACCTCCATGCCCATGGCCACTAGACTCAAGAGGCCCACTTTCAACTCCTGCTCTTCCTGCTTCACAGAAACAGACGAGGGGATGTGTGGCACCAGTGAAAAATGTCTACATGCAAGAGGTCTGCAGTAAGCATTAGCTTCTGGGATGACCTTTTCATCCAGCATTTTGGGAGACTGTCTAAAGAAAGGAAGGTCCCTGAAATTAACAGAGTTATTTTGCTTGAGTCCATGGCATTGGTCAGCTTGCAAAGGCATTTATACAGGCATTAAATATTTTGAAGGTAACTTTCCAATGATAGTCCTGAGAAAGCTACACAGCATCAAATTCAAACCTCTCCTATCAAAACCCATTTTAGAGTTACATTCAAAGGACACTCTTCAAATCGATGGACTCATGTTGGATTCGAAGAGATGTGCCATAATTGGAGCAGATCTTCAAGACTGACCTTAACTGAAGAGAAACTAAAGAAAAGTAATATGAATACACAGTTGTCACTGCCATGATAACTGAATGTATGCTGGTCTACAAGACTCCAGAGCGGTCTACAAACCTAATCAAGTGGGAAGCCAACAGTTTTGGGACTGCCACATTCATAAACTATGAACAGGTGAACATGGATGACTAGTTGGGACACCTGCGAAGACGATAGTGTGACCTGGCAGGGGTGGAAACCTGCAAGTCCTTAAAGTCTCAGAAAGAATGGCTCCTGTTGAATGAGTGGGAAACAGCATCAACCACGAATATTATGGAATTGTGCAGCAGATTACTTCAGACTGAAGTCAGCAGAATAGAGCCCCTTGAATCCTGGAAAAAATGGAGCTTCGAAGCAGTTCATGCAGCATTACTGCTCGTGCTGGGCCACCAGAGGAGGAAGTGTGCTAGGTGTGAGGATCATGTACTAACCCAGGGGTGGGCAAACTTTTTGACTCGAGGGCCACAATGGGTTCTTAAACTGTACCAGAGGGCCGGAACAAACGCATGGATGGAGTGTTTGTGTGAACTAATATAAATTCAAAGTAAAGGAGCGGAGGGGAGAGCAAGAGAACCGGATAGAACAGCCGGAACTGGCCCGCGGGCCGTAGTTTTGCCCACTGCTGTGTAACTAACCAGTTTCAGGCTCATGCTGAGCCAGAAGCTGTAGCCACTGGCCTTCCCAGAGTTGGTACATGGGTTTCCTGAGTGATGGCCAGGTCTTGTCTATCAGCCCATCCCACACTCGAGAAACCTGTCACTAGGGCTGCTGAATCACTTCTTGTTTCTGTTGACTTATTGTTTAAATAAATCTCATTTGCCAATTGAAAAAAAGTGGTATAAATTCTGCTTCTACAAACTTATTTGCTTGTTTCTACTTAAGTTTCCGCAATTAAGTTAAATATTTTTTACAATGTATAGAAACTGTTATTTAGAGATATCTATTTGGGGGGGCTGAATGAAAAAAGGTAAAGGGATTAAGAAAATAAAACACCTTGCCGAAACCGGTTTGGCTCAGTGGATAGAGCGTCGGCCTGCAGACTGAAGGGTCCCAGGTTCGATTCCGGTCAAGGGCACGTACCTTGGTTGCGGGCACATCCCCAGTAGGAGGTGTGCAGGAGGCAGCTGATCAATGTTTCTCTCTCATCGATGTTTCTAACTCTCTATCCCTCTCTCTTCCTCTCTGTAAAAAAATCAATAAAATATATTAAAAAAAAAAGAAAATAAAACACCTTATATATAACACAGACAGACACAATAGTATAGTGGTAGTCAGTGGATAGCGCGTGGGTCTGCAGACCAAAGGGTCTTGGGGTCGATTCCAGTCAAGAGTACATACCTTGGTTGCAGGCTCCTCCCAGGCCCCGGCCCTGGTCAGGGCTGGTGCAGGAGGCAACCAATCTATGTATTTCTCTCACACCGATGTTTCTCTCTGTCTTTCCCTCTCTCTTCCGCTCTCCCTAAAAAAATCAATGGAAAAATGTCCTCAGATGAGGTTTAACAAAAATAAATAAATACATAAATAAATAAAATAAGTCAGAAAAAGAGAGCAAATCATTGGCTCAAAATTCAGACCATGAAGTCTGATGTTTGAATTAAAAAAAAAAGACACATATTTTTGTTGTTGTTAATCCTCACCTGAGGATATTTTTCCACTGATTTTTTAGAAAGAGTGGAAGGGGGAAGGAGAGACAGAGAGAGAAACATTGATGTGATAGAGACACATGAACTGGTTGCCTCCCCCACCTGCCCATGTCCAGATGGGGTTGGGGATCAAGCCTGCAACCAAGGTATGTATGTGCCTTTGACCAGAATTGAACCCAGGACTCTTCAGTTCGAAAGCTGATGCTCTATGCACTGAGCCAAACTGGCTAGGGCAAGACATCTACTTCAATAACCTATAAAGTTTGGTTTCTGGACCTCTGCTAATTTGCTGTAAGTTTCACTATCCTACAAGGTAACAAAAGAACAACAGAGTGAGCTTTTTGTACAACTAAATGCATTCCATTTAAAGGACTGCTCTTTATTTTGAGATTATGTCAGTTCTACCTTTTTAATGTTGAAATGTTCTGCGTTTTAAGAAATGATAGTAGATGGCATTTATTTACTTAACAACTTTGTATGACCTCAGATTTTCTGTGTATGTCTGTGTTTTAATTTTACTGGTCCTTCAAATCTAAATGTTTAGAAATCCTTTCAGAGCCCTTTACTACATCATTTGCTATATATTCCGTGTAAAGCAACCTGGAGTTACTGCCAGGAGGACACAAGTCCCAGAAGGAAAGCATACTCATCTCTAGTTAACACCTAACTTTGATTGGGTTTCAAGTAAGGCTTAGTACCAACACTATGGGGAGTGACGTGCAAAGATGAGGCAGCATTTCGTCCTCACCGGTTTTCGTTTTGGCCTGTTAGTATTATTACCGTCAAAAAACAACGTAAGAGTGGTCTGGTAGTTGCTGGAGGAGGAGACCCTGGACCCTGGGGAATATGAAAGGTAGAGAGGAGGGAAACCCCATGCTAGGAAGGCAGATAGGAAGCAAAACCTGGAGTCCATTCTTGCGTGAGGAAGACAGGAGCTACGGAGCGTGGGGAAGACACAACGGAGAGGGCGGTGCGGGCGGGCTGCGCAGGCTCCGCGTTCGGGGAGAGCCGGGGAAGAAGGTGCAGCGGTGCACACGTGGAAGTCAGTAAAGTACCGAGGAGACTCGGTCAGAGACTTAGCTCGAGAGGCACAGAAGAGACAAGTGGAGGAACCACCCACTACCTCCCCGGCCAGGGTCCACGTGGGCCAGGGGTGGGGCCGGACACGCCCCGCGGGCTCACGTGCCCTATCAGCCGCCTCAGGCCACAGGACACGCCCCCTGTCTCTTCTCGCTGGAGCTTCCCGACCACCCCTGAACCGCCCCCGGCGCCTGCGCAGCCCCTGGCCCCGCCCCCGCTCGCCAGCGGGCCCTCCACAGCCAAGATGGCGGCCTCCTGTGTGTCCTGTGGTGCCGTGGTTTCCCAGCGGCTCCTTCTCCGGCCAAGGGTTAGCCTGGCCCCGAGACAAGTCCTCTGGAAAGCCGCGGCCGCGGAGTTGCAATCAGTTCCCGGGCCCCAGGTAAGGCCTAGGAGGAGTGAGAGTGCTGGTCCCTGTAGCGCGAGGATAGGAAGCAGGCCCTGCTGCCTCGCGGGCCCTCATCGGGACCGTCGGGACTCAGGTGCTTAGTGGTAGAGTTGTGAGGTTAGAGAAGTGGGTATTGGTTTCAGCGGCTACTCTGGAGGTTGTTTCTGAGTTTCGCAGGGTGTGTGAGGGGAAAGTTACCTGGAGCGTCCCCCCCCGCCCGCCCACCCACTCACTGCTGTCCCTGCGTGGGTGTGGGGCTGGTCCCGGCCTCCGCGCGCCGTATCCCGGAGGGAGGAGGCTGTGCCGCAGGAGGTGGGTGGAACTGGACTCTCGCCGTGACCTGGAAGGCCAGGTGGAGGAAGTCACACCGTGGAGAGGATAGTGACTTGTATCTGTGCAGTTTCTGTTTTCTTAAATTTCCCAAAACTTTTTGGAGAGATGAAGACAGAACTTGCACATTTCATTAATCCTGAGGGCAGTGGGAAGCTGCCTTCCACGTGGTGGGGTGAGGACGTTCACTGACATGGGATCTGAAAAGGAGGAACAGATTTGAGAGGGAAGAAAACGAGTTTAGTTTTGGCTATGTCAGGCATCTGTGGGTGTGCAAGTGGAGATTTCCAGGAGGCCCACAGATAGGAAAGTCTGTATTCAAGAGGAGAACTGGTTTACAAGCCCTGTGTTGCTTTGTGGGGTAAGTGAGGCCTGGGCCATGGTAGGTCACCAAGGAGGGTGTGCTGAATGAGGAATGAGCAGGACAGGGCCCTGAAGGACAAACAGTCAACGAAGAAGAACCCCAATGGATTGAACATGAACAGAGGGAAGGCAGTGTGGTGTCGTGGAAACGGGAAAATGTTTCGAGGAAGGAAAGTGCTTAACTTACCAAATGTTGTGAAGTCAAGTACTATGATCTAAAAACTATGTTGAAAAAGAAGACTTCCTTTATTTTTCTTATTGAAAAATATTCTGGGAGTTATTTTTTCTTGCATCTCTTTTGAGTATGTCTTTCCTGTATAGACACAAGTATCTAAAAAGGACTATAGCATACAGAATATTAGAATATTTTTATTTGTTAACACTTCATGTGTGTGCCATGTGGGGGAGTTGCTAACTTTCCTTCCCTGGAACTCCTGAACCTATGTGTCTTCTATGGCTTTCTCTATATTCTTTTAGTCATATACAAACATACATGCATACGTATACTTTTGAAAAAATGGATCTCATTATATTTTTGCTTCTCTAAACTTAACATATATAGTAGAAATCCCTCCAAGTCATTATGAATCTAACTGCTGTCTAATATTCTTGGTGTGAGTGTATCAATGTTAATTTAACAATTGATGGACATTTGCTTAGTTTCCATTTTCTTCCACTAATAAAGTATTCAGTAAACATCCTGGTACAGTTCTTAGGTACTGACTGATGCTTTTATTTCTGTGGGAGAGAGTTTGAGTTTTGAGGTTATTGCTGCAAAGGATGTATACATCTTAATTTTTTTGCAATACATATTTTTATTGATTTAAAAGAGGAAGGGAGCTAAAGGTAGAAACATCAGTAATGAGAGAGAATCATTGATTGGCTGCCTCCTGCACACCCCCTACTGGGTATTGAGCCCACAGTCAAACCATGACCTCCTGGTTCACAGGTCAATGCTCAACCACAGAATCACACTAGCCCGGCTCCATCTTAAATTTTAATAGATATTCTTACATAGCTTTTCAAAAAGGCTGTAGCAATTCACATTCCATCATTGAGTTATGAGTATGCCCCTTTTTCTATCTACATTAGGTATTACTACCCTATCTAATAAAAGAGTAATATGCAAATTGACCATCACTCCAACCCATGTGGACACAAGATGGCTGCCACAAGATGGCCAGCAGGGGAGGGCAGTTGGGAGGGACCAGGCCTGCAAGGCAGGGCAGTTGTGGGCAATCAAGCCTGCAGGGGAGGGCAGTTAGGGGTGACCAGGCCGGCAGAGGAGGGAAATTGGGGGCGACCGGGCCTGCAGGGAAGGGCAGCTGGGGGGGGACCCAGGCCTGCAGGGGAGAGCAGTTGCAGGGAGGGGGGGACCAGGCCTGCAGGGGAGGGCAATTAGGGGTGACCAGGCCTGCAAGGGAGAGCAGTTAGGGGCAAACAGGCTGCAGGGGAGGGCAGTTAGGCATCAATCAGGCTGGCAGGGGAGTGGTTAGGGGGTGATCAGGCTGGCAGGGGAAGGCAGTTAGGGGCAATCGGGCTGGCAGGGGAGTGGTTAGGGAGTGATCAGGCTAGCAGGCAGAAGTGGTTAGGGGCAATCAGGAAGGCAAACAGGTGAGCAGTTGGGAGCCAGCAGTCCTGGATTGTGAGAGGGATGTCCGACTGCCTGTTTAGTGGGATCGGGCCTAAATGGGCTGTCGGACATCTCTCAAGGGGTCCCAGATTGGAGAGGGTGCAGGCTGGGCTGACGGACACGCACTCCCGTGCACGAATTTCGTGCATCGGGCCTCTAGTGTTTTCAATAAGATGGGTGACAATTTCTCCTTGTTACTGTAATTCTCATCTCCCTGATTATTCTTGAAATAAAGCCTTTTTTAATCCATATGGAAAATGTTTACTGAACACTTTACTTGAGCCAGACACTGAAATAAATAAAAATCAAACAAATACCAGACAGTATGGCCCCTTAGCAATCCCCACATTCCTGAATACCACCACAACACATGTTTAACCACGAGGCACAGCTCAGATATAACTGAAGGCTTAACTGACCCCATCAGACCCTTAATGATTTATATACATACTAGAGGCCTGGTACACGAATTCATACACGGGCGGGGTCCTGCTGGCCTGCCCCAATCCGGCCGGGCTGGTTGGTGGGAGGGGACACAGGAGGTTGGTTGGCCAGCCCTGCCCCCGATCAGGGTGGAGGGGCCTGATCGGGGCTGGGACCAGCTGGGGAGAGGGGGCACAGGCAGTTGGTGGGCTGGGCACGCCCCCTGGTTGAACTCCAGTCGAGGGGACAATTTTCATATTAGGCTTTTATTACATAGGACTAGAGGCCCAGTGCACGAAATTCATGCATGGGGGTGGGTCCCCTCAGCCCAGCCTGCACCCTCTCCAATCCAGGACCCCTCAGGGGATGTCTAACTCACAATCTGGGACCTCTGGCTCTTAACTGCTCACCTGCCTGCCAGCCTGATCACCCCTAACCGCCTCTGCCTGCCAGCCTGATCACCCCTAACTACCCTCCCCTGCCAGCCTGGTTGCCCCCAACTGCCTCCCCCCCGCCAGCCTGGTTGCCCCACACAGCCTGCTGTTCAGTTGTTTGGTCGTCCCTCACTAACCCCCCTGCTGGCCTGGTCACCCCACGCAGCCTGCTATTCAGTTGTTTGGTTGTCCCTCACTAACCCACTGTTGGCTTCTGCTGTTCGGTCATTACTGTGAGGGCATCCTGACCAAATTGCATGTTACCCTTTTATTAGTATAGATATTGGCTTGGTTGTCTTAAATATTGATATTTCTTTACTTCCATATGCAACCTTAGTGGTTATATTTCTTTTAGGGACCATGTTTCATAAAACAAAATTTTTAATCACCTCATAAATGGCTAAAACTATGCCTATCTTTTGGGGGGAGTGCAGTCATAACCCATTATTTATGAAATCCCTTCAGAAGTTACAGACAACTTAATGAAAGGAGCAGCGAGAATATATATATACACACACACACATATACATATACATATATATATACATATACATATACATATACATTATATATATATATATATATATATATATATATATATGTATTGCCATCGACTGTAACAACTAGTTGCTATGACGCCCACTGTGGCCAGCGAACCACCTGATCAGGGGGTGGGGCCGGCCTGCCAACCTCCCGTGGCCCCTACCCCCAGCTGGCCCGCGCCTGATCAGACTCTCCCACCCTGATCAAACACCATGCTGGCCAAACCCTCTCCCTACCGCCCTTCCCCCCTGGCCAGCCCTGCCCCTGATCTCCCCAAGCCCCACCCCAACAGGGGGTGGTGCCAGCTGGCCAACTTCCTGCAGCCCCTCCCTCTGGCCACCCCACCCCTGATCACACCCCCCACCCCAATAGGGAGTGGAGCTGGTCGGCCAACACCCTGCAGCCCCTTCTTCTGGCCGGCCTCGCCCCCAGTGAGTCCCCACCACCCTGATTGGCCTGCAGCCCCTCCCCCTGACTGGCCCTGCCCCGAATGGGCCCCCACCACCCTGATCAAGGGTGGGGCTGGCCGGTCAACCTCCTGCAGCCCCTTCCCCCGCCCGGCCCCATCCCAGATCAGCACCCCCACCCCGATCTGGGACAGGGCCGGCTGGACAACCACCCATGGCCTCTCCCCCAGGCTGCTGGTCCCCGATCGGCACCCCCCACCCCATTCGGGGGAGGGGCCCACCGGCCAGTTGCCCTGGCCCTTCCTCCCAGCTGGCTGGGCCCTGATCAGGCCCTGATTGGGGCAGGCTGGCCAGCCAACTTCCCACCATCTCTTCCTCCCAACAGGCCCAACCCTAATCTGCCCCAATTCGGGCCGGGCTAGCCGGACCCCATCCATGCACGAATTCGTGCACTGGGCCTCTAGTCTATACTAATAAAAGGGTAATATGCTAATTAACCAGTCTACCGGCCATCTTCCAGACATCCGACTTCCTTCCGGACAAAGCCATGGTGGTGGGGGCTGAGGCAGAGAGGGCAGTTGGGGGCGAGATCAGGCCAGCAGGGGAGGGCAGTTGGGGGCAAGTTTAGGCCAGCAGGGGAAGGCAGTTAGGGGTGATCAGGCAGGCAGAGGAAGTTAGGGGTGATCAGGCTGGCAGGGGAGAGCAGTTGGGGGCGAGATCAGGCTGGCAGGGGAGGGCAGTGGGGGGGCGAGATCAGGCTGGCAGGGGAGGGCAGTTGGGGGCAAGATCAGGCAGGCAGAGGAAGTTAGGGGCGATCAGGCCCTTAGGGGAGGGCCGTTGGGGGCGAGATCAGGCCAGCAGGAGAGGGCAGTTGGGGGCAACCGGGGTGTCAGGGGAGGGCAGTTGGGGGCGAGATCAGGCCTGCAGGGGAGGGCAGTTGAGGACAACCAGGCCGGCAGGGGAGGGCAGTTAGGGGTGATCAGGTAGGCAGGAGCAGTTGGGGGCAAGATCAGGCCGGCAAGGGAGGGCAGTTAGGGGCGATCAGGCAGGCAGGCAGAGAGGTTAGGGGCCATCAGGAAGGCAGGCAGAGGCAGTTAGGGGTGATCAGGCAGGCAGGCAGGTGAGTGGTTAGGAGCCAGCGGTCCCAGTTTTCGAGAAGGATGTCCAATCGGAGAGGGTGCAGGCTGGGCTGAGGGACCCCCCCCCCACCCCCTGTGCACGAATTTCATGCCTCGGGCCACTAGTATAATAATAGTAAAGTGCTTCTCGTACAGGATAAGTATCTTTTACATTTGTTTAATGTGCTAGTGTATACTAGATGGTGTTATAAATAGTAAATATTACTGTGGGTCACAATGAGAAACACTGATACAACAAGGAAAAAGAAACAAGTTTCGTTAAGCAGTGACTTTTGAGTGCTCAATTGGGACCTCACTAGCAGATTTCCTCTTGCATACCAATCTTGTGGCATGCACGTTTCATATTAATTCCAAAATATAATTGCA
Source organism: Plecotus auritus (assembly GCF_963455305.1). Classification (NCBI taxonomy): domain Eukaryota; kingdom Metazoa; phylum Chordata; class Mammalia; order Chiroptera; family Vespertilionidae; genus Plecotus; species Plecotus auritus. The sequence continues at coordinate 106,694,910 of NC_137782.1, forward strand.
AATAGCTCAATGTCCCAAATTTTGGGTGGAGGAGGGAATCTTGCTCGTGAATGGCTAAACTTTTTGGATTATAAACCCATGATTAACAGGAATCTATATATAGTGTACTGTAAGGTTTACAGAGGTAAATACGGGGGAGCACAGAAGTGCAATGCCTAATTCAAAGGAATTGTGATGGGTAGAGTGGTGGGCAGCTTCTCAGAGGAGGTGAGAGTGGAGTCTTTAGGAGCAATTAGGAGTTACGTGAAAAAGGAGGTATTCTGTTCTAGGAATGTAATAGGTAAACAAGGGACAGAGTTATACAGTCAGTGGATTCTGGTAACAAATGATGAGCAACAGGATTGGAGTGTTTGGCATACTATTTTGCAATACTAAGGAATTTGAAATTTTTAAAAAATCTCTCACATATTAGATTTTTATCTATATAATAAAAGCCTAAGTGACCGTTACAGTGGAATGACGGTGAGCTGCCCCCTGGTGGTCAGTGTGCTCCCACAGTGGGAGTGCCGCTCAGCCAGAAGCTGGGCTTACGGCTGGTGAGAGCAGCGGTGGTGTCGTGAGCCTCTCCCTCCTCTGCGGCAGCGCTGAAGAGCGGCGAGCCAAGTGGTAAGGTGCTAGCAGGCGGGCGGTAAGGAGTGGCGAGGCGGGCGGTAAGGAGTGAGCAGGCGAGTGGTTAGGAGCAAGCAGGCGAGTGGTTAGGAGCGAGGGATCCCAGACTGTGAGAGGGATGTCAACCTGCAGTGAGAGGGATGTCAACCTGCAGGTGGACATCCCCCAGGGCTCCCGGACTGTAAGAGGGCACAGGCTGGGCTGAGGGACCCCCTCCTCCAGTGCACAAATTTCGTGCACCAGGCCTCTACTATATTATAAGCAGTTTACAGTCATGGTGTCCTATAAAGGTTACCCATGAATTCTTTAATCATATATCAGTATAATTTAGGAATGCTAATGTAGCTTTCTATAACATTATTTATAATAAGGAAAAGCAGTAGACCAATTTCTGTTTTGAAAAATATTACTACAAAATCTTGGTAATATTTCCTCTTACTTTTATTTTCTACTAAGCACTTTCTTAGTGCTTGAACTTTCCATTTTTACTGAGCCGGTATGCTCTTGTTGAATTGAACTGTCTGCCAGAATGATCGGTGGCATTTGGTGTCTTAGCCCTTGTATATTTTGGTTTTATTGTAGAAACATTGCTATCTTTGTCTTTAGTATCTGTTTTTCTCATCTCTCATCTTATGGGCTCCTGGAGGTTGTAAATCCTATATTTGTCCACATTTTCTTTAATCTGTATATGTCTTTACCTTTTCTTTTATTCCTCTAAGTATTTTTTTTTGCCTTTTCTATTCAAATTAGCAACAGATTCTTTTTATTCCATTTTTATCCAAATGAAGAAATACTTAATTCTTCTGTAATATCATTAAAGTAGTGTGTAGCACTGGCATTTTGCCAAATTTGGGACATCTCTGCTTTGTCAGGATGTGTCTGCTTTCTTGGCAACCTGCTGGATTAAAATTACAGTTGCCTGACTTGCTGATTATCTTTAAAAAGAAAAATATCTGTCAAGTTGTATCAATACAGTTCCATGAAAACAAAGTCTGAGGGAAATTCTCTGTCATAGCTTCTCAGATGGAAATAGAACCTGCAGAAAATTTTGTTGGAAGTTGTACTTAGTGGCAAAGCAGATTCTCTCTAGGGATTCTTACTGTTCTCAGCTAAAGGTCTGCTCGGTTTGCTTGAAGCCTCATCTTACTTGATGGCTTGTACTGATGAATAATGGATGCCTTTGAATGTAAGTATTTTTGTGTGAATTCGTTGCTGAAATAATTCACAACATTTAATAAATATATTCAGTAGTCTGGTGCTGATGCTATGATGGCTTTGTAACTTACTTAGTCATAATCTTCAGCAATATGTACAAATGTTTTTTAAAAGATCTTAAAGATCCTAAAGAGATGGTTTGAAAAATAGCAAATTAGGAACATGTTAAAAATCCCTTTATGAACACCAATAAACATTATACAGATCTTTTTAAAGTCTCATTTATGTTAAAAGTACGAAAGCTGCTACCTCATGTCACAAACTCTAGAGAATAGAGAAAGACAAAAAGTAATTTTAAATATATATTTTTATTGATTCCAGACAGGAAGGGAGAGTCAGAGAGAGAGATAGAAATATCAGTGGTGAGAATCATTGATCAGCTGCCTCCTGCATGCCCTCTACTGGGGATCAAGCCCACAACCCAGGAATCGAACCTGGAACCCTTCAGTCCACAGACTGATGCTCTATCCACTGATCCAAACCAGGGCAAAAAGTAATTTTAAATCAAGTGAAGAATTGAGTTTTCAAGACAACAATCAACTCTTTTATTTGAGATGATGCTAAAATGTAGGAACAAAAGAGGAACAGTGTGAAAAAGAGATAAAGAAAAGACAAAGGAATATTTACTCAACAAAATGGAAGTTATTTTAATTACTTAACACTACCAAGAACATTTTTTAAAATGTTGGGTGAGGGAGAGTTCTGTGAAACAGGTATGATTAAAATAAACTGTTAAGGAAAGAATTGTGAAGATGGACTGATGATATATAGTAAGAAGCTAAAAACTCAGAGTGACTGCAGAATTGGCACTGCAGAGAAAGGGGAAAAAACACACACCAAGAAACCAAGGAGTAGATGTTTATAAATCATACAAAATGCAGAAACACACACACACACACACATACACACACACACACACACACACACACACACACACACACACGCACACACTCTCTGAGTGGCCAGATTATTATGACCACCTGACCTTTGTAGGCAAATTAGCCGTACACTGCATCATATGGGATATGGAAGCCGAAGGCCTGTTCGAACACCTTTGCTGTCTGCAGTTACCAAGATAAAACGTCTCCATTTCGCACAGGAACACAAGGATTGGACAGTCAAGCATTGGAAAAAAGTCATGTGGTCCGATGAATCACGTTTCCAGTTGCATCATGCAGATGGCAGAGTGAGAATTTCATGGAAACAGCATGAAAGCATACAACCCACATGCATGACTACAACCCTTCAAGCTGGTGGGGGCAGTGTTATGGTTTGGGGCATGTTTTCCTGGCATGATTTGGGCCCTTTAATTCGTGTGGAACAACGTCTGAATAGCAAGCAAAACATATCTAAGTATCATTGCTGATCAAGTTCATCCTATCATGTAGATGGCGTATCCCAGTAGTCGGCAAACTCATTAGTCAACAGAGCCAAATATCAACAGTACAACGATTAAAATTTCTTTAGAGAGCCAAATTTTTTAAACTTAAACTATATAGGTAGGTACATTGTTATTAACTTAATTAGGGTACTCCTTCAATCGCACTGTGCGTGCACGCCCGCACGTGGTATTTTGTGGAAGAGCCACACTCAAGGGGCCAAAGAGCCGCATGTGGTTCTCGAGCTGCGGTGTATCCCAATGGAGATGGCTTTTTCCAACAAGACAATGCGCCATGCCACGGTGCTCGTATTGTGCAGGAGTGGTTTCAAGAACATGAGGGAGACTTTACCTTGCTTAGGTGGCCCCCACAATCACCAGATCTCAATCCAATTGAGCATTTGTGGGACGAAGTTAAAAGAGCCATCAGGCAGCTGGCTCCACAACCATCAAATCTCACAGAACTGGACAGTGCTATTCATCAGGCACGGTGTCAGATTCCTCGCATCACCTTTCAACATCTCGTGGAGTCAATGCCAAGAATTGACGCAGTATTGAAGGCAAAAGGTGGCCCAGCGAAGTACTGATGGGGTGGTCATAATAATCTGGCCACTCAGTGTATATATACATACATATATATATACACACATATGTATATGTATGTGTGTATACATATATATACACACATATATGGAGGACAGAATAATAGATAATTACTGTGATTGAAAAAAGAGAATAGGTGAAGAATTTATTGGGTATTGCTTTATTGCTGAAGTTGGTAGGAGAAATACGTGTAAACATTTTATCAGAGACATGGATGAAAACTAGTAAAATAAAAACAGGCTATGTACTGTCTAAATTGCCAGATCAAAAGATGAATTTTAAAAAGCACAGACCATATAGCAAAAGAATGAAAACAGGAAGGAAGCATAAAAAATTTAAAGATAAAATAAGACAATATCTATTAAAGCCCACTTAAATGGGATAATCTCATATTTTTAAAACACTCATATTGGGCCAAAAGAACAAAACCTAAAGTGACTGAATTTAAATAAAAAATATGGGCAATGATATTCAAGGGTAGTACTAATGGGAGTTTAAAAGTGTTGCAATATTGTGATCCAGTAGACCTGAGTTCAGGATAGAAGTGTTGTGTGGGAATGGAACACTTTAGAACGCTGAAGGGTACAGTCTGCCTTTAGATAAAACTCTCCTGAACTAAGTAGTGCATTGAGTATACCACTGAAACAAACAAAGGAAATATATAGGAAACAAAAATATAACTGGTGAAGAAAATTTGCACATAGTGTAAACCATGTAGATTTCTGTTTCTTTGGTATTATCCCCTTGGCTAATATCCAGTATAAATAGCCACATACGTTGTTGTTGTTTTCTACTTTTTCCCCCATTGCTCTGTCTACCCTTTACAACCACTCTTTGGATATGAAGTATACAGTCCATCAAACCTATCACTTCTTAACCTATAGACCACCTCATGACCTATTTCACAAAGAAAATAGTGGCCAGAAGGCATAAGTAACATTACTTCTCCACCTACTCACCCTCAAAAACTATTTTGCTACTTTGCATAGAAGAGATGTTTCTCATTGGAACACTAATGCCTGCCATTTCCCCTGCTTCATGTCCTATGTGATTAACAGACCATATCTCCAGCTCAGATCTTTCCTGTGACACACACACACACACACACACACACACACACACACACACACACACAGCCATCTGCCTCCTAGGCCCCTCTCCTGAGATGCCGGTAGGCATCTCGAACCCATCATGCCCAAATGGAACACATCACTTTCCTCCCTAACGTTTTTCCTCTAGCATTCATTATGCCACTGAATGGAGCCATGTTCACTGGAAGACTCCTTTTCTCCTCCTGAGGCTTGTGGTTGGTGATTGGTGGGAGGCATAGTGGGTTTATCTGTATTATGAATGGATTGTTTTAGCTATGGACAAAAACATTTGTCATATTATTTACAACACCAGCAGTGTAATCATCGTTTTGGCAATGAACATTTGGAAGAATTACCTCTACTCTATGACTGTTATTTTATTCCCCAAATTGATACCTTTTGCCATGTCTCTTGGGGCAGAAAAGCATTTTCACTTTGAGTATGGGAAGTAACTTTGTCCACTGTTCAAAGAAGACAGTGGAATCTAAAGAATAGCCTGGGGAAAGATGGTAAAACTATTGACATAGGGAATTGGTAATGGTGGCACTTGGTTGTGAGGAGAGATAGCAGGGGTGTGAAAATAGGCTCTCTATATAAGGGCAGCCTAACTATATACATAAGCCAGTTTGGGTCATGGTTTTACTCATTGGTAGTAACATTGTATCACCAGAGCATTGTAAAAGAAGTAATTGTCTATTCATAATACCAAGAGAAACTCCTCTGTGCTTTCCCAAGGAAAAGTGAACTATAAACTTTCATGGAATTTTAAATTGCTCTTTCTTACTCATCAAAGAATAGCAAGAAACTATTTTATTACTTTTAATTTGTGAGGATTTGGAACATAATTTTTCTATTAATTGGATATTTTCTATTAATATTTGTCCTGAATATTTTTTCCTTTTCTATTGTAACTGGTGACAAATTACTATAGAGTTATTTGAATCTTTGATTCTCAAAGGGTTAGGGAATGGATGAGGGAGGGATGGTGCTGGTGGTGGTGTCTCACGTTTTGTCTCTGTTTCTGTCTCTCTCTGTCTCTTTCTCTTTCCCTCCCTTCCTGCCTCCCTCCCTCTCTTTCCCTCCTCCTCCTCCCTCCCTTCCACTTTCTCTGAAAAGCACTGGAAAAAAGTATCCTACAGTGAGGATTAAAATGTATACATATATATATATCACAAGTAGCTGAAGTTGATAGATCAGTATCAAACATGGATGTGAGTAGTATTTTTGTTTTTAATGTGTTGAAATGCTAGTCACTTAAACTACTTTGTAAGCACAGGCTTTAAAATTAGATTTTTATATTTATGAAAAGGGAAATGAATGAGTTACTAAGTCTGAATATTGCTTAAGAAGGTTTAGACTTGTTGAGGCAGCAATCAGGTTGAGAACCACAGATTAAAGATTTTGAGAAAAGCCAGGACAAGAAAGATCTGTTCTAGTTCTCTCCAGCTACTGAATGCAACTGAATGGCCATTTGAAAACATTTTTCAGGTTCTTTTCCTTTATTGCAGGTGAAATATTCATGCCTTGGGGGGGAGGGGGGAATTCCTATTGCCACAGCATAAAAGATTCACAACAGCAAGTATGATATCATTACTGATACTTTTAAGAGGATGTGAAAGCCCTTATTTCTACAAAGCATATTGAACCAAATTAATACTAAGAAATTGTCTTTATTTTTAATGAAGCAGTTTCCTCATTGTGTCAATTTAAAATAAGGACCATGTAATAAAGTTTCAAACTAAGCTAAACCTATTATTTTTAAGGCATTTAAAGATAGGCTGCATTTGTACCCTAAACAAGGTGAATGCCTATAGTCTAAGGCAGCTGTGGGCAAACTACGGCCCGCGGGCCGAATCCAGCCCGCGCGGAGCCAAAAGAGCAGAGGGTTCTCTTGCTCTCCTCTCCACTCCTTCACCAGCAGCAGTGTTAACATGGCAATGTCGGGAAACACAGCCACAGCTCCTTCTTCTGACTGGGCGGATTTATATCCGCCCATTCAGTAGAAGGAACAACCTCTCAATCTTCCAGAGGCTCCTTGTAATGCCCGTGGACGCATCTCCCGACATCACCCTGGGAATGCGTAGACACGTTATCGTGGTGATGTAGGGAGACACGCCCCTGGAGAGCACAGTATCAGAGCCTTTCTGAGGTAAGATTAAGAGCTCTACTCAAACACAATTTTTTCCTGTTCCCACATTCTGTACATCACAATGACTTGTTAATAAAACAACAAAGACTTTCAGCTTTTAGGGCTTGTATCCACTGCAGTTTTTTTTCCCACTGCGGACGTGTGCAGCAGGGAAAAAGACACACAGAGGACATGTCACACTAGCCATGCTGCGGCTGCATTTTTTTGCTGATATGGATGCGGTATCAGTAACGCTACCGTGGCCACTAACCGCATGTGTTAGCGGCAAAACAAATGCATTTTGCGCTGCGTTTGCTTCTCCCCCTTGCGCCTGTAAAAATGCGTGCTAAAGGGCATTTGTGTTAACATGCACCACTGCACATTAGCATCAATGCAAACATGATGGAAACCTGTGTACCCTGCATTAACCCTAGCTGCGCTGCATTGCAGTACTGCACCACACTGCAACGGCAGCACGGCTAGTGTGAACGAACCCTAATTCAGTAGGTTGAACAAAAAGATTGTATAGAAATGTGATGAACTAAAGATTTTATTACAAAATCGCTTAATTTCAGGGTTTCAGAAGTAATTGGACAAATGAAAAACTGAAAATCAAATGTTCATATCTAATACTTGGATGAAACCCTTTCCTGGTAATGACAGCCTGAAGTCTTGTACTTATGGACATCACCAGATGCTGGGTTTTCTCCTTTGTAATGTTCTGCCAGGCTGTCACAGTAGGGGTATATATATAAATATCCTGCCATTTCCAGCTTTTAATAAGAAAAACTGTTGCAATGGGCATTTAAAAGTGGCACTTGGTTGTTTTTAGAGAGTCCAGTGGATGCAATCTGACATTGATAACGGGCTCTTTCACACTATGTGCACTGCGGCTGTTTTTTGCCAGTAACGGAAGTGCTAGTGGTAACTACTGGTTACCCATGTTTTGCACTGCCCTAGCACCTCCCATACAAGTGTGTCTGGAAGACACAGCAATGTGCAGCTATGTGTGTTACCATAAACAAAGGGCCTGTGTGAAAGATACACAGGTTTCCTATGGAGGAAAGGGGTTGTTCTCTATGGTCAGGGTGTGCCTCTGTCCCATGTCTGAACTTTTTCAGATGATTTTGTTATATATATATATTTAGAAGACCAAAAATGTTATAATAGAGCAAATTTAATCACTTGTTTTTATACTTTACTGTCTTATTTTAGTAAAGAATTCAATAAGAGAATGGTACTGTTGGTTTTAGCCCAATATTAAACATGAGTGGACCAAAGAAAAGGAAAGTGGACAGTGAATGCCAAGTGTTTAAGAGGGAGTGGACAACAAAATATTTTTTCACCGAAGTCCGATCAATGCCGGTATGTCTGATATGCCAGGAAACACTTGCAGTCTTCAAAGAGTACAATCTCAGCCGTCACTTTGCCACAAAGCATGGCAACTATGCTAGCAAGCAGTCACCTCAAGAACGGGAGGCTACTGCACAGAGGTTGATGGCTAAATTATAGGCTCAGCAAAATGTCTTTCACTGACAAACTGCAATTCAAGAGACAACTACCAAAGCAAGTTTTATACTATCATTCAAATTAGCAAAAGCTAGCCCTGACCGGTTTGGCTCAGTGGATAGAGCGTCGGCCTGCGAACTGAAGGGTCCCAGGATCAATTCCAGTCAAGGGCATGTACCTTGGTTGTGGGCACATCCCCAGTAGGAGGTGTGCAAGAGGCAGCTGATCGATGTTTCTCTCCCATCGATGTTTCTAACTCTCTATCCCTCTTCCTTCCTCTCTGTAACAAATCAATAAAATATATTTTAAAAAAAATAAAAAACAAACAAAAATTAGCAAAAGCTAGCAAACCTCTCTTTGAAGGCGAATTTTTGAAAGAATGTATGATAGAGACAGCAGGTCTCTTGTGTCCAGAGAGCAAAGGCAAGTTTGAAAAACTCAGCTTATCGCGCAGGACAGTGACTCGTGGAGTGGAGCTGATTGATGAAGACTTGGCCAGCAAGTTAAATAGTAAGGCAGAGTTCTTTAAGTTTTATTCACTAGCATTGGATGAAAGTAATGACGTAAAGGACACTGCTCAGCTCTTAATTTTTATCCGAGGGATTAGTGACAATTTTGAAATTACGGAGGAGTTTTTAGCTATGGAGCCACTGAAAGGAAAAACACGGGGAGAGGACTTGTATGACCGGGTGTCTACTGTCATTGAGAAAATGAAGCTACCATGGAGTAAACTTGCTAATGTCACGACAGATGGATCTCCAAATTTAACTGGAAAAAATGTTGGACTGCTAAAAAGAATTCAGGATAAAGTGAAAGAGGAGAACCCTAATCAAGATGTTATTTTTCTTCACTGTATTATTCACCAGGAATCCTTGTGCAAGTCTATATTACAACTTAATCATGTTGTTAATCCAGTCGTAAAGCTTGTTAATTTCATTCGAGCAAAGGGACTTCAGCACCGTCAGTTTATTAAGTTTCTGGAGGAAACTGATGCGGATCACCACGACTTACTTTACCACTCTTGTGTCTGCTGGTTGAGTTTGGGCAAAGTTTTCCAACGAGTGTGGGAGCTCAAAGAAGAGATTGGTGCATTTTTGAAATTAAAAGGGAAGTCTGACGAATTTACTGAGCTGAGTGACAAGAATTGGCTGTGTGACTTTGCATTTGCTGTAGATATATTTTCACATTTGAATGAGCTAAATGTGAAGCTACAGGGAAAAGATCAGTATGTACATGACATGTACACTAATGTGAAAGCCTTTAAATCGAAGCTGATTTTCTTTTCCAGACAAATTTCAGAAAAGTCTTCACTCATTTTGCCACACTAGCCACACAGAAGGAGACCATCCAAAACGTGAAGAAATACAGCAAATCACTGGATGACCTGCATGCAGATTCTGTCGTCGGTTTTCTGATGTTGAAAAAATTGACCAGTCACTTCAACTGGTGGCCTGTCCTTTGTCACAAAACCCTGAAACAGCACCAGAAGAGGTGCAACTGGAACTCATCGATCTTCAGTCTGACTTTGTCCTAAAGGAGAAATTCAGCTCTCTTGAACTAAGAGACTTTTATGCTTCACTTAATGAAGCCACTTTTCCAAACATCCGGAGGATGGCACAGAAGATACTGGTGCTGTTTGGGTCAACCTATGTTTGTGAGCAGACATTTAGCGTCATGAACATCAACAAAGCCCCTCACAGATCCAGCTTAACTGACGAACACCTCAGATCTATCCTGAGAATAGCCACAACAAAACTAACTCCAGACTTTGATGCATTAGCTAAAAAAGGAGACCAACAACACTGTTCCTACTGAAGTTGATGTTTTAAAGACCAAAAACCTTTCAACCCAGTCTACATTGCCATCTACATCTACGTCCCGGGCATAATTTGGAAGTTGCACCAAAGAAAATGTTTAATTTACTGTTTACACATTTTGTTCTTTTCTATTTGTTTTAGTTTTAAATTATTTTATTATATTTAAGTTTAATTTGAAAGGCTTTTGTACCTTTCCTTTGTTAGGCAATTTTATTTTGCCTTTGCCATCTTCAATATAAGGTATGTTATTGTTCTATGATTCCTCCATTTTTTGAAGTTTCAAATTATAATAATTAGTGTTTACATTCTTCTTGTTAAAATGTTTGAAATGAATAAAACTATTGAAATAAAAAAAACAAAGACCGTACCCTTTTATGTAATGATGTTTACTTTGAATTTATATTAGTTCACACAAACACTCCATCCATGCTTTTGTTCCGGCCCTCCGGTCCCAGTTTAAGAACCCATTGTGGCCCTCGAGTCAAAATGTTTGCCCACCCCTGGTCTAAGGGGACATGTCCCTTTACCCCCACTTCTACTGCTCTCTAGTTTCTGTCCGCTGGTACCTTTGCCTCTTTTTAAGGAAGTGGCACGATCACTCTTCATTTCGTGTATGTCAAGTATCACAAGTAGCCCTGGCCTGTTTGCTCAGTAGTTAGTGGCCCACAGACCAAAGGTTCCCGGGTTCGATTCCCGGTCAAAGGCACATACCTCAGTGCCGGTTCCTCGGTTGTGGTTACCTTGGTTGTGTTTCAACCTGGCTGGGCGTGGGTAGGAGGCAACCAGTCAGTGTGTCTCTTACATCGATGTCTCTGACTCAGTCAGTCTCTCTCTCTCTCTCTCTCTCTCTCTCTCTCTCTCTCTTCCTCCCTCCCCCTTTTCCCTCCCTCCCTTCTTCCTTCCTTCCCTCCCTCCCTTCCTTTTACTTTCTCTAAAAAGTAGTGGAAAAAAACATCCTATAGTGAGGATGGATGGATGGATGGATGGATGGATGGATGGATGGATGGATGGATGGATGGTTGGTTGGATAGATAGATATAGATATATATCACAAGTAGCTGAAGTTGATGGATCAGTATAAAATATGGATGTGGGTAGTATTTTTGTTTTTATTGTGTTGAAGTGCTAATAATTTAAACTACTTTGTAAGCATAGACTTTAAAAAGCAAGCTTTTGAGCAGGGGACAATTCTAACAGCTTCCTTCACAGGCCTTTTACCTTGTTTGCAGACTCCTGCCAACTGTACTATAATAAAGAAGACAACCATTTGAATATCCCGTTTTATTTAGAGACAATGGCCTACAGATCATTGTTTAATATAAAATTTTTTTCTTTTCTTTCCACATATATTTTCTGCTAGATATTGAGGCTAAAACATGTCACAGTTGTAACAACAAAGAAAAATGTTAAAGCCTTAAGACGTGAAACCTACACAGTGGATTTCATTAAAAAGCAGATTGAGGAGTTCAACATAGGGAAGAGACATTTAGCCAACATGATGGGAGAAGATCCAGAAACTTTTACGCAAGAGGATATTGATGTAAGTACAGTTGCTCTGTGGAAAAGTAATTGCTGTAAACTTTTAGATGTTGAAAGCACTGTTTTTCAGCCTGAGCCCTTTAGGTCTGTGTAAATTTTAATCAAACTGTCAGAATAAGGAAAAGTAACTTTGCAAGTTGAAACTGTGGTTTCAAAGAGAGATGCTACTCTGTATTTGAAGCATAATAAAGTGTGGTGAGTTTTTGATTTCAACTAGAAATGGATGTTTTCCTTGATTTAAGGTCATAGGAGCCACTATGAATGCTTATACACAATTTGGAAACATTTATCCTGTAGGTAGTCTTAAACTTATCTTTCTTACAAAATGATAAAACAAATGGTAATGGAAATAGAGTCAGGTTTATAGGAAATCCCATAAATCTAAGCCCCATGTTTTTTTTATCAACTTAACTATATATTTGAATTTTCAAAGTAAGGGCATGTCCAAGTGATTTGAGAATAGGTTAGAATGCTAGTCACATGCCATTCTTGAATTATAATCCCGAGAAAAGTAGTAATAATATTACTTTTTTGCTAGACATGCCAAAATAGCTAGCAAAAGAACTTAACAATTTAACGATTTTGAAGATTGTTCTAATTTTATAAAAAGTAACATATGACATCCCATGGTAATCTATATTTAACAGAATAACATCTTTGTATAAATTTAACATTTTATATTATTTCAAATATATAATTATTTTAATCATTTTGTGTTTTTAGACATTTTAGTTTATTTCCCATCTTTTTGTATGCTTTTCTTAATTATTTGTAAATGCTATTTCAGTATCTTTCTGAGGAACCAGACCTACATGCTTGACTAAGCTAGAAGGATTTCTTACTGCCCTTGTAGGTCCAGGTGACTTACAGTTATGGACCTCATACCTGCTATCCTCTTTTTTGAATTTTATGGTAATCTGGACAGTATTTAGGGATATTGAGAAACCTGTATTTTTATAAGAGTGATTTTAATCAAAGGTTGTGCTCCATTTTTAGAAGAGGAAACTGAGGCACAAAAAAATAAGCATCGTATTTAAATATCTAAGTATGGATAAAGGGGAAACATTTAAAACTTCAAACTGTGAACCTTCTGTTCTTTCTTCATATCTCCCTCATTTCATAGATAATAGATAATCTGACAGTATTCAGAATGTATTACATAATTTTTAGCTACATACTCAAAATATGATTTTCAAGAAGAAAGGGCCAACTTTCAACAATAAAGATTTATTTTTTAAAAAAGGGCAAAAAGTGCCAAAACCGGTTTGGCTCAGTGGATAGAGCGTCGGCCTGCGGACTGAAGGGTCCCAGGTTCGATTCTGGTCAGGGGCATGTAACTTGGTTGCGGGCACATCCCCGGTAGATGGTGTGCAGGAGGCAGCTGATCGATGTTTCTCTCTCATCGATGTTTCTGACTATCTATCCCTCTTCCTTCCTCTCTGTAAAAAATCAATAAAATATATTTAAAAAAAAAAAAAAAAAGGGCAAAAAGTAACTAGTGTTTGTATACTCAAAATTTTTTTATTTTTTAAAGAACAATTAAAGGACCAAAAACTAAATAAGGTCTTCTCCTTCTGTCTTTAATAACATGTATCCTTATAAAAGATAAGGGAATAATGAGCATCCTAGCACAGCAGTAATGCTACAGAATTATGTTTTTCAAAGAGAAATACACTTCAGTATCTCTGCGCCTCTAAATCTTCTCTCTTGAGATAACCTTTGCTGTTTACTTTTCTTTTTTCTTTTTGTTTGGTGGCTGTTTTATTGAGACATACTTCACATACCATCTCAAGAGTGTACTTCACTAGTTTTTAGTCTGTCCACAGAGGTCTACAGCCATTACCACAGTCTAAGTGTAGACCATTTTCATCACCCCATAACAAAACTTTGTACCCTGTAGCAACCACTTTTCAACTTCCTCCACTTCTCTCAGCTCTGGGCAACTACTTTCTACTTTATATCTTTATAGATTTGCCTACTCTGGACATTTCATATAAACAAAATCATATAATTCTTGGTCTTTGGTGATTAGCTTCTTTCATTAGCATATTGTTTTTAGGATTTATCTATGTTTTACCATGTGTCAGGTATGCATTCTTTTTTATTGCCAAATACTTTTCCGTTGTATGGATATACTACATTTCTTTTTAATCCAGTCATCAGTTGATGTGCATTTGGATTATTTCCATTTTTGGCTATTTTGAATTATCCTATATCAGTGGTCGGCAAACTGCGGCTCTGTTGACTAATGAGTTTGCCGACCACTGGGATAGGGGCTTAATCACAAGGAACAAACAACAGCCTGTAATTATTGGAATCGAGAGTCTAGGTCAGTGGTCGGCAAACTCATTAGTCAACAGAGCGGCAAACCGCAGCTTGCGAGCTGCATGTGGCTCGCGAGCCACAGTTTGCTGACCACTGTCCTATATAATAAAGAGGTAATATGCAAATTGACCATCACTCCAACACACAATATGCCTGCCCCCATGTGGTCAAAGATGGCCGCCCCCAGGTGGACACAAGATGGCCGGCAGGGGAGGGCAGTTGTGGGCGATCAGGCCAGCAGGGGAGGGCAGTTGGGAGGGATCAGGCCTGCAAGGGAGGGCAGTTGGGGGATCAGGCCTGCAGGGGAGGACAGTTAGGGGTGACTGGGCTGGCAGAGGAGGGCAGTTGGGGGTGACCAGGCCTGCAGGGCAGGACAGTTGGGGGCGACCAGGCCTGCAGGGGAGGGCAGTTGGGGGCAACCAGGCCTAAAGGGGAGGGCAGTTGGGGGCGGACCAGGCCTGCAGGGGAGGGCAGTTGAGGGGAACCAGGCCAGCAGGGGAGGGCAGTTGGGAGCAACCAGGCCTTCGGGGGAGGGCAGTTGGGGGCGATTGGGCTGGCAGGGGAGGGCAATTGGGGCGATTGGGCCCGCAGGGGAGGGCAGTTAGGGGCGACCAGGCTGGCAAGGAAGGGATGTTAGGGGTGATTGGGCCAGCAGGGGAGGTCAGTTGGGGGCAACCAGGCCTGCAGGGAAGGACAGTTAGGGGCAACCAGGCCTGCACGGGAGGGCAGTTGGGGGCAACCAGGCCTGCAGGGGAGGGCAGTTGGGGGCAACCAGGCCTGCAGGGGAGGGCAGTTGGGGGGGACCAGGCCTGCAGGGGAGGGCAGTTAGGGGTGACCAGGCCTGCAGGGGAGGACAGTTGGTGGCAACCAGGCCAGCAGGGGAGGGCAGTTGGGGGTGACAAGGCCAGCAGGGGAGGGCAGTTGGGGTGATTGGGCTGACAGGGGAGGGCAATTAGGGGCGACGAGGCTGGCAAGGAAGGGAAGTTAGGGGTGACTGGGCCAGCAGGGGAGGGCAGTTGGGGGCAACCAGGTCTGCAGGGTAGGACTGTTAGGGGCAACCAGGCCTGCAGGGAGGGCAGTTGGGGGCGACCTGGCTGGCCAGGGAAGGCAGTTAGGGGCAACCAGGCTGGCAAGGGAGAGCAGTTGGGGGGGACCAGGCCTGCAGGGGAGGGCAGTTAGGGGCAACCAGGCCGTCAGGGGAGGGCAGTGGGGGCGATAGGGCCAGAAGAGGAGGGCAGTTGGGGGCAATCGGGCTGACAGGAGAGCAGTTAGGCTTCAATCAGGCTGGCATGGGAGTGGTTAGGGGGTGATCAGGCTGGCAGGCAGAAGCAGTTAGGGGCAATCAGGCAGGTGAGTGGTTGGGAGCCAGCAGTCCTGGATTGTGAGAGGGATGTCCGACTGCCCATTTAGGCAGAATGCCAGTGGGATCGGGCCTAAATGGGTAGTTGGACATTCCTCGAGGGATCCCAGATTGGAGAGGGTGCAGGCTGGGCTGAGGGACACACCTCCCCAACCTCGTGCACGAATTTCATGCACCGGGCCTCTAGTGTTGCTACAAACATGTGTAAAAGTTTTTGTGGCAGTCACATGTTTTCAGTTCTCTTGGGTATGTACCTAAAAAACGATTGCTAATCCAAAGTCATGAAGGTTTACACGTATGTTTTTTTTCTGAGAGGTTTATAGTTTTAGTTTCTTACCTAAGTCTTTGGTTCATTTTGGGGTAATTTTTATATGTAGTATGAGATAGGGGTCCATGAGGCTATCCAGTTGTCTAGTGGCATTTGTTGAAAAGACTGTTGTTTCCCCATTGAATTGTTTTGTCACCCTTAATGAAAATCAATTAGCTGAAAATATCATTGTTTATTGTGGACTCTCAATTATATTTTATTGATCTGTATGTTTATCATTATACAGTAATCACTCTCTTGATTACTGTAGCTTTGTAATAAATTTTGAAGTTGGGAAGTACTCCTACTTTGTTCAATTGTTTCAAGAACATTTTGGCTATTCCGTGCCCCTTGAATTTCCTTAAGAATTTTAGGATGAGCTTGTCAGTTTCTATAAAGAGCCAGCTAGTATTTTTAAAGAGATTGTGTTGAATCTCTAGGTCCATTTTGGGAGTATTGCCATCCTAATATCTACTGATCTGTAAACATGGATGTTTATTTTTAGTTTATTTAGATCTTTAATTTCTTTCAGTGATATTTTATAGTTTCCAGAGTTTAAGTTTGGCATTGTTTTTCTAATGCTTAAATTAAAAGTATTAATTTCTTTTTTTAAAATTTTAAGTGGGATTGTTTTCTTTCTTTTTGTATTCTTTATTGCAAGTGATTGAAATACAATTAATTTTTGAATATCAATCTTGAATCTTTCAACCTTGCTGAATTCATTTACTAATTCTTATAGTTTTTTAGTGGATTCCTTAGGATTTGATGTGTTCAAAATGTCACCTGCAAATAGAAATAGGTATAGTTTTTTTGTTTTGTTTTTTTTCAGTCTGGATGCCTAATTGTCCTGGCTAGCATCTTCAACAATGTTGAGTAGACATGATGAGAGTGGACATCCTCATCTTGTTCTGATCTTAGGGGAAAGCTTCCACTTTTCACCATTAAATATGATGTTAGTCATGGGATTTTTTTGTAGATGCTCTTTATCAGATACAGGAAATTCCTTCCATGTCTAGTTTGTTGAACATCTATATGTATAAAAAGCCAGCAACCGGAACACCCTAAGGACCGGAACGACTGGTCGCTATGATGCCCACTCACTGAGGCCAGAGAACCGGCCCGATCGGAGGGTGGGACTGGCCAGCCAACCTCCCGCCGTCTCCTCCCAACAGGCCCAGCCCTGATCTGCCAATTGGGGCCGGGCTGGCTGGACCCCACCCATGTACGAATTCGTGCTCTGGGCCTCTAATATTTATCATAAAGGGGTGTGGGATATTGCCAAATGCTTTTTCTGCTTTTATTGAGATGATCATTTCTTTTATTGGTGTGGTATATCATGTTAATTGATTTTTTTTCCTTTTCTTTATCTTTATTAAGTTGAAATAGTATTAGCTACTTTCATATTGTTAGTATTGAAGAGACAAGCAAGCCCCCCCAAAAGCTTATGACATAACAAATCATAGTCAGTCATAAAGCACAGTCTTATGTTACCTATAGATTTGTTCTAGGAATGATAGAAGCAAATCTAGATTTTTGTTTGTTTTTTAACATTGCTCAATGAAACATTACTTATTAATAGTAAAACTTCTAACAGGACCTAACACAAAGTATAGGATGTCAATTAAGGTTCATAAGAACATGTTTTATTCTGTATCAAACTTAATTAATACTTTAAAGCAGTGATTTGCCACCAGTGTGCCACAAGAATTTTTAAAGCCTATGATATCTGACTATTTAATCAGGGGCACTGACTTTTTCCCTTTAGATTGTTAAAAAAAAATGACAACAGCCAACACAGCAATAGCCGTCCGATGTGAAAGAATCAAAATTATACCTTCCTTTTTTTTTGGTCAGATTGGCAAAAAATATAATATGGTTTTTGGTATGCCACACAATATTAGTAATTAGTTTACTAGTATGTGTGCTGTGATATTAAAATGGTTGAAAATAGCTGCTTTAAAGAATACAGGTTACTTGGTTTTTTGGTGTGTTTTTTTACATTAATTGATTTAGATGTTTAACTTTGTGTTCCTGGAATAAACCCCACTCTGTCAATGTGGATAATAATTTTTTATGTGTTTCTGGATTAGGCTTGCTATCATTTTGCTGAGTTTTACTTCTAATTGATACTGGTCTGTAGTTTTAATGTCTTTGTCTGATTTTGACATCAGGGTAATATTGGCCTCATAGAATGAGTTGGGAAATGATCTCTTCCATTTTTAGAAGAATTGGTATTAATTCTTCTTTAAATATCTGGTTGAATTAATCAGTGAAGCTATCTGGGCCTGGCAGTTTTGTGGGGAGGATAAAACTGTTTTTAAAATTACTGTTTGCTTTTTTTTTTTTTTCTTTAGTCCTCACCCGAGGATGTTTTTATTAAATTTAGAGAGAGAATGAAGGGAGGGGGAGAGAGAGGCAGAAACATGGATTGGTTGCCTTCCATATATACCCTAACTGGGATCAAACCCGAAACCTAGGTATGTGCTCTGACCGGGAATTGAACCCTCAACTTCAGTGCAGGGGAGGACACTCCAACCAATTGTGCCACACTGGCCAGGGCTTATTGTTTGCTTTTTAAAATGGTCCTCCCCTCTCTCCTGTGACCTCTGTGTTCCTGAGTTCTCTGCAAGATCCCACTATTTAACTGACTTTACCCGCCTTTACAACCTTTTGGGATGTACGAATGGCATATTTAGCTCAATGAGAGAAACAGAATCAGTCAAGAGGTTTGTAATTCTATCTGTAGGGATAAACATTTTCACAGCCTAAGTGTAAAAATGAATTAGGTTGTTTGGAATGGTTAGTTCATTGCTTGGATATTTATCAGAATATTAGTTTGGAATATTAAAATTATTTTCATGAGAATTTGATTTTTACAAAGTAGACATGATCTAATTAATTTAATTCAGGTAACTCATTAAAAGTCTAGGCTCACTGTATGTATAACGTTCATGTAGGTAAATTAGGTGCCATTGTATTTAGATTAAACCATTTATTCTTTTATATATTGGAAAGTTTTTTTATACTGCTTATTAACAATTGCTAAAGTAATGATAGCCAAAACCATCTAAGAAATGAATTTAAGTAAATATTTTTAAGATTTAAAATCTCTGCCCTGGCCAGTGGTTAGAGTGTCAGCCCATGCACCAAATGGTTATGGGTTCAATCCCTGGTCAAGGGCACAAACATGGGTGTGTGTGTCTCTCCCTCCCCTTCCCCTTCACTGGCTCTTAAAAGCAGTGGGGAAAAATATCCTCAGGTGAGGATTAACAACAACAAAAATAGTTTTCTTAAGTATTTATTTTCATATATGAAAATACCTTTAAATTTTTTTTGTTAAGGTGTTTACAACAGACATAGGGCAAACTTTTTGACTCGAGGGCCACAATGGGTTCTTAAACTGGACCGGAGGGCCGGAACAAAAGCATGGATGGAGTGTTTGTGTGAACTAATATAAATTCAAAGTAAAGGAGCGGAGGGGAGAGCAAGAGAACCCTCCACTCTTTCGGCTCTGCGGGCCGGATAGAACAGCCGAACGGGCCGGATCCGGCCCGTGGGCCGTAGTTAGCCCACGGCTGATCTAGAGTATACTTTTTATATTATTTAGAGAAATCTTAAATGATTCTGTCATTCAGTCAGAGACAATATGTTTAGTTCTGGTTTTTAAAATATAGAATTGTTTTCCAGAGAAGACATGTTAAACATCACAATGTAAATGTAGGAGATGATAGCTATTCTGTACTTGTAAAACTCCGTGTATGTATGTATATATGGTGAAAGTAAGTTGATGTGATTTTGTGTCATTGTGCTAATAGAATATAACTTTTAAAAATCTTCCTTAGATTTAGCAAAAAAAGTAATGAAATCATGATCCGGCCCATTCGGTTGTTCTATCCGGCCCACGGAGCCGAAAGAATGGAGGGTTCTCTTGCTCTCCCCTCCGCTCCTTTACTTTGAATTTATATTAGTTCACACAAACACTCCATCCATGCTTTTGTTCCGGCCCTCCGGTCCAGTTTAAGAACCCATTGTGGCCCTCGAGTCTAAAAGTTTGCCCACCCCTGGTATAGAGAATCTTCTTAAATGAAACTGAATTTCTTGAATTGTGAGGAATATAGATGCAGAACATGTGCAACTTAAGTGGATTTTTTTTAAATAAGTTCATTGTTGTTGAAGTGATGTTGTAGGAAGATGCAAAACCTGCGATGAGGAGATTTTTTGTGGTGTCACTAACTAGCACTGTAATATTAGCAAGTCACAGCATTCTGCCACTTGTTTTTCTGGTCTCTAAAGTAATACAAGCTGCTTGCCTGACTAAGAATATAGGAACGTGAGATTAATGCAGTGTGTTAATAAATAAATAAAATCTACCATAGCCTGAATCAGTTCCTAGTTTTCTAATTTCCTTTGCAACACAAATCTTCCATGCCATCTGACACTGAATGTTGGGGAGAATAATCTGAAATACCATTGAGTACATTTATTTATCACTGAGTGACATAAACTGGAGGTTGTGTTGTATAATAGGTTGGTGTTTTATCTCGCCTCACTGTCTAAAAGCCCGTCTGAGGGCGTGTTGCCATTTTCCTAACACCAGTGACCTAATTCTGCTGTGCTAGACCTTCCTCAAGTGGTTGATCTGCTTCACTAAGTCTCATGTATTATATCAATTAACTCTTGGCATTTTATTAAATTTAGTGGACCCTTGTTGGCATCTGAGTAGATATGAAAGCAGAGGACAGTGACAACCAACTGTTATCAAGGCATTAAAATTATACACCCATTATGGTTCCTATTTTCAAAACTATTTTTGTAAGAGGTTTTGACTGTGTGTATAACTTCAAAGGCATTATAACTGATGAGTCTTATTTAATTTCCATACCGACGTAATGCTTAATTATTTCTAAACACAAAAGTAAATGGTTTGGGAGAGGGAATAATGGCGGCGGAATAGACAGACGTGTTCCGAGCCTTGTCCCGGAGCAGAAAGAAAGAACAGCTGAGGGTCGCACGAGGAGTGTTTGTTAGCAAGTTGGGAGACAGCTGAACTCCAGAAGAAGGTGGGGAACTGCTAGATGGGTTCCCCTGACCGGGCAGCACCAACTGCAGCTGGGTCCCCTCCCAGAACTGCGGGCTTGGACGCGGAATCTGCGCCATTTTGAACCGGAAAGTGGAGCTTATCAGAAGCCTAAGAATCCACAACTGCGGCACCCACAGAACAGCTGCGAGACCCAGAACAACGCTCCCCAATTGGCGAAAACACACCGGTTCAGAGGAGCTCTACACTCCACCACAGAAAGGTCAGATTTCGCCTGGGATAAGGTGAGGTCTCTGATCCCGGCGGGAGAGAGGAACACGCGTTTTGCGGGAGCTGGAGGACCAGGGAAGTCTGTGCCTAGAAAAATCCGTGGCTGTTGGGGCTAGCGTGATCTGTGAATGTGGAAAGGGGTCCTCAGAGCTGCTAACAGGAGGGCTCTCTAAAAAGCAACCCATTTTGATCTGAAGTGCAGGGACACCCTAAGAATTTCAGGCTGTCTAGACTTACGCGCAGCCCTGGAGTTCGCCGGGTGCCTAGACTTACGCGCAGTCCCGGAGTTCCCACACTTGGGCTTTTTCCTCTTGAAATTCTTGTTTCTGATTACTAAGCCCAATACATAGGATCACCAAGTTGGGGACACCCTGGGAGACTGCAGTGGAAAGTTGTTTTTCTGGAACCTGGGGATCTGAGCGGGGAGTGACCATCGGAGAGCCAGCTCTGAGGCAGCCCACTCCCACAAACCGATAGTGAGTGCCACAGGGAACGAAGGCTCTAACACTGCCTAGAGAGGCCATAGATAGACCTGGAAGTCAGTCCAGAAACACTGCCACCCAGGGCCTGAATCACAAATTGACACTTGTGTAATCAAAAATAAAGGAATACGAGAAATTAAGACACACTGCCTGCTTAAAATCAGGACTTCCTTACAACACTGAAGAGCAGTGGAATGCAGGGAACTGCAATACTGTCCGGACTGAGAAACAGGCGTGCCAAACAGAACAACAGAGGAAGTGAATGACCTTCACTACTCCACATTTTATTTTTATTTTCTATTTTTTTTTCTTCATTTTTTGCATCTTTTACTCAAGAAACTAACTTTTTTTCTTTTTTCATCACTTAATTTTACCTTTTTAATTATTACATTTTTATTTTCAATCTGTATTATTACTACTGCTATTTTATCTTTTTTTTTTAAGTGTCATTTTATTTTCTCTTCATTTTATTTTGGGATTAGTGTTCTACATTCTATTTTTATCTTTCCTTTAACATCGTTTTACTCTATCTCAACTCTACCTTTATGCCATCACTCTCTTCCTAACCTTCCCCTGTTCGGTGTCCTGTTTATCTTACCCCTTTCCTGCTTTAGATTTTCCCTATACTTTCTGTTTACCCCTGGTTAAAATTTCACCCTACTTACATATCTAATCTCCAATCCCCTGCTCCAAGTCCATACACACCTCTCTCTTCGCTGTCTTAACTATCCAAAAAATTGTTTTTCTCTCTGTCCTTTTGTTGTTGTTCGCTTGAATGTAGATTTTATCGAATTTTTATGCTTTTTTGTGAGATTGTTTTGCTTATTCTTCTTTTGTTTATCTTTTTGTTTGTTTTGTGCTTCAGCTTTCCCTTGCCTCACTCAATATTAGTTGGTGTTGTAGTTTGTATTAATCCCCAGTCACTTGTTGCTAGCATTTGCTGGGATTAGTGATTGTTCTATTGGAGTTTTATCCCCAACATATATAGTCTGTTCCCCTTTCTCTCTTAGTCTCTTTCTTGTCTCTCTTACTTTTTTTTTCTTTTTTTTCTTTCCCTTTTCCCAATTTCATTTTGACACTCCTTTTTTTTTTCTTCTTTCTTTCTTTTTCCTCTTCTTCTTTCTCTCCTATCACCTAATTTGCCTTTCTCTGGTGGTCACCTTTATTGGAGGTTATTAATATCGTGAATACATTTCTGTTCAGTGCCTTGTGAGTTGTACCTGGTAGTGCTGTATTTTGTGCCTTTAAATCAACGCAGGAGAGAGAGAACTACATAACCAGACACCCAGAGAAGAGAGACCATGGGGAGACAAAAAAACAGCCCGCATATGAAAGAAAAGCAGGCATCACCAGAAAAGGAAGTAAACGAAATGGAGGCAATCAACCTTCCAGAAAAAGAATTCAGAGAAATGGTCATAAGATGGCTGAAAAGAATGGAAGACAAATTCAACAATATGAGCAAGAACCAAGAGGAAATGAAGAAGAACCAAGAAGAAATGAAAAATGACATTGCTGCTGTAAAGAACTCAATAGAAAGCATCAAGAGTAGACTAGAAGAAGCAGAGGACCGCATCAGTGAGCTAGAAGACAAGATGGGAAAAAATACCCAAGTAGAGCAACTTCTAGAAAAAAAAATTAAAAGGCAGGAGGAGAGCCTAAGGGAACTTTGGGACAACACGAAACAAAACAACATCCGCATAATTGGGGTTCCAGAAGGAAAGGAAGCTGAGCAAGGAATAGAAAACCTCTTTGAAGAAATAATGACAGAAAATTTCCCTGATATAGGGAAGAAAAAACCCACAGAAATCCAAGAAGCTCACAGAGTCCCAAGCAAAATGAACCCCAGAAGACCGACGCCAAGGCACATTATAATTAAATTGGCAAACACCAACGACAAAGTAAGAATCTTAAAAGCGGCAAGAGAGAGACAGAAAGTTACATACAAAGGAACCCCCATCAGACTAGCAACTGATTTCTCAACAGAAACTCATCAGGCCAGAAGGGAATGGAATGAAATATACAAAGTCATGCAAAGAAAGGGTCTGAATCCAAGAATACTGTACCCAGCAAGGCAGTCAATCAAAACTGAAGGTGAAATCAAGAGCTTCACAGACAATAAAGGACTAAGGGAATTTATTACCACCATACCAGCAATGCAAGAAATGCTAAAGGGTCTGCTGTAAAAAAAAAAAAAAAAAAGAAATAGGAAGCAAAGAAGGAACACAGGGGTAAAGAATAGGAATGGCGACAAGTAAGTACCTATCAATAATAACTTTAAATGTAAATGGATTAAATGCCCCAATCAAAAGACATAGGGTAACAGATTGGATAAGAAAACAAGACCCATATATCTGCTGTCTACAAGAAACCCACCTCAGAAAAAAAGACACACACAGACTGAGGGTGAAGGGATGGAAAAAGGTTTTCCAGGCAAATGGAACTGAAAAAAAAGCTGGGGTAGCAATACTTATATCTGACAATTTAGATCACAAGTGAAGGACATAACAAGAGATAAGGAAAGCCACTTCATAATACTAAAGGGAGCAATCCAACAAGAAGAAATAACTCTGGTAAACATATATGCACCCAATACAGGAGCACCCAAATACATAAAAAAACTCCTGGAGGATATCAAGGGAGAAATTGACAGCAATACAATCATAGTAGAAGACTTTAATACCCCACTATCACCATTGGACAAATCCTCTAAACAAAAAATCAGCAAAGAAACATCAATCCTAAATGACTCACTAGACCAGATGGAATTAATTGACATCTTCAGAACATTTCACCCCAAAGCCACAGAATATACATTCTTCTCAAGTGCACATGGGTCATTTTCAAAGATAGACCATATGTTGGGACTTAGGCTAAGTCTCTTCAAATTCAAGAAGATAGAAATCATATCAAGCATCTTCTCAGACCACAGTGGCATAAAACTGGAAATCAACTACAATAAAAACAACCCAAAGAAATCAAACACATGGAGACTAAACAGCATGCTATTAAACCATGACTGGGTTACCAGAGAGATCAAAGAAGAAATAAAAAACATCATGGCAACAAATGACAATGAAAACACTACAATCCAAAATCTATGGGACACAGCGAAAGCAGTCTTGAGAGGGAAGTTCATAGCTCTACAAGCCTACTGCAAAAAACAAGAAACAATGGTAATAAATTACCTAACCCAACAACTCAAAGAGTTAGAAAAAGAACAATAAGAAAAGCCCAGTGTAAGCAGAAGAAGGAAATAAAGATCAGAGCAGAGATAAACAACATAGAGACCAAAGAAACAATACAAAAGATCAACAAAACCAAGAGCTGGATCTTTGAAAGGATAAACAAGATTGATGAACCTCTAGCCAGGCTCACCAAGAAGCAAAGAGAGAGGACCCAAATAAACAAAATCAGAAATGAAAGAGGTGAAATAACAACAGATCCCACCGAAATACAAAGGATTGTTAAAAAATACTACGAACAACTCTATTCCAACAAACTGGCCAACCTGGAGGAAATGGACATATTCCTAGAAAAATATAACCTTCCAAAACTCAATCAGGAAGAATCTAAACAGCTCAACATGCCAGTAACTATGGGACAAATTGAAGCAATCATCAAAGAGCTTCCGGCAAACAAAAGCCCGGGGCCAGACGGCTTCACAGGAGAGTTTTACCAAACATTCAAGGAAGAACTTAAACCTATCCTCCTCAGACTATTCCAAAAAATTCAAGAGGAAGGAACACTTCCAAGCTCCTTCTATGAAGCCAGAATCACCCTAATACCAAAACCAGATAAAGACAACACAATGAAGGAGAATTACAGGCCACTATCCCTCATGAATGTAGATGCCAAAATCATGAACAAAATTCTAGCAAATCGGATCCAGCAGTACATCAGAAAGATCATACACCATGACCAAGTAGGGTTTATCCCAGGAATGCAAGGATGGTACAATATCCGCAAATCAATAAATGTGATACATCACATAAACAAATTGAGAGGTAAAAATTACATAGTTATATCAATTGATGCAGAAAAAGCATTTGACAAAATCCAACACCCTTTCTTGATAAAAACTCTCAACAAGGTGGGAATAGAAGGTTCATATCTCAACATAATAAAAGCTATATATGATAAACCCACAGCTAACATAATACTCAATGGGCAAAAACTAAAACCATCTCCCCTAAGAACTGGAACAAGACAGGGATGCCCACTCTCACCACTCCTGTTTGACATAGTACTGGAAGTTTTAGCCACTGCAATTAGACAAGAAGAAGAAATAAAATGCATCCAAATTGGAAAAGAAGTAAAGCTGTCCTTATTTGCAGATGACATGATATTGTACATAAAAATCCCGAAAGACTCCATCAAAAAACTAATAGACTTAATAAATGAATTTGGCAATGTAGCAGGATACAAAATTAACGCCAAGAAATCTATGGCATTTCTATACACCAACAGTGAACTTACAGAAAGAGAGACTAAAAAAGCAATCCCATTTTCCATCGCACCAAAAAAATTAAGATACTTAGGAATAAACCTAACCAAGGAGGTAAAAGACCTATATGCGGAAAACTACAGGACACTGAAAAAAGAGATAGAGGAAGATGTAAACAGATGGAAGAACATACCATGTTCATGGATTGGTAGAATCAACATCATTAAAATGTCCATACTACCCAAAGCAATCTATAGATTCAATGCACTCCCCATTCAAATACCAACTGCATATTTCAGGGACCTAGAAAGAACTCTCCAAAAATTCATCTGGAATAAAAAAAGACTCCGAATAGCCACAGCAATCCTGAGAAAGAAGAATAAAGTAGGAGGGATCTCAGTACCAGATTTCAAGCTGTATTACAAAGCCACTGTCCTCAAAACAGCCTGGTACTGGCACAAGAACAGACATATAGATCAATGGAACAGAATAGAGAATCCAGATATCGACCCAAACCAATATGCGCATTTAATATTTGACAAAGGAGGCATGAGCATACAATGGAGTCAAGACAGTCTCTTTAATAAATGGTGTTGGAAAAATTGGACAGATACATGCAAAAAAATGAAACTAGATCACCAACTTACACCATACACAAAAATAAATTCAAAATGGGTACAGGACTTAAATATAAGACGGGAAACCATAAAAATACTGGAGGAATCCACAGGCAGCAAAATCTCAGACATATGCCAAAAGAACTTTTTCACTGATACTGCCCCTAGGGCAATGGAAGCCAAAGAGAAAATAAACAAATGGGACTACATCAAAATAAAAAGCTTTTGCACAGCAAAAGAAACCATCAACAAAACAACAAGAAAGCCCACTGTATGGGAGAACATATTTGCAAATGTTATCACTGATAAAGGTTTAATCTCCAACATCTACAGGCAGCTTATACAACTTAATAAAAGGAAGATAAATGATCCAATAAAAAAATGGGCAACGGACCTAAATAGAATCTTTTCAAAAGAAGACAGAAGGAGGGCCAAGAGACACATGAAAACATGCTCAAAGTCACTAATTATCCGAGAGATGCAAATCAAAACGACAATGCGATACCATCTCACACCTGTCAGAATGGCTATCATCAACAAATCAACAAACGACAAGTGTTGGCGTGGATGCGGAGAAAAAGGAACCCTCGTGCACTGCTGGTGGGAATGCAGACTGGTGCAGCCACTGTGGAGAACAGTATGGAGTTTCCTCAAAAAACTGAAAATGGAATTCCCATTTGACCCAGTAATCCCACTCCTAGAAATATATCCTAAGAAACTAGAAACACCAATCAGAAAGGATATATGCACCCCTATGTTCATAGCAGCACAATTTACCATAGCTAAGATTTGGAAACAGCCTAAGTGCCCGTCAGCAGATGACTGGATCAGAAAACTATGGTACATCTACACAATGGAATACTATGCTGCCATAAAAAAGTAGGAATTACTACCATTTGTAGGCATCTGGATGGAATTAGAGAACATTATGCTAAGTGAAATAAGCCAGTCAATGAAAGAAAAATACCACATGATCTCACTCATTTGGGGATAATGAAAAACATTATAAACTGATGAACAAAAAGATAGATACAGAGGCAGTAAAGCATCAAACAGACTGTCAAATTACAGCAGTAAGGTTAGGGAGAGGTGGGGGAAATAAGAGATCAACTGAAGGACTTATATGCATGTATATAAGAGTAACCAACAGATGCAAAACATTGGGAGGTGAGGCATGTATGGGAGTGGGGTAGGGGGGGGCAATGGTAAGATATGTACACATATAATACCTTAATAAAAAAAATCAAAAAAAAAGATATTTAGTAAGTGGTGGCATTTTTCATTACAAATCATTAAAAATAGGTTTCCCTTTTTGGAAAAATTTTGTTCTGTAGAATATCTAATTTCATGATCATATTAAATAATAGAAAAATTATTGAACCTAGTCTTAATCTATATGTTAAAAGCCAAACACATTATACAAAGCATTATAAATTCTATGTAACAGCAATTGCAATGCTCTTCCAAAGACTATCTGGAAGCTTAAAGTATTTTCCTGATTTTGGATATCAAACCATTTATTTATTTATTTATTTATTTTTATTAAGGTATTATATGTGTACATATCTTACCATTGCCCCCCTCCCACCCCACTCCCATACATGCCTCACCCCCCAATGTTTTGCATCCGTTGGTTACTCTTATATACATGCATATAAGTCCTTCAGTTGATCTCTTATTTCCCCCACCTCTCCCTAACCTTACTGCTGTAATTTGACAGTCTGTTTGATGCTTTACTGCCTCTGTATCTATCTTTTTGTTCATCAGTTTATAATGTTTTTCATTATCCCCAAATGAGTGAGATCATGTGGTATTTTTCTTTCATTGACTGGCTTATTTCACTTAGCATAGTGTTCTCTAATTCCATCCATGTGCCTACAAATGGTAGTAATTCCTTCTTTTTTATGGCAGCATAGTATTCCATTGTGTAGATGTACCA
The DNA here is from genome assembly GCF_963455305.1 of Plecotus auritus. Lineage (NCBI taxonomy): Eukaryota > Metazoa > Chordata > Mammalia > Chiroptera > Vespertilionidae > Plecotus > Plecotus auritus. Next base: position 106,723,581 of record NC_137782.1, read on the forward strand.
TAGTTTTCTGATCCAGTCATCTGCTGACGGGCACTTAGGCTGTTTCCAAATCTTAGCTATGGTAAATTGTGCTGCTATGAACATAGGGGTGCATGTATCCTTTCTGATTGGTGTTTCTAGTTTCCTAGGATATATTTCTAGGAGTGGGATTACTGGGTCAAATGGGAGTTCCATTTTCAGTTTTTTGAGGAAACTCCATACTGTTCTCCACAGTGGCTGCATCAGTCTACATTCCCACCAGCAGTGCACGAGGGTTCCTTTTTCTCCGCATCCTCGCCAACACTTGTCGTTTGTTGATTTGTTGATGATAGCCATTCTGACAGGTGTGAGATGGTATCGCATTGTCGTTTTGATTTGCATCTCTCGGATAATTAGTGACTTTGAGCATGTTTTCATGTGTCTCTTGTCCTTCCTTCTGTCTTCTTTCGAAAAGATTCTAATTAGGTCCGTTGCCCATTTTTTTATTGGATCATTTATCTTCCTTTTATTAAGTTGTATAAGCTGCCTGTAGATGTTGGAGATTAAACCTTTATCAGTGATAACATTTGCAAATATGTTCTCCCATACAGTGGGCTTTCTTGTTGTTTTGTTGATGGTTTCTTTTGCTGTGCAAAAGCTTTTTATTTTGATGTAGTCCCATTTGTTTATTTTCTCTTTGGCTTCCATTGCCCTAGGGGCAGTATCAGTGAAAAAGTTCTTTTGGCATATGTCTGAGATTTTGCTGCCTGTGGATTCCTCTAGTGTTTTTATGGTTTCCCGTCTTATATTTAAGTCCTGTAACCATTTTGAATTTATTTTTGTGTATGGTGTAAGTTGGTGATCTAGTTTCATTTTTTTGCATGTATCTGTCCAATTTTTCCAACACCATTTATTGAAGAGACTGTCTTGACTCCATTGTATGCTCATGCCTCCTTTGTCAAATATTAATTGCGCATATTGGTTTGGGTCGATATCTGGATTCTCTATTCTGTTCCATTGATCTATATGTCTGTTCTTGTGCCAGTACCAGGCTGTTTTGAGGACAGTGGCTTTGTAATACAGCTTGAAATCTGGTATTGAGATCCCTCCTACTTTATTCTTCTTTCTCAGGATTGCTGTGGCTATTCGGGGTCTTTTTTTATTCCAGATGAATTTTTGGAGAGTTCTTTCTAGGTCCCTGAAATATGCAGTTGGTATTTGAATGGGGAGTGCATTGAATCTATAGATTGCTTTGGGTAGTATGGACATTTTAATGATGTTGATTCTACCAATCTATGAACATGGTATGTTCTTCCATCTGTTTATATCTTCCTCTATCTCTTTTTTCAGTGTCCTGTAGTTTTCCGGGTGTAGGTCTTTTACCTCCTTGGTTAGGTTTATTCCTAAGTATTTTAGGCAACCCTGCTAGTGGTTCTCAACCTGTGGGTCGCGACCCACAGGTTTAGAACCGCTGCTGTAGAGCCTAAGACCATCGGAAAACACAGATATTTACATTACGATTCATAACAGTAGCAAAATAACAGTTATGAAGTGGCAACGAAAATAATTTTATGGTTGGGGGTCACCACAACATGAGGAACTGTATTAAAGGGTCGCGGCATTAGAAAGTTTGAGAACCACTGCCTAGCCTCTCTCATGACTTCCAACCTTCTGGCATAACTAAACTTTTGTATATGTGACTTAAAACTAAGGGCCATTGGCCTCAGCATTAGGACCTATATCACCTTCCTGCTAAGTAAAATCATGAATTTATGTCAGCTATTTCTGCTCTTCATTGGCTTTTTTGTTGTTGATTTCTAAGTTTACAACTTTGTTTCCGAAGATTGAGCATGAATAGAATTCTGGCCTCTGGCCTCACTGAGTGTAGTGTATATAACTTATGTCTGAAAATTGTATTTAGCTAATCTTACATGCTAGTGTAGCCTTAACTTAATAAGGCTTTAAAAAGAGTTCAGACATGGGTCGGTAAAATTAAGAAAAAAAAAACAGATACAATTTTATGAATAAAAATAATTCTGCTTGTCACTGTTGCTATTTACTTTAAAGTTACATTATTTAGAAGATTTTAAATTATTAAACCCACAGCTTGTGTATCTGCTACAATTTTTTTTTTTTTTGCAGAATTTGCTATATTTAATGCTCAATCTTGGTAATAAATTTATATAAAAAAATATTTTTAGCCCTAACCAGTTTGGCGTGGTGGATAGAGCGTTGGCCTGCAGACTGAAGGTCCCAGGTTCGATTCCGGTCAAGGACATGTACCTTGGTTGCGGGCACATCTCCAGTAGGGAGTGTGCAGGAGGCAGCTGATTGATGTTTCTCTCATCAATGTTTCTAACTCTCTTTCCCTCTCCCTTCCTCTCTGTAAAAAAACAATAAAATATATTTTTAAAAAATATTTTTAGTTGGCAAAATACCAAATTAGCTAAAAAGAAATTGGTCATGGACAGGTGTAGATTTTCTCCATTTCAAGAAGTTTAATTTTTGCCTGATTTTTTAAAGTATATTGAAAAGAAAGAAACCGCTTATTGCTCTTTCACGGTAAACCACTGTGGTGTTATTGATAACCTTCAGAAAATCTAATAAGAGAAAACACAGGTCCCTCTAACAATGAGTAGTGTCTATGGTGTCTTGCTGAAAGGGCTTAAAATACAAGCTAAATATTTTGAAATAGATCTTAATACAGTGGTTCTCAACTCCTGTTCTATAAACTGTTCACTGGTAACTGCCAAATGCTGATCATTGTATATATAAGAAGTGTTTTTGGCTGTAACAGTATATATTACTATGAGGGGGAACCTGTCAACTGAGCATTGAGCTGAGTGGGTTTTGTAATTCAATGTAAAGGCCTTACACTTATGGTCAAAACAAGATCTTATGTGTGGAAACCATCCTATATAATAAAGAGCTAATATGCGAATTAGACTGAACAGCAGAATGAACTTTTGGATGAAGCCGGGGCTGCGAGGGCCAAGCAGCCGGGGCTGCGAGGGCCAAGCCCCTTGCACAAAATTTCTTGCATCAGGCCTCTAATAAAGAAATAAACCTCATAGTCTGTAACAGAGGCAGGACAGAAAACACTTGTCCTTAAATAGTGACCAAGGCTAAAGGCTGGCCAGTGAATAGTGTAGTCAGTGCCCATAGAATTTTATAGACATAACTAGTGGCCCGGTGCACGAAATTTGTGCACGGGACTGGGGGTGTTCCTCAGCCCGGCCTGCACCCTCTCCAATCTGGGACCCCTCGAAGGATGTCCTATTGCCGGTTTACAGGGATCGTGCCTAAACCGGTAGTCGGACATCCCTCTCACAATCCGGGACTGCTGGCTCAGCTGCTCAACTGCCTGCCTGCCTGATTGCCCCTAACCACTCTGCCTGCCAGCCTGCTCGCCCCCAACTGTCCCCCGCCGCCGGCCTGCTCGCCCCCACCTTCTCTCCCCACTGGCCTGCTCACCCCCAACTGCCCCCTGCTGGCCTGCTCACTCCAAACTGCCCACCCCCCGCTGTCCTGATCACCTCCAACTGACCCCCACTGACAGCCTGCTCACCCCCAACTGGCCCCCTCGCTGGTCTGCTTACCCGCAACAGCCCCTGCTGTCCCATCCTGGCCTGATTACCCCCCAGTGACCCAAGGTCCCAGACCCTCCATTTTTTCTTTTTCTTTTTTTTTTTTTCAGCACCTCCTTGAGTGGAGGCCAGGGCCAGCTGGAAGCAAGTATCTAGCATTTATTTATCTTCTATAATTGAAACATTGTAGCTTTGAGCGGAGGCCAGGGCCGGCCAGGGTGGGAAGCTTGGCTTCCTCCATCACTGGGGGTAACCCAAGCCTCCTGCTCAGCTCCAGGTCCGTGGCTGCTGCCATTTTTGTTGGGATTTATTTATTTTCTATAATTGAAACTTTGTAGCCTTGAGCAGAGGCCAGGGCAGATGGGAAGCTTGGCTTCCCCCATTGCCGGGGCAACCCAAACTCCGTGGCCGGCTGCCATCTTGGTTGGGTTAATTTGCATACTTGCTCCTGATTTGGTGGTGGGCGTGGCTTGTGGGTGTAGCAGAGTGATGGTTAATTTGCATGTTTCTCTTTTATTAGTGTAGATAACTCATTGTTATGCTAGAGTAGATTCCAGGTTACAGTGATTGCTAATATGTTTGGTATTGTTTAGTCTTTTAATCCTTTCACATGTACCATCAAAAATCATTTTTCTCAAAATCATGCTGTAAACACGAAGTAGAGGGCCACTGATATTTGCATTTGCTTTTTTGAATTAGGCAGTATCAGTCATAAATATTTTGGAGACATTTCAGTTATATGAACTAATATGAATGCAGAATTGCATTTACATATACTAATGTCTTTATTTGGGAATTAAAAGTTAACTTCTACATTACTACAGAATTTCAGGAAAAAAGCCAGCAAATTGATATATAACACTGTTGAAGTCTACCAATTACTTTTTAATTGGTACTATAGACCTCATTCGGAAACCAGAATGTTTTATCCTCCTAAGTGTGAATATGCTGTATGAAGTTTCCCTAATTGATTTGCTGTGCCTATTCCATTTGATGTATCATTTTTCACAATATTTCATAATTTGTGCTCACTTCTAATGAACAGAGTCGTTAGGACAGGCATGTCTAAGTACAACTGACAGCTAACATTAGGTGCCAGATGCAGTTTATAAAGTAATGTAGAAATGTAGAGAACAGTTTAAATAAATTAGCACCTGTACATTAGTCTCACTTGCTGGTAATTTATAAGCGCATCAGTAGAGATGACATTTAGGTAAGTCATTGATCAAGTTAACAGCTGCAAACCCACTGCCCAGCTGGGATACCTAATTAATTGAGATTGCGTTCCTGACCCAGAGCTTCTTCTGGGTTCAGCCTGTAGTCCTTTTATACTTTGACATAAACCTAAGAATATAGTTAAATACTCTGTCTTCATTTCAGGGAACCAATATTCAGTTACCAATATTCTAGTTAAAATCTAAAAAAGTAAGAATCATGTTTACAAATGAGAATTACTCCATGACTTATTTGAATTAATTTAAAAAATTTTTTTTAATTCTTTACTTTTGTCAGTACTTTTTGTTTTGGATTCAGGTAAGTCTTACTGTAGTCTAATAAATCTCTAAAGGATTCTATCTATACTTATTATTAAATGTATATAGATGCTTTTCAACATACGATAATGTTACAACCTATTGGTAAGCTGAAAATATCATATCAGAAATAGAATGTTTTTTAAAAAAAGACATTGACTACACCTAACATACCAAACATCATAGCTTATTAGCCAGCCTACCTTAAACGTGCTCAGAACACTTACCTTAGCCTACAGTTGGGCAAAATCATCTCAAACAATGAACACACTGTGGAGTGTGTTAGTCCTTTACCCTTGTGATGGTCTGGCTGGCTGGGAACTGTGGGCACTGCCACTGCCCAGCCTCAGGGGAGAGTATCATACTGCATATTGCTAGCCTGGGAAAAGATCAAATTTGGAAGTATAGTTTCTACTGAATGTGTATTGCTTTTGCACTGTGTAAAGTCGAAAAATTGTAAGTCGAACCATCATCAGTTAGGGACCATCTGAACTTCACCATTTTTTTTCTCAGAAGAAGCAGGAGTTTTTTTGTGTTTTGTTTTTGTGCTAACCAATCATGAGCCAAAGCCATATATGTAACAATTTTTTCAAGTGTGAGAAAAGTTTAAAAGAACTTTAACCAAGTTGAATTCCATACAAATTGAAGTAACTAATATAAGAACTATTAAGGTTGAACTTATTATAGGAAAACATCCTTTGTTTTCTATTTCTGTGGCTCAGATATTTTTCTCTGTGAATTTAAAACTGAAAGATTAAGGCATCAACAACCTTCAATCAGAGTAAAGCAATAATTTTGTATATATTTCTACCTGTTCATGGATGTTATTTGAATACCAGTGTGTTAACTACAGGCCACATCTAACGTCTGGTTCCTAGGCTGAGAAAAGGTCTCTTGACACACAAATGATAACCCTAAAACAAAAATATTAGGCTAGTAATACTGTGTTCAAGCTTCTTGAAAAATCATCGAGTTCCAACTGATAGACATATATTTTTATTTTTGTGGAAAGATTAGGTTTCTTAGTCTAAAGAATAAATTGGGTAGATTGTTCAGAAGTGAAAAAGTATTTATTTCAGATAATTATGAAATTTCTGTTACTTCTGTCATGGTTGATAAACTTGGTCCAAGTGGGTCAAACCCCAATTTGGATATGGAATGCCAATTTTCCTGTAATATTAAGGCACCTGAAGGCCTACACTATTTCCTGCTGATTCTTTTCCCCTCGTGCCTGGGAGGTGCCACTTATGAACCAGGGCATGATAGCACATAGCAGTGACAGATAGGTGAACATTAGCAAAGGGTCAAGTGTTTCCTCCAGTGGCTTTCTGGTTGACTTAATTTCACTTATCATAATATTTCAATTCTGCATTTTTATTGTGCTGATATAGGTCTTTTTGAATAACATGCCAGAAAACTGCTAAGAAAACAAATATTTTAACACTTGCTTTACATTTGTTTTTTATTTTATTTTCCAGCTGTACTTCTGAACATTTCCTAACCAAATCTTTACCTTAATTTAAAATTATATATGAAATAGTTCATTTATTCCCAACCATGTTACTTATTCGTTATTATAATTCTTATCTGAAATACTCTTTTTAGCTTTATGTTGAATTGGAAAATTGTAATTTTGAGAAGCCCCAAGGACTCAAGAAATCAGCCTGTGGAAAACTTTATCTTCCATGAAATGTTTCCCAGTGTGGGACAGAGGCTGTCCAGTATAAGGAGTGAGAGCAAAGTTGTCTACCATCTGCAAGCAGAGCTTGGGAAGTCTCTTGAGCTTTTTGAGAAAAACTGCTTGAGGAAGCCAAAGGGGCAAACTACTAGGGGTAAGGGTAGAGGTGGAGAGTTAAAATTATATTTGGAAGGGCTTAATTCTCTTTTTACTAAAATAAATGTCAAGTCTCAATGTCCTAATAAACCAACTTAGGGCCATGGAGTATACTTGCCACTGACGTAATTTCTCCTAGTTTGTCCTTGAATTAGGGCCCAGTAATCCTGGTCAAGTAAGGTGAAATCTTGACATTGGGACTTGTGGGGTGAGAAAAGAGGAAAACTGTCGTACCCTTTAGTGGATCTTCCTCCCATTACAAGGCACATTGGGATCAGTGCCCTTGTAGCTCATACAGAGCTTCCAGTAACAAGAGATAGCAGTAACTCCAGCAAGATTGTGCTGGTGACATTGGTGCTGAAACAGCTGACTGCAGTACACGTATTTTCATGCTGTGTAGACATGTAGACTTTCCAGTACCTGCATCACTACCAGCAGCAGGCTTTGGAAAGAAAGATGATATGCCCCTTCCTCCCCCTACCATCCCCATCCCTACTTTGAAGATGGTGGTGGGAAAGAGTTACTCTGGACTTAGACTGAAACTCACAATGGAGAGCGACGAGGGCACTCCCTGGAAGGCATGTTGCAAACAAAGCCCTGTCCTTGCAGGATCATGTTGTGCCTTCAGGTGAGCCTTCCTAGGAAATGAGGAGGTGGACATTTGTCATTTTTGTCATTGTTATGTTTGGTTGGTTTTTCCCCAGTGCTTTGTTTTTCTAGGAGGAAGGAGTTACAAAAACATGCAGAAGGAATTTTCAGTATTTGTCAAAAAAAAAAAAAAAGCAACACAGCTTTTTCTTTCCAATAGCAGGTAAGATTACAGAAAAGAACAGAAGGTTGGGGGGACAGCTGGAGCTGTCCCAATAAAGACCCTTGAATTATTAAAATTACAAGAAGGCTCACTGGGGACCTGGAGACTTTGGTGATGTTGCTCTCATTTTCAGCCAGATGCATGTTTCTGGGCATGCCCATATTTTAGCACTTTCAGTATATAAGTGTTTCCCACTCCTGCCCCAGCTTTGAAACTCAGGTTGAAATGGGGTAGTTAATCCAAGCTCTCTTGCCTTAGACATGGTAAATTCAGGCAGTCTGGTCAGTAGCACATGGCCTCAATAGTGCCAAGAGAGTTGTCAAGAAAGTTAGCATTCCAGATGGTTCCTATGATAGCATTACCCATGCAAGCCCCAAGGAACCAAGTCATAGATCAGAAGTATCAAAATGCCACTGTCCAACCCTCTTACCTCACACAGAAGACAAAATTAGGAATGAATCTTCTATTCAAAGACTATTTGGTTGTTAATACTCTCTTGTGATAGTATATGATTATTAATTTAGACCAGTAAAATTTAATTACAAACTTTGTAACCGCTTAATGACATTTAAAAACCTTGCCAAAATATACAACAGTAACATCAGTACAGTGCTAGCTATACTGCATGAAAGCTTTGTTTAAAATAGTCTAGCGCTGTATGGTTGCCACTAGCTGGGTGTTTCTAGAGAGCTAAGAGGGGAATCCAAATATATAAAAACCCTGGGTCATACGACCAGTAACGACCGGAGGCTGACCAACCGGAAGTCAGTGCTGGCCCCGCCCCCAAGCAAGCGGTTAGGGGCAAACAGGCAGGCAGGTAGAGGGCTTAGGGGTGATCAGGTAGGTAGGTGAGTGGTTAGGGGTGATCAGGTAGGCAGATGGCCCCTCGCAGGACTGACCCCGCCCCCCAGCAAAGAAAGAGGGAGGCCCAGGCCAGCCAAACCATTGCATCCCAGCCTGTCGCCAGCAGAGGGAGGCCAACAGTGGCAGAGAGGGGGGGCAGCGCTGCATAGATGGCAAGCAGTGGCAGCGGCGGGGGTGGGGCCAGCTGCCTGCAGCCCAGGGAAGGAAAGCCCCGATAGGCCCTGATCTCAGGCCATGCCTAAGGACCCTACCTGAGGGGTCCCAGATTGTGAGAGGGTGCAGGCAGGGCTGTGGGACCCCCCCAAGTGCATGAATTTTCGTGCTCTGGGCCTCTGGTATGGCTATAAGAGAGGGGAAGACAATGACCTCAAATGGAAGAGATCTAAAAAGAAGCCTTGGTGATTCCTGACAAAGCAGTTGCAGGATTGGAATTACTGTGAGGCTAGATTGAAGTGTGTCAGGAAAGAATGGGTTATTTCAATAGGTGAGTGTGTAATTGTTACCCTAAATGTAAATGGTCTGATTTCACCAATAGTAGCAGAGTGGATAAAATAGCAACAACAACTGTATACTGCCTACAAGAGACAGATCTAAACTTTAAAGATAAAGGCAGATATGCAGTAAAAGGGTGGAAAATGACTCTCCAAGCAAATAACATCCACAGGAAAGCAGGTGTAGCCATATTTATATCTGACAAAATAGATTTAAAGGTAGTAAGAGACAAAGATGGACCTTAATACTTCATTGGCAGCACTAGACAGACCAACCAAACAGAAATTCAATTAAGAAATATCTTCCCTGGAGCCAAATGGTGGTGTAGTAAATGCTGATACTCGCTGCCTCCCACAATCACATCAAAATTATAACTAAAATACAGATAAACTATCATTCAGAACCACCTGAAAGCTGGTGAAATGGAAAGCCTACAACTAGAGAAGTAAAGAAGAAAGCACACGGAGTCTGGTCAGAGGGGTGGAGTCACGGAACGGGCTGGTCTGACACCCATATGTCTTTTTTTAAAATTTTTTTTTTTAATTTTTTTTAAATTTTTTTTTTCAATTGGGAGGGATATCTCAGCTGCAGAGGCCTCCCATGAGGAGCAAGGGTTTCCCAGCCTCACACCAGATCCCCAGCCCAGGATCCCAGAGCTGGGAAGAGAAGTCCCTATAACTTCGGGCCATAAAAACTAACAGGGATTGTGACTGAATGACAGAGGCTGCTGGAGACTCATGCAGTTCCTAGTTCATGAACTTACATGGTCCCACTCACTCCCTCTGACCTCCACAGCCCACACAGGGGCACACCTATAGTGCCCAGCTCAGGTGACGGGAAACTGAGTCACTTGGCCCTAAAGGACACCTACTGCACAAGGCCACTCTACCAATTCCAAGAGACAGAGAAGCTCTGCCTAATACATAGAAACAAACACAGGGAAGCAGCCAAAATGCAAAGATAAAGAAACATGTCACAAATAAAAGAACAGAAGGAATCTACAGAAAAGTACACTGCTAGATACAGAGTTCAAAACAATAGTTATAAGATTGCTCGAGGATCTTGAGATCTTCAAGGAACATAATGAGACTTTTGAGGATCTTAGTAAGAATTTCAAAGACATGAAAAAGGATCTGTCAGAAATTAAGCATATACTAACTGAAATAATAATTTACAGGGATTCAACTGTAGAGTACAGGATTCTGAGAATCGATGATTTGGAATATGAGGAAGCAAAAACCACCCAATCAGAAGAGCAAAGAGAAAAAAGAGTCCAAAAATATGAAGATAGTGTAAGGAGCCTCTGGGACAACTTCAAGCATACCAACATTCTCATTATAGGGTTGACAGAAGGAGAAGAGAACAAGCAAAGTATTGAAAACCTGTTTGAAGAAATGACAGGAAATTTCCCCTACCTGGTGAAAGAAATAGCCTTATAAGTCCAGGAAGCATAGAGAGTACCAAACAAAAGGAATCAAAGAGGCCCACAACAAGGTACATCATAATTAAAATGCCAAATGTTAAAGAAAAAGAATCTTAAAAGCAGCAAGAGAAAAAAAGAAGAAGGAAAAAAGGTCTAAAACAGTGGTCGGCAAACAGTGGCTCGCAAGCCACATGCAGCTCTCAAGCCATGGTTTGCCGCTCTGTTGACTAATGAGTTTGCCGACCACTGACCTAGACTCTTGAATCCAATAATTACAGGCTGTTGTTGTTCTTTGTGATTAAGCCCCTATCCCAGTGGTCAGCAAACTCATTAGTCAACAGAGCGGCAAATTGCGGCTTGCGAGCCGCATGTGAATCGCGAGCCGCAGTTTGCCGACCACTGGTCTAAAATATGAACAAGAAAATGGCAATAAATACATGTCTATCAACAATTGAACCTAACAATCAAATGAACAAGGAATCTAATGAACAAAATAAACTGATGAATAAAATAGAACCAGAGGCATGGGAACTTGGAACAGACTGACGAATCTCAGAGGGAAGGGATTAACCAAAGAACTTATTTGCATATATGCATTACCTATGGACACAGACAGTCGGGTGGTGAAGGCTTGGGTCAGGGTGGGAACCAGGTGGAGGGGGGCAAAAAGCAGAAAGGGGAACATCTGTAATAATCGCAACAATAAATATTTTTAAAAATAAATGAATAAATAAAAGAAATATCTGCCCTCAATGAAACACTAGACCCAATGGACATAATTGACAATTACAGAACCTTTCATTTGGAACATCAGATTATATATTCTTCACCAGTGCACATGGAACATTCTCAAGGATAAACCATTATGTTGGGTCACAGAACGAGCCTCAACAAATCCAGAAGATGGAAATTATACCAAGAGTATTCCACGACCATGGTGCCTTGATATATTAGAAATCAACTGCAAAAAGGAAGTAAAGAAACACACAAGTGTGTAGAGATTAAAAAACATATTACTAAAACATGACTCGGTCAAAGAAGAAATAAAAGATGAGATCAAAAGACATACAGAGACAAATGAGAATGATAATACAACATATGAAAACTTCTGGGACGCAGCAAAAGCAGTAATAAGAGGGAAGTTTATATCATTACAGGCCTATCTCAAGAAACAGAGATCCCAAGTAAACAACCTAACATCAAATCTTAACCAGAAAAAGAAGAACAAAAGCAACACAATGAACAGAAGAAAGGAAATAATAAAAATTAGAACAGAATTGAGTGAAATAGAGAACAAAATGACTCTACAAAAATTTAAAGCAAAGAGCTGGTTCTTTGAAAAGATTAATAAAATTGACAAACCCCTAGCTATACTCACTCACTAAGGAAAAAAAGGAAAAAGACCCATATAAACAAAATTAAATGAGAGAGAAGACACCACAGACATCACAGATATACGAAGGGTCATACTAGAATATTATAAAAAACTATATACCACCCAATTTAATAAGCTAGAACAGTGATCAGCAAGCTCATTAGTCAACAGAGCCAAATATCAACAGTACAACGATTGGAATTTCTTTTGAGAGCCAAATTTTTTAAACTTAAATTTCTTCCAACACCACTTCTTCAAAATATACTCGCCCAGGCCATGGTATTTTGTGGAAGAGCCACACTCAAAGAGCCGCATGTGGCTTGTGAGCCGCAGTTTGCCAACCACGGACCTAGAAAAAATGGGTAAGTTCCTAGAAATATATAATCTTCTTAGACTAAGTCATGAAGAATTGGAAAATCTAAATGATCAGTCAGCAGAGAGGAAATTGAAACAACCATCAAAAACCTCCCAGAAAAGTAAAAGTCCAGGACTAGATGGATTCACCAGTGAATTCTACCAAATGTTCAAAGAAGATTTAAAACCTATTTCTCAAATTCTTCAAAAAAATTGAAGAAGAGGCTATACTTCCTAACATTCAATGAGGCCAATATAGCCCTGATACCAAAATCTGGCAATAGTAACACAAAAAAAGAAAACTACAGAGTAATATCTCTGATTAACACAGATGCAAAAATCCTAAACAAAATGCTTGCAAATCGAATACCACAGTACATTAAAAAATAATAATAATTCATCACGATTAAATGGCATTCTTTCCAGGGGCACAAGGATGGTTCAACACACACAAATTGATCAATGTAATGCACCACATTAACAAAAGAAGGCAAAGAAATCATATGATCTTATCAGTGGATGTAGAAAAAGCATTTGATAAGATACAATAACCATTTATGATTAAAATACTCCATACAATAGGAATAGAAGGAAAGTACCTCAACATAATAAAGGTTGTCCTCTAAGGATGTCCACTCTCACCACCCGGTGCATGGAATCGTACACATTGAAAGGAAATTAATTAGAAGGTGGCCAGTGGGGTGGGACTGGGCGAGATGGGCCAGACATGCCCTGGAGCCAACCTCTAGTCCCTCCCCGGCCGGCCACACCTGGGGTGGCACCATGGCTCGAAGGGCATCTGCGGAGTGAGTGGGGTCCCTCTGGCAGGTGGGGTCCCTCGGCCTGGCCTGTGGGGATCGGGCTGAAACCAGCTCTCCGACATCCCCTGAGGGGTCTGGGAGTGCAAGAGGGCACTCTGCAAAGTTGCTGTCGAACAGGGTGTGGAACGTAAACTCAAATGTGCAGTAAACCAGATTCAGGGCAACAACATAACCCACAGCCAAAGGTGGAATAGCGCAGCCCCGCAAGGAATCGGGCTCCCTCCTCTCTGGTTTCGGGGTGCATCACCCGAGATCCACCCCTGCCAAGTCTCAGCAGCTCCTGCTTTGAGCGTCTGCCCCCTGGTGATCAGTGCACATCATAGTTACCGCTCAGATGGGCATTTAGCTTACTAGCCTTTTATATGTATAGACTAGTGACCCAGTGCACGAAATTTGTGCACGGGTGGCGAGATGTCCCTCAGCCCGGCCTGCACCCTTTCCAATCTGGGACCCCTCAGACATCTGCCCGTTTAGGCCCAATCCAGGGATCGGGCCTAAACTGGCAGTCAGACATCCCTCTCGCAATCTGGGACCGCTGGCTCCTAACCACTCGCCTGCCTGATCGCCCCTAACCACTCTGCCTGCTGGCCTGTTCACCCCCAACTGCCCTCCCGCCAGCCTTCTTGCCCCCAACTGGCCCCCTTGCCGGCCTGCTTGCCCCAACTGCCCACCTCTGCTGGCCTGCTCACCCCCAACTGCCCCCCCCACCATCCTGCTCACCCCCAACTGCCCCTCCTGCCGGCCTGCTCACCCCCAATTCCCCCCACCCCCGGCGGCTTGATCACCCCCACCTGCCCTCCCCTCTTGGCCTGATCACCCCTAACCGCCTCTACCTTGGCCCCACCACCATGGCTTTGTCCGGAAGGTCTCCCAGTCTAATTAGCATATTACCCTTTTATTAGTATAGATAGTGCTGGAAGTCCTAGCCAGAGCAATAAAACAAGAGAAAGAAATAGAAGGCATCCAAATAGGGAAGAAAGAAGTCAAACTGTCACTTTTTGTGAGTGACATATATATCATCTGTATATAGAAAACCCTAAAGACTCTATCAAAAAACTATTAGAAACAAGAAACAAATACAGTCAAGTTGCAGGATAGAAAATCAGTCTGCAAAAATACATTGCCTTCCTGTATACTAATCACAAAACTTCAGGAAAAGAAATGAAGGAAAAAAACAGTTCCTTTTGCAATTGGAACCAAAAGAATAAAATACTTAGGAATAAACTTAACAAAGAATGTGAAAGACCTATATACTGAATATTACAAAGCATTATTAAAAGAGATTGAAAAAGACACAACAAAATGGAAAAAATCCTGTGTTCATGGATTGGAAGAATCAACAATAGTTAAAATGGCCATATTGCCCAAAGCAATATACAGATTTAATGCAATCCCATCAAAATCCCAAGGTCATTTTTTAAAGAATGGAACGAGAAATCATCAGATTTGTAAGGAACCACAGAAGACCCCGAATAGCCAAAGAAAGAAGAACAAAGCTGGAGGTATCACACTGCTTGGCTTCAAATTATGCTAAAGAGCTACGATAATTAATTCAGCATAGTATTGGCCGAGAAACAGACACACGGATCAATAGAACGGAATAGAGAGCCAATATACCACAGGTATATTGTCTCCTACAATACTACTATTATATATATACACAGTTATAATCCTATATAATAAAAGGCTAATATGCAAATCCACCAATCTGAGGAACGATTGGTCACTGTGACATTCACTGATCACCAGGGGGCAGACCAACGCAGAAGCTGGGCTCACAGCTGGTGACCGCAGTGGTGGTGGAGGGAGCCTCTCCTGCCTCCCCAGCAGCACTAAGGATGTCCGACTGAGGCCCCTGGACTCAAGAGGGTGCAGGCCCGGCTGAGGGACCCCCAGAATGCACAAATGTGGTGGTGCTGTCTGTGTCCAGCTTTACCAAGAACATGCCTTTCAGCTGGAAATAAGGAACACAAGAATCCTACCACTGGGTTGACTGAGGAGTCAGAATTTCTAATCCTATCTAATAAAGAGGGAGTATGCTAATTGACCCTCATGCCGTTGCAAAGATGGCACCACCCACAGCCAATAAGGAGGAAATGTGCTAATTGACTGCCTCACCCTGACGATGCACACAGCCAATAAGGAGGGAATATGCTAATTGACTGCCACACCCTCAAAGATGGCGGCGCCCAGTCCCCTCAGCCCTGCCGGAGTCCCTCAGCCCCCCAGCCGCCCAGGGCCGCCCAAAGCTCGGGTAACCAGGGCCGGCTGGGGCTTGCACTGCCGGCAGTGGCAGCAGCAGAGGTGTGATGGGGGTGTTGCCTTCCTCTGGTTGCTGGGTCGCCTCTCGCCCCTGAGGGCTCCTGGACTGTGAGAGGGGGCAGGCTGGGCTGAGGGACCCACCCCCCCCCCCCCGCAGTGCATGAATTTTCATGCACCGGGCCTCTAGTTCTGTAATATCGTATATAGTCTCAGAAAATTTTCCCAGTTTTCTGCAAAATGCCTTTATACCTAGCAAGGGGTTTTGTACAATTGTCCCACATTCTAGCTTTCTAATTGCCTTCTCATAATCAGACTTGGGATTTATTAGAGGAGTTAGGGGTATCAAGCTGGCAGAGAGAGCAGTTAGGGCGATCAGACTGGCAGGCAGGTGAGCGGTTAGGAGCCAGCGGTTCTGGATTTTGAGAGGGATGTCCAACTGCCCACATGGATCATGCCCTAACTGGCAGTTGGACATCCCCCGAAGGGTCCTGGATTGGAGAGGGTGCAGGCTGGGCTAAGAGACACCCCCCCCCCCCCCGTGCACAAATTTCGTGCACTGGGCCTCCAGTCCTATATAATAAAAGCCTAATATGCTAAGTGTCTGACCGTCCTGTCAACTGTTCAACCAATGAAAGCATAATATGCTAATGATATGCTAAGGCCTCTCAACTGCTTTGCTATGACGTGCACTGACCGGGGGGCAGATGCTCTGACCAGTAGGTTAGCTTGCTGCTGGGGACTAAGCAAGACAGGCCAGACGCCAAAACTGGTTTGGCTCAGTGGATAGAGCATCAGCCTGCGGACTGAAAAGTCCCAGGTTCGATTCCAGTCAAGGGCACGTATCTTGGTTGCGGGCACATCCCCAGTGTGGGGTGTGAAGGAGGCAGCTGATAGATGTTTCTCTCTCATCGATGTTTCTAACTCTCTATCTCTCTCCCTTCCTCTCTGTAAAAAATCAATAAAATATATTTAAAAAAAAAAAAAAGACAGGCCGGACACACCCTGGATCCCTCCCGTGTCCCTCCCTGGCCCTGATCATGCACCAGTGGGGTACCACGGCCTGGCCTACACCCCCTTGCAATCCGGGCTTAGGGACCTCCTCCCTGAGTGCACGAATTTTGTGCACCGGGCCTCTAGTCCTTTAATTGGTAATGATTTTTATTATTTTCCACTTAATTCTTTCTGTGTTTATGTTTGCAAAAAGAAACGTGTATGTTATTCTCCAGTTCCAATATGTATTTTCTTATTTCTGTTTCTCTTTCTCACACTAGTGGTCTTATTCTAAGTACATTTCTTTTGCATCTTGTTTTTTCTCAATCTTTTTTCTTTTATAGCTCTAAAGTACTTGGTCACATAGATGTATCATCCTTTATTCAACCAAATTCATGTCTGGGGATTTGGTTGTTTCTAATATTTTGCTCTTATAAATCAATGAATAACCTGTGCTTATGTATTTGTGAGGGGGTGTATCTTTAAGAGCAATTCATAGAAATGGGATTGCTGGGAGAAATATGTAGTTTTGTTAGATAATGTCAAAATTTTCATTTTGGTGGCACCATTTAACACTCCACCAGCAAGGCACTGCCAGAGCTCTCTGACCTTCAGCAATGTGCTGTCAAGGCTTTTGAATTTTTGCTAGTTCTGTTGGATGAAAAGCATTTACTCAGTGGTTTTAATTGTACTTCTCTTATTGTGAATACATTAGAGCAGCCTTGGGCAAACTACGGCCCGTGGGCCGGATCGGGCTGTTCTATCCGGTTCTCTTGCTCTCCCCTCCGCTCCTTTACTTTGAATTTATATTAGTTCACACAAACACTCCATCCATGCTTTTGTTCCGGCCCTCCGGTCCAGTTTAAGAACCCATTGTGGCCCTCGAGTCAAAAAGTTTGCCCACCCCTGCATGAGAGCCATATTTTTTCATTTTTTAATATAGCTTAATTTGGTCAGTCTTTTTTGCTTCTGAATTTTGAGTCATAGTTAAGGAAGACTTTGATATCTACATTATAAAGAATTCACTGAGATGTTGGTTAGTACTTATTTTGTTTTGTTGCCATTTTCTATGTTTAGCTCTCTGACTCATGTAGAGTTCATTTTAGTGTATGGTGTGAGGTTTGGATCTAGTTTATCTTTTGCCTATGGCAGTTATTCACATTGCTTATTAAAAATTCCATCTTTTCTCCATCAGAGAAGGAAAGGACAGGTGTTCCTGGTTTTAAAAAGAAAAAGGTCACAAAATTAACACTTTTTTTTAGTGTCTATTTCATTGGCAAAAGCTTGAATGAGAATAAGCTTGACTCAGAAACACAGCTGGGCTCCTACAATAATTGAATTTGTACCCCCAAATTATAGCCCCTACTTTCAGGAGAGAACTGGGTCCAGCACACGTCCTAGGTGATGGAGGAACAGGCCCATCCTGAGAACAGGCTGTCCAGGCAAGTAGCACAGTGCTCACACGGGCCACCAGTTCATTGAGAGTTCAGAGGGCACAAGACTCCGGGCCTCAGACTTCATCTGACATCACTCAACAAAATGAGTGCTTTTTGTGGGTTTTTTTTTTTATTTTAATTGTGACAGGGCTATTGGAGAAGACACAAATGGCTAAAGCCGTTCTCAAGTTTCCGGCAGTGCTGCTCCTTCAGAGGTAAAGGACATTTGGAAATGTGTGTGCGTGAGATTTGTCACAAGCACTGG
Organism: Plecotus auritus; assembly: GCF_963455305.1. Classification (NCBI taxonomy): domain Eukaryota; kingdom Metazoa; phylum Chordata; class Mammalia; order Chiroptera; family Vespertilionidae; genus Plecotus; species Plecotus auritus. Next base: position 106,741,585 of record NC_137782.1, read on the forward strand.
GGATGTCATGGCACAAATCTATATTATAAAAAGCCAGTGGCCATAATGCCATAACACCATAATGCTGTAATGACCAAATGACAGGTCACCAGGAGGTGCATTGATGGGTCCCACCGCGGTGATGGGTGGGACTCTGGGACTCGCGCGATTTCACACTCTGGGCCTCTAGTTTTTAATAAAGAGCCAGGGTTGTTAAGTGATCTGCAGTGTAGAGGAAAGTTGCCTACAATGGAGCTATCGTACTCAAAGTGCCAGTAGCATCCCCATCGAGAAACAGACATGTTTCGAGAACTTGTTTGGGAATATGTAGTTTAAAATCACTTACAACTTCTAGGAAAAGTTCAAAGAGCAGCCAGAAAGTCAGTGGGTGTCACTGTGGGGAAGACGTCGAGCCTACTCTGATCAGTGTTCTGCCCGATATTTGCACTTCCAGCTGGGCATTAGGGTTGTGTTGGAGCACATTAGCTCAGCAGTTGTGTGGTGGCCGGTCCAGGATTCCTTTAAAAGGGAGAGATGATCTGTATGTGTGCTATTACTTTCATGTTTGAGGAGTCACTTGAAAATTGTTCATAACTAGTTTAATACGGTAATGCCCCCTTATCCACAGTTGCGCTTTCCTCATTTTCAGCTACCTGTGGACTTTCTTACTCTGAAAATATTAAATGGAAAATTCCAGAAATCGCTGTCCTGTTCCATCTCACCTGGGATGTGAATCAACCTTTGTCCTCTTGTCTCCAAGCTGTATTCACTCCCCGCCCCTTAGTCACTTAGTATCAAATTCACTGTTGAGGTATCACAGTGCTTATGTTCAAGTAACCCTTATTTTACTTAACAATGGCCCCAAATCCAAAGAGTAATGGTGCTGGCAATTCAGTTATGCCAAAGAGAAGCTGTAAACTTCACCATAGGTATGTATAGGAAAAAACATGGCATACATAGGGTTGGGGATTACCAGCAGTTTCAGGCATCTACTGGGGGTTGTAGAACTAGGGACTACTTTCCTTACAATTTTTCTTTTGGGGGATGTGTATGTGGTAACATTCTTTCATTTTGATTATGTTGAAATGAGATCATGTATATGAAACTGTTAATGTGATATCTGGCACATTTGCACTCAGTAATTGTTAATCATAACATTAACTGGTTTTTATAACAATTGTTAATGAACCTTTATGTATATTTTCAGAGAGCTATTGCTTATCTTTTCCCCAGTGGTTTGTTTGAGAAGCGAGCCAGACCAATAATGAAGGTAACTACCTTAATTCATATTTTTAAGAATTTCACTTAGTTTTATATGTTGCAATAATTATCTAATGCATTTTTACATTTATTTTACAGCATCCTGAACAGATTTTTCCAAAACAGAAAGGTAAGTTTGCTTAAGAATGAAATAAGCAGCTATTTTTGCTATATTGTTATATGTCAGCCATCATTCATATACCGTAGTATGGAAATGAACTCTTGTATATCATGGTGGTTGTGTGGTAGGTCAAAAATATTTTATAACTAATAATGTAGTTTACAACTGATTTTTTTTTAATTAAAAAATATTAAAATTAGACCAGGTTAGAGTTTATGCTTACACTAATGTCACACCAATTTGCTTGCATTCTAATATGACTTTGTGAGTAAGAGTTTGGTACAGATTCCCTGAGTTTATATGAAAATTTTACATTTATCTTTATTTTGGAAGAATATTTTCACTGAATATAGATCCCCCACCTTCGTTTTTTGGTCTTTTGTTACTTTATTGATGTGATTTCATCATCTCTTACCATGTATTGTTTCTAATGAGCATTTAACCATTATTTTTATCTGGCCCACTGTTTTCTCTGGCTTCTTTATGATTTTACCTTTTAAATCCTTAAAATAAAATCTTAAAGAAAACATAGGCTTTAAGGTTGCCAGGAAGTAAGACATTTACTATTTTTCCTTTACATTTGAAACCTCTTATTCAGAGTGGACTGGTGGTAGTTGTCAGTTCATTTAAAAAGTATTATTAAAGCAAGAAACCATTTTTTTAGCCTGGCCCGTGCGGTTCATTGTTGAGCATCAACCTATGAACTTCTGTTTGTCCCTAACAAGTGCCCATGTGTTATTTTAGAAATATGTCAGTGTTGGTAGGATTTTCTTACATGGGAATTAAGCAAAAACAAATAAAAATATTGTCACAGAAAACAGTGTGGTGATTACCAGAGGGAAAGGGGGGTGAGGGAAGGTAACAGAGGGTAAAAGGGGTGCCCTGCTAGTGATGCTCAGTGGTTGAGCATCAACCCATGAACAGTTTGATTCCCAGTTAGGGCACATGCCCGGATTGCAGGCTCTATCCCCAGTAGAGGGTGTGCAGGAGGCAGCCAATCAGTGATTCTCTTTCATCATTGATGTTTCTTTCTCTCCGTCTCCCTTCCTCTGAAATCAATAAAAACATATTTAAAAAAAAGAAGAGGGGAAAGAGGGCATAAACAGTGATGGAAGGAGACTTGGGGTGGTGAACACACAGTACAATATACAGATGATATATTATAGAATTGTACCCCTGAAACCTATATAATTTTATTAACCAGCTAGAGGCCCGGTGCATGGATTCATGCACCAGTGGGGGTCCCTTGGCCTGGCCTGCGGGGATCGGGCTGAAACTGGCAGTTCGACATCCCCTAAGGGGTCCCGGGTTGCGAGAGGGCACAGGCCAGGCCGAGGACTCCCACCAGTGCACGAATCCATGCACCGGGACTCTAGTATGCATATAAGATCTTTGGTTAATCTCTTCTCACCATCCTTTCTCCTCCCTCCCCCCTTCCCTCTGAGATTCATCAGTCTGTTCCATGTTTCCATGCCTGTACATTGAGCATCTGCCCCCTGATGGTCAGTGCATGTCATAGCGAATGCGTGGACACTTAGCATATTAGTCTTTTATATATATAGATGTCACCCCAATAAATTAAATAAAAAAGAAAAATAAATTAGAACAATAAACAGTACTCCCATAGAATTGGCAAAATATTTTTGCCACCTACCTACCTACCTACCAATTTTGCTTTATTTTGTAAATAAGAAGACAAAATGATTTTTTTCTGTTAAGTGTGAGTGAATTTTAGAGTTGAGTAGATTATTACACTTGTAATATACTCTGCTTCCCTGGTTAAAAGATGAAAGCTTCTAGATTGAGTTAACATAAAAATCCTGCTTTACTTTTTAAAGCAAGTGACAAAAATATTAGGATAAGCAAAAATATATATGAATTGATGACAGAGTAAGGAGTGGTATCTAATACTAGACAAAATGGAATTCAGGGAGATTGGGGAATGGTTCAGTGAGACAATAATATTAGTTTATGTTGATAAAACCTCATATCTATTAAATGGATTTGACGACCATGAACCTTTTTGCACCAAGCATTTAGCATTGAAATGTTTAAAGCACAAGCTGTTAACTAAATCTCTAAAGAATTTGAATAACACAGCATGAATTTATAGCTACAGATACAAGTGCAAAGAATACATTTGCTATGCAGATGCCAATGGAATATTAACAGAAATACCATGTAATAGGTGATAGAGAAAACCTAACAAATTCCCAAAAGTAGGTGTTATATAGATTAGATTTTTCTGACTTAAAACTTAACAGAACCATAAAACTATTGGGTTAAAGAGGGAATCAAAATTGAGATTTCAGACTATTTAGAAATACAGAGGGGAGCAAAAGTAGATTTATACTGTTCATATGGAAAATCCTATCTAATAAAAGAGTAATATGCAAATTGACCGTACCTCTGCTACACCCACCAGCCACGCCCATCAGCCAATCAGGAGTGGATATGCAAATAAACCCAACCAAGATGACTGTGGCCACAGAGAGCAGGAGGGAGGCTTGGGTTTCCCCGGCAATGAAGGAAGCCAAGCTTTCAGCACACCCTGGCAGGCCCAGGCCTCCACTCAATGCTATAAAGTTTCAATGATAGAAGATAAATAAATTCCAACAAAAATGGCGGCAGCCACGGAGCTGGAGAGAGCAGGAGGCTAGGGTTGCTCCGGGCAATGGAGGAAGCTAAGCTTTCCTGCACACCCTGGCCTGCCTTGGCCTCTGCTTAAGGCTACAAAGTTTCAATTATAGAAGATAAATAAATCCCAACAGAAATGGCTGCTGCCACAGAGGGAGCAGGAGCCTTGGCTCCACTCCAGGCTACAAAGTTTCAATTGTAGAAGATAAATAAATCCCAACAGAAATGGCTGCTGCCACAGAGGGAGCAGGAGCCTTGGCTCCACTCCAGGCTACAAAGTTTCAATTGTAGAAGATAAATAAATCCCAGACCCCAGGGCCTCCACTTGGGTCGCCGGGGGGCATGGCCGGCCTGCAAACCACCACAGGCCCCTCGCCTAGGCCGCCCCACACCCCAAGGGAACCCCCACCCTGATCCGGGACACCCTTCAGGGCAAACCAGCCAGCCCCCACCCGTGCACCAGACTTCTATCCTATTTAATAAAAGAGTAGTATGCAGATTGACCATCACTCCAACACACAAGATGGCTGCCCTCAGGTGGTCAAAGATACTGCCCCCTTGTGGACACGAGATGGCCACCACAAGATGGCCAGCAGGGGAGGGCAGTTGGGAGGGACCAGGCCTGCAAGGGAGGGCATTTGTGGGCGATCAGGCCAGCAGGGGAGGGCAGTTAGGGGTGACCAGGCCGGCAGAGGAGGGAAGTTGGGGGGGGACCCAGGCCTATAGGGAAGGGCAGTTGGGGGGGACTCAGGCCTGCAGGGGAGAGCAGTTGGGGGGTACCAGGCCTCCAGGGGAGGGCAGTTAGGGGTGACCAGGCCTACAGGGGAGGGCAGTTAGGGGCAAACAGGCTGGCAGGGGAGCAGTTAGGCATCAGTCAGGCTGGCAGGAGAGTGGTTAGGGGGTGATCAGGCTAGCAGGCAGAAGTGGTTAGGGGAATTCAGGAAGGCAGGCAGGCGAGCAGTTGGGAGCCAGCGGTCCTGGATTGTGAGAGGGATCCCAGATTGGAGAGGGTGCAGGAGGGGCTGAGAGACACCCCCCACCCCCGTGCATGAATTTCATGCACCGGGCCTCTAGTAATATAATAATTAATAAATTAATACAAGAATAAACACTGTTTTGCATACTTACAACTGTATTGTTGATTTTTCCCATTCACTTTCTTCACCCATCCCTCTACCCCTCTCCCCTCTGGCAACCATCAGTTTGTTCTTTGTTTCTGTGAGTCTGCTTTTGTTTTGTTTTGTTTGTTTGTTTTTTAATCCACATGTAAGTGAAATCATGTGGTATTTGTTTTGCTCTGTCTGACTTATTTCACTAAATATAATACCTATGGGTCCAATCATGGTGTTGCAAATGGCAGGTTTGGGTTCTTTTTTATTGCTGAGTAATATTGCATTGTATATATGTGCCACTTCTTCTTTATCTATTCATCTATCGATAGACACCTATGTTGCTTGCATATCTTGGCTATACGGTATAATGAAGAGGTAATATGCAAATTAACTCTCACATCCTCACAAGATGGCTGTCTATGACCAGGCCGGCAGGGGGGTTAGTGAGAGGTGACCAAATGACTGAACAGCAGGCTGCATGGGGTGATCAGGCCAGCGGGTGTCCATGAAGGGTGACCAGGCCAGCAGGGGAGGCAGTGGAGGCGATCAGGACAACAGGGGGGTGCAGTTGGGGGCAACCAGGCCAGCAGGGGTGAGGGCAGTTAGGGGCAACCAGGCCAGCAGAGGGGGGCAGTTGGAGGCGAGCAGGCCAGCAGGGGGGGCAGTAAGAGGCGACAAGGCCGGCGGGGGGGGGGGGGGGGCAGTTAGGGGCGACCAGGCCAGTGGGGGGGGGGGCTGCAGTTGGGGGCAACCAGGCCAGCAGGTGGGGCAGTTGGGGGCGACCAGGCCGGCAGGGGTTCAATGAGGGGCAACCAGTCTGGCAGAGGGGAACAAGTGGGAATGAGAAGGCCGGCAGGGGGGGAGCAATAAGGGATAACCAGGCTGGCTGAGGGGACAGTTAGGAGCAACCAGGCCGACAGGGAGGGGTCAGTTGGGGGCAACCTGGCTAGCAGTAGGGAGCATTTAGGGGTGACCAGGCCGGCAGGGGGGGGGGCAATTAGGGGCAATCAGGCTGGCATGCAGAGGCAGTGAGGGGCGATCAGGCCATCAGCGGGGGTGGGGGGGGAGTTAGGGGCAACCATGCAGGCAGGCAGGTGAGCGATTAGGAGCCAACAATCCAGGATTGTGAGAGGGATGTCCCGGATTGGAGAGGGTGCAGGCTGGGCTGAGGGGACCCGCACCCCCTGTGCATGAATTTCGTGCACCAGGCCTCTTGTTGTAAATAATGCTGCAATGAACATAGGGGTGCATGTGTCTTTTTGAATTAGTGGTTTCACTTTCATACCCAGAAGTATTGCTGAGTCTTATGGTAGATTTAGTTTTTCAAAGAATATATATTTTGAGTATCAACATCCCTTATTGGACATGTCATTTGAAAATATATTCTCTCATTTTATAGGTTGTCCTTTTGTTTTGTTGATCATTTTCTTCTCTATGCAGAAGCTTTTAGTTTAATGAAGTCCCATTTGTTTATTTTTGTTTTTATTTCCCTTGCCTGAGGATACATATCGAAAAAGATATTACTAAGACTGATGTCAAATAGTTTACTGCCTATGTTTTCTTCTAGGACTTTTATGGTTTCAGGTTTTACATTTAAGTCTGTAATTCATTTTTTTAGTTTATTTTTTTATGTGGTATAAGATAATGGTTCAGTTTCATTTTTTCTACATGATCTGTTCAGTTTTCCCAACACCACTTAAGAAACTGTCATTTTTCCATTGCATATTCTTCCCTCCTGTCTTAAATTATTTGACCTTATAAACAAGGGTTTATTTTAGGGCTGTGTCTGTTTTTGTCACTACGTTACTGTTATGATTATTATAGTTTTGTAGAATAGTTTGAAATCAGGACGTGTGATACTTTCACCCTTGTTCTTCCTTCTCAAGACTGCTTGGGCTACTTGTGGTCCTTTGTGATTTCATATAAATTTTAGAATCTTTCTTGTTTTGAGAAGAACGCCATTGGTATTTTACTAGAGATTGCATTGAATCTGTAGATTACTTTTTGTACTATGGTCACTGTAATGAAAATAATCCTTCCAATCTAAGAGCGTGGTAAATCCTTCCATGTATTTTTGTCCTCTTCAGTTTCTTTCTTCAATGTCTTATAATTTTCAGAGTATAGGTCTTTCATCTCCTTAGTTAAATTTATTCCTAGGTATTTTATTCTTTTTTTATCATTATTTTATTCTTTTTGATGCATTAGAAATGGGGTTGTTTTCTTAATTTCTCTTACGATCATTCATTATTAGTATATAGAAACGTGACAGATTTCTATATATTTCAGCTTTACTGAGCTCATTTATTAGTTCTAATCACATTTTTGTGTGGAATTTTTAGGGTTCTCTCTATATAGTATCATGTCATCGCAAATAGTGATACTTCTTTCTTTCCAATTTGGATGACTTTTACTTCTTTTTCCTGTCTGGTTGCTGTAGCTAGTACTTCCAGTACTATCCTATCTAATAAATGAGTAATATGCAAATTGACTGTACCTCTGCTACACCCACCAGCCATGCCCACCAGCCAATCAGGAGCAAGTATGCAAATTAACCCAAGCAAGATGGCTGCAGCCACGGAGAGAGCAGGAGGCTTGGGTTTCCCCAGCAATGGAGGAAGCCAAGCTTTCCGCCTGCCCTGGCCTGCCTTGGCCTCTACTTAAGGCTACAAAGTTTCAATTATAGAAGATAAGTAAATCCCAACAAAATGGCTGTGGCCACAGAGTGAGCAGTAGGCTTGGCTCCGCTGAAGGCTACAAAGTTTCAATTATAGAAGAATAATAAATCCCAGATACCAGGGCCTCTGCTTGGGTTGCCGGGGGGGCATGGCCAGCCTGAAAACCAGCACAGGCCGCTCGCCCAGGCCGCCCCACGCCCCAAGAGAACCCCCACCCTGATCCGGGTCACCCTTCAGGGCAAACCAGCCGGCCCCCACCCATGCACCAGGCCTCTATCCTATCTAATCCTATCTAATAAAAGAGTAATATGCAAATTGACCATCACTCCAACACACAAGATGGCTGCTCCCATGTGGTCAAAGATGACTGTCTCATGTGGACACAAGATAGCCACCACAAGATGGCCAGCAGAGGAGGGAAGTTGGGGGGGACCCAGGCCTTCAGGGAAGGGCAGTTGGGGGGGACCCAGGCCTGCAGGGGAGAGCAGTTGGGGGGAACCAGGCCTGCAGGGGAGGGCAGTTAGGTGCAAACAGGCTGGCAGGGAAGCAGTTAGGCATCAATCAGGCTGGCAGGGGAGTGGTTAGGGGGTGATCAGGCTGGCAGGCAGAAATGGTTAGGGGCAATCAGGAAGGCAGGCAGGCGAGCAGTTGGGAGCCAGCAGTCCTGGATTGTGAGAGGGTGCAGGATCGGGCCTAAACAGGCAATCGGACATCCCTCGAGGGGTCCCAGATTGGAAGAGGGTGCAGGCTGGGCTGAGGGACATTCGCCCCCATGCACGAATTTCGTGCACCGGGCCTCTAGTATTGAATAATAGTGGTGAAAATGGGCATCCTTGTCTTGTTCTTGAACTTAGAGGAAAAGCAGTGGGCTGGTCATATATAGCCTTTATCATCATGAAGTAAGTTCCTTCTGTACCCACTTTGTTGAGAGATTTTATCATAAATGAATATTGAATTTTGTAAAATTATTTTCTGCATCTATTGAGATGATCATAGATTTTTGTTGATTTTTTTGATGTTATGTGCCACAGTAATTGTTTTGTGGATATCAAACCATTCTTTTATCCATGATATAAATCCCACTGAATCATGGAGTATGATTTTTTTAATATTGTTGAATTAGGTTTACTAGTATTTTGTTGAGAATTTTTACATCTATGTTTATCAGGGAAATTGGCCTGTAATTCTTTTTGTAGTGTCTTTGTCTGGTTTTGGTATCAGGGTAATGTCAGCCTCATAGAATGAGTGTGGAAGAGTTGCTTTCTCTTTAATTTTTTGGAACAGTTTGAGAAGGATAGGTATTTATTCTTTTTTGAATGGTAGAATTCACCTGTGAAGTCTGGTCCTGGACTTTTACTTGTTGGGATTTTTTTTTTAATTGATTTCAGAGAGGAAGGGGGAGGGAGAGAGAGAAACATCAATTAATGAGAGAGAATCATTGACTGGCTTCCTCCTGCAAGCCCCTCACTGGGGATCGAGTCCGAAACTGGGTATGTGCCCTGACAGGGAATCGAACTGTGCCCTCCTGGTTCATAGGTCAACACAGTCAACCACTGAGCCACACCAGCCAGGCAGGAGTTTTCTGTGTTTTTTTAATTACTGCTTCAGTTTCATTGCTAGTAATAGGTCTGTTCAGATTATTGTTTTCTTCTTGTCTTAGTCTTGAACGATTGCATGCCTCTAGAAATTTATTAATTTCTCCTAGATTGTCCAATTTATTAGCATATAATTGTTCCTAGTATATGTTAATGATCTTTTGTATTTCTGTGGAATCAACTGTAATCTCTTTCATTCCTCATTTTATTTATTTGGGCTCTCTTTTTTTTGATGAGTATTGCTAGAGATTTATCAATTTTGTTTATTGTTGCAGAGAATCAGCTCAGCTTTTAGATTCATTGATCTTTTTAATTGTTTCTTTTGTCTTTAATTTATTTCCCCTCTGATCTTTATTATTTCCTTCCTTCTACATAGTTGGGGATTCAATGCCTCCTGAGTGCCCACTTTCTGGTTCGTAGACAGCTGTCTTCCCTGTGTCCTCACATGGTGGAAAGGACTAGGGGTCTCTCAGGGATTCCCTTTATGAGAACGCTAATCCTATTCATGAGAGCAGAGCCCCGATTACCACTCAAAGACCCCACATCCAAATACCAGCACATTGGGGATTAGGCCCCGATATATGAATTTTGGGGAGGACACACAAACTATAGTTTAAACACAAGTTAAAACCTGTGTTTTTTAAAAATGTGTAAAAAATATTCTATATTTCAATAGGTATACATATGTAAGTTCAGCAAAGGAGTTTAGAACAATAAACTCTAACCTTGCCTTTAGCCAGGGAATTCTAACATCTGACCACAAATTTGATAACCTGGATGAAATTGGCCAGTTCCTTGAAAAAAACAGTACACATCTGCCAAAACTTACACAGGAAGAAGTATGATTTGAATAGGCCTGTATCTAATAAAGAAAGTCAATCTGCCCTAGCTGGTTTGGCTCAGTGGATAGAGCATCAGCCTGCAGGGCTGAAGGGTCCTGGGTTCGATTCCAGTCAAGGGCACATGCCCGGTAGGGGTTATGCAGGAGGCAGCCTATCAGTGATTCTCTCTCATCATTGATGTTTCTATCTTTCCCCTCTCCCTTCCTCTCTGAAATCAATAAAAATATATATATTTTTAAAGTCAATCAGTCATTAATAATCTAGAACACCTTGAGTTTGGCCTTGACTTTTTAGATATAACACCAAAGGCTTGCTTCATAAAAGATAGAATTGATAAGCTGATTTCATTAAAATTAAAATTTTCTGTTCTGCAAAAGATACTGTTAAGAGAATGAAAAAAGAAGCACAGAGTGGTAGAAAATATTTGAAAAAAGATCTATCTGATAAAGGACTATTATCCAAAGCATACAAGGAAAGGACTCTTAAAACTTAACAATAGAAAAACAACCTGATTTTAAAATGGGCCAAAGACCTTAACAAAGCCCTCAAGAGGCTATAAACATATGAAAAGATGCTCCACATCAGGAAAATCCAAATTAAAGCAGCAGTGACACAGCACTGCATACCTATTAGAATGGCCAAACTCCAGGACACTGACAACACCAGTTCTGGCAAGTTTGGGAGAAACTTGTAAAGTTTATTTTAAAGAGTAAACGTGCAAGAAGCAGCAAGGAGTTTTTAAAAAGTAAGAACACGTTGCTGTTGGGAATACTAAATGGCACAGCCACTTTGGAAGATAGTTTGGCAGTTTTACAGAGTAAACATATTCTTACCATACAATCCAGCAGTGGTGCTCCTTGGTATTTACCCAGAGGAGGTGAAAACTTGTCTGCACAGAAGCCTGCACATAGAGGTTTATAGCAGCTTTATTCATAATTGTCAAAACTTGGAAGATGTCCTGTATTTGAATGGATAGTTAAACTAGTATATCTGGATAATGGAATATTGTTCGGTGCTAATAAGCTATCAAGTCACAGAAATACATATTACTAAGTGAAAAGGTTACATGTATGATTCCAACTATATGACTTTCTGGAAAACATAAAACTATTCAAGCAGTAAAAAAGTCACTGTCACCAGGAGTTCGGTGGGGAGGGAAGGAAGAAGAGGTGGAGCACAGAGAGTTTTTAGGGCAGTGAAACTACTCTATGATACTGTAATGTTGGAGACATGTCATTATATATTTGTCCAAACCCCAAGAGTGAACAACATTAAGAGTGAACCCTAATGTAAGCTGTGGACTTTGGGTGATTGTGATGTGTTGATGTGGGTTCACCAGTTGGTGGAGGGTATTGATAATGGAAGAGCCTGTGCATGTGTGGTGGCAGGTGGTATGTGAGAAATCTGTGAATCTTCCTCTCAATTTTGTTGTAAACTTAAAACTGCTCTGAAAAATAAGTCTATTTAAACAATAATAAAAGAGTGTATTAATTGTATAAAGTTAATGCTTTAGAAAACATAGATAACCAAGAAAGCCATATCAAGAGCAACAAAAACTAAAATACAAGTAAAACTTATAAAAATATATAAGAGCTTTATAGAAAACTAGAGGCCCGGTGGGGTCCCTTGGCCTGGCCTGCAGGGATAGAGCCGAAACTGGCTCTCTGACATCCCCCGATGGGTCCTGGATTGTGAGAGGGTGGTTCTCGGGTGACGCACCCCGGAATCGGGCTCCCTCCTTTCTGGTTCTAGGTGCGTCACCCGAGAACCGCAGCTGCCAAGTCACTGCAGCTCCACAGCTCCTGCGTTGAGCGTCAGCCCCATGGTGATCAGTGCACATCATAGCTACTGGTCAGATGGTTGCTTAGGCTTTTATCCTATCTAATAACATAGTAATATGCAAATTAACAATCACCCTGCTACACCCACAAGCCATGCCCACCAGCCAATCAGGAGCGAGTATGCAAATTAACCCAACCAAGATGGCTGCGACCATGGAGCAGGCAGGAGGCTTGGGTTTCCCCGGAAATGAGGAAGCCAAGCTTTCAGCACACCCTGGCAGGCCCAGGCCTCCACTCAAGGCTACAAAGTTTCAATTATAGAAGATAAATAAATCCCAACAAAAATGGCAGCAGCCATGGAGCTGGAGAGAGCAGGAGGCTTAAGTTGCCCCCAGTGATTGATGGAGGAAGCCAAGCTTCCTCCGCTCAAGGCTACAAAGTTTCAGTTATGGAAGATAAATAAATCCCAACAAAAATGGCTGCGGCCACGGAGCAAGCAAGAGGCTTGGCTCCGCTCAAGGCTACAAAGTTTCAATTATAGAAGATAAATAAATCCCAGGGCCTCCGCTTGGGTCGCCGGGGGGCGTGGCCGGCCTGCATACCACCACAGACCCCTTGCCCAGGCCACCCCATGCCCCAAGGGAACCCCCACCCTGATCCGGGACACCCTTCAGGGCAAACCAGCTGGCCCCCTACCTGTGCACCAGGCCTCTATCCTATCTAATAAAGGAGTAATATGCAGATTGACCATCACTCCAACACACAAGATGGCTGCCCCCATGTGGACACAAGATGGCCACCACAAGATGGCCAGCAGGGGAGGGTAGTTCGGAGGGACCTGGCCTGCAAGGGAGGGCATTTGTGGGTGATCAGGCCAGCAGAGGAGGGCAGTTGGGAGGGATCAGGCCTGCAAGGGAGGGAGTTGGAGGCAATCAAGCCTGCAGGGGAGGGCAGTTAGGGGTGACCATGCCAGCAGAGGAGGGAAGTTGGGGGCAACCGGGCCTTCAGGGAAGGGCAGTTGGGAGGTACCCAGGCCTACAGGGGAGAGCAGTTAGGGGTGACCAGGCCTGCAGGGGAGGGCAGTTAGGGGCAAACAGGCTGGCAGGGGAGCAGTTAGGCCTCAATCAGGCTGGCAGGGGAGTGGTTAGGGGGTGATCCAGGCTGGCAGGCAGAAGCGGTTAGGGGCAATCAGGAAGGTAGGCAGGCAAGCAGTTGGGAGCCAGTAGTCCTGGATTGTGAGAGGGATGTCTGACTGCCCTAGGATCGGGCCTAAACGGGCAGTCGGTCATCCCTCGAGGGGTCCCAGATTGGAGAGGGTACAGGCTGGGCTGAGGGACACACACCCCCGTGGACGAATTTCGTGCACCAGGCCTCTAGTATATCTATAATAATAAAAGGGTAATGTGCTAATTAGACCATACATCTTCCGGACATCATTCTGGATGTCCTTCCTGACGAAGTCAGGGTAGGAGTGAAGTCAGCCCACGTCCCAGGTGCCCATGGGTGGCCGGAGGAGGGAAGCAGCCAGCAGGCACCTGGAGAAGGGAAGCAGCCCAGGTCCCAGGTGCTTGCCGGCGGCTGGAGGAGGGCAGGCCAGGTCCCGGGTCCTGGGTACCAGAGGGAAGCCGGTGCTGGCAGCCAGGGGAAGGAAGGCCTACTCTTGGACGAATTTTTGTGCATTGGGCCTCTAGTATAGATTATAAAACTTAAAAGGTCAGTCATAAGTGAAAATCTAAATAGCTAGAAAATAATTTCATGTTTGTGTAAAGAAAGATTGCAAGCTACTTTAATATAATTTTCATGATCAAAGTCCTGGTAGGACTTTTGGGAGAAACTTATAAAGTTTATTTTAAAGAGTAAATGTGCAAGAAGCAGCAAGATGTTTTTTAAAAGAAATAAGAATAATGATAGAAGCTTAGCCTACCAGGTATCAAAATGCAGCAAAAAGCTGATTTTAATTAAATGGTGGTAGTGGTGTGGAGTAGACCAAATTAGAGTATTCGGTGTCAACAGGTGTTTATGCCATATTTTGTGAGTTCTAAGACATGGTTTTTCATATTTTAACATCTATAAATATAAAAAAAGCCAGCAACTGTAATGACCGGTTGCTATGACATCCACTGTAGCCAGCGAACCAGCCCGATCAGGGTCTGGGGCTGGTGGGCAACCTCCCGCAGCCCCTTCCCCCGGCCGGCCTACCCCTGATCAGACTCTCCCACCCCATCAAGGGCGGGGCCAGCAGCCAAACACCCCCCCAGCCCTTCTCCCCACCAGCCCTTCTCCCCACCAGCCCTTCCCCCGATCAGCCTGCCCCACCATGATAGGCCCTCAGCCCCTCCTTCCACCTAGCCCTGCCCCTGATCACTCCCCCCCCCCCCCAAACCCAATAGGGGGCGGGGGCAGCCAGCCAACTTCCCGCAGTCCCTCCCCCCAGCCGGCCCCACCCCAGATCAGCCCCCCCGCACCCCGATCAGGGACAGGGCCGTCCAGCCAACCTCTTGCCACCTCCTTCTCCTGACAGGCCCAAGCCCCAGTCCCCCCAATTGGGGCCGGCCGGACCCCACCCATGCACGAATTTGTGCACTGGGCCTCTAGTCTTTGATAACAGGATTCATTATACAATTAATGTAAACTATGAAGCATGCTATCAGGTTTTTTTCTCTCTTTGTAAAAGATGCATGATGGGCCATCTTAAAATCTGTGACATCTTAGATTGAATGAAATCAAGTCTGTATATATATATATACACACACATATACACACACATACACATATATATATATATATGTATATACATATGCGTATATACATGCATACTTTATGAAATCAAATATACACATACACACTCACACTTAAACACTCACATGAAATGAGACCCAACTCAAAATTGCTCCAAGCTTTACAGTAAAGTCTCATCTGTAGCCATGATGTTTGTCTTTCTTGGTCACTTTTTAACTGATTGCTTCTCAGTATAGTGAAAATTTATTGCATAGTAAAGTTATAAATATTGGAAAATTTGCAACCTATGATAGGGATGTTGGAGAACTATTTAATTCATCCTCAAGCCATTGACAAATGAGAATCTTGTTTAAAAAATGGGCAAAGGACCTAAATAGACACTTTTCGAAGAACAGAAGGAAGGCCAAGAGACATATGAAAACATGCTCAAAGTCACTAATTATCTGAGAGATGCAAATCAAAACAACAATGCAGTATCATCTCACACCTGTCAGAATGGCTGTCATCAACAAATCAATAAATGACAAGTGTTGGCAAGGATGCGGAGAAAAAGGAACCCTCGTGCACTGCCGGTGGGAATGCAGTCTGGTGCAGCCACTGGGGAGAACAGTATGGAGTTTCCTCAAAAAACTAAAAATGGAACTCCCATTTGATCCAGTGATCACACTTCTAGGAATATATCCCAAGAAACTGGAAACACCAATCAGAAAGGATATATGCACCCCTATGTTCATAGCAGCACAATTCACTTAGCTAAGATTTGGAAACAGCCTAAGTGCCCATCAGCAGATGAGTGGATTAAAAAACTGGTACATCTACACAGTGGAATACTATGCTGCAGTAAAAAAGGAGTTCTTAACATTTGCAACAGCATGGATGGAACTGGAGAGCATTATGCTAAGTGAAATAAGCCAGTCAGAGAAAGATAAATACCACATGATCTCACTCATTTGTGGAATATAATGAACAACATAAACTGGTAAACAGGGACAGATCCAGAGACAGAGAAGCATCAATCAGACTGCCAAACCTCAGAGGGAAGGTAGGGGAGGGTGGGGGAAAGGAGGAGAGATCAACCAAAGGACTTGTATGCATGAATATAAGCCTAACCAATGGACACGAACACCAGGGGGGGTGAGGGCATGAGTTGGGGGTTGGGGGTTGGGGGGTTAATGGAAGGATGAGGACACATATGTAATACCTTAATCAATAAAGAAATTTAAAAAAAAAAAGAATCTTGTTTTATTTTTTCAAGCTCAACTCTATCAGGATTTCTTTTTCACCAGTTACTGTGAAAGTTTGGTCTTCTTTTCAGGTGTATTCACTTAAAGTGGCCCATGTGTAATGCCAGTTACCCTCAGAAGGGAAAGGTTACTTACATGTTGTGCAGGTGGCATTTCAACAGAAAGTACAGTATTTTAAAAACTAATGGGTAATGACTCACCTTGGTGGACAAAATAGTTGCATTTCTGTCTCACAAATGTAAATTCCAGGTAGATTAAATTTCTAAACATGAAAAAAAAATTTCAGAGTATAGGAAAATAATGCTTTCTTAAAAGCATAATCTTAAAAGCATGCTTTCTCAATGGGAGTGATGTTGAGCCCAAAGGGGAATAAATTGATTTAGAGGAAGTGAAAAAAATCCCAGCTATTACAAGGTTTCAGCCCTCTGAAGGGCCACCACAGTACACATCAACCAATATGCAGGATGTTTGGTATTAAAATTTCATGGGGAAGGAGGCAATTAGGAAAAAAAGTCTTAAAAGGCTCCTTAATAGTGTTGATTATGAAAAAACATTTGAGGAATATTGCAATAGAGAAAAAGTGACAGATTCTACAAAAACATATGTTAAACTTTTCGATTATAAAAGACACCACAAACACAATTAAAAGGCAAGTGACAGATTGGGAGAAGAGAGTTTACAATTTATGTAATGGACAGAGTATAATTTTTAACATTAGAATTCCTAACAGAAACAAGAGAAAGGTGGGCAAAGGGCATGGAGTTGGTGTTTGCTTTATTTACTACAGAGACTCCACTCTCAGTTTGTTTGGTGTTCATTCGAGTGAATGGCCATCTGCATTTCAAAAGGAATTACACGTAGCACCTTTTGGGGGCCCCTTCAGTTTTAGACATTTTAAACTTTTGGAGGTTATATCATCACAGAGTTGAAATAAATAATGTGGCATGGAAAAATCCACTTAGTTTTTTTTCTTTGTTATATTATGCCTATTTCTAATTTATGAATGAAGTACATTATTGACTAGCAGTTTTTGTTTTTATTTTTAAGAATATGGGAGTGCATTGTATTTGCAGTCACACCAAAATAATTTTGTCCTAACAGGATGATTTTGGCTATTTTATGTGTGTTTATTTAAAAGAAGTTACAGAAATTCTCGTGGTGAGATATTTAGAATAGTTACTCAAATACATTGTTTTATGTCAATGGGTATTAAATAAGTAGCCTAAATATTTACATGTTAAACATGCTAAACTAAATATTAAAATTTTAAATATTAATGTTTTTGTTACTTTAAAAGTTAATCAGAATTACTAACATGTCTCATAACTGCAATTAAATACATCTATTTGGTCTCTTTCTGTGTATTTTATTTTGTTTGTTTATTTGTTTTCATCTGGCTTTTTATTAGCAACCCAGTGGGGAGAAGATGGCCGTCCATTTCATTATCTCTTTTATACTGGCAAGCAGTCATATTACTCATTAATGCATGTAAGTATATTACATTTACGATAAATAATAGGAACTGTAAGCTAAGTAACTGATTATATCAGAGATTTTGCTAAGCTTTACAGTGTACCTAGAATGGTTCTTAGTGGACAAAAATAAAACTTTTAGAGGTAAGACAGTATGTTAAAGACTGTATATTTTATTCATTTTTCTAAAGGAAAACATTATAGAATTTATAACAGAATGGTTTGTCTTTCAAATGCTTTTACTTACAAATTGAGATCCTGTTAGGAGATAGATGCTCCCTTAGCCATAGTGCGTGTATGTGCAGCACAGGTAAAACATGAGGCAGCACAAGGCCGAGTCTGTGTGAATCTCTGGAGTGTGGTGGGAGCTGCAAGGCACCTTGGGAGAGAGTCAGATAATTAACTGTACTTGTTACTTAGGTACAGTTGTTGCTCTTCATAAACTTATGCAGTGTATGAGTCTAGCAAGCCTATAAAAAAGACCCAAGAAATTAATTTATTACTTTGACTTCCACCTGCATTGGAGTATCCTTGAAGTTTCCTTTTCAGAGCCTAAGTGTGGAATAGTGAGTAAACTCAGGAATTCCCCAGAATAGCTATGGGGGAGACCTGGATGCCAATATCCAGGTTTGAGCAACAGAACCCATTTCATTCTTAGAACACGTCAAGTTTTACTTTATTCATTGTATGACTTTTTAGAGTATTTATTGGGTCCCGTCCCCCCTCCTCCCCCCGCCCCCCCCCCCCCCATCAATTTCAGGTTGCTTGAATCCCATGCACACATTTCCTCTGCTCTTTAGGACTGATAAACCCAAAGGACAAAATCCTCACTTGTCAGGTACATTTATTTCTTGGGGGAGAAAAAAAGAAAACCTTATTTTCGTTTTTGTTGACCTTGGGCAAATGAGCTTCTTGCCCTGGCAGAAATGAAATGAATGATAAATGTAGAGTGTATCTTTGCTGAGTAATGGAGCTGAGGCGCAGGCGTTCCGCTGAGGTTGTCTCTGCACAGCCCCAGGCTGCCCGAGGACCCCTGCTGTTCATTTAAATAGGTATGTCAAATCTGCCTGCAGACACCGCTGGTTTGATCTGTGGTAATATTTGTGAAGGTTCCATATGGATTTAAGCCCCCTGCAGTGCTAAGAAATAATGTACAACGCTTCATGGTGCAGACGCAAATTTCCTCTGAAAAGGGATGCAGTGCTGCGTTTTAGCTGTCGGAGGGGATGATGGAGCTGACGCGCTAGGCCTGTCAACTTGTTACACGGATGGGTTGCACGCAGCGAAGCTGTGGAAAATCTGTGCCTTTTAACTTTTCTACTTAATCACGGCTGTAGCATTGCCTTTAGACTGTATGCTACATTAATTCCCTTCCTGCCTTCTGCCTTTCATCCCAAGTTTCACGGGAGAAAGTAAAGCATGCAGGTCTTGTGCAGGCGCCTTATCAAACAGCTGTCAACCCACAAGCCATTTGCATTTGTTCTGGCTGAAACTGAGCAACCCAAGGGCAAGATGTTTTGTTGCATTCCATCATAATGAAGAAATTACACATTGTGAGAGAGGCCTGACTTTATTTTTAGTTTGTTTATGTCTTTTAAAAAGGTATTGCTCAAGAAACTGGTTAGTTTCTCAGTGGATAAAATATTAGCACACTCTGACTGAAAAGTCAAATTATATCTGATTAATAAATATTCTTTCTTTTTGAGTAATATGGTTCCTGTTACATATAGGAGAGTTCTTTGGCTTTTATATTTCAGTTAAATTCTATAATTTAATTTAGGTCAGTTTGTTTTCTTGGGTGTTTTGAACTTCCCAAACTGTATGGGGTTTAGCGTTTGTTTTATTGCTGATCAGAACAGTTTACAGATAGGAATTACAGATATTTGAGGTTAACTTAAGCATTTTAATTTTAATTCAGATAATCATAAAACCTTGTATTTTCAACAATGTGTCTTATGGAATTTTAAAGTACTTATATGTGTGAGGGAAAGGATAAATGTTTTCCAAAATGCATGCCCATCACTTAAGCATCATGTGTGGCACTTGTTATTAATTACAGCTCTAGTCGCACCAGTCTCATTTCCAAGATCACGCAGACCAACGTCATCTCAGATTTGGTATGCTGCTTTAAATAGCATGTGACTCAGTGCTTGCTGGTGGGCTTACAGGAGTGGTTTTGTAGTGAAGTCAAGTTTTGCACATAAAGTAAAACAATGAAAATGGAAACTGCTTCACGTGTTTGCTCTCGCCTTTGTTCTGCCTTCTCTTGGGGGTGGGGGCTGCTGTTCCATTCTCTGTGTTGAGTCCACTCCTGTCCTCCCGCTGCAGCAAGGGGATAGGCCCCAGAGACTATGGGGCGTTAAGTACTTGGAAATGAATGATTGTTGTTTCCATTTCTTTTTGTTGATACAATTCTTTCCATGTGATGGTGTAAAAGACACTGAGCCAAATCAGTTTTCCCAATTGAAACGTGGCAGTCATCGGCCAAGCTTTCTGACACAAAGACTCAGGCCTAGAGCATGTGTGTGCAGTTCTGCCAGGAGACCTTTCTGGTGCCATTTAGCCATTCTGTCCTCTGTGCCAGTCCTCCTTTTAGTATTTGGTCACTGCTTACATGTTAAGCCTATATATTATATTATAGTCCTGATACAGCTTACAGTTAAGGATATATAATGCTTTAATGAACACTGTCCAGTTGGCCTATAATTGGACCACCTAATTTTTGTGGAGAAGCAGGGAGATTTTTGAGGGAGGATAAAGATGAAAAGGAAGAAGCAATTTATTCTTCCATTGAAATGAAGTATAGGAAAGAATAAAGTGAAGGAAATTTTGCTGATCCCTGGGGTCTCCGACTGTGTGTTACATTCTGAAGGTTCGTTAGCAGGTGAGTTAGAACTGCATTTTCCTATGGACAGTGATACACTGCTTCACATTCCTGGGAAAGTTGCTAACATGCCACTTACAGCGAATATGTCCATGTGTAGTGAGAAAAAGTATAAAACAGTGCTAGCATCTGATTCCTTAAGCAATAAAAAGTCGTTTAAGTAAGAAGCAGCAGGAGACTTCAAGAGTCTCGCAAAGGGTGGTGAGAACTGAAAAGGGAGCTCCAGCCTGGATGGCACTGCTCGTCTGTCTTTTTTCACCCAAATGGATGGCTTTCCGTTTCTTTAACAGCCACTCATCCAATAGAACTTGTATACTTTTTAGACACGACTTAAGAGTTTCAGTTTAGGGTTTCAGGAGCAGAATGAAGAACTAGAGGAAGAATAAAAGACGTTTCCTAGAACAGCTGAGCAGAAGTGTGAAGGAAAGGGAAGACTTGTTAAAGAGGAATGTCTGCAATGAAGAAAATGTTAGGCCATTGAACAACTGAATTGTGAGTGGCTGGGGTCTGGGTGAGGGACCGGTAAGGGATAGGCCAGAAGAAAGTGCTCTTTGGGTGCACCCGCCTGCCAGGGGTACCCCTTGTCCACAGCAGTTGGAGCCTGTCCAGGCCGACTGAGCCAGTGGTTACGGGGAGAGTGGGCTGCAATCCTGAGCAAGGCGTTGGCCACCTGCGTAGTCATGGTTGAGTTTAACCTCAGGTCCTTTGATTTTTAGAAAAATGTTAATTCAGATTGACTCGTTTTATTAATACATACATTTCTGAATTTTTTAAAATTCACTCACAAAAAAATGAGTTGGAAATTATCTAAAACTCATTATAGGGGGTGATTATTTCACTCTGAAGTGGGAACCCGTTTGTAAAATATGATTCATTACAGCCCCATGTTTATAATGCAGCTTTCCCAGTGTGTTTTCTGAGGCACACAGGTTATAAAATAATCTCCAAGAAAGGGTCTCTGAAATTAAGTTAGTGTGGGAAGACAGCAGACTGAGAAACTAATAAGAAGGCACTTCTTAGTGTGAACAAGCTCTGTGAAGTCCTTCAGTGAGGAAACGTGTGGCATTAACCCACCGCTGCTGAAATGTGCTGGATCCCGGAGCCCTTTCTGCCCAGAACACCTTTTAAAAATCCGGGGAAACTAGTGCTTGGGAAAGGCTGGAAAGCGTATTGAAACACTAAGCTGTCAAATACAGTAAGAGTTTATTGAAATTTTACATGAACTCTCTTCCCCAGTCTTTAAGATAAGATTAGTCAGCTCTAAAAACTGCAGTGGGAATAATAATCTTATAGAAATCTCATTGATAGTTTAGGGCAAGTTTTACAGTAAACAATGGAGTATTTTCAAAGTATTTTTATAAATTGAAGGAATCACATGGTCACAGATGAAATTTTTGCTCCAATAAAAGTATAAAATTAGAGAATACGTAGATCATTATATACTTAAACTGCTCTGCTGAGTTAAAAAATAATCTGAAACAAAACCAAGTAATTCCGATAACTTACGCATAAGCAAGACTTGTTGCCTTTTGGAAGAAGGCTTCTTTAGAAATCCTCCAGTTTGTTTTAATCGACTGGAGTGGCCTTCTGTGATCGTGTGCAGGCATGCGGAGAACAGCCAGGAGTGGCGTGGGGCTCCTTGGTGAAGACTCCAGACTCCAGAAAGCCCTCTCCTGGGACCTGGAATCACAGAGGCCTCACTTCTTCATATCTTTGTAACCTTGCGATGAATATTGAAAGCTCTTGATGTACTGCTTTTATCTGTAAAAATGGTATTGAAACAGTGAGCCTTCTCACAATGAGGTATTATGAAATACCTACACTATGTAAAGGGCTTGGTTTTAGAAAGCTACAGAGGGATGCTGGCATTGCCGTGTGCTGTTTTAAGACTTTTCTTGACAGCAGAAGTCAATTCTTGAATTAACTCAGCAATAGAAACTGCTGTTCCTAAAGTATCTTTAATATGCATAGAATAATTACCATTTTATATCTTGCATGTACTAAATGTAACAATTTAAAAATTTTAAAAGCTGATTCAACTTATTGCCTCTGTGGTTTTAATCAGATTACTCTTATAATGATATAATTGTTATTATAATATGTGGTGGAACCTTACTTTGAGTAGTAAAAGTATATGGTATGAGAGTTACAAGCTTTTTTATGTAATTACTCCTGGGTGTGCTTTCCAAAGAACTTTTCTGTATGCCATGTACAAGAGTCTATTTCCCTTTTTATGTTGACTAGCACTGTATGATGCGTAAACTACATAGCATATTGTTTTCACAGAGTGATAGCAAGAGCATACAATACAACTGCATCGCTTGGAACTTTAGATAAATAGCAGAAACCATGATAAATGAATTATATTTATATTTATTTCATTTGATTTTGTATATGCCAGTAGCCATAAAATTGAGAAGAATGTTATTTAAGAAATTGATTTTCCGTGATAAAAAATACACAAATACATAATTTTAACTGTGTTACTTTTCTGTTTGTGTCTAGTATCTAAGATGATAATTATTAGTATGTTACTGTAAATAAGTATATCAAAATTCAGTTGACTTTTCCTATACCATTCTCCCAAGAAATGTTATTTGTTTACCCTTCCTAAATTTGGAATTTCTACATGATTAATACAACCAAAACAGGTTTTAGAAGACTAAAATCAGCTTTTTTTAGACCAAAAATCATACTGCTCGGGAGGGTTTAGTTTAAGTACTTCTTTCCTGAACCTGAGCATCTGGTATGTTCAAATTAGGCACCTTCTAAATTTGACTCATGCATTATGGAAATCTGATGGCACAAGGGTAGATAGGCTCACTTATGATTTTATGAAATATTAATCATAACTGTGATTAATGATTCAGCATTTCACATCTGGGTTATTCCTGTCATATTTTAAAAAGATACTATTAAATACAGTATACAAACTTAGTGTCATACTAATTCTCTAGTGTCCCTTAAAAATTAAGTGGAAATTTAACAGTATACCAAAAGCTACCAGTGATAATCTGTGATATTGACAGTTCCTGGCATATTTTATACTCTTAAGAATTTTTTTATGTAAATTAGTACACATCTCTTCGGGGAGTTGAAGCTATAGAGTCTACTTTCCAGAGAAGTGTTGTTTCTAACCAAGGTAGACTTTCAAGAACAGTTGTATTATGTAGGAAAACAAGTAAAATAGAAATGTGCACCAGGAAGATCATTTCCCGGATGTCAGACGTCACCGCTGCTGCCATTTCATGCCCATTAGCATAGGTCAGCACTGTACTAACGAGTTTACATATATTTTTTTATTTTAAGAAATGTAAGTAATGAGTATTATGTAACTTGACAGATTACAGCCATCAAAGTGTTAGTTAACATTTGTCATAAATGAACAGAATTTACCGTGCTTGAAATTTGACATGAATTTTGTTATTTTCTCATATTTTTCTGATTATTTTACTTGCACTATTTATAAATTATTATGGAGCCAAGTGGAACACTGGATGGTAAAGGCATAGTGAAAGAAAACAGTAAGAAAAAATAAGGATTTAAAGTAAAATTTGCTCACAAGTCACCTGAAAATGATGATGAATTTAGCAGCCCAAACTCTAAGTTGAAACTTTCCTGTGAAGCAGGTCAGTTATTTTTATTTTAGTTGCCTTGGTTATTCCAGAAAATTAAATAGACCCTCACAAGAAGGGGAGAGTATCTTACTACTGTTGTTGGTGTTCTCTTGGATTTATATTTCCTTAACTAGATCAAAACATACAACATCTGTGACTTACCCACTCAATCTTTTTTTTTTCTTTTTTTATTAATCCTCACTCGAATATATTTTTCCATTGATTTTTAGAGAGAGTGGAAGGGAGGGGGAGAGAGAGACATATCGATTGGTTGCCTCCCGCACGTGTCCTGACCCAGCCTGGGGATTGAGCTTGCAACCAAGGTACATGCCCTTAACTGGAATCGAACCCCAGACCCTTCCGTTCACTGGCTGACGACGCTCTGTCCACTGAGCCAAACCAGTTAGGGCTGCACCCAGAATCTTAACTAGCACCATCCTTTTACCAGTATCCCCAAACATGGCAGTCTGGCTGGGGTCCGGTGCCCGGTGTGATGCTGTTTGTACTGTGTCTCTCCACTTCTGACCCGTGGGGGAGGGTCTTTTCCTTTTATTTTACCTGTTCAGGGCACTTGAGAATTGCTTTCTCAAAACAAGTGCATAGAAATTTTTCTGATACACTAGTCAGTTAGGGTCACACAACCCACTATTTGATCCTTTAAAATTGAGTCCAAAGTTCCCTAACCACAGTCAAATAAGGCTTACCAATTCATGGGAGGCAGTTGTAAAATTTTAAGTTGAATAGCAGGAGCATGTTTTATCTGTGATGGTTCATGTTAGGTTTTGCTTTCTTTAGTGTGGACAGATGGTTCACGTACGTTTTGCTGCTGCTACAGCTGATGGATTTGTACTTTGGCTATAGTTGTAGAGATAGTTATCCTTAATAGGACACTAGAAACAGATTAACTTACTTTGTCCTCTTGCTGTCACATCGAACCAAGCTCTCAACAGGTCTAGTGTACAGATCCAAGTGTGACTGCACATCTCTTGGGGGCATCATTAAACAGATCGCTGGCCTTGCCAAGGTTCCTTTTCAGAAAGTCTGGTGAGGGGCCTGCAAAGTTACATTTCTTTTTTTTTTTTTTTTTTTTTGGTTAATCCTCACCAGAGGATATTTTTCCATTGATTTTAGGGAGAGTGGAATAGAGAGAAAGACAGAGAGAAACACATCGATTGGTTGCCTCCTGTATGAGCCCCCACCAGGGTCCGGGCCATGGAGGAACCTGCAACCAAGGTGCATGCCTCTGACCGGAGTCGAACCCAGGACCCTTTGGTCTACAGGCCAACGCTCTAACCACTGAGCAACCAGCTAGAGTGAGAAGTTACATTTCTGACCAGTCTTAGGCTTGGATGCTACTGCTGGCCTGACCTTTACAATTCCTGAACTAGTAGGTGTTTCACTTTGGAATACTCATGTCCACCGTTAGAATCTGTAGCTCAGCCCATGTCATAGCTTCAGACTGCTGCTTCTCTTCTTCCTGCTGCTTTTCTTGTCTCTCATGAGCTGTCAGTTCTGCTAGTCCTGCTGAAAACAGAACAAAAGCGCTCTGCTGAGTCTCCCCAGCCACAAGAAGTGAACTTTTACATCTTTATCATGGGAAGTCTCAGCCCACAGAGTTAGCCTCGGCTTTTCTCACCTATATTTGTCAAACTCAGAGGCTCTGTGTTTACATTCCTCTTTTTTAAAAATTCTTTATGGTTGAAAATGTTACATATGTCCCCTTTTCCCCCTACATTCTTTTTTCTTTTCTTTTTTTTTCTTTTTTAACATTTTTGTCCCCCATGAGAGAAATGGACTCCTGAAAATAGGTTCCTGAATGAATAATAACATGTAAGCAGTGGTAAATAAAATACAAAGACAGTGGCAAAGGGATACTTCTTTTTAGAACAAACTAGCAGCATTGTGATATAACATGGCAGTCTAATCACAGCCCATAAGAAATTGCCCCTCAAATTGGAAATGATTAGTTAAAACTGTCTGCGATCTGGGTGAGCATCTCTATCAGCAACAAGCTGTCTTCCGACATTCGCTAATGACATTGGAAGGTGTCATGAGTAGCGAGGGAAAAAACATCACTCATATCATGTCTAACTCATTCTTTGAAAATGCCTCTTTGTTCGTTAGGTATTAGTAAAGTAGGTTATGTGTAATTATAGATGAATATTCACATATTGGATGTGAGTCCAAATAAGTTTGCTCAAACAAAAAAATTGGGAAACAGTTGCATTATTTTGTTTGTTGTAAACTCATTTCCTGGAAAATGTATTTTGTTAATAAACCTGTATTGCCAAGTTCTAAAAAAATGGCAAATTTTCCCCTATTTGTATTACAGTTTAACAAGTGCCATACATTCGCAGACTTTGTTGGAAAGTAACTTAATAAAAGAAAACAGATAATGAAAAATATAATAGAACACTATTTTTAAGATACAAACTATATAGTGAGGACTTAAATATTATATAAATATACATGAGATAAGCACTTCAGCTGTAAATGCCATAACTTACTGGTTAATTCTCTTAAGTTTGAAGTACATACTGCTATATAAATTAAGATTTTTTTCCTAAGGAAAATTTTTGTTCCTGTTTGTGGGACTCTAAGGAAAATAGTTTGTGGTTTCGTTTTGTTTTTACCAACTTCACTGGAGTTGTGTCTTATAGTTACTTAAAAATTAGTTCTTTAAAAATTAGTTAATGTATGCATTATACTAAATTCTCATTGAAATTACTCTCCCATTCTTGAGTTTGAATGAGAAATAGTATTCTTACAAAGCATTTTCAGTGTTACTTGCTGTGCAGCTAGATTATTTGAGGAGGTCACTTTTGAACTAAGGGGTGCTCAGGGAAAATGTAAAGTAAAAGTAATAATGTACCATCTCCTTCATTTTAGCATGTGTGTTTTTTTTTTTGCCACAGGACACATATGGAAAGATACTCGATATAGAAAAACTTAAAAATCAGTTGCAAGCCAAAGGTCTGTTTTCAGAAAAAAATAAAACCACGTAAGTTCTTTTCTTCTATTAAAATATATGAAAAATTTGAACTAACATGCCACTTTTCATTGGTGTTTTTAAAGCATACCTTAAGCCTAAATATTGTTTCAGTATTTCAGCATTAAAGTTAGAGGTCAAAATAATAGGTGATTTTTTTTTTGTTGTTTGAGAGGAAGTAAATATTAAGATTATATTTTTATGTTACTTCTTTCCATATTTATATACTAAATGGTATTTAATAACTATATTTGAGTATGGCAGCCTCAGAATTTTTGTGTATATAGCTACACATTTAACTTTTACATGCTTTAAATTTTTTTTAGTATTTTAGGGTTTGTGCTTTCATTTAGCAAACAGTGATAGATTAGATCCATCATCCTGAGCAACCAGTTTTAAATTTCAGCCTGGTTATTGACATTCTTATGTAAAAGACACAAGTCTTTGAGCATCTCTTGTTGAGGCTGTAAATACCACGCCTGGCCCTTCATTTGGACATGTTACTCCTTTAGCCCATTGGCAGATTCACGGTCACTCAAAGCATCTTCTGTGAAGTAAATTATGAAAAACAAGTGAACTTTTAATTTTTAAGAAATCTGATGGCTTTATCAAATTAATTCCACAGTGGCATGTTAACTCTTCAGACAAAACATTTGCTAGATTGAGTATCTTTCCTAGAGTAGATTGAGGGAAGTGAAAAATTATATCTGAAAATTAGTTTACTTGGATGAAATTTTACGGCTATATAGTACAAAAATTTGTTTCCCAATCAAGAATTGCTACTGCATGTGGGATCCTTTGTGGTATAACTCTAATTGCATGGTTAATTTAAAAGAGAATCTATGTGATATTTTAACAGAGACCTGATTGGCAGCAGATGGCTGATTAAGGAGGAACTAGAAGAAATGTTGGTGGAAAAACTGTCAGATCAAGATGTGAGTAATTACTCTATAAAAAATCAATGGAAAAATATCCTCGGATGAGGATTAACCAAAAAAAAAAAAGAGTAATTAATCATTTTAGTTTAAGGGGACCTGTGCCCTAACAATGCAGACAGTATTGTATTTAGAATCCTAATAGTGATGTTCCTCAGAGGTAGTTGTTCCTAAGACCGTTTTCCTTTGATAACATATTTATAGTTGATTTCTGCCACGGGTCAGGACCTTGCCTGTGGTCAGGAAGGTGACATGCCTGGTCTCCAGACCCTCCTTGTGTACGTGCCCTCATGCCCTCTGCTTGTCATTCTAGGGAAGTCTGGTCTGTTGTTGCCAGTTTTGTCTCAGTAAAGCAGGTAGCTCATTTTATAAGCTCATGATAAGTGTAAGGCGCTATTACAGGGAAAGTAGGAAGCCCGTGGTTACCTTCATACAACTTCCTGCTTTTTGGCTTACCTACATGCAGTATCTTGAGGCCACTGCTTTTCATTCTGGATCTGGAGAACCCCTGTGACAGAATCACTTGGAATGCTGCTTACAAAATTCAGTCCTCATATTCAGACGTAGCTTGGGATTTCTAGGGAAGTCACCCGGAATCAATATTTTTAACAAGCTTCCAGGTGAATGCTATATCCTATTGCTTTTGACTTCTACTTTAGGTCTCAGATTGTTTACAAAATGTCCTAATATATGCCAGTATCATCAGAGGAAATTTGATGTTTTACATATTTTTCTGTTCTAAATTTAGATTATTTTTGGAAGATTTCAGTGTAGATTAATTTCAAAATTGTTCCAAGAGTGTTTTTTCTTCCCTGGCAGTGGCTAACAGTGGTAGTGCCTTGCCACCAAGTAGGTTTTAAGTCATGTACTGACATTGCCCTTTTTCTCATTGAATATATTGGATAAATTAACAAGTTGGAAAGTTGCTTAACTGGTGTCAGGCATTCGGTGAGTGAGTGGTAGGTCTGGAGTTAATTTTCAACATCCTGACTGCCAAGTCGGTGTTGTTGAACTCGGATCTCACTGGAAAATCTCCCTTTGCTTCTCCATGGAACACAGCACTTCATGGTTTCCTGTTTCTGGTTGCTTTGATTTTCATACTACAGGGTTGTGTTTTTCATTTTGAAAACATCGCAAAGACTTTATACAGGTGTGCATAGATGTGTATGTACGTGTGTCTTCTATCCTTTTGGGGAGTGGCTATCAGCTAAAGTCTGGTATCAAGATGAAGGAGGCAGGAACAGTCAGTGACTTCCTAAACTTCTTAGTTCATGAGCATGACTATATCATCCCTGCAGTTACCCCTTGGTAGGTTCACCAGTAGTCACACTCTGTGCAGTGGAATTGAGAGAATCGCTGAGTACAAAGGATATAGGCCTGTAGATGGAGGGAAGAATGGAGCTTTATCAGGCCAGCATTACTGGTGGCTGAGTTCTTCACCCTCACTCAGAAAATGGCCTTCTCTTATTGTAACATCACAGGGAGCAGTAATGAAAGCAGTTCTTTTGCTCTTACCAGTGAGATTCTTCTATATTTCAAGTTACTAATGGCAAATTTTCACACTAAAGGCAATGGTAACAAAGACGAGTGTGACTTTTAGGGTTGGCAGAAACATAAGATTGTCAGAATTGGTTTCATACTGCACATACCTGAGGACCTCAAGTATTAGTTGTTTCCTTCTGCAAAAACACTTTAGAATGATTATTCTGACTTCTAATTTTAAGGGGTTAATACCAAGTTGTTTACTTTCTAATCACATGTTCAAGAACTATTAAAAAAAATGCACAGAGTAGCAAGGATAATTTATTTCAAGAGGTTGCCCTTTAAGTCAAGTATCTCTTGAATTTTTAAATAGCTTGATTGTTCGGTTTTAAAGGAAATCATAAACATTAAAGTAACACAGCTTGAACAGCTAAAGATATATTTGCCAAGTGTATTATGAAATATAATTTAAGAGTACATTTTCTCAAAATCAAACTCTTCCCATTTTACTACACATAACTTATTGGAAATTATTTATGAAGCTCCTCTAAATACAGTTCTAATAAGAAGTAGAAATTACTCTTGAAGATCATCTAAATATTTTTTTGAAAATGAATTTAAATATCAATTTCACGTCATCAAAATATGGAGAAGTTGACTTCTTTGAACGACATATCTCTTTGTTTCTCAAAGAAATGAGTGAGCCCTGAAGACCCACGGGCAAGTGCTGTGTCTGCACGCTGCGTTAAAAGCAGCATGAAGGTGCACAAGTGTCATACTGTCAAAACCATCATGAAAGCAACACTGGAAAGATCAAGTCTATCAAAATAGAAAAAATTTAGCAAATGCAATTACACTTGCGTCTTCTAATGAGTTTTTATTGTGTGCAGTACGCGCAGTTTGTGCAGCTGATGGAAAGGTTACTGCAGTACGGTGCTGCCGAAGAAGAATTTGTGCAGAGCTTCCGCAGGAGTGTCAGTGTGCAATCAAAGAAGCAGCTGATTGAGCCCGTGCAGCATGAT
Source organism: Plecotus auritus (assembly GCF_963455305.1). Classification (NCBI taxonomy): domain Eukaryota; kingdom Metazoa; phylum Chordata; class Mammalia; order Chiroptera; family Vespertilionidae; genus Plecotus; species Plecotus auritus. The sequence continues at coordinate 106,771,971 of NC_137782.1, forward strand.
GCGCAGGGAATGGCCTTCAGCACCAGCGAAGGTAATGGCATTCCACGGAGAGAAGTGAGCTCCATGACAACCATGAAACTGCAGTGATTTTTACTTGCTATTGCTCTCTGGGATTCTTTCGATTGGTTTGTTTGTTTATTTTTGCTATTGCTACCTTGGAATTCCTCATTTTTAAGATTCTATTGAAGTTTTAAAAAGCAAGGCCTTATAATGTCCTAAGAAAAAATGTGAACACATTCCTACACAATCATATTAACCCTTTTTATTTTCACATATTTATGTTAAATCTTTTTATTTTTACACTTTCAACTGGTAGAAACACTAAAACATTTATAATAAAGGTTTCTTATAAAAAATGAAAGTGCCCATGAATCTGCCTATCAGAAGCTAAAACTATGAGACGTGAGAACTTTAGGCCCTCACTCACCTTCTCCTTTTAGATGTGCAGACATTTGACAGGGTGTAACTTTTAAAAATTAATGTACTAGCCTGGCTGGCGTGGCTCAGTGGTTGAGCATCGACCTATGAACCAGGAGGTCACAGGTCGATTTCCAGTCAGGGCATATGCCCAGGTTGCCAACTCAATTCCTAGTGGGGTGTGCAGGAGGCAGCCAGGCAGTGATTCTCTGTCCTCATTGATGTTTCTATCTTCCTCTCTCTTCCTCTCTGAAATCAATAAAAATATATTTTTTTTAAATTAATGTATTAAATTATATACCTGCAACTCTTAAAAATTTAACATCTTGCCTTGTCATTACTTTCATTTCTATCAATTATATTTTATACTTTTAAAATATTTGAGAAATTATATGATTAAATATATTCTTATTGAATATAAAAGAACACTGTAAATGGTTGATTTTTTAAAGTAATATAAATAAATATGAATTTGTTTCTTGTGAAAACTAACTTAAAATCATTGTAGTGTTCTTCAAATGGAATTGAAGAACAAAATTACCTCATAATAAGCTCTATTGCATTGATTATGGTGTAGTTTACCTATTTTTGGTTGACTTGTATAGTAGTCATAGAGTTTCTTGTGTAGTGCTATATATTGTTATTTGGAAGAAAAAAAATTTTAATGTGACTTTATTGTCTCAAAGCCCTGCTTTTTCAAATTTTTACTATTAGAAATTTTATATTTTTAAAGGTCAAAGAAAGAGTGCAAAAGCAGAGGCAGTTGTTTATGAACATGGAAATGGAAGAATAAAAATTAATGGCATCGATTACCTGCTTTACTTCCCTGTGACGCAGGACAGGTTAGTGTCTGGTTTTTGCTTTTGCTTTTTGTTTTTAAAGAAAATACATTTCATCATGATCAATTCATTAAGGTTTGTGATTTTCTGATTGCGTTTGTCTTTGCTAATGATTTTTGGATTTTACTAATATAATTTATCAAACTAGCTAGAGGGAAGCTATCACTCTTGTCATATTTTTCCACAGATATCTCTTACGTTCTGCAGTGCAAACTATGCCAAAATGTAAGAAAAGTAGATTTCCACTTTCTGTTTCCCATGTTTAGGGGTGGGCATAAACAAAAGCAAACGACAACAAAAAGCAGCCATGGCCATCATGCATATTAGAAAAAGTCTGCTCTGTCACTTCAGATGTTTTCCTATTCAGAGGAAATAAATTATATGTATACGTGAGGCCCAGTGCACAAAATTCATGCACAGGTAGGGTCCTTAGGCCTGGCCAGTGACCAGGGCCGATCAGGGTCTTCCAGCTGCCAGCTGGGGGCTCCCTTCCCCGTCTGCCAGCTGCTGGCCGGGGCCTTCCTTCATTCTGCACTGCCCCCTGGTGGTCAGTGCACATCATAGTGAGCGATTGGTCTCCTAGTCGAACTCCCGTGGGGACAATGCATATTAGGCTTTTACCTATATACTAGAGGCCCAATGCATGAAATTCGTGCATGGGGTGGGGTCCCTCAGCCCGGCCTGCACCCTCTACTATCTGGAACCCTTCGGGGGATGTTCAACTGCCAGTTAGGCTTGATCCCACAGGGCCTAAACCAGCAGTCGGACATCCCTCTCACAATCTGGGATTACTGGCTCCTAACCACTCGCCTGCCTGCCTGCCTGCCTAATCACCCCCAACTGCCCTCCCCTGCTGACCTGATTGCCCCCAACTGCCCTCCCCTGCCGGCCTGATCTCGCCCCTAACTGCTTCCTCCCCTGCCGACCTGATTGCCTCTAACTGCTTGCTCCCCTGCCGGCCTGATCACCCCTAACCACCTCTGCCTCAGCCCCTGCCACTGTGGCTTTGTCCGGAAGGAAATTGGACATTCAGAAGATGTCTGGTTGACCTGGTCTAATTAGCATATTACCCTTTTATTAGTATAGATATAAAAGCTAAGTGACTGGAATGACCAGTTGTTTTGACGTCACTATGGCCCCAATCGGCCCCCCCACTCCAATAGGGGGTCAGGGCCAGCCAGCCAACCACCCTTAGCCCCTCACCCCGGCCGGCCTGATCAGGGGCGGGGCCGGCCAGCCAACTTCCTGCGTCCCCTTCTTCCCGGTCTACTTGGCCCTTATCAGCCCCAATCGGAGGGGCTGGCCAGACCCCACCCATGCATGAATTCATGCACTGGGCCTCTAGTATATATAGATTGAGCAACCACTTCCACCTTAAATAAGAGCCCATGAAGGCTTGGCTGCACCCCAGTGCTAAGTATGGCAGTTTTCTTTTCGAGCTTTGTATCCCATGGGAAACAGACATGAATCACATGAATCATTAGTGGGTGTTACAGTTCAGAGCCTCCACATGTGCTCCTCTCAGGTCTCTGAGTCTCCTGCAAAGGCCTGTTCTTGAGACCATTACTGACTTCCCAGTATTTACTGTCATTATCCACAAGGAACAGAGCTCTGCATGATTGCTCCTCCTTTCCTAATCCTCTTCCCGATTCTTGAATAGGGAGAGGTTTTAAGGTCAGTGCTGTAGGGAAAGGGGACCTGCTGATGCAGTGTAAGCTCCTGGGCAGAGTAATTTCTTCAGGAAATGTATGTTTATCTGTGTGTGTTTGTGTTTGCTCTGACTCCATTTAATGTGAATTAAACTAATTCTGCCATCATCCTCGCAGGGGAACAGATGAGGAAGTTCTTAATTCCCTCATGAAAAGCCAGAGAGACCCATCACTTTAGCACTGGGGACTGCTAGGAGGAATAACATTTGACCGATATTTGCCTGTTCATTTATTTTTAGATTTAACTGATGATTTAACACAAAATCTCCATTTTGGCTTGTTCTCACAATTAAAATATATTCTCAGAACTTATTCATTTAAAATTCAGCAGACATTTAATAAGGATTGTCTGACTCGAGGCTTGTTTTGGATAGTGTGAAGATATTACAGCTATGTAAGATCTGATTTCTGTCATTAGGAAACTCTGTTGGGAAACCTATAGCTAGTCATAGTGGGAATGGGTGGCTAAACTGCCTCATCTGTAAGTAGCTGGAAGGCTCCTGGCGGCCACACTAGCATGGACTGCCTCTCCTCCTGACGGAGCAGCCTAGGAGCTTGCAGGTCAGCAGTGGGGGCGCTGGCCGGGGAGGACCACTGAACTGGAGGAGGGTGATCTTGATGCTTCCCAGCTGTGGGACCTTAGCCTAGGTGATGATCATTAAGATAATGCTGAGTTGATTGAACTGCTTGCTTTCCAGGGCCTTTCTTTAGGCTGTCTTTACACAAACAGCAGCAGATCACTGGGAAGGTTGACCCTGCTGCCTTCCCAGCAGCCTCAGGAATTTTTTATTCGTTCATCCACTTATACACAACCACTGTTTATTACAATGCGCTTGGCATTGTGGAATACAAAGATCAATAACCTTTTTAATTTGGAAAGGCCTTTGCTCTGTCATTCAACCAATAAAGCAGCTCTAAGTGATCATCGTTCTGTACTGAAGGAGTTCATTCCTCATAGGACAGGAGCCATGTAGCCGAGGAGATACGCTTAGCGGCTCAGGCAATTATCCTCCTATATAACAAAAGGCTAATATGCAAATTGTCCCCTCAACCAGGAGTTCGAACAGGGGGTGGGGCTAGCTGGCCAACTGCCCGTGGCCCCTCCTCCAGGCCTGCCCAGCCCAATCAGCCCCGATCAGGGCAGGCCAGCTGGACCCCACCTGTGCACGAATTTGTGCACCTGGCCTTTAGGAGAGAAATAAGAGACTATGCAATTATATGTATTTTAAGCTACATGCTAATAGAATTGATGCCCTAGAAGTAGTGTTCAGAGAAAATAGAAATGAGGAAGTTGTGGGTTTTTGTTTGTTTTTCAAAATAACTTTTATTATATAACAAGGAACAAAGTAAATTTGATTCTTTTAACTCAGGATTTCATCTGGGATTCCTGAGTAGAGAGATGAATTGTGAAATATTTTCAAACCATGTAGTCAGATTAATTTAAATCAATAGCTATATAGTTACTTTTTATTATTACCCTTTGGGTATTTTTTCATCTACTTATAAATTTAAGATTGTACCTCAGTGTATACCAATTTCTCAACTATCTAGGTTCTCCTTAATGTTTCTTTCTTACCTGGACTTCTCTAGTGATACATTTCGAGTAAATGATAGTATTTCTTCCTGAATTTTAGTCTTAAGTTTCTTTAATAAGCAGGTATTGGGGGATCTTGAAATTTTAGAAATTAGGACAGGAAAATGTTTAAACTCCCAGACGAGTGGATGATCAGAGCTTGTCTTTGTAGCATCACGGGTGCCAGGACCTCACTTGGCTGTGATGCATGCAGAGACTCCAGTGACATGTGCATATGACAGTCCACAGATTTTATCTTGGCCTCGTTCCTTGCCAGAAAAAATGAAATGATGGAATTAGTTAGATTATCAGTCTCTAAATTCTCTTCATTTATTATGATAACTTGGCTATTACTTATAACAAAAGGGTAATATGCTAATTAGGGCAGACGTCTTCTGGATGTCCATCCGGACAAAGCCACAGTGGCTGTGAGGCCCGGGGCTCAGGCAACCACTGTGGCCAACAGTGGCAGCAACAGCAGGGTGATGGGGGCGGTGCCTTCCCCTGATCAGCCTGGTCGCTTCCCGCAGAAGGAGGCTAGACTGCGGCTTAGGCCCGCTCCCCCTGGAATATAATTGTATAGTCTCTTATTTCTCTCCTAAAGGCCAGGTGCACAAATTCGTGCACAGGTGGGGTCCTGCTGGCCTGTCAGTAGGACATCCCCTGAGGGCTTCTGGACTGTGAGAGGGGGCAGGCCAGGCTGAGGGACACCCCCTACCCAGTGCACAAATTTTCATGCACCGGGCCTCTAGTTACTTATAACAATGATTTCCACAACATTCCTATTTTTTATTTGGTTGTTTATTTCTTCAAAAGAGCAATATAGATTTATGTCTCTCCCTATTGAAACAATATTATTACAAGTTCCAGTGAACTATGCCCTGAAAGGTCCCTTCCGATACATCTTACTGCATGTGATTGTTTTGGTAATGTCAGTCAAGGAATGACACTTGAATGCTCCATCTGTATTCATCTTTTAGTTTCACTGTGTTGTAATAAGCTCTGTTTTGGGTCTAGAAAGCTACTGTGTCATACAAAGCAAGCAAAATGCAATATAAATCAACTTTTCTAAATAAAAACTCAGCAGAGATATTAAGGTAAAATTGCAAAATCAAAGTACTTGACAAAGGTGGAGGTGAACATTGCACCTGGCACATAAATGGTGCTCAGCAAATACTTGCTCAGTTGAGCAAGAGAAGGTCCAGGCCCATGTTCTTTCTGTGCTCCTTTCTCTAATCCTGTGGTGCCTGCCTGGGACCACGTGGACACTCGCTGTTGAGGGATGCAGGCCTGGCTGGGGTTGTGCAGTCACCTGCAATCAGGCAAGGAGCAGGACCCTGCAGCTTAGAGAATTGTTAATAGCAATATGTGTTTCATTGGGGGGTGGGGGGAGTTGAATGTGGTTTTAGTAACTTTAAAAACTGTCAGGATGTGCATTGTATGTGCATTATACAAATGCATTGTAGCATACTTTATTTAGTGAGTCCAATAGCATTGGAAACTGCATGGGAAAGCCCATCAATATTGTATCTGATCCTTGACTCCAGCGAGTTAGATTCATTTGATTAATGGAGTTTCCCAACTTTAAGACTTCTTTAGAGGTTATTTCCTAGCCTCACAAAAGACTTATGAAGATAAACGTAATCAACAGTCAGATAGTATATTGCTATATCCAAGAAAAAGAAATAAACCTTGCTCTCAGCAAAACATTCTAAATATCAGAAATATCAGTGGTCCTGGCCTATGTGGCTCAGTTATTTGGAGGGTTGTCCTGTGCCCCGAAAGGTTGCAGGTTCAACTCCCAGTCAGGGCATGATGTTTCTCTCTTACATCATTGTTTCTCTCTCACACCCCCTTTACCTTCCTCTCTAAACCTCTCGTTGGGTGAGGATTTAAAAATAAGAAAAGAAAAAGAAAATCCCTGGTCAGTGTGGCTCAGTTGGCTCAGTTGGTTGGGTATTGTCCCATGCACCAAAAGGTTGCTGGTTCAATTCCCGGTCAGGGCATATGCCTGTGTTGTAGGCTTAATCCCCAGGAGGGAGTGTGCCCGAGGCAGTTGATCAGTGTTTCTCTCTCACCGATGTTTTTCTTTCTCCCCTCCCCCTTCCTCTCTAAAAATCAATAAAAATATTTTTTAAAAGAAATATTAGTGTTTCTTCACAATGGATTAATTTAAAACTATGAAAAATATAGTAATGGATTCATCCAGAAGTATGAACACTTAGTGCACAATATGGCTTTTGTAAATGGTCAGAATGTGAACCGTTTATAAAGTCATGTGCTATAGTGAACTAAACCACATTTCTGGTGCTGTGCTTCAGAGAACAGTTGATGTTCCCTTTTCACTTCCTGGACCGACTGGGAAAGCACGATGTGACCTGCACCGTCTCCGGGGGCGGGAGGTCGGCGCAGGCTGGAGCCATACGCTTGGCAATGGCCAGAGCTTTGTGCAGTTTTGTCACCGAGGAAGAGGTTGAGTGGATGAGACAAGGTATGCATTGCTGTGGGAGGGAAGTGTTTGTTTTATTCTTGTGCTATTTACCTGGACTCAGTGAGAAAACAGTTCACTGTGCAGTATTGCAATTTGCTGCCTTCTCTTTTCATGCTCCAGAACTATAGCATTGTTATTCAGTTTTGATTTCTACAAAATAAACTTGAATTAGAAAAAAAAAAGGGAGGCATTGCCAGCATCAGAAGAAATTTATTTGGATCTCAAGGCATAACCAGTTTATCAAGTACTGCTCAATTGTATGTAGTAGATGGATTGGTTGTTTTTGTTTTATCATGGAAAGTTATAATAATTATTTCATTTAATGGTGAAGCCCTTAAGGTATGTATTTCTTTCCAAAATTATTGGAGATTTCCATTTTTCCATGGTGATGTTAGTTCGAATTTCATGGTGTCTCGCTTCATGGAACCCCATGACATGGTCGTGGAAACAAGTGTGAGAATGAATATGCACTAGACTTGTTCATTAGAGCACTGCTTCGGCATTTATAATAAATCAGGGCGGTTCTGGCTGGAGATTTTCTTTACACTGTTCGTGAAGAAACGACAGTGCTGTGGGTGCTGCGGCTCCTCACTCGCCGCCCTCCCCCAGTCCCTCCCGTGCCCCAGTCCCTACCCTCCCTCAGCCCTTGACTCCTGGAGCTGTGCTACAGACAAGTGCCACCTATGGCTGAGCCTCGTTAAATGTGTCAGCCTCTTCACAATCCATTTGTTTATAAACAGTTCACCATTTTGTGAAATTCATATCTGGTCCTTAAAATCATTTTATAGTGTCTTAACAATTCTGCTAGTTTGAGTTACTGTGCATATTGAAAAGTAATAAAGTGTTATCACTTATAATTTCAAGAAGAATTTAGACAGTTCTTGTCTGCATTTTGTTCAAAATATTTTTTATTCCATCCCATTTAAGTATAAGTAAAGTGGAAAAGCTATGGGTACATGATAAGCACTTGAAGTTTTCCTTTGCTGGATGGTCATGACAAGACCCCTCATGAAATACTTACGCACGTACTAGTGTTGGAAGAGTTAAAAAAACACAACAAAAAAAAACCCACAGTGAAACACTGTGGTCTGTTTACATATTTATAAAAGCTTTCTTATTGCCGGAAGTTTTGAAATCTGTGGTCTTTGCTGATATGCTGACTGCATCCATGTTGGGTCCTCATTGGCCATGCACTACGAGCAACTCCTTAATTGTGGAGGAAGCATAATTGCTCCTGGAGACTGACCAGGAGCGTGGAAGCCTCTAATTTATATTGACTGTTCTTCTGGGATAAACTGCTTATGATGAGAATGCAACCCTAAAACTCACTGTTTAGATTCTGAAACAAAGTACCAGGGATATTATGATGACATAAATTAGAATAAGATTTTTTTCCTCTCAAACGTGTTCAGTAAATCATATTTTAAGTATATGTATGTTCATGTATACTAGTAATATATGGTGTCCATTTACCTCCTACTTCCCTGTGTGTTTCTTCTCTACCTTTTGTGTTCATTAAACTCGCTCACATCTAGAATGATGGGTGTGCAGGAGTTCCACTGCCGTGAATAGCAACCTCCCACACAAGAGCAGTTTTCGCTTAAGTTAAACAGGTTTGAAAACCTGAAAGTAATCAATCCTCACGCAATAAGGAAAGCAGACTAAATAATGTCGCTAGTGTTTGGGAAAATATCCTGAAAGAGGGCGTTTCCCAGGGTTTGTCACAGCTTCTCTCTCTGTGCTGCAGCTGGACTGCTCACGTCTGATCCGCGCGTCCGAGAACGGAAGAAGCCGGGCCAGGAGGGAGCCCGCAGGAAGTTTACCTGGAAGAAGCGCTGAGTGTCGCTGGGAAAGGAGGGGGAACGCGCACCTGCGTGTGGCCAACACACATCAAGTGCTGGCCAGTGGGAAGGCCACAGTCAGACACTGGGTTGTGAGCGCTTATTTTCAAATGCTACTTTGCAAAGGTTACCTTTTAAAAATCACTTTTAAAAATGTTAGCTTCAGCCTGCTGCTTTATTTTTTTAGACTTTTTCACAAGGTAGTTTTAGAAGAAGTGTAAATTCATAGAATCTCGGCATACTCGACCTGAGGGGAACATTGAGCAAATCACCTTCAGGTAACCTCGTTTTGTGGACAAGAAAGCCCAGCCCCGTTTAAGGTTAAGCTGCATTGTAGTTTCTGATGGGATTGGGCTTGAACTCGACTCTCCTGACTTGTTTGCCCACGTGGCAGTGGCCCAGCCGTTTCCACACTGAGGGGGTGAGCTTGTTCAGGAGCAGAGGGAAGCTGAGGGAGAGGCCGAGCTGCCTGGAAGCTGTTGAAGGCAGCAAGCCAGTTTCCACACCCCTCTGCCCCTGGCAGTACCATATTCCTCTCTGCGTCTGACTTCTTTTTTAATACATTCTACATATAATTGATACCATGCAGGTTTTGTCTTCCTCTGTCTGGCTTATTTCACTTTGCACAATGCCCTCCAAGTTGGGCACAAACTTTTGGTTATAAGGCGAATTAATTCTGAGGATCTCATATACAGAATGGTGACTGTAGTTAATATTATATAGTATCATTGAAATTTGTTAAGAGGGTAGATCTTTAAGCATTCTCACACACAAAAAAAGGGTAACTGTATGAAATGATGAGTATGTTGATTAACTCAAGTGGTGGGGCCCCTTTCACAATTTATACATATGTCAAATGGTCACACTGTGCACTTTAAATGTTACCATTTTATTTGTTAACTATCCTTCCGTAGGCTGGGAAATAAAGACAGCCTGCCCCGAGGCGGAAGCACGGGACAGCGGGAGGGCCGCGGGACTGGAGGAGCGGGCACTGGTATGGTAGGAGCTGCTGTGAGGAGATGACAGCAGTGCCCGTTGGCCGCAGCTGGCACCTGCCCCTCAGTGTAGCTACTCTCCACAGTGTCCTGGTGTGAACGTCAGTTACATGGTCATCTGTAGCTTGAGGAGATGTGTGAAACATTGAAATACTTTCCAAAGTTTTCTGTATGTGTGATTTTTTGCTGGCCTCTGTCAATTCATTGCTTTCACATATGCCCACAAGGTCCATCCCTATGGTATTAAGAACCACTGGCTTAAGGAGGATTTTTGCTTTTTTTTTTTTTTTTTTTTTTTTTAAGGAAAATAAGCCTGGTTTTTGTGTGCAACAGTGAATCCATCAGGTAAAGCAGAGCAGGTGTGGGTAGGACGCTGTGGTGAGAGGGCCAGCACCCGGCGGGAGTGGTGAGCAAGGGAATTGGTAATGGCCTTTATCTTAAGCTGGCACATGGTTGTCCACTTTATTATACCTTCCCCGTGGGGTATATACGGTTTTTATTATGTGCTGTTGTATGATACAAGTAAATAGAAGGCCATCCTGCAGACCACGTGGAGGTTTCAGAACAGGCTCTGAGGTCATGTATGACCTTGGCAGGCTGACCTTCTTACACCTTGACTGCTCACATGAAGTGGGGAGAATGGCAGTGCCTCTCCAAGGCTGATGAGGGTCCCGTAAAATCCCTGTGAGCAGCATGGCCCACAGGAAGTGCTCTGTACAGGTTGGTTTGGGTTCTCATACAAATTCTCTCCTTGTCCCTGTCATTTGGTTAAACAGAAGTGGACAGCAATCAAGTTTGGCAAGGGAAGGAATACGATGGTTCCCTTGAAAGTGAATGGCAGTCGGTCCCTGTGTTCTCTTCAGGTAGCACTGAGTTCATTGACTAGACAGCCGGGAAACAAAGCATGATGGGAATGTGGTAACACTGTGATGTTGTGGACCAAGTGTCCCCACATCTACTAGAATCTGTAGGTGGGCTTGATGCAGGAACCCCTCAGGCCTGTGCCCAGCCTCTCACAGCCAGCAGACCACAGAGGCAGCGGCCAGTGGGGACTTACCGACATGACAAGGAGGGTCAGTGCGCTGTCCTTCACAGATATTGGAGTAGGTGCCGCCAGCAGAAAGGCCAGAGACCAGAAGGTAAGTTGTCAGTAAATCGTCTCACAGCATTGCCACCTTCTTCGGTGAATGACTTTGTGGGCGACAGAATTTTGTCTTATTCTGAGCCTTTGGTTAAAACACAACTCATTGCTAAAATTTGAAAGTAATATTTGAACACCATGCTATAAAAACTACTTCAACACTGAGCAAAATCTTATCAAAGAATTTTCTCTAGCATTTCACAGCGGATAGAAATTACTACTGAGCTGCAAAATGTAAAATTTTTAAAAAGAATTCAAGTCATATCACTCTGTTACTTCTCCTTCAACACAGGCCATTAGCTTTTTACACTAAATAATCAATAATATTATATCAAAAAGAAAGGAACCATAGGTAGAATTACGTATTTCGCTAGAATTAGAAGACAAAGGCCATGACTTGTGGAGTGAAGGCTTGTACTAACCCTATGTTTCTGCTGCGTTGACCGCGCCCAGTGCCTGCCAGCCTGCCTCCCTGTGCAAAGCAGCCAGTGGGTGTCCACACCCACACTGCCCGTCATGGGGCTTCAGGCTCCAGGCCACCTAGAGGCCAGTCCCAGACGACTCGGGACAGCCCTTGTGCCCCAGGGCCCACCGACATCACTCCCACCAGCCAGCCTGGGCCTGCTTGCCCTGCCTGTGCGTCCGTCCTCGGGTTGCAGGAAAGGCTCTGGCCTGAGTTCCACTGGCTCCCTTGCCCCTGACCACCCGGTGCTGCCTCGTGGGCCCTGCATCGTGTGCGGGCCCCTCCACTGTGAGGAACCGCTATTCCGTGACAGTTGTCTTCTGACCCGTGGGCTGCTCACCACACCTGAATAATAAACCCGCGTTTTAAACAAGCGTTAGTCTTTCAGACAGGCACTGTGACTAGCACTGAATAAAGATCACCGTGTAACTGCTATGCTATGTTGGTGCCTTTTGTTATTTGATTTTTAGTCATCAAACATTTACCAAGGTTATAACTATCAACCGTCAAGTTCCTTCTAGGAATTTTTTTTTAAATCCTCACCCCAGGATTTGTTTTCATTGATTTGAGAGAGAGGGAGGGGCAGGAAGGAGAGAAACATCGATATGAGAAACCTTGCTCAGTTGCCCCTCATAAACACCCCCACTGTGGATCAAATGCAAAACCTTTTGGTGTAACCACTGAGCAACCCGGCAGGGCCTAGGAAATTTTTTTAAGGAAGGGAGGAGACCCTTTTATTAGAGTGGTAAATTCCCAGTACTTTTATTAATTCTCTGCTACTTAAGCTTTAACAGAAATTAGGACCATCAATCTTTGAAAATTGTTTATGAGAACTCCAAATGTATTCCTTTTTCATCTTCCCAGGACCTAATTGTACTTGCAAGCAAGAATGGAACCTACGCATGGGTCCAGCCTCGCAGCGTGAGGTCCCCTCCTCTCCAGAATGAAAGGTTAACACCAGACTCTCCATAACCCACCACATGGCATACCCTCTCCACCTGGGCACCAGCGTTCCTTTCATGTCCCCACTGTTACGTTGCATTTCTCTCATAATTTCGGAATATTATGTGAAGTGAGGGGAGGGAATGGTGGCGGGAGATATGTTTCATAGTGATGTTTAGATAAAGGAAGCTGAGTACTACATGTCGGTGGTGGTTGCATTGGGTTAGATGAGGGTTCTCTTGGTTGCAGTTGCAAAAGCCTGGAACTTGGACTGTAGACGTCAGTTTATAGTTTAAACTGAGAAAGGGAATTTGTTGGGTGAATGTCTGACGTACGGAGGGAAGCATTGCCGGCCATCCTGCAGGAAGGAGCAGGCCACAGGTCTCACACCTCACACAGGGCTGCAGCCTCTGCCTGGCAGGGAGCACCCCATCAGCTCCCACGCTGCACAGCCCCGTCCACTTTTCAGGCTCTTCCAGAAGGTGCCAAGATTCACTCCTCCATCTATTTGAATGGGCTCTAGACAGCTGGGATCAGATTGGAGTTACAGCAGCTTCCAGGGAAACCAGATGGCTGACCTCAAAGACAACCCCTACTGTTACACCCAGCCCCTCCTCTCCAGCTGGGCTGCTCCTCTGTCCCTCTCTCCATGAACCCAGCCATACCCACCGTGAGGCCTGGCTCCTGGGTCCCCACCTCCAGCCTCCGCCTCTGTGAGTCCACAGCACCTACTTGTGCATCTCTCAGCGCTCATTGTGAGGAGTCATTGGTGTGGGGCAGGGAGCAGGTCCTGCTCCTCTGTGCCCAGTGCTTGGACACAACACACAGGGATAAATATTGGCCACACAGTTGAAGCACATCCTTGCTGATTCCTCACACTGATGTTCAGGTGGTGGTCAGCCTGCCTGTCTGCCTGATGTGTCTGGATTCTCCCGTCAGTCATACATATCTACTGATTATGCCTTGGGTCCAGCGTAAGGTGGTTACAACGCTAGTTAGGTCAGAGTTTTTTACCTTCAAGTAGAGTCTAAACAGAAATACAACAAAACAATTAGGAGGCAATTAAGTCTTGCTGGGAAGTGTTGGCCAAGTATGATAATGGCTGGGCAAAGGCAGCCAGGACCTTACCTGTCAGTTGGGCGTGGTCCAGGCAACTTAGCCAGGGGAGTGTCCCCTTCTCCTCTCATATGGCTCTGAAGTTGAGAGAGAGGCCTGGTGCTCAGGAAACTATGGCTTCACTGAGCCCGGCTTTCTGGTCTGAACAACGGAGGTAGTGTCCCCACTTTGCGGCATCCTGAGGATACTTAGAGATCTTCAATGAAGCACCTAGCAGTTTCAGAACTGGACAGTCTTTGGTACACAGCTCTTCCAGTGTTGGCCCAAAAAGTCAACACTGCTTCATGGAGACAGTGAGCCCGACCACAGGCAGTGTTTGGAGAGGCATGTGACATGGATATTTGCAGCCAGTTCATTCTTTTCAACAGCCCCTCTGGTTTATCAGGCCCCTTTCCTCCTGAGAAGGCCATTCCAGTTGGCTCCCCTGGGTCTGCATGTGAGCGGGATTTTCTCCCTGCAGCTTGGTTGCCTGGTCGGAGTTCGTTGGTTCTCTCTCCTAGGGCTGCTCCTCGATTTGCTTCCCTTTACCTTGACTTGCCTGCCAGACTGATGAGGGTTAGGTAGCTGTAGCTGTAGCTGTAGCTGTAGCCTGACACAGGCCTGGGAGGCTTTCTCTGTAGACATCTTTGCAAAAAATGCCCACACTAGAGGCCATATGCAGTCATCAGCCCTAGTCTTTCAAAATTTTTTCAAAAATTTGAAATACAGGAAAATTCTAATCCACGGTGGAGTAACAGAATTGGTTGAAAGCAAAGGGCTCTTGCCTGGGTAGACATTACGTTCAAATAGCACCAAACAGTAATTCCAATGGCTCCACTACCCCCGACATCCATCCAGGGCCGGGTGCAATGCACCACCAGGAAGAATTCCCGTGCAGTTCGTCACTACAATAGGACAGATTCAAAATGTCATAGTCAAGTTACTTAATTTCTGATGTTCTTGCTCCATCTTTAAAAATACTTGTTTAGGACAAACCAAAATGGCAGCATAGGTAAACACCTGAACTTGCTGCCTCGCACAACCACTTCAAAACTACAACTAAAAGACAAAACGGATATTATCCAGAACCACAGGAAGGCTGGCTGAGTGGAAATTCTACAACTAGAAGGGAAGAGAAAAGCACACTGAGACTCAGAGGAGGTGCGGAAGTAAAGTGCAGAGGTACGGAGGCGCACACGCAGAAAGGGCTGGCAACTGAGGATGCAGTTGTCTTTTTCAATCGGGAGGGAGACATAAGCTCCCGACTGCTCTGAACTCCAGTTCCGGGCGAGACTCTGGGGACCCAGACTCATACGGGGAGAAACTGGACTGTCTGGCATCAGGTGGAACTTGAGGGCAGCTTTCTCTCAGAGGTGCTTGCAGCAATTACTGAGGGACACTGAGACCTGGGGGCCTCTTAGGGCAGGGCTGAGGATCCGCCATAGCTGTTTGCTCCACCCTGTTGATTCCCTGAGACCCAGGCCCACCCAAGCTGTGTGCAGAGGCTTTTGCATATGAATGGCCTGGCCCTTTGCAATCTAAAATTAACCTAACAAACTGCAGCTGGGTCAGAGAGACCCAGAACATCCAAAAGAAGGCCCAAGGCCCCACAGCAGCTTGCATTGCTTCACAGCTGTGCCTCATCTGGGCATCTCCAAACCCCAAACATAGAAGAGGAATCTGCAGATCTCTCCGTAGCTCCTGCTGGGTGGCCTCAGGCAGAGGCTAAATTTGCACCTCCTTGGAGAGCCAAGAGCCAGTGTACCCAGTGGTAGGAGTGGGACCATCCAGATTACAACTCCTCAGATCCATAAGGGACACACTCAGGGGGCAGACTCAGTGAGCACCAAAGCCCCACTGAAGCAAGTCTTGCCCCATAAGGGTGTCTCCAGCACAGAAGTTCTCCCATCGTAGACACAGCTGATCCTCACAGCCAATTGGCCTGGAGGTCAATTCCTCCCAGTGATACCAACAACAATCAAGGCTTAACTACAACAAGACTGTGCACACAGCCCACAAAGGGGTGCACCAAGAGTGTCCACCTCAGGTTATTGGGGAGGCTGAGCCACTGGGCCCTATAGGACACCTAGCACACAAAGCCACTCTATCAACACAGGGAAGCAGCCAAAATGTGGAGACAAAGAAACAGGTCACAAATAACAGAAATGGAGGAAAGCAAATGACTGGATATAGAGTTCAAAACCATGGTTATAAGGTTTTTCAAGAATTTTCTAGAAACTGCCAATAAATTTAGTGAGACCCTTGAGGATATGAAAAAGGACCAACTAGAAATTAAGCATATACTGACTGAAATAAAGAATAATATACAGAGATCCAAAAGCAGACTAGAGGATCACAAGAATCAAGTCAAAGATTTGAAATACAAAGAAGCAAAAAACACCCAACCGGAAAAGAAAAAAGAATCCAAAAATATGAAGATAGTGTAAGGAGCCTCTGGGACAGTTTCAAGCGTACCAACATCCAAATTATAGGGGTGCCAGAAGAAGAGAGAGAGCAAGATATTGAAAACCTATTTGAAGAAATAATGACTGAAAACTTCCCCTACCTGGTGAAAGAAATAGACTTACAAGTCCAGGAAGCGCAGAGAACCCCAAACAAAAGGAATCCAAAGAGGACTACACCAAGACACATCATAATTAAAATGCCAAGAGCAAAAGACAAAGAATATTAAAAGCAGCAAGAGAAAAACAGTTACCTACAAGGGAGTACCCATAACGATTGTCAGCTGATTTCTCAACAGAAACTATGCAGGCCAGAAGAGAGTGGCAAGAAATATTCAAAGTGAGGAATAGCAAGAACCTACAACCAAGATTACCCAGCAAAGTTGTTATTCAGAATTGAAGGTCAGATAAAGAGCTTCACAAATAAGAAAAAAACTAAAGGAGTTCATCACCACCAAACCAGTATTATATGAAAAGCTGAAGGGTATTCTTTAAGAAGAGGAAGAAGGAGAAAAAGGTAAAGATAAAAATTATGAACAACAAATACATATCAACAAGTGAATCTAAACAAGTGAATAAAAAATCTGATGAACAGAATAAGCTGGTAAATATAATAGAATCAGGGGCATAGAAAGAGAGTGGACTGACAATTCTCGGGCGGGGGGGGGGGGGAGAAAGGGGTGTGGAGGGTGTGGGAAGAGACTGGACAAAAATCATACACCTATGGATGAGGACAGTGTGGGGGAGGTAAGGGCAGAGGGTGGGGTGGGAACTGGGTGGATGGGAGCTATGGGGGGGGGGGGGAATGAGGAACAACTGTAATAATCTGAACAAAAAGATTTATTTTTTTTAAAATACTTGTTTAAAAAGCATAGGGGATTAATCTTGTTCTTTATACTTTATATCTAAATACAGTAGGTCCTCACTTAATGTCCTCAACAGGCTCCACAACTTTCAGCAATATGACAGAACAAACCCAGTGTTACCACAGGCTAATTGCTGTCAACCAGAGCTAAGTTCCTAGGGTACCTCATCAACATTATAATGAAATGACTTTGAACTTAACCTTATTTGAGGACCTCTGTAGAAGCCTGACTGCCTGTGAGGCATCACTTCCCCTGTCTCAAAACACCAGAATTCTCTCCTTTCACTCTCCTCCCCACCAGCCCACTTCCTGTACTGGGGATCCAAGTGGAAGAATGGGTGGTACCCTGGGCCCAGGGGCAGCGCACCACCAATGTCTTCCCTCGTCTCCACACGCTGCTTCTCCCAGACTGTCTGGCTTATTGGTAGAAATCTTGGGTCCCACAGAATTTGAAGGAAGAATCCAGAGGCAATAATAAGCTCTCCAAAACTCTAGAGCAGATCTTTAGTTACATCTGTGCTCTCCCGACAGAACAGAACCCACTCCTCACAGGAAGGGAGTTGAGTGCCACACCAGGGGCGGATGCAGTGCCAGTGAGGTCTGAGGGGAATAAGACCAGTGGCTTGGGAGTAAGTTGACGGGTATTTTTTACGTTAACATGCCTTGTATGTGGCTGTTACTACTCAGTGCATTGTAGTACTGAAGTCTTAGGGTATGCTTAAACAGTCTGCTAAGTTCCAAGCTCAGTGAGCAGAGTAACAGTACCTTATTTCCCTGAAGTTAGAAAAAGTAAATTTAAAACTTTTACGCACTGGACAATATACATCATCTTGACAATATACATCATCTTCTGTACTTTTAATCTAACCAGCAAAGCGACTCCCTGGCCTTGCTATTAAGGTGGAGAGACCTCCCGAAGGAGCACAGGGGTCCACCCACATTTATCCCTTCCGGGTGGACTTCTAACCCACGGAACTGGGGCTGTGTTCAGCCACTAAGCTCGTGGGAATTTGTCACAGCAGCCATAGATAACTAACAGGAGTGTAGAGTCCATGTTATTGTCACTTTACACCAGTCAGAAAGAATGAGGCCAGGCTGGTGCGAGAACAGGGTGCCCGCATGTGTCCCAGATGCATCAGGCAAGGACTTCTGGAAACGGTCCGTGTACACTGACTTGCCCAAAGAAACGGAGACAGCCTTCTCTGAGGACATTTCTGTGGTCAGGGGGCCCGAGGAAGAGCTTGTGTCGCTGACCCATCACACCTTAGCCTGCTAAACTTTAATTACAGTGGTTATACTGTCCTCACGTAAGAGAATGCCCTTGTTGCCCGAAACATGGTATGCTGGGGCATTATGTCAACAACTTACCCTCAAGTGATTTGGGGGAAAGTTCCTTGTACTGTTATTGTAGGTGGTGGGAACAGCAGGCACCAGGTGCTAGACCAGGGGGACAGGCCGGACCTGGGTTCCACAACCTCGGTGCTGGAGTTCTGACTAGGAAAGAATTAAGAGCCAAGACCCAACTATAAGAGAACATTTATTTGGTAAATCAGAGGTAGAAAAGGTAATTCCTAGAAGAAATGGGCTGAGGAAACAAGCGACAGAGGCAAAGGAAGGGCCCTTGGAGCTTGGGAGTGAGGGAAGCCAAGGTGACCCGCCTCGGGGAGCAGGAGGAGAAGGGGAAGGTGCAGGCATGCTCCTGGGAAGGAGAGGGCCCTGGATCCTGGTCCTAAGGGCTTTTGGGTGGAGATGTTAGGGGAGGTCCCAGGGGAAGATCGCAATAGAATATTCAGCAGCTTTCCAGGTGTCCTTTCTGGGTTGGGGTCTCCGCTGATTGACTGGTCAGCGCCAGGGCAGGGGGTCATTTCCCAATGCAGCTGGGCCTGAGGGAGCTGTGGCTGGTTTTGTTGATTTTCTGGGCCTGGAGCTGAAATACAACTGAGGCCTGGATATTATCTCTAGGGAGGAGAGGTCAAGGGGGCTAAACCGCATGACCAGCAGTATGCTAGGGGAGAAAGGTCACCCTGGGGGCGAGACCCACCCTACAATTAATTGTTCATTAACTCCACATCTTCTCAGTATATCTTCACTTTCAAAGAGTGGGTAAACTCAATGTTTTATAGGGTTGCATACTGTTTGACCAGATGTAAATATAACCATATATTCATTATGAATAGATTTATCCTGTAAGACATTTTCAGAAAGAGATTCTGTGATGTGTGAATTTTAAGTTAAAAACAAAAATACGAAAGGTTTTTCCTCAACACATATTACTCTATTAGCCCTTTTTAGCGAAGTCTTAGGCCTGGCTCCCACATGAGCAGACTGGGTGCAGCCGCCTGGCACTCTGCTCTGGGAGGAGTGAATCCCAGCAGCGCTGGGGGATGCAGGCTGGGTTAGAGAGAGGGGCCCGCCTGGGCCCCAGCAGCACTTCTCCTTCCCAGTCTAAAGCAGTCTTAGTGTTCATGGGCTGCTGCTGCCTGAGTGAGCCCCCACTCGCTCTGCCAGAGCTTCCCCTGTGCTCTGCTCTTTCAACCATCCAGCAAGTCCTGGGTCAGGGCTGGAGGTGTCCTGGGAGCACACTCACACTCACACCCAGGGCTGGAGGTGCACCGGAAGCACACTTACACTCCCAGGAGCAGGCTCAGAATTCCTGTTCTGCCAGGTCCACATTCCAGCGGGAAACCAGTAAAGTGCTGGCGTTGCACCTGGGAGTGTCATGCACTAGGGAAGGGAGAGTGAGGAAGGGAGAGCGGGTGAGAGGTTGCAACTTAAGCAGGCTGGTCAGGGAGGGCCATTTCATTTCAGCAGAGACGCGAGGGAGAAACCTGGCCACAGTGCACACGGACCATTTGCAGAAGTCCTTGCCTGATGGCATCTGGAACACAACCTGGGACCCTGCTGGCCCTGTTCTCGCACTAGCCTGGCCTCGCTCTCTGGACCAGAAGCCCTGGGAAAGGGCTGAGCTAAGGCAAAGGCCCGGAGGTGGGGCCAGGAGGGGAGGCTGGTGTGGCTGCGGGAGGTGAGGTGAGAGCAGTGGTGGGAGGGGCCTATTAAAGTTATTAGGCACTGGGCTCTGGGAGAGGGGTGTCTGAGCATTTGGAGCGGTTTGGTGCACCTGTGTAAGGAGCGACTGCAGAAGTTGGGGGGCAGATGCAAGGCTTCCACACACCAGGTGACGGGACGGTGGCCTGGTCTGCAGTGCTGGCAGTGGAGGTAGAGAAGGGGGTCTGACCCTGGGTTTTGAAAACAAAGTCCAAGATCAACCAAAGGACTTGTATGCATGCATATAAGCCTAACCAATGGACACAGACACCAGGGGGTGAGGGTATGAATGGGGGAGGGGTGAGGGGCAATGGGGCATAAGGACACAGATGTAATACCTTAATCAATAAAGAAAAAAATTAAATTAAAAAATACATTAATTAAAAAGAAAGCCAAGTCCAAAATCAAGCCAACCTTGATTTACCTACAGTTCATGTTACTTTGTCCTGGGACTGTCAGGATCGCCTGTGACTTCCAGGCCAATTAATATTAAATCCCATGGTTGTGATCAGTTGAACTGGAGTTGTCTAATCCTGTATGGAGGGAAAGTTTTGGAAATGAATAATGTGAAGGTGAAAAATGAGAAAGACTGGGTTTTTCATTGATGTTCTAGATCAGCGGTTCTCAATCACCTGGAAGGCTCTGGCCGGGTAGCTCAGTTGATTAGAGCATCGTCCCAATATGCCGCGGTTTTGGGTTCGATCCCTAGTCAGGGCACACACAGGAATCAACCAATGGGTGCATAAATGGGGGAATCAACAGATTGTCTCTCTCACCCTCTCTCTTTCTCTCACCACCCCTCTCTCAAAATCAATACATTTTAAAAGAAGACGGTTGGGGTCCGCCCCCAGTGTTGCTGCAGGAGTCCGTCTGGGAGAAGGCCTGGGGAAGCACTGCTCTGGCTTAGGAACAGTGCATTAAATGTCTCCAGTGGAAGGGGACTTAGGCACGTTTAGTTCAACCCTGCAAACCAAATGCCTCCCAGGGAAGCCTCATAAAGGTGTGGGGCAGCGAGGCCCCGGACACCAGGTCTGGAGCTGGTTCAGGTCCCGCAGGTGCACAGCCTGACAGCCACCCCCAGACCCGTGAACAGATCGGAAGCCGAGGCCCCAAGGAGGTTGTCGCCCTAGTTTCTATGGAACTGTTTTGAGGTTTTATTTAACCTGCTGACATAATGTAAACCGGAGTGGCTCTCATTCCTGAGTTGTGCTGAGACAAGGATTCATTTCAAGTGGAAAAAGGCAAATAACTCTTATAAAAGAATATGCACATACAGTGTGCCTATATTTGACCTTTACAGTTTATGTACATAGATATCTCTAGACAATGAAATTATTGATCATTTTTACTTTCTTCTTTTATGTAAGGCTTGAATTGTTTAAAGCCCATTCCTAACTTTTATGACAGAAGAGAGAAGAACATGGTGATTTTTGCTCTGAGGAAGTGTCCATCTTTCTAGTTACTCGTGTTCTTGTTTAACCACAAGATGGAGCAGTTTACAACCGAATAAGCACTAAACGCAGAGAAAGGTGGAGGGAGATTACAGCCCCTCCCCAAACTTAATCTGGCTGATTCCTGTACATTGTAATGCATTTTAGAAACATTAGGTGTATTGATTATATCTTTAATTTTTTTTTTTTTTGTTAATTCTCACCGAGGATATTTTTCCCATTAATTTTTTAGAGTTAGTGGAAGGGAAGGAGGGAGGGGACGAGAGAGAAACTCGATGTGACAGACACATCTGTTGGTTGCCTCTGACTGGGCCAGGATCGAGCCTCTGACCTTTCAGTGAGCAGGCTGATGCTCTAACCACTGAGAACACTGATAAGGGCTTGGTTATATATTTAAATCCATCTATTGCAGACAAATCTCTAAAATTCCAATTTATTTTTATGTGTATGCTTCAACTTTATGTATTAGATTGATTACTTTTATACTTCTTAGCCTTTTGGCTAAGATCAAGTGTATTAAATTCATTCCTTTTAATGAAAGGTAAATTGTTAGGTGCCGGACGTTGGGTGCCATTTAGCGCCAGTGGTCTTGATCCGGCATCTAGAAGGGTTCAGCAATCTGGAGAAGGGGCTGTGCATCCTATCTAATAAAAGAGTAATATGCAAATTAACCATCACTCTGCTACACCTACAAGCCATGCCCACCAGCCAATCAGGAGTGAATATGCAAATAAACCCAACCAATGGCCACAGAGAGCAGGAGGGAGGCTTGGGTTTCCCCAGCAATGGAGGAAGCCAAGCTTTCCACCTGCCCTTGCCTCCACTCCATGCTACAAAGTTTCAATGATAGAAGATACATAAATCCAAACAGAAATGGTGGCAGCCACAGAGCTTGAAAGAGCAGGAGGCTAAGGTTGCCCCTGGCGATGGAGGAAGCCAAGCTTTCCGCACACCCTGGCCGGCCCAGGCCTCCGCTTAAGGCTACAGAGTTTCAATTATAGAAGATACATAAATCCCAAAAGAAATGGCTGCCGCCACGGAGCAAGCAGAAGGCTTGGCTCCCCTCCAGGCTACAAAGTTTCAATTGTAGAAGATAAATAAACCCCAGATACCAGGGCCTCCGCTCGGGTGACCGGGGGCGTGGCCGGCCTGCAAACCACCACGGGCCCCTCGCCCAGGCCTCCCCATGCCCCAAGGGAACCCCTACCCTGATCCAGGACACCCTTCAGGGCAAACCAGCTGGCCCCCACCCGTGCACCAGGCCTCTATCCTATCTAATAAAAGAGTAATATGCAGATTGACCATCACTCCAACACACAAGATGGCTGCCCCCATGTGGTCAAAGATCCTGCACCCATGTGGACACAAAATGGCCGCCACAAGATGACCAGCAGGGGAGAGCAGTTGTGGGGGACCAGGCCTGCAGGGGAGGGCAGTTAGGGGTGACCAGGCCTGCAGGGGAGGGCAGTTAGGAGTGACCAGGCCTGCAGGGGAGGGCAGTTAGGGGAAAACAGGCTGGCAAGGGAGCAGTTAGGCATCAATCAGGCTGGCATGGCAGAAGCGGTTAGGGGCAATCAGGAAGGCAGGCAGGCAAGCAGTTGGGAGCCAGCAGTCCTGGATTGTGAGAGGGATCCCAGATTGGAGAGGGTGCAGGCTGAGCTGAGGGACACCTCCCCGCCATGCACGAATTTCGTGCACCGGGCCTCTAGTAAATTAAATAAGAGTCCAGAGATGAAACATAATTTTGAAAGGTATATGGGGGGTCAGAGGAGCCTGGCTAAAGAAACCAAGTTCTCTGGTTTGGCTCAGTAGATAGAGCGTCGGCCTGCGGACTGAAGGGTCCTGGGTTCGATTCCGGTCTAGGGCATGTACCTTGGTTGCAGGCACATCCCCAGTGGGAGGTGTGCAGGAGGCAGCTGATCGATGTTTCTCTCTCATTGATGTTTCTAGCTCTCTATACCTCTCCCTTCCTCTCTGTAAAATATCAATAAAATATATTTAAAAATAAAGAAAGAAAGAAACCAAGTTCTCCTTGCCTCAGGACCCCTTGCTTTTTATTATCACTAATTGTCCTAAGGCAAGGTGGAGACATACACTTCAAAGGGTAGGGTTTCATCCAGAATCCATTGTCAGAATGGGGAATAGCCTTTGGCTGTTCAGGTGTTTAGCCAACAGGAGGCAATAACATAGATTGAGATGCCCTGAGCTGTCTGGCAGCAAACAATCATCCTTTTCAGGTTTGGGAATATGCCTTCAGCCATTCCCAAAAGGCGATAACATATGTGACTCAGCCCTTGTTGAGTCCCCAAGTTCCATCAACTTTTCGATGAAACTCTTACAATTATGACATGCTGGAATTGGCTTCCAGCAGGTAGGGAGATAGAAACAAACTGCAGTGCACACTTGTTTAGCAGAGCTTCTTCCAAGGAGGGGAAGGTTCTTGCAAACAAGCGTCCAGCACCCACTGCTACACCGCAAGTTGCCCCCATAGAGAATAGCTACACTTGACTTCTAGTTACCATTTCAAAACGTACATTTATGTCAATGTCTTGAACCCTAACAAGGAAAAAGTCTGAGCTGTCCTAAATGAAATTACAGCAGCCAGAGGTTGGAAGGGAGAGACAAGAGGGGTTAGTCAGTGAACAAGGGCAGGGCAAAACCAACGAAAGGCTGCTCACACTCCTGAGTGTGTGTTGGAACCTTGAGTCAACTTTTTTTTTAAATAAAGTTTCATTATTTACATAAAGCGTGTGGATTTTTCTTCCTTTTTTTAAATCCTCACCCAAGGACATGCTTAAAGAGAAGGGTGGGGGGCGAGGGAGAGAGAGAGACAGAGAGACAGAGATGTGAGAGAAATATCAGTTGTGTTCAGGGATCAAACCTGCAACCCAGGTATGTGCCCTGATGGGGAATTGAACTGGCAACCTTTTGGTGCCCAGGATGATTGATACTCAACCAACTGAGCCTCTGTGGCCGGGCTGGATCAGCTTTAAGGGGCTATTTTTCCAATTAAGTAAAGAAAATAGCCAGGTGCCACCAACCACCAGACACCTCCCCTTCTTGGTTACACAGTAACTTTCTGGCTGTTGCCCACACCGATCCAAAGGAGCACATCTTCCTCCCTCCGGGCCCTGCACCGGCCCCGGAATCAGCCCTGCGTCACCTCCCACCCCTGCTCTAGCCGATGTAAATTCTTTCACGACAGCGTACATCTTTCTTCCCCAAGCTGTTTCCACTGAAGCGCCCCTCAATCCAGGACAGGGGCACGCGCCTCCCCACTGCCCTGCTGCTGCTGGTGTAGGCTGCACACCTGAGTCTGGTCCTTTCTGATCAGCCTAGGGCTCAATAAAACCTTTTCAGGAAAGCTTTTAGCCATGAACGTTTTCTGTTTATCAACCATTGATAAACTATAAATGTGAGTGTACAAAAAATAAGTAGAGGACTTTGATTCAAAATAGAGGAAGACAAACATTAAAAAATACAAACCACACGTTTAGGACCCAGTTCTACCCTGAGACTTGGAGAAGGGCATGGAGATCTGTTGAGAGCGTGGTGGGTTCTTAGGGGACATGCCCAGGAGAAGGCAAGCTAACTGGCCACGTGCTGCGCACAGGTGGGCAGAATGGCTCGCTCCTCCCTTCCCTGTTTCCCACTGCACCCATCCTGCTTGACACGGGGCCGAGAATGGTGCCGCAAGTTAAGCCAGCATGTTTGCCTCCAAAAGCATCCAGTGCCCTGTGGGCTGAGGCAGGCTTCCGGGGTCAGGAGGAGGCACCCAACACTCCATCTCAACATCCCACCAGAGGCGCTCCTAGTGGAATCGCTACATCACATAAAGCCACCTACTGGACCTCAGCACCATCAGAGTCCAGGGGGAATTCGGTCTGCTCGCTCCTGCATGTGGCAATAACAATGAGATACACAGCAGCAGGAAGGAAGCGTTAGGACTCAACATGAGTTTGACAAATGGAGAAAGAAAACAAATCACCCATAATCTTACCATCTCCCCATCCAGTAGCTAGTCTCATTCTTAGGAATTTTGTTGTTATACATTTTTGTACAACCAATTCCAACATGTCATAATTACAAGAGTTTCATCAAAAGGTTGGTGAAGCTTGGGGAGCTCAACAAGGGCTGAGTCACATATGTAGTTTACCTGTTGGAACAGCTAAACGGCACTTCCCCCAAACCGGAATAAGTTAATCGCTTGCTGCCAGACAGCTCAGAGCATCTTAATCTGCATGTTATTGCCTCCTGTTGGCCAAACACCTGAATAGCTGTAGGCTATTCCCCAAACTGACAACGCTTCTGTAAAACTCTACCCTTTGAAACCTTACCCTTTGAAGTGTATGTCTC
Source organism: Plecotus auritus (assembly GCF_963455305.1). NCBI lineage: Eukaryota > Metazoa > Chordata > Mammalia > Chiroptera > Vespertilionidae > Plecotus > Plecotus auritus. Next base: position 106,797,656 of record NC_137782.1, read on the forward strand.
CATCTTGCCTTAGGACACTGGTCGGCAAACTCATTAGTCAACAGAGCCAAATATCAACAGTACAAGGATTGAAATTTCTTTTGAGAGCCAAATTTTTTAAACTTAAACTATATAGGTAGGTACATTGTTATTAACTTAATTAGGGTACTCCTTCAATTGCACTGTACGTGCGCGCCCGCACGTGGTATTTTGTGGAAGAGCTACACTCAAGGGGCCAAAGACCCTCATGTGGCTCGCGAGCCGCAGTTTGCCGACCACTGCCTTAAGACAAATTGTTTTAATAAATAGCACGGGGTCCTTAGACAAGGGGTAGTCTTCAGTTCCTTTAGCTGAAGCTTCTCTGACCCCCAATGCCTTTCAAAATTATCTTTCATCCTTGGACTCCTTCTTAATCTACGCATCAGCTCCTTTCTCCAGATTGCTGAACCCTTTGTAATGCTGGGACAAGAATCCTGACACATTTTCATGGGAAACCACGTCTCACATCATTGTAATTAGAGTGTATATACAATTTTAAAATTGATTTTCCACTTGCTACCATAACCATTTTCTGTGTAGCTATAAGGTTCGTAATTATAATTTTAATGACCTCATAATATTCCATCCATTGAGCATAAGTTCCATGATTTACTTAACTAGTTTTCATACCATTAGCCACATGTGCCTTTAAAAATAATATTGTAAATAACATGCCACAAGCACATTGTATGTGTGCATGCGTTCTCGCTCATTTATCCTGAGGGTAAATCCCTAGAACTGACTTCAGGGAGTCAATGGGCGGAACTGAGACTTTACACTTGATGCCAAATGACCTCCCACAGGCCACCGGCCACAGCCAGGGTAAGCACTCAGCACTGAGCCTTTTCATTTCAGAAGGCTCCAGCTTCCCACGCTCCCTGCCCAGGTGCCCCGCTTCTCCACCCTGGCCCTGCGTCTCAGGGTGTCCCTCCACGAAGCCCAGTACTCCTGCTTGTGCCCTTACCGCGTTTCCCTGATGGCTGGGCTGTCCCCCGGTCATGAGTGTGCTCAGCGTTCCGTCCCCAGGCACCCTCGGAGGCCTGGGCCCCACAGGCTGCGGCCCGTCCCCTCTCCTCCCCAGGTGCCTCTCCACACTTTCTTCCCCAGGCACACTCCGTACCTCTGCCATGTTCAGTCCAGGGCAGTCCGGCTCCTGCTTCCGCCTCTTCTGTGGAATGGCTCTACAACATGCAAAGGTCCAGGCACATCTTTCAGGCCCTTTTGAAATGTTTGAGCTCTGTGGCATTTGACACCATCCTTCTGGAAACTTCCTCCTGCCTAGTGTCCATGTCCTCCTACCCCTCTGACACTCGCCTGCAAATGTCTGCCATCTTCTCTGTTCACCCATCCCCCAACCATTGGTGTTGCCCCACACAGGAGCACAGCAAGGTGAATGCCCATGGGGCAATGCTGTCATAGCGGTTCTAACGTTTGCAAACCATAAGATCCCCTCGCCCTGGCTTTGGGACTGTCAGTCCCTTGGCTGCAGTCTCCACTTTCTTTTCATTCCACACATGACACATGGACAGAAGATGAAGACCATCTGGTTCCACTTATGTGAGGTGCATAGAGCAGACAAATTCACAGAGTCAGAAAGTAGAGTGGCAGCTGCCAGGCCTGAGGGCAGGAGAAGGAGGGGATAGTGTTTAATGGGGATGGAGTTCAGACTGGGAAGATGAACATGTTCTGGAGGTGGATGGTGGTGATGGTTGCACAACAGTGTGCATATACTCAGTGCCATTGAACGGTACAAGTAAAAATGGTCAAAAGAGTAAAAATTATGTAATTTTTACCATAATGAAAAAAATGCCTTCAGTATCTCCTCTTTGCCTACAAAATTGCAACACCAAAGAATGCGGCCCGAGCTGAGGCTGTGTCTCAGTTCACTGTTCTGGCCTCCTCTCCTGATGCTCCCTGAGCGGCAGCCACTCCACACTACGGTGTTCTCTTGTGCTGGGAACTGGGACAACACTCAGCCTCTGCAGGGCTCTCAGTGCCTTGCCTCCATGTCTGAGAATTGATCCACGCCCACTTCCTGCGCTTCTGGTCTTCTGATGGACTTTCGCTAGGACAAAATCAAAACATAGAATTGTGGAATATTATAAATGATTCTAGTTGAAGTCTCATTTACAGATGGGGAGATAGGTCATCAATTTACCTGAGAACATGCAGCAAGTGGAGGTGCAGCCAAAGTAAGAACCCAGGTTTCCTGCCTCCCAACATTGAACTCCTGATATTACCCTTTGACAACCAGGGCATTCATTAAAAAGCAAGTTCTGGGCCGGGAACAAGGCCAGACACTGACATGTGGAGGCCAGATAGACCCTGGGAACCATACCACCCAGGCTTATGGCCACATTAGACAAACTTGTTCATTTAATCATTTGTATATCCATCCATCCATCCATCCATCCACCCACTCTTTCATTCAAGTGGGAGGCCTGATCTGAATCCTGACCTATTCAGGTGACCATGAACAGGTTATTTGCCACCCTATGCCTCACTTTCCTTATCTGTAAAATGGGATAACAATATTATTTACTTCATAAGGCGATTATAAGATAAATTAACATGTAAAATGCTTAGAACAGTGCCTGGCACATCGTAGGTTGTACAATGATTCAGCAATAAATTGAGGGAGAAATACCTCCAAGTAATGCACATGCTGGTCGTTGTGAGCTGCCTCCACCAGGGCTGGCCCGGTGATGGTGGTGATAATGAGCCTGTCTGTGTCAGGCAGAGCTGCCCAGGTTTCTGGAGGGGAGGGCTCTGCAATCACAGAGGGTTTCAGTTCACCTTAGGACCCATGTGTCTCTGAGCTTGAAATTAACTAAGATAAATGCATATAAGATGTCAAACACTTTTTATATTATGTAAATATGATAGTAAAGTTTGTTTAACAACATGAGCACAAGTAAAATTTAAAGTTTATGGGTTTTTCTAATGAGAAAGAAGAGGAAGAAAGCCTTTACTTGCATGGTAATTTCTGATGATGTGTCTAGCTGATAGGAAGTGTGCTCCTCTTGGCTGAGGTCGGCAGGACTCTGCATTTAAACCAGAGAAATTTCTCTCTACTTCTGTCTCAAAACTCATCACAGGTGTCAGAAAATCTTCTTTAAATACTAATAAATTAAATAGAAAACTTCCCTTATTTTCATTCCAGAGCTTTTCCTGACCATCCACTAATTTGCATCATCTACGAAGCAGAAATTTCATAAAAGGCATTTTTAGCTACTGACCTTAATTTGTTACGTGTGCAGGGAGTTATTTTTGCAAGCACTGGTGAATATGACTAATTAAAAACACTTTTCTCCACCTTAAAGTATCTTTTACTGAAATTCAAGGTCAAGGAAAACTGCTGTGAATGCCATGCACATGTTTCTGTGTGAACCTGTCTTCATTTGTCTGGGGCAGATAGATGCCCAAGACTTCAGTCGCTACGTCGTGTAGTAGTTGTGTTTGATTTTATAAGAAGCTGCCAAAGTGCATGCAGAAAGGCTGAATAAATTTACACTCCTCCCAGCAATGTGTGAGTGACCCACACTCTCCACATGCTCACCAGCTTTGCTGTTGCCTCTATTTTTTATTTTAGCCATTCTGATAGGTGTGTGGTGATAGCTTATTATGGTTTTGGCTTATGCTTCCCTAATGGCAAATGACATTGAGCATCTTTTGATGGGCTGATCTGCCGCCTGCATGCCCTCTTCTGTGCAGAATGTCATGACTCCATTCATGGCTTCTGCCATTTTTAAATTGGGTTGTTTGCTTTTTACTGTTGAGTGTCGAAAGTTCTTTATATATTGAAGTCCTGTATCAGATGAGTGGTTTGATAATATCGTCTCCCACCCTGCAGCCTGCCTTTTTACCCTCCTAACAGCTCTTCTCAGAAAAAGAGCTTCCCATTCAATTAGGTCCAGTTTTCCTTTCATGGATCCTGCTTTTGGTGACAAGTCTAAGAACGCTAGTCCGAGCCCCAGGTTACGAAGATATTCTTTTTTTTTTGGTAAAAGTTTTATAATTTTACATTTTTAAGGTCTGTTACCCATTTTTAATTAACTTTCAAGGAGTGACATTAAGTCAAGGTTCATTTTTTGGGCTGTGGGTGTCCAATGGCTCCAGCACCACTTGTTGCCAAAACAATCTTCCCCCCTTGAATCGCTTTGTACCTTCGTGGAAATGGCTTCATCTTTTGATCATAGACATCCACAGCAGGGCTAGTTCCTGAGGAGGAATGCAAGGTTAGTTGGGTCCAATAGTGTGTGTTTTTTTTGTTTCCTTCTCTTCACCAACACAGAAGTTTCACAAGGTGCTGAGACATGGGGGGAGTGGTTTACATAGAGGTGAGCCTGTGGTGGAATTAGTCTTAACTAACCTGATGCTAACATTTCCAATCAGGCTGAGCCCATCCAGGCAGCCGCCGGGGCCATTCTCAAACCTGAACCTCTGTGGCCTTGCTTCCTGAGCAGGACAACTGAAGAGAAACTGTCTCACTACTCAGAGTGTGGGCCAGCCTGTTTTTAATCACAAGTGGTACTTCCTATCCTGAGTACCCCACCTTTCCCCTTATTCACAAGTGGCATTTGCATGTCACTAGGGCCACATCAGCAATTAGTATGGAGTTTCACAACAAAGGACTAGCTGTGAAATGATGAACTACTGACCTTGCTGAGTCTCATTGGCTTAGCTGCACCATGGACTCAGAGAGTGAGGACTAAGAAAGCTATAAATGCAGGGGGCATGGTACAGTGCCTGATATAATAACAATTTAATAAGTGACAACCAGTATTGTTAGCGCTTTAGGCTGCTTTGAAAAATTTAATCTTTGTGAGGACATTCAAAGAATATGACTGAGGATCCTAAGGTAATTCCATAAAAGACAACCAAAATGTTTTGCACAGTGTGAGATGATTACTTCGAAAGGGTGACACTCATTGGTTATGTAATGTCTGGCATGTTTGTTGACAAAGAATTTCAATGGTAAATACAAAACTCAAGACAGTGATCGCCCCTGGAGGAGGGCAGGGGGGTGGGGTGGGCCAGGAGCAGACAGGAAGTTGGAAGGTATGGGAATGTGCTGGTGAAGTTGGATGGTGTGTTTTTGTTGTGCTTAGTACATATTACATAAATTCTTTTCAATAAATCAAATGCTACACAATAAAATTTTCCTTAAAAATTAGTCTCATTGACTCATAATCCTACCTGATGCATATATGCATAATATTCACATGGATATGTAAAACATAAGTCAATTTAGTTCAACAAATTTTTATCGAGCTGCTACTGTTGCATAAGAATAAATATGTAAGTGCTATCCAAACATGCTGAGAAGTTTTAATGGAGGACAAGGTAAGTTTCAAATGTAGTTAACATTAACCAAAGAGGGTGTCTTAGAAGAGGTAAATTTTAGAGTTAAATGAAACACCAATCAGAAAGAATGTATGCACCTCTGTGTTCACTGCAGCACAATTTCCAATAACCAGGATCTGGAAGCAGCCCTAGTGCCCACCAGCAAATGCGTGGATAAAGAAGCTCTGGTACATTTACACCATGCAATACTATGCAGCAGTGAAACAGAATGAGCTCTTACCCTTTGAGACAGCATGGAGGGACCTGGAGATTATTGTGCTAAGTGAAATAAGCCAGTCAGAGAAAGACAAATATTGCATGATCACACTCATGTGGAATCTAATGAACAAAATTGAGAAGGCTAAAAAGGGCTAATTCCAATGTAACCCTGATATTTGGGGCTAGTGATCTGAATCCAAGCCAGCAAGCTCAGTGTACATTCCTGATAACCTATAATTAAGTCCCTCTCTCCTTCCCAGATACTGGTCTTGCAGAACCTATTACTGTGAACAGTGCACTGCCCCGGAGAGAGGGTTATTAACGCTGGCGCCAGACCAGACCATCAGATATGGCCTGGAGACCCCCAACAACTGGGAGCCTTCTTACAAGGCCCGCGAAAAGGACCGGAAGCATAATCCATGTTTGTGGGACAAGGACCACAGGGAGGGAGATATAAAGGAAAGCCCCATGCGTGTTCCTTCACTCAGATTTGGAAGGCTGTTCCCTGAGTCCACCGGTGTATTAAACAGTGTCCCTCCTTTTTCGTAGAAGTGTCTTTGGTTTTCTTTCATCTTCTGCAACAAAATAAACTGACTAACAAAATGGAACCAGAAGCACGGATACAAGGAACAGACTGGTGGGAGCCAGAGGGGAGGGGTGAGGGGGACTGGATAAGGAAGGTGAAGGGATCAGCTAAAGAACCTATATGCACGCCCCATGGACATGGACAATAGTGTGGTGAAGGCCAAGGGAGGGGGCAGCAGGGGTGGGTGGAGGTGAACAAAGCAGGAAGGGAGGGAGACATCTGCAATAGTGTCAACATTAAAAAATGTTTATAAAATACTTATATATGTGTGTGTAAATTTAATGAAGGGTCCAAGTGAAGATCTGGGATCTTGTTGTTTCCCTCTGCCCTCCAGAGCACTGGGTTCTTGGTGAGGATGCACACGGATGGTGGCTGGAAGCCCTGCAGGCACCTTCCTGGAGGTGAGGCAATGACACCGTACATTAAAGGCAAGATTAGAATCTGACCTCCAATCCTTCCGCTGGGCCACAGCACCCCTTGCCGTCAGCAAAGGGCAAGGCCCGCCTCAGGGATGCTGCAGCGAGCCGGCGTGCTGCGGGGGTGCTTCCATCCCCTGGTCTGGGGGTGAAAGCTTTGAGCCAGGAGACGTGGCACTTGCGAAAATTTATTTCTGCTGACTACAAATAAGATGGATTGTGAGAGGGTTGTTGGGAGCATAGATTAGGTCATGCCGCAGTAACAAGCACAACCTTGGAGGTCCACAGCAGCTTGCTCAGCAGGGCCCCCGGGTCAGCCGGCTCTGCCAGGATGGCTTCACCGCTGGGCCAGGCAGGGAGAAAAGCTGCCAGAAGCGCCACTCTGCTTGGGTTCAGGGACCAAAGCAAGTCCCACGGCCAAGTCTGGCCTCAGTGGGATGGGACAGTGTAATTCTCTCACAGGAAGGGGCGGTGACATTTTGGGGGAAAAAATGCAACCTAACATAAAGAGTAAAGCAACAAAGCCAGAAACATCTCAGAGAAAGCTGGGTAACAGCTTCAGCTTTGCCTTGCTATCTCACATCTTAAAGCAAGTATGAGAAAGAGTAAGGGAATCCTATATAATAAAAGGCTAATATGCAAATCAACCGAATGCTATGATGCATATTGACCACCAGGGGGCAGACGCTCAACACAGGAGCTGCCCCCTGGTGGTCAGTGCACTCCCATAGGGGGAACGCAGTTCAGCCTGAGGCCGGGCTCACAGCTGGCAAGTGCAGCGGCAGTGGCGGGTGCCTCTCCCACCTCCACGGCAGGCGGGCAGTAAGGAGCCAGGGATCCCAGCCTGCGAGAAGGCAAAGGCTGGGCTGAGGGACGCCCGCCCCCCCCCCCCCCCGCCACCACCCCCCCCCCTCCCGCCCGAGTGCATGAATTGCATGCACCGGGCTTCTAGTTCCAAACAATGCAAAGTCTGCTTTTACATGATTCCTGGTACCTTTCATTCATAAGGCAGGACTAAAACCAGGCAGCACAAGGAGTCCACTGTGGGGAGGCCTGGTGGAGATGTGAAAGGGCGAATATTTAAAAGTCAGTACACAGAACTGGTAGCCATGCAGAGAGGAAAGAGCACGGCTTTTAAAATGAAAGTTCACATCCCTACAGCCATTATGACTTGGATGAGCACTTTAATCTCCACCTTCAGTTTCTCCAACTTTATTGAGCACTTACTCTGTGCCAGGCTCAGGAGCAGATGGTGCGCGAGCAGAGGAGGTGGGACTGTTTGCACAGCGCTTACAGGCTGGCGGGGTGCAAACAGCTGTGATGAGAGAGGTCAGTGCTCTAATCCTAATTGGGTGGAAGATATCCCCGGAGAAATGGAAACGTTAACCCAGAGGGTGGTGGAGCTGGGCAGGGGAGGAAATGCAAATTCTAACGGGGCGCCCATGTGAGCTGTCTAGCAAAGCTCCCTACTCCGTCCCTCAAAGATTTAGGTAAATGTGGCCTAAATCTAGTGCTCAGGGCCTGGCTCAAAGCCCTTCACTCAATTTCCACACTTACTTCCCCATTCTTGTCTAGATTCTTCTGGGTCATATCTGGAGGGAACTTTGGGTTTTCTTCTTTTTCCTAAGAAACTGGATCACACATCACTTTGTGCTCCTCCCATCTTCGCCCCCCCTTTCTCCTTGCCAGGCAGTGTGCTTGGTGCTGAGACTGTCACTAACCCAGCATGGTCTCGCCCCAGGGAGCTCATGTTTAATGTGGAGATAAATAGTCAGCACTATTAAAAGACCTCGGGGGTAAATACAGCAATTGCTGATAATAATAAGCATGGTAATTAGCAGTTTCCTGAAGTTTAGTGTGTTCCGAAGTGTTGTCCAACACTACCGAACAGTTCTCCTGTCCTCAGGGACAGAGCGGGTGTCCCACAGATTTAACTCAGTCCTAACAGGGTCTGCCTGGGAGAGCATCAGACCCCAAGGTAAAGGCTCAGTTCCACACACTGCCCCCACCTCACGCACCAATCAAAAGTCCAGATTGTCGCCTGTCCTTGCGAATGACTGGTTAAAACCAGAATCCTCACCTTCTCCTCGGGTCCCATGATTTGCTAGGATGGCTACAAAGCACAGGAAGCACTCCCTTCCAACTGCCAGTTAGTTATAAAGGGCACGGATGACAGCCCGATGGAGAGGCACACAGCGGGATGTCTGTGAGGGTCCCAAGCACAGCAGTTTCTGTCCCAGGGAAGTGGGTACACCACCCTCCAGATGTGTCGATACAGTTACAGCCCAGATGCTCGCCAAGTTGCACTGTTCAAGGGTCTTTACATAGCTCCCGCTGCAGCCCCTCCACCTCCCGCCTTCCCAGAGGCTGGTGGGTGAGGCTGGGAGTTCCCCTCCTCAAACGTCCTTCTGGTGACCAGCTCCAACCCAGTCGCCCCATTAGCATCACCCAGGTGACCTCCAAAAGGGGGCTCCTTATGAATAACAAACGTCACCTTCAGGGTTCTCATCACATAGAAAACCCCAAGGTCTTAAGGTCTCTGTGCCAGAAACAGGAATGAAGATCAAATATTTATTTCTTATTATAAATCATGGTATCCCATGTATGGTGGAGGAAATGGCAGAGACTAGAGTGGCAATCAAGGAAAGGAGTGTGTGGCTGGAGCGGTGGTTGGGAAGACAGAAGCCGCAGATTTGTGGCAATTCGATTGGAGGTGTTGTGGGAGAGGAAGAGCATGCTGGTGTTTCTGTGCAGGCCACTCGCTGCGCTGCCACATGCAGGTGTCGGACAGGCGGTGGAGGGGGTGTCGAGTGCAGGAAGGAGGCTACAGCAGAGGTGGAGGCTGGGGGCATAGGGTGGTCTTTGAAGCCATGAGAGTGAATGACATCAGCCAGGAGAGGAGGGTATGTTGAGTGAAAGGAAAGGTGTGAACAGATGTGGGCTCCACTTACAGTTAAAGGATAAGGAGAGAGAGAGAATGAGAAGTGGGGGCGGGGTGTCTTTGTTCAGGAATCCATTGGTAGGAGGTAAACACAAAGAATAGCGACTGTGGGGAGGAGGAAACTACTCTCCCAGGTCTCCGGGCTGGTGGAGTAATTAAAGCTACCTGGGGCAGATCAGCAAGAGGAAATGACAGGTATAAGAACATGCGTGTGCATGGGAACCCACATGCAGGAGAGGTTCAGAGACGGGAAGGGAAGATGAGCAGGCATGCCATTCTGAGCTAAGGATGCGCGAGGCACCTGCGGCTTCAGAGGGGCGGAAGGTCATTCACAGGATGGTAAGAGCAGATGTTCAGTAACTGGACGTTTGCCCGGCTCTGTAGACGGTCAGAAAATGTAACTTCTGGGCAGCGCCCCTAATGTTAGTTATCCGAGAGAGGTAGAAGTTTCCATGGCCTGCAGCTCAGAGTACCACAGGCCCAGGGCCCATCCTGGGGAGGCTGTTCTGACCCGGCCCAGGGAGACTGCGGTGGAGGGAGCGAGCCCTGGCGGGCTTCCGAGGGGCCCATAGGTTGTATTTCTTGATCCGGGCAGTGATCTGTCTGCTGTTCACCCTCATGTTATCCGTGAAACGGCACGTGTCTGTATGGATGTTAGATTGCACCATGAAAAGTACACCTTCTGTGTTCAGAGAAGCAGCCAAAACCGGTAGCCTATTTAAAAATACGATTCCATCCACGGATTCCATTTCTCTAATTAAAGTGCCTACTCAATTTGACAAGAAGAGACTTGTATGTAATTTAAAATAGAACTAATTCTTACATAAATGTTACCGAGCAAACAATTTTTTTGAAACTACAGACACGGCTTCCCAGATCATCTAAGATGAGAAATACCAAGTTGTCAGGGGAGAAATGGCTTTGGAGTCCCTCCTCTGCGGAAGGCGGGAGGCGGGAGGCGCCAGGCTCCTCCGCTGCACAAGGCTCCTCCCGGAAACCGAGAGCGGCACCCCCGGGGAGCCTCCTTCCCTGATTGTATCAGCTCCCTTAGGGTCGGAAGGGGCTTGCTTTCTCAAGCGCCCTCTGAAAAAGTAAGTTATCAAAATAAATTTGATTTTCACACAAAAGGGATGTGATCAGGCCCGCGGGGCTGATGGAGTGGAAGGCCCTGCGCGCCTGCTCGCCCCGGGGCTCCTGCTGGCTTTTCCCTCCGCGCTTCCCGCCCCTCATTACCTGGGTAACAAAGGCTGGCTGAGAGCTGGGCAACAGCAGGCAGACCCCAGCTCTCCCCGCGAAACCTTGGGGGGAAAGGAGAGAGATAATGAGAAAAGGTCGGGGGGGGGGGGGACCTTTTGTCTTCAGAGAATCTTTTTCTTTCATTTTCACAATTATTTTGGTCTCAGACAAGTCTTATTTATCCATCTGCTGGATAATGCAAAATGATATCAATCCAGAAACATTTTCTATGTGACTTACAAATGCGGGCTTGTACTTACCTCTGATTATGCTTATGCTTACTAGTCTGGGGATTCGATTCAGACAAAACAAAACAAGGACTCACCAGCATCCCCTCTCCCCCCCCCTCCACCCCCGCAAGGCCCCTCCTCACCCCACGTCCAACCCCAGGGGACAGGGAGTGTGACTCCAGACAGCAGGACAGAGCAAGGACAGCCAGTGCTGCCCAGGACCTCCCAGGGGCTCCAGGGGGCTCAAGCACCCCAAATACTGCTCACCGTCTAAATAAGCATAATACTTACTGGTCTTGTTCGGGAAGGGGCTTCGCCCGAAAAGATTGCTCTTCCCTGGTCCAAATAACTGATTTCTTTTCTAGTCTTTCCTTTCTGGCCAACCCGAGTTTCAGTTGTTGGCACGGGTCCCATCCACACTCAAGGGGAACAGATTATACACCAGAAGGTGGGGGTCATGGGAGAATACCCCAGAGTCTGTTCAACACAGTTATTAAAATCTGTCCCCATAGCAGACCAATCGGGTGACACAAACATAGGAGCAAACAGTCAAACTGCTGGCAGCAGCCCTAGCCAGTTTAGCATCAGCCTATGGACTGAAGGGTCCCGGGTTCAATTCCAGTCAAGGGCACATGACCGGGTTGTGGGCTCGATCCCCAGTGGAGGGCATGCAGAAGGCAGCCGATCAATGATTCTCATCATTGATGTTTCCCTGTCTCTCCCTCTCCCTTCCTCTCTGAAATCAATAACTATATATATATAAACAAAAACAAAAACAAAAAACCGCTGCAGCAGCCTGCTGGGCTCTTCCTTCCTGGAGTCTGCCATGCGAAGCCCCTGGTCCACTGTCTCTGTGGTGACACTCACCACAGTCCTTCCCAGCATCCTTCTCACAATGCCAGCATACACTATCCCAGCTCTGTTAGCAAAGGTGTGTTCCGACAAAGGTTACCACTGGGACCGGAGGTTTGGGCAGGAAAGGGACATGACCAGTCGTGTATCAGAGAGGGGTCAAATTTTACACCCAAAATTACCAGTACAGTGTGAAAGGCAAAAAGGAGAGAGGGGAAGGACAAGGAAGCGCCAGAAGGGTGAAGGAGAAAGGGGGGGGGGGGGGGGGAGGGGCGATCAGAGAGAAGGAGGGAGGGAGGAAAGAGGGCCTTAGAGATCTGACCTCTCCTTGTCTCCGGCTTCTGGCTGAGGGACAGAGGCTGGTGGGCAGGAGGCTGGAAACACTTGCCCAGTTTGCCCACGTCGGAAGTGCCTTCCAGCAGCTTCTCTGCTTAGGGCATCTCCCTTACCATCCTCCTCCCCAGAGGGTGTGGGTGCAGGGAGAAGCGCAGCTCTTCTCCCCGTGGCTTGGAGGAGTCCTTGGTTCTGAGTCCTGCCAGTCGCTCGCTCTGCTGGGGCCAGAACAACACCAGCTGTTAGACCAGGGGGGTCTGGTGGGGTCAGCACAGTGAGGTCAGGCGGGACCTGCGGTCAGCACCTTGGTACCTGAGCTCTGGCTGGGAATGAATGAGGAGCCCGGACTCAAACTACAAGAGAAAGTTTATTTAGAAAGGCACAGAGGTAGAAGTGAGTGGGAGGGAAACGGGCACAGGAAACCAGGAGAGCGGAAGTGAGGGTCACAGGGAAGACCAAGGGGAGGGAACTGCTCGGCACCTGGGTCCTTCTCCCAAGGGGGAGCTCTAAACAGAAGGCTCATTAGCTGTCCAGGTGTGTCCTTCCAGCGGCGCGGTCTCCACTGATTGGTTGGCAGCAGTAAGAGGGTTCACTGTGAGCGCAGGCGATGGGCCGGGTCCTGTGGGTGGAACACAGGCAGGGCAGACGGGGCCCTGTGAGCAGCCTAATCACAGGACCAACCACACAGAAGTAATAAGATGCTTCTAGACTCAGAGCGGGAGGCATGGGAAGCTAAGGGTGGGCCTGCAGCAGCAAGGTGTACGAACACATAGAACAGAGAAAGTCCAGCACAGGGACAGAGGAAGGGCACACAGAAACGGAAAGCTCAGGCCCGCTGCTGGGCAAGAACAATTGAGGGAATCAATCAGGTGACGACTCGGATAGATATAGAAGCAGGCTTGTAGCAAATACACACACACACACACACACACACACACACACACACACACACACTCACGGGTCAGCCTATTATTCGCCTCCCTCCCCAGGAGGGGCCAGGAGGGGCGTCTGAATCTGCTTGTAATAAATTTTGCACACTTTTGCTTAAATCTTCTGGTCCTCAGAGTTCATTCTTCTGCATCTCAAGACACGACCCCGGGAGGGGGGTTGGGGGGCACCTCGGCTCACCGTCTGGTTATCACAGGGCAGGGGTCAGCAGTCAGTGCAGCTGGGCCTGAGGTCAGCCAGGGGGTTGCTTGTCTGGTTTTGCTGCTTTTCTGGGCCTGGAGCTGAAACACCTCTGAGGCCTGGATGGATTTGATGGGGGTCAGAGCCAAATTGTCCTGGGGCTTAATGCTGAAGGACTATTCTCTGCCCCCCTGTGTGTTCCCCCTAGGCAGGTCTAACCCCCAGGACTAGCATCATGCCAGGGAGGAAAGGTCAGGGGAGGGTCCGAACTGCATGACCAGCGATATGAGGGCAAGGTCCTCGTTTTCCCAGCTTTGCCCCTTGCTAGACACCCAGGACTTCCCGCCCTGGTGACCTTCTGTACCTGGCCCATCGCCCTTGCTCTGCTCACGTCTAACTGCCCACCACAGCTCCAGTGGCCAGGCCGCAGGTCACTGACACAGGCCTCTCTGATCCGCACTCTGGGTCTCCAGCTGCCCGTAGCCGCCCAGGTGTGAGCGGGCTCAGCCTCCTCCAGATCTTCACCTTACGGACCTTCTCACCTTGACCCTGGGGCTCTTCTAGTCCTCCCTCCACCTCTTCTCCCCCTGACCTGCCACAGGTGCAACCAGGGGCCAGTCCTTTCCAGGAAGAGTTCTCACAAAACTAAGGAAGGACCCCCCTCTTCCCCCAATCCTGTGGTTCCCTCCAGAGCAGTCTGGACATTTCTGGGGGCGGGGGCAGGGGCAGGGGGTTGGGTGGAGGGTGGAACTAACTCCAGGCTTAACAAGAATCCCCACTCTGAGCTCCGGCTGGGCGCTCTCCCCTCGGTCCGTGACTGGGCAATCGCCCATGTTGGCACCTGCATTGCTGCGACCCTGTGTTCTCAGCAAACTGCGCTCCGGGCTTGCAGCTGGGCTTCTGCTGTGCAGTGGAATGCTTTTGAAACATAGAAGGAAATAAAAAACCCTTTTTGTCTCACCCCAGACAGGCTATAGGCATACATTCCTGCCGTGGATTTAAGGTATCCCTCCCTTCTGCCTCATCTACAGACCTTAGCAGACATTCCTTTTCTAGATATTTTCAGCTCCCCTCTCCAGCTCTGAATGCCATAAATTCAATGGAAGGGAAAACACATCAGTTTAATATCCCATAAAGATTATGCCGGCAGAATTCTTCCGAAAGATCCTTCAGGCTGCAGTGCAGGAAATGAATTAACATGGGCAAGACTGGCAGCAGGGAGTCCACGTAGGATGCTGTGGCTAAACACCAGGCGGAGGGTGACCATGCATGTAGCAGAGGCAGCGTGGCAGAGAAGAGGTAGGCTAAACGCGTGTTAAGACATGAATATTGAGCTCAAGCCAGTGAGGCTCCACCACGGTTGTTTGCTTCAGGAGGAGGCAGCCTCTGACATGAGGATGGAAGGGCAGGAGCAGTGAAACGCCATCACCTATCTGCTGGGCCTCCCGGCCACACACAGGACCCATTCAGCATCCCATTGCCCTTTCTCCACTGTTTGCCAGAGCAAAATTCTGGCATTTTGAGTTAACTCATTGTGGGCCACTGCTTTGGCCATCTTTCTCGAGCCATCCAAGTAGCAAGTTCACCCTGTCTACTGGGGTCCTTGCTAGGGAGTGACCACTTGTATTTTTCAAATTAATATACTCTTCTCTATTTAATTTTATTTTCTGGCCCTTGCGATGACATACTCAGAATACGGTCTCAATTCCTCTCCCAGCTTCTACCAGGACCTGTTGGCCAGGTCTTGAAGCACATCTGGGAACACACACGACCACCCTTGGTCAGGGCACCCATGCCGGGCAGGATCGACGCACCTAAGACTTTGAAGTTAAAGTTTGCTCTGCTCCGTCTGGCAAAGCAGCTTTCCTCTTTGAGACTGCGCCTGGCCAGGGCGGAGCTGAGCAAAGGCAAGCAAAACCACCACCAGCATTTCCACTGCTTTAAATGCCCTGTCTTCAGTGTTCATTTGGTTGCTGCAAACCTTCAACTGTTTTCCAGAGTCATGATGATGTTGGTCCTGACAGATCCGATTTTTTCTGTGGTATTTCTGTGGGGAATGAGAGCAGGAAGCTGCCTTCCCGCCATTTTGCAGACGTCACCCCTGTTTCCTGCTGCTGCACAGGAGCTGTCATACACAGCACAGCAGAGGGAAGGCTCAGAAAGCTGAGGAACCACGTGCAGGAAGCAACAGTCCAAGAGAATGAGCGTAAATGATATTTAAATGCCCACCCAGGCAGCTCTGCTATTCCAAGGCCAGGCCCTAGTTAGGCCCTGAGATGTGGGGCAGGGACATTGAGGAGACGCCCATCCATGACTCATCAGACACATTCCCACCTACTGAGCTTACAGATTCACATCACTCCCTTCTGCCAACCATGAGATGGAAGAATACAGAGGCCTTTCTTCAACAAAATAACAGACGTACCTCTTAGGACCCACACCTTCCTCTTAGCCCCAGTGAACATCTTAGGGCGTGGCTGAATTTTACCTAACTCAGAGCCTGGACCCAAAAGGTGACAGACATTTTCAGAGCACTGCCAGGCAAAGAAGTAATGCGCAGCTGCCTGGGGTTAGGCGTTTCAATGTTACGGTCAAAACATAGAAGGATGGCATGAGGCTGGGAGCAGAAGCTGAGAGTTCCTTTGGGATACTTGTGTATTTAAAAGTGAGACAGGGCAGTAAGCCAAGACACGTGGACTAGGGGAACTGAGACATTTTTAAACAGCCAAGCAGCTCACAGCCATCTAGTAAATCACAAAACCATCTTCCCTAGTCCAGCACACATAGAGTAGATGGTTTACACTTCTCCCCAACCAGAGGGTCAATAGCTTAAATCACTCTACTCAGGGAGATAGTGACAGAAATCCAATTAATGCCATATGTACCAACCACACCCAAGGACAACTGAAGTCAGGGGAATAAACCTCATTTTGGCGCCTCAGCAAAATGCTGATGAATAGTGTATTGAGATCCACTTCTAAGACCTCCCCTAAGATTCCCCCCCTTTAGAAAACAGATTAAGAACCCTCAAAACAAAGACCCAGCATGGGTTCTTCCTGGAACACGCCCACACCTTTCTTCCCTCTCAGTAGTACATCTTTATTCTCTCTCCTAAACTCTAAGGGTCCCCATGAGACTTGCAACCAAGGAAGAAACAGGCGGCAGCAGCTCCTGCTGGGCTTACACTTGAAGCTGTCTCCAAGGCCCCCTTTTCTCTGACTTTTCAGTGAGCTAACAGAAGCCCCACTATAACTCACTGTCTTTCCTATAATGTTTCTAGAGGGTCAAAGCAGAGTGCGTAGGCTCTCTCCTATTGCTTCTTTTCTCTTAGACTTGTAAATACACTTTTTTTCCCCTTGATTTCAGGGAGGGAGGAAGAGGGAGAGATAGAAACATCAATGATGAGAGAGAATCATTGATTGGCTGCCTCCTACACACCCCCCACTGGGATTGAGCCTGCAACCTGGGCATGTGCCCTGACTGGGATTCAAACCATGACCTCCTGGTTCATAGGTCGATGCTCAACCACTGAGCCACGCCAGCCGGGCTCTCCTAGACTTTTCAGTGAGCTAAAAGCAGCCATGCGTTGGCTCACTTATTTCACCATGGCTTTTACTTTTCAGTGAGTGCATGCAGCCCAGCGTGGCCCACTTCTTTCCTGTAATGTTTCTAGAGCCACAGGAGAGCTGCACCAAGACTCTCTCCTGTTGCTTCTTCTACCCTAAGCCCTCCCTTTGTTTCACTGTCCCAGCTTTAATACACATACTCTCAAAACCATCTGGACTTGTGTTGTGAAATCTTTCCTGCACAAAGTCAAGAACCCACACACTAGCAGCTGTGGGCAAACTACGGCCCGAGGGCCGGATCTGGCCCGTTCGGGCCGTTCGGCTGTTCTATCCGGCCCACGGAGCCGAAAGAGCGGAGGGTTCTCTTGCTCTCCCCTCCGCTCCTTTACTTTGAATTTATATTAGTTCACACAAACACTCCATCCATGCTTTTGTTCCGGCCCTCCTGTCCAGTTTAAGAACCCATTGTGGCCCTCGAGTCAAAAAGTTTGCCCACCCCTGCACTACAGGCTGGCCTGAGACACACCTACTCTGGGACCAGTCCCTTTCTAGTGCCAAAAGCACCATGTATATAGAGAAATTCAGGAAGCCACAAATAGCACCAGGGCAAGGTCAACGCTCAGCAAACATCCCAGAAGACCCTAAACTGTCATCTTCGTCTGACTCATAGTGTGGACGAAAGGAGCCACATGCTGACCTGACAAGCCCAGGGGAGGCCTGCGTGGCAGACTTGCAAACTCAGAGACCTAAAATAACTGCAAAAGATGGTTTGAAAATTAAATATTTAACTACAAACAGGTTATAGTGGGTAGTCATGTCCTAGGCCGATACTTTCCCTGACAAAGATCAACTTAGATCTTCTTTACTGAGCCCATTTGCCTTTTTGCCTCTAAGATAACATATCTGTGAGATGTCTGGGTAACTTGTAACTTCCTTTTTACCCGGACCCCTCAGGGCACAACAAATGGCACCAGGACATTCCCTCATTGTTATTGTTATCAAGTTAATTGTCAACTGTTAATTATGTTAAAGTATCCTGTATCCATCTCTGTAAAAGAAGCACATGTCCATCATTTCACTTTTTACCCTATCCCAGAGGTTTCCCCGCTTTGCTTTATCCCACCTCCCTAATCTATCACCAATGAATTCCATGCAACTCACCTATGTCCCTTTCCTTTGATTGCAATGTATAAATACAGATGTTACCTTCCATTTCTCCAGAGCATTATCTCAATTCATTGAAGTTCCGCTTCTCGGCATATGTCGACAGTTTGGCTCAAATAAACTCACAAAAATTCTTTACAGGTTTCAGTGGTTTTTTTTTTCATTAACAATAATCTTAGTGCAAATATAACTAATTATTAAAGGAGTACTCCAGCACAAAACAAATCTACAAAGACCGAGAGAGATATTGCAGATTTGTTTTATTTTGTTTTTTTGTTTGTTTTTTGCTCCTGGCATTCAAGAAAATTTCTGTCAAACATAGCTGAACACAAGCTAAGGAATAGACACTTCAATGAACACACACAACAAGAAATATACCTTTTGAAAACTAGTTGAGGAAAGACATAAACCAATTGGGCTACTACAGCCTTAAATAAAAAATAAAAAATAAAAAAAACAATCTAAGGAATGAGAAGAATCTGGTTTGCAGAGTTACCACATTACAATATTTAAATGTCTAATTTTCAAACCAAAGTCACAAGACATCCTAAAAAATGAAAAAGCATCGTTTACTCAATGTAACAAAATAAATTGACAAAAACAATACCTAGAAAAATCTAGACATTGAACTTACTAGAGAAAGATTTTAAAACAACTGTTTTAAATATGTTTACAGGCTAAAGGAACACAAAGAAAAATAACTAAAGAAAGTCAGGAAAATAATGTATGAACAAATGAGAATATTAATAAAGATATCTTATATAAAGAAACCAAACGAATTCTAGAGCTGAAAGTACAATAACTAAAATGAAGATTTCACTAGGGGGACTCAATATCAGAGTTGAATAGATAGAAGAAAAAAAGTCACTAAACTTTAAGATAGAACAATTGAAATTATCAAATATGAAGGACAGAAAAGAAAAAGAATTTTTAAAAGTAAATAGAATCCAAGGAATTCGTGGAATGCCATCAAGCAGACAAACATACACATTATGGGTCCCGAAAGGAGAAAAGGGAGAGAAATGGGTAGAAAAAAATATTTGAAGAAATAATGCCTGAAAACTTCCAAAATTTGATGAAAGATATGAATCTACAAATCCAAAAACCTTAACAAATTTCAAGTAAGATAAATTCAAAAGAAACATCAAACTGTTGAAAGCCAAAGACAGAGAGAATCTTGAAAGCATCAAGATGGAAGCTATTCATCATGGACAGATAAAGGTTTCTTAGTAAAATTAATAGCTAATTTTCATCAGACATCATTAAAGCCAGAAAACAGTGAATGACATATTTAAAGTGCTAAAAGAAAAACATCTGTCAACCAAGAATTCCATATCTAACAAAACTTGGCTCCAAAAAATGACAAGAAAAATTAGTATTCTCAGTGCCGGGCGCTGATGCCCTGCCATTTCCCTCACCCCATGGGCCCACTAGTGCTGCCTTAGTCCCCAGGCCAGCCCCCCACATTGCCTGACTGCTGGTCAGCACCCCTGGCCTGGTTTCCACAGCCTCCCCCGGACCACTTGGTCTCAACCCGGGTTCCACTACTAGAGAATAAAACATGACTGAGGATTCTCAGAGAAACTTTCATTCAGTATATTATGAGAAAGTGGGTTTTTGTGGAGTTGAAGAAAAACCATTAGAAATTCTCCTAAAAGATGGTCATTTGGATATTGAGAAACTTGGTACTTTTAGTCAAAGGTTTCCTCTCCCATCCATGTACTGTACATTGGTATGGAAGGTGCTTCTAGAGATCCTGCCTCCACACCATGAGTCCCATGCCCAGGGGATGATGTATCATAAGGGGCAGTACTCGGATGTACTTAATCCCCTGAAAGGCGTTTACTTTGTCAGTGATGCCACACTCAGGTTGAAGTCTATCTCCGCATGTACCCACTGGAGTCTGGAAAGTTGCCTCGAAGTCCCTCCTTCCCACTGGAGCCAGAAGATGAAGTGCTTCTTGCCATTGCTAAGGCCATGGAAGAGAAGGAGGGAGATAGTGTCAACCTGTGCTGGACCACCATGTGCTTTGTGAGCTAGTTAAACAACAAGTACCGGGACTCCCTACCCCAGCTGCCAAAGGCTTTGAACAGTGCTTGAGTCTGGAGGACAGCAGGCTGCGAGTCACCTGGAGATGAGTTCTGCAGTGTCCAGACTGCCTTACGATCTCTGGTTCAAGAGGTGCTTCGCAGGGTGCTTGCCCGAATCCAATTCACAGAGGGTTTGGGATAACATTGTAAGTGGATCCTGTACAATCTTAGTTTTTGTAGCAGTGGAAATTTTATTAACCATTAAACTAAAAGTAATGGCACTGAACAATTCAGAGAAAATAACAAAGTTTCTGGAAAATATTCCCCAGGACACCTCAGATGCAATTGTGAGCAAGGCCATCAACTTGTGGCACAAACACTGTGGGACCCCAGTACATTCAGCCTGAATGCCATGGACAGTCCACCAGGCCCAGACTGATCTAAGCCTATGGAAACAGGATTCTTGCTTTGGTGCTCAGAGTAATTGCTTTTCCAAAATTATATAATTATATAACTAAGATGCCTGGGGTTGCTGTGCTGTGGAGCAGTATCTTTTGGTTACATAGATGTACAAAGTTCCACTTTGAATACAATTTAGAGGGTTGTTGGAGTTTCTAAAGCATTTCAGTGGAGGCAAGGGGGCGGTGAGATGGCGTGGGGTGGCGGGGGGTAGGTGCTTTAACAAGCAGTGCATGACCACACCCTGCCCTGCTTCTCTCTGATTAGCACCAAGCCAGTGACTTGCTAAGGTCTATTTCTGGAATAAAGAATAACTTCCTTTTGTTCACACACACACAAAAGTATCCTATCTAATAAAATGGTAACATGCAAATTAACCATCACTCCATCACAAAGATGGTGCCACCCATAGCCACAAGATGGCAGCATCCAGTCCCCTCAGCCCCGCCAGAGTCCCCCAGTCCTGGAAGGGGTTGGGGGGCGGCCACTGAGAGCAGGCAGCGTGAGTGGCCTGGTGGAGGCAAGCATCCCACCCTGGCCTCAGAGGGCCTCTGGGCTGCGGAGAGCCTCTGGGCAGCAGGCACAGAGCGGCCAGGCCCCACAGAGAGCACTGGCACACGGACTTGTGCGCAGGGCTACTAGTTCTCTGATAAACAGAAGCTGAAAGAGTTTGTTACCATTAGATTTTCCTATAAGAAATGCTAAAAGAAATCATTCACATTGAAATAAAAGGATGCTAGACAGTAACTCAAAGCTATATGAAGAAATAAAAATCTCTGGTAAAGGTATATATGCAAATATAAAAGTCAGTATTATTGTATTTTTGCTTTTAACTCTACTTGTTATTCCAATAGGATTTGAAAAACAAATGCATACAAATAATTATATCTTCATTATTGGGCACACATTGTAAAAAATATAATGTGTGTAAATTATATAAAGAGGACAAAGACAAATAATATAGGAGCAAATTTTATATGCCATTAAAGTTAAGTTGGAATTAAGTGAAACTAGATTATTATAAATTTAGGATTTTAAATGTAATCCTCATGGTAACCAGATAGAAAATACCTTTTAAATTATGCACACAAAAAATGAGAAGAAAATCAAAATTATTTACTACAAAAAAAAGCAACTGAACATAAAAGTAAGCAATAATAAAAGTGAAGTAGAAAAGAGGTATAAGACATATGGAAAACAAATAGCAAAATGGCAGAAGAAATTCCTTCGATATTAGTAAGTACTTTAAATGTAAATGGGTTAAACTCTACAATCAAATGGCAGAAATTGACAATGAATAAAAGAATAATCCAACTACATGCTATATATAGGATACAAAGGCACAAATAGATTAAAAGGAAAAAGATGGGAAATGATAGTCCATGCAAATAGTAGCAAGAAGACACAGAGAACTAAGATGGTGGAGTAGGCAAACACTGGGACACTACCTCTCCAAAACACATCAAAATTACAACTAAAATACAGAAAAAAACCATCATTCAGAACTGCCTGAAATCTGACTTAATGGAAGTCCTACAACTAGAGAAGTAAAGAAGAAAGTACATTGAGAATGGTAGGAGGGGCAGAGGCACCGAATGGGCTAGTCTGACACCCACGTGTGTGTTTTGGTTTTTTTTTTCAGGAGGGATATCTACATTGTGGAGTCTTCCCATGAGAAGGAAGTGATCCCAGCCCTGCACCATAACCCCTGCCCAGGGTTCCAGAGCTGGAAAGAGAAGCCCCTATAACTTTGGGCTGTAAAAACCAATGGAAATTGTGGCTGAGTGACACAAAGGCTGCTGGAGATTCAAGCAGTTCCTCTAAAAGGGCTAGTACACAAACTTATTTGAATTCACTCCCACTGGACTCCAATTCTAGGTGGCGGCTTTGGGGGATCCAGGAACATATGGGGGAAAACTTGATCATCTGGCATTGGGGCAGGAACTTGGGGGCAGCTTTCTTCCAGATGAGGGTGCTCAAAGGGGTCATTGTTCCTGTGCTGGGACCTCCTCCATGGCAGAGCTGACTGGCAGCCATATCTGAGTTTTCATCAGTGTGGCTCACACTGTTCTCACTGCCCCAGTGATTCCCTCAGACCCTGCCCCATCCAATTTGCAGCCTCACCCAAGTAGTTTTCAGCAGCTTATCCATATAAATAGCCTGTACTCACTCAGTCTTCAGACTTTCCTAAAATTTCTCAGACAAGCAGCAGCTGGCATCAGCATGCCCCATACTTATCAATAAGAGGCCCAAGCACCAGCCTGACTTGCTTCACAGCTGAGCCTAACCTGGGCACTTCTAAGCCCAATATAAGTAGCAGCCATCTGCAGATCACTCTGTAGTTGCTTCCAGGTGGCCCCAGGCAGTGGCTGACTTTGCACCTCCCAGGAGGCCCCAGAGCCAGTGCACCTGGTGGACAGCTTCAGAGACCACACAGACTACAAAGCTACACATCCACAAGTGACACACTCAAGGACAGACTCAGTGAGCACAAAAGCCCCACTGAAACAAGTCCTGCTCCATAGGGTCGTCTCCTGAACCACTGCTCTTTCACTATAGTCCTCAGAGCCAATTGGCCTGGAGGTCACTTCCTCTCAATGATGCCATCAGCAATCAAGTCTCAACTACAGCAAGACTGTGCACACAGCCCACACAGGAGCACACCTAGAGTGCCCAGCTCAGGTAACTGGGAAGGCTGAGCCACTGGGCCCTAAAGGACACTTACTGCATAAGGCCACTCTACCAATTCCAGGAGACATAGCAGCTCTACCTAATACATAGAAACAAATACAGGGAAGTAGCCAAAATGCAGAGACAAAGAAATATGTTACAAATGAAAGGACAGAAGAAATCTCTAAAAAAAGAACTAAATGAAATAAAAGCAAGCAAACTACTAGATACAGAGTTCAAAGCAATGGTTATAAAGTTACTCAAGTATCTTTTATAAAAATATTTTTTTATTGATTTCAGAGAGGAAGGGAGAGGGAGAGAGAGATAGAAATATCAATGATGAGAGAGAATCAATGGTTGGCTGCCTCCTGCACACCCCCTACAGGGGATCGAGCCCATAACCCGGGCAACTTGGGCATGTGCCCTTGAATGAAATCAAACCTGGGACTCTTCAGTCCACAGGCCAGCACTCTATCCACTGAGCCAAACCTGCTAGGGTGCTCAAGTACCTTAATGAGAACTTCAAGGGTCTTAGTCAGACTTTCAAGAATCTTAGTGAGAATTTCAAAGACATGAAAAAGGACCTGTCAGAAATTAAGCATACACTAACTGAAATAAAGAATAATTCACAAAGATTCAACAGTAGAGTAGAGGATTCCGAGAATCAAATCAATGATTTGGGATATGAGGAAGAAGCACCCAATCAGAAAAGAAAAAAGAATTCAAAAATATGAAGATATGTAGGGAGCCTCTGGTACAACTTCAAGCATAAAAACATTTGCATTATGGGGGTGTCAGAAGGAGAAGAGAGAGAGCAAGATACTGAAACCTATTTGAAGAAATAATGACAGAAAACGTCCCCTACCTGGTGAAAGAAATAGACTTACAAGTCCAGGAAGTGCAGAGAATCCCAAACAAGATGAACTCAAAAAGGCCCACACCAAGACACATCATAATTAAAATGCCAAGGGTTAAAGACAAAGAGAGAATCTTAAAAGCAGCAAGAGAAAAGCAGTTAGTTACCGACAAGGGAGTGCCCATACAACTGTCAGCTGACTTCTCAACAGAAACTATGCAGGCCAGACGGGAGTGGCAAGAAATTTTCAATGTGATGAATAGCAAGAACCTACAACCAAGATTACTCTACCCAGCAAAGCTATTATTCAGAATTGAAGGGCAGATAAAGAGCTTCACAGATAAGAAAAAGCTAAAGGAGTTCATCACCACCAAACCAGTATTATATGAAATGCTGAAAGGTATTCTTAAAGAAGAGGAAGAATAAAAAGGTAAAGATAAAAATTATGAACAACAAATACATATCTATTAATAAGTGAACCTAAAAATCAAGTGAATTAAAAACCTGAGGAACAGAATAAACTGGTGAATATAATAGAATCAGGGGCATAGAAAGGGAGTGGACTGATAATTCTCAGGGGGAAAGGGGTATGGGGGGGTTCAGGAAGAGACTGGACAAAAATCATACACCTATGGATGAGGACAGTGCGGGGGAGGTAAGGGCAGAAGGTGGGGTGGGAACCAAGTGGAGGGGAGCTATGGGGGGAAAAAGGAGAAACAATTGTAATAATCTGAATAAAGATTTATTAAAATAAATAAATAAATAATAAATAAATAAATAAATCAACAAACAACAAGTGTTGACAGAGTTGTGAAGAAAGGGGAACCCTAATACACTGCTGGTGGGAATGCAGATTGGTGCAGCCACTATAGAAAACAGTATAGAGGTTCCTCAAAAATTAAAAATGGAACTGCTTTATGACCCAGCAAATCCACTTCTGGAAATTTATCCAAAGATACTTAAAACACTAATTTGAAAGAATATATGCACCCCTATGTTCATTGCAGCATTATTTACAATAGCCCAACTGTCCATCAGTAGTGAGCGGATGAAACAGCTTCGGCCCATTTACATAACAGAACACTATTCAGCCATAAAAAGGAAGAAAATTTTACCCTTTGCTACAGCATGGAGAATATTATGCTAAGTGAAATAAGCCAGTCAGAAAAAGACAAGTACTATGTGATTTCACTCATGTGGACTTTAATGAACAAACTGAACTGACGCGGACAACAGAGACAGACTCATAGAGAGCAGGCAGACAGCCCTGTTGGAGTGGTGTTGGGGAGGGGGAAAGATTGAGCAAAAAAGAAACAAAGAGAAAGAACTCATGGACACAAACAACAGTGTGGTGGTTTTGGGGGGGGGTAGAGATAAAGAGGGTATGGGGGAATAAATAGTGATCGAAAATATAAAATAAAATTGTAAAAGATTATATTGATGATCAATCAGTACTTACCATGAAAGAAAAACGAGTGAATTATTGCTATACAATGTGGGTGAACCAAGTGATTCCTGGGGGCTACAGTCTCTTAGTACTTACTTTCCCATAGTTTTGACCCACAAAAAAACTACAGTATAATAAAGGCCATTATGGACTCCAGCCTTCAGGAATGAAGGTTTGTGTCACCATCATAAAACAAAAAATTGCCTCACCCAGCTGAAGCCCTGGAAGCAGTGAAAAGGGACACAGTGTGGGAGGAGGGGAAATTGGCTGAGTAATGCCATTTTATGCCTCATCACCAGCCACAGGAGAGAATGAGGAGCAGAAATGTTTATATAAATTGCTTTCTCTCTCCGTCTGTCCTACAACCTACATTACAGTACATGAAGAGCACTGTCAGGGCTAAAATTTTACATGGGCTGAACTGATGTGGCCCATGATATCTGATGAGATTTTGTGTCCCCTCAGTGGAGACCATGAATTTTTTACTTGAACTAAAGACAAGAGGGGCTAGGCTGTACAGGATGCTTTCTTTTGGCCACTCTCACCCACTCTCCAACCTTCTCCACTCTAGCCTATGGGTGAGAGGCATCTGCCAGGTCCCTGTGCTCTGGTTTCTGGGTGGGATCAGTCAATGGGCGGCACGAGAAAGATGTTGGGGGCTGGGCTGTGCGTTCCCCCACCTATCCCACTGCTGGTCCCTGCACTGGCAGTTCTTGTCCCAATGCTTTTTACAGATCTGCTCCTCCAGGGTCTGTGACCGCCTTCTCCCATAGCTCCTCTAGCCCTGACAGTGGTAATGACTTCTGTCTACTGCTAGTCAGGACACTGGACTAGCCTGTTTCTTTCTCTAACCCTTGGCATCATCTCTGTAATATCTGCTCCCTTAAACTGCCCTCAACTACTCGGTTTGAGGTTGTCCTTTATTTCCTGCTAGATATTTTCAAATATGAAAAGTCATCAAAGCTATTTTTTAAATTGTGAAATATAATTTACATGAAGAAGAGTGTACATAACATATACCTACCCTTGAACGTGTAGTTATAAATTGAACACCCATGTTACCATCACCTAAATCAAGAACAAGAACCTGCCCAGCATTCCTGTTCACCAGACCTTGTATGTTTTCCCCATGACCATCCCCTTCCTTCATTCAGAGATTAGGTTTTTAGTGCTGCTGTAACAAATTGCCACAACTTAGTGGATTAAAACAACACAAATGTATTAGCTGACAGTTCTGGCAATCAAAAGTCTAAAAGTGAGCCCTGGCCAGGTAGCACAGTTGGTTGGAGCATCATCCCGATACACCAAGGTTGTGGGTTTGATCCCTGGTCAGTGTTGGAGAGTGAGAATTTTTGCCCATTCCAGAGAGACTGTGGACTATGCCCCAGATAGAGTTGTCATTGCTGACACCAGGCCAGGCCTTGAGATACGGTCCCATGGCCCCTTCCCAGCACGTAGGCCTTCTTTCATAGATCACTGTCAGCTTTCTGAAGAACAGGATGACCCTGTAAATAGCATGGTCGTCAATGGCATGATCCTGACGTTGCTTAGGAAACACTGTTTTGTCTTGGGTTACTTGTTCTGCAAAAACAGGATGTGGTTAATGTGCTTAAAAGTGGTCCCGCACAAAGGGTCGGGGCTGCTCTCTGGACTCCTTGTGGGGAGAGAGAGCAGTCGCTGGCCGGCTATTAAAGGCTCCCTAAATTGTAATTTGGTCTGGACTCCAGTGGTCGTTCACTCGTGTTCGCTCCACAACAGTCAGGGCACATATAAGAAGCAACCAATGAATGCATAAATAAGTGAACAGCAAATCAATGTTTCTCTTTCTCCCTTCCTGTCTCTCTCTAAAATCAATAACATTAAGTCTATAAATGGATTCTACAGGCTAAAATTGAGGTGTTGGCAGGGCTGCTTCCTTTTGGGGGGCTCTGAGGAAAATAACTTTTTTGCCTTTTCCAGCTACTGGAGGCTATCTGTAGTCCTTGGCTCATGGCCCCTCATCACTCTCACCTCCGTTCTCAGATCTTCTTCTCTGAGTCTGACCTTCCTGCCTCCCTCCCTGTTATAAGAACCCTGGTGGTTACATGGGACCCACCCAGATAATCCAGTATAATCTCCCCATATCAAGACCCTTAATTTAATCACATCCACAAAGCCCTTTTTGCCAATGTAACATAACACATGAACATATTCTGGGGATTCGGACATGGACACCTTTGGCTGCTATTATTCCAAGCTTTTTTGGTAGTTACTTTTTAAAAATAAAGCTATTTTTTAAATTAAATTGACTACCCATTCATCACTATCTCATGGCTTTCTAGTGGCCACAACATGACTCCTGGCCAGCCTGTACCACCTGCTTCTCACTTGGCCAACAGTTCCTGGCCCTTCCATTTGGGTTGGGGAAGCCAGAATGCCATGGTGCACAACATGCATCACTCACAGGAACAAGAAATGGCTTCTGAGCACTTAATGTCGCGTGAACTTTCCTCTAGGACCACGACCCTGAGAGATATTATCCCCCATTTTATAGATGAAGAAATTGAGGCTCCAAGAGCTAAAGCAAGGGGCCCCAGTGGCTCAGCGAATGAGTGGTCGAGCTGCGATTCAACACTCTGGTCTGTGGGGCCCCAGAACCCACCTCTTTCTTCATCTTACCTTCTTCTTCTTCTTTTTTTAAAAATATATTTTATTGATTTTTTACAGAGAGGAAGGGAGAGGGATAGAGAGTTAGAAACATCGATGAGAGAGAAACATCGATCAGCTGCCTCCTGCACACTCCCTACTGGGTATGTGCCTGCAACCATGGTACATGCCCTTGACCAGAATCAAACCTGGGACCCTTGAGTCCACAGGCCGATGCTCTATCCACTGAGCCAAACAGGTTAGGGCCATCTTACCTTCTTGAGGGGAAGTTAATTTCCTTTATCTGTAGATAAAATGGAATTAAGATGGGACACCCTGTGCACATACAATCACGTGTTGTTGGTACAGCAGCCCAAGAGTTGACAAAAATGTTTTGCACTATGAGCCAAAGGCAGTGCCTCTGAAGGGTCAGTAGCTCTAATTTGCATTTTCCTGAAATTACCACTTGCTTGTTTTATTGATTATCATCAGGCTCTGCAAAAGAAATGAAAAAGAAAAGAAGAGAAGAGAGAGAGGAGAGGAGAGGAGAGGAGAGGAGAGGAGAGGAGAGGAGAGGAGAGGAGAGGAGAGGAGAGGAGAGGAGAGGAGAGGAGAGGAGAGGAGAGGAGAGGAGAGGAGAGGAGAGGAGAGGAGAGGAGAGGAGAGGAAAGGAAAGGAAAGGAAAGGAAAGGAAAGGAAAGGAAAGGAAAGGAAAGGAAAGGAAAGGAAAGGAAAGGAAAGGAAAGGAAAGGAAAGGGCAAATATACAGAAAAAACTATCCAGTGAAGGTTTCAGTGAGCGAAACTGTGTGCTTGGCTAATGGCTCTAGTAACAAAACGCATGCTAGGCTCATTATTTATAACGACATGCAACAACAGGCCGTGCAAATTTTAATTGTGAAGCCCTTGCTGGAGTCTAGTTTTAAATATGCTGTGGTTATAACGTGAACACAGCTTTCAAGATAGGCATTATGAGCCGGTGAGGATGTAGAACTGTGCACGTGTGCTTAGGCCCCAGCACACAGAGACTAGCCGAATCTCTCCCACTGGCACTCACAGGGCATTGTTATCAATAACAACATCACATTATAAGTCATCTGAGGACTAAGTGCTTAGCACACATAAAGCACAAGCAGAAAAGCAGAGTTATTATCCTTGTTCTAAAATCAATGCAAACACCTTGGTCTGACACCTACCCGTGCCAGTGCAGTGCTGGACCTGTGGGGACAGCAGGAGTGCGCTGGGCGCAGCCAGAGAGATGCGCCTGCTGCAGAGGTTCTGCAAGCACTGAGAACCCCCGACAGGAGGCAGCCAGGAGCCAGGCCTCCTAAAAAGATGAGGCTTCCAGAAAGGAGAGGGAGTTAGACACAAAAAGGAAAAAGCAGCAACAAGTTTAGGACAAGGAAATCATATAAACATTATTTAAACACAGATTTGACCCATTTTGTAGGTTATTGAAATCAACTTAGTGGGTTTTGAAAATTTAACTAGAACAAAATAATTTCTATCAGAGTGCATTACACATAGTAAGGGCAAATATTGTTTCATTAAATGTTTTTTTATCTTAGAGAGAGGAAGGGAGCAAGGGAGGGAAGAAGGAAGAGAGAGAGAGAGAGAGAGAGAGAGAGAGAGACATCACTCTCAGCTGCCTCCCACATGTGCCCTGACCAGGACTGAACCCCACAGCTGGGTATGTGCCCTGACTGGGAATCAAACCTGCCACCCCCTTTGGTGTACGGGGCGATGCTCCAACCAGTTGAGCCACACTGGCCAGGGCTCATTAAACGTTTAATGTGGTTTTATAGAGGTAGATGCTGTGTGTAGTAGGTCACAAGAGGGAAGGTGTTTCCTACTGTGGGTCACAGTCCCAAAGGATTGTAAAACTCTGATTCAAAGGAAGCTGTTGTGAACCAATTGTAAAACCATAGAGCCTGCTGAGCCATCCATTCCATGCATCTACTGTTCTTGAAACAGAAATCGCCTGGTAATGTGAGGCGGTTAGGAGCCCTGTCTCCTGCGTGGTGGCCCTGAGCTGACAGCTTATGCAGTTATGGTGAGCTGACCACGCTCGAAGTGCTTCACGTGTGTTCACTCTCTACAGCCGCCTGTAAAGCGGGTATCTTGTTATTCTTCTTTTGTAGATGAGGACACTAGGTGAGGGCCTTCTCAGGGCCACGCAGCGAGGAGGGCAGAGGGCAGCGTGGAGGTCCGCAAGCCCAGCCTTCTCGCTCACTGCATCCCACTGCCCTCCTGAGGCTGTAGGGCAAATTGTCTCACTGCACCTGGCCTGCTTTTGCTCTTTATTTGATACTAGTGGCCTGGTGCACAAAATTCATTCATGGGGTGGGGGGTGTCCCTCAGCCCGGCCTGCACCCTCTCCAAGTTGGGACCCCTCGGGGGGTGTCCGACTACATGGACTATTTGGATTTTGTATTCCACATGGTCCATGTACCATATTTAATTTTACAATTTGAAAAAGTCGAGGACACTGGTCTTCATCCGGAATTTCTGCCTTAACCATACCGTCAATGTCATCTTCCGTTCGTAATTTGGATTCACTATCTAATATCAATAATATGTGTGCGTGATGTAGTTCGCGTTTCTGAAATTCAGTGACATGAATTTTAGCTTTTACTTTGCCAAATAAATGGAATTTACATATATCATTTAAAAGAGCATTCAGCTTAATATTAAAAACTCTGGCTACCAAGTCAGGTCTGTTTTCAACTTTTTGCCAGTGTTGTAAATTGTTTGTATTATCTGTTCATTTGGGGTTGCATGTCATGGTTATGAATAAATCAGGTTTGCCATATTTTGTTACAATTGCCATAGCATCCTGATATTGCTGCTGCATATTTCTAAGACTACCCTCAAAAGATGATGGAAGTATTATCATTTTACCAATCGGCACATTGTCATTTTCAGATCTAGATGTGAGCTAATCCATCTAGATTAGCTTTGTTGAGCAAACTTCCGAGAAACACCATCAGAAGGATGTAAAGTTCCAGTACGGTGATAAACTTGTCCGTGTGTTTTAAAACAGTATGGCCCATATCCTGATGGTGATGCAATATTTGCACCCATTGAAGCAAAAGCAAAAGAACTATTTGTGGAACAAATATTTTCTATGAAATTTTTACTGTCAGAAACTTCGTTTGTCATTAATCTTTTTAAATATGCCGGTTATTCTGGAAAATGTATATCATTTGGATAAACTTTACCTTTGCTACAACATTGAGTAAATTTTCCATCAGATGGTTTTTCATCAGAGAAATTTAGTGATAGGCAAAATTGACATCTAACAGTCATTCCACCACAACTATATTCAAGAATTGCATCCTCATGTACTCCATTTTCACTGAGAAGGCAGTTCCTACCAGTATTGCTAGTACTTGTTGATGACTGTTCTTTAGACATATTCTGTCATTGCCGCCACCTTCTTTCAGCTTCATCTAGTCTTTAGACATTTTCCGTTGATGACGCTGGCTTCTTTTGACTGCAGAGCTACGTTGTGCCAATAGTTGCTCTTCAGATACATTCTCTCGCCGAAGCCACCTTCTTTCAGCTTCAGAGGCACATTGGTCTTCAGACATTTTTTGTCGATGACGCCAGCTTCTTTCGGCTGCAGAGCTACATTGTGTCAATAGTTGCTCTTTAGACATATTCCCACCTCCCTGCTGTCAGGGTCTGAGATGTAGGTGAATGAGAGTCCTGGCTGTCAGGCCGCTGAGAGCTGGCTGACCAACAGCTGATTCTGGCTGATTCTGTGGGGGATGGGACTCCCTTCTCCCTGCTGTCAGAGTCTGGGCCAGTGCCCACAGGAACACAGCACCAAGTCCGCCTGCATGGGAAGACCCAGAGTCAAGTCCCCGCCCACTTGCATGTGCCTCAAAATCCCACGAGATCCAGACCTGCCTGTGCCCACGCAGACAGATGCAGCATCAAGCTGCACAGAGCCGTGGGACCCCCCGCAGAGCCGCCCCAGTGACGCGCAGGGCTGAGGGAACCCTGGTTGAAGCCACGCTGAGCAGCAGCCTGGACCCACCCCCCGGCGGGGCTGTAGGAACTGTGGTGGCAGGAGCGCAGAGCAGCTGGCCCCACCCCCGCTGTGTGCGCCGCCATCTTGTGACAGCGTTATGGCGTGAGGGTTAATTTGCATATCACCTCTTTATTATATAGGATTCCAGTTGTCTATTGCTTCAGAATGACTCAGGCTTTGTGGTGTTAAGCAGCCCTTGTATTATGCTCACAGACAATGGGGTCAGGCATTTGGACAGGGCACCAAGGGGACTGCTAGTTTCTTCTCCATGATGTCTGCAGTCTCCACTGGAAAGACTAGCAGCCAGAGGAAACGTCATTCACACCCTGGGGCCCAGGCTGAGGCACCTGGAAGGCTGACCTCCCATGACTTCTGCCTGAGGCCGGGCCTGTGGATGGAGCCCTCCATGACCTCTGCCTGAGGCCGGGCCTGTGGATGGAGCCCTCCATGACCTCTGCCTGAGGCTGGGCCTCTCCCAGCCTGGTGGCTGGGTTCTGGTGGGCTGCCCCCAAGAAAGAGCACTGGGGTAAGCACTCCAGACAAGCCAGCTGGAAGCCGCAGACCTTTTCTGATGGAGCCCCAGGGGATGACTGCTGACACTCTCTGCTGCCTGAAGCAGCCCAAGCCCATCCAGGCTCTGGGGAAGGGATATAGACCCACCTCTTGATGTTGGAAAGCCATCCCAAATGACAGTCTCAATTTTCTTGGTTTCCAACTAGTGTGTGGAAGCATCCTTGTCAGGACAACTGGATTTCCTTTGATGAGGAGGAGTGAAGAGCTCAAATTTCTTTGATGCATAGGGCACTTTGTGGTTAATAATCTTCTGTTCATTATAATGATCTGTAGTCCCTATAATAGTAAATGGGCTGGAACCACAGATTTCTTTACTGCCTTAATTTAGTTGGGAGCATTAGGCTTATTTTAAAGTATTTTCTCTCCATTTAGACTGACTGCCTTTTATCTCAGCTTATCTTCAGTGTCAATAAGTTTAACGTTCTTCAACAGCTGGAAGCCCCGATATTATACATCTCCCCTTCTATTAATCTTCTGCAAGTTGATCTCTATAGCTTTTGAATCCATTCATCACCACAAGCTGTCCTTTTGCATTTGTATGGTCCTCTATTTAGCAAACCCAAACTTTATTTCTTTATCACAACTGAAGGTCTTTGTCATGCTAATAGTTTGGAGTTCTTTCTTAATGCAGGCACAGAGTGTCAGACTGGCCACAAAGAACAATGGATGCTAATTATGTTCTTTGTCTTTTCCTCTTAACCCTAGGGTTCTTTGGTAAATTTATTCCCAGGAAGACCCATAAAGTCAGAGTATCCCTAGAAATCTCTACATTCTGCAAGAAAACTTACAGCTTGGCAGTTCTCCCGAGTGGAGCCTGACACTATATTGCATCTGTTCATCTCATTCTACAAAAGTGTTAATCTTGATTTCATTCACCTACATCATCCCTAATTGATACAGGCAGAGTACATCAAACAGTTTTTTATAAATCAATAAAATTCATATTATGAGATAGTAAAGGAAAAGGGTTGTGAGAGAGGAGGGAAGCCAGAGAGAGGTGAGAGAGAAAGGGAAAGATGTAGAGGGAAGAGAAAGGTTGATTCTCTTTAGAAAAATGTCTCTGAAATCCAGTCACCCATGGGAAGGAACAAAGAAGATGAAGATTCAGTGTCATAATCAGGGTGACTTCGACACCCACGCCTAGCGGGCTGTCCCTTCCTCCTCAGGGCCTGCCCTGCCCCGGGGAAGGTGGTAGGTGTTCAGGTTCAGTCACCTGCGATAGTTGCTAGGTAGCTACAGGACATGGGAATCCCAGCCTGGCCTGACCCCCGGGAGGATAGTCTCTGATGGGTGCTGTGGACGAAAGGGAACCTGACAAGCTCAGGGGAGGCCTGCAAGGCAGTCTTGAAAACTCAGACCTAAAATAACCACAAAGGATGGTCTGAAATGAAACTTTAACTAAAAGCAGTTATGATGGGTGAAAGGGTGGGGAGAGACCGACTCCATGTTCCCTTTGTTCCATGTCCTCCACCTCGTGGAGTCAAGTTCCCGCCCTAGAACCTCTCCAAGAGCCCAACCCACACTTTTGAATTAGCCAATAGAAATGCAAGAGGAAAGTAAGCCACGCCCTGCCCCCATGTGCAACCTGACCTTGACCAATCAGCGGAGGCCACACTACCTCACCCCTCCTACCTCTCCCAGGCCCCCTATAAATCAGTGCGTTTGGGGTCTGGGGCTCTCTCTCTCTCCACCTCGCTGCTGCGCCGGTGTGTGTGTGTGTGTGTGTGGGACTGAGCTCGAGCTAGCTCGATTAAAGGCTCTTTGCTTTTGCATCGGAACTCGGCTCCCTCGTGGTCTTTGGGAATCACGAAATCTGGGCATAACAGTGGGTAGTCACATCCAAGGCTGGTATCTTCCCTGACAAGGTCAACCTTTACCTTAACTGAGCCTATTGTCCTTTTGCATCTACGATAACATCATTGAAATGTCAAGGTTACTTGTAACTTCCCTTTTTCCAGACCCCTCATGGCACAACCAAATGCCTTGGGTGCCAGGACAGATACCACAACTTCCTTCATTGTTGTTGTTATCATGTTAATTGTTGACTATTAACTATCCTGAACCCACCTAAGTAAAAGAAGCATGCCTATCGTTTTATTCTTTATCCAATCCCAGAGGTCCCCCCTCCCTTTGCTTTCTCCCACCTCCCTAATCTATTGTTGTAGTGTAACCCCCATCTTACAAAGGACACCTCAAAAAAAGGTTGAATTATGGAGTCATTTATTAAAAGCCAGTGGCATACGAGGGAGCAAAAGCACTCCAGACCTCGCAGCCCCGAACAGCTTGCCACAGCTGGCTTATATTAGCAGAATATCACAAAAGTATTGATTACATCCTTGGGTCTGGAATGAGGAACCTGTTTCACGAAAAAGCATTTTTACAGAAGCAGAATTTGAGCAACTTAGTTATCTAAAGTATCTACGAATCACTGAATCAACAGAAACGCATTATCTGGGACCACCTGGACAATTTAGAATAATTGTGCTGTCCAGATTCTGGGACCACTGAGTCAACTGAAACTCAGTTATCTGTAGCTACTGAGACAATTTAGGATCACTATCTGTCCTGGGTCCCAGAGGAATGTGCTTCGATGACCAGTGAGATCACAATCAATGGGATATTCAAACCATAATCTATGGAGTTTTCAATCATACATAAGTTCAGAAAATCAAAATAACTTTTAAATGAGTACAGTGTTGGAGAGTGGGAATTTTTGAGCATGCTTCCTCCTAGTGAGAAGGCTAACCCCTATTTTGTAAAACCACTCTTTGGGATTCTCTGCTGTTTTTTAGACGAACTCTTATTCTAAAAAATAACTTTGCTTTCTAGCCTGCTTGAATAATGAGGAAGATAAACTTAGCTGTCTGACCTTGTAGGCCATGGACTAGATATGCCCATACTCTCAATGCCATGCCAGGTGCATTTTTTAATTGGATAGAACTGTGTTGTTTTCAAGGCCAGCAGCGAGATAACCACTAAGCGCAAATAGGGCTGGCTCTTTAATTAAGGAAAACTGCTTTGTTTTAAATTGTTTTAGACTGTTTGCTCTGCAAAAAACAGGATGTAGTGAATGGGTTTAAATACAGTCGGACACAAAGGGTCAGGACTGCTCTCTGGGCTGGCTGCGTGGAGAGAGAACAGTTGCCGGCCGGCAATAAAGGCTCCCTAAATTTTAATTTGGTCTGGACTCCAGTGGTCTTTACTCGCATTCACTCCACAACATTTGGAGGCCCCAGTGAGATAACCAGCCTTTGCCTGGTCCTGTGACCGGAGCCCACTGGGGTCCCCGGAATCTCCGACCTAGGGGGAGATCTCTGAGAGACGTTCCTCAGCCCCGGGACTGGTAGAGGTCGGAGACCCTGCCTGCTAAATTTCCTGATTGACTCTGATCGGAGCCGCCTGGACCTGGTTCTTACCGGTAAGAAACTTATTTCTGGTTCTGTTCTGTGGGCACCCATCTGGGATCTCTGGAAGGCTGGACGCAGCCCTACTTCCGAGACCAGATCCCTGCGCACGACGGTGCCCTGTGATCCTCAGTCGGTTGTCTTTGTCTTTTGTTATTCTGTGTTATTGTGGTCTAATTGTTTCTATCATTAGAATGGGTCAGTCTGCTTCTGTCTGTACTCCACTGCAATATTTTTTGAAAAATTTTCAGGAATTCAAGGGGCGAGCAGACGATTACGGAGCCTCCGTTAATACTTTTGATTTACAGAAATTTTGTGAGCAGGAATGGCCAACTTTCCCATATCCAAGTGAGGGGAAGGGGGAGCTTGATCACCTCCCCGGAAGCCATAAGGCTTCCTCAGGCAAATTAATCAGAAATCAGGTGGACTGTTTAAACTCTGAGTAAATATCTGGTAGAAGTAAAAAACTCGGACTAGCTAGTATATAAATGTGGGACTCTGGAGGTGAATGTAGGAATTATGAGTTCACTCTGCTGTTTGTTTGTGTGGGACTAGCCAATTTGCTACTGAGAAGGGGGACTGGACACAGTCTTAACTCCTCCGGTAGGTTCTCACCAAAGACGTTGGTCGAGAATTCTGTTCTGGGGCATGGGTGCCGGGAGTGCCCCCAAGCCAGTCTGGGGAGTTGGGCATTGTTTTGTTTATCTGCTCAGCTCCAGTTTGGGCTAGTCTACTGAGAGAGTGTGAGTATGGATGTTTGTCTGTCTTGGCATAATTATCTGCTCATTAACTGGTCTGTGTGAAGCGAAAGCTACTTTGTGCCTTCTGGCTGTACACATGAGAGTATTTGTTATCTCTTTCTATTGTTTAATTTGTTTAAAGATAGGGAGGACCTGTTGTGATGGTCTGCAAACATCTTAAGCAGTGCTGCTGAGTTATTTTTCTCAGAGATGTTTGCTCTCTATCACAGTAGGAGGGAATCAGCCCATTTAGCTAATAAAAATTTCTCTCTCTGTATAAGTAAGGGTATCAGTTTGCTTTGATTTGTGAATTTACTGTATTAAATTGAAATTTTAAAGTCGTAAGGTTAATTTAAAGGTATAAATTTGTGATATTTCAAAGAACAAAGAACTTTTATTTATGGCTTTCTTATCTCTTTTGATGGTCGGAAACTTCCAGGGGCAGGGCTTACAGCTCCGAAGGGCGGAGAGATTTACAGGCCTGTCCCTGCCTGTGACATCATAGTCCAACGTGAGCCACCTGAGGCAGAACTAAGGCTGAAGTTATTATTAACTCTCTATGGACCCCGTTAACCCTGGTTGTGTGTCTTGTGTGGTCTGTTGTCTTCGTAGTTGCATGTTTTGTTTGACTTGCTGTTTTCAGTTATTAGGATCCTCATAGAGGACATAACCTGGTCTTTCCCTTCCTCTCTCATCCTGATTCTAATAGCATCTGTAACTGGATTAAAGATCTTTTCTTTCAGGAGGCCATCCAGGCTTTCAGTTCGAAAGAAATCTCCCTACACGCCCTTATCTTCCTCCTCCCTATCTTTCCAGGCTAAGAGTCATTTTTCTCCACAGCTCGGACCTCAGCCTTCGAAAGGGAGGACTACTACAGCGGTAGTCTGTAGTTTTCTCTGAAACTCCCACTGTTTCTATTTCTCCCCTCTGTAGGAATTGTCTTCCTCTGACTCACAATCAGAAAGGGAGACAAGCAACTGGACTGGGGAACAGGGCGGGGGCAGGGGGGTTGTCGGCAGTTAATTATGAAGCAGGGAAAGATAGGTTTTTGTTGATTTTACTGGCTGCAGACCTCGCTGCTGATGTAGGGGTATGGTCCAGGTGTCTTGTCAGCACTTCACTAGATTCAAGGTTGCAAGTTTTCTGCAAGCATAATTAATCTAGCTGCCCTGGTGATTTAAAACTGGTTGCTAGGCAGACTCAGCCCCCTAGAGCCAGGTGAAAGAAGGGGGTGAAGGGGGCTGGATGCCCAAGCTGCCTGCAGTGGCCCTGGAAGAAGCCGCAGCAGCGAGAAAAGTGGGGGACAGCAGACATTTACCTGACACTAGAGCTACCCCGCTGCTGCCCAGTGAGTAATGAGTGTTTTACAACAAGCAATACAAGACTTAGGCCTTTGGCTTTCTGGCTGCAGCAGTTAAACCAGAAGCCAGTGACTGCTACTGGCCTTCCGGCAGCCCCAGGAATAGAGCAGCAGGCCCAGGATCTGTAAAAGCAGCAGATAGAGCTAGTGAAAACTCCCTGTTTGCAAACGTACTGAAAGGGTTCAGTACCTGTTGCTGCTGGAAGAGGAGGGGCTGAGATCCCCTTCCAGTGCACTCCCTTGGGAGAGGCCTGGTCGCTGCTCTGCCACAAAGGGGACTGGCGGGAAGACAAGGGGCCTAATACCCAAGCCACTGCCACAGAAACGCTTTGCAATATGCAAAGCTGTTTCTAACTGCAACTCTGGCTGTTTTGGTCTGGCAGCTTAAAAGTCAAAGAGCAAAGGAAAGGCACTCTCCCTGGACTGGGGAGCCTTCAGGACTTTGAGATTCTCCAAGAGAGGAGGAGTCTGACTGAGGGATGGCAGAGACCCTGTTGGGTTGGAAGGACCTAAGGCCACATGTTAAACTTATAAATTACAGCTTTCTAGGCAGATGTTCAAGCCCAGTTATGTAGGGGTTAAGCTGCCTGTTTACAGCAAAACAACTTTCTCCCGTGCCAGAATAAATTTTAGGGAAATTAGACAGGCTGTGTTTGTGGCTAGAAAGAAGAACTGACCACCATGCACAGCCCTGACAGTGGCCTACAGAAAACTGTATAACAGACTTAGATGATGCCTGCGTCTTCATGGACATGACTCCAGAAAGACAAGGACAATTTTGCTTTGTGTGGGGAGGTCAAGAATAGACCTTAGTCACCTCCCTAAGATATTTGTATAGCCCTACCATGTGTCATATATGGTAGCAGAAGATTTGGCTACCTAAGGTGGCCATAGTGCCAATATTGTACTTCATTGTGTTAATAATATTGCATTAACCTTACAGATTTGAATGCAGTTACCAAAAGGGCAGGTGCCCAAATGGGCAAGGAGAATACCCATCTGGTTTTGGTCTCTATTAAAAGACAGTTGGGGGGAGAAAAATGGCGGCGGAATAGACAGACGTGTTCCGAGCCTTGTCCCGGAGCAGAAAGAAAGAACAGCTGAGGGTAGCACTAGGAGTGTTTGTTGGCAAGTTGGGGGACAGCTGAACTCCAGAAGAAGGTGGGAGACTGCTAGACGGGGTTCCCCTGACCTGGCAGCTCCCACTGCGGCTGGGTCCCCTCCCGGAGCTGCGGGCTTGGACGCGGAGTCGCCGCCATCTGGAACCGGAAAGTGGAGCCTATCGGAAGCCTGAGAATCCACAACTGCGGCACCCACGGAACAGCTGCGAGCCCCAGAACAACGCTCCCCAATTGGCGCAAACACACGGGTTCAGAGGAGCTCTACACTCCACCACCGAAAGGTCAGATTTCGCCTAGGATAAGGAGAGAGAGAACTACATAACCAGACACCCAGAGAAGAGAGACCATGGGGAGACAAAGACACAGCCCGCATATGAAAGAAAAGCAGGCATCACCAGAAAAGGAAGTAAACGAAATGGAAGCAAGCAACCTTCCAGAAAAAGAATTCAGAGAAATGGTCATAAGGTGGCTGAAAAGAATGGAAGACAAATTCGACAATATGAGCAAGAACCAAGAGGAAATGAAGAAGAACCAAGAAGAAATGAAAAATGACATCGCTGCTGTAAAGAACTCAATAGAAAGCATCAAGAGTAGACTAGAAGAAGCAGAGGACCGCATCAGTGAGCTAGAAGACAAGATGGGAAAAAATACCCAAGTAGAGCAACTTCTAGAAAAAAAAATTAAAAGGCAGGAGGAGAGCCTAAGGGAACTTTGGGACAACACGAAACAAAACAACATCCGCATAATAGGGGTTCCAGAAGGAAAGGAAGCTGAGCAAGGAATAGAAAACCTCTTTGAAGAAA
The DNA here is from genome assembly GCF_963455305.1 of Plecotus auritus. Lineage (NCBI taxonomy): Eukaryota > Metazoa > Chordata > Mammalia > Chiroptera > Vespertilionidae > Plecotus > Plecotus auritus. The sequence goes on from NC_137782.1 coordinate 106,837,817, forward strand.
TAATGACAGAAAATTTCCCTGATATAGAGAAGAAAAAACCCACACAAATCCAAGAAGCTCACAGAGTCCCAAGCAAAATGAACCCCAAAAGACCGATGCCAAGGCACATTATAATTAAATTGGCAAACACCAACGACAAAGTAAGAATCTTAAAAGCGGCAAGAGAGAGACAGAAAGTTACATACAAAGGAACCCCCATCAGACTACCAACTGATTTCTCAACAGAAACTCATCAGGCCAGAAGGGAATGGAATGAAATATACAAAGTCATGCAAAGGAAGGGTCTGAATCCAAGAATACTGTACCCAGCAAGGCTGTCAATCAAAATTGAAGGTGAAATAAGGAGCTTCACAGACAAAAAAGGACTAAGGGAATTTATTACCACCAAACCAGCAATGCAAGAAATGCTAAAGGGTCTGCTGTAAAAAAAAAAAGAAATAGGAAGTGAAGAAGGAACACAGGTGTAAAGAATAGGAATGGCGACAAATAAGTACCTATCAATAATAACTTTAAATGTAAACGGATTAAATGCCCCAATCAAAAGACATAGGGTAATGGATTGGATAAGAAAACATGACCCATATATCTGCTGTCTACAAGAACCCCACCTCAGAAAAAAAGACACACACAGACTGAGGGTGAAGGGATGGAAAAAGGTTTTCCAGGCAAATGGAACTGAAAAAAAGCTGGGGTAGCAATACTTATATCTGACAAATTAGATCTCAAACTGAAGGACATAACAAGAGATAAGGAAGGCCACTTCATAATACTAAAGGGAGCAATCCAACAAGAAGAAATAACTCTGGTAAACATATATGCACCCAATACAGGAGCACCCAAATACATAAAAAAAACTCCTGGAGGATATCAAGGGAGAGATTGACAGCAATACAATCATAGTAGGAGACTTTAATACCCCACTATCACCATTGGACAAATCCTCTAAACAAAAAATCAGCAAAGAAACATCAATCCTAAATGACTCACTAGACCAGATGGAATTAATTGACATCTTCAGAACATTTCATCCCAAAGCCACAGAATATACATTCTTCTCAAGTGCACATGGGTCATTTTCAAAGATAGACCATATGTTGGGACATAGGCAAAGTCTCTTCAAATTCAAGAAGATAGAAATCATATCAAGCATCTTCTCAGACCACAGTGGCATAAAACTGGAAATCAACTATAATAAAAACAACCCAAAGAAATCAAACACATGGAGACTAAACAGCATGCTATTAAACCATGACTGGGTTACCAGAGAGATCAAAGAAGAAATAAAAAACATCATGACAACAAATGACAATGAAAACACTACAATCCAAAATCTATGGGACACAGCGAAAGCAGTCTTGAGAGGGAAGTTCATAGCTCTACAAGCCTACTGCAAAAAACAAGAAACAGGGGTAATAAATTACCTAACCCAACAACTCAAAGAGTTAGAAAAAGAGCAACAAGAAAAGCCCAGTGTAAGCAGAAGGAAGGAAATAATAAAGATCAGAGCAGAGATAAACGACATAGAGACCAAAGAAACAATACAAAAGATCAACAAAACCAAGAGCTGGTTCTTTGAAAGGATAAACAAGATTGATGAACCTCTAGCCAGGCTCACCAAGAAGCAAAGAGAGAGGACCCAAATAAACAAAATCAGAAATGAAAGAGGTGAAATAACAACAGATCCCGCCGAAATACAAAGGATTGTTAAAAAATACTACGAACAACTCTATTCCAACAAACTAGACAACCTGGAGGAAATGGACATATTCCTAGAAAAATATAACCTTCCATAACTCAATCAGGAAGAATCTAAACAGCTCAATATGCCAGTAACTATGGAAGAAATTGAAGCAGTCATCAAAGAGCTTCCGGCAAACAAAAGCCCGGGGCCAGACGGCTTCACAGGAGAGTTTTACCAAACATTCAAGGAAGAACTAAAACCTATCCTCCTCAGACTATTCCAAAAAATTCGAGAGGAAGGAACACTTCCAAGATCCTTCTATGAAGCCAGCATCACCCTAATACCAAAACCAGATAAAGACAACACAATGAAAGAGAATTACAGGCCAATATCCCTCATGAATGTAGATGCCAAAATCCTCAACAAAATTCTAGCAAATCGGATCCAGCAGTACATCAGAAAGATCATACACCATGACCAAGTAGGGTTTATTCCAGGAATGCAAGGATGGTTCAATATCCGAAAATCAATAAATGTGATACATCACATAAACAAATTGAAAGATAAAAATCACATAGTCATATCAATTGATGCAGAAAAAGCATTTGACAAAATCCAACACCCTTTCTTGATAAAAACTCTCAACAAGGTGGGAATAGAAGGATCTTACCTCAACATAATAAAAGCTATATATGATAAACCCACAGCTAACATCATACTCAATGGCCAAAAACTAAAACCATTTCCCCTAAGAACAGGAACAAGACAAGGATGCCCACTCTCACCACTCCTGTTTGACATAGTACTGGAAGTATTAGCCATTGCAATTAGACAAGAAGAAGAAATAAAAGGCATCCAAATTGGAAAAGAAGAAGTAAAGCTGTCCTTATTTGCAGATGACATGATATTGTACATAAAAAACCTGAAAGACTCTATCAAAAAACTAACAGACTTAATAAATGAATTCGGCAAGGTAGCAGGATACAAAATTAACGCCAAGAAATCTATGGCATTTCTATACACCAACAGTGAACTTACAGAAAGAGAGACTAGAGAGAAACCAAGATGGCGGCATAGGTAAACACCTAAACTGCTGCCTCGCACAACAATTTCAAAACTACAACTAAAAGACAGAACGGACACCATCCAGAACCACAGGAAAGCTGGCTGAGTGAAAATTCTACAACTAGAAGGAAAGAGAAAAGCTCACAGAGAATTGGAGGTACGGCAAAGGGGCTTTGTGCGCGCAGAGAGGAAGGGCGGCTGAGAGCCTGGCTGACTTTCTCTGGCGGAAGGGGGAAGGAAGCCTCCGACCGCACTGAACCCCAGTTCCGACAGCACTGAACTCCAGTTCCGGGCGAACCCCTGGGGACCCACGCTCTTACGGGGGGAGTCTGGACTCTCGGGCGGAGACTCGAGCTGGGAAAGGCAGTAGTCTGAAGGCGCACGCGGGCCAGTGCGCACAAAGGCTGCGGAGGTTGCCACAGGCTTTCCCTAGTGGAAGAAAGTCAGAGGGATCCTGACTGCACTGAGTCCCAGTTCTGACTGCAGTGAACCCCAGTTCCAGGCGAGCCCCTGGGGACCCACGCTCTTGTGGGGGGAGTCTGGACTCTCGGGCGGAGACTCGGGAGCCGGGAAAGGCGGAGGACTGAAAGTGCGCATGCGCGCTTGCCAGTGCGCACAAAGGCTGCGGAAGTTGCCACAGGCTTTCCCTAGTGAAAGGGAGTCAGAGGCTCCTGACGGCACTGAGCCCCAGTTCTGACTGCAGTGAACCCCAGTTCCAGGCGAGCCCCTGGGGACCCACGCTCTTGTGGGGGGAGTCTGGACTCTCAGGCGGAGACTCGAGCTGGGGAAGGCGGAGGACTGAAAGCGCACATGCGCGCAAGGGCAAGGCTGACAGGAAGCCAAAACTGAGACTCCACCCCATCCAAGCTGAGCACAGAGCCTATTGCAATTTGGCAAGTCTAATCCTATAAGGCTGTCTCCAGCACCGAACTTCTCCCAGCATAGACACAGCTGATCCTTACAGCCAACTGGCCCGGAGGTCAATTCTTCCCAGTGATACCAACAACAATAAAGACTTAATTACAACAAGGCTGTACACAGTCCACAAAGGGGTGCACCAAGAGTGTCCACCTCAGGTTAACTGGGGAAGCAGACCCACTGGGCCATATTGGAAACCTAGCACAAATATCTACCTTACCAACTCAGGGAATCAGTGAAAATGCGGGGTCAAAGAATCAGATCACAAACGAAAGAAATGGAGGAAAACAAACGACTGGATATAGAATTCAAAACCACGGTTATAAGACTTTTTAAGAATATCCTAGAAAAGGCCGATAAATATAACGAGACCCTCGAAGATATGAAAAAGGACCAACTAGAAATTAAACATACACTGACTGAAATAAAAAATATTATACAGAGACCCAGAAACAGAATAGAGGAACACAAGAATCAAGTCAAAGAATTGAAATACAAAAAAGCAAAAAACACTCAACCGAAAAAGCAAAAAGCAAAAAAAAAAAATCCAAAAAGTTGAAGATAATGTAAGAAGACTCTGGGACAACTTCAAGCGTACCAACATCAGAATTATGGGGGTGCCAGAAGAAGAGAGAGAGCAAGATACTGAAAACCTATTTGAAGAAATAATGACCGAAAACTTCCCCCACCTGGTGAAAGAAATAGACTTACAAGTCCAGGAAGCCCACAGAACCCCAAACAAAAGGAATCCAAAGAGGACCACACCAAGACACATCATAATTAAAATGCCAAGAGCAAAAGACAAAGAGAGAATATTAAAAGCAGCAAGAGAAAAACAGTTAATTACCTACAAGGGAGCACCCATACGACTGTCAGCTGACTTCTCAACAGAAACTATGCAGGCCAGACGGGAGTGGCAAGAAATTTTCAATGTGATGAATAGCAAGAACCTACAACCAAGATTACTCTACCCAGCAAAGCTATCATTCAGAATTGAAGGGCAGATAAAGAGCTTCACAGATAAGAAAAAGCTGAAGGAGTTCATCACCACCAAACCAGTATTATATGAAATGCTGAAAGGTATTCTTAAAGAAGAGGAAGAAGAAAAAAGTAAAGAGAAAAATTATGAACAACAAATACATATCTATCAACAAGCGAACCTAAAAATCAAGTGAATTAAAAACCTGAGGAACAGAATAATCTGGTGAATATAATAGAATCAGGGGCATAGAAAGTGAGTGGACTGATAATTCTCAGGGGGAAAGGGGTATGGGGGGTTCATGAAGAGAATGGACAAAAATCATACACCTATGGATGAGGACAGTGTGGGGGAGGTAAGGGCAGAAGGTGGGGTGGGAAATGGGTGGAGGGGAGCTATGGGGGGAAAAAGGAGAAATAAATGTAATAATCTGAATAAACATTTATTTAAAAAAAAAAAAAAAAAAGAAAGAGAGACTAAAAAGGCAATCCCATTTTCCATCGCACCAAACAAATTAAGATACTTAGGAATAAACCTAACCAAGGAGGTAAAAGACCTATATGTGGAAAACTACAGGACACTGAAAAAAGAGATAGAGGAAGATGTAAACAGATGGAAGAACATACCATGTTCATGGATTGGTAGAATCAACATCATCAAAATGTCCATACTACCCAAAGCAATCTATTGATTCAATGCACTCCCCATTAAAATACCAACAGCATATTTCACAGACCTAGAAAGAACTCTCCAAAAATTCATCTGGAATAAAAAAAGACCCCGAATAGCCACAGCAATCCTGAGAAAGAAGAATAAAGTAGGAGGGATCTCAATACCAGATTTCAAGCTGTATTACAAAGCCACTGTCCTCAAAACAGCCTGGTACTGGCACAAGAACAGACATATAGATCAATGGAATAGAATAGAGAATCCAGATATCGACCCAAACCAATATGCGCAATTAATATTTGACAAAGGAGGCATGAGCATACAATGGAGTCAAGACAGTCTCTTCAATAAATGGTGTTGGGAAAATTGGACAGATACATGCAAAAAAATGAAACTAGATCACCAACTTACACCATACACAAAAATAAACTCAAAATGGATACAAGACTTAAATATAAGACGGGAAACCATAAAAATACTAGAGGAATCCACAGGCAGCAAAATCTCAGACATATGCCAAAAGAACTTTTTCAGTGATACTGCCCCTAGGGCAATGGAAGCCAAAGAGAAAATAAACAAATGGGACTACATCAAAATAAAAAGCTTTTGCACAGCAAAAGAAACCATCAACAAAACAACAAGAAACCCCACTGTATGGGAGAACATATTTGCAAATGGTATCACTGATAAAGGTTTAATTTCCAACATCTACAGGCAGCTTATACAACTTAATAAAAGGAAGATAAAGGATCCAATAAAAAAATGGGCAACGGACCTAAATAGAATCTTTTCAAAAGAAGACAGAAGGAAGGCCAAGAGACACATGAAAACATGCTCAAAGTCACTTATTATCCGAGAGATGCAAATCAAAACGACAATGCGATACCATCTCACACCTGTCAGAATGGCTATCATCAACAAATCAACAAACGACAAGTGTTGGCGAGGATGCGGAGAAAAAGGAACCCTCGTGCACTGCTGGTGGGAATGCAGACTGGTGCAGCCACTGTGGAGAACAGTATGGAGTTTCCTCAAAAAACTGAAAATGGAACTCCCATTTGACCCAGTAATCCCACTCCTAGGAATATATCCTAAGAAACCAGAAACACCAATCAGAAAGGATATATGCACCCCTATGTTCATAGCAGCACAATTTACAATAGCTAAGATTTGGAAACAGCCTAAGTGCCCGTCAGCAGATGACTGGATCAGAAAACTATGGTACATCTACACAATGGAATACTATGCTGCCATAAAAAAGAAGGAATTACTACCATTTGTAGACACCTGGATGGAATTAGAGAACATTATGCTAAGTGAAATAAGCCAGTCAATGAAAGAAAAATACCACATGATCTCACTCATTTAGGGATAATGAAAAACATTATAAAGTGATGAACCAAAAGATAGTTACAGAGGCAGTAAAGCATCAAACAGAGTGTCTAATTACAGCGGTAAGGTTAGGGAGTGGTGGGGGAAATAAGAGATCAACTGAAGGACTTGTATGCATGCATATAAGAGTAACCAACGGATGCAAAACATTGGGGGGTGAGGGCAGGTATGTGAGTGGGGTGGGGGGGCAATGTTAAGATATGTACACATATAATACCTTAATAAAAATTTGAAAAAAAATAAAAAAATAAAAGACAGTTGGCAGCCTGTATACTGTCTTGCAGGCCTGTGTGACCATGCCCATGTCAGGTATGGCACAAAACCTCAACTTTAGGAAACTGTGGAAGGCCTGTTTGGAACAGAGGGAAGTGGTGAGTACCAGCTTTTTGTTACAAGAATTACAGACACCATGAGGTCCTGTGACATGTGAGACCCTGTAAAGGAATAAAGCTCCCTTAGTCCTTTCTCAGAGGGCATGTCACCCCTCCCAGAGACCATATGAAATTTTAAGGACAAGTCAAGTAGGGGGAACCCTACTACAAGGACAGCTATAATTGTCTACTTGAATATACACACATTTTGAATTTCTCCTTGTCATTTGAAGACAGTTATATTACTCTGAAGAATCCATAGAAAGGACTGACAAGGAAAATTAGAAGACCTTAAAGCAGGTCAGTATATTTTTCTCCTTATATAATTCCTCTGAAATTTGGCAATGCTTAATAAATCATGGCAATACATTTATTTGCATAAATTCAATAAGACTGGTTAATAGTAGTTTTATTAACCAGAAACTTTTACTGGAGTATCATGTTTTAAAGAGCCCTGCCTGAACTCTGAAGACTTGAAGCCAATAAGAGTGCCATGGAGAAAGCCTGGTATCCTGCTTGGTAGTCCTGAAAATACCTGGTGCTGGAGCATCAGGCCCATGCCCTACCATCACTGGTGGTTGGCCAGAGTACAAGGGGAGCAATAAGGGTGCCTCTGCGTCCCTGCGGCACCCCCATGCACTCTGAGCCGCGATGAGTAGGAGAGCTGAGATGGGCCTTGAAGCCAAGGGCATGGGCCCGGGTAGAGCCACTACAGGTGAGGACTTCACCTAACTCAGCAGATACTACAGGCAGGCCTGATGGTAACTGAATGGCTTGGCTTCCTGGCCTCCTGGCCCTACGGGGCACATTAAGATTCAATCATGAAATTCCGGCAACGGTAGTCAGTTACCATTCTTATTATGTTTATGCAAACTATCAGGCCAAATTAAATACAATAGATAAAGTAGTCTTGATTTGGCTCTTTTGATAAACATAGGGGTAATTTTGAGGAGAAAAAATTCTATTTCAATAGAAGTTATTAAAACTGAGCCCTAACTGGTTTGGCTCAGTGGATAGAGCATCAGCCTGTGGACTGAAAGGTCCCAGGTTCGATTCCGGTCAAGGGCATGTACCTTGGTTGTGGGCACATCCCCAGTAGGAGGTGTGCAGGAGGCAGCTCATCGATGTTTCTCTCTCATCGATGTTTCTAACTCTCTATCCCTCTCCCTTCCTCTCTGTAAAAACTCAATAAAATATTAAAAAAAAGAAGTTATTAAAACTGAAAGGTTTTCTTTCCAGACCATTTGTTATAGCTTGTCTCCACCAGGTCACAAGCCCACCTCCTTCTGTGCCCAGGCCTCATTGTCCCTCTGACAGACAGCAAGGATCTCTTGGCTCTGAGAGAAACTTCTGACCCGCCTCAGCAGGAAGTAGCTAGAAGAGCCCACCAACGTCCATTTTCCCTAAAAGAATTCAGAGCCAGTATCCTTGAGGTAATATATTAGGCAGTTAGACAGATATGAGCAGAGCAAGGACGATGGGCCAACTAGCACTACCAGATGTAATTAAGTCTTTCCATCTCTACCTATGTGAGACAAGGGGACTCCCCATAAGCAAGAGGGAACGAGGCTGCAGATAAAGCAGCCTGGGAGGCTGCCGTAAAACCAGTGGGGCCTCTACAGATTCTAGTGACTCTTCCAGACCCTGATCTACCCAATCTAGAAAAGCTGAAATCCATAACCAGTCTTTATTCAAGTTCTTACAGGCTTTACAGTCTACCCAGGAAGCAATCCAGAAGCACATCTGAGACGCTCTGCCTGTACCAACTTCTGATCCGGTTCATCCCTTCCACTTTGGTGACTCTGTTTGGGTAAAGAAATTTGCCACACAAGGACTGACTCCTACCTGGAAAGGACCACCTCCACAGCAGCCAAGGTCCACGGGATCCCGATGTGGCTTCAACACACCTAGCTTAAGATCAAGCTTATAGTCCTCATGGGTCAATATAACTTCCTCACCAACAATGACCCAAAAGAGTCAATGATTTGACTCATGTACATAAAACCAGTGGGGAATGTTGGAGAGTGGGAATTTTTGAGCATGCTTACTCCTAATGAGAAGGCTAACCCCTATTTTGTAAAACCACTCTTTGGAATTCTCTGCTGTTTTTTAGACGAACTCTTATTCTAAAAAATAACTTTGCTTTCTAGCCTGCTTGAATAATGAGGAAGATAAACTTAGCTGTCTGACCTTGTAGGCCATGGACTAGATATGCCCATACTCTCAATGCCATGCCAGGTGCATTTTTTAATTGGATAGAACTGTGTTGTTTTCAAGGCCAGCAGCGAGATAACCACTAAGCGCAAATAGGGCTGGCTCTTTAATTAAGGAAAACTGCTTTGTTTTAAATTGTTTTAGACTGTTTGCTCTGCAAAAAACAGGATGTAGTGAATGGGTTTAAATACAGTCGGACACAAAGGGTCGGGACTGCTCTCTGGGCTGGCTGCGTGGAGGGCAGTCAGCTGGCTGGTTATTAAAAGGCTCCCTAAATTTTAATTTGGTCTGGACTCCAGTGGTCTTTACTTGTGTTCACTCCACAACATACAGAACCCAAAACAGCAAGGTTAAAATATTAAACAGCAATTTTTACCCAAGTATGGTTGCTACCATACTTCACTATGACCAATGGATTCATGTAACCCACTTATGTGTCTAAAACAAGGTGAAAAACTGCCATTCTCTGGAGCATTAGCCCAATTCGTTGAGATTCTGCTTCCCAGCAGTTGTCCACAGTTTGGCTCAAATAAATTCACAACAATTCTTTACAGGTTTGAATGTTTTTACATTAACAGTGCAGATATTATCGGAAGGACTCTGCAACAATGCTGCATGGATGCACAGGACATTATGGGAATGCTGACCTGGTGACAAGGATGCCAGCTCTCTATTCAGTTACAGTCTAGCTAGGCAGCCACAATCCACACAGAACCCACAGCTCTAACCCTGAGTGCAGGGCAGGCCCCCAGCTAAGGTTGCAGGGGCCTCTCTGTGCCTGCAGTCATCAGGGGCAACCTCACAGAGGCCTGAAGGCTTTGGGAGGCAGGCAAGGGATCCCATGTTCCCTTAACTGAGACCAGTCTGCTTGGCTGGGTGGGCAGAGAATGAACACTCTCCCTTCAGCATCTCAAAGACCATTTCCTGGAGCCCTGCCAGCCAGGAAACCCACGGGATTTAGGAACTCCTCTGCGGGTCCAGGGGGCACCTGCACCAGGTCAGCCAGGTCAGCATTCCCATAATGTCCCCACGCCAGCCATGTTGAAAGGTATTTTTAAGGGGGATATAGGAAGGTTTAGGAAATTTTAGAAATTAAGGGTCCATGGAAAAAGCACAGGGCTACAGAGCTGGAAAGGGTACATTTCCATAAGACAATGGAGCTGGGAGTGGCAGAAGTTACATTTCCGTGAAATAAGGGAGTTGAAAGTAGCAAAAGGTACACTTTTACAAAATAAGAGGGAGGGAGAGAAGCCCAGAGGGAACAGGAGAACATAAGGGAGAAGAAGGAGGTAACCTCTGTAACTTCACATGAGACTTGAGCTCAGGAGTTGCTATAGTGACCAAATCAAAGGGGAATAGTGACCAATCAGAGGGGATATCGAGGCACAAAAAACTGCAGCCTTTATAAATCTTGGGAAAAGGGTATTAGCGGGACTCTCCCCCTCCCCACGTGGGAGTCTGTGCTGTGGGAGTCTCCCCTCCCCACCTGGGAGTCTGTGCTGTGGGAGTCTCCCCTCCCCACCTGGGAGTCTGTGCTGTGGGAGTCTCCCCTCCCCACGTGGGAGTCTGTGCTGTGAGAGTCTCCCCTCCCCACCTGGGAGTCTGTGCTGTGAGAGTCTCCCCTCCCCACCTGGGAGTCTGTGCTGTGGGAGTCTCCCCTCCCCACGTGGGAGTCTGTGCTGTGGGAGTCTCCCCTCCCCACCTGGGAGTCTGTGCTGTGAGAGTCTCCCCTCCCCACCTGGGAGTCTGTGCTGTGGGAGTCTCCCCTCCCCACCTGGGAGTCTGTGCTGTGAGAGTCTCCCCTCCCCACCTGGGAGTCTGTGCTGTGGGAGTCTCCCCTCCCCACCTGGGAGTCTGTGCTGTGGGAGTCTCCCCTCCCCACGTGGGAGTCTGTGCTGTGGGAGTCTCCCCTCCCCACGTGGGAGTCTGTGCTGTGGGAGTCTCCCCTCCCCACGTGGGAGTCTGTGCTGTGAGAGTCTCCCCTCCCCACCTGGGAGTCTGTGCTGTGAGAGTCTCCCCTCCCCACCTGGGAGTCTGTGCTGTGAGAGTCTCCCCTCCCCACCTGGGAGTCTGTGCTGTGAGAGTCTCCCCTCCCCACCTGGGAGTCTGTGCTGTGAGAGTCTCCCCTCCCCACCTGGGAGTCTGTGCTGTGAGAGTCTCCCCTCCCCACCTGGGAGTCTGTGCTGTGAGAGTCTCCCCTCCCCACCTGGGAGTCTGTGCTGTGGGAGTCTCCCCTCCCCACCTGGGAGCTTGTTTCTCAATAAACTTCCACCTTTACTTCCGAACATGGTTCCATTCTTTGACCTCACTGGACAAAGAGCCCTGGAACCATTCTGCCCAGGGGAATACCGGGCATTTCTGTTACAGAAAACTGGAGAAGAACCAAGCAATACTTAGAGAGATGGAGTTACATTTATTATGCGCCGGTCCAGAGGAAAATGTCTCTCAAATCCTGGGCCCCAACATGGAGGAATTTTCCCTATTTATGTTTTTACCTTCTTTGTCTCCCCAAAATGGGGTGTTTCCGGCCCCCTTTGCAAGTTCTTAAAGAGCCCCTATGTTCTGGCGCCTTGAGACCTCAACCAAAGGCTTGGCCTGGTGCCAACACTGATAATTTCATCCAGGCAAGGTTTAATGGCCTCTCTGAAGTGGGGGTAGTCTTATTTTCTTTATTATTTAAGCAAGCAAGCATTTACAGAAGCCAAATAGCAGGGTTAAAATTTCAAACAGCAGTTTTTATATAAGATGGATGCTTCATTTCCAGCCCAAATTTTTTGGTATCACTGTCAAAGGGAAAAGAGCCACGTTTTCCTGCTGCTGGGCCCACAGCAGGCCTGGCCCTCCTGTCAGCTCCCAGTGTGCCACTGAGGAGTAAAATGGTCTTGCAAGGCATGTCAGGCCATAAAAACTGTGAACAATGCACTGCCCTGTGGGGGGTGGGGGGTGGGGGGAGGATCGTTATCGCTGGCCCCAGGACAGATCAATGGATATGGCCTGGGGAACCCCAACACCTGGGGGCCTTCCTGTAAGCCCATGAAAGGGGGCGGAAACATATCTGCAAGACAAAGACCCCAGAGGTTATAAAAAGTGAAGCCTTCTGTGTGTTTCTTCACTCTGATGTGGAAATTATTCCTGGAGTCCACTAGTGTTAATAAATTGGGTCCCTCCCTTTCTCTAGGAAGCGTGCTTGGTATTTCTTTGGTCTTCTGCAACATTTGGTTCCTTGATCGGGAAGCTAACCACGTTTGGCTTTTGCCTCTGGTGAGTGGACAGGGTTTGGGGCCCGGGGGCATGGGACAGGCCCCTGGAAGGTGCACGCTGCTGATTTTAGTAGAATTGAACTGGGGGGGGGGGCGGAGGGGGGTGTGGTGGTGGTGGGGGGGGGGACTCCAGGAGCCTGACCTCAGCCCAGGACCCGGCCAGCATCTGGAAAAAGTGAACGGACAGAATTGGTAAGGTAGGGGCCCCAGTCAGTCAGGCCCGCTCAAAGTGAGTGGAGGGGGGAGCTTGATCACCTCCCCGGAAGTCATAGGACTTTGTCAGGTAAATCAGGAATCAGGACTCCGAAGGTGAGTGAATTCAGATTAAATTAAGGAATTATGGGTTCACTCTTCTGTTTGTTTGTGTGGGACTAGCCAATTTGCTACCGAAAAGGAGGGCTGGATACAGTCTTAACTCCTCCGGTTGGTTCTCACCGAGACGTCGGTCGAGAATTCTGTTCTGGGGCGTGGGTGCCAGGAGTGCCCCCATGCCCATCTGGGGAGTTGGGCATTATCTGCTCAGCTCCAGTCTGGGCTAGTCTACTGAGAGAGTGTCAGTATGAATGTTTGTCTGTCTTGGCATAATTATCTGCTGATTAACTGGTCTGTGTGAAAGCAAAAGCTACTTTGATTTTCTGTTTGCTCATCTGGTTAAAACATTTGATTTAGTGAAGGCTGAACCCATGATGGTCTGCAAAAGTCTCAAGCAGTGCTGTTGAGTTAGTTTTCTCAGAGACGTTTGCTCTCTATCACAGAGGGATAGTTGATAAAAATTTCTGTCTATGTTTGTGTACTAGGGGCTTTGGTTTGCTCTGTGATTTTGCTGTGTTAGGTTGAAATTTCAGAATTCTGGGGTAGATTTAAAGGTAGTTGCGGCTTTTCTTATCTCTTTTGGCTGGCTGGGACTTTCAGGGGTGGGGCTCACAGCTCTGCAGGGCGGAGAGATTTTACCTGCGCTGCCCCTGCCTGTGCTGATTAAGGATCTTTTCTTTAAGGAGACCCTCCAGGCTTTTAGTAAATTTCCCTGCACCCTTGTCTGTCTCTTGCCACTGATCATCATGGGGTTGGGACAAAGTAAACCCACTGTTCTCAATTGCATGTTGGAAAATTTTAAAAAGGGTTTTATTGAGGACTATGGTATTAAAATGAACTCCAAAACACTGAGGAAATTCTGTGAATTAGAATGGCCAGCCTTTGGGGTCGGCTGGCCCCCAGAAGGCTCTTTAGATGTAGGACTGGTCAGGGCGTTCTGGAATGTAGTCACGACAGACCCCAGACACCCAGATCAGTTCCCTTACATAGAAAGCTGGTTAGGAATTGCTCAACCCTTGCCACCTTGGGTCCGGTTCTGTAAGGTTTTAGTAGTAGGAGAAAAGAAACAGGTTTCTCAGAAGGGATCCCAACCCCTTGTTCTGCCAGGATCCCCTGAGGAAGTCCTGCTAGTTTTACCATCTCCATATGTGCCACAGGCAGCACCAATGCTTCCCCAGCTGGTCTGAAAGGTCCAGAAACACTGCCCCCTTCCATTTCTCCTCAACCAGGCTCTCCAGAGCCAGTTGGGCAGCGCTTGCGTTCAGCCGATCAAGGGCCCAGGCCACAACCAACACGTCAGATGCCTCTAAGGGAGATTCGGGGTGCCAAAGTAGTTGGCGAAGATGGGGCCTTACAGGAGGGAGGGCCAGTCTATTATTATCAGCCCTTTATCACCAGTGACATCTTGAATTGGAAACATCACATCCCAGCTTATTCTGAAAAATCTCAGGCCATGATAGACCTCCTAAAAACAATCTTCCAGACCCAGAAGCCCACCTGGGTGGACTGAAAGCAGCTCCTTTTCACGTTCTTTAACACTGAGGAGCGCATGAGAGTAGTAACAGAGGCTCGGAAGTGTCTCCAGACCCAGGCCCCAGCAGGAATATTAGATACACAGATGGGCCAGGAAGGCCTTCCCAGATGAGGAACCCGATTGGAACCCAAACTCAGAAGATGGAAGGACCGGGCTAGAAAGATATCGGCTGGCCTTCCTCCAGGGGGTCAGGGCCGGAGCCAAGAAGCCCACCAACATGGCTAAAATCTCTGAGGTTTTCCAGAAGCCTGATGAAAGTCCAGCAGCTTTCTATGAGAGACTATGTGAGGCATACCGGATCTATACCCTCCTTAGACCTGAGGCCCCAGAAAATCAAACCATGGTAAACGCTGTTTTTGTAGGCCAAGCCCAGCCTGACATCAGGAGAAAATTACAGAAACTGGAAGGGTTTGCAGGAAAGAATGGTACTGAACTGCTAGAGATAGCCAACAAGTTTTTCATCAACCGAGACAGTGTGGCAAGGAGGAAGGAAGAAAAGAGAATACAAAGAAGGGCCAATATAATAGCCGCTTTTAGAGGCTCAGGCTCCCAGACAGATCAGCAAGGATACAGACCAGGGGGGAAAGGAAAAGTGAGCCTGAGACGAGACCGGTGTGCCTATTGTAAGGAAACAGGACACTGGAAGAATGAATGTCCCAAAAGGCAAAGTAAGAAAACTGGACCCCCTTTTCCACCCAGTTGCTATCAACCAGAGCCACCTGAAGCAGATCTCATTGGGCTAGCAATGGCTGATTCCAACTAGGTCAGATCAGGCTCACTTCAGCTAGGCCCCACGAGCCCATGGTCAGAATGAAAATTGGGGGCCAGACTGTGAACTTTATGGTTGATAAGGGAGCTGAGCAGTCAGTAGTCACTCAGAAAGTAGCGCTTCTCTCAAGAAAGGAGGTCACCGTTATTGGAGCTACTGGGGACCAGACCCGTAGACCATTCTGCCACCCTCACCGATGCCAACTTGGCGGTCATCAAGTAATTCATGAATTCCTGTACTTGCCAGACTGTCCAGTGCCTCTAATGGGTAGAGACCTTTAAGCCAAAGTGGGAGCAGAAAATCACTTTTGCTCCAGATGGCTCAGCACAGCTTCGCCTAGGTGAGGAGACCTCCCCAATGATCCTGTCTTTAGCAGTGCCGAGGGAGGAAGAATGGAGACTTTATACCCCCCAGACAAAGGCCTCACCATTAGAACCTGAATTAGAGAAGCAATTCCCACTGGTCTGGGCAGAAGGGAATCCTCCAGGCCTGGCTAAGGACCACACCCCAGTGCTAATCGAGTTAAAGCCTGGGGCACAGCCTGTTAAAATTCGCCAATATCCAATTCCAAGGGAAGCACGCCTAGGAATCCAGGTCCACTTAGACTGGCTGCTTCAGTGGGGACTTGTTTAAGTAACCAGGGGTCCTCAAACTATGGCCCGCAGGCCACATGCGGCCCGCCGAGAACATTTATCTGACCCGCCGGGTGTTTTTGCCGCCGCTGCCTGTCCTGCTTAGCAGCCGACTTGTCCCGGGCCCGCAGTGCGCATGTGTGGAATGTGCACCGCACTCTCAGACTCCCCTCCTTCTCTCTGTCTCTCAACTCCTCCTCTCAGTCTCGGGTGTGATCGGACGAGTCACGAGCTTGCCTGTGCAGAGCCTGCTGCTGCCTGAGGACTGAGGTAAGAACAAGTTAGGATTTTTTTTTTTTTTTTTTGAAGTTAGGAGGTCTATTTTTTTTTTTATTTTGCAGTTCGTAGGGCCTTTTTTTGTGGTTAAGGGGGGCCCTTTTTTTTGAAGTTAGGAGGCCTTTTTTTTTGCAGATAGGGGGCGCCTTTTTTGAAGTTAGGAGAGCCTTTTTTTTTTAAAGTTGGTTAGTTGGTTGGGGGTGGTTTTTAGGGGGGTTGCATCACAGTGATAACGCAAATAGCGCTCAGTGCTAATGCAAATTGTCAGTGCTCAGAGGTAATGCAAATGGTCAGCGCTCAGAGGTAATGCAAATGGTCAGTGCTCAGTGTTATCGCATGGGGGCCCCAAACTGGTAATCTGCCTAGGGCCCCATGGGAACTTAATCCTGCTCTGCAGACAGCCGAGGAGTAGGAAACCCAATTTAATTGACAGTAAGTGCATTTATATTTTGATTGCTATTCAGTGGTGTATGATGTTGTATGTTGTGTGCTGTGTAAGCCCCGGTTCACACTGTTGTGATCTCTGAGCAGTGCGAGTTCAGCCACATGCTTGTATGGCTGAACTCACATTAGATTCGGAAGAAAAAAGGCATACGTGCCCTCTTTTTTCCTGCAGTGGAATCTGATTGCATGGGTCTTCTCACCCATGCGATCAGATTCCTGTGCGAGTTCACAGATCACAGTGCTGTTTGCACAGGGTAGTGTGAACTGGAAAGGTGGTGGAGGAATGGCTCTGTAATCGTGCAGGTTCCCGCACCGCACCAGTGTGAGCCTGAGGTAAAAGCGGAGTTCCACCAATATGGGTACTGGTGAGGCTGAAATGATGTGGACTGGAAAGGCTGCATTGATGGACACTGATCAGACTGCACTGATGGGCACTGATCAGACTGCAGTGATGGGCAGTGGAGTCTATATGTCTCTGTGTAGGCAAAGTTATTGCTGGTATATTGTTTTTGTAGTGCTGTATATATATATTGGTATTTTACTAATAGCAATTTGGAATCCCTAGGAAACAATGATATCAAGAAAGAGAAAAATTGACTTGGAGTGTAGGATATTCAAAGAACAGTGGACTTATGATTACTTTTTCATGCAGTACAGGAAAGAGCTGTGTATTTGATATGCCAGAATATAGTGTCTGTGTTCAAAGAATGCAATTTGCATCGACACTATCAAATTCAACATAAAGATAAATATGATCGTTTGGTCGGAGAAGTGAGAAAAGATAAAATATTAAAACTGAAAAATACATTGACAACTCAGCAAAATACTTTTGTGAAGCAGAAGCAGCTAAATATTTCATCACTGCCAGCAAGTTTTCAAGTTGCCAAGCTAATAGCGTGCACTGGCAGACCATTCGTGGAGGGAGAATTTGTTAAAGAGTGCCTTATTTCTGTTGCCAAAGAGATGTGTCCAGAGAAGGCCAATTTATTTAGTACAGTGAGTCTTTCAGGACCTACAATTACACGAAGGATTGAAGAAATGGGAGACAATTTGCATCAGCATTTGCAAAACTCTGCAAAAAAACTTTCCTATTTTTCCTTGGCACTCGACGAAAGTAATGATGTTCGTGATTCTGCACAACTTCTAATTTTTATTCGTGGGAAGAATGACTATTTTGAAGTCACAGAAGAGCTTGCTGCACTGCAAAGCATCAAAGGAAATCAACTACAGGAGAGGATATCTATGAAAAGGTTTGCCAAACTGTGAATGGTTTGGAGCTGGACTGGGCTAACCTAGCCCGTGTGACAACTGATGGTGCTCCTAGCATGGTGGGGTCTAAGAAAGGAGTAATTGCTCGCATTAACCAAGAGATGGACAAACATAACCATTCTCATCCAATAGCCATACACTGCCTCATCCACCAACAAGCGCTGTGTAGTAAATCACTGAAGTGGGATTCTGTTATGAAAATTGTGGTATCTTGTGTTAACTTCATTAGAGCTAATGCACTAAACCACAGACAATTTCAGGAATTTCTGTCTGAGCTAAATGTTGCCTATGAAGATGTTCTGTACCACACAGAAGTCCATTGGCTGAGTCGAGGGAGAGTTTTGAAACATTTCTATGACTTACTTCCACAGATTACAGCTTTTCTGCTTTCAAAAAACAAAGAAGTACCAGAGCTCAATGATGCAGAATGGAAATGGCACCTTGCCTTCCTGACAGATGTAACAGAGCTACTCAACAGTTTCAATGTGCAACTTCAAGGAAAGGGGAAGCTCATCTGTGATATGCAATCACACGTGAAAGCATTTTAAGTAAAATTAGGCCTCCTCATCAAACAAGTGGAGGAAAATTTCTGCCATCTCCCCACAACTCAAAATCTGTTAGCGGAAAAACCATTGGTTGCATTCCCAAACAAAACGTGTGGATTCACTGGAAAAGTTGCAAAAGGAGTTCCAATTTAGATTTAAAGAGCTTCATCTCCATGAACAGGACATACAGATTTTCCGTAACCCATTTTCTATTGACATTGAAAATGTGGATACAATTTGCCAAATGGAACTGGCTGAACTGAAGAATTGTGACTCTCTGAAAGACACATTCAAGTCAAGCAGCCTTCCTAATTTCTATGCATCTCTCCCCTCTGAGACATATCCTAATCTCAGGATATCCATGCACTCAAAATGGCAACCATCTTTGGCAGCACTTATGGCTGTGAACAGACTTTTTCCAGAATGAAACATCTGAAATCTCCAACCAGATCTAGACTAACTGATGCACACTTGCATCACTTGTTACGACTAGCAGTGACAAATATGGAACCGGACATTGACCATCTCATTAGCCAAAAGCAGGCCCATAGTTCCCATTGAAATACTGGTAACTTCATTGATTTAACTTTACTTGTTCTTCATTTTATTTATTTATTTATTTATTTATTTATTTATTTATTTTTGTTCAAATTTTTATTAAGGTATTATATGTGTACATATCTTACCATTGCCCCCCACCCCCACCCCACTCCCATACATGCCCTCACCCCCCAATGTTTTGCATCCGTTGGTTACTCTTATATGCATGCATACAAGTCCTTCAGTTGATCTCTTATTTCCCCCACCTCTCCCTAACCTTACCGCTGTAATTTGACAGTCTGTTTGATGCTTTACTGCCTCTGTAACTATCTTTTTGTTCATCAGTTTATAATGTTTTTCATTATCCCCAAATGAGTGGGATCATGTGGTATTTTTCTTTCATTGACTGGCTTATTTCACTTAGCATGATGTTCTCTAATTCCATCCAAGTGTCTACAAATGGTAGTAATTCCTTCTTTTTTTTTTAATATATTTTATTGATTTTTTACAGAGAGGAAGGGAGAGGGATAGAGAGTTAGAAACATCGATGAGAGAGAAACATCGATCAGCTGCCTCCTGCACACTCCCCACTGGGGATGTGCCCGCAACCAAGGTACATGCCCTTGACTGGAATCGAACCCGGGACCCTTCAGTCCGCAGGCCGACGCTCTATCCACTGAGCCAAACCGGTTTCGGCCAGTAATTCCTTCTTTTTTATGGCAGCATAGTATTCCATTGTGTAGATGTACCATAGTTTTCTGATCCAGTCATCTGCTGATGGGCACCTAGGCTGTTTCCAAATCTTAGCTATTGTAAATTGTGCTGCTATGAACATAGGAGTGCATATATCCTTTCTGATTGGTGTTTCTGGTTTCTTAGGATATATTCCTAGGAGTGGGATTACTGGGTCAAATGGGATTTCCATTTTCAGTTTTTTGAGGAAACTCCATACTGTTCTCCACAGTGGCTGCACCAGTCTGCATTCCCACCAGCAGTGCACGAGGGTTCCTTTTTCTCCGCATCCTCGCCAACACTTGTCGTTTTGTTGATTTGTTGATGATAGCCATTCTGACAGGTGTGAGATGGTATCGCATTGTCGTTTTGATTTGCATCTCTCGGATAATTAGTGACTTTGAGCATGTTTTCATGTGTCTCTTGGCCTTCCTTCTGTCTTCTTTCGAAAAGATTCTATTTAGGTCCATTGCCCATTTTTTTATTGGATCCTTTATCTTCCTTTTATTAAGTTGTATAAGCTGCCTGTAGATGTTGGAAATTAAACCTTTATCAGTGATACCATTTGCAAATATGTTCTCCCATACAGTGGGGTTTCTTGTTGTTTTGTTGATGGTTTCTTTTGCTGTGCAAAAGCTTTTTATTTTGATGTAGTCCCATTTGTTTATTTTCTCTTTGGCTTCCATTGCCCTAGGGGCAGTATCACTGAAAAAGTTCTTTTGGCATATGTCTGAGATTTTGCTGCCTGTGGATTCCTCTAGTATTTTTATGGTTTCCCGTCTTATATTTAAGTCCTGTATCCATTTTGAGTTTATTTTTGTGTATGGTGTAAGTTGGTGATCTAGTTTCATTTTTTTTGCATGTATCTGTCCAATTTTCCCAACACCATTTATTGAAGAGACTGTCTTGACTCCATTGTATGCTCATGCCTCCATTGTCAAATATTAATTGTGCATATTGGTTTGGGTCGATATCTGGATTCTCTATTCTATTCCATTGATCTATATGTCTGTTCTTGTGCCAGTACCAGGCTATTTTGAGGACAGTGGCTTTGTAATACAGCTTGAAATCTGGTATTGAGATCCCTCCTACTTTATTCTTCTTTCTTAGGATTGCTGTGGCTATTCGGGGTCTTTTTTTATTCCAGATGAATTTTTGGAGAGTTCTATCTAGGTCTGTGAAATATGCTGTTGGTATTTTAATGGGGAGTGCATTGAATCTATAGATTGCTTTGGGTAGTATGGACATTTTGATGATGTTGATTCTACCAATCCATGAACATGGTATGTTCTTCCATCTGTTTACATCTTCCTCTATCTCTTTTTTCAGTGTCCTGTAGTTTTCCGCATATAGGTCTTTTACCTCCTTGGTTAGGTTTATTCCTAAGTATCTTAATTTTTTTGGTGCGATGGAGAATGGGATTGCTTTTTTAGTCTCTCTTTCTGTAAGTTCACTGTTGGTGTACAGAAATGCCATAGATTTCTTGGCGTTAATTTTGTATCCTGCTACATTGCCGAATTCATTTATTAAGTCTGTTAGTTTTTTGATGGAGCCTTTCGGGTTTTTTTATGTACAATATCATGTCATCTGCAAATAAGGACAGCTTTACTTCTTCTTTTCCAATTTGGATGCCTTTTATTTCTTCTTCTTGTCTAATTGCAATGGCTAATACTTCCAGTACTATGTCAAACAGGAGTGGTGAGAGTGGGCATCCTTGTCTTGTTCCTGTTCTTAGGGGAAATGGTTTTAGTTTTTGCCCATTGAGTATGATGTTAGCTGTGGGTTTATAATATATAGCTTTTATTATGTTGAGGTATGATCCTTCTATTCCCACCTTGTTGAGAGTTTTTATCAAGAAAGGGTGTTGGATTTTGTCAAATGCTTTTTCTGCATCAATTGATATGACTGTGATTTTTATCTTTCAATTTGTTTATGTGATGTATCACATTTATTGATTTTCGGATATTGTACCATCCTTGCATTCCTGGAATAAACCCTACTTGGTCATGGTGTATGATCTTTCTGATGTACTGCTGGATCCGATTTGCTAGAATTTTGTTGAGGATTTTGGCATCTACATTCATGAGGGAAATTGGCCTGTAATTCTCCTTCATTGTGTTGTCTTTATCTGGTTTTGGTATTAGGGTGATGCTGGCTTCATAGAAAGAGCTTGGAAGTGTTCCTTCCTCTTGAATTTTTTGGAATAGTCTGAGGAGGATAGGTTTTAGTTCTTCCTTGAATGTTTGGTAAAACTCTCCTGTGAAGCCGTCTGGCCCCGGGCTTTTGTTTGCCGGAAGCTCTTTGATGACTGCTTCAATTTCTTCCATAGTTACTGGCATATTGAGCTGTTTAGATTCTTCTTGATTGAGTTTTGGAAGGTTATATTTTTCTAGGAATATGTCCATTTCCTCCAGGTTGTCCAATTTGTTGGAATAGAGTTGTTCGTAGTATTTTTTAACAATCCTTTGTATTTCGGCGGGATCTGTTGTTATTTCACCTCTTTCATTTCTGATTTTGTTTATTTGGGTCCTCTCTCTTTGCTTCTTGGTGAGCCTGGCTAGAGGTTCATCAATCTTGTTTATCCTTTCAAAGAACCAGCTCTTGGTTTTGTTGATCTTTTGTATTGTTTCTTTGGTCTCTATGTCGTTTATCTCTGCTCTGATCTTTATTATTTCCTTCCTTCTGCTTACACTGGGCTTTTCTTGTTGCTCTTTTTCTAACTCTTTGAGTTGTTGGGTTAGGTAATTTATTACCATTGTTTCTTGTTTTTTGCAGTAGGCTTGTAGAGCTATGAACTTCCCTCTCAAGACTGCTTTCGCTGTGTCCCATAGATTTTGGATTGTAGTGTTTTCATTGTCATTTGTTGCCATGATGTTTTTTATTTATTCTTTGATCTCTCTGGTAACCCAGTCATGGTTTAATAGCATGCTGTTTAGTCTCCATGTGTTTGATTTCTTTGGGTTGTTTTTATTGTAGTTGATTTCCAGTTTTATGCCACTGTGGTCTGAGAAGATGCTTGATATGATTTCTATCTTCTTGAATTTGAAGAGACTTTGCCTATGTCCCAACATATGGTCTATCTTTGAGAATGACCCATGTGCACTTGAGAAGAATGTATATTCTGTGGCTTTGTGGTGAAATGTTCTGAAGATGTCAATTAATTCCATCTGTTCTAGTGAGTCATTTAGGATTGATGTTTCTTTGCTGATTTTTTGTTTAGAGGATTTGTCCAATGGTGATAGTGGGGTATTAAAGTCTCCTACTATGATTGTATTGCTGTCAATCTCTCCCTTGATATCCTCCAGGAGTTTTTTTTATGTATTTGGGTGCTCCTGTATTGGGTGCATATATGTTTACCAGAGTTATTTCTTCTTGTTGGATTGCTCCCTTTAGTATTATGAAGTGGCCTTCCTTATCTCTTGTTATGTCCTTCAGTTTGAGATCTAATTTGTCAGATATAAGTATTGCTACCCCCGCTTTTTTTTCATTTCCATTTGCCTGGAAAACCTTTTTCCATCCCTTCACCCTCAGTCTGTGTGCGTCTTTTTTTCTGAGGTGGGGTTCTTGTAGACAGCAGATATATGGGTCATGTTTTCTTATCCAATCCATTACCCTATGTCTTTTGATTGGGGCATTTAATCCATTTACACTTAAAGTTATTATTGATAGGTACTTATTTGTTGCCATTCCTATTCTTTACACCTGTGTTCCTTCTTCGCTTCCTATTTCTTTTTTTTTTTTTTTACAGCAGACCCTTTAGCATTTCTTGCATTGCTGGTTTGGTGGTAATAAATTCCCTTAGTCCTTTTTTTGTCTGTGAAGCTCCTTATTTCACCTTCAATTTTGATTGATAGCCTTGCTGGGTACAGTATTCTTGGATTCAGACCCTTCCTTTGCATGACTTTGTATATTTCATTCCATTCCCTTCTGGCCTGATGAGTTTCTGTTGAGAAATCAGTTGGTAGTCTGATGGGGGTTCCTTTGTATGTAACTTTCTGTCTCTCTCTTGCCGCTTTTAAGATTCTTACTTTGTTGTTGGTGTTTGCCAATTTAATTATAATGTGCCTTGGTGTCGGTCTTTTGGGGTTCATTTTGCTTGGGACTCTGTGAGCTTCTTGGATTTGTGTGGGTTTTTTCTTCTCTATATCAGGGAAATTTTCTGTCATTATTTCTTCAAAGAGGTTTTCTATTCCTTGCTCAGCTTCCTTTCCTTCTGGAACCCCTATTATGCGGATGTTGTTTTGTTTCATGTTGTCCCAAAGTTCCCTTAGGCTCTCCTCCTGCCTTCTAATTTTTTTTTCTAGAAGTTGCTCTACTTAAGTATTTTTTCCCATCTTGTCTTCTAGCTCACTGATGCGGTCCTCTGCTTCTTCTAGTCTACTCTTGATGCTTTCTATTGAGTTCTTTACAGCAGCGATGTCATTTTTCATTTCTTCTTGGTCTTCTTCATTTCCTCTTGGTTCTTGCTCATATTGTTGAATTTGTCTTCCATTCTTTTCAGCCACCTTATGACCATTTCTCTAAATTCTTTTTCTGGCAGGTTGCTTGCCTCCATTTCGTTTACTTCCTTTTCTGGTGATGCCTGCTTTTCTTTCATATGTGGGCTGTGTCTTTGTCTCCCCATGGTCTCTCTTCTCTGGGTGTCTGGTTATGTAGTTCTCTCTCTCCTGCGTTGATTTAAAGACACAAAATACAGCACTACCAGGTACAGCACACAAGGCACTTAACAGAAATGTATTCACAATATTAATAACCTCCAATAAAGGTGACCACCAGAGAAAGGCAAATTAGGGGATAGGAGAGAAAGAAGAAGAGGAAAAAGAAAGAAAGAAGAAGAAAAAAAAAGGAGTGTCAAAATGAAATTGGGAAAAGGGAAAAAAAGAAGAAAAAAAAGTAAGAGAGACAAGAAAGAGACTAAGAGAGAAAGGGAAACAGACTATATATATTGGGGATAAAACTCCTTTGAACAATCACTTATTCCAGCAAATGCCAGCAACAAGTACCTGGGGATTAATACAAACTACAACACCAACTAATATTGAGTGAGGCAAGGGAAAACAGAAGCACTAAACAAACAAAAAAATAAACAAAAGAAGAATAAGCAAAACAATCTCACAAAAAAGCATAAAAATTCTATATAATCTACATTCAAGCGAACAACAACAAAAGGACAGAGAGAAAAACAATTTTTGGATAGTTAAGGCAGCGAAGAGAGAGGTGTGTATGGACTTGGAGCAGGGGATTGTAGATTAGATATATAAGTAGGGTGAAATTTTAACAGGGGGTAAACAGAAAGAATAGGGAAAATCTAAAGCAGGAAAGGGGTAAGATAAACAGGACACCGAAAAGGGAAAAGTGAGGAAGAGAGTGATGGCATAAAGGTAGAGTTGAGATAGAGTAAAATGATGCTAAAGGAAAGATAAAAATAGAATGTAGAACATTAATCCCAAAACAAAATGAAGAGAGAATAAAATGACACTTAAAAAAAAAAAAGATAAAATAGCAGTAGTAATAATACGGATTGAAAATAAAAATGTAATAATTAAAAAGGTAAAATCAAGTGAGGAAAAAAGAAAAAAATTAGTTTCTTGAGTAAAAGATGCAAAAAATGAAAATAAAAAAATAAAAAATAAAAATAAAATGTGGAGTAGTGAAGGTCATTCACTTCCTCTGTTGTTCTGTTTGGCACGCCTGTTTCTCAGTCCGGACAGTATTGCAGTTCCCTGCGTTCCACTGCTCTTCAGTGATGTAAGC
Source organism: Plecotus auritus (assembly GCF_963455305.1). Lineage (NCBI taxonomy): Eukaryota > Metazoa > Chordata > Mammalia > Chiroptera > Vespertilionidae > Plecotus > Plecotus auritus. The sequence continues at coordinate 106,863,173 of NC_137782.1, forward strand.
CAGTCCTGATTTTAAGCAGGCGGTGTGTCTTAATTCGTATTCCTTTATTTTTGATTACACAAGAGTCAATTTGTGATTCAGCCCCTGGGTGGCAGTGTTTCTGGGTTGACTTCCGGGTTTATCTATGGCCTCTCTAGGGAGTGTTAGAGCCTTCTTTCCCTGTGGCACTCACTACCGGTTTGTGGGAGTGGGCTGCCTCAGAGCTGGCTCTCGGATGGTCACTCCCCGCTCTGATCCCCAGGTTCCAGAAAAACAACTTTCCCCTGCAGTCTCCCAGGGTGTCCCCAACTGGGTGATCCTATGTATTGGGCTTAGTAATCAGAAGCAAGAATTTCAAGAGGAAAAAGCCCAAGTGTGCGCACTCCGTGGCTGCGCGTAAGTCTAGCACACCCCTGAAATTCTTAGGGTGTCCCTGCACGTCAGATCAAAATGGGTTGCTTTTTAGAGAGCCCTTCTGTTAGCAGCTCTGAGGACCCCCTTCCACATTCACAGATCACGCCAGCCCCAACAGCCACGGATTTTTCTAGGCACAGACTTCCCTGGTCCTCCAGCTCCCGCAAAACGCGCGTTCCTCTCTCGCGCTGGGACCAGAGACCTCACCTTATCCCAGGCGAAATCTGACCTTTCCGTGGTGGAGTGTAGAGCTCCTCTGAACCCGTGTGTTTGTGCCAATTGGGGAGCGTTGTTCTGGGGCTCGCAGCTGTTCCGTGGGTGCCGCAGTTGTGGATTCTCAGGCTTCCGATAAGCTCCACTTTCCGGTCCAAGATGGCGCAGACTCTGCGTCCAAGCCCGCAGCTCCGGGAGGGGACCCAGCCGCAGTGGGGGCTGCCAGGTCAGGGGAACCCCGTCTAGCAGTCTCCCACCTTCTTCTGGAGTTCAGCTGTCCCCCAACTTGTCAACAAACACTCCTAGTGCGACCCTCAGCTGTTCTTTCTTTCTGCTCCGGGACAAGGCTCGGAACACGTCTGTCTATTCCGCCGCCATTTTTTTTCTTCCACTTGTTCTTCATTTTAAATATTGTATTTGTTCCCGTTTTGTTTTTTTACTTCAAAATAAGATATGTGCAGTATGCATAGGAATTTGTTCATAGTTTTTTTTAAAACTATAGTCTGGCCCTCCAACGGTCTGAGGGACAGTGAACTGGCCCCCTGTTTAAAAAGTTTGAGGACCCCTGTGTTAAACGATGCAGGTCTCCATGGAACATGCCTCTCTTGCCTGTCAAAAAGCCTGGGACTAACAACTACCACCCAGTGCAGGATCTACGGGCTGTTAATGAGGCTGTTATAACCCTGCATTCAGCACTGCCGAACCCCTACACTCTTCTGGGACTCATCCCATCAGATGCAGAATGGTTTACATGCCTAGATCTGAAAGATGCCTTTTTCTGTCTTTGATTAGTGCCTTCCAGTCAGCCTCTCTTCACTTTTGAATGGGAAAATCCAACTACAGGGGTCAAGGAGCAGTTCACCTGGACCTGCTCAAGGCTTCAAGAGTTCTTGAATCTGCCACAAGAGTTCAAGAACTCCCCTACTCTTTCTAGTGGAGCACTAGCATCTGATCTGTCTAAGTTCCCAGGACAGGACTTGGGGTGTGTTCTACTCTAGTACGTAGATGACCTCCCACTGGCCAGCTACACATGAGCTCAGTGCTGGGAGGGAACACTAGCCCTTCTGAGACTACTAACTGAAACAGGTTATCGGGTGTCTAAGAAAAAGGTACAGATTTGTCAGAAAGAAGTTAAGTATCTAGGCTTCCAGATCACCCAAGGGAAATGAAGGCTAGGGACTGAAAGGAAGCAGGCAGTATGTGCCATCCCAGTCCCTAGCACCCGGCAGCAGATTCAGGAATTTCTGGGAGCAGCAGGATTCTGTCGAATTTGGATCCCATGATTTTCAAACCTAGCCAAGCCTCTCTATGAAGCTTTAAGAGGAGAAGAGAAGGCACCCATCAACTGGGGTCCCAAACAAGAGAAAGCCTTGGTCACCATAAAGGCAAAGCTCACTGAGGCCCCAGCACTAGGGCTACCAGATGTGATGCGAGACTTTAATCTTTTTGTTCACGAGAACAGCGGGGCAGCCCTAGGAGTTCTAACCCAGGAGTTTGGACCCTGGCAAAGACCAGTAGCCTATCTCTCCAAGCGGATTGACCCAGTTGCCTCCGGGTGGCCCCCATGTCTCAGGGCCCTTGCAGCCACGGCATTATTAGTCAAGGAAGCAGATAAGCTTACCTTAGGACAAAACTTAAATGTAAAAGTATCTCATGCTGTTGTCACCCTGATGGAAGCAAGGGGCAGCACTGGCTGACTCATGCTCGAATGACTCAGTATCAAGGGCTGTTATGTGAAAATCCACAGATACAATTAGAAGCAGTGAGAACACTTAATCCTGCCACCTTTCTACCCATCGCTGAGGGGGCCCCTGAGCATGATTGCCTGGAAGTCCTAGAGGAGGTTTATTCCAGCCGGCCAGACCTAAGGGATAGGCCTCTGCAAAACGTGGACTTGGTATTATTCATAGACGGCAGCAGCTTCTTAGATGAAGGAAAAAGACGAGCCGGATATGCAGTGATATCAAACTTTGAGACAATCGATGCACAGGCCCTGCCTGAAGGATGGTAGCGCAGAGGGCAGAACTTTGGGCCCTAGTAAGAGCCCTAGAACTCAGTAAGAATAAGTGTGCCAACATCTATACTGACTCACACTATGCCTTTGCTACCCTGCATGTCCATGGGGCCATATATAAGGAAAGGGGCCTCTTGACAGCAGGAGGAAAAGAAATAAAAAATCAGAATGAGATTTTAAAGTTACTAGAAGCAGTCTGGGAGCCTAAGAAAATAGCCATCGTCCATTGCAAAGGTCACCAGAAAGGGAAAGACTCATTATCAGAAGGAAACCAGCGTGCTGACGCTGCAGCCAAGCTGGCTGCTAAAGAACAAGCAGCACCTGCACGGATCATGTTGGCCCCAAATTACCTGAACCTCCAAAATACACTCCTCAGGAAGAGAAATGGGCCTAGAAAGAAGGGGACAAGAGAACAACGGAAGGCTGGTGGATACTCCCAGATCATAGGGTCTGTGTCCCAGAACAGTTAGCCCATAAGGTAGTCCTCCAGCAGCATGAACTCACTCATTTAGGAAAGGCTTCCCTAGAAGCTTTGTTAGACAGGTACTACCTGATTGCCCATCTACCCTCCTTGTGTGCCTCAGTCTCTCAGTGTTGCCTCCTCTGTGCTCAGAACAATGCTAAACAGGGTCCTGTGGGACCGATAGGAGTTCAGCGCTGTGGGCAAGCTTCTTTTGAGGACTTAGAAGTAAATTTTACAGAAATAGGGCCTAGCAGAGGGAATAAATACCTGCTAGTCTTTGTTTGCACCTTTTCAGGTTGGTTCGAGGCATATCCCACTCGCACTGAAAAGGCGAGAGGAGTCACTAAGGTATTGCTGAAGGATATAATTCCACGGGATGGAGTGCCTCTGACCATAGGGTCCAATAATGGCCCAGCCTTTGTAGCAGAAATAGTACAACAAATAGCCAAGGCTTTAGGAATTAAATGGAATCTACATACAGCTTACAGGGCTCAGAGTTCAGGGAAAGTGAAGTGCATGAACTGGACTCTAAAGCAGGCTATGGCTAAGCTATGTCAAGAGACAACCTTACCATGGACAGATATCTTGCCTCTTGTACTCCTGCGGGTACGCTGTGCCCCAAGGGCCAGGGTAGGTTTCTCTCCCTTTGTAATTCTGTACAGTAGACCCCCCGCCCCTTAATTCGGCCAAAGGGAGATTTGGGGGAAATAGGGAACTTAGAAATCCAGAAACAACTACAAGGACTTGGAAAACTGTCTTTGAGGTACACAGGTGGGTTATTGACTGACTACCCATCTCTCTAGGAACAGCTATACATCCTTATAAACCTGGAGACCAGGTTTGGATAAAGGATTGGAAAAAGAAGCCCCTCAAGCCTACCTGGAAGGGACCCTATCCAGTCATATTAACCACCCCCACAGCTCTTAAGGTTGCAGGACTAAACACCTAGATCCACCACTCACGGGTGAAGGCAGCCCACCAGGCGAATGACATCCAGTCTGAGTGGAAGGTGACCTCTGACCAGAAATACCCCCTTCTTCACCCTCAAGAAGACAGCAGACCTGGTTGAGCAACGTGCTCCAAGGAATTCAGATAACACCCTGCTGAATTCTCCCTAACACTAATCTTTCTTTCTTATCTCCTCCTAACATAACATGCTCTAGTATTTCTGGATAATCACTGGTTTGATTTAATAATTATTATTTTGTCTTTTTATGAGTGCCAGCGGAATCCGAGACTAGTACCAGGAGGAGAACTCATCTCCTCTTGCTGGGACACAGAAGCACCCAACACAGCAAGGAAACAAAGGCCTTATCATAAAATGTTGGATTACACCTTGTCATGCCATCCTTTGCTCCTTGCTTAGAAACTCACTACCCAAATATGCTAGACCGGGTAGTCCACGAGAAAACCCAATCAAGCCAGATTTTTGTTAGCTATATTTATCAGCCTGCAGCATGTCATGACTCTACTACCAAATGCACGTGGGGGGGATTGTACTGGACGGAAAAAATACTAATAGGACCTGTCACGGCCAATGTGCAGCTAACTAATGTTGCTCCTATTTGTTTCAGCAGTACGCAGGGCCAACATCCAACAGGTCACCTCCCAGATGAACTATGCAACTCTACCCCAAAGGCTGAAAACACCACCTACCCCTGGTGCCCCCTGCAGGAACATTCTACGCGTGTGGGATGACCACTGCTTACCTCTGCCTGCCTGCAAACTGGACAGGAATGCCTTTAAACTTCAGTTGGTCCTACAAACCAGAAGAACTCCCTACAAACCCCTCTGAGAGTAAGAAGTGGGATGCTAACCCCTTGGTCATCGTCCCTTTCTAGCAGGAAGTAGCTAAGAAAGGTTGTCACCCCTGTTCACCATAACATCCCATGATCGTTGTTCCACAAGGCTAAAAGAAGCTTGTGGGACGAGGCGGGGGGGAGAGGGAGGGAATGAGGAGGAAACTGGTCTTGCAAGGCGTTTCAGGCCATAAAAACTGTGAACAATGCACTGCCCTGGCGGGGGGAGGTCATTATCGCTGGCCCCAGGAGAGCAGGACTGCGGCGGGATGGTGGAACAGGTGAGCAGGCAGCGCCAGGCCAAGGCAGGTGCTGAAGCATAGTGGCCCCTCCTTTGGAAAAACTGCTGTTTGAACTACTCTGTTATTCTTAGACAGTCTCTTATTCTGTAGGTCAACTCTGTTGTTTTTAGACTGTAAAATAACTTTGTTTTTAGCTTTAATAATAGAAAAGATAAACTTAACTGTCTGACCTTGCAAGCTAGCCATCTAAAGGAGCTGATACACTGCTACTGATAATAATTCCCATATTCTGCCAAGTGTTTGTTCATCCAAGGTTACAGGTGTATAGATATGATATGTACTCAAAGTTACAAGTTGTATAGATATGACAGGTGTTTGTCAGATATGATATGTACTCAAGTTACAAGCTGTCTTACACAAAGACCTAAAAGAATACAAAAAGGAAATACTACTACTTGTGTTTGTTCAGAATTTGACAGAGGTAATCTGCTCTGAACCTGTGCACAATAAAGATGACTTCTAACTAATTGGCTGATTATGGTGTCTTGTCCAGCTCGCTTATTTGCGATACAACAGTGCAAGTGGGGACCCAATCGCCCCAACAATCACCCCACAGATGGCAACCAGCATTGGCAGTGGGGGCAGGGCTGCTGCCCGGCTCCCAGGCACTGAGGGAGCCATGTGGGGAGCCCAGCCCCAATCAATTGCCCCGCAGTTGGGATTGTGGAGTAAGTGAGGGGGTGGCACCAGGGGACAGTGGGTGCCAGGAGGGGCTGCAGAGCTGCGAGGCTGAGGGCGCGAGCTGGGGCTGTGAGCCTGGGGGTGTGAGCTGGGGCCCTATCCCTGCAGGCCACCCTGAGGGACCCCATCCATGCATAAATTTGTGCACTGGGCCTCTAGTCTATATATATAAAAGCCTAAGTGACCGTCCTACTGTTCAACCAGTAGCTATGATGCGCAATGACCACCAGGGGGCAGATGCTCTGATTGGTAGCTATGACACACACTGACCACGAGAGGGCAGATGCTCAATGCAGGAGTTGCCGAGCTGCCATGACTTGGCAGCTGCAGTTCTTGGGTGACGCACCTGGAACCAGAGAGGAGGGAGACCGATTCTGGGGTGCATCACCTGAGAACCACCCTCTCGCAATCCAGGACCCCTCGGGGGGTGTCGGAGAGCTGGTTTCAGCCCAATCTCCACTGGCCAGGCCAAGGGGCTCCACCAGTGCATGAATCCTTGCACTGGGCTTCTAGTATGCATATAAGTTCTTTGGTTGATCTCTTCCCACCCATCCCCACCCCCTTTCCTTCTGAGAATCGTAAGTCCATTCCATTCCCATGCCTCTATTTCTATTTTGTTCAGCAGTTTATTCTGTTTATTAGATTTTTTTTTTTTTTAAATATATTTTATTGATATTTTACAGAGAGGAAGGGAGAGGGATAGAGAGCTAGAAACATCGATGAGAGAGAAACATCGATCAGCTGCCTCCTGCACACCTCCCACTGGGGATGTGCCCGCAACCAAGGTACGTGCCCTTGACCGGAATCGAACCCGGGACCCTTCAGTCCCCAGGCCGACGCTCTATCCACTGAGCCACACCGGTTTCGGCTGTTTATTAGATTTCTTACTCATTTTGAGTTTTAAATTCAATTGTTGATATATATGTATTTATTGCCATTTTATTGTTCACTAGAGGCCTGGTGCATGAAATTTGTGCACGGGTGTAGTCCCTAGGCCTGGCCAGCGATTGAAGTGCGAGCATCTGGCATGAAAGGGCAGGTCCCAGCTGACCCCTGGGCCCTGGGCAGCACCTGGGCCCCCGGGCCCCTATGCACCACCCTCTGCCTGAGTCATGGTGCCCAAGTCCCCATGCAGAGATGTGGTGAACATGGCTGGATGCCATGGGCCTGAGTGTAGCATGGGCATCTGGGCCGCCTAGCGGCGCTGCACAGAAATAATAATTCTTCTCCTTCTTCTTCTTCTTCTTCTTCTCCTCCTCCTCCTCCTCCTCCTCCTCCTCCTCATTCTGCTACTTATTCTTCCTCTCCTTAAAGAATACCCTTCAACATTTCATGTAATACTGGTTTGGTGGTGATGAACTCCTTTAGCTTTTTCTTATCTGACCTTCAATTCTAAATGATAGCTTTGCTGGGTAGAGTAACCTTGGTTGTAGATCCTTGTTATTCATCACTTTGAATATTTCTTGTAATCCCTTCTGGCCTGCATAGTTTCTATTGAGAAATCAGGTGGCAGTCTTATGGGCATTCCCTTCTAGGTAATTAACTGCTTTTCTCTTGCTGCTTTTAAGATTCTCGCTTTGTCTTTAACCTTTGGCATTTTATTTTTTATTATTTTTTTAAAATATATATTTTTTGTTAATTTTTTTAAATGATATTTTTATTGATTTCAGAGAGGAAGGGAGAGGGAGAGATAGAAACATCAATGATGAGAGAGAATCATTGATCAGCTGCCTCCTGCACGCCCACTACTTGGAGTCAAGCCCGCAACCTGGGCATGTGCCCTTGACTGGAATCGAACCTGGGACCCTCCAGTCCACAGGCCGATGCTCTCTCCACTGAGCCAAACCAGCTAGGGCTAACCTTTGGCATTTTAATTATGATGTGTCTTGGTGTGGTCCTCTTTGTTCTTCTTGTTTGGGACTCTCTGTTCTTCCTAGACTTGTAAGTCTATTTCTTTCACCAGGTAGAGGATGTTTTCTATCATTATTTCTTTTTTTCTTTCTTTCTTTTTGTTTTTATAATCCTCATCTGAGGGTATTTTCCAATTGATTTTTAGAGAGAGTGGAAGTGTGAGGGAGAGACAGAAACATCGATGTGAGAGAGACACATCAATTGGTTGCCTCTCATATGCACCCTACCAGGGCTGGAAGCCTGCAACTGAGGTATGTGCCCTTGACTGGAATCAAACCTGGGACCCTTCAGTCCACAAGCTGATGCTCTATCCACCGAGCCAAACCAGTTAGGGATGTCATGATTTCTTCAAGTAGGTTTTCAATATCTTGATCTCTCTCTTCTCCTTCTGACACTCCCATAATGAGAATGTTGGTATGTTTGAAGTTGTCCCAGAGGCTCCTTACACTATCTTCATATTTTTGGATTCTTTTTTCTTTTCGCTCTTCTGATTGGGAGTTTTGTTTTGTTTTGTTTTGCTTCTTCATATTTCAAGTTGTTGATTTGATTCTCAGAATTCTCTACTCTACTGTTGAATATCTGTAAATTATTTTTTATTTCAGTTAGTGTATGCTTAATTTATGACTGGTCCTTTTTCATGTCTTTGGCATTCTCACTAAGTTCCTTGAAAGTCTTACTAAGTCCCTTGAAGGTCTCATGAAGATCCTTGAGGAACCTTATAACAGTGGTTTTGAACTCTGTATCCAGTAGTTTGCTTTCTTCCATTTCTTTCATTTGTGGTATGTTTCTTTGTCTCTGCATTTTTACTGATTCCCTGTGTTTGTTTCTATATATTAGGTAGGGCTGCTATGTCTCCTGGAATTGTAGAGTGGCCTTGTACAGTAGGTGTCCTAAAGGGCCCAGTGGCTCAGCCTCCCCAGTCACCTGAGCTGGGCACTCTAGGTATGTCCCTTTGTGGGCTGTGTGCACAGTCTTGTTGTAGTTGAGACTTGATTGCTGTTGGTGCTACTGGGAGGAATTGACCTCCAGGCCAACTGGCTGTGAGGACCAACTGTGACTACAATGAGAGAGCTGCTATGCAGGAGACACTCCTATAAAGCAGGACTTGCTTTAGTGGGGCTTTGGTGCTCACTGAGTCTGCCCCTTGTGGATGTGTAGAGTTGTAATTTGGTATGGTCTGAAGCTTTCCACTGGGTGCACTGGGTTTGGGTTTCCAAGGAGGTCCAAAGTCAGCCACTGCCTGGGGGCACCCATCAAGAGCTACAGAAAGAGTTGCAGATTCCTCCTATTTGTATTAGGTTTGAAGAGCCCAGGCAAGGCCCACCTGTGAATCAAAGCAGGCTGGTGCTGGTGCCTTCCTGGTCTTGGGCCTTTTATTGATAGATTTGGGGCATGCTGATACCAGCTGCAGTTTGTTTGAGAGAGTTTAGCAAAGTCTGAAGCCTGAGCCAGGACAGGCCATTCATATGGAAAAGCTGTTGAAAACTGCTTGGGTGGGGCTACAAATTGGATGGAGTGGGCTGTCAGGGAATCACCAGAGTGGAACAAACAGTGTGCTCCAGACTGATGGGACCTCAGATATGGTTGCCAGTCAGCCCTGGGACAGGAGAGGTCTTGCACAGGAACAATGACCCCATGCAAACACTTCTATTATAAAGCCACCCCTGCATTCTTGCCCCAATACCAGACAATCCAGTCCCTCCCCATATGTCTGGGTCCCCCAATGCCTTCTGGTGCTGGAGTTCAGAAGAAGCGAGTCCAAGAAAGTTCATAACTGGCCCTTTAAGAGGGACACCTGGATCTCCAGTACCCTCTGTGTCCCTCACCCACAATCCTTGCTTGTTTTTACAGCCCAAAGTTACAGGGGCTTCTCTTCCCAGCTCTGGAACCCTGGGTGGGGGGTCTGGTGTGGGGCTGGGACCCCTTCCTCCTCATGGCAGCCTCTGCGGGATGATCTCCCTCTGGGTTAAAGAAACAGCCCACATGGGTGCTGGACCAGCCCATTCCGCACCTCTGCCCCTCCTACCAGTCTCAATATAATTTTTATAATTATAACTGGTCCCCAATATTCTATTTCTGCCCCTATAGTTGTATGAAATATTAATTATGCTCTGTTAACCGTGATTGTTCTGTTCTGATTAAAGAAAGCACATTCTAACCTGGCTGGGAGTTACACGCAGGACCTGGGAGCTCATCTGGAAATGTGGCCCATTCTCCACATCAGGGAGCTGCCTATTACAATGGAAAGATTAACAACCTTGTTGCAGAAACCAGAGGCACCAGCCCTTTGAAAACCCTAGCCCTTTGCATACCCTCAGGCCTTTGCAAACCCTTAGCTTGCATTACCTGTAAACTGCCCATTTTACATGCCCATTCTTATCCCTTTTGCCTACTTTCCCATGTAATCTTTGTCCTCCTACCCAATATAAGCAACTGGCTTATGGTGGGGGGTCTGAGCAAATTTTTGTGGCTGATCTGCTGCACTCCCATACTGCTGGCATTATTGGAATAAACACTCAATAAGATTCAACCCTGTCTCTGCTGAATTAGCTTAAGTAGTGACAGGCAGCCCAGACCAATTGATTGTTTAGTCTCTACAATTCTATTTCTGCCCCTCACAAATGGAGTGCAGACACTAAGGAAGACAGTCTGGAATTTCCTTTTAATTCTCACCTGAGGATTTTTTTTCCCATTGATTATTTTAGAGAGAGTAGAGGGGAGGGAAGAGGGGAGAGAGAGAAACATCAATGTGTGAGAGACACATGGATTGGTTGCCTCCTGCACACGCTCTGACAGGGGCTGGGGATCAAACCTGCAACTGAGATTATGTTCCCTTGACTGGGAATCTAACAGAAAACCATTCGGTCCACTGTCTGATGCTCTAACCACTGAGAAAAACTGGCCAGGGCTGGAGTTTCCTCTTAGAATTAATAATAGAACTACCATATTGAGGAGACAGAAGGAAGCTATGTAGATAGGGGTGGGACCACTGGAACCCAACTAGGCAGAGTTACTAAGGCACCCCAAATAGGTGGGGAAGGAAGGGCCCTCAGGAGAGAGGCATACACTTTAAAATGTATGGATATTGCTAGGACAGGTACCATGCAGATAACCAATCACAAGGCATTAAGGCGTATAAATAAACCCAAAGGATATTGCTAAGGCAGAATTATTTGAAAAGATCAATTAGGAGCTAGCAAGACTACCCACCACCTAAATTAAGTCACGCACTTCCTTTTGCTTTCTCTCTTCTCCCTGACAGGCAATGGGTTCCTGACGTTTGTTCCTGTGGTGAGACCACGTCCCTGCGTCTGTGGGCCTCCACACAGGGACTACTAGACTTTAATTAGCTTGGATACTAAACTACTCCCGACTGTAACGTGGAAAGGGAAACTCAAGACACTGGCCTGCTCTTGGAGCCCCAGCTACACCTTTTCCAGGACTGGCTTCTCCCAATAAACTTTGGCTCCATTAATCGTTTTTTGTCCGCAATTTTATTCTTCTGTTGTATCGCAAATCAGCGAGCTGGACAAGATGCCTTAATGAACCAATTAGTTAGAAGTCATCTTTATTGCGTGCATGTTCAGAGCAGATTACCTCTGTCAAATTCTGAACACCCAAAGGAGGAAGCATTTTCTTTTTATATATTTTTGGGTCCTTGTGTAAGTTATTTTTACAGACAATTTGCAACCTTGAGTACATATATCTAACAAACACCTGTAACCTTGAGTACATACCATATTTATGCAGACACCTGTAACCTTGAGTGTCATATCTATACAGGCACCTGGCATCAATATCAGCGTATCAGTTAGATGGCTAGCTTGCAAGGTCAGACAATTAAGTTTATCTTTTCTATTATTCAAGCTAAAAACAAAGTTATTTTACAGTCTAAAAATAACAGAGTTGACCTACAGAATAAGAGACTGTCTAAGAATAACAGTAATTCAAACAGCAGTTTTTCCAAAGGAGGGACCACTATGCTTCACTTCAACTTCATGAGACACATCCCGGGAAGAACGTCGGCTCACCCTTTGGGTGTCAATATGACTCAACAATTTCTCTTCATGTTTTACCTGAAAAACATAGAAGCACTTATTTGTAAAGATATTCACACCCCTATGTTCATTGCAGCATTATTTACAATAGCCCAAACATGGAAACACCCCCTTGTCCATTGAAGGATGAATAGATAAGATGCGTGTGTGTGTGTGTGTGTGTGTTTTAATATATATTTTTTAATTAATTTCAGAGAGGAAGGGAGAGGGAAAGAGAGATAGAAACATCAATGATGAGAGTGAATCATTGATTGGCTGCCTCCTGCATGTCCCCTACTGGGGATGGAGCCCGCAACCCAGGCATGTGCCCTTGACCAGAATCGAACCCGGGACCCTCCAGTCCGCAGGCCGACGCTCCATCCACTGAGCCAAACCAGCTAAGGCTGTGTGTTTAATGGAATACTACACAGCTATAAAAGGATGAAATATTGCCACATGAATGGACCTGGACAGTATTATGCTAAGTGAAATAAGTCAGATGAAAACAAAAACCATATGATTTCACTCATGTAGAATATAAAACAAAAAAAGTAACAAATGAACTAATAAAACGGACAAATTCATAGATACAGTCAACAGAATGGTGGTTACTAGAGGGGAGCAGGGTGGGAGGAGGGCAAAGCGGGTAGAACAGGTGACTAGACTTCAGGTGGTGAGTACACGATACAGTATACAGATAACGAACTGCTATAATGTTGTACACCTGAAATTTATATAATGTCATTAACCAATGTTACCTCTATAAATATACGTTTTAAGAAGAAAGGAGGGAGGGAAGAAAAAGTTTGAAGCTGGAGCTGAGCACTTGTGGGTTCATGATACTATTCTTTCTACTTCTGATTTTTAAAAATTCCATAATAAAAAAGTTTTTAAAATAAAAACAAAGGTACTATTCATAGCAAGGTGCAATGACTGCGCCAGGCAGCAGTGTTTCTTCTCCCAAAGAGGGAACCCTACTGGACGCCCCACACCCCGGGGCCGGTGGAGGGTAGCGTGGCCGGTCCCCACCCTCCACCCTGACCCATCCCGCCAGGAGGGGAGAGGAGCAGACCTGGCCCCTCCTCAGGGGCGGACCGCCGCATCCTCCCCGTCCCCAGGCAGGACTGCTCTTCCTCTACCGGCTGGACCGTGAGGGGGAGAGATGTCCGTGATGGGGAGGAGGCAGTGGAAGCGCCCCGGAGTCGCACAGGTGAGGCAGGCCCCCATTTCCTGAGATCGCTCAGGGACGCGGGGGTGGATGGAGAGGATCGGGTTAGGAAGAAGGAACACACACACACACACACACACGCCTCCCTTCCTCCTTTTCCTATTCCTCCCACCCGGGCCGCCCGAGGGGCGGTACCCTGGTCCTCGAGGTAGGTTTTGGGTTGCGGACCCGGAGGACCGCGCCCTGGAGCTTGGCGGCTAGAGGATCCGACTTGAATCTGGGCCGCGGCGGTCGGTCGGGTGGCGGGCGCCCCAGCGGCCCCTCCCCGCTGCCCTCCCGCCCGTCCTCTCCTCCATTTCCTCCTCCTCCTCCACCTCCTCCTCCTCGCCTCCTCCTCCACCTCCTCCTCCTCGCCTCCTCCTTCGCCTCCTCCTCCTTCGCCTCCACCTCCTTTTCCCTTCCCCCACTCCTCCCTGTCCCCGTCCCCCTCTCCCTTCCCTCCCTCTCCCTCTCCTCCTCCCCCTCCTCCCGCTCCTCCCCCTTCTCCTCCTCCTTGTCGCCTCATCGCCTCCACCCCGCCCCCATCCTCTGGTCCCGCAGCCACGGCTCCCGGAGCCGCCGGCGCAGCGCCGCGTCGCCTTTGTCTTGGGCAGTGGGCGGCGGGCCGGGCCCAGCGCAGGCGTAAGTGGCGGCCGCGCCGCGGGGCTGGGCGGGGAGCCGGCGGGCTCGGGGGCTCGGGGCGAGGCGGTGCCCGCCTGGGGACGCGGGGAGCAAGAAGACGCGGGGCGCGGGGCTGCGGGGCGCGGGCAGGGCTGGGGGCTCTTGGAGCGCCGCAACCTGGCGCCCGCAGACGGGCGGCGTGGGTGCAGGTCCTGTCGGCTGTGTTTCTTCGGGCAGAGGCGCGGGGACGACGCGGCAGAGAGGACAGGCAGAGATGGAGAAGGGAGAGGAGCTGGCCGCCGTCACCACCGCCGCCGCCGTCACCACCATCACCAATCATCACCAACCATCACCATCACCATCACCATCACCATCACTGACTGCGCCCACCCCGGCCCCAACCTTCCTCCCCGCTCATCCCCCCAGCCACGCCAACTTGATCCGATTATTTCCTTTTCTCGGAGAGTACTTTGAGAAAGCGCCGGTCTTTCCCATTAGGAATGAGTGCACCTGCTGCGGGGTGTCCCGTCATCCTGCGGTTGCCGGTTACCTCACTTTTCCCGTCAGAAAAAGGGGCACAGTGATGCTGCTGCATTGCTCAGTCAGACCGAGATGGCCGCCCTGCTCTCCGCCTTGCTAACCCCGCTACTGCACGGGTTTCATATAAATTTTTTCTTCCACCTGGTAATGATGATGATGATGCAGTAGTGTCTTTCACTAAATTCGATAATCAGGAGTTTTACAATTTTCTCTCCTTTGATTTTTGAGTGTCAAAATACCGGTAGCAAATAGAGACGTAAGAAACGTGAAACTTTGACTAATACCAAATAATACCAAGAATAGAAGCAAAACGAGTACTTTTGTAGAAAAATCACCGGAGGGCTGGAGGCTACGACGAAGTGCCATTTTAGTGGCCAGTGGCTCTGAGCCTCGTGGTTTTGGACGCGTATGGTCCCCGCTGTCTTCACCCGCCTGCAGCACGCTTCAGTTGCTGGGTCTCAGACACCAGCACAGCCTGCCGGGAGCCAGCCCCGTGGGGGAGAGCAGGGACCTTATGGAAAGTAACTCAGAAAACAAGCTCCCAAGGCTCTGCCTTTGCCTACTGGTTAGGAAATGAACCTTGAACTCCTGTACTTTATTACGAATCCTAAATTTCCTGGCAACTTTCTGGAAAGTTTTCTTCCCCCGAAGTCAGGACAGCAGGGCTCCTTTCCATTCCGCACAGCACGTGGTCCCTCCACCCGCGAGAAAGAGCTGATCACACTGACCAGCAGTGATGCAGGCCCCGGCCAGCAGCTGCTGAGCCGGGTCACATACCTCAAGCGCTGAAATGTAGACTGCCCATCACCAACTCCAACCTCTCTAAGTAGTGAATGGGGTTTTTAAATCGTATATGTCGTTCTGTGAGAAATGACTTTGCAATCATTTCTTTCCCTTACAATATTTTGGGGTCTCAGATTCAAGTAAGGTGGAGTGGATCCAAAACAATCACATTTTCAAAACAAGGACTTAAAGAATTACTTCACAGTGCTTATAATTCCGGATTTTTGGGAAATACTTAGCATTTTAAGGAACTTTGCCTTTGGTTGTTACTGAATTTTACTGTTATATCCCACATGAATTGTTTTAGCCCATATGAATATTTATATCCCCATATGAGTTATATTTTAAAATAATTATTGAGGAGTGATTTACATACATAAAGTTCTTCAGGACACAATTGGATGAATTTTTTACCCATGTGTGCTCCATATAACCAGCACCCAGAACAGGGTGCCAGATATTTCGTCGTCCCAGTGTCCCTCATGCCCCTTCCCAGACATCACTGCTACTGATTGCTGTGAACAGAGAAATATCATTTCTTTCAAAGTAGTTCTTGAATAACTTCTTTTACCCACTCTCCCTTACCCCCAAAGCTGGTCGGCCCATTTCTTTAGCAAATAGGACAGTCCGAGCTCTGGGCCCAGCACTGCGAAGATAGGAGCCTCGCCCCGAAAAGGCAGATTCGGCAGGAATTAAACAAGTGGTGCTACCGCATGTGCAGGTTCCGTGTTAGAGGGACCCAGGCAGACCCTATCCTAACTTAAGGGGGGAGGGTTGTTTTGGTTTGTAAGGGGAGGGGGAGGCTACCTGGAGGATGTGAATTTTTAAGTTAGGAACTGAAAATTGAGTAGAAAGTAGCCAGCTAAAACATGCAGTAGGAGGGAAAGGAGTATTCCCGCTGGAAGGAACACCATGAGTCATGCCTCATGTTGACGTAAGAAACGTCCAAACCTGTAGAGAACTTTGATGAGTTTATTTGAGCCAAACTGACAACAATTACCAGGAAGCAAAATCTTAACTGATTGAGAAAATGCTCCAGAGAATGGCAGTTTTGCACCTTATTTTATACATTACAATCAAAGGAGGCGGAAGGGGTTACATGAAATTCATTGGTGATCAGCGAGGTGGGAGAAAGCAATCTCTGGGATTGGATAAAACAAAGACACATACTTCTTTTACACAGGTTGGTACAAGGTAGTGAACAGTTAACAATGAACGTGATAACAATGGGGATTTCTGGTCTCTGTTCCAGTGTAGTGGGGGGTCTGAAAAAAGGGAAATTATTCTAACATTCCAAAGGCATGTTATTGTAGATGCAAAAGGACAATAGACAGGCTCAGTGAAGGTAAAGATCGACCTTTGTTAGGGGCAGGACATGACTGCCTGCCGTGACTCACTTTCATTTAGGAAGTTTTATGTTCAGATAGTCCTGTGTAGTTATTTTCAGTCTCTGAGTTTGTAAGGCCACCATGTGGGTATATAGTCCCCTTTTCATTCACACTCAGAAATAAAGCATGGAGTGTTTGAGGAACAAAATTAAGTTGGAAATAATTAAGTACAGGGCTGGTGGAGAAGAGTGTGAAATATAGCTGAGAGTCAGTAGGGTCCCAATCAGACTAAATTTGTGTTGAGGGCTGTTTGCTCCGAGGACAAGGCTTCAATGCAGGGTGTGGCAGGATGGAATCTGACTTCCCAGCTGACTGCTGAGTGGTGGGGAGATTATATGAAGGACTGGGTGGGAGGCTGCCCTGGGCATTCAGGTGAGAGAGGGGTAGCGTAGACTAGACAGTGGCAACGGGAATAGGGGAAATGGATGGAGTTGAAAGAAATCTAGAAGGTGAAAACACAACTTGGTGTTTGACAGGTGAGGGTTCAATGGACACTTGTAAGGATATTGTAAGGATGAGCTAACACTTAAACGGGTACTTCCTGTGCACCAGGCACCATGCTAAATGCCTCCCACGTTAACTCAGTCCTCAGGGCACGCTGTGGGACAAGGAAGTAGTAGGTGAGGCACGGTCTGTGTTGGGAACTGAAGGCCTTCAGCACATGTAGCACACGCAGCACATGTAGTCTGGTCTTCTCTGCCCTCTGCCGCCCTGCAGTTTCCTCAGGAGTCACGAAAGATGACAGGACCTGCCCTCCTACGGGGCAGTTGACCTGCGGGATGTTCCAATACAACGTAGACTGAGAAGGCACTTTGTGATGCACACCGCACAGTACGGCATGGTGGGGCCCTGACAGCGCCCTCCCTCACCAGGCTGCCTGCCCAAGGGCCCTTCCTCCCATGGCCCCAACAAGAAGGCAGAGCTGCCCACGAAAGGGGTCTTCCCATCTTTATGTGCCTGGTCTCAGCTGCCATCTCAGCATCCTATTCCCATCTTAAAACCTAACTTTGAGTGACTCTGTTAAGCAAGACATTTGCACCCCAGCTGGGGGAGGGTTGGTACCAGAACAAGAGAGAACATAAAGAATATACCTTCGATGAGAAATGTGCTTTTAGTGGTGTCTGCATCTCTGTGCGCAGGCAATGGCCTGAGTCTCACTCCTGTGGAGAGAGAGACTGCTTCCGACTGCATTGCTGCTTCCTGCCAGGGGTCACCTACGACCGGGGATGGACACTTCTTCCCAGAGAGGCACGTGTTTCTGTCATCACAGAGCAGGGGTTCCCGTGCGCCTCACTCAGGTTGGGCTTGGTTCCTGTTGGCGGCAGGGTGCCTTTCAGGGGTAGTAACTGACCAGGACCCCAGGCCCCAGCTGCGAGGGGTGCGTGCCTAGGGTGAGGCACAGATGACAGTTGTTGGGATTAGTGGAGGAGAAGAGCTCACCCTCTCCCTTCAGTGGCCCCAGCCTCTCCTTTTCTACAGGAAGAGGCACAGAGGGAGGGCATGTGAATGACTGGCTGGGACTGTGTTTATGTTCATCCACTGGGAGTGGGAGTTACACACCCGCGGGCTGCAGCCCGTACATATCCTGCCTGTTTCGTGAGAATTCAGCTTATTTCCTTAGGAAACTGCTGTACCTTCTTTACAAAAGCATTGACTCTGCTGAGGTTCCTGCATGTAGTGCAGGCCTGAGAAATGTACACCTTCGTGTAGGAACGTTCATTTACCTGATGTCCACAACGCAATAACAGGAATAAAAATATAACTGAAATTAGCCTTATCAATAGCAAGTTAAAATCCTAATGTATGCCCTTGATAATTTTTTTCTCTCTGCTACAGCAAAGGAACAAAATGGATAAAACAAGAAAAACTTTCAGAAGTTCATTGCTGACTACTGTTCACATTCAACGGCCATGACTTTCCGAGTCCACAGGCAATGAATGGACAAGCAATCGTGTAAGTCACAAGAGCAGTGTTCTCCATCGCAGCAGGTTTTGTTAACTAAGTCTACTTGCCATGCGGAAAGCTTTCTAGAATGTTCTGCCTCATGCAGTTTCCCAAAGCCAGCATGTGAGCTGAAAAGAACATTAAATAGGAGCGGGGAACCTGGGTTTTATTTCTGACTCCACCTCTGTCTAAACGTCTGACACTTGCAGGTCATTGAATCCTTCTGAGTCTCCGTTTTCTCTTTTGTGAATGGGGGTGTGGAGAACACAATTGCCAGGATTCCCCCAACTCTGCAATGCTGTGACTCCATGGTCCTTCGGGTGCCTTTTTCCATCGCTTTCTCTAATACTGAACTCGACATCATGAGCTGTATGCTGTTGCCATAATTACCCACTAATTGAACACCACATGATAAAGTATAAAGTCACTACTTTTTATGTTAAACTATTTCATTATTTTGGAGGGAGGGCGGAGAGAGCTCTATGCATAAAGCTCTAATCACAGTAATATAGTACATTGGTTTATAGCTCTCTATTGCCCTATTTTATTGATGATCATAGCCCAGGTTTTTATTTCCAAGCTTTCATTTCCCATATTCCACACGTGCAGTAAGAGGCCAGCCCTCCCAAATGAGAAAGGATGGACTGAGGTTGTGAACCTGTTAGGAAGGGTCAGTGGGTGGGATGATGGGCTGCCCCAGCCCCACCCAGCTCTCATCAGTGAAAACCACCTCCTGGCTGGCCTGGGCTCCAGTCCTCCGCATCTTTGGCTCAAGGCCCACGGCAGCTCTGCCCCCAAAACTGTAGGAGTGTGTCACTAGGAGGTGCCACCCTGTGCCAAGCGGACAACATAGAAGGAAGCATCTTTCTAGAGTATATATTTTTCTCAGAAGAAATATAGCCAGATATTAAAAGAAACTCAACTTATCATGGAATAGAAAGCAAAACTTACATACATATCTATAATAATAAAAGTGTAATATGCTAATTAGACCGGAAAGCTGAATGACCTTCCAGATGTCATTCCGGATGTCCTTCCGGACGAAGCCCTGGAGGCAGGGGCCAAGGCAGAAGTAGTTAGGGGCGATCAGGCAGGCAGGTGAGTGGTTAGGGGCAGTCAGGCAGGCAGGCAGGCGAGCAGTTAGGAGCCAGCAGTCCTGGATTGCAAGAGGGATGTCCAACTGCCAGTTTAGGTAGGGATCAGCCCTAAACCGACAGTCGGACATCCCCCAAGGGGTCCCGGATTGTGAGAGGATGCAGGCCGGGCTGAGGGACCACTCTTCCCCCCCCCCCCCTCCTCACCCCCTGTGCACTAATTTCGTCCACCAGGCCTCTAGTTTATAACAATAAAAGCATAATATGCTAATTAGACCAGATGTCCTTCCAGATGACCTTCCGGACAAAGCAGGGGCTGCAAGGGAAGCCCAGGCCCCAGGTGCCTGCCAGCAGCCAGAGGGAAGTCCGGGTCCCAGAGGGAAGCCCGGGTCCCGGGTGCCAGAGGGAAGCCGGTGGCAGCAGCTGGGGGAAGGAAGGCCTACTCTTAGATGAATTTTGTGCATCGGGCCTCTAGTTTAATATCAAATAGAGTGCTTCAAAGAAATTTCAAGCAAATAGAGGTGAATTTGGGGTATTCACCCAGGCCTCATAAATGTTCTACTATTCATGGCACTTTGGTGGAAAATATTGAAAATTAACATTTACTGAGTGCCACAGACAATTCCAAGCATTAAAAAAATAACATGTAACACCTAAATATCATCAAATACACAGTCACTACTCAAATTTCCCTAGTTGTATCATTAATGTCTTTTTTGGGGGGGTTGTTTTTCTCATTAATGTCTTTTTAATTTAAAAATAAGACTCATACATTACATTATTTTAAATATATGTGTATGTATGTATATACGTGTGTGTATATAATGTACATAGAAGTTTAGTTCTATAACCTAATCTTGTCTTCTTTACTACTTTTTAATTTTTATTCCTCTCCCCTCACCCCTCTTCCCTCTGGCATCCATCAACTTGTTCTCTATATCTCTGGGTCTGTTTCTGTTTTGTGTTGTTTATTCCTTTGTTTTGTTTTTAGATTCCAAATAGGTGAAATAATACGGTGTTTGTCTTTCTCTGTCTGACTTATTTCCCTTAGCTTAATACCTCCATATCTGCTTACTTTTCATTGCTGAATAACAAATTATTGTATATTTATATATACCACATCTTTATCGTCCATTTATTGATGGGCACTTGGGCTTCTTCTATATTTTGGCTATTGGAAATAATGCTGCAGTGAACATAGAGGTGCATATATCCTTTTGAATTAGTGTTTTTGTTTTCTTCAGATAAATGCCCACAAATGAATTTGCTGGATGGTATGGCAGATCTATTTTTAATTTTTTGAGGAAGCTCCATACTGTTTCTATAGTAGCTTCACCAATTTACAGTCCCACCAACAGTGCACATTCTCGCCAACACTTGTTATTGTTGATTTGTTGATGATAGCCATTCTGACAGGTGTGAGGTGATATCTCATTATTTTAATTTGCATTTCCCCCATAATTAGTGATGTTGAGCATCTTTCCATATGTCTGTTGGCCAACTGTATGTCCTTTGTAGAGAAATATCTGTTCAGGTTCTCTGCCTTTTTTTTTTTTTTTATTGGATTCTTTATATTTTTGGTATTAAGTTGTATGAGTTCCTTATATAGTGTAGATATTAACCCCTTATAAGATATATAACTTGCAAATATCTTCTATTCATTAGGTTTTCTTTTTGTTTTGTTGATGGTTTCCTTTACTGTGCAAAAAATGTTTAGTTTGTTGTAGTCCCATTTATTTATTTTTCCTTTTATTGCCCTGGCCTGATGAGACATATCCAAAAAGATATTACTACGAGCAATGTCAAAGAGTTTACTGCCTATGGTTTCTTCTAAAAGTTTTATGATTCCAGTTCTTACATTTAAGTCTTTAATACATTTGAGTTTTATTTTTGCATATGGTGTAAGGAAGTGCCCCAATGTACCTTTTTCATGTATCTGCCCAGTTTTCCCAATGCTACTTATTGAAGAGACTGTCTTTAACAATTGTATATCCTTGCCTCCTTTGTCATAGACTAATTGATCATATAAGTAAGGATTTAATTCTGGCTCGCTATTGTCTTCCATTCTATGCATCCGTTTCCATATATCTGTTCTTATGCCAGAACCATACTGCTTTGATTATTTTAGCTTTATAGTGTACTTAGATTGGTTTGACATCAGGGAGCATGATACCTCCCACTATGTTCTTTTTCAAGATGGCTTTGGCTATTTGGAGTCTTTTGTAGTTTTCTATAAACTTTAGGATTAGTTGCTCTAATTATGAGAAGAATGCTATTTGTATTTTGATAGGGATTGCACTGAATCTGTAATTGCTTTAGGTAATAAGGACAATTTGACAATATTAATCCTTCCAATCCATGAGCAAGGTATAGCCTTTTATTTATTTGTATCTTCTTTAATGTTTTATCGTTTTAGAGTAAAGGTCTTTTATCTCTTTGGTTAAAATTATTCCTTTGTATCTTATGCTTTTTTGGTGCAATTATAAATGAGATTGTTTTCTTATCATTTGTTATTGGTATATAGAAATGCAACATATTTCTGTACATTGCTTCTGTGTCTTGAAAATTCACTGAATTCATTTATTAGTTCTAATAGTTTTTTGGTGTAGTTCTTAGGGTTTTCTATTAATAATATTATGTCATCTGCAAATAATGAGAGTTCTACTTGTTCCTTTCCAATCTAGATGCCTTTTCTTTCTTTTATTGTCTGGTTGCTGTGGCTAGGTCTTCCAATATTGTGTTGAATAGAAGTGGTGATAGTGAGCATCCTTGGCTTGTTCCTAATTTTGGAGGAAAAGCTTTCAGCTTTTAATCATTAAGTATGATATTAGCTGTGGGTTTGTTATATATAGCCTCTATTATGTTGAGATATGTTCCTTTTATACCTATTTTGTTGAGAGTTTTTACCATAAAAGGATGTTGAACTTGGTTGAATGCTTTTTCTGCATCTATTGAGATGCTTATATGGTTTCTATTCTTTATTCTTTATTTATTTACTAGAGGCCTGGCACGAAAATCGTGCACGGCGGGGGAGGTGGAGGACTCAGCCTGGCCTGCATCCTCTCACAATCCGGGACCGCTGGCTCCTAACCACTTGCCTGCCTGCCTGATTGTCCCTAACCCCTCTGCCTGCTGGCCTGATACCCCTACCTTGCCCCCCTGCCAGCCTGATCAACCCTAAGTTGCCCCCCTGCTGGCCTGATCGCCCCTAACTTGCCCCCCCTGCCAGCCTGATTGTCCCTAACTATCTCTGCCTCGGACCCCAGTCTGGCCTCCCTCTGCAGAAGGTGACCTGGTGGATCAGGGGAAGGCACTGCCCCCATTACCCCTCTGCTGCTGCCACTGCCAGCCTGAGCCTCAGCCCTTTGCAGCCTCCCATGGTTGCTTGAGCCTCGGCCCTTGCAGCCACTGCGGCTTTGTCTGGAAGGATGTCCAGAAGACATCCACTCTAATTAGCATATTACCCTTTTATTAGTATAGATTTATTTACTTATTTAATCATTTTTTAATTTTTCAATTACAATTGACATACAATATTCTATTAGTTTAGGCATACACTCTCATGATTATACATTATAAAACTTACTAAGTGATCATCCCGAGAAATCTCATACCCATCTAGAGGCCTGGTGGACAGATACTAGAGGCCTGGTGGACAGATTTGTGCACCAATGGGGTCCCTCGGCCTGGCCTGTGGGGATCGGGCCAAAACCAGCTCTCCGACATCCCCCGAGGGATCCCAGATTTTGAGAGGACAGTTCTTGGGTGACGCACCCTAGAATCAGGCTCCCTTCTCTCTGGTTCTGGGTGCCAAGTGACCGCAGCTTGGCAGCTCCTGCATTGAGTGTCTGCCCCCTGGTAGTCAATGCACATCATAGCTACTGGCTGGTCGCTTAGGCTTTTATATACTAGTATATAGATTATTGACTATAAACTCTATGCTGTACTTTACATCCCCATGACTGTTCTATAACAACCAATTTTTACTTTTAAATCCCTTACCCTTTTCACCCATCTCCCCAACACCCTCTTATCTAGCAACTGTTAAAATGTACTCTGTACCTATAAATCTATTTATGTTCTGCTTATTCATTTATTTTGTTTTTTAGATTTCTTGATAGATATGTATTTCTTGCCATTTTATTTTTCATTTTTTTATCTTTTTTTTCCTTCTTCTTAAAGAAGACCCTTTAACTTTAACATTTCATGTAATACTTATTTAGTGATGATGAACTAAACTAACTTTTTCTTGTGTGAGAAGCTCTTTATATGTCCTTCAATTCTAAATGATAGCTTTGTTGGGTTGAGTAATCTTGTAGGTTGTAGGTTCTTGCTTTTCATCACTTTGAATATTTCTTGCCACTCTCTTCCAGCCTGTAAAGTTTCTGTTGAGAAATCAGCTTATGGGAGCATCCTTGTAGGTAACTGCCTGCTTTTCTCTTGCTGCTTTTTAAGAATCTCTCTTTGTCTTTAACCTTTTGCATTTTAATTATAATGTGTCTTGGAGTGGGCCTCTTTGAGTTCATTTTGTTTGGGATTCTCTGTGCTTCCTAGACTTGTATGTCTATTTCCTTCACCAGTTTAGGGAAATTTCCTGACATTATTTTTTCAAAAAGGTTTTCAATTTCTTGCCCTGTCTCTTCTTCCAGCACCCACATGATGCAAATGTTGGTATGCTTGAAGTTGTCCCAGTGGCTCCTTATACTGTCTTCATTTTTTTAATTCTTTTTTCTTTTTGCTGTTCTGATTGGGTGTTTTTTGCTTTTTTTTATATTCCAAATTGCTGATTTGATTCTCGGCTTCACCTATTCTACTGTTGGTTTCCTCTAAATTATTCTTCATTTCAATTAGTGTATCCTTTATTTCTTACTGGTTCTTTTTTATGGTTTCTACTAGAAGCCCGATGCACGAAATTTGTACAAGGGGCTTGGCCCCCACTGCGTAACGGCTGCCTCGGCCCTTGCCACCATGGCTTCACCGGAAGGTCATCTGGAAGGATGTCCGGTCTAATTAGCATAGTATGCTTTTATTATTATAGATATCATTTTTCATGCTGCTGAAATTCTCACTAAGTTCCTTAAAGTTACCACTAAGTTCCTTGTAAATCCTTATGACCATTGTTTTGAACTCTATATCTGGTAGTTTGCTTGCCTCCGGTTAATTTAGTTCTTTTTCTGGAGATTTCTTCTGTTCTTTTTTTTTTTTTTTTTAATAAATCTTTATTGTTCAGATTATTACAATTGTTTCTCCTTTTTCCCCCCATAGCTCCCCTCCACCCGGTTCCCACCCCACCCTTTGCCCTTACCTCCCCACATTGTCCTCATCCATAGATATACGATTTCTGTCCAGTCTCTTCTTGCACCCCCCATACCCCTTTCCCCCTGAGAATTATCAGTCCACTCCCTTTCTATGCCCCTGATTCTATTATATTCACCAGTTTATTCTGTTCCTCAGGTTTTTAATTCACTTGATTTTTAGGTTCACTTGTTGATAGATATGTATTTGTTGTTCATAATTTTTCTCTTTACTTTTTTCTTCTTCCTCTTCTTAAAGAATACCTTTCAGCATTTCATATAATACTGGTTTGGTGGTGATGAACTCCTTTAGCTTTTTCTTATCTGTGAAGCTCTTTATCTGATCTTCCATTCTGAATGATAGCTTTGCTGGGTAGAGTAGTCTTGGTTGTAGGTTCTTGCTATTCATCACTTTGAATATTTCTTGCCACTCCTGTCTGGCCTGCATAGTTTCTGTTGAGAAATCAGCTGACAATCGTATGGGTGCTCCCTTGTAGGTAATTAACTGTTTTTCTCTTGCTGCTTTTAATATTCTCTCTTTGTTTTTTGCTCTTGGCATTTTAATTATGATGTGTCTTGGTGTGGTCCTCTTTGGATTCCTTTTGTTTGGGGTTCTGTGCGCTTCCTGGACTTGTAAGTCTATTTCTTTCACCAGGTCGGGGAAGTTTTCTGTCATTATTTCTTCCAATAGATTTTCAGTATCTTGCTCTCTCTCTTCTTCTGGCACCCCCATAATTCTGATGTTGGTATGCTTGAAGTTGTCCCAGAGGTTTCTTACACTATCTTCAACTTTTTGGATTCTTTTTTCTTTTTTTTGCTTTTCCGGTTGAGTGTTTTTTGCTTCTTTGTATTTCAAATCTTTGACTTGATTCTTGCGTTCCTCTAGTCTGCTGTTGGGTCTCTGTATAATATTTTTTATTTCAGTCAGTGTATGTTTAATTTCTAGTTGGTCCTTTTTCATATCTTCGAGGGTCTCGTTATATTTATCGGCCTTTTCTAGGATATTCTTGAAGAGCCTTATAACCGTGGTTTTGAATTCTATATCCAGTCGTTTGTTTTCCTCCATTTCTTTCGTTTGTGATCTTTTTTTTGTCTCCCCATTTTTCACTGCTTTGCTGAGTTGGTAGAGTAGCTTTGTGTGCTAGGTTTCCTATATGGCCCAGTGGGTCGGCCTCCCCAGTTAACCTGAGGTGGACACTCTTGGTGCACCCCTTTGTGGACTGTGTGTACAGCCTTGTTGTAGTTAAGTCTTGATTGTTGTTGGTATCACTGGGAGGAATTGACCTCCAGGCCAGTTGGCTGTGAGGATTAGCTGTGTCTACACTGGGAGATTTTCGGTGCTGGAGACAGCCTTATAGGATTAGACTTGCCAGATTGCAAAATCCTCTGTGCTCAGCTTGGAAGGGGTGGAGTCTCAGGGCGGGGCAGACAGTCTTGGCTTTCCGTCAGCCCTGCCCTTGCGCGAGTCTCCAGACCTCCGCCCTGAGACTTGCAGTTCCCGAGTTTCTGCCTTATAGTCTAGACTTCCCCGGTATTAGCGTGGGTCCCCAGGGGCTCACCCGGAACTGCAGTTCAGTGCAGTTGGAACTGGGGTTCAGTGCAGTCAGGAGCCCCCGACTCCCTTCCACCAGGGACAGCCTGTGGTAACCTCCGCAGTCAGTCTTTGTGCACACTCACACCTCCAGACCCCTGCTGCCGCGGCTCCCCTGAGTCTCCGAGTTTCCAAGTCTCCGGGTGCCTTTCTCTCTACCTGACAGTCCAAACTCCCCCTGTATGAGCCTGGGTCCACAGGGTTTCGCCTGGAACTGAGGTTCAGTGCAGTCGGAACTGGGGTTCAGTGCAGTCAGGGGCTTCTTTCCCCCTCCCGCCAGAGAAAGCCAGCCAGGCACTCCACCGCCCTTCCTCTCTGCGCGTGCGTGTCTCTGTACCTCAGCTCTTTCCGCTCCTTCTCCGTGAGCTTTCCTCTTTCCTTCTAGTTGTAGAATTTCCACTCAGCCAGCTTTCCTGTGGTTCTGGATGGTGTCTGTTCTATCTTTTAGTTGTAGTTTTGAAATTGTTGTGCGAGGCAGCAGTTTAGGTGCTTACCTATGCCTCCATCTTGGTTTCCCCCTCTCTTCTGTTCTTTCTGTTGGGACCTGTTTCTTTGTCTCTGCATTTTGGATGCTTCCCTATGTTTGTTTCTATGTATTAGGTAGAGCTGCTACATCTCATAAACTTGGTAGAGTGACTTTGTGTAGGGCCCAGTAGTGCAGCCTCCTTTGTCACCTGAACTCAGTGCTCCAGATGTGCCCCTGTGTGGGCTGTGTGCACTATCCTGTTGTAGTTGAGCCTTGATTGCTGTTGGTGTCACTGGAAGGGATTGACCCCAGACCAATTGGCTGTGGGAACTGGCTACAACTATAGCAGAAGAGTTGCTGTGTAGGAGTAGACCCCATGAAGCAGGATTTGCTTCAGCTCGGCATTGGTGCTCACCAAGTCCATGCCTTGAGTGTGCCACTCATGGAGGTGGTAGGGTTGTAATCCAGCCTGATCTGAAGCTATCCACCAGTGCCCTGGCTTTGGAGTCTCCCCAGAAGTGCAAGGTCGGCCACCATGTGTGCCCTGCCTCAGACTACCCAACATGAGCTACACAATGATCTTCAGATGGCTGCTATTTGTGTTGGGCTTGGAGTGCCCAGGAGAGGTCAAGCTATGTGAACCTAGGTGGGCTGCTGCTAGTGTTGAGTCCGGGGCACTTAGCAAGAGGTACAGTGTACATAGAGGCCAGATGCTGCTTGTTTGAGAAATTTTAGGAAAGTCCAAAGCATGATGCAAAAGAGGCCATTTGTATGGAAAAGCCACCGGAAACAGTTTGGGTGGGCCGACAAGTTGGGTAGGGAATCACCAGGGTGTGGTGAACGATATGGCATCCACCTGCTGGCTCTATTGGGGGGTTCTCAGAAAAGAAACAATGGCCTCTTCCAGCATTTTTGTCGGGCAGAAATCTGCCCCCCAGCTCTCAACCTGATGCCAGACAATTCAATTCCTATCTGTATGCCCCTGGCTCCTTTCAAGCTACTGCCCCTGTACTGGAGCTCAGAGGAAGAAAGTCTGAGTAAATCTTTGTGTGGGCTCTTTAAAGGGAATTGCCTGTGACTCTAGCAGCCCTCCATCTCAGCCACAACGCCCATCTGTTTTTACAGACAGAAGTTATGGGGACTTCCTGTCTCTGGAACCCTGGGCTTTGGGGCCTGGCATGGGCTGGTACCCCTCACTTCTCAGGGGAGACCTTTGCAGCTGATCCCTCCTGATTTTTATCCATAACTTGTGGGTGTGGAACCAGCCTGTTCCATGTATCTGCCCCTCCTACCAGTCTCAATGTGTCTTCTTTAAATCCCTAGTTGTAGGACTTCCATTAAGCTAGATTTCAGGTGGTTCTGAATGATGCTTGTTCTGTAGTTTAGGTGTATTTTGTTGTGGTTGTGGGAGGATTTGAGTACCACATTTATTTACACTGCCATCTTGACCGGAAGTTTCAATCCTTTATTTTGTTAACATGATGTATGTATATCATGTTGATTGATTTACAGATGTTGAACCATACTTGCATCCCTGTGATGAATCACACTTGATCATCGTGTAAAATGCTTTTAATGTATTGTTGAATCAGTTTGCTAACATTATTTTTGATAATTTTTATATAAGTTCATCAAGGATATTGACTTGTAATTTTTTGTAAAGTTTTTGTTTATATCAAGGTAATGTTGGCTTCATAGAATGAGTTTGGAAGCATTCCTTCCTCTTCAATTATTTGAAATAATTTAAGAAGGATAGGCATTCTTTCTTCTTTGAATTTTTGGTAGAATTGAACTGTGAAGCTGTCTGGCCCTAGACTTTTATTTGTTGGGAGTCTTTTTAAAAAACTATTACTGCTTCAATTTCATTGCTGGTAATTGGTCTGTTTAGATTTTGTATTTCTCCATGGTTCATTCTTAGAAGGTTATATACTTCCAGAACATATCCATTTCTTCTAGGTTATCAAATTGGTTGCCATATAATTGTTTGTAGTATTTTTTAGTATTCTTTGTATTTCTATGGTGTAGTTTGTAACTTCTCTTTTATTTATGATTTTATTTATTTGGACTCTGTTTTTTCTTGATGAGTTTGGCTATAGACTTGTTGATTCTGTTTATCGTTCCAAAGAATCTTAATTGTATTGATCTTTTATGTTGTTTTTTAAATTTCTATATTTTGATTTCCACTTTGATCCCATTTCCTCCCTTTCATTGACTTTGGGTTTCGTTTGTTCTTCTTTTTCTAATTCCTTCAGGTGAAAAGTAGATTGTTTACTGGGGATTTTCCTGTTTCTTGAGGTAGGCTTGTATAACTATGAACTTCCTTTTTAGAACTGCTTTTGCTCCATAGCATAAATTTTGAAAAGTAGTGTTTTCATTTATTTCAAGATAGATTTTTATTTCCTATTTGATTTCCTCTTTGATCCATGGGTTGTTTAGTTGCATGTTGTTTTGTCTACACATATTTGTAGATTTTTTTCCAGTTTTCTTCCTGTAGTTGATTTCTAGTTTCATGTATTATGGTCAGAAAACATGTGGGATATGATTCCAGTCTTCTTGATTGAAATTTAATTTATTGAGGCTTGTAATCTATGCTGTAGAATGTTTCATATGCAGTTGAAAAAAGTATATTCTGCAGTTTTTAAGATGAAATGTGTTATAGATGTGCTAAGTTGATCTGATCTAATGTGATATTTAAAGTCATTATTTTTTATTAATTTTATGTCTAGATGATTTATTCATTGATGTGAGTAGGGTATTAAGATCCCTTACTATTATTGTATTATTGTGGATTTCTTTCTTTATGTCCATTAATAACTGTTTCATATATTAGGTGTTCCTATGTTGGGTACATAGATATTTATGATAGTTATATCCTCTTCTTGAACTGACCATTTTATAATTATGTAGTCTTTCTTTGCCTTTTTACACATTTCTTTGTTTAAAAGTCTATTTTGTGTGATATGAGTATTGCTACCAGACCTTTCTTTTCATTTCTGTTGCATAAAATATTTTTTCTATTCCTTCACTTTCAGTTTGTATGTGTCTTTTGATTTGAAGTGAGTCTTGTATGTAGCATATTAATGAATTATTTTAATGCATTCAACTATATTATATCTTTTTATTGGATAATTTAATCCATTTACTTTTAAAATAAGTATGTACTTTTTTTGCCATTTTTTTTTTAATTTTGGGGAGTTGTTTTTATAGTTCTCTTTTTCTTCTTTTCTTGATCTCTTCCCTTGCTTGTGGTCTGCTGGTTTTCTTTAGTGTTTTGTTTCCTTCCATTCTCTTTATTCTTTTTAAAAAATGTATTTTATTGATTCAGAGAGGAATAGAGAGGGAGAGGTAGAGGGAGAGAGAAATGTAACATCAATGATGAGAGAGAATTGTCGATCAGCTGCCTCCTGGATACCCCATAATGGGGACTGAGCCCACAATCTAGGCATATGGCCTGACCAGGAATCGAACCATAACCTCCTGGTTCACAGGTCCATGTTCAACCACTGAGCCACACCAGTTGGGCTCTCTTTATTCTTTGTGCAGCTTTTGTAGGTTTTTGCTGTGTGCTAACCATGAGATTTATGTGTATAATTCTATATCTATATTTATTATGTTGTTAGGTTTTTAAGTTTGAATATATCCTATAAGGACTACTTTTTTACTCCACCTTCCATTCTTTATGTTATTGATGTAATATATTAGATCTTTTTGTGTTTTATATCTCCTACTTATTATAGTTTCAGTTGAGTTTGATACATTTTTAACCTTCATAATAGCTTTTTAAATGTGTGATTTACTATATTTGTTCAATATTTGGCTTTACTTGTGAGATTATTTTTCCTTCCTCATAGTTTCTTGTTTCTGTTTGTGGCCAAGCATTTTTATGTGCTTCTCTGTAGGTTCTATAATTACATGCATTTTGAAAATGAGGAATCTGAGGTACAAAGAAGTTAAATAATTTGTTCAGAGTTTACACAGCTAGTAAGCAGCAAGCTAAGACTTAAAATCCAAGCAGTTTCTCTCTTTCCTAACTTCTTTTTTTTTTTTAAATATGTTTTTATTGATTTCATAGAGAGGAAGGGTGAGAGAGAGAGAGAAACATCAATGATAACAGAGAATCATTGATCAGTTACCTCCAGCACACCCACTACTGGGGATTGAGCCCGCAACCCGGCATTTGCCCTGACTGGGAATCGAACTGTGAACTCCTGGTTCATAGGTTGTTGCTCAACTACTGAGCCACAATGACCCGGCTTCCCTCACTTCTCATGCTGTCACTATCCCTCGCACCCCTTACAGCAAGCATGTCAAACTCATGTGGCTGATAGGCCACATGCCTCGTCCTCTGCCCACGAGTTTGACATGCTTGCCTTACAGAGAAAGTACCTACATCCCAAAGCATGAACAGTCCATATTAGATATGACAGGTAGATCTGATGAAAGGTAGGGGAGCTTTGCTTAGAGGGTCTCCAAAGTTAACTTTAAGGCAAGCATGATAGATGTAAAATTTCCTTCGCTGGACTTGGAGGGAAGCCAAGAACAGAACAGAATCTCTTGAAACTGTCACATTTTCTAGAAGTAAACAAATGTTTCCCTGCCATACTTCCTGATTCCTGATGAAGCTAGTTTCAGTTTTGCCAATCACTGATGAGCCTGCTCTCCTTCCTGGACCACGGAGCCAAGAAATCTTGATTTTTAACAATAGGAGACACTGCAGAGACCATACATTTTCTCTTTACACTATGAAATGAGTTGGAAATTGGTTTAAAGACAGATGTGAGCAGAAAACTGTGGTTTCCAATGGAGAAAAGGCATTAATTCTGTCTTGGATGATCAAGAAAGGTTACCTTGAGATAATGGGCCCTGACCCAGCTGGGCAAAGAAGAGCATTACAAACAGAGGAAAAACATGAGTGAAGGCCTAGGATCAAACTGCACAGCATGTTACTGGGATCCAGAAATGGAGCATTTTAGCTGCAGCATCAGATTGTATGTGAGAATGGGAAATTGAGCTTTTATACTGATGGCTTTGAACCCCATGCTAAAGAGTTTAATTTTGACTGAGTAACCAGCAATGATCTTTCAAAAGTTATAGAGGAAGTGAAGGAAAGGTATTTATGTTTAAGGAAATGTAACTGGCAGAATCGAAAGAATAGAAATAATTGAAAGAAAGGGAGAGGTTGTCAGTTTAAAGGCTAATTAAGAAGCCATTTAAATAATTCAAGCAAGAGATAGTGATATTCTGAACAGGTCAAAAGTATGGAACATGGAAAGAACCATTCTTTTCATTCCAGGTGTACTAAGAGGTGAAATCTTCATATATTGCTTCAATATTGGCAATGGAAGGAAGTGAGGAAGCCAGATATGAAAGATAGTTCTATTTTAAAAATATGGTGTTCCACTGTATGGGAAAACATATTCTTCAATGGTGCATCTGATAAGGGGTTAATTTCCAGAATATATAAAGCAACACCAGGAAGACAAAAAATCCAATTTTAAAATGGTCAAAAGACCTGAATAGACACTTCTCCAAAGAGGACAGACATATGAAAAAATGGTCAACATCGCTAATCATCAGAGAGATGCAAATAAAATCTATATTGAGGTATCACTTCACATCTGCCAGAATGGCTACCATCAATAAGTCAACAATCAACAAGTGCTGGTGAGGATTTGGAGAAAAGGGAACTCTGGTTCACTGCTGGTGGGAATGCAGACTGGTGTAGCCACTAGGTAAAACAATATAGAAATTGCACCAAAAAATTGAAAATTGATGATTTCAAAATGGTGGTAAAATAAGTGTAAACTGCACTGACACACTCCCAAGACAAAACTGGAATTAAAACTAAAATATAGAAAAACCATCTTGAATAATCAACTGAAGACTAGCTGGAGAGAACCCTAATAACCAAGAATGGAAAGTGGAGACTACAAAGAGACTGGTAGGAAGTGCAGAGGCACTAAAGGACTAGCTGGACGCCCACAGACAGCAGTTGAAGTTACGAAGGGATATTATAGATGTGGGGGGTTCCCACTGAGAACTCTGGGGTTTAAATCCTAAGCTGGGCTCCCCAGGCCAGAGCACCAGAACTGAGAAAGGTACCCAGAAAACATCAGGCTGTGAAAAGCAGCAGGGTTACTGTCTGCCAAGGAGAGACAGCTGGAAATGCAAGCACCCTCGTAAAGGGCCAATGCACAAAATTTCCTGTGCAGCCACTCACCTTGGGCTCTGTAAGAGGTAGGGCAGAGTGGACTGGAGTTGTGTTAGCAGAAGCCAGTATTGGGAATTCTGGGGTTAGAGCTTGGAAGGCACACACCCTGGTTTCCCCATGCTGAGTCATTCCCTCATACTGCAGAAGACATCTTTCTCAGGCAAACTTTTGCTATTCCACGTGGTTTTTGCCTGGGGGGAAGGGAGTTGTCCCACCCTACTGTAAAACCCCTTGCCCCACCCTGTGGAGTTTCTGAGGCCCATGAAGAGACTGAGAATAACAACCAGCCTGCAGGCAGAAGCAATTGTCCCACCCCAAAATGTCTCACCCCACCCTGTGGTTGATAGCCTGAGGCTAATCAAGACTGAATAACAATCAGACTACAGGCAGAGGCACATCTTTGGACGCTTTGAGTCTTTCTCTGATCTAATTCTGGGCCCAAGGGTAGGAAAAACATTACCTTGTGCACATCTTGGTTCTTCCAAAAGGCACCCAGCCCCAGCAGAGGGAGCCACACACTGTTGATTGCTGATAGCTCCAAAAATGGTACTCAGAGTCGGTTAGAAACATCTGACACTCAAGATTGGGGGTGTAGTAGATATACCTAATACATAGACACAAACCCAAACATGGGGGACAAAATAACAAGCTGCAAATGAAAGAACAAGATAATTTCTCAGAAGAAGAGCTAAATGAAATGGAGATAAGAAATTTATCAGACATAGTGCTCAGAATAATGATGACAAGGATACTCAACAACATGAGAGGCGATATAGTAACTATGAAGCATGACATAGTACTAATAAAGAACACAGTGGAAGGAATACACAGCAGATTAGGGGAAGGTGAGGATTGGATCCATGAATTAAAAGTCAGGGTAGAAAAAAATCACTCATACATAAAGGTCACTACATAATACTAAAGGGATTGATCCAACAAGAGCGTATAACCCTGGTAAACATATATGCAACCAATATTGAGACACCTAAGTATATAAAAAAAACTTCTGAAGGACGTAAGAGAGAGGTTGACAGCAATACAATCATAGTAGAGGTCGACAGCAATACAATCATAGCATTGGCTTCACTGGATAGATCTTCCAGACCAAAAATTAACAAGGAAACAGTGACTCTAAAGGACACACTGGATCAAATGTGTTTAATTGCCATTCATAGAACATTTCACCCCAAAGCTGCAGAAAATACATTCTTCTCGTAAAGCATCAAACAGACTGTCAAATTACAGTGGGAAGGTTAGGGATAGGTGGGGGAAATAAGAGATCAACCGAAGGACTTATATGCATGCATATAAGAGTAACCAATGGATGCAAAACATTGGGGGGTGAGGGCATGTATGGGAGTGGGGTGGGGGGGGCAATGGTAAGATATGTACACATATAATACCTTAATAAAAATATATATAAAAAATAAAAATAAATAAAAATAAATAAAGAAAAAAGAAAAAAGAAAAGAAAATACATTCTTCTCGAGAACACTTGGGCCATTCTCAAACATAGACCATGTGTTAGGACACAAAACAAGTCTCTACAAATTCAAGAATTTTGAAATCATATCAAGCATCTTCTCAGATCATGATGGAATGAAATTAAATGAACTAGTAAAAACACTCAAAAGCATTCAAACATATGGAGGCTAAATAGTATGTTATTTAAAAGTTAATTGTTTACCAATGAGATCAAGAAAGAAATAAAAAACTTCCTGGAAACCAATTAAAATGAACACATAACAAAATCACTGGGACACAGCAAAAGCAGTCCTAAGAAGGAAGTTCATAGTATTGTAGGCCTACCTCAAAAAACAGAAAAAAAAAAAACTAATAATAAACTATTTAATCCTACAACTTAAAGAACTTGAAAGAGAACAACAAGAAAAGCCCAGAGTAAGTAGAAGAAAGGAAATGTTAATAATTAGAGCAGAAATAAATGACACAGAGACTAAAAAACAATTTAAAAGATCACTGAAACCAAGAGCTGTTCCTTTAAAACATAAACAAGATTAATGAACCTTTAGTCAGATTCATCAAGAAACAAAGAGAGAGGATCCAAATAATTAAAATCAGAAACAAAAGTGGTAAAGAATAACACATCGCAGAAATACAAAGGAATGTAAGAAAATACTATGAGTAACTATATGCCAACAAGGTGGATAATGTGAATGAAATGGACAAATTTCTGCAAAAATACAGTCTTCCAAAACTGAATCAGGAAGAATCAGAAAACCTGAATAGCCCAATAACAACTGATGAAATAGAAGCAGTAATAAACAAACTCCCAGCAAACAAAAGCCCAGGTCCAGATGACTTCACAGGGGAGCTTTACCAAACATTCAAAGAACTAACACCTATCCTCCTCAAGCTATTCCAAGAAATCCAAGCTCTTTTTATGAGGCCAGCATTATCCTAATTCCAAAACCAGATAAAGACATTACAAGGAAAGAGAATTACAAGCCAATATCCATGATAAATAAAGATGCTAAAATTCTCAACAAAATATTAGCAAATCGGATCCAGCAATATAGTAAAAAGATTATACATCATGACCAAGTGGGATTTATTTCAGGGATTCAAGGATGGTACAATATTCACAAATCAATAAATGTGATACAGCACATAAACAAATTGAAAGACAAAAATCACATGATCATATCAATAGACAGAAAAAGCATTTGACAAAATCCAACACCGATTTTTGATAAAAACTCTCAGCAAAGTGGGAATAGAGATAATATACCTCAAAATAATAAAGGCCATATATGACAAACCTACAACGAACATCATACTCAGTGGGCAAAAACTAAGATCATTTCCCCTAAGAACAAGAACAAGACAGGGATGTCCACTTTCACCACTCTTATTCAACATAGTACTGGAAGTCCTAGCCACAGTGATCAGACAAGAAGAAGAAATAAAAGGCATCTAAATTGGAAAGGAGGAAGTAAAACTCTCATTATTAATAGATGACATAATATTGTACATAGAAAACCCTAAAGACTCCACCAAAAAAACTACTAGATTTAATAAATGAATTCAGCAATGTAGCAGGATACCAAATAAACACCCAGAAATCTATGGCATTTTTATATACCAAAAATGAATTCTCAGAAAGAGAAACTAAAAAAACAATCTTATTTATTATTTCAATAAAAAAATTAAGACACTTAGGAATAAAGTTAACCAAGGAGATAAAAGACTTGTACACAGAAAACTACAGGACATTGAAAAAAGAGATAGAGGAAGATGTAAACAGAATATACTGTGCTCATGGATTGGTACAATTAACATAATTAAAATGCCCATACTACCCAAAGCAATCTATAGATTCACTGCAATCCCTATTAAATTACCAATGGCATATGTCACAGATCTAGAATAAATACTCCAAAATTTTATATGGAACCAAAAGACCCAGAATAACCACAGCAATCTCGAGAAAGAAGAAGTTGGAGGGATTACAATACCAGATATCAAGTTATACTACAAAACCACTGTAATCAAAACAGCCTGGTACTGGCACAGCTTGGCCTTTCCCATGCATACCAGGCCGAGTAGAGTCAGCCACAAACAGCCAATTGTGTGGTAGCTCCAGACAGGTAAGTTTATTACAGGCAACATCTGACATCAACCTGTACAAAAACTAGGCCCACAAGGACCCAGAACCATCACAACCAGTGGTGGGATTCAGACCACACCAAAGCTCGACTCAACTAGCCACACAATTAGCACACCCCAAGGAGGGGCCCCACTGGCAGCAGACCTTGCTGGGAACAACTCATACACTGTGAACAAAGTCTATCCTTATAGTCAGCCAGCCTGAGAGTTAACCCACCCATGAAGCAGCCAACAGCATTCAAGACTCAACTACAACAGGAGGGCATACATGACTCACACAAGAGACATTCCTAGAACACATAGCTGAGGTGATCTGGAATATTGTGTCACTGAGCCCCACAAGACACCTACAACATACAACCACCATAACAAGTTTGGGAGTCATAGTAGATCAACCTAATACACAGAGATAAACACAAAAAGGCAGATAAAATGGAAAACAAAGAAGCATGCCACAAGTGAAAGAACAAGAGAAATTTCCATAAAAAGAATTCAATGAAATGGAAGCAACCAACATACAAGATGCAGAGTTTAAAGCAATGGTTATAATGATGTGTGGGGATCTCAGGGAAAGAATGAATGATCTCAGTGAGAAATTAAACAAAAAGATAAACATTAAAAAGGACAAATAAACCACAAAAAGAGCCAGTCAGAAATAAAGAATACAATATCTGAGATGAAGAATACTAGAAGGCATCAATAGGGGTTAGATAAAGCAGAAGACAGAAACAGCACACAAGCAGAGCACCAAAAAATAATAATTTTAAAAAACGAGTGAAACCTAAGGGAATTCTGAGACAACATGAAGTATAACAACATCAGCATCATAGGGGTAACAGAAGGAGAAGAGAGAGAACAAGGTATTGAGAACCTGTTTGAAGAAATAATGCTGAAAACTTTCCTAACCAGGAAAAAAAAGGCATACAATGCTAGGAAGCACAGGGCATCCCAAACAAGATGAACCCAAAGAGGCCCACACCAAGACACATCATCATTAAAATGTCAAAGTTTAAAGATAAAGAGAGAATCTTAAGAGCAGCAAGACAAAAACTGTTAGTTACCTACAAGGGAGTTCCTGTAAGACTGTCAGCTGATTTCTCAACATGAACATTTCAAACAAGAAGGGATCAGCATGAAATATTCAAAGTAATGAAAAGCAAGGGCCTACAACCAAGACAACTCTATTCAGCAAAGCTATAATTTTAAATTGAAGGCTAAATAAAGAGCTTCCAAGAAACACACACAAAAAAAGCTGAAGGAGTTCATTACCACCAAACTAGTATTAGAAGAGATATTAAAGGGTATTCTTTAAAAAGAAGAAAAGAAGAAAGGAAGGAGAGAGAGAGAGAGAGAAAGAGAGAGAGAGAAAGAGAGAGAGAGAGAGAGAGAGAGAGAGGAGAGAGAGAGAAAGAGAGGTTTACAGAATAGACTAGCAATAAATAAATACATACCAATAATTACTTTAAATGTAAATGAATTAAATGCTTCAATCAAAAGATATAGAGTAAATGAATGAATAAGAAAACATGACCCATATACATGGTGTTTATAACAGACTCATCTCAGAACAAAAGATACACACAAAATAATAAGGGAGGGATGGAAAAAGATATAACATGCAAATGGAAATGAAAAGAAAAAAAACTGTGGTAACAATACTTACATCTGACAAAATAGACCTCAAAACAAAAACTATAGAAGAGACAAAGGACATTATATAATGCTAAAGGTATCAATCCAACAAGAAGATCTAAGTCTTATAAACATATGCACCCCAATGTAAGAGCACCTAAATATATAAAGAAAAATTTGACAGACATAAAAAGAGAGATCAACAGTAATAGAGTTATAGTACAGGACAACTCCTCATTGACATTAATGGATAGATTTTCCAGACAAAAGAAATCAACAAGGAAACAGCCTTAAATTACACACTAGATCCGATGGATTTAATTGATATTTACAGGACATTTCACCCCAAGCAGCAGAATATACATTCTTTTCAAATGCACATGGAATATTTTCTAGGAGAAATCACATTAAGAGACAAAAACAAGTCTTAATAATTTCAATAAGATTAAAATTATATCAAGTATCTTCTCACCACAATGGTATGAAACTAGAAATCAATTACAAGAAAAAAAAATTGAAAAACATACAAATACATAAAGGCTAAATAACATGTTACTGAACAATAAATGGGTCAACAATGAGATAAAGAAATCAAAAGTTACCTTGAGATTAGTGAAAATGAACACACAACAACCCAAAATCTCTAAGAGGGAAATTCATAACAATACAGGCCTACCTCAAAAAGCAAGGAAAATCAGAAATAAACAATCTAATTTACAGCTAAAAAAAAAAAAAAAAGTAGAAAAAAGAACAGCAAACAAAGCCCAGAGTAAGTAGAGGACAGAAATAATGAAGAATGGGGGTGGGGGGGAATAAATGACATAGATACTAAAAAGCAAATAAAACAAAAGGTCAATGAAATCAAGAGCTGGTTCTTTGAAAAGAGAAACAAGATTGACAAATCTTTAACTAGACTCATAAAGAAAAAAAGAGAGAAGACCTAAATAAATAAAATCAGAAACGAAAGAGGAAAAGTAATAATTGACACTACAGAAATACAAAGGATTGCAAGGAAATATTACAAACAACTGTATACCAACAAATTAGACAACTTGGGCAAAACTGATAAATTCCTGGAAACTATAATCTTCCAAAACTGAATCAGGAAGAATGAGAAAATCTGAATAGGCCAATTTCAACTAATGAAATCATGGCCAGGTAGCTCAGTTGTTTGGAGCATTGTCCCAATATGCCAAGAATACATAGTCAGGGCACATACAAGAGTCAGCCAATGAAAGCATAAATAACTGAAACAATAAATCAATGTGTTTTTTTTTTTTCTCTCCCTCTCCCTTCCTCTCTCTAAAAATCAACAATAATAAAAACGAATATATTCTAGGCAGCAATTTAAAAAAAAGGCTCCTAGCAAACAAAAGTCCTGGACTGGATAGCTTCACAGATGAATTTATTTTTATTATTGATTTTTGAGGGGGTGGGGGAAAAAGAGAAGGAGAGAGAGAGAAATATCAATTAGTTGCCTCCTGTACATGCCCTGACCAGGGATTGAACCCACATCTTTTGGTGTATGAGACAATGCTCCAACAAACTAAGCCACCCATCCAGACCTCACATGAATTTTACCAAACATGCAAATAAGAGCTAGTACCTATTCTTCAAAAACTATTTCAAAATATTCAAGAGGAGGGATGAACTTCCAAGCTTGTTTTATGAGGCCAGCATTATCTTATTTCCAAAACCAGATAAAAAAACTACAATGAAAAAAAATTATAGGCCAATATCTGTGATGAGTATAGATACCAAAATCTTCAACAAAATATTAGCAAATCAGATCTTGAAATAACATTAAAAATATCATACACTATGATCAAATGGAATTTATTCCGGGGATGTAAGGTTGGTACAATATTGGCAAATCATTAAACGTGATACACCACTTAAGCAAAATAAAGGATAAAAATCACATGATCATATCAATAGATGCAGAAAAAGCATTTGAAAATCCAGCATCCATTTACGATAAAAACTCTCAGAAAAGTGGGAATACAGGGTACATACCTCAACATAATAAAGGACATATATGACTAACCAACAGCCAACATCATACTCAATGGGCAAGATTTTAAAACATTTCACCACTCTTATTCAATATAATTCAGGAAGTTTCTAGCCACAGAAATCAGACAAAAAAAGAAATAAAAGGCATCCAAATTGAAAATGAAGAAATAAAACTGTCATTATTTGCAGATGGCATGATTCTGTATATAGAAAGCCATAAAAACTCCACCAAAAGTATGAAAAATGATAAATGAATTCAGTAAAGTACAGGATACAAAATTAATATTCAGAAATTGGTCAAATTTTTATACACCAATAATGAACAATCAGAAAGAGAAACTAAGAAAACAATCCCATTTACAATTGCAACAAGAAAATGAGGTACCTAGGAATAAATTTAACCAAGGAGATTAAAGACTTGTACTCAAAAAAATTATAGGAAGACACTGAAGAATGAAATTGAGGAGGGTACAAATAAGTGGAAACATATACCATATTCATGGATAGCAAGAATTAATATCATTAAAATGTCCATACTTTCCAAAGCAATCTATAAATTCAACGCAATTCCTATCAATGGCATGTTTTACAGAAGTAGAATATTCCAAAAATGTATATGGAGCCACAAAAGACCCTGAATAGAAACAGCAATCTGAGAAAGAAGAACAAAGTTGGAGGAATCACACTACCTGATATTAAACTATACCACAAGGCCATTGTAATACTAAAAACAGCATGGTACTGGCATGAAAACAGACATATAGATAAATAGAACAAAATACAAAGCCCAGAAATAAACCCACAACTTTATAGTCAAATGATATCTGACAAGGGAGGCAAGAGCATACAATGGGCTAAAGACAGTCTCTTCAATAAACGGTGTTGGGGAAATTGGAGAGATACATGCAAACGCTATAGTTAGACAACCTGCTTATACCTTGCACAAGAAAAAACTCATTGTTGATTAAAAACTTAAATGTAAGACTTGAAACCATAAAAATCCTAGAATAAAACATAAGCAGTAAAATTTGGACATTTCCTTTAGAAATATTTTTTCCTGATATGTCTACTCAGGTAAGGGAAAACAAACAAGACTACATAAAACTAAAAAGTTTTTGCAAAGCAAAGGAAACCATCAATAAAATGAAAAGACAACCCACTGAATGGGAGAACATATTTGTCAATGACACATCTGACAAGAAGTTAATATTCAAAATTTATAAAGAACTTATAAGACACAGAGAGGAGGATTAAAAATAGTGGCAGAGTAAATGGATGCTGCTATGGACACACTCCCAGGACCAAACTGTAATTACAACTAAAATACAGGAAAACTTCTTAAATAATCAACGGAAGACTCACTGGAGAGAATCCTGATAACTAAGAACAGAAAAGTGGATACCACATAGAGACTAGTAGGTGGGACAGAGGTACAAGAGGCCTGTCTGGGCTACCACAGACAGCAACTGAAGTTTCGGAGAGATATCTCAGCTGAGAACTCTGAGATCTAATCCCCAAGCTGGGCACCCCCAGCAGAAAGCACCAGAACTGAGAAGGATATCCACATAACATCTGACTGTGAAAAGCAGCAGGGTTGCTGTCTGCAAGGGAGAGATGGTTAGAAATGCAGGCACCATCTTAAAGAGCCAACACACAAAATTCCCTGTGGAGCCACTCACCTTGTGCTCCGGCAGAGGGAGGGCAAAGTGGACTGGAGCTGTGTGAGCAGAAGCCATGACTGGAGGCTGAAGGGTCAGACACCCTGGTTTCCTGTGCTGAATCATTCCCTGACACTGTAGAGG
Source organism: Plecotus auritus (assembly GCF_963455305.1). Taxonomy (NCBI): domain Eukaryota; kingdom Metazoa; phylum Chordata; class Mammalia; order Chiroptera; family Vespertilionidae; genus Plecotus; species Plecotus auritus. The sequence goes on from NC_137782.1 coordinate 106,905,202, forward strand.
TCATCTTTCTCACACAGACATCTGCTATACAGGCATCTTTGCCTGAGGGAAGACAGTTGACCCACCCTATTGGAAAACACCTTGCACCATGGTGTGGATTTTCTGAGGCCCATTAAAAAGACTGAGAATAGCAATCAGCCTCCAGGCAGAAGCAATTGCCCCACCCGGTTAGGAAAAACTCTCACCACACCTGTGGACTATTACCTGAGGGCAATTCAAGACAGAATCCTATCAGTCTGCAAGCAGAGACAGTCTCTGGAGGCTCAGGGTCTTTTGCCTGATGTAATTAGTCAGAAACAGCATTTGACATTGTCCTGCACTAGAGAATGAGAGATGTAGAGGATATACCTTATTCATAGTCACAAACCCAAACAGGCAGCCAAAATGAGGAAACAAAGAAAAAACCCCCAAGTGAAAGAACAAGAGAATTCTTCAGAAGAAGAGATAAGTGAATCAGAGACAAGAAAGTTATCTGATACAGAGTTCAATATAATGATGGTAAAGATGCTCAACAGCATGAGAAAAGATATAGTAACTCTAAAAACAGAAATAAAGAATGACATAGCACAAATAAAGAACACATTGGAAGGAATACACAGCAGATTAGGGGAAGCTGAAGATTGAATCAGTGAGTAAGAAGACGGGGTTAAAAAAATCACTCAATCAAAGAACCAAAAAGAAAACACAATTAAAAAACAGGAGGACAACTTAAGAAAGCTGTGGGAAAACATAAAACATAACAATATTCGCATAATAAGTGAGCCAGAAGGTGAAGAAAGGGTGCAAGGGATAAATAACATGTTTGAAGAAATAATGGCAGAAAACCTCCCTAACCTGGTAAAGTAAAAAGTCACACAAGTTCAGGAGGCACAAAGAAACCCAAGCAAGAAGAACCCAAACAGACCCACACCCAGACACATCATAATTAAAATGCCAAAAATTAAAAACAAAAAGAGAATTTTTTTTTGTTTTGTTAATCCTCACATGAGGGTATTTTTCCATTGATTTTTAGGGAAAGCAGAAGAGAGGTAAAGACAGAAAGAAACATCGATGTGAGAGAAACGTATTGATTGGTTGCCTCCAAACAGCGCCAGGGCCCGAAGAGCCTGCAAACAAGACACATGACCTTGACCAGAATCGAACCCAGGACCCTTTGGTCTGCAGGTCAACGCTCTATCCACTGAGCCAAACTAGCTAAGGCAAAAAAATCTTAAAGACAGCAAGAGAAAAGCAAACCATTATCTACAAAGGAGCTCCCATAAGGCTGACACCTAATTTCTCATCATAACCTCTACAGGCCAGTAGGGAATGGCATGAGTTATTCAAGGTAATGGAAAGCAAGGATCTGACACCAAGATTGCTATATCCAGCAAGACTATTATTCAAAATAGATAGTGAAATAAAGAGCTTCCTGGACAAAAAAAAGCTAACGGAGTACATCACCACCAAGCCAACATTACAAGAAATGCTAGACTGCTGTAATGAGAAGAAGAAATAGAGAGAGAAACATAGACATACAGAATTAAAACGGCATTAAATAAGTACCTATCAATAAAAACCTTAACAGTAAATGGATTAAATGCTTCAATAAAAGGCATAGGGTAGCTGAATGGATACAAAAACATGACCCAAGTACATGCTGTTTACAAGAGACTCATCTCAGAACACGGATGAGAATGAAGGGATGGGGAAAAAAAGCATGCTGGAGTAGCAATACTCATATCCGACAAAATAGACTTCAAAATGAAAGCCAGCACAAGAGACAACATAGGTCACTACAAGCTAAAGGATTGATCCAACAAGAAGATATAATCCTGGTAAACATATATGTACCCAATACTGGAGCACATAAGTATAAAAAAATTCTAGAGGACTTTAAGGAACTGATCAACAACAAATAGTCAAACTAGGAAACTTTAACACCCTGCTGACTTCACTGGATAAATCTTCCAGACAAAAATTTAACAAGCCAAACAGTAACTCTTAAGGACACATTGAATCAGATGGTTTTAACGGACATGAGTAGAGCACTTCACCCCAAAGCTGCAGAGTATTCATTCTTTTCAGGTGCACATGGATCAGTCACAAAGATAGACCACATGTTAGGACACAAAACAAGTTGCTACAAGTTCAAGAAGGTTGAAATCATATCAAGCATCTTCTCAGATCACAGTGAAATGAAATTAGAAATCAATTACAGTAAACATACCCAAAACACTCAAACACATAAACACATGGAGGCTAAATAGTATGTTATTAAACAATGAATGGATTACCAGCAAGATCAAGAAAGAAATAAAAAACTTCCTGGAAACCAATGAAAACAAACACACTACAACCCAAAATCTCTGTGACACAGCAAAAGCAATCCTGATAGGGAAGTTCATAGCACTACAGGCCTACTTCAAAAAAATCAAGAAAAATCAACAATAAACTATTTAACCCTACAACTTAAAAAACTATAAAAAGAACAATGGGAAAAACCCAGAGTAAGTAGAAGAAATGAAATAATAAAGATTAGAGTAAAAATAAATGTGTGTGTGTGTATGTATGTATATATATATATATATATATATATATATATATATATATATATATATATATATATTAATGAAACCAAGAGCTGGTTCTTTGAAAGAATAAACAAGATTGATGAACCATTAGCCAGACTCATCAAGGAACAAAGAAAGAGGACCCAAATAATTAAAATCAGAAACAAAAGTGGAGAAGTAACCACTAACATCACAGAAATACAAAGGATTGTAAGAAAATACTATGAACAGCTATATGCCAACAAGCTGGACAATGTTGATGAAATGGAAAAATTCCTAGAAAAATACTATCTCCCAAAACTGAATCAGGAAGAATCAGAAAACCTGAAGAGGCCAATAACAACTGATGAAATAGAAGCAGTAATTAAAAAAAACTCCCAGCAAACAAAAGCCCGGGACCAGATGGCTTCACAGGAGAGTTTCACCAAATATTCAAAGAAGAACTAATACCTATACTCCTCAAATTATTTTAAAAAATCCAAGAAGAAGAAACACTTCCAAGCTCTTTTTATGAGGCCAGCATTATCCTGCTTCCAAAACCAGATAAAGACACTAGGAAGAAATAGAATTACAGGCCAATATCCCTGATGAACATAGAGCCCCAAATCCTCAACAAAATATAAGCAAATTGGATTAAACAATATATTAAAAAGATCATACCCCATGACCAAGTGGGGTTTATTCCACTGATTCAAGGTGGGTACCATGTTTGCAAATCAATAAACATCATCATGTCAATGGAACCCAAAAAAGCATTCGACAAAATCCAACACCCATTTTTGATAAAAACTCTCAGAAAAGTGGGAATAGATGGAGCATATCTCAACATGATAAAGGCCATATATGACAAACCTACAGCAAACATCATACCTAATAGACAAAAACTAACACCATTTCTCCTAAGAACAGGAACGAGATGGGGATGTCCGTTTTTACAACTCTTACTCAACATAGTATTAGAAGTCTTAGCCACAGCTATCAGACAAGAAGAAATAAAAGGCATCTAGCCCTAACTGGTTTGGCTTAGTGGATAGAGCATCGGCCTGCAGACTGAAGGGTCCCAGGTTCAATTCTGGTCAAGGGCATGTACCTTGGTTGCAGGCACATCCCCAGTAGGAGGTGTGCAGGAGGCAGCTGATTGATGTTTCTCTCTCATCGATGTTTCTAACTCTCTATCCCTCTCCCTTCCTCTCTGTAAAAAATCAATAAAATATATATATTTTTAAAAAAGGCATCTAAATTGGAAAGGAGGAAGTAAAACTCTCATTATTTGCAGATGACATGGAATTGTACATAGAAATCCCTGGTGGGAATGCAGACTGATGCAGCCATTATGGAAAGCAATATGGAGTTTCCTCAAAAAAATTAAATATGGAACTGCCATTTGACCCAGTGATCCTAGTTCTAGGAATATATCCTAAAAACCCAAAATACTAATCAGAAAGAATGTAGGCTCCCTTATGTTCATAGCAGCACAATTTACAATAGCTAAGATCTGGAAACAGCCCAAGTGCCCATCAGTAGATGAGTAGACTAAAAAAGCTGTGGTACATTTATACCATGGAATACTATGCAGCAGTAAAAAAGAAGAATCTCTTACCCTTTGAGACAGCATGGAGGGACCTGGAGAGTATCATGCTAAGTGAAATAAGTCAGTCAAAGAAAGATAAGTATCACATGATCTCACTCATATGTGGCATCTAATTAACAAAATAAACTGATGAACAGAGAGGATCCAGAGACATGGAAGCATGGAACAGAGTGTGGAATCTCAGAGGGAATGGGGGAGGATGAGAAGGGGGGAGGTAATCAACCAAGAACCTTGTATGTATATATGTATAACCCATGGACATGGACAATTAGGTGGTAAAAGCCTGGGGCTGGGGGCTGGGTTGGGCTGCAGGTGGCTAATGGGGGGGGGGGGGGGAAAGGGGGACATATGTAATACTTTCCACAATAAAAATTTAAGAAGAAAAAACTTGTAAAACACAAAAACACAGATAGTTCAATTAAAAATGGGCAAATATTCTGGATAGATACCTCCAAAGATGACATACAGATGGCTAATAGACATATGGAAAGATACTCAATACCACTCATCAGAGAAATGCTAATTAAAACCACAATGAACTATCACCTCACTGTCAGAATGCTATCATTAATAAATCAACAAACAAGTGCTGGCAAGGATGTGGAAGGAGAAAAGAGAACCCTTAGGCACTGTTGGTGGGAATGCAGCCACTGTGGCAAACAGTGTGAACATTAAAAATGGATCTCCCATATGACCCAGACATTCCACTTCTGGGAATTTATTTGTGGAAACCCAAAACACTGATTCAAAAGACATCCCCTATGTTCATTGCAGCACTATTAACAAGAGCCAAGATTTGGAAGGCCCAAATGAGTGGATTAAAAAAACCTGTGGTAATTTATATGATGGAATATTACTCAGCTGTAAAAAGAAGAAAAGCTTACCTTCTTTGCAAGATCATGGTGCTTAGTGAAGGATATGATGCTAAGTGAAATAAGCCAGTCAGAGAAAGACAAAAACCATATGATTTCGCTTATATGTAGAATTTAATGAACAAAATAAATAAACAAACAAAATAGAAGCAGACTCATAGAAACAGAGAACAGATTGACAGCTGTTGGGGCGGGGAGTGGGGTTGGAGGATTGGGTGACATAGACACAGACATCAGTGTGGTGATACCAGAGGAAAGGGGGTGGGGCAGATAAGAGATAGTACCGTAAAGGGGGGATAAATGATGATGGAAGGAGACTAGACTTTGGGTGTTAAACACACAATAGAATATACAGATGATGTATTATAGAAGTGAACCCCTGAGACTGATATAATTTTATTAACCAATGTAACTCCAATAAATTCAATAAAAATAAAATAAAAAATACATTACCATTTATAACCACTCAAAGAAACAAAATACTTAAATTTAAATGTAAACCTTTAAAAGCCACATATAAGGCTTGTATGCTAAAAACTAAAATTTTGATGAAAAAAACTCAAGGAAAATCTAAATAAATGGAGAAACATACTGTGCTCATGGTTTGGAATACTGAACTAAGTAAAGATATCAGTTTTTTCCAAACTGATATGCATATTTATACAATTTCTATCCAAATCCCAGGGTGATATTTTATGGATATCAATAAGATTATTTTAACTTTATAAGGAAAGACAAAGGAATTAGAGTAGCTAAAATAATTTTTGGAGAAAAAAATAAAATGGGAGGAATTAGTCTACCCAATTTTAAGATTTTCTGTAGAAAAAGTCAGGCTGGTGTGGTATTGGCAGAGGGAAGGGCACCTAGATCAATGGGACAGAAGAGAAGGCCAAGAAGGAGGCCAGGCAGGTGCAGCACTGATTTTTTTTTGTATTTTATTTTATTTATTTATTTATTTATTTATTTATTTTAAAAATTTTTTTATTAAGGTATTATATGTGTACATATCTGACTTTGAGCATGTTTTCATGTGTCTCTTGGCCTTCCTTCTGTCCTTCTTTCTTAAGGCTGAATAATATTCCACTGTGTGTATGAAGCGCATTTGGTTTATCCACCCATCCACTGACGGACACATGGGTTGCTTCCACCTTCTGGTTATTGCTGACAATGCTGCTATGAACATGGGTGTGTAAATATCTATTTGAGTTTCTGCTTTCAGTCGTTTGGGCTACATGCCCACAAGTGGACTTGCTGGATCACACAGTAATTCTTTTTTTAACTTTTTGAGGAACCACCATATTGCTTTCTACAGTGGCTGCACCATTTTACATTCCACTAGCAGTACACAGTGTCCCAATTTCCCCACAGCCTTCCCAAAACTTGCTATTTTCTGCTATTTTCTGGGTGGTTATTGTTTTATAGTAGCTATACTAATGGGTGCAACATGGTACTTCGTTGTGGTTTTGATTTGCATTTTTCTAATAATCAGTGATGATAAGCATCTTTGCATATGCTTCTTGGTCATTTTTGTGTCTTCTTCAGAGTAATGTCTGTTCACGTCCATGCATTTTAAAATCAGCTTGTTTGCTTTTCTTGTGGTGACTTGAAGGCGTTCATCACGTGGTCTGCAGAGCAGTCGTTTGTCGGGTAGATGCTGTGCACCGGTTTCCCATTGGCGGCCTTTTTATTCTGCTGATGGTGTCCTTTGACACACAAAAGTTTGTAATTTTGATAAAGCCCAATCTATCTGTTTTTTCTTTTGTTGCTTGTGCCAAATCTGGAGAATCTTTGGGGCATCATTGCAATGAGGAGACACATCTTTACACTATGAACCTGCCCAGCACCCTTTACCCACGAGCAGAGCCTTGGAACCCAGAGCTATCAATTCTCCATAACAGACTGTGAGCTTCCTGCTGCAGGGAATGTCTATTAATCCGGGGCCTTGCAAAGTACCTCACAGCACGGAGTGGGGGCTGAAAAAAATGTTGGATGAGTAAATAAAGGGGTTACTGAATAAATGGCTCTCGGTGGAGAAAAATTGGCCTCTCCACAGGGCTGTAGAGCCTCAGCTCTGACTGTTTTCAAAAGCTCTTTCTCTCTTTATTTCCTCCCTACGGTCCCAGCAGGTTGCTGCTCAGTGGGCCCTGGCTTTTATATGATGGTTTGCAGAATGACAATACTGATCTATGGCTCCAAGCAGTGGCCTCATTTCCCTCCTTCTTTAATGAAGGGGACGTGTCTTCTGTGGGATATTGTTGATTTATTGAGTGACCAGAACCGTTTCTGTTCCTAATAGAAACCAGCATAGACAAGCTACTTGCTGAAGGTGAGGAAGGAGCAGGACCAGCTACTTCTGAATAGGAAATTAATTTAATCGCTCCTGGGGTGTCCTTGCTAATTTGGAGCTGAGCTTCCCCGAATGTTCTCCCTCGAATGGACAGCCCTCCTCAGGACATCCAGTCCAAACACCTTCTTAATGAACTTGTGCACAGAACTCACCCATGAGCCCCAAGTCTCATGGAACACAAATTCAATATAAAATCAAAATTGGGAGCATTCATTCCATAATAAAAGAAAATCTACTGATTAAAGCATTGGATGCTTGTTAATTATAATTATCTCTTTCTATTTTTTATTCTTTTTAGGGCTGCTGGTATCACTATCAAACAGAGTGGAATACTACGGAAAAAGTAATAGGAGAAAAACATGAAATTAAGACAATTCTGTCAATTAACTTTTTGAGCAAACTGGGAAAAAGCTGTCATTATAAGTCATTATATGATTTTAGCAGCAGAACATTCCAGTATGGTTTAGATCTTTCTTGTCCTGTTGTGGGGAGTTTGAAAAGTCATGGCATTCTAGAAAGAAGGGGGCCTGGGTTTGAATCCTTGGGGCACCCCTCCCTTCTCTCGTATGATCCTGCACAAGTTATGACAGCAGTTTTAACCTCTGTTTGCTCATCTGTAAAAGAGGGATGCAATGAAAAATGCTGTAGGGAGCTGCTATGGGATTAAATGAAACTGCATTTGTAAAGCATGTAACATGTGCTCAACAAATCACCCCCTACCTCCTCCTCCCACTGTGGGTGGCATTTGTTGTGGGGTGGAGTTGTTGTTAGGCAATTACTAATTTAAATAACAGACTAGTGGCAGACCAGATCACCAAGGCCCTGTGGACACAAATATGCTTTAAAAAACAAAAACAAAAACAAGACATTGTCTCCTTTGTCCACTCATTCTTCCGTCAAACATTTGTGTGCCTTGAGAAAGGGCTGATGGTAGTGCGGGGTTCACCCACTTGGCCCAGGAGCTCAGCCTGATTTGCAGTTTGCTTCTTCCATGACTTTTTGTTCCAAGATATTTGGGTCAGTCTGGGTGACGCATTGGTCAATGTATGAATTCCCCACATGCCTGTAAGCCCCAAGGCTGGGCTCCAGGCGGCTCGTTCGTGGCTGCCCAGCATGCCACCAAGAGAGAGCCTGCAACAGCCACGCAGACCACTGACCTGCATCTAGGAAATGACATTTTTGCCTCATCTCATTCCATTTCATTTCCTCTTCCTCAAGGCCCAAACAAGAAGAGAGACTGAGGCCCTCGCCCATGTGGCTCACTGGATGGAGCATCGCTCCATGGACTGAAGGGTCCCAGACCCGATTCCGGTCAAGGGCATGTACCTCAGTTGCAGGCTCATTCCTGGCCCTGGGCAGCGTGCGTACAGGAGGCAACCAATCGATGTGTCTCTCTTACATCGATGTCTCCTCTCTCTGTCTCCCCCCACCCCTTCTACTCTCTCTAAAAATCAATGGGAAAATATCCATTGTTGGTAGCTTATATGCATTGTTTTGGTATTTGGTAGCTTAGGTTTTTTTTCTTTCACTTTATTTATTTTTATTTTTGGAATCTGGCAGATGAATCACATCTTGCCACTTTAAAAAGAATCTTTATTGTTGAGAGTATTACAGATGCCCCCCTTTTGTCTCCCCTTTGCCCCCTCTGCTCTTTCACTTTGCTGGGGCTGGTTGTGAAGGCAGTGACCACCCCATGGAGGAGCCAAGGGAAACGGCAACCTATTTGGGGAGAAACTTACAAAGTTAAAGGATTTCTAAGAAACGTGCATAGACTGCACTGTGAAGCCCAAGGCCAGTGGGAATCATGGGCATCCTGTCCACTGAAGAGACAGGAGGCTCTTCCTTACTTTCTCATCACAGTTTTCTCTATTTTCATTTCCAGTGGAGAAATCTGTTCCCATAGATATTTATAGTTCAGAACCCCAGGGGGCAGGAGGCTCCCCTCCTTGCTGCTGACAGAACAGCACAGAGGTGCTGCCTGCCCAGCCGGTGAAGGAAATGGTGCAGGGAGGTCACCTGCCATCTCCCGGCCACAGCCCTTGGGGCTTCCAGGAGAGGCAGCATTTCTAGTCTTCATTTTGGAAAAAGAAATTCTCAGCACAGACATGTTCATGATTTGTCCTCTTCACTTTTAGAGATGCTTGGCAGCCAAGATTAGTGTCTTAAAAAAAAAGAAAAAAAGGCGCCCTGACTGGGTGGCACAGTGGGTTGGAGTGTGGTCCCATGCATTAAAATGTGGCGGGTTCGATCCCGGGTCAGGGCACATAGCCAGGTTGCAGGTTTGATCGCCAGTTGGGGAACATGTGGGAGGCAACTGATCTCTCTCTCTCCCTCTCTCTTTCTCTGTCTCTCTCCCACTCTTCCTTCCTCTCTCTCTCAAATCAGTAAAAAACATATCCTAGTGTGAGGATTACAAAAATGTCTTAAGGCATGTTTTATGGCCAGAATATAGTATACGCTGGCAAATAGTCCATGTGAGCTTGAGAAGAATGCTTGTTCTACTACTCTTGAATGAAGTGTCCTACAGGTGTCAATTAGGTATCATTGATTAATGTTCTGTTCAGTTCAACTATACCTTCTTGACTCTGCCTGCTGGGTCTGCTAGTTACCGATGCAGGCTCCGAGGACAATGGTGGGTTTCCTAGCCCTTCCATCCCAGCAGCTTTGCCTTACATAGTTTGATGCTTTCTTGTTGGGCTTGTGCACAGTAAGAATTGTTACATCTTCTTGGTTTTTTGCCACTTTCACAATATGAAAGCCCCTCTTTATCCCCCATCATCTTTCTTGCACTGAAGTTGGCTTTGTCTGAAATTAATACATCTACTCCAGTTTCCCTTTGATTATTGTTAGTACAATATATTTTCTCCATTTCTTACCTTTAGTCTGTCTCAAAAAAGCCATTCTATAGAGTTTCTATTTGAAAATATCTATAAAAAGTCAACTTATTTTTTAAAAATTTTTATTTAAATATATTTTTTATTGATTTCAGAGAGGAAGGGGGAGAGAGAGGGGAAGGCATTAATGATGAGAGAAAATCATCTATCAGTTGCCTCCTGCATGCCCCACACTGGGGATCAAGCCCACTACCCGGGCATGTGCCCTGACTGGTAATCAAACTGTGACCTCCTGGTTCATAGGTTGACACTCAACCACTGAGCCACGCTGACTAGGCCAAAAGTCAATTTCTTGTAGATAACATATCGCTGGGTCTTATTTCTTAAAATGCTCTCTAGCTGGTTTGGCTTAATGGATAGAGTGTCCGCCTGAGGGCTGAAGGGTCCTGGGTTCAATTCCGGTCAAGGGCACTTGCCCGGGTTGTGGGCTCGATCCCCTGTTGGGGGCATGCAGGAGGCAGACAATCCATGATTCTCTCTCATCATTGATGTTCCTATCTCTCCCTCCCTCTCCCTTCCTCTCTGAAATCAATAAAAAATATTTTTTTAAAATGCATTCTGACAATCTCTGTTTTTAATCACTGTATTTAGACCCTTCCAATTTCAAGATATTGATATAGTCGAATTAGTTGCCACTTTGTAACTATTTTCTTTTTTTAATGGAATTTATTGGAGTCCAATTGGTTTGCAAAACCATACAGGTTTCAAGTGTACAACTCAGTGAAACATCATCTGCTCGCTGAATCGTGTGTCCAGTGCCCCAGCAGTCTCTTTCTGTCCCCATTGCCCCACCTTTGTTTACCTCCACCTACCCACCATTCCCTTTCCCTCCCGCTATCTCCATGCCCCCTCTGACTATCCCCACGCCCTTTCCCTCTGCCTATCACCACACTGCTATTTGTGTGTATGTGAGATATATATATGTAGATATATAGATATTTTGCTTAATTCTTCCCCTTCTTTCATCCAGCCCCCACCCCTACCCTTCTGACAGCTGTCAGTCTGTTCCATGCCTCTGATTCTATTTTGTTCATTGGTTTATTTTGTTTATTAGATCATATGGTGTTTGTCTTTCTATGACTGGCTTATTTTACTTAGCATAATAACCTCCAGGTCCATCCATGCTGTCCTTAAACCTAAGATTTCCCCTCCCTTTTTGCAGCTGAGTAGTATTCCATTGTGTAAATGTACCACACCTTCTTTTTTTAAATCTTTATTGTTAAAAACATTACATAAGTCCCCTTTTTCCCCAATCAAACCCCTCCAGCCCACCCTCACCCCCCACCCCAGGCCCTCACCACCCCATTGTCTGTGTCCATGGGCCATGCATATATGCATACAAGGCCTTTGCTTGATACCTCCCATGAACCCACCCTCCCCCACCTTCCCTCTAAGATTCCCCACTCAGCTCCATGCTTCCAGGTCGCTGGATCCATTCCCTTTATCAGTTTATTTTGTTCATTAGATTCCACATATGAGTGAGATCATGTGATCCTTGTCTATCTCTAACTGGCTTATTTCACTTAGCATGATATTCTCCAGGTCCCTCCGTGATGTCTCAAAGGGTAAGAGATTCTTCTTTTTTACTGCTGCAAAGTATTCCATGGTGTGAATATCCACTCATCTACTGATGGGCACTTGGGCTATTTCCAGATCTTAGCTATTATAAATTGTGCTGCTGCCCTGACTGGTTTGGCTCAGTGGATAGAGTGTTGGGCCGTGGACTGAAAGGTCCTGGGTTTGATTCTGGTCGAGGGCATGTACTTTGGTTGCAGGCTTGATCCCCAGTAGGGGGCATGCAGGAGGCAGCTGATCGATATTTCGCTCTCATCAATGTTTATAACTCTCTATCCCTCTCCTTTCCTCTCTGTAAAAAGTCAATAAAAATGTATTTAAAAAATAAATAAATAAATAAATTGTGCTGCTGTGAACATAGCATGCATACATTCTTTCTGATTGGTGCTTTGGGTTTTTAGGATATATTCCTAGAAGTGGGATCACTGGATCAAATGGCAGTTCCATATTTAATTTTTTGTGGAAACTCTATACTGTTTTCCATAATGGCTGCCCCAGTCTGCATTCTCACCAGTAATGTACTAGGGTTCCCTTTTCTCCACATACTTGCCAGCATTTGTCATTTGCTGATTTGTTTTTTTTTTTTTTTTTTTTTTTTTTTTTTTTTTTATTTAACTTGTTTTTATTTTTATTTTTATTTTTTTAAATAAATCTTTATTCAGATTATTACAATTATTTCTCCTTTTCCCCCCCATAGCTCCCCTCCACCCCTTTCCCACCCCACCTTCTGCCCTTACCTCCCCCCCACTGTCCTCATCCATAGGTGTATGATTTTTGTCCATTCTCTTCATGAACCCCCCCATACCCCTTTCCCCCTGAGAATTATCAGCCCACTCCCTTTCTATGCCCCTGATTCTATTATATTCACCAGATTATTCTGCTCCTCAGGTTTTTAATTCACTTGATTTTTAGGTTGGCTTGTTGATAGATATGTATTTGTTGTTCATAATTTTTTCTCTTTACTTTTTTCTTCTTCCTCTTCTTTAAGAATACCTTTCAGCATTTCATATAGTACTGGTTTGGTGGTGATGAACTCCTTCAGCTTTTTCTTATCTGTGAAGCTCTTTATCTGCCCTTCAATTCTGAATGATAGCTTTGCTGGGTAGAGTAATCTTGGTTGTAGGTTCTTGCTATTCATCACATTGAAAATTTCTTGCCACTCCCGTCTGGCCTGCATAGTTTCTGTTGAGAAGTCAGCTGACAGTCGTATGGGTGCTCCCTTGTAGGTAATTAACTGTTTTTCTCTTGCTGCTTTTAATATTCTCTCTTTGTCTTTTGCTCTTGGCATTTTAATTATGATGTGTCTTGGTGTGGTCCTCTTTGGATTCCTTTTGTTTGGGGTTCTGTGGGCTTCCTGGACTTGTAAGTCTATTTCTTTCACCAGGTGGGGGAAGTTTTCGGTCATTATTTCTTCAAATAGGTTTTCAGTATCTTGCTCTCTCTCTTCTTCTGGCACCCCCATAATTCTGATGTTGGTACGCTTGAAGTTGTCCCAGAGTCTTCTTACATTATCTTCAACTTTTTGGATTTTTTTTTTTGCTTTTTGCTTTTTCGGTTGAGTGTTTTTTGCTTCTTTGTATTTCAATTCTTTGACTTGATTCTTGTGTTCCTCTATTCTGTTTCTGGGTCTCTGTATAATATTTTTTATTTCAGTCAGTGTATGTTTAATTTCTAGTTGGTCCTTTTTCATATCTTCGAGGGTCTCGTTATATTTATCGGCCTTTTCTAGGATATTCTTAAAAAGTCTTATAACGGTGGTTTTGAATTCTATATCCAGTCGTTTGTTTTCCTCCATTTCTTTCGTTTGTGATCTGATTCTTTGACCCCGCATTTTCACTGAATCCCTGAGTTGGTAAGGTAGATATTTGTGCTAGGTTTCCAATATGGCCCAGTGGGTCTGCTTCCCCAGTTAACCTGAGGTGGACACTCTTGGTGCACCCCTTTGTGGACTGTGTGTACAGCCTTGTTGTAATTAAGTCTTTATTGTTGTTGGTATCACTGGGAAGAATTGACCTCCGGGCCAGTTGGCTGTAAGGATCAGCTGTGTCTATGCTGGGAGAAGTTCGGTGCTGGAGACAGCCTTATAGGATTAGACTTGCCAAATTGCAATAGCCTCTGTGCTCAGCTTGGATGGGGTGGAGTCTCAGTCTTGGCTTCCTGTCAGCCCCGCCCCTGCGCGCATGTGCGCTTTCAGTCCTCCGCCTTCCCCAGCTCGAGTCTCCGCCTGAGAGTCCAGACTCCCCCCACAAGAGCGTGGGTCCCCAGGGGCTCGCCTGGAACTGGGGTTCACTGCAGTCAGAACTGGGGCTCGGTGCAGTCAGAATCCTCTGACTCCCCTCCACTAGGGAAAGCCTGTGGCGACCCCCGCAGCCTTTGTGCGCACCGGCGCGGCGCGTGTGCGCACTTTCAGTCCTCCGCCTTCCCCGGCTCCTGAGTCTCCGCCCGAGAGTCCAGACTCCCCCTACAAGAGCGTGGGTCCCCAGGGGCTCGCCTGGAACCGGGGTTCACTGCAGTCAGAACTGGGGCTCAGTCAGGATCCTCTGACTCCCTTTCACTAGGGAAAGCCTATGGCTACCACCGCAGCCTTTGTGCGCACTGGCCCGTGTGCGCCTTCAGACTTCTGCCTTTCCCAGCTCGCGGTCCGAGGCTTCCTTCCCCCTTCCGCCAGAGGAAGTCAGCCAAGCTCTCAGCCGCCCTTCCTCTCTGCGCGCACAAAGCCCCTTTGCCGTACCTCCAATTCTCTGTGAGCTTTTCTCCTTCCTTCTAGTTGTAGAATTTTCACTCAGCCTGCTTTCCTGTGGTTCTGGATGGTGTCCGTTCTGTCTTTTAGTTGTAGTTTTGAAATTGTTGTGCGAGGCAGCAGTTTAGGTGTTTACCTATGCCGCCATCTTGGTTTCTTAACTCTGCTGATTTGTTGATAGTAGCCATTCTGACAGGTGTGAGGTGATATCTCATTGCCCTTTTAATTAGCATCTCTCTGATGATCACTGACTTGAGCATTTTTTCATATGTCTCTTGGCCATCTGGATGTCCACTTTGGAGAAGTGTCTATTTAGGTCCTTTGCCCATTTTTTAATTGTATTGTTTGTCTTCCTTTTGTTAAGTTGTATGAGTTCCTTATATATTTTGGATACTAACCCTTTATCAGATGTATCATTGCCAAATCTGTTCTCTCACACAGTGGGCTCCCATTTAGTTTTGTTGATGGTTTATTTTGCTGTGCAGAAGCTTTTTAATTTGATGTAGTCCCATTTGTTTATTTTCTCCTTAGTTTCCTTTGTCCTAGGAGATGTATCTGTAAACACATTGCTACAAGAGATGTCTGAGATTTTGCTGTCTATAATTTCTTCTAGGATTTTTATGGTTTCCTGATTTACATTTAAGTCTTTATTCCATTTTGAGTTTATTATTGTGTATGGTGTAAATTGGTGGTCTAGTTTCATTTTTTTTATTGCATGTATCTGTCAAGTTTTCCCAACACCATTTATTGAAGGGATTGTCTTGACTTCATTGTATGTTCTTGCCTACTTTGTCAAATATGAATTGAGCATAATGATTTGAGTCCATTTTTGGGGTCTCTGTTCTGTTTCATTGATCTATATGCCTGTTCTTGTGCCAATGTCAGGCTATTTTTTTAATTTTTTTATTAAGGTATTATATGTGTACATATCTTACCATTGCCCCCCCCCCACCCCACTCCCATACATGCCCTCACCCCCCAATGTTTTGCAACCGTTGGTTATTCCTATATGCATGCATATAAGTCCTTCGGTTGATCTCTTATTTTCCCCACCTCTCCCTAACCTTCCCGCTGTAATTTGACAGTCTGTTTGATGCTTTAATACCTCTGTATCTATCTTTTTGTTCATCAGTTTATAATGTTTTTTTATTATCCACAAATGAGTGAGATCATGTGGTATTTTTCTTTCATTGACTGGCTTATTTCACTTAGCATAATGTTCTCCAATTCCATCCAGGTTGCTACAAATGGTAAGAATTCCTTCTTTTTTATGGCAGCATAGTATTCCATTGTGTAGATGTACCATAGTTTTCTGATCCAGTCATCTGCTGACGGGCACCTAGGCTGTTTCCAAATCTTAGCTATTGTACATTGTGCTGCTATGAACATAGGGGTGCATATATCCTTTCTGATTGGTGTTTCTAGTTTCTTAGGATATATTCCTAGGAGTGGGATTGCTGGGTCAAATGGGAGTTCAATTTTCAGTTTTTTGAGGAAACTCCATACTGTTCTCCACAGTGGCTGCACCAGTCTGAATTCCCACCAGCAGTGCACGAGGGTTCCTTTTTCTCCGGATCCTCACCAACACTTGTCGTTTGTTGATTTGTTGATGATTGCCATTCTGACAGGTGTGAGATGGTACCGCATTGTCATTTTGATTTGCATCTCTCGGTTAATTAGTGACTTTGAGCATGTTTTCATATGACTCTTGGCCTTCCTTCTGTCTTCTTTTGAAAAGATTCTATTTAGGTCCGTTGCGCATTTTTTTATTGGATCATTTATCTTCCTTTTATTAAGTTGTATAAGTTCCCTGTAGATGTTGGAGATTAAACCTTTATCAGTGATAACTTTTGCAAATACGTTCTCCCATACAGTGGGGTTTCTTGTTGTTTTGTTGATGGTTTCTTTTGCTGTGAAAAAGCTTTTTATTTTCATGTAGTCCCATTTGTTTATTTTCTCTTTATTTTCCATTGCACTAGGGGCAGTATCAGTGAAGTTCTTTCGGCATATGTCTGAGATTTTGCTGCCTGTGGATTCCTCTAGTATTTTTATGGTTTCCCATCTTGTGTTTAAGTCCTTGATCCATTTTGAGTTTATTTTTGTGTATGGTGTAAGTTGGTGATCTAGTTTCATTTTTTTGCATGTATCTGTCCAATTTTCCCAACACCATTTATTGAAGAGACTGTCTTGACTCCATTGTATGCTCATGCCTCCTTTGTCAAATATTAATTGTGCATATTGGTTTGGGTCGATATCTGGATTCTCTATTCTATTCCATTGATCTATATGTCTGTTCTTGTGCCAGTACCAAGCTGTTTTGAGGACAGTGGCTTTGTAATACAGCTTGAAATCTGGTATTGAGATCCCTCCTACTTTATTCTTCTTTGTCAGGATTGCTGTGGCTATTCGGGGTCTTTTTTTATTCCAGATGAATTTTTGGAGAGTTCTTTCTAGGTCTGTGAAATATACTGTTGGTATTTTAATGGGGAGTGCATTGAATCTATAGATTGCTTTGGGTAGTATGGACATTTTGATGATGTTGATTCTACCAATCCATGAACATGGTATGTTCTTCCATCTGTTTACATCTTCCTCTATCTCTTTTTACAGTGTCCTGTAGTTTTCCGCATATAGGTCTTTTACCTCCTTGGTTAGGTTTATTCCTAAGTATCTTAATTTTTTTGGTGCGATGGAAAATGGGATTGCTTTTTTAGTCTCTCTTTCTGTAAGTTCACTGTTGGTGTATAGAAATGCCATAGATTTCTTGGCGTTAATTTTGTATCCTGCTACCTTGCCGAATTCATTTATTAAGTCTGTTAGTTTTTTGATAGAGTCTTTCGGGTTTTTTATGTACAATATCATGTCATCTGCAAATAAGGACAGCTTTACTTCTTCTTTTCCAATTTGGATGCCTTTTATTTCTTCTTCTTGTCTAATTGCAATGGCTAATACTTCCAGTACTATGTCAAACAGGAGTGGTGAGAGTGGGCATCCTTGTCTTGTTCCTGTTCTTAGGGGAAATGGTTTTAGTTTTTGCCCATTGAGTATGATGTTAGGTGTGGGTTTATCATATATAGCTTTTATTATGTTGAGGTATGATCCTTCTATTCCCACCTTGTTGAGAGTTTTTATCAAGAAAGGGTGTTGGATTTTGTCAAATGCTTTTTCTGCATCAATTGATATGACTATGTGATTTTTATCTTTCAATTTGTTTATGTGATGTATCACATTTATTGATTTTCGGATATTGAACCATCCTTGCATTCCTGGGATAAACCCTACTTGGTCATGGTGTATGATCTTTCTCATGTACTGCTGGATCCGATTTGCTAGAATTTTGTTGAGGATTTTGGCATCTACATTCATGAGGGATATTGGCCTGTAATTCTCTTTCATTGTGTTGTCTTTATCTGGTTTTGGTATTAGGGTGATGCTGGCTTCATAGAAGGAGCTTGGAAGTGTTCCTTCCTCTTGAATTTTTTGGAATAGTCTGAGGAGGATAGGTTTAAGTTCTTCCTTGGATGTTTGGAAACTCTCCTGTGAAGCTGTCTGGCCCCGGGCTTTTGTTTGCTGGAAGCTTTTTGATGACTGCTGCAATTTCTTCCATAGTTACTGGCATATTAAGCTGTTTAGATTCTTCCTGATTGAGTTTTGGAAGGTTATATTTTTCTAGGAATATGTCCATTTCCTCCAGGTTGTCCATTTTGTTGGAATAGAGTTGTTCGTAGTATTTTTTAACAATCCTTTGTATTTCGGCTGGATCTGTTGTTATTTCACCTCTTTCATTTCTGATATTGTTTATTTGAATAAACAAGATTGAAGGATTCTCTTTGCTTCTTGGTGAGCCTGGCTAGAGGTTCATCAATCTTGTTTATCCTTTCAAAGAACTAGCTCTTGGTTTTGTTGATCTTTTGTATTGTTTCTTTGGTTTCTATGTCGTTTATCTCCGCTCTGATCTTTATTATTTCCTTCCTTCTGCTTACACTGGGCTTTTCTTGTTGCTCTTTTTCTAACTCTTTGAGTTGTTGGGTTAGGTAATTTATTACCCCTGTTTCTTGTTTTTTGCAGTAGGCTTGTAGAGCTATGAATTTCCCTCTCAAGACTGCTTTCGCTGTGTCCCATAGATTTTGGATTGTTGTGTTTTCATTGTCATTTATTGCCATGATGTTTTTTATTTCTTCCTTGATCTCTTTGGTAACCCAGTCATTGTTTAATAGCATGCTGTTTAGTCTCCATGTGTTTGTTTTTTTTGGATTGTTTTTATTGTAGTTGATTTCCAGTTTTATGCCACTGTGGTCTGAGAAGATGCTTGATATTATTTCTATCTTCTTGAATTTGAAGAGACTTTGCCTATGTCCCAACATATGGACTATCTTTGAAAATGACCCATGTGCACTTGAGAAGAATGTATATTCTGTGGCTTTGAGGTGAAATGTTCTGAAGATGTCAATTAATTCCATCTGGTCTAGTGAGTCATTTAGGATTGATGTTTCTTTGCTGATTTTTTGTTTAGAGGATTTGTCCAATGGTGATAGTGGGATATTAAAGTCTCCTACTATGATTGTATTGCTGTCAATCTCTCCCTTGATATCCTCCAGGAGATTTTTTATGTATTTGGTTGTTCCTGTATTGGATGCATATATGTTTACCAGGGTTATTTCTTCTTGTTGGATTGCTCCCTTTAGTATTATGAAGTGGCCTTCCTTATCTCTTGTTATGTCCTTCACTTTGAGATCTAATTTGTCAGATATAAGTATTGCTACCCCAGCTTTTTTTTCATTTCCATTCTCCCGGAAAACCTTTTTCCATCCCTTCACCCTCAGTCTGTGTGTGTCTTTTTTTCTGAGGTGGGTTTCCTGTATACAGCAGATATATGGGTCTTGTTTTCTTATCCAATCCGTTACCCTATGTCTTTTGATTGGGGCATTTAATCCATTTACATTTAAAGGTATTATTGGTAGGTACTTATTTGTCGCCATTTTTATTCTTTACCCTTGTGTTCCTTCTTCACTTCCTATTTCTTTCTTTCTTTTTTTTTTTTTTTTTTTTTTTTACAGCAGACCCTTTAGCATTTCTTGCATTGCTGGTTTGGTGGTAATAAATTCCCTTAGTCTTTTATTGTCTGTGAAGCTCCTGATTTCACCTTCAATTTTGATTGATAGCCTTGATGGGTACCCTATTCTTGGATTCAGACCCTTCCTTTGCATGACTTTGTATATTTCATTCCATTCCCTTCTGGCCTGATGAGTTTCTGTTGAGAAATCAGTTGCTAGTCTGATGGGGGTTCCTTTGTAGGTAACTTTCTGTCTCTCTCTGGCCACTTTTAAGATTCTTACTTTGTCCTTGGTGTTTGCCAATTTAATTATAATGTGCTTTGGCGTCGGTCTTTTGGGGTTCATTTTGCTTGGGACTTTGTGAGCTTCTTGGATTTGTGTGGGTTTTTTCTTCCCTATATCAGGTAAGTTTTCTGTCATTATTTCTTCAAACAGGTTTTCTGTTCCTTTCTCAGTTTCCTTCCCTTCTGGAACCCCTATTATGCGGATGTTGTTTTGTTTCATGTTGTTCCAAAGTTCCCTTAGGCTCTCCTCCTGCTTTTTAATTTTTTTTCTAGAATCTGCTCTACTTGTGTATTTTTTCCCATCTTGTCTTCTAGCTCACTGATGCGGTCCTCTGCTTCTTCTAGTCTACTCTTGATGCTTTCTATTGAATTCTTTACAGCAGTGATGTCATTTTTCATTTTTTCTTGGTTCTTCTTCATTTCCTCTTGGTTCTTAGTCATATTGTCGAATTTGTCTTCCAATTCTTTTCAGCCACCTTATGACCATTTCTATGAATCCTTTCTCTGGCAGGTTGCTTGCCTCCATTTCGTTTACTTCCTTTTCTGGTGATGCCTGCTTTTCTTTCATATGCAGGCTGTTTCTTTGTCTCCCCATGGTCTCTCTTCTCCGGATGTCTGGTTATGTAGTTCTCTCTCTCCTGCGTTGATTTAAAGGCGCAAAATACAACACAACCAGGTACAACACACAAGGCACTGAACAGAAATGTATTCATGATATTAATAACCTCCATAAAGGTGACCACCAGAGAAAGGGAAATTAAGGGATAGGAGAGAAAGAAGAAGAGGAAAAAGAAAGAAAAAAGGAGCGTCAAAATGAAATTGGGTAAAGGAAAAAAAGTAAGAGAGACAAGAAAGAGACTAAGAGAGAACAGGGAACAAACTATATATTTGGGGATAAAACTCCAATAGAACAACCACTAATCCCAGCAAATGCCAGCAACAAGTACCGGGGGATTAATACAAACTACAACACCAACTAATATCAAGTGAAGCAAGGGAAAACAGAAGCAAAAAACAAAGCAAACAAACAAACAAAAGAAAAAGCGAAACAATCTCACAAAAAAGCATAAAAATTCGATATAATCAACATTCACGCAAACAACAACAAAAGGACAAAGAGAAAAACAATTTTTTGGATAGTTAAGACAGCGAAGAGAGAGGTGTGTATGGACTTGGAGCAGGGGGTAGATTAGATATATAAGTAGGGTGAAATTTTATCAGGGGGTAAACGGAAAGAATAGGGAAAATCTAAAGCAGGAAAGGAGTAAGATAAACAGGACACCAAAAGGGGAAAGGTTAGGAAGAGAGTGATGGCATAAAGGTAGAGTTGAGATAGAGTAAAACGATGCTAAAGGAAAGATGAAAATATAATATCGAACACTAATTCCAAAGTAAAATAAAGAGAAAATAAAATGATACTTTAAAAAAAAGTAAAATAGTAGTAGTAATGATAATGATTGAAAATAAAAATGTAATAATTAAAAAGGTAAAATCAAGTGAGGAAAAAAGAAAAAAATTAGTTTCTTGAGTAAAAGATGCAAAAAACGAAAATAAAAAAATAAAAATAAAATGTGCAGTAGTGAAGGTCATTCACTTCCTCTACTGTTCTGTTTGGCATGCCTGTTTCTCAGTCTGGACAGTATTGCAGTTCCCTGTGTTCCACTGCTCCTCAGTGTTGTAAGCCAGTCCTGATTTTTAAGCAGGCGGTGTGTCTTAATTTCTCGTATTCTTTTATTTTTGATTACACAAGAGTCAATTTGTGATTCAGCCCCTGGGTGGCAGTGTTTCTGGATTGACTTCCGGATCTCTTTGGCCTCTCTAGCCTGTATTTAGATCCTTTTTTCCCTGTGGCACTCAATACCAGTTTGTGGAAGTGGGCTGCCTCAGAGCTGGCTCTCTGATGGTCACTCCCCACTCCGATCCCCAGGTTCCAGAAAAACAACTTTCCCCTGCAGTCTCCCAGGGTGTCCCCACCTGGGTGATCCTATGTATTGGGCTTAGTAATCAGAAGCAAGGATTTGAAGAGGAAAAAGCCCAAGTGTGCAAACAATGGGTATGTGTGCAAGTCTAAGCAGCTGGCACACCTTTGAAATTCTTAGGCTGTCACTTCATGTCAGATCAAAATGGTTTGCTTTTTAGTGATCCCTTCTGTTAGCAGCTCTGAGGACCCCTTTCCACATTCATGGATCACGCCAGCCCCAACACCCATGGATATTTCTAGGCACAGACTTCCCTGGTCCTCCAGCTCCAGCAAAACGCTCGTTTCTCTCTCCCGCCGGTACCAGAGACCTCATCTTATCCCAGGCAAAATCTGACCTTTCCGTGGTGGAGTGTAGAGCTCCTCTGAATCCACGTGTTTGTGCCAATTGGGGACCGGTTTTCTGGGGCTCGCAGCTGTTCAGTGGGTGCCACAGTTGTGGATTTTCAGGTGTCTGATAAGCTCCACTTTCCCTTTCAAGATGGCGCAGTCTCCGTGTCCGAGCCCGTAGCTCTGGGAGGGGACCCAGCCATATTGGGGGCTGCCCGGTCAGGGGAACCCCGTCTAGCAGTCCCTCACCTTCTCCTGGAATTTAGCTGTCCCTTAACTTGCCAACAAACACTCCTCGTGCGACCCTCAGCTGTTCTTTCTTTCTGCTCTGGGACAAGGCTCAGAACACGTCTATTCCCCCGCCATTTTTTTCCCCTCTCTCAATACCAGGCTATTTTGATTACAGTGGTTTTGTAGTATAACTTGAAATCTGCTTTGTGATTCCTCCAACTTTGTTCTTCTTCTTCAAGATTGCTACAGCTATTCAGAATCTTTGTTGGTTCCATATAAATTTTTGGAGTATTTCTTCTAGATCTATGAAATATGCTGTTGGTATTGCATTGAATCTGTAGATTGCCTTGGGTAGTATGGACATTTCAATGATGTTGATTCTACCAATCCATGAACATGAAATATTCTTCAACTTGTTTAAACTTCTATCTCTTTTTTCAATGTCCTATAGATTTCTGAGTACAAGTCTTTTACCTACTTGGTTAAGTTTATTCCTAAGTATCTTAATTTTTTGTTACAATGGTAAATTAGATTGTTTCTTTAATTTCTCTTTCTGAGAATTCATTATTAGTGTATAAAAATGCCAGAGATTTTTATGTGTTGATGTTGTATCCTGCTACATTGCCAAATTCATTTATTAAATCTAGTAGTTTTTTGGTGGAGTTTTTAGGGTTTTCTATATACAATATCATGTCATCTGCGAATAATGAGAGTTTTACTTCCTCTTTTCCAATTTGGATGTCTTTTATTTGTTCTTCTTGTTTGATTGCTGTGGCTAGGACTTTAGTACTATGTTGGATAAGAGTGGTGAAAGTGGGAGATCTGAACCAAGATGGCGGTATAGGTAAACACCTAACCCAGGGGTGGGCAAACTTTTCAACTCGAGCGCCACAATGGGTTCTTAAACTGGACCGGAGGGCCGGAACAAAAGCATGGATGGAGTGTTTGTGTGAACTAATATAAATTCAAAGTAAAGGAGCGGAGGGGAGAGCAAGAGAACCCTCCGCTCTTTTGGCTCCGTGGGCCGGATAGAACAGCCGAACGGGCCGGATCCGGCCCATGGGCTGTAGTTTGCCCACGGCTGATAAACTGTTGCCTCTCACAACAATTTCAAAACTACAACTAAAAGAAAAAATGTCTATCACCCAGAACCAGGGAAAGCTGGCTGAGTGGAAGTTCTACATCTAGAAGGAAAGAGCAAAGAGCATTGAGACGTGCATAAGCACTGAAAAGCTGAGGTACAGAGGCGTGTGAATCAGACTGGTGGCGGGCGACTGGGTGCGCTGCTTTTTTCAACCCAAAAGGAGACAAGCTCCTGATTACTCTGAACTCCAGTTTCTGGGGAGATGCTGGGGACCCAAACTCCTATGGGGAGAAGCTGGACTGTCTGCCATCGGGTCGGAAAGTGAGGGTGGCTTTCTTGCAGAGGTGCGCGCAGCAATCATTGCTTACTGTGCTGGGGTACGGGACACGGGGACTTGGAAACGCTGAGACGCAGAGACAGCTGACTGGCAGCCATCACTGTTTGCCACGCCCTAGCCTAGTGACTCCCTGAGACCCCGTCCTGCACAATCTACAAACCCACCCAAGCTCCACACAGCAGCTTTTGCATATAAATGGTCTGCCCTATCGCAGCTTAACCTAACAAACTGCAGCTCTGGTCAGACAGCTCCAAAACCTCCAAACCCCAAGCAAAAAGGAGAAAACTGTACTTCTTGCTGTAGCTCGTGCTGGGTGGCTTCAGACAGTAGTTGACCTGCACCCCATTGGAGATCCAGAAGCTAGTGTATCTAATGGTCAGTGTGAGACACCAGATTTCAACTCCTCACATACATAAGTGACACATTCAAGAGGCAGACTCAGTGAGCACCAAAGCCCCACTGAAGCAAGTCCTGCCCCATAGGCGTGTCTCCAGCACTGCAGTTCTTCCATTATAGACACAGCGGGTCCTCAAAACCAATTGGCCTGGAGGTCAATTCCTCCCAATGTACCAACAGCAATCAAGGCATATCTACACCAAGACTTTGCTCTCAGCCCGCAAAGGGGTGCATCAAGAGTGTCCACCTCAGGTGATAGGCTTAACCACTGGTCACCTACCACAGAAAACCACTCCATCAACACAGGGAAGCAGCAAAATGCGGAGACAAAGAAACATGACACAAATGAAAGAAATGGAGGAAAGCAAACTTCTGGACATAGAGTTCAAAACCACATTTATAAGGTTACTCAAGAATCTTCTAAAAACCGCTGAGAAACTTGATGAGACCTCCGAGGAGCTTAGTGAGACCTTCAAGGACCTTAATGAGAATGCCAACAAAATGGAAAAGGACCAGTCAGAAATTAAGGATACACTGTCTGAAATAAAGAATATATAGAAATACAACTGTAGATCAACGTACCCCAAGAATCAAACCAAAGATCTGAAATATGAGGAAACAAAAAGCACCCAACCAGAAAAACAAAAAGAAAAAGAATAAAAAAATATGAAGATAGTGTAAGGAGCCTCTGGGACAACTTTAAGTGTACCAACATCCGAATTATTGGGGTGCCAGAAGAAGAGAGAGAGCAAAATATTGAAAACCTATTAGAAAAAATAATGACAGAAAACTTTCCCTACCTGGTGAAAGAAATAAATTTACAAGTCCAGGAAGCTCAGAGAACCCTAAACAAAAGGAATCCAAAGAGGACCACACCAAGACACATCATAATTAAAATGCCAAGGGCAAAAGACAAAGAGAGAATCTTGAAAGCAGCAAGAGAAAAACAGTTAGTTACCTACAAGGGAGTACCCATACGACTGTCAGCTGATTTCTCAACAGAAACTATACAGGCCAGACGGGAGTGGCAAGAAATATTTAAAGTGATGAACAGCAAGAACCTACAACCAAGACTACTCTACCCAGCAAAGCTATCATTCAGAGTTGAAGATCAGATAAAGAGCTTCACAGACAAGAAAAAGCTAAAGGAGTTCATCACCACCAAACCAGGATTATATGAAATGCTGAAGGGTATTCTTTAAGAAGAGGAAGAAGAAGAAAAAGGTAAAGATAAAAATTATGAACAACAAAATGACAACAAATACATACCTACTAACAAGTGAATCTAAAAACCAAGTGAATAAAAAATCTGATAAACAGAATGGACTGATGAATATAATAGAATCAGGGACATAGAAAGGGAGTGGACTGACAAATCTAGGGGGGGTAGGGGGTGTGAGGGGTGCGGGAAGAGATTGGACAAAAATCTTACACCTATGGATGAAGACAGTGGCGGGGGTAAGGGCATGGAGTGGGGTGGGTAATCAGGTGGAGGGGAGCTATGGGGGGGGAAAAAGAGGAACACCTGTAATAATCTGAACAATAAAGATTTATTTAAACAAAAAAGAGTGGTGAAAGTGGACTTCGCGAGAGAGGCAAGATGGCGACCGGCAGGAAGGTAGGGAGGGAGAGTGTGTGAGAGAGTGAGGGAGCGAAAGAGGTGTGTGTGGACATGTGTGGGTGTGTGTGAGTGAAATAGGGACAGTTAGACTCTGCAGTTCTTCCAGGAGCCTGCCAATCGGGCAGTCTTAGATGGCAAAACCCCGTGGCTGCCGCAAACACTCTGGGGAGGACACTGGTGGAACAGAGACCACGCCATCTTGAAGAACAGAACTGCTTGAGACTAGGATCCTAGCCTCGCCACCACCCAGTCTGGTCTCAGAAGCAAACCAGGACCCTACAGCCACTCTGGTAGAAGACCTGCCACCACAGCTGCAGACCCAGGGACACCAGGTCTCCAGGCATTCGGCCGCAGATTTCTGTGAGTCACAAAGCCAATCCCCCTCCCCCGCCGCCCCCGCGGCAGCAACATAGAAACTACCAGACCCCAGCTGCACAATAAGGCTTTCTGCACACACAAAGCTGTGGCGACTCTGCCTGACTTTGAGCCTTGGTGTCAGGCATGGGAAGTTTGTTTCCCGTGACTCATCTCAGCGCACAGGCAGGGAGACTGAGCGGAATTCGAGCCTAACCGCTCACCCTAGGGAGGTGATCTTCTGTGACCAGATCCCGCACCCACGCAGGGCAGGGAGACAGCGCTGAACTTGAGTCTGGACTTGTGAACTCGGGGAATTTGTTTCCCATGACTTGTCTCCATGCCCAGGCAGGGAGGCAGTCCTGAATTTGAGCATAGGTGCATGACCTTGGGGAGATTGTCTTCTGCGACCAGATCCTATGTCCACGCAGGGAGACAGCAGTGAATTTGAGCCTGGGGGTGAAAACCCGGGGAGTTTGTTTCTCATGACCAGACCCTGCACCTTAGCAGAGAGGCTGTGGTGAATTTGAACCTGGATGTGCAGTCTCAGGGTTTGTTCCCCACGACCAGACCCTGTGCCCACACAGGAAGGCAGCGCTGAATTTGAGCCTGGGTACATGGACACAGGGAGTTTGTTTTCCACAGTGCACACCCATGTGACCAGACCCCACACCCACACTAAGGTGCAGAGCCACCTAACTTTGATTCAGGGCAAGTGCACACAGAAGGCTGTTTACCGCAGGGCAGAAGTGGACCTCCTACCAACACAGTGCGACTGAGCAACCCGGTCTCTCGGGCAGATCGGGGACCCTAAATCTCCACACAAGGGGCAGCATTGGCCACCAGTGACTAGACTCCATTCCTCATTACGTGCGCCTGAGATTCCTGATTTCCAGTACATTCACACTAAGAGCCAGTGACTCCAATTCTTGGCGCATGTGCACACAGGGGCCTGATTGTAAGTGTGAGGTAGCACCAAGAAACAGAAACTCTGATACTCTATTCTTGGCATGGACACAGGGAGCCTTTGACTCCTGACACGCAATAGGGGACTTTGATTTTTGGCACACGCCCGTGGATTCTCTGTTTCAACATGGCACAGGCAGGGTCCCTGATTCTAGGTGCACACACGAGGCCACACTAAGCGCCTGTGACTCTGACCCAGGGCGAGCGTGGTTCCCACCAACCCACAGCAACTGCACGTATTGGTATCAGAGCTCTTCAGTGACACTTGGGGGGGGGGGGTGCAAAACTCCCACTGCACATGGTCCAGGCTCCCGGAACTCGACATCTGAACCCTCTGGTGATAGTCAGAATGGGGAGACAATGAAGCAATGCCCAGAGGAAAGAAAAGGAGGAATCGCCAAGTAAGGAAATAAGTGAAGCAGAAGCATGCAACATTGCAGAAAAAGAATTTAGAGTAATGGTCATACAGTTCATACACCGGATGGATGACAAAATCAACAACCTATGCAAAAATCAGGAAGAAATGAAAAATGATAAAATGATATAGCTACAATAAAAAACACATGAAAGGCTTCAACAGTAGACTAGAAGAAGCAGAGGACCAAATCAGCAAGTTAGAAGATCAGGTACAGAAACAAGCCCAATCTGAACAGCAACTAGAGAAAAAAATTAAAAAGCAGGAGGAGAGCCTAAGGGAGCTTTGGGACAGTGCAAAACAAAATAACATACGTATAATAGGGCTGCCAGAAGGACAAGAAGAGCAGCAAGGATTAGAAAATTTATTTGAAGAAATAATGACAGAAAACTTCCCTGATATAGGGAAGAAAAAAGTTACTCACGTACAAAGAGTCCCAAGCAAGATGAATTCCAAAAGACCCACACCAAGACACGCCATAATTACAATGGCAAATGTTATTGACAAAGAGGGAATCTTAAAGGCTGCAAGAGAGAGACAGAGAGTTACCTACAAAGGATCCTCCATCAGATTATCAAATGATTTCTCAACAGAAACACATAAAGCTAGAAGGGAATGGAAGGAGATATACAAAGTGATGCAAAGCAAGGGACTTAATCCAAGAATACTCTATCCAGCAAGACTATCAATCAAAATTGAAGGGGAAATCAGGAGCTTCACAGACAAAAAAAGGCTAAGGGAGTTTATCACTACCAAACCAGCAATGCAAGAAATGCTAAAGGGAATGCTGTAAAAAGAAGAAAAAAAAAAGGTAAGAAGGAGCACAGCCTCAAAAAATAAAAATGGCTACAAATAAGTACCTTTCAATAATAACTTTAAATGTAAACGGACTAAACGCTCCAATCAAAAGACATCGAGTGGCTGAATGGATAAAAAAACATGACCCATATATATGCTGTCTACAAGAAACCCACCTCAGAACAAGGGACTCACACAGACTGAAAGTGAAGGAATAGAAAAATATCTTTCAGGCAAATGGAAATGAAAAAAAAAGCTGGGGTAGCAATACTTATATCTGACAAAATAGATCTCAAAGTGAAGGCCATAACAAGAGATAAGGAAGGCCACTTCATAATACTAAAGGGATCGATACAACAAGAGGATATAATCCTGGTAAACATATATGCACCCAATGCAGGAGCACCCAAATACTTAAAAAATCTCCTGGAAGATATCAAGAGAGAGATAGACAACAATACAATCATAGTAGGGAACTTTAATACACCACTGACATCACTGGATAAATCCTCTAGACAAAAAGTCAGCAAAGAAACAACAATCCTAAATGACTCACTAGATCAGATGGACCTAATTGACATCTTCAGAACATTTCACACCAGAGCTGCAGAATATATGTTCTTCTCAAGTGCACGTGGGACATTTTCAAAAATAGACCACATATGGGTCACAAGCAAAGTCTCCCCAAATTCAAGAAGATTGAAATCATACCAAGCATCTTTTCAGACCACAATGGCATAATATTAGAAATAAACTACAATAAAAACAATCCAAAACACTCAAACACTTGGAAGCTGAATAGCATGTTATCAAATGTTGATTGGGTAACCAATGAGATCAAAGAAGAAATTAAAAACATTCTGGAAACTAATGACAATAAAAACACAATAATCCAAAACCTATGGGACACAATGAAAGCAGTCCTGAGAGGGAATTTTATAGCTCTACAGGCCTACCTCAAAAAAAAAAAAAAAAAGAAAAATGGTAGTAAATCATCTAATGCTACAACTCCAAGATTTAGAAAGAGAGCAACAAGAAAAGCCCAGAGTGAGCAGAAGGAAGGAAATAAAGATCAGAGCAGAAATGAATGACATAGAGACCAAAAAAACAAAACAAAACAAACAAACAAAAAAAACCAATACAAAAGATCAATGAAACCAAGAGCTGGTTCTTTGAGAGGATAAACAAGATTGATGAACCTCTAGCCAGTCTCAACAAGAAGCAAAGAGAGAGGAATCAAATAAACAAAATCAGAAATGATAGAAGTGAAATAAAAACAGACCCCACAGAAATACAAAGGATTGTTAAAAAATATTATGAATAACTCTATTCCAACAAACTAGACAACCTGAAGGAAATGGACATATTCCTAGAAAAATACAACCTTCCAAAACTCAATCAGGAAGAATCTAAACATCTCAATAGGCCAATAACTATGGAAGAAATTGAAGCAGTCATCAAAAAGCTTCCAGCAAACAAAAGCCCAGGCCCAGACGGCTTCACAGGGGAGATTTACCAAACATTCAAGGAAGAACTTAAACCTATCCTCCTCAGATTATTCCAAAAAAGTCAAGAGGAAGGAACACTTCCAAACTCATTCTATGAAGCCAGCATCACCCTAATACCAAAACCAGATAAAGACAACACAATGAAAGAGAATTACAGGCCAATATCCCTCATGAACATAGATGCCAAAATCCTCAACAAAATCCTAACAAATCGGATCCAGCAGTACATCAGAAAGATCATACACCATGACCAACCAGGATTTATAGCACGGATGCAAGGATGGTACAATATTCAGAAATCAATAAATGTGATACATCACATAAACAAATTGAGGGGGGAAAATCACATAGTCATATCAATTGATGCAGAAAAAGCATTCGACAAAATCCAACACCCTTTCTTGATAAAAACTCTCAGCAAGGTGGGAATAGAATGATCATACCTCAACATCATAAAAGCCATATATGATAAACCCACAGCCAGCATCATACTCAATGGGCAAAAACTAAAACCATTTCCCCTAAGAACAGGAACAAGACAGGGATGCCCTCTCTCACCGCTCCTGTTCAACATAGTACTGGAAGTACTAGCCATTGCTATCAGACAAGAAGAAGGAATAAAAGGCATCCAAATTGGAAAAGAAGAAGTAAAACTGTCCTTATTCGCAGACGACATGACACTGTACATAGAAAACCCAAAAGACTCGATCAAAAAACTAACAGACTTAATAAATGAATTCTGCAAGGTAGCAGGATACAAAATTAACGCCAAGAAATCTATGGCATTTCTATACACCAATAGTGAACTTACAGAAAGAGAGACTAAAAAAGCAATCCCATTTACCATCGCACCCAAAAAATTAAGATACCTAGGAATAAACCTAACTAAGGAGGAAAAAGACCTATATGCAAAAAACTACAGGACACTGAAAAAAGAGGTAGAGGAAGACGTAAACAGATGGAAGAACATACCATGTTCATGGATTGGGAGAATCAACATCATTAAAATGTCCATACTGCCCAAAGCAATCTATAGAGTCAATGCAATCCCCATTAAAATACCAATGGCATATTTCACAGACCTAGAACGAACTCTCCAAAAATTCATCTGGAATAAAAAAAGACCCCGAATAGCTCCAGCAATCCTGAGAGAGAAGAATAAAGTAGGAGGGATCTCAATACCATATATCAAGCTGTATTACAAAGCCACTGTCCTCAAAACAGCCTGGTACTGGCACAAGAACAGACATATACATCAATGGAATAGATTAGAGAACCCAGAAATCGACCCAAACCACTATGCACAATTAATATTCGACAAAGGAGGCATGAACATAAAATGGAGTCAAGACAGTCTCTTCAATAAATGGTGTTGGGAAAATTGGACATATACATGCAAAAAAATGAAACTAGACCACTAACTTACACCATACACAAAAATAAACTCAAAATGGATCAAGGACTTAAACAGAAGACGGGAAACCATAAAAATACTAGAGGAATCCACAGGCAGCAAAATGTCAGACATATGCCGAAGGAACTTCTTCACTGATACTGCTCCTAGGGCAATGGAAAATAAAGAGAAAATAAACAAATGGGATTACATGAAAATAAAAAGCTTTTTCACAGCAAAAGAAACCATCAACAAAACAACAAGAAAGCCCACTTTATGGGAGAACATATTTGCCAATGTTATCACTGATAAGGGTTTAATTTCCAACATTTACAGGGAACTCATTCAACTCAACAAAAGGAAGATAAACAACCCAATCAAGAAATGGGCAACGAACCTAAATAGAAACTTTTCTAAAGAAGACGGAAGGAAGGCCAAGAGTCATATGAAAACATGCTCAAAGTCACTAATTATCTGAGAGATGCAAATCAACACGACAATGCAGTACCATCTCACACCTGTCAGAATAGCTGTCATCAACAAATCAATAAATAACAAATGTTGGTGAGGATGCGGAGAAAAAGGAACCCTGGTGCACTGCTGGTGGGAATGCAGATTGGTGCAGCCACTGTGGAGAACAGTATGGAGTTTCCTCAAAAAACTAAAAATGGAACTCCCATTTGACCCAGTAATACCACTTCTAGGAATATATCCCAAGAAGCTAGAAACACCAATCAGAAAGGATATATGCACCCCTATGTTCATAGCAGCACAATTTACCATAGCTAAGATTTGGAAACAGCCTAAGTGCCCATCAGCAGATGAGTGGATTAAAAAACTGTGGTATATCTACACAATGGAATACTACACTGCACTAAAAAAGAAGGAATTCCTACCATTTGCAACAACATGGATGGAACTGGAAAGCATTATGCTCAGTGAAATAAGCCAGTCAGAGAAAGATAAGTATCACATGATCTCACTCATTGGTGGAATGCAATGAACAACATAAACTGATGAACAAGAACAGTTCCAGAGACAGAGAAACATCAATCAGACCGTCAAACCTCAGAGGGAAGGTAGGGAAGGGTGGGGGTAAAGGGGAGAGATCAACCAAAGGACTTATATGCATGCATATGGGCCTAACCAATGGACACAGACAACAGGGGGGTGAGGGCATGAGTGGGGGGTATGAGGGCTAATGGGGGAAGAAGGACACATATGTAACACCTTAATCAATAAAGAAATTTAAAAAATTATACTTTAAAAATAAATAAATAAATAAATAAATAAATAAATAAATTTGAGAACTAAAAAAAAAAAGTGGACTTTGCTGTCTAGTTCATGTTCTTTAGTGAAATGGTTTATTTTTTGCCCATTGAGTATGATTTTTGTTGTAGGTTTGTCGTATATGGCCTTTATCATGTTAAGATAAGCTCCCTCTATTTTGCTGAGACTTTTTATCAAAAATGGGTGTTGGATTTTGTCAAATACTTTTTCAGCATCTATTGATATGATTATGTGATTTTTTTCTTTCATTTGTTTATGTGATGTAGCACATTTATTGATTTGTGAATATTGCACTAGGTTTGCATTCCCGGAATAAATTCCACTTGGTCATGGTGTATGATATTTTTAATATATTGCTAATGTTTTGTTGAGTATTTTAGGCTCTATGTTCATCAGGGATATTGGCCTGTAATTCTCTTTCTTTGTGGTGTCTTTATCTGGTTTTGGAATTAGGGTAATGCTGGCCTCATAAAAAGATCTTGGAAGTGTTCCTTCCTCTTGGATTTTTTGAAATAGCTTGAGAAGGATAGGTGTTAGTTCTTTGAATATTTGGTAAAACTCCCCTATGAAGCCATCTGGACCTGGGGTTTTGCTTGCTGGGAGTTTTTTTTTTTTATTACTGCTTCTATTTCATCAGTTGTTATTGGCCCATTTAGGTTTTCTGATTCCTCCTGATTCAGTTTTGGGAGGTTGTATTTTTCTAGGAATTTGCCAGTTTCATCCACAGCTTGTTGGCATATAGTTATAGTATTTTCTTACAGTCCTTTGTATTTCTGTGGTGTCAGTGGTTACTTCTCCGCTTTCATTTCTGATTTTACTTTTTGGGGTCCTCGCTGTTTCTTGATGACTTTTGGCTAATGGTTTATCAATTTTGTTAATCCTTTCAAAGAACCGGCTCTTGGTTTCATTGATATATATTTTTTTTTTGGTACTATATTTTTAGTCTCTATGTCATTTTTTTTTTTTTACTCTAATCTTTATTATTTCCTTCCTTCTACTCACTCTGGGCTCTTCTTGTTGTTCTCTTTCTAGTTCTTTAATTTGTAGGGTTAAATGGCTTATTATTAATTTTTCTTGTTTTTTTGAGGTATTGGCCTATAATTCTCTTTCTTTGTAGTGCTGTGAACTTCCCACTCAGGACTGCTTTTGCTGTGTCCCAGAGATTTGGGATTGTTGTGTGTTCATTTTCATTGGTTTCCAGGAAGTTTTTTATATCTTTCTTGATATCATTGGTAACCCATTCATTGTTTAATAACATGCTATTTAGTCTCCATGTGTTTGAGTGTTTTGAGTGTTTTCACTGTAGCTGATTTCTAATTTCATTCCACTGTGATCTGAGAAGATGTTTGATCTGATTTCAATCTTCTTGAACTTGTAGTGACTTTTTTTGTGTCTTATATGTGGTCTATCTTTATGAATGATCCATGTGCACTTGAGAGGAATGTATATTCTTCAGCTTTGGGGTGAAATGTTCTATAAATGTCAATTAAATCCATCTGATCCAGTGTTTCCTTTAGAGTCTCTGTTTCCTTGTTAATTTTTGTCTGAAAGATCTATTCCAGGGAAGTCAGCGGGGTGTTAAGTCCCCTACTATGACTGTGTTGTTGTCAGTCTCTCCCCTAAAGTCCTCTAGAGCTTGCAAGGCCCTGCAGCTGCTCCCACTGGCTGGCGCAGGTGTGCCCAGCACCTCACACTGCCTTCATAGACTGGGAGACTTAGTGAAGCTGGAGGTAGCCCTCCACCAGGGCCAGCGGAGTGCCAGTAGCTCCTGCAGGAAGCTGAGTGGGCCTCAGGGGCCTGGCTGAGGTTGTGACAGGCCCGCTCAACCCACTCTGCTATTCCTCCCACCACTGAAGGTCGCCCCGGGAGCAGCTCAGTATGGTGGCCTCCCTCACCTCCATGAAGCCCAGCACCTCCTTCTGGAACCCCTTCAGGGTGGCTACAGTTTCTGAAAACAGCTGGCTTGCCCTCTCCTGTTCCACCACGGCTGCGCTCTTGATGAGTCCTGTGGTCCGCCAGGACTGGGCGATGCTGGTGCCCAGCTCATCCATGGGTTCCTCCACAGCACTGGGCTGTTTGGGCTGCTCGGCCTCCTGGAGTACGCACTGCTGCTCCAGTGGCACAAGCTCCTGGCCCCATGCTCCTGTGCAGTGCAGGCCTCCTGTAGGCACGTGCACAACACAGTGCTGGCACCAGGCAGTGTCCACATAAGGTGGACCCAGGTGCATGGGGCAGATGGAGGTGAGGCAGGAGAGCAGGGGGGCAGGACGTGGCTTTCAGGGCAGGCATGGCAGCTCGTGGCTCTTCTCCCACCATCCATGGCCCGGGTTCCCTGTGTGCCAATGACCCCAGCCCTGATGGAGCTGCAGCTGCTCGGACAGCGTGTGGTTTTTATGGAGCAGGCCATTGGTGAAGGGTTCCTGACACAGCAGGCAGCAGGCTGTGCCTCCAAATGTGCTGGCTCCCCCCACCGCCGTGCAGCCAGGGCGTGCTCAGGCAGGCAAGGTGGAAGGGGTGGCTGCAGGGCAGCATCACAGGCTCCGCAGCTCCGGCTCCGGGCAGATGAGGCAGCTGAAGGGCCCACGGCAGTCCCTGGCACTGCCTGTTCTTAAATTATACTTATTTTGAGACATTTTCTTAGTGGTTGCCCAAGAATTTGCAATATGCCTTTATACTTAGATTAGAGATGTGGTGCACAAATTTGTGCACTGGTGGGTCCAGCCAGTCTGCCTGGTGGGGGACATCAGGGGCGGGCTGGCTGGGTCGAAGGGTCACTGGCATGGCCCGCCGGGGTGTGGTGTTCCAGTCGTTCCACCATTCGGTCAATTTGCATATTACCCTTTTATTATATAAGATATGTCTACTTTCAAGAAATACTAAACTGCTTCACTAGTAATGCAGGTAACTTATAACAGTATTAGCAATGCCTCCCACCCATTCTTTATAATATTCATGACATTCATTTAACTGATCCATAAGCTTTAATACCAAGCACACTGTTGCCTATTGCCATTGTTATTTTGAACATACTGTTATATTTTAGGTAATTACAAATAAAAAATAGATTTTATTTTACCTTCATTTATTATTTCTCAAACACTTTTCTTTATGTGGATCTGAGTATGAAGGTAGCCAGTTGATGTTTCTCTCTCACGTCAATGTTTCTCCTCTCTAAAAAATTCAACTTTAAAAAAGGGGGTCCCTAATACTGAAAAACAAAATTCAACAAGTAAATTTCAAAGATCTTATTGGATTTATTCAGTGGTTCATGAATGGGCAGCATCCAGTCTATCAGATAGAGAGGAGCCTGGAGGAGCTGTGCAAAGTGACAGACTTACAGGCAGAGGGCGCAGGACAAGGAAGTCATACCAGCAAACAGCAGATGGGTTGTGGCTAGGTCACTTCCCTTCAGGGGCCCGCACAGGTCCATCAAGTAAATGACTGCGTGGGTGCTGGTCATGTGATTTCTGGCTGGAGGTTTAAGATTCCATTTCTGGAGAGGCTGCAACTGTAATTATGTCTGGTTGGTGATGTGGGGCTTAGCATAAGTGACTCCATTTGGGGCCTGTTATCTTATTTTTAACACTTTGTGATTGCCAGAGGTGACGTGCTTACCATGAGGAAGCCTCCTCCAGCTCATTGTCCCATGTTTCTTCAGGGTGAGGGATCCTGCACACTTTCACCTGATCCAGAGTCCAAGTGACTGCTTACTCGGCTTAGCCTTTTCCTCCTGGCCTCATTCTGTTCATGTACTGACCACCCATTGTGGACCAAGACAGTGCTAGTCCCCTCAGGTCAGTGTTCAGAGGTCATACTTGCCATCTCCAAGGAGCTCAGGCTAGATGGGGAGAGAAGAAGGCAAGTGGACTCAGACAGTTTGCAGGGAGTTGATGTTGAGATGCAGGGGCACTCTGGGAGGAGAGGAGAGAGCCCTGAACACTGTGGGGCCAATGGGGTGGGGGTCATAGAAAGTGCCACCTTAAAAATAAAAGAGGCAA
Organism: Plecotus auritus; assembly: GCF_963455305.1. Taxonomy (NCBI): domain Eukaryota; kingdom Metazoa; phylum Chordata; class Mammalia; order Chiroptera; family Vespertilionidae; genus Plecotus; species Plecotus auritus. The sequence goes on from NC_137782.1 coordinate 106,941,810, forward strand.
CACGCACTTATTGAAATCAATAAGAATAGCTATTGCAGCATACTGATTCAGGCAGAAGCCCAAATAGTGTTCTGATTAGGAGACCAAGGCAGTGGCATTTACGAGAAGGGGAGTGGAGCAGTTGCATCAGTAGAAGGAAGACACTTCTGTTGGTGCAGATAACACAACATAGTGACGGCAGTTCTAAACAGTGTCTTTCATTTTCAGTCTTATAGTCCTCAGTTCAGTACTCATAATAACTGATATCTTGTTAGTTTTGCAAATAGTTCTTTGGGACACAGTGTTGCTTTAGGCCCCATCCAATGATTATTTTGCCCTTTAAAAAATATTTTTTTAAAAATTGATTTTAGAAAAGAAAGGAGAGGGAGAGATAGAAACATCAATGATGACAGAGAATCATTGATTGGCTGCCTCCTGCATGCCCCACACTGGGGATTGAGCCTGCAACCCAACCTGGAATCAAACCATGATCTCCCGGTTCATAGGTCGACGCTCCACCACTGAGCCACGCTGGCTGGGCTCTTCTGCCCTTTTTAACATTCCAATGGTTTGAGGCATAAGACTTGTAAGGCAGTTCCTCTGGGATGGAAGCTCTGGCTCCATGTTAAAGTGGCTTCATTTAAGTTGTTTGCAAAAGGCACATGGAGCCCAACAGAGCTACCAAGTAAGCTGAAGGAAAGCAGGCAGGGGAAGAGTGTTTCAAGCAGGTATGGGAATGTTTGCAAAACTTGGGGCTGGGACTATATGCCCTGGGAGCAGCAATGGCCTTGCAAGGCTACAGGCCCAGAGAAGTAGGGGGAGTGACTAGAGTGCAGATGGGAGAAATCAGGGTCAGGCGTGACAGCCTTTGGTGCCTCATTTGTAACCACAGCACTTGACCATGAAGGCAATAGGGTTTATTGCACACTTGGTGGTTTTTCTTTCATTTTTGAAAGGATATTTGACTATGGAAGTGGTAAAACATGTATAAAAATAGAATAGTATAATGACCTTCCTCATGCCCATCACCCATGGTTTGGGAGTTCTCAATATGCAGCCAATCTGGTATCATTTATATTTTTCTACTGCTCCCTTCACCCCCTGACATCATGTCATTTTAGTCAGTAGTTCATCATGTATCTCTAAGAGAAAAACTTCTTAAACACATCATAATATAACAATTTAAAAATTAACAATACCTCTAAATATTATCTAATATTCATCCAGTTCTCAAATTTCTCAATTAGCTCAGGGACTTCTTTTCATAGTGGTGTTAGATCCAGACAAGATCTACACATGCATGTGGTTGGTAAGTTCTTAAGTCTTGTTAAATCAGTAGTAGTCACTCCCTTTGCTCCTGGGCACTTATTGAAGAAAACATGTGATGGGTCCTACACTCTAGGTTTGGCCTTTGAGGGGCCTGGCATACTGGCTAGAACAGAATTGCAGCCTGGAAGGGTGGGCTGAAGGGAACTGGGCCATGGAGGGTACGGCAGCAATCTGGCTGGGAAAGGAGGAGTGTGCTCAGGCTGAAGTAGGAGAGATAGAAAAGAGGGACATGGAGCTGTGGGGCAACGTGAAATGTAACAATATTAGAATAGCAGGTGTGCCAGAAGAGACAGAAAAGGGGAAAAAAGATAGAGAATATGTTTGAAGAAATAATGGCAGAAAACTTCCCTAACCTGGTAAAGGAAAAAGTCTCACAAGCTCAGGAGTCACAGAGAACTCTAAGCAAGAAGAACCCAAATAAGCCCAAGCCCAGATACATCATAATTAAAATGCCAAAAACTAAAGACAAAGAGAGAATCTTAAAGGCAGCAAGAGAAAAGCAAAATGTTACCTACAAAGGAGTTCCCATAAGGCTGACACCTGATTTCTCATCAGAAAATCTATAGGCCAGAAGGGAATGGCATAAAGTACTCAAGGATCTGAAACCAAGATTACTATATCCAGCAAAGCTATCATTCAAAGTAAATGGTCAAATAAAGAGCTTCTTGAACAAAAAAAGGCTAAAGGAGTACATCACCACCAAGCCAGCATTACAAGAAATGCTAAAGAAATTGCTGTAATGAGAAGGAGAAACAGAGAGAGAAACCTTGGCATACAGAATTAAAATGGCAATCAGAAAGTACCTATCAATAATAACCCTAAATGTAAATGGATTAAATGCTCCAATCAAAAGGCATAGGGTAGCTGAATGGATACAAACATGACCTAACTATATGCTGTCTACAAGAGACCCACCTCAGAACAAAAGACACACACAGGATGAGAGTGAAGGGATAGAAAAAAATTTTCCATGCAAATGGAAAAGAAAGAAATCTGGATTAGCAATACTCATATCTGACAAAATAGACTTTAAAATGAAGGCCATCACAAGAGACAACAAAGGTAACTACATAATACTAAAGAGATCGATCCAACATAAATATATAAAAAAACTTCTGAAGGACTTTAATGGAGAGATCGATAATAATACAGTCATAGTAGGGACTTTAACACCCCCCGGACTGCACTGGATAGATCTTCCAAACAAAAACTTAACAAGGAAACAGTAACTCTAAATGACACACTGCATCAGATGGATTTAATTGACATTTATAGAACATTTCCATAATGGCTGCACCAGTCTGCATTCCCACCAGTAGTGTACTAGGGTTCCCTTTTCTCCACATCCTTGCCAGCATTTGTCATTTGTTGATTTGTTGATAGTAGCCATTCTGACAGGTGTGAGATAATATCTCATTGTCCTTTTAATTTGCATCTCTCTGATGGTCAGTGACTTTCAGCATTTTTTCATGTCTCTTGGCCATCTATATGTCCACTTTGGAGAAGTGTCTATGTAGGTCCTTTGCCCAATTTTTAATTGGATCGTTTGTCTTCCTTTTATTAGATTCTATGAGTTCCTTATATATTTTGGATGTTAACCTTTATCAGATGTATCATTGCCAAATATGTTCTCCCGTACAGTGGGCTCACTTTTTGCTCTGTTGATTGTTTGTTTTGCTTTGCAGAAGCCTTTTATTTTGATGTAGTCCCATTTGTTTATTTTCTCCTTAGTTTCCTTTGCCTTAGGAGATGTATTTGTAAACATATTGCTACAAGAGATATCTGAGATTTCGCTGCCTGTGGTTTCTTCTAGGTTTTTTATGGTTTGATGACTTACATGTAAGTCCTTTATCCATTTTGAGTTTATTCTTGTGTATGGTGTAAGTTGGTGGTCTAGTTTCATTTTTTTTTTAATGTATCTGTCCAATTTTCCCAACCCCATTTATAGAAGAGACTGTCTTGACTCCATTATATGCTCTTGCCTCCTTTGACAAATATTAATTGAGCATGATGGCTTGGGTCCATTTCTGGGTTCTCTGTTCTGTTCCATTGATCTATATGCCTGTTCTTGTGCCAGTACCAGGCTATTTTGATTACGGTGGCTTTGTAGTATAACTTGAAATCAGGTATTGGTGATTCCTCCAATTTTGTTAATCTTTCTCAATATTTCTGCAGCTATTTGACAAATGCCGGTAAGGATGTGGAGAAAAGGGAACCCTAGTACACTTCTGGTGGGAATGCAGACTGGTGCAACTATTATGGAGAACAGTATGGAGTTTCCTCAAAAAATTAAATATGGAACTGCCATTTGACCCAGTGATCCCACTTCTAGGAATATATCCTAAGAAACCCTAAGCACCAATTAGAAAGAATTACCCCTATGTTCATAGCAGCGCAATTTATAATAGCTACGATCTGGAAACAGCCCAAGTGCCCTTCAGTAGATGATTGGATAAAAAAGCTGTGGTACTTTTATACCATGGAATACTTTATAGCAGTAAAAAATAAGAATCTCTTACCCTTTGAGACAGCATAAAGGGACCTGGAGAGTATCATGCTAAGTGAAATAAGTCCATCAGAGAAAGACAAGTATCACATGATCTCACTCATATGTGGAATCTACATAACAAAATAAACTGATGAACGGATTGTATCCAGAGACATGGGAGCATGGAACAGAGTGGAGAATCTCAGAGGGAAGGCGGGGGAAGGTGGGTGGGTGGGAGCTAATCGATCAAAGCCCTTGTATACATCTTATCTAATAAAGAGGGAATATGCTAATTAACCATTACTCTGTCACAAAGATGGCTGCACCCCACAGCTGAGGCCAAGTTCCCATAAGGAGCCTTAATAAGCAATCAGCAGGGACCTGAGGCTACACCCTTCCCCACCCCTGTGGGGCTTGACAGGGGACCTCAGGCCAGCAGGGCTTGACAGGGGACCTCAGGCCACCTTCCACACCCGGCAGGGCTTGACAGGGGACCTCAAGGTGTGCTTCCCGTCCTGGTGCTGGGCTAGGGGACCTCAGGCTGCTCCCCTGGCCCCAGCGCCAGGCCGGGGGACTTCAGGCCGCGCTCCCCACCCCGGCACCAGGCCGGAGGACCTCAGGCCGCACCCCCCGCCCCAGCACTGAGCCAGGGGACCTGAGGCTGCGCCGCCCTGCCTGGTGGGGCTTGACAGGGGACCTCAAGGTGCACCCCTAGTGCTGGGTCGGGGGAACTCAGGCCGTGCCCCCCGCCCAGGGGGGACCTGAGGCTGCACCCCCCTGCCGATGGGGCTTGACAGGGGACCTGAGGCTGTTCCCCCCTCCCGGTGCCAGGCCGGGGGACCTGAGGCTGCATGCCCCCCCACCCCTGCCTGGCAGGACTTGACGGGGGATCTCAGGCCATGTCCCACACCTGGTGGGGCTTGACGGGGGACCTCAAGGCACGCCCCCCCACCTCGGTCTGGGCTGGGGGACCTCAGGCCATGCCCCCCATCCTGGCGCCGGGCCAAGGGACCTGAGGCTACATTCCCTGCCTGGCAGGGCTTGACAAGGGTGGGACTAGCCAGGTCTGGATCTATCCCAATGAGGGGGGGGCGGGCCGGCTGGGTCTGGGTCTCACAAGATTTTGAGGTGCATGTGGGTGGGCAGGGACTTAACTCTGGGTCCCGTGGTGTGCCCCAGACTCTGACAGGAGGAAGGTTTTCATATACATTTTACTAATTTTCTTTCATCTCTGACACTTCTATTATAGAGAAAGGGCAAATAGCAATATTAAATTGTTTCTTCTAATTAATCCCCTTTTAATGTGCACGAATTTCGTGCACCGGGCCACTAGTATATGCATAACCCATGGATACAGACCATAGGTTGTTGAAAGCCTTGGGCTGGGGGCACAGTGGGCTGGACGGGGTCAATGGGAGAAAAAAGGGGACATATGTAATACTTTCTTTTATTTATTTATTTATTTATTTTTAATAAATCTTTATTCAGATTATTACAATTATTTCTCCTTTTCCCCCCATAGCTCCCCTCCACCCATTTCCCACCCCACCTTCTGCCCTTACCTCCCCCACACTGTCCTCATCCATAGGTGTATGATTTTTGTCCATTCTCTTCATGAACCCCCCATACCCCTTTCCCCCTGAGAATTATCAGTCCACTCCCTTTCTATGCCCCTGATTCTATTATATTCACCAGGTTATTCTGCTCCTCAGGTTTTTAATTCACTTGATTTTTAGGTTCAGCTTGTTGATAGATATGTATTTGTTGTTCATAATTTTTCTCTTTACTTTTTTCTTCTTCCTCTTCTTTAAGAATACCTTTCAGCATTTCATATAATACTGGTTTGGTGGTGATGAACTCCTTCAGCATTTTCTTATCTGTGAAGCTCTTTATCTGACCTTCAATTCTGAATGATAGCTTTGCTGGGTAGAGTAATCTTGGTTGTAGGTTCTTGCTATTCATCACATTGAAAATTTCTTGCCACTCCCGTCTGGCCTGCATAGTTTCTGTTGAGAAGTCAGCTGACAGTCGTATGGGTGCTCCCTTGTAGATAATTAACTGTTTTTCTCTTGCTGCTTTTAATATTCTCTCTTTGTCTTTTGCTCTTGGCATTTTAATTATGATGTGTCTTGGTGTGGTCCTCTTTGGATTCCTTTTGTTTGGGGTTCTGTGGGCTTCCTGGACTTGTAAGTCTATTTCTTTCACCAGGTGGGGGAAGTTTTCGGTCATTATTTCTTCAAATAGGTTTTCAGTATCTTGCTCTCTCTCTTCTTCTGGCACCCCCATAATTCTGATGTTGGTACGCTTGAAGTTGTCCCAGAGTCTTCTTACATTATCTTCAACTTTTTGGATTTTTTTTTTTGCTTTTTGCTTTTTCGGTTGAGTGTTTTTTGCTTCTTTGTATTTCAATTCTTTGACTTGATTCTTGTGTTCCTCTATTCTGTTTCTGGGTCTCTGTATAATATTTTTTATTTCAGTCAGTGTATGTTTAATTTCTAGTTGGTCCTTTTTCATATCTTCGAGGGTCTCGTTATATTTATCGGCCTTTTCTAGGATATTCTTAAAAAGTCTTATAACCGTGGTTTTGAATTCTATATCCAGTCGTTTGTTTTCCTCCATTTCTTTCGTTTGTGATCTGATTCTTTGACCCCGCATTTTCACTGATTCCCTGAGTTGGTAAGGTAGATATTTGTGCTAGGTTTCCAATATGGTCCAGTGGGTCTGCTTCCCCAGTTAACCTGAGGTGGACACTCTTGGTGCACCCCTTTGTGGACTGTGTGTACAGCCTTGTTGTAATTAAGTCTTTATTGTTGTTGGTATCACTGGGAAGAATTGACCTCCGGGCCAGTTGGCTGTAAGGATCAACTGTGTCTATGCTGGGAGAAGTTCGGTGCTGGAGACAGCCTTATAGGATTAGACTTGCCAAATTGCAATAGCCTCTGTGCTCAGCTTGGATGGGGTGGAGCCTCAGTCTTGGCTTCCTGTCAGCCCCGCCCCTGTGCGCACGTGCACTTTCAGTCCTCCGCCTTCCCCAGCTCGAGTCTCCGCCTGAGAGTCCAGACTCCCCCCACAAGAGCGTGGGCCCCCAGGGGCTCGCCTGGAACCGGGGTTCACTGCAGTCAGAACTGGGGCACAGTGCCGTCAGGAGCCTCTGACTCCCCTCCACCAGGGAAAGCCCGCGGCAACCTCCGCAGCCCTTGTGCGCAGCCCTTGTGCGCACCGGCGCGGGCACGCTTTCAGTCCTCCGCCTTCCCCGGCTCCCGAGTCTCCACCCAAGAGTCCAGACTCCCCCCACAAGAGCGTGGGTCCCCAGGGGCTCGCCTGGAACCGGGGTTCACTGCAGTCAGAACTGGGGCTCAGTGCAGTCAGAATCCTCTGACTCCCCTCCACTAGGGAAAGCCTGTGGCAACCCCCGCAGCCTTTGTGCGCAGCAGCGCGCGCGCGCGTGCACTTTCAGTCCTCCGCCTTCCCCGGCTCCCGAGTCTCCGCCCGAGAGTCCAGACTCCCCCCACAAGAGCGTGGGTCCCCAGGGGCTCGCCTGGAACCGGGGTTCACTGCAGTCAGAACTGGGGCTCAGTGCAGTCAGAATCCTCTGACTCCCCTCCACTAGGGAAAGCCTGTGGCAACCCCCGCAGCCTTTGTGCGCAGCAGCGCGCACACGCGTGCACTTTTAGTCCTCCGCCTTCCCCGGCTCCTGAGTCTCCGCCCGAGAGTCCAGACTCCCCCCACAAGAGCGTGGGTCCCCAGGGGCTCGCCTGGAACCGGGGTTCACTGCAGTCAGAACTGGGGCTCAGTGCAGTCAGGATCCTCTGACTCCCTTCCACTAGGGAAAGCCTATGGCAACCTCCGCAGCCTTTGTGCGCACTGGCCCGCGTGCGCCTTCAGACTTCTGCCTTTCCCAGCTCGAGTCTCCGCCTGAGAGTCCAGACTCCCCCCGTAAGAGCGTGGGTACCCAGGGGTTCGCCCGGAACTGGGGTTCAGTGCAGTCAGAACTGGGGTTCAGTGCGGTCGGAGGCTTTCTTCCCCCTTCCGCCAGAGGAAGTCAGCCAGGCTCTCAGCCGCCCTTCCTCTCTGCGCGCACAAAGCCCCTTTGCCGTACCTCCAATTCTCTGTGAGCTTTTCTCCTTCCTTCTAGTTGTAGAATTTTCACTCAGCCAGCTTTCCTGTGGTTCTGGATGGTGTCCGTTCTGTCTTTTAGTTGTAGTTTTGAAATTGTTGTGCGAGGCAGCAGTTTAGGTGTTTACCTATGCCGCCATCTTGGTTTCTCCTGTAATACTTTCAACAATAAAGAATTATTTTTTAAAAACACCTCACAACTGTTAGAGTGGCCATTATCAACAAGACAAACAATAACAAGTATTGAAGAGGTTGTGGGAAAAAGGAAACCCTCATTCACTGCTGGTGGGAGTGTAGACTGGTACAATCACTGTGAAAAGCAATCTGGTGATTCCTCAAAAAATTGAAAATAGGTCTATCATACAACCTAGTAATCCCTCTCCTGGGTATACTAGTATACCCCAAAAAGTTGGAATCATGTATTCACAAGATATATGCATCCCTGTGTTCATTGAAGCATTATGTTCATTGTTTTCATGCCTTGGCCACCCATGGAAACAACCAAAGTGTCCTGCGATAGAGGACTGGATAAAGAAGATGTGGTACATATACACTATGGAATACTACTCAGCCATAAGAAAGGATGAAATAGCCCTGGCTGGTTTGATTCAGTGGATAGAGTGTCAACCTGTGGACTGAAGGGTCCTGGATTCAATTCCAGTCAAGGGCAAATGCCCGGGTTGTAGACTCCATCCCCAGTAGGGGGCACGCAGAAGGCCTCCAATCAATGATTCTCTCTCATCATTGATGTTTCTATTCTCTCTCTCCCTCTCTCTTCCTCTCTGCAATCAATAAAAATATATATTTTTTTAAAAGGAAGAAAGGATGAAATCCTGCCATTTGCAACAACATGGATGGACCTGGAGAACATATACTAAGTGAAATAAGTCAGTCAGGAAAAGCTAAGAACCATATGATTTCACTCATATGTGGGATATGAAACTAAAACTCATGGACACAAACAGCAGAGTGGTGGTTGCCAGAGGGAAGGGGGTAGGAGGAGAAGGGAGTCTTAATATGAGGTGACAGGAGATTTGATTCTGGATGGTGAGCACACAGTGCAATATGCAAATCTTGTAACATAGAAACACATGTGAACATGTTGATCAATGTCACCCCAATAAATTTAATTTTTTAAAAAAGAAGTGAGCTCTCTCTCCAGGAAGTGAGGAGGCATTACTGTTCCACTATATCAATGTGTTCAGCAACCAGGAAAACCGGGTGTCTAATGTTTATCAGGCTTTCATTAGGTAGGCAGGGTCGCGTTATTGAACTCAACTTCCAGCCCCCATTTCCTCCCTAGAAGGCGGATAACTGGAAGTCTTAACCCGCTAATCATATGGTTGGTCCTCCTGGTGACCAGCCCCGATCCTGACAATATCCAGGGGCCCACCATAAGTGGTGCCATTAGCATAACAATTTCTATCAGAAATTCTAAAAGGTTGTAAAGAGCTGTGTCAGAAACATGTGAATGAAAACAGTAATACCTGAAACTCCTGGACAGATTAAATAGCAAAATGGACTCAGCAAAAGAAAGACTTTGTATACTGGAAGGAACAGATGAAGAAATGACCCAGAATGCACAGCTGAGAGATGGAACATAAGAGGGGTTAGGAAACCAGCGAATAACATGAGAACTCCTCTCAAAGAAAGGAGAAAGAAGAAAATGAAAGAATGAGAGAGAAGGAAAATTTGATGACATAATGGTTGAGAATTTCTAGAAATTGTGGGAAAACTAGCTTCCTCTGCTCCAGAAAGCCTAACTAATGCCAGGTAGGATGTTTAAAAAGACATCTATATCTGAGCATAACATAGAGAAATACCAAGTCACCATCTAGAGAGGGAGATAAAAAAAAAACAAAAACAAAAACAAAAAAAAACGATGACACACAAAGGAATTCCATAGACTCATTGCTGATTTCTAAATTACGATCAAGCCAGGAGACAGTGTACTGATATCTTCAAAGTGCTACAACTGCTGACCTAGAAAGGACTGGAATGAGGAAGAGAATGGTGACTGAGGCTATGGAAATGCAGTGGCAATGGGAATGAAACTATGGATTTAAAAAAAAAAAACTTGGATGTGCCATCAGTTGGATTGTGTGTTGAGGAATGGATAACTTTCACTCACAGTTCTAAGGTTTTCATGCTGATTGTCTGAATTACAGTATTGCCATTGTCAGAAATTGGAAGTCAAGAGGATGGATTGGAGGAGGTGAGGACGAACTTAGAGGGATTTTGTGGTTGTCACTACTGTTGTTTCCGATTATAAATGTAAAACGAGATCTGGATAAGGTATGAGTACTCATTTTAATGATCTCTGTAATTTTCTGTAGGCTGAAATAGTTCATAATAGTTCTCACAGCCCTGGCTGGTTTAGCTCAGTGAATGAAGCATGAGCCCGTGCACTGAAGAGTCCTGGGTTCGATTCCTGTCAAAGACATGTACCTTGGTTGTAGGCTGGATCCCCAGTAGGGAGCGTGCAGGAGGCAGCCAATCGATGTTTCTCTCTCATCAATGTTTCTTTCTATCCCTCTCCCTTCCTCTCTTAAAAATCAATAAAATATATTTTTTTAAAAATAGTTCTCACAAATAAAGTGACACATAGGGATATAGAGTACAGCATAGGGACTATAGTCAACAATATTGGAATAACTCTGCATGGTGTCAGGGGTACTAGACTTACCAGGGTGATCACTCCCTAAGTTATATAAATGTCTACTGTGTTGTACACCTGAAACTAATATAATATTGTGTGTCAACTAATTGAAAAATAAAAATTATTAAAAAATAAAGAGAATGCTGCAATGAAAAAGTAAAATAATAAAGTAACACATGTAGATGTAAAAAAATTAAGAAATTATCAAAATACACCAAAGAAAATTTTACCCTCTCATGACTAAAGGGTTAACTACTGTTGAAACGGCCGTTTGGCATTTCAGATGCCTCTGTTTTGATGCCAGCAGAGCAACCAGGCAGTGTGAGGCAAGTGAAATGCTGGATAATCTTTGATGGTTGGCCGAGCACTTGTTTAATCTTTGATTGAGATGTTTGCACCTCATGCAGGAGTGGAAAAGTATGTGATGATGTTTTTGGCACTCGCCCCCATGCTATGAGCCTACTGCAGTGAACTGGGATGCTCAAGGCAAATGTTAGTCATGAGTGCATGAACCTCGTTTCCTTGGGAACCACCAGTGGAGGGAGAATGCCTGCTACGAGCCAGGCAATTAGTCCTGGGATTTGTCAGATGACAGTTTATTTTTTAGTGTTTCCTTATCAGTTAGGAGGGAAATATGTGACATGCAGAAATTTCTCTGCAGTTTGGGTTGTGAGTTAGTTCATAAGCAACAGGAAGACAAGTTCAAACTGCCTCACACCAAGGCCATTATGATTTGCTCTCCCAGCAGAGGGCCTTGATGTTAGGATGTAGGCGGGAGGAAGAGGCTGGCGAATGAAAGCTGCACCTGCTCACCCACCGTTCCTCCGCATTTTGCTCTGGAAATTCATGTCAGTGGTACAGGTTGGGAAGTAGTTCTTTCATGGTAACTGTATGGATTTGAGAAAACTTTGAGCAAGAACAATAAAAATAATCACGGCGTCATTTGATTAATGTGTTCAATAAACGAGGCATGTGGCCCACTGGCCTCGAGTTTGACATGCTTGCACATCGGCCTAAGGACTGAAGGGTCCTAGGTTCAATTCCAGTCAAGGGCACATGCCTGGGTTGTGGGCTTGATCCCCAGTGTGGGGCATGCAGGAGGCAGCCGGTCAATGATTCTCTGTCATCATTGATGTTTCTATCTCTCTCTCCCTCTCCCTTCCTCTCTGAAATCAACAAAAATATATTTAAAAAATAATAATCACAGCAACTGCAGCCATTTATGGAGTCCTGTGTGCCAGGCAATGTGATTAATGCACCCCCAAATCATTCAGTCATTGCACAGGCCAGACAGTGGCACTGCCTCCAGCACCAGCACCTAACAGGAAGCAGGGAGGGGCATCAACAAAACGAACAGACAACCTACCAAATGGGAGAAGATATTCAACAATGATACATCCAATAAGGGGTTACTATCCAAAATGCATTAAGTTGAACTCATACAACTTAACACACACACACACAAATCCAATTTAAAAAAAGGCAGCCCTGGCCAGTTTGGCTCAGTGGATAGAGTGGCGGCCTGTGGACCAAAGGATCCCGGGTTTGATTCCAATCAAGGGCACGTACCCTGGTTGCAGGCTCCTCCCCAGCTTGGGCCCTGGTCAGGGCTTGTGCAGGAGGCAACCAATCTATGTGTTTCTCTCACATTGATATTTATCTCGTCTTTCCCTCTCTCTTCCACTCTGCCTAAAAACCAATGAAAAAATATCCTCCCTTGAGGATTAACTACCAAAAAAACAAACAAAAAAAAGGGGGCAGAGGAACTAAATATACATTTTTCTCAAGAGCATGTACAGATGGCCAATAAACATGTGAAAAGATGCTCAACATCACTAATCATCAGAGAGATGCAAATTAAAACCACAGAGATATCACCTCACACCTGTCAGAATGGCTACCATCAATAAATCAACAAACAACAAGTGCTAGTGAGGATGTAGAGAAAAGCAACCCTCGTGCACTGTTCGTGGCAATGCAGACTGCTGCAGCCACTGTGGCAAACAGGATGGAGGTTGCTCTAAAAACTAGAAATGGAACCGCCTTGCCCTAGCCAGTGTGGGGAATGTCCACCCTGCAGACCGCATAAGGCCCACGAAATAATTTGGTCTGGCCCTGCCAAGACATTAGGGGTGAGTTAATTAAATGTTTGACCAAATATAGCAGGCTAATTTTTAAATTGATAATTTTGTATGTCCCCTGAATGATGTTATAAATATCCAAATGGCCCTTGACACTAAAAAAAAGTTCCCCACCCCTGCCGGTTTTCTCAGTGGTTAGAGTGTTAGTCCTTGGACTGAAGGGTCTTGGGTTCGATTCTGGTCAAGGGCACATACTTCAGTTGCAGGCTCGATCCTCTACCCCAGTCAGGTTGCATGCAAGAGGCAACCAGTCAATGTGTTTCTCTCACATCAATGTTTCTCTCTGTCTCTCCCCCTTTCTTCCACTTTCTTTAAAAACCAATGGGGGGAAAATATCTTTGGGTAAGGATTAACAAAAATAAATAAATAAATAAATAAATAAATAAATAAATAAGGAACCGCCTTGTAACCCAGTGATTTCACTTCTGTGTAGTTATCTGAAGAAACCCAAAACACTAATTCAAAAGAATATATGCACCCCTACGTTCATTGCAGCGTTATTTACAATAGCCAAGATACGAAAGGAACCCAAGTGCCCATCAATAGATGAGTGGATAAAAAAGCTTTGGTACATTTATACAATGGAATACTACTCGGCCATAAAAATGAAGGAAATCTTTGCAACAGCATGGATGAACATAGACAATATTATGCTAGTGAAATAAATCAGAGACAAATGCTGTATTATTTCACCTCCATGTGGAATCTAAAAGAAAGAAAAAAACGAACAAACAGAAACAGACCCATAGATATAGAGAATAAGCTGATGGCTGCCAGAGAGGAAGACAGTGGTGGGATGGGGGAGGGGGGATAAAAATAAATAAACAAATAAGTAAATAAATATTTTTTTTAAAGGGAAGCAATGAAAGCTTCAAAGAACATGTAAACTAGAAGCTCTATTTATGAGCATATCATATATATTCTACTTTATGTATATTATGATGTTTTTTCATCTTTAGAGACCTTCCTGGCCAGGGAGAGACTGCCAATTCTTAGAGGCAGCAAAGGGCCTAGCCAGGAGCTGCTCCTTACATGCAGACTAACAGTCCCAAGCCAGACCCCCTATCTCTGGCCTTACACCCCAGCTGGCAAAATCCCTGTGCCTTGGCCATCCCAGGGCCAGGTTCCAGGCGACCGGAGACCAGCCCTCGAGTGCAGAGCCATTACTGACAGGAGCAAGGGGAAGGCTGGAGCTGCCCAGGGAGGACCAGCCAGGGAGGGTGAACATCACAAGGTTGGCTAGTTTGAGTAATTCCACCTACGCTCAAATTCTGCTCTGCCCTCAACTAACTGAGCCCATCCTATATAATAAAACCCTAATATGCAAATAGACTGAACAGCAGAACAACTGGCAGAACGACTGGTCACTATGATGCGCACTGACCACCAGGGGGCAGTCGCTTAATGCAGGAGCTGCCCCAGCCCGCAGGCCCCAACCTGCAGCATTGGTGGGGGCGGAGCCGGCGAGCGGGTGGCGCCAGGCCAGCCAAGGCAGGTGCCAGTGGGTGCCCCTCCACCCTAATTGCCCCTGGCCAGGCCTAGGGACCCTACCCATGCACGAATTTCATGCCCTGGGCGAGAGTCATATATATTTTACTTTACGTATATTATGATGGTTTCATAATTTAAAATGGCCTTAAGTAAATGATAAGTTTGTGGATAATGACTATTATCCACAGTGTTTTGTGTTCTTTGATGAGATGGTCAGTCAGGTGTGGCCTCCAGAGGAGACAGAGGAGAGGCTTAGGAAAACAAAGTTTATTGTTTTCACAACTTCCAGGGACAGGGGGCGGGGCACGCATGAGGGCCCCATGGGGGACACACCAGGGTGGTCAGGAAGACAGGAGCAAGGGGGAGGTCTGGGCTGTCCAGGAAGGACCAGGTGGGGCAGGGTGAGCATTGCAAGGTTGGTTAGTTTGAATAAAAATACATATTTTTTAAAATGTATACATTGAATGTTTTATTTAATTGATTGATTGCTTTTATTTTTATTATATTCTTATTGATTTCAGAGAGGAAAGGGGAGGGAGAGAGAGATAGAAACATCACTGATGAGAGAGACTCATTGATTGGCTGCTTTCTGCACGCCCCCTATTGGGGACTGAGCCTGAGACCCAGAAATCAAACCATGGCCTCCTGGTTCATAGGTCGATGCTCAACCACTGAGTCGTGCTGGTCGAGCTATTTATTGATTGATTTAAGAGAGAGAAAGAGAGAGAGAGAGAGAGAGGGAGAGAGAGAGAGAGAGAGAGGAAGAAAGAAAGAGAAATGTTGATTTGTTGTTCCACTTGTTTACCCATTCATTGGTTGATTGTTGTATGTGGCCTGATCGGGGATCAAACCTGCAACCTTGGTGTATTAGGATGACACTCTAGCCAACTGAGCTACCCAGTTAGGGCTTGAACATTTTAAAACTAAAGATGGCAAAATAAATGTCATTTCACATGCCAACTCCGTTAATTAACAGTAGCTGGTGAGTCATGGAGACTTTCGGGCTGTGACTGAATGATAATGTCTGCCAAGATCTCTAAAGGGAAGAGTGGGAAAATTCATGCCATAAATGTGCCTCCTTGGCCTAAACCTCGTCAGAGGTCTCCAGCCAAGCAAGTGGGTACAGTGCCTGTGTCTGGGACGTCTTTGTTGCTTTTAATGAGTGACTTTTGCCATGGCTCTAGGAAGTTGTCCCTGAGCTCAGAGAATGGCAGAGAGGTTGTCAAACAGATCTTCATGGACTTAGAAATGTATACTTTTAAAAACAGAACTTGAGTTACTTCAGTTCTGTCATTTTTGTGTGACTGACTGAAGTTTTTATTTGTGTTTAAAATTTAAACAGCAGAGTACAAGCTGCAAGGTGCAATATTTTGGTTTGATAAGTGAAAATTTTAGTCATGAAATATACTGAATTTGAATAGCTTTGCCATGGAAATTTATTCTTGTTTAACTGTTAATAGTTTTAAAACTAGACAGTGAATCAAGAAAACAATGGTTATTACTGAATAAACCGTGTTGTATAGAGGAGGAACAGTTAAAAACCGACCCGCTCGGATGTGAAATATGCTAGAAACGCCTCTCCGTGGCGGTCACTGGGTGACCCACAAAAGAAAAACCCTTTTGCTGAGGTGGGAATGGTCCAGCAGGGAAGGAAGGCGGACCATGGACCATGGGGGAGACAGAGAGGAGATTTGCAGGATGGGGAAGGGTTGGTTGGCATCAGGACCAAGGACAGGTCAGCCACGGCCGGAGCGGGAGCGGGAGCGGGGGCGGGGGGGGGGGGGGGGGGGGCGGGAAGGTCTGCACAGATGCAGTTCGCGGTGGGTTGAGGGGGCAGCCTAGCAGGAAGCCAGACGCTGGGCGCAGGGAGGGGAGCGAGTGATGGGGATTTGAGAAGAGAGGAAAAGGAGTCCAGGAGAGAGGGAGGCCAGAGGACCAGGAGAGTGTGGCGGCGTGCCCCCTGGAGGCTGCGTCCGGTGCTTACAGTGAGAGCCGGCAGCTTTCCAGTACTGGGGGCGGTAGTCCCGTGCTTCCTTGAGCAAGTTCCTGATTCGCTGTGAGCCTCAGTTTATTCATCTGTTGGAAGCGATTAGAACCCTGACTCCTGACTCTTTTCTGAGGATTAAATAACATCGGTAAGGCCCCAACACAGGACCAATCACTTAGCTCACTCACATGAAGGCAGCCTTCCTTTTCATCGTGGGTGACCCACTGTGTGCTGCTCCGATGGTGCCCTGGGAAACTAACCTTAGATTCGTTGCCTCTGGAAACAAAACCTGTCACTCATCCCTAGCTCCAAACTAAGGAGCCTTGTAGCCTGCTCCCTTCCCCAGCTCGCCCCCCACTGTGCCAGAGGTTGAGTCCCACATCTGGGGGTAGGGGGAAGGTCACCCCAGCCCAGCTTCTAATGCCCCACAGTATCATGTGGTGGTTCCAGGAATGAGCTTGGGGTAGCTCTCGTCCCAGCTCAGCCACTTCTTAGCTGCATCACTTAGACACATTGCTCATCAGGCTGGGCCACAGCACTGCCCTCTCAGCGTTAACCACACCCTCTGCAAAACGGGCTAACTAGCAGGCCTCCTCAGCAGGATGGCTTGCAATGATTCCATGAAATAACATATGTAAGGAGCTTCATTCGGTATCTGGCACTTAGGGCTCAATAAGCAGTTGTTTTAAAACTTTAATTTTAAATGTGCCTTCACCCTCAGTGCAGCAGGTCTCTGAAGCTCTGCTCATCTGTACCCATTGAACAACTTCATATTTCCCCTCCCCCAGCCCCGGCAACCACCATTCTACTTTGTGTTTCTTGAGTTTGATTGCTTTCGATTCTTCATATAACTGAAATCATATGGCCCTGGCCAGTGTGGCTCGGTTGGTTGGAGCATCACCCTGTACACCAAAAGGTAGCGGGTTTGATTCCTGGTCAGGGAACATACCCAGGCTGCAGGTTCAATCCCCTGCATGTGGGAAGCATCTTATAGATGTTTCTCACATTGATGTTTCTCTCTCTGTCTCTCTCACTCTCACTCTCTCTCTGTCTCTCCCTTCCTCTATCTCTCAAACCAATAATAAATAAATAAATAAATAAATAAATAAATAAATCTGTGTGGTATTTGTTTCATTGTGATTGGCTTATTTCACTTAACATAATGTCCTCTAGTTTCATCTATGCTATAGTATATGAATAGCAGGATACAAAATTAATATCCAGAAATTGATGGCATTTTTATACACAAATAATGAATTCTCAGAAAGAGAAACTAGAAAAATAATACCATTTACCATTGCAACAACAAAAAATAAGATACCTTGGAATAAATTTAGCCAAGGAGGTAAAAGATCTGTACTTGGAAAACTATAGGACACTGAAAAAAGAAATAGAGGAAGATACAAACAAAGAATATACCAAATATACCATGTTCATGGATTGGTAGAATCAAATCATCAAAATGTCCATACTACCCAAAGCAATCTATAGAATTAATGCAATCCCTATTAAAATATGAATGGTATATTTCACAGATCTAGAACAAATACTTCCGAGATTTATATGGAACCAAAAAAGACCTCAAATAGCCACAACAATTTTGAGAAAGAAGTTGTGGGAATCACAATACCAGATTTCAAGTTATACTACAAAGCCACTGTAATAAACACAGCCTGGTGCTGGAAAAACAGGCATATAGATCAGTGGAATAGAACAGAGAACCCAGAAATCAGCCCAAGCCATCACGCTCAGTTAATAGGAGGAAAGAACATACAATGGAGTCAAGACAGTCTCTTCTACAAATGGTGTTGGGAAAATTGGACAGATACATGAAAAACATGAAACTAGACCACCAACTTACACAAGAATAAACTCAAAATGGTTAAAAGACCTAAATGTAAGTCGTGAAATCATAAAAATTCTAGAAGAAACCATAGGCAGCAAAATCTCAGACATCTCTTGTAGCAATATTTTTGCCAACTCATCTCCTAGGGCAAAGGAAACAATGGAAAATATAAACAAATGGGACTACATCAAAATAAAAAGCTTCTGCACAGCAGAAAACAGAACAAAACAAAAAACCATCAACAAAACGAAAAGGGAGCCCACTGCATAGGAGAACATATTTGCTAATGATAAATCTGATGAGGGGTTAATTTCCAAAATACATAAAGAACTCATACAACTTAACAAAGGAAGACAAACAATCCATTAAAAATGAGCAAAGGACCTAAATAGACACTTCTCCAAAGTGGAAGTACAGATGGCCAAAAGACACATGAAAAAAATGCTTAAAATCACTAATCATCAGAGAAATGCAAATAAAAACCACAATGATGTATCACCTCACACCTGTCAGAATGGCCACCATCAACAAATCAACAAATGACAAGAGCTGGCCAGGATGTGGAGAAAGGTAACCCTCGTGCACTGCTGGTGGGAATGCAGACTGGTGCAGCCATTATGGAGAACAGTATGGAGTTTCCTCAAAAAACTAAAAATGGAACCTCCATTTGATCTAGTGATCTCACTTCTTGGAATATATACTAAGAATCCTGAAACACCAATCAGAGCAAATGTATGCACCCCTATGTTCATAGCAGTGTTGTTTACAGTAGCTAAGATTTGGAAACAGCCAAGTGCCCATCAATAGATGAGTGGATAAAAAAACTGTGGTACATCTACACAATGGAATACTATGCAGCAGTAAAAAGAAGGATCCTTTACCCTTTGGGACAGCATGGAGGGACCTGGAGAGTATTATGCTAAGTGAAATAAGCCATTCAGAGAAAGACAAGCATCATGATCTCACTCATATGTGGAATCTAATGAACAAAATAAACTGACGACCAAAATAGATCCAGAGACATGGAAGCAGGGAACACACTGACAATTCTCAGAGGGAAGAGGGGGGTTGGGTGGGAAGAGATTAACCAAATAACTTTATATGCATACTAGAGGCCCAGCATGCAAAATCACACGAGACCCCAGACCCACCATGGGTGGGACCCCAGAGTCTGCTGCATTGCCACAGGGGCAGGACCCCAGCGACTGCCGCACTGTCATGGGGTTGGGTCCCCAGCATCCGCCACAAGAGGCGGGACCCAAGACCTGCTGCGTGAGGCGGGACCCCAGACCCCAGACCTGCCGCGCCAGCAAGACCCATCAATGCACCTCCTGGTGACCGGTTGTTTGGTCGTTATGGCGTTATTGTCACAGGCTTTTTATATATATAGACTAGAGGCCCGGGGCACAAAATTTGTACAAGGGGGAGGGTGTCCCTCAGCCCAGCCTGCACCCTCTCCAATCTGGGACCCCTTGGGGGATGTCCGACTGCCAGTTTAAGCCCGATCCTTTGGGATCGGGCTTAAACTGGCAGTTGGACATCTCTCTCACAATCTGGGACTGCTGGCTCCTAACCACTTGCCTGCCTGCCTGCCTGATCACCCCCTAACCAATCCCCTGCTGGCCTGATTGATGCCTAACTGCTCCCTTGCTGGCCTCATTGCCCCCAACTGCCCTCCCCTTTAGGCCTGGTGTGCCCCTAATTATCCTCCCCTGCCAGCCTGGTCGCCCCTAATTGCCCTCCTCTGCCAGCCTGGTCACCCCCAACTGCCCAACCCTGCTGGCCTGGTTGCCCCCAACTGCCCTCCTCTGCAGGTCTGGTCCCCTTCAACTGCCCTTCCCTGCTGGCCTGTTTTCCCCCAATTGCCCTCCCCTGCTGGCCTGGTCACACCCAACTGCCCTCCCCTGCAGGCCTGGTTGCCCCCAACTGCCCTCCTCTGCAGGTCTGGTCCTCCTCAACTGCCCTTGCCTGCTGGCCTGATCACCCACAACTGCCCTCCCCTGCCGGCCATCTTGTGGTGACCATCTTGTGGTGGCCATCTTGTGGCAGCCATCTTGTGATGATGTGGGGCAGCCATCTTGTGGTGGCCATCTTGTGATGACATGGGGTGGCCATCTTGTGATGATGTCATGGCAGCTTCCTTACATCCTAGACAATAGTGGGGTAGACCTGGGGGGGTGCAGATGTGCGGTAGAGGGGGAGGGGACATCTCTAATACTTTCAACAATAAAGATACACTTTTAAAAAGAATTCCTTTTTTAAGGCCGAATGATGTTCCATTGTATGTAGATCACACATTTTGTTTATACGTTCACCTATGGATGAACATGGGGTGCTTCCACCCTTGACTATTGTGGATACTGCTCTGATGCACGGGGTGGGAAATATCTCTTTGAGATTGTGCTTTCAATTCTTTGGCTGTACACCTAGACGTGGAGCAGCTGCAGCATATGGCAGTTCTACCTTTAATTTTTTAAGGAAAGGCCATCCTGCCTTCCACAGTGACTACACCATTTTACATTCCCACCAGCAGTGCCCAGTGTTCCAGTTTCCCCACATCCACACCCAGGCTCCTGCTTTTTGTAGCCATCCTAATGTGGGTGAGGGGATATCTCATTGTGGTTGTGATTTGCATTTCCCTGATGATTAGTGATTTTGAGCATGTTTTCATAAGCTTGTTGGCCATTTGTGTCTCTTCTTTGGAAAAATGTCTATTCAAATATTTTGCCCACTTTTCAATCTGGTTGTTTTTGTTGTTGCTGTTGTTGAGTTGTAGGAGTTCTTTATATATTCTGCATTTTAAACTCTCAACAGATACCAGTATATGATCTGCTAATATTTTCTCCCATCCATAGGCTGCCTTTTCACTCTGTTGATTGTTTCCTTTGCTGTAAAAAAGGGTTTGTTTGATGTTGTTCTAGTTGTCAGTCTTTTTTTTTTTTTTTTTAATATATTTTATTGGTATTTTACAGAGAGGAAAGGAGAGGGATAGAAAGCTAGAAACATCGATCAGCTGCCTCCTGCACACCTCCCACTGGGGATATGCCCGCAACCAAGGTACATGCCCTTGACCGGAATCGAACCAGGGACCCCTCAGTCCGCAGGCTGACGCTCTATCCACTGAGCCAAACCGGTTTCGGCGTCAGTCTTTGTTTTTATTGCCTATGCTGTTGGTGTCATATCCAAGGAATCATCGCCAAATCTAATGTCATAATGTTTCCTCGTATGCTTTTTTTTTTTTTTTTAGAAGTTTTATGGTTTGGGGTCTTATGGTTAGGTTTTTAGGTAGTATTAGTAGTTGTTGTTATTATTATTACCACTATTTTATTAATGCTATTCACCAAAGATTCCAGCCATTCATGTGGAAAATTAAGAACTTGCTGTCATGCATTTTAATATAATAAATACCTTGCTCACTCACATATAAATGTCTCTACTAACCTCAGTAGCAGGAACATAAAACACATAAAAAGGC
Organism: Plecotus auritus; assembly: GCF_963455305.1. Classification (NCBI taxonomy): domain Eukaryota; kingdom Metazoa; phylum Chordata; class Mammalia; order Chiroptera; family Vespertilionidae; genus Plecotus; species Plecotus auritus. Next base: position 106,963,321 of record NC_137782.1, read on the forward strand.
GTGATCCCGTCTCTCATACAAGGCCTAGCCCACAAGATGCAATGTTAGTCTTGTATATTCACACCTCCATCTCGTTGCTCATGTGCAGGCTCCGCTCCTGCTAGGGTACAGGCGTCAGTTCCATTTGCAGTTGTGACTAATGCTCAGCCTGCCTCAAGCTGGTTCCCTCCCCGGGTCTGTTTGTGTGAAATGCAGGGGTGCCCATCACCACTGCAGCTCCAGGCACTGGGTGAAATGCCAGGGCTCTGAAGAAGAAACGCCGATTGCAAATGTTACCAATGCCGACCAAACCTCGCCATCAGGAACCATTAACGGCCGAGAAGGGCCATCACTTCCGCTCAGTGTGTGAGGCTTTGTTTTCATGAAGTCCTAGAATGGAACACTTTTTTTTTCAGCTCAGAAGTCCCACTGCTGCAAAGCCAGCCCCAGGCCCTTCCCTCTGCTGATTCCTGGAGCCTGCGTAGACCAGAGAGACCAGCGCAGCTTGGCTCCTGGTTTTTGTAGGTGGAAATCCAGCCTGGTTCCCTCCCTGCCAGGCCCCAGATTTAGGCTCACCCCCCTCTCTGTCTCCTTCATGGACCTGGGCTCTTCTATACCTGATGGAGATGCTCCTTACCTCCTAGACGTGAATGCATTTCAGAAAGGAGGCAGCCTTCTGGTCCAGATTAACTCAGCAGGCAAAGACTTCAGGAAGCTGTGCCTCAAGAGGGTGCTGAGCCAAGGTGGAGCCCCTGAGGCCCCACCTGGGGCTTCACACTGCCCATTCTTCCCTGAACGGAGAGCCTGAGGAGGGCTAAGCTTCTGGGAATTTAGAGGCACTTCCTCCAGTAACAGTTCTTAAGGGCCCGTAGGCACTCGGTGTCCTCACAGGAGGCTGCCTGGCCCCTGGACAGAGCTGTGCCTCAACTGCCCATGAACTAGTTGGCCTCCGGCATGAAACTGGGCAGGCCTTGTGTTTATCTCAGGTGCTGGCAATCTGCTCTAGAGAAGACCCGCTAGTCGTCCACCAAACTCAGTCCTTTTACTTTACTTCCCTTATCCTAGTTTATCTGTGTATTGTCTCTTTTTGAGTTAGGAAGGCAGGCCCTGCGTTGCTCACTGCTGAACCTCCAGTGTCTAGAGAGTGCCTTGTAGTCAGGATTGTCACGTGAATGAGTGGGTGAACACAGAGATGTGTGATTCGAATCTTTTAGAGTCAGCTTGCCATCTCCTAGCCTAGTGAAGGGACAAAAATCTTTTTTGACTCTCACTACCCAGATGTTAGGCTAACTTCACTCCACACCCCAATCCCATCAGCAAATACTCTGGTAGATTTGCCATTATAAGACCTTATCTCACCTTAACCACCTTCTTCATACCTGGGTCAAGGGACTGTCCTCACACCTGCCCCCATGTTAATCAGAGTTCTCCAAAGAAACAGAACCAGTGGGATGGATAGATAGATAGATAGATAGATAGATAGATAGATGATAGATAGATAGATAGATAGATAGATAGATAGATAATAGATAGATAGTAGATAGATAGATAGAAGATAGATAATAGATAGATAGTAGATAGATAGATAGATGATAGATATTAGATAGATGATAGATAGATGATAGATAGATAGATAGATAGATAGATAGATAGATGATAGAGAGGTTGGTTTTAAGAAATTGCCTCACAACAGAGTGGGTGCTGATAAATCAGATGGTGGCAGGCTGAAGACCCAGAGAAAAGTTGATGTTGTAGCTCCAGTCTGAAGGCAGTCTAGAGGCAAATTGTTTCTTGCTCAGTCCTTTACTCTTAAGGCCTTCAACTGATTGGATGAGGCTCCTACATGATGGAGGGAGATCTGCTTCACTCAACGTCCACTGAGTTAAATATTCATCTCATCTAAAAACACCTCCACAGAGACATGAGAAACGATGGTTAGCTAATATTTTGAGAGTGTGGCCTAGTCAAGTTGACACATAAAATTCACCATTGCCCACTGTGATGCACTGGAAGGATGACCTTTTCATTTATTTGACTCACCTTGATAAAATATGCGCACCTTTCGTCAATCCTCACCCCTAAGTTCAAAGGCCAAGCCAGCCCCTCATTTTCCTACTTCCACAAATGGCTTATAGAGACTGAGAATCTGATCTCCAGACTTTCTCTGAGGAAAGCAAGCCCCTCCTTTCACAGCCCCGGGACTGTTCTGCGCTGTTTTACATTAAACGCTGGGCGAGACGCAGGGCTCCCTCGTTGGTTCATATGAGCTTTCTCAGGGGTGTCGGCTGGAACTGTTTCAACAAGGTGGTGGGAGGCCGGTCCCCCTGGGTCCAGCTGGCCAGCCTCCCCTCTGGCTTCCTCCAGGGCTTCCAGCAGGCGAGGAGATAGGGAACACGCCATGTCCTGGGGCCTGGCATCAGATGAGCCGAAGGCCTCAGGCTGACAAGGAGTAATAAGCAGTCATTCACTTCCTTCCTCACTCCTCACACCCACTGTCCCTGAAGAGAACTTTTTATTGCTGGGGGGATGCTTTCCGGACACAGAGGCTAACAATAGACATAAAGGAAAAAGGAATGAAAAGTGCATCAGGTGGTTTCCTGGCTGTAGAAGTTCCCTTTGTCTCCTGAATCCTGGGCAGTCTCACTTCATGCTGCTGTGATGCTCTGACCCTCCCCTGAACGGGGTTTGTGACAGTGGCTGATCCTGGTCCCTGCCTGCCCAGGGGTTAGAGGACCCACCTCTTCCCGAGAGAGGCCACTTGCAGACCTTGTCCCGTGAAGGGAACCTGCCACCCTAGTGTACCTGTATGGAGAGCCTGCATCAAGTCATCCTCAAAGTTTTGTTGGTCTTCATCCTTCCAATATGCTCGGGCGCAGGTCCCATTGTTCAGCGCTACAGAAAGGCGATGTGATTTGGGAAGACGGAGGGCCTTGACCAGGGCACCTAGGCCGCAGGCAGGCAAAGCTCGGGACTGGGACACTGGCCCCAAGCCCCAGTCTCCACCACACTGAGCAGGAGTGGAGACTGTCACATGCCCTCGTCCACGTGCTCCTCATTCCTCTCTCTCAGACTCCTTGTCTCAGGGGCTAGAATGCTCTTCCCCGCTGCCCAGTGCCATTTATATTGCAGAAAGGAGTGAGGCATTAATGTGAAGTGATGAGCTGCCGTGGTGTAAATAACTGACACTTATATGGATTCTTTCTCCTCTTGGGTAGGTGTGTTTGGAGCTTGGCTTATGCCTAAGGAACTATACCATTGCCCCAAAATATTAAAGTCCTGCTTAAGCCACACATGGAATTTTATGTGATATATAAAAATTTTATATAAAATGTAAGATTTCGCCCAACTGGTGTGGCTTAGTGGTTGAGCTTCGACCTATGAACCAGGAGGTCACAGTTCAATTCCCAGTCAGGGCACATGCCCAGGTTGTAGACTCAATCCCTAGTGTGGGGTATGCAGGAGGCAGCTGATCAATCATTCTCTTTCATTGTTGAAGTTTCTATCTCTCTTTCCCTCACCCTTCCACTCTGAGATCAATAGAAATATATTAAAAATAAATAAATAAATAAAATGAAGATTTCCATGCTGGGAGTCACCTGCTGAAATCTAGCATGGTAGCTGGAAGAGGTTTTGTTGACTTTTACTTGGGGCACAAGAGACGCTTCCTTAGTGCCTAGCCTCCCTCGAAGGCATGCTTCTCTCGTGAACTTGCTTGTGAGCCATGTTGGGGGAGATGCGATCTTGCTGCAGGGATCAGGGATGTGTTATCTTTAAATTCAAGGCAATAATGTTGCCTTCTTTGTTTCTGTATGTCCACAGGGTCTCCCACATCAGAGGAGCTCAAGCAGCCCTTAAATCACCCTTAATGAATGGGCTCATTTGTTTGTTCATTCAGCACGTAGTCATTAAATACCTACACTATGTTGGACACTCTGCTGTATGCTGGGGATACAGAGGTGAAAAGATGGATGTGATTCCTGCCACAATAGAGACAGGAGCAGGAAAGCAGACGCTGCACTGCGGTGTTGTGTGTGCTACGATGGGGACGGCAGGATGTGTGGGACACCTGTGGCAGGTGACCTACCTCTGCCTAGGAGTCAAGGAAGGCTTCCATGAGGGAGGGATGTGTAAGCTGAGATCCGAAGAGTAAGAACTAGCCATGCAGGGAAGTGTGTGCAGGGCAAGCACAGAGCTTCAAGGAAGGAGAACAGCATGTGCAAAGGGCCGGAAGGAGTGGAGAGCTGAGTGTTTGAGATTCCATGTTACTAGAGAATGTTGAAGGTACAGGGAGGTCTGGAGTATTGGTCTAGGGCCAGATCACAAAAGTTCTTGTCTATAGTTTTTTCAAACTTGTCTTCACTACAACACACAGTAAGATAGACACCTTATGTCATAAGTCAGGACAAACATAGGTGTATGATACAACAGCCACAAACAACATGCAAAAGTACTCTATTTCTAGCTTATTGTATTTTTTCCAATGCTGGTTAAGACACAAAGTTGATTTCACAACCTTCTGCTGAGTCTCCACACACCATTGTAAATCATTGTACGGAGCTGGAACTTTCCCCCCAAGGTCAGTACAAAGCCATTGGTGGGCTTTAAGCCAACAGTGACCTGGTCCAGTTTTGTTCATGGAGCAACACTCACGCTCCAGCAGAGGTGGACATGGTGGGCGTGAGGAAGGGCACTCTAGGGCTGGCTGGCTGCTGTGACCTGATGGAAAGATAAGGGCACCCCAAATATAGCAATGGCAGTATGGACAGAGAGCGAATTGCTTTTTGAGATTATTAAGACAGAAAATAGGTGATTGGTTGGCAGTGTCGAGTGAGGAGGGCGAAGTCAAGGGTGATGCCAGGATTGTGCTTTGGTAACTAAAGGATTGTGGTGCTGGGTGCTGAGAAACAGAACAATGGAGGAGGATCCCACTGGGGGAAGGTGCTGAGTTCCAATCTGAGTGGCTGTGTGTGAGACATTCAAGAGTTGATTGTCTTCTGCATATCATCTTTATCCCTTCATCCTGTCATCCTCCCCCCTCTCGTATATGCCTTTCACCACTGTCCTCAGGTCCTCCCTCGCTATTGGCTCTTCCCCATCAGTGTAGTCACATGCTGATTTCCTCACTAAAATAATCTCCCTCGGCATTTCCCCACCCAACTCTTCATTGTGCCTTCCCTTCTCAATGCCGTATCCTGTAGTCTCTACTCCAGGCGTCCTCAAACTATGGCCCACGGGCCACATGCGGCCCGCCGAGGACATTTATCCGGCCCTCCAGGTGCCGCTGCCTGTCCTGCTTAGCAGCCGACTTGTCCCAGGCCTGCAGTGCGCATAGGAATTTGTTCATAGTTTTTTTTTTAAACTATAGTCTGGCCCTCCACCGGTCTGAGGGACAGTGAACTGGCCCCCTGTTTAAAAAGTTTGAGGACCCCTGCTACTCAGTCTCCTACTCACTCAATGTTTCATTCTGATTTTAATTTTTAAGTTGCTCTTAAGTCCATGTACATAAGCGTAATAAAAATGTTCTCATTATAAATATATTAAACATTCTAGATATAGAGTCAAAAGTCAAAGCATTCCTTATCTAGGTAATATGTTGATGATAGTTATCTGTCTTCAATTTTTAAAAGTGAAACCATAGGCAATGTCTGTATTGATTAATGTGCTGTTGATGTCTGGAATCAGAGTATTCCATTTCCTCAAGTGAATTTCCCCCGTTTTAGTCCCCTTGTGTGTGAATGCATAGATATACAGAAGTTGGAGAGGCTGCTATTGAGATATTTTGTCCCTAGGCTTAAATTAGCAATAAATAAAAAATTAAATAAAAAGTTTATATAAATTTTAAAAATAAATTAATAGCTCAGCTGGCATGGCTCAGTGGTTGAGTGTCGATCCATGCACCAAGAGGTCACTGGTTCCATCCTCAGTCAAGGCGCATGCCAAGTTGAGGGCTCGATTCCCAGTAGGGGGCAAGCAAGAGGCAGACAATCGATGTTTCTCTCTTGTTGATGTTTCTATCTCTCCCTTCCCCCTCTCCCTTTCTCTCTCCCTAAAAATCAATAAAAACATTCTATATTTATAAAAGCCCAGTGACCATTAAGGTGGAATGACTAGAACAACCAGTCTCTATGATGCACACTGACCACCAGGGGGCAGACGCTCAACTCAGGAGCTGCCCCTTGGTGGTCAGTGCGCTTCCACAGCAGGAGCGCCGCTCAGCCAGAAGCCGGGCTTATGGCTGGCGAGTGCAGTGGTGGTGGCAGGAGCCTCTCCCACCTTCGCAGCAACGCTAAGGAATGTTAAGCCAAGTGGTAAGGAGCGAGCAGGTGGGCAGTTAGGAGCAAGCCCGCAGGTGGTTAGGAGTGAGGAGTCACAGATTGCGAGAGGGTGCAGGCTGGGCTGAGGGACACACACACACACACACACACACACACACACACACCGTGCATGAATTTCGTGCATCTGGCCTCTAGTTTAAATAAGTAAGTAAGTAAATAAATAAATAAATAATTGATGTTCTGTGGACTTTGAAACTCAAGAAAGGTGGGCCAGATTGGGTTTATGGAATCGGAGCTGGGCAGTATCTTGGGGATGTTTGGAGCCATGGATGAGAATAGATCTCTTAGGGAGGATACATGAGAAAAGCAGAGACAGGCCCTGAGACAGCCAGGCTCTAGAATGACCTCTGTCTCCAAGTCAGAACCAAGTCATCATCTTCTGTGCCCTCCCGACGTTTGGATGACATCACGCCAAGGAGGTTCACACAGAGCAGGTCTGTGTTGAGCTGACTGCTAGGCATCATCTCAGGAAACCTGAGCGTGGCCTCCTCCCCTGGCTGAATGTGGGGCCCACGTGGAAACGCTCCCGGGCTGCGTCACCAGGGCTGGGCCATGTACTTCAAATGGTTTCAGTGTTGGATGCTTTTAAACTAAATGTGCTCCTCATGCTGGTAAGTCATGTGCCGTATGTTAGAAACCTGAACAATGGAAGTATGTTGAAAATTATTAGAAGTTGGAAGTGCTGGTATTGAAATACTTTGTCCCAGGGTTTAAATTAGCAAGTTGGCTTTCTTGATAAGGAGCAGCATTAAATTCCAGCCCCTTGATTTAGCAAGGGGTTTGACAGCTGCCTGGGAAATGGCCTGAGAGAGTCGTTTCTGCCTGCCTCAACACCCCTACCTCCAGCTTAGTCTCTGTTTTCCCTTCCTGCCTATCATGTCAATATATCTTGAGTTTGAAACAGAAATGGTATAAAATTGAGACCTACAGATAAAAGGGTAGTAATGACTTAAATTGACAATTTTTCTTATTAGAAAAAATAAATATATTACCTGCAGAATACTTAGAACACATAGATTAACAATGCGGTGGGTGGGGGGAGAGTCAATAATTCATCTATTCAATAATTGTTCACTGAGCATGTACTAAGTTCCAGAAACCATTGTAAGTACTGTAACTAAAATAGTGACCAAAGCCAACAGGTCCTCTGCTCTCTGGCATGTTGGTGGTAAGAAAGGGGGTGAGTAGACGCTCTCAGCAGGATGGTTGTTAATATGGTAGATGTGATGGATAGGGGAGGGCCCGCTGAGAAGGTGACTTTTGAAGAAAGACTCTCAGGAAGTAAGGAAAGGGGGCAAGAGGATAGATGGGAAGAATATTCTGGACAGAGAAAAAGGCAGGTGCAAAGGCCCTGAGTCGGAAGCATGGCCCATTTTTTGGAGGCACAACTAGAAAATCAGTATGGAGAACAGTGAGAGGGATGATGGAGTAAGGGGGAGACGGTGACATAGAGGGACAAACCATGTTGGTCTTTCTAGATTAAATAACAAGTTTGACTTCCACTCTCATTTCTGAGTGAGCTTGAAGCCAGTGGAGAAACCGAAGCACAAAAGTGACTTGATCTGGCTTGCATTTTGCCAGGAGGCCCCTCGCTGCTGAACGGAGAGGGGGGGGCCAGAAGGGGCGATTAGAGGCAGGGAGATGAGCAGAGATTGCCAAAGAAAACCCTTGCAAATGGCCTTTGTTTTTAATGCATGCATTAACAGAGGAAGGACGGACTCTCCTGACTACTCCTCCACCTGCATTTGTCACTAACAGAATTCTTGCTGAAGGTAGGTGGGCAATCAGATACCACTTGGGTGCTGGTGGAGAATGAGGGGCTTGGCCAAATATGGAGGGTGCTCAGACATCAAGGGTGGGTTCTGGTTAAACTGACTTAGCAGGGTTCTTGCTACAACTGGAGTTGACAAGGAAGTGCACGGGTAACCTAGGAGAAGGCTGGGAGCCTGGCTGCAGTTTGGGCAAGCAGAGCATCTTGGTCAGAACTAAGACACATGTTCTTTCACGCTCTCACGTCTCTGAAACTAGGATGCATCTTACAGCCGGAGCTGTCGGCTGGTGGTTGCCATGTACATGCCATTACATGTGTATGTGTGGAGGGGGCGAGTGGGGTCAGTCACAGTGGTTTATGCTGTCATCACTGCAATTTACAGTTAAATAATGAACTCACTGCTACTACACTGTTTAAAAGGATGATTCTAATTCTGCACCAAATTAGAAAGTTACTGGTGTGCACCCTAATTCTGCACCAAATTAGAAAGTTACTGGTGTGCACACGAAGACAGACAAAAACAGCACAGTGGGGTGCACATTTCATATTGGAAAAGCAAAAATTTGGCATTCAAGGAATAACTTCGATCCACATTTTCTTGCGACACAGAAACCAAGTGCGTCATAGGAGTTAGGAAAGGAAGAAGCCCACACACTATTTGTGCTTTCCTGGAAAACTAAGTTTATTATTCTCACAGCTCCTAGAACAGGGGGTGGGGCACGCATGAAGGGCCCCTGGGGAACACACCAGGGTGGTCAGGAAGACAGGAGCAAGGCGGAGGCCTGGGTTGCCCAGGAAGGACCAGGCGGGGCAGGGTGAACATCACAAGGTTACTAGTTTGAATAATTCCAATGGCTCTGCGCTTGAGGGCTGGTCTCCGGTCTCCTGGAACCTGGCCCTGGGATGGCCGAGGCACAGGGATGTTGCTGGCTGGGGTATAAGGCCAGAGAGAGGGGGTCTAGCTTGGGATTGTTAGTCTGCACATGAGGGGCGGCTCCTGGCTGGGCCCTTTGCTGCCTCTAAGAATTGGTAGTCTCTCCCTGGCCAGGAAGGTTTTTTTTTTTTAATATATTTTTATTGATTTCAGAGAGGAAGGGAGAGGGAGAGAAAGATAGAAACATCAATGATGAGAGAGAATCATTGATTGGCTGCCTCCTGCACGCCCCCTACTGGGGATTGAGCCCACAATCCAGGCATGTTCCCCGACTAGAAATTGAACCCATGATCTTCTGTTTTGTTTTTTTTGTTTTTTAAATATATTTTATTGATTTTCCACAGGGAGGAAGGGAGAGGGATAGAGAGCTAGAAACATCGATGAGAGAGAAACATCGATCAGCTGCCTCCTGCACACTCCCCACTGGGTATGTGCCCGCAACCAAGGTACATGCCCTTGACTGGAATTGAACCTGGGACCCTTGACTCCGCAGGCCGACGCTCTATCTACTGAGCCAAACCGGCTAGGGCTATGATCTTCTGTTTTATAGGTCGATGCTCAACCGCTGAGCTAAGCCAGCCAGGCCAGGAAGGATTTTTTAATATGTCAAAACATCATAATAGATAGCAAATTAACAATACAGATGTGGGCAAAAGTAGTTGACAGTTGTAATACAATAAATAATAAGTCATAATATAGTCCTGGTCAGTGTGGCTCAGTGGGTTGGAGCATCATCCCATACACCAAAACTCAAGGTCTTGAGTTTGATTCCCAGCCAGTGCACATACCTAGGTAGCAGGTTGGATCCCTGGTTGGGGCAAGTACAGGATCGATGTTTCTCTCTCTCTCTCTCTCTCTCTCTCTCTCTCTCTCTCTCTCTCTCTCCTCTCTCCTCTCTCTCTCTCTCTCTCTCTCTCTCTCTCTCTCTCTCTCTCTCTCTCTCTCTCCCTTCCCCTTTCTTTAATATCAATGAGCATGTCCTGGGGTGAGGATTAAATAATAATAAAAATACAAGAATAAACTCTGTTTTGTGTACTCACAACTGTGCACCTACTTTTGCCAACCCCTGTGTGTAAAATACACAGATGATGCTGTGTTGTGTTTTGTTACCAAGATACATGCAAAAAAATTCCCTCCATACATATATAAAGAGGTAATATGCAAAGAAGCTGGGATGCCGTAATAGTCACAATTGGCTCAGGAGGAGGCTGTGCGTGCAGATGGGCAGGAAGGGACTGGTGCCACCCATGGCCACTGGGGCTGGGGGCGGGCTGGAGCGGAGACACAACACACAGGGGGGCCCTCCCCCGCTGGGAGACAGCACATTAGCAGTCCCACCTCTGCATGTGAGCTGCAGAGGAAACACCTTTTCTTACTGCTCATTGGCTAAGCTCCCTGTATGCCACTGGCAGTGTTCTTGGTAAGTTGCATAATAAGAATCCAAGAAGGTGATCACTCCTGGAGGAAAAAATGAAGGTCAGCTGCTGGAGGGGCTAAGAAATGTCATATCCTGCCCTAGCCAGTTTGGCTCAGTGGATAGAGCCTCGGCCTGCAGACCGCAGGGTCTGGGTTCGATTCTGATCAAGGGCATGTACCTAGGTTGCAGGCTCCTCCCTGGCCGGGGCCCCGGTCAGGGCTCATGCATGAGGCAACCAATTGAAGTGTCCCTCTCACATTGATGTTTCTCTCTGTCTTTCCCTCTCTTCCATGCTCTCTAAAAATCAATGGAAAAATATCCTCAGGTGAGGCTAAAAAAAAAAAAAAAAAGAAATGTCATATCCTCTGAAAGAGACATCTTGAAAATGCCTAAAGAAAGTTGTCATTTTTTCATGGTGAAGGAACTGGAGTCCGTGTTGATGAAAACACCTTGGTGGCTGCAGTGGCCAGCAGTGGCAGCAGCAGTGGGGTGATGGGGGTGGCGCCTTCCCCTGATCAGCCTATCACCTCCCACAGAGGGAGGCGAGACTGCGGCTTAGGCCCGCTCCCCTGAGAGGTCCCGGACTGTGAGAGGGGGCAGGCTGGGCTTAAGGACCCCCCCTCAGTGCATGAATTTCATGCATGGGGCCTTTAGTCAAAGTATAAAAGTGTATAATTGCCTGTACCTCCAAATGCATGGGCCACCTGGGAGAAGTCATGAGCGAGGAGCAGCATGGTGACTCCCCAGCACGGGCTGCTGTGAGGACACCGTGTCGGGTTGACTGGAAGCATGTTTTCCTGGATAGCGGGTGTAAAGTAATGAAGCATCTTAAAATCAATGGCCCTTGGAGTCAATGAAAGACAAAATGTGTATGTTTCACATGCTTGTTCTCATTTAGTTTTTAAGCCTAAAGAAACAATATTAGTATTGTATACCCATATCACAGATAACATTGCTGAGGCTCATCAATATAAATACTGTGAGCAACTGACAGATGGCCAAGCAGGAAGTCCAATGCGGAGTTTGCCCAACTCTGAGGGCCATCCCTTAGACGCCCACCCTGCCACTGTATCCCCCGACATGGACCCCAGAGGCTTTGCATTTCTATCCAACACATCATGCAAGTAGGAACATTTTCAGTTAGGTGTTTGCTGTTACAGGCATTCAATTCGTGAAGCATAAAATGTCACCGCAGTCACTGTATTTATGCACAAACTTGTTTACTGCATAGGCGGTTTGTGTCTGCATAACGGTTAAGACAGCTGTGTGCAGACTGGCTGTTTGGGATTGGCCGAGACAGTGCTCGATCCAGAACTCACAAGTTGACAAACACGATTTCAATGTTTTAATAACTTTTTAAAAACCAAGAATTTACTGAGCACTTCTCTGATCTGAAGACTAAGACATCAGTTTCACTTTGCTATACAACTCAAGACGTTACTTCATGGGAACTTACTTAACCTCTCTTAGATTTTGTTTCTCACTTTATGAACCAAAGTAAACTCCCCTGTGGTTGTTTCTCTTTTGGAAGACCCTCTTACTCACTGTGGATGGGCAAGGTCACTGAAGAACTGGCTTATTTCCTTTGTGGCTTGAATGCCATGGCTGTGCCAGAGCGGTGGGCCCCAACACTGATGAGAAAAAAGGTTTTCTCTCCTTCAAATTCTGAAGGTGTGCTTTTTGCCAGCTGGAGCGCGCCCACACTCTGTCTATCCCAGCCGTGGGCAAACTACGGCCCGTTCGGGCCCGTTCGGCTGTTCTATCCGGCCCGCGGAGCCGAAAGAGCGGAGGGTTCTCTTGCTCTCCCCTCCGCTCCTTTACTTTGAATTTATATTAGTTCACACAAACACTCCATCCATGCTTTTGTTCCGGCCCTCCGGTCCAGTTTAAGAACCCATTGTGGCCCTCGAGTCAAAAAGTTTGCCCACCCCTGGCTAGTCTCTAGAAGAATCCCAAAAGTCCGACTTGAGGGAACTTAAAAGGATGAGCCAGGTGCCAACTTCCAGCTTTTCTACACACATACCCTGTGGCATCATAGAAGTTGAAAGGCACCGATCATGAAATGGTTTGCAAAGCCTTAGACTGCCATGCATGTAAGATTAAATTTGCTCAGAAGCAAAACCCTTAGGACAGCGGCCCCAGGGACCCACATTCCCACAGTTGGCTCAGACTACTCCTAAAACCTAATACACTGAGTAATCAGGACTCGCCCTCTGTGCCCATAAAGGCCCACCCCCGCCCCCTTGCCTAGTGCCTTGTGATCTGCAAGGTGCTTTTCTAAATTTTCATCCTCACAACAACCTTGAGTGGTGGGTACAAAAGAATCTGAGGCCAAACAGTGGGGACGTTCCCAGGTTACAGGCTATAAACAGAGCCTGGACTATGGTTAGATCTGAACCCAAGCCCTGGAGTTTGCCTTATGGCCCAAGTCCCCATGGCCTCCCATATGTCCTGGAGTCATCATGACTTCATGTCAGCTGGTAGGCATGTGGTGGAGGCATGTGAGTACGTTAAGCTGTCCGCTCTCGCTCAACAGTACTCACTAACCCAGACTCATGAGTATCAACATGGGCCTGGCTGAAGGACTGAAATGATTTTTCATCTGTAATAGGAAGGACGCCTTCGCAACGCCACTTTCTCCTCGTTCCATGGCCCAGGGGCTGCCAGCGCTCAGGCCCTCCCTTAGGCCCTGCCTCAGTGCTCTTGGGCAGTACTGAGAACTCTTTTTTGGAAAATGAATTAAAACCACTCTTAAAAATTCAATCCGTTTTCTACAAACAGAAATGAGGGGTCTTTTTTGGATGACAGAAATATTCTGACAGTGAGTTGTGGTGACAGTTGCACAACATTGTAAATTGACTAAAAACTCATTGAATTGTAAACTTACGATGGGCAAATCTTATGATATGTAAATTATGTCCCAATAAAGCTGTTAAAAACATTAAAACATCAAAAATAATTATAACTGAATACATAGCTATGCCTGTCTTCTTTATATTACAAATGAAAATGCTGACTTTTACCAGACTTGGGTGTTCGTTGTGTTTTGTTTGTTTACAGACTAGGGACATAAAATGTTAGAAAAATTGCAAAAGGTACAAAGAAGTTTAAGGTTGGTTCTTAGAAAGCTGAGCAGAGAGAGGCAGGGAGCTTGCGCGTGACTGTGGAGAAGGAAAGGCTCTGCACCGCAGACCTGCTGCACCCGAAGGAGGTGCCGCTGGAGTGAGCCCCGCACCTGGGCCTGAGTGCGGGGTGCAGGCTGCCACAGCTCCGCCCCTCCCTCCCCCCCCCGTGCCCCCACCCCCTGCATAGCCAGTCCACATGGGCGGGTTTCATCGTTAGCATCTTGGAAAAGCAGAAGTGACTCAGATTTCATTAAATATCAAGCTATATCCATTTAAACAAGCACCATATGCTTTGTGCCTCTAGCAAAATCTCCATGCTTGGTGCAGAGCCTTAAAAACACCACCTTAGGCAGCACCAAGAAACTAGTTCATAAAGGGGCAAATGTTGGCTTTTAATTGTCAAAGGCACAAATAAAATTCCCAGGGACCCCCTGCGGGTCTGGCCTCTGAGGAGTTAGGTGCTTCGCCTCTCCTAGGAAAGATACGTGGAAGATACATGAAAACAGACCTTCGTGAAGGGCCGCAGGTTATTGTGGACAGTCAAGAAGTACGTAAAATACCAATTGTTCCTTCTTGTCACGAGTACGAGGGTAGGCAGTGGCCAGCCTGACAGTCCTTTGAACCTCTGTGGACAGGCCTCTGTCCACACCCTGACCCGCGCGGCTGACAGGACCTGCCCGGCCAGGACCGGGGACAAGAGTCAGAAGCGCAGGCAGCTCTGGTGCCCCTTCTTCCCCGGGTATCATCTCAGCAAACCACTGAGTCCTGCTGATTGCCTCCTCACCTGTAACTGGAGCAGTAAGAGTACGTCACTGGGAAAAAGAAATAAGGGCACAGTTTTGGAACAGTTTGCTTAATGTTTTATCCAAATGCTATTGCTGTTTCTTTGGTCAGAGCAAAAATTACATCTGGATTAGACCTCATATATGCAGAACACTGAACTTTGGCAATGTGGATTAAAGTTTCGCACTTGGGGCACCTGGCCCTGGAGCAGAGAGGGCTGCTCGGGAGCAGGGAGGGTTGCAGGGGAGCAGGGAGGGCTACTGGGGTGCAGGGAGGGGATCTGGGTGCAGAGACAGCTGCTGGGGTGCAGGGAGGGCTGCTGGGGTGCATAGAGGGCTGCTGGGGAGCAGGGAGGGTTGCTGGGGAGCATAGGGCATCACCCTCTCCGCCCTCTGACCCTGTCACCCAGCATGTCATCTGAATATTTCTTTTTTTTTTTTTAATATATTTTATTGATTTTTTACAGAGAGGAAGGAAGAGGGATAGATAGTCAGAAACATCGATGAGAGAGAAACATCGATCAGTTGCCTCTTGCACACCTCCTACTGGGGATGTGCCCGCAACCAAGTTACATGCCCTTGACCGGAATCGAACCTGGGACCTTTCAGTCCGCAGGCTGATGCTCTATCCACTGAGCCAAACCGGTTTTGGCCTGAATATTTCTTAAATGTGTCCCGGGAGCACCAAGGATTGGCCAGAGACTGCACAGTGGCCACGCCCTTGTGCCGCCCACGCCTCCCATCGCTGCAGCAGGCAATCCTGCATCCTCTGCACGCAGCAGGTTTTAGATTTGAGGGGACGCAGGTCTCACCCACATCTGCTCCAGAGCACCTGTGGCAGCACAGCCATTGGGCACAGAGTGTAACAGGCCGTGGGCGGCGGTGTCCGGCTCTGTCCCGGCTCCAACTGTCCACAGCCTGCTGGCTCCAGCGGCGCCGTCCCACGGATGCCCTGCAGCCCTCTCTTGCTGTTCTGCATCTCTGTTCCGGCTGGATGACATTGGTGCTCTTTCTTCCAAACACTAACTCATTGCCAACACGAAAGCCTGACGTGAACTCCCACCTTCTGGTTCTGTAAGTGGCGAGCCGGGCTAATGCAGGCACTCGGGGCTAACGCAGGCTGCTTGCTGCCTTCCGTCAGGACTGCTCACCAGGTCCTCATGCACCACGGAGCCGCTGCGAGGGGCCAGAGAGCTCAGCGTGTCAGTAGCTCCCACCTCTGGGACCCTCTGACCCCCTGGCAGTTAGCACACAGAAGGCTGGTCACCCAGGTCCTTAATCAGTAGGTCTGGGTGGCTTGGCGCTGCATGTGTGACAGGTCCTGTGTCATGCTGACACTGCATGTATGACAGGTCCTGTGTCATGCTGACACTGCATGTATGACAGGTCCTGTGTCATGCTGACACTGCATGTATGACAGGTCCTGTGTCATGCTGACACTGCATGTATGACAGGTCCTGTGTCATGCTGGCGCTGCGTGTATGACAGGTCCTGTGTCATGCTGATGCTGCGTGTGTGACAGGTCCTGTGTCATGCTGGCATTGCATGTGTGACAGGTCCTGTGTCATGCTGACGCTGCATGTGTGACAGGTCCTGTGTCATGCTGATGCTGCATGTGTGACAGGTCCTGTGTCATACTGGCACTGCATGTGTGACAGGTCTTGTGTCATGCTGACGCTGCATGTGTGACAGGTCCTGTGTCATGCTGGCATTGCATGTGTGACAGGTCCTGTGTCATGCTGACGCTGTGTGTGACAGTCCTGTGTCATGCTGGCACTGTGTGTATGACAGGTCCTGTGTCATGCTGGCACTGTGTGTGTGACAGGTCCTGTGTCATGCTGGCATTGCATGTGTGACAGGTCCTGTGTCAAGCTGACGCTGTGTGTATGACAGGTCCTGTGTCATACTGGCACTGCATGTGTGACAGGTCTTGTGTCATGCTGACGCTGCATGTGTGACAGGTCTTGTGTCATGCTGACGCTGCATGTGTGACAGGTCCTGTGTCATGCTGACACTGCATGTATGACAGGTCCTGTGTCATGCTGGCGCTGTGTGTATGACAGGTCCTGTGTCATGCTGATGCTGCGTGTGTGACAGGTCCTGTGTCATGCTGGCATTGCATGTGTGACAGGTCCTGTGTCATGCTGACGCTGCATGTGTGACAGGTCCTGTGTCATGCTGGCACTGCATGTGTGACAGGTCTTGTGTCATGCTGATGCTGCATGTGTGACAGGTCCTGTGTCATGCTGGCATTGCATGTGTGACAGGTCCTGTGTCATGCTGATGCTGTGTGTGACAGTCCTGTGTCATGCTGGCACTGTGTGTATGACAGGTCCTGTGTCATGCTGGCACTGTGTGTGTGACAGGTCCTGTGTCATGCTGGCATTGCATGTGTGACAGGTCTTGTGTCATGCTGACGCTGCATGTGTGACAGGTCCTGTGTCATGCTGACGCTGCATGTGTGACAGGTCCTGTGTCATGCTGGCACTATATGTGTGACATGTCCTGTGTCATGCTGACGCTGCATGTGTGACAGGTCCTGTGTCATGCTAATGCTGCATGTGTGACAGGTCCTGTGTCATGCTGGCACTATATGTGTGACATGTCCTGTGTCATGCTGACGCTGCATGTGTGACAGGTCCTGTGTCATGCTGGCACTATATGTGTAACATGTCCTGTGTCATGCTGGTGCTGTGTGTGTGACAGGTCCTGTGTCATGCTGGCACTGTGTGTGTGACAGGTCCTGTGTCATGATGGCACTGTGTGTGTGACAGGTCCTGTGTCATGCTGGTGCTGTGTGTGTGACAGGTCCTGTGTCATGCTGGCACTGTGTGTGTGACAGGTCCTGTGTCATGCTGGCACTGTGTGTGACAGGTCCTGTGTCAAGCTGACGCTGTGTGTGACAGGTCCTGTGTCATGCTGGCACTGTGTGTGTGACAGGTCCTGTGTCATGCTGATGCAGGTCCAGGGAAGCACTGGTCTCTTAAGGGCTTAGCCAGCATCTAATAAGCACACAATAAACTTCAGGCATTGCTAAGGATCGTCAATAAAGATCTGCTTCCTTAAAAGGCTTCCCAATTCAGTTCTATTTGAAACCCCCACCCAAGGGCCTTGTCTGGGTTGAGAAATAAAAAATCTGTCTCCTTCAGCTCACTTTTCTTAGAAGTTGAGACATATGGCATAACACCTGCTTCTAAACACAGCTACTTGATGTCTAACTCTGGCATTCCCATCCTATTTCCTCATTGCCAATAAAGTTATTGAAATTGAAATATACCATCTGTGTGAGAGTTTGTATCAAAAAGACAGATGACACTGTTGCAGGTAGTGGCAGAGTCACCCTGTTCCCCAGCAATCCGTGCACCAAAACATTCTTCTGCGCCAGGATAGGAAATCCACGCCAGAGCCCCATTCCTTCCCTGAAGCAGCAGTAACAACCACAGAGTCTACCAACGCCCTGCCACTGGGCTGGAATAGAAGCAGCAAGTTCTGTTGGCAATATGTGTGTGCACATGTTTGTACATGCATGTATGTGTACGCATGTGCCTGAGTATGCATATATACGCATGTGTGCATGAGCGTCTGTATGCCAGTGTATGTATGTATGTACATATTCCTCACTTTTCAAAAGTTCATGCTACACCACTTCACTTCCACAAAAGACCTACATTAGTACCTGTTTTCACAAACCAAAAGAAATAAAAGAGGACTTTCACTTTTAAGAAAGCAAGGAGAAAGTGAAAATAGCGTCAGCATTTGTTTTGCTCGAGTGGTTAGAGGCAGGCCCCAGCACCCTCAGGACGCAGTGCTGCCAGCATCTGGGCCTCATCTCCACGAGTTTTGTGCGTCTTGGCAAGACGGGTCCTTGGGTATCAGAAAAGCCTAGGAGAGCGTGTAAGGGTGTTGCACTGGCGTAAAACGGGTTCCACATAAAGTTGTCATATTTAGAGAGCAGGAAGAGATTCCTTCCCTCCCCCTCACAGATTTCCAACCATCAGAGCTGTCTTCTACGCATCCATTTCCCACCTGCTGGAGAGAAGAGCAGGTGTTATCCTAAGACTTCCTGTGCCTCAGCTGGGGGTTTATGGAGTATGGGGACTGTTTTTCTTACTCTGTGCCTGTCAGTATAGTACATCCATAAAGGAATAAAGTGCTATGCAAAAAGCACAGAAAATAAGAATGCTCTCAGATTTAAAAAATATGAATGCCAAAATTAGAAATTAAATAGGACTAAACATAAAGTTAAAAATCCCCAGAGCATAGCATAAAAAGGGACTAATGAGACAAAATTTTAAAATATATCCTGGAAAAGAAAAGAAAAATTGAGGCCCAATAGGTGAGATCCAGCACTGACCCAAACAATCAGGAGGGAGAAACGAATACAGGTGTGAGCCAGAGATGTTTCCAGTCCAGATGTACGTGGCTTTGGATTTAAAAGACCCACTGAGTATCCATCCAGTAAAGGAGAAAAGACCCAAATCTAGCTACACCCTTATAAAGACATTTTCAGAGAGAAACTATCAAACCGCCAATAGACAAAAGGAAAAGAATCTGATCTACTTGCAACCTCATTCCAGCAATGCAGAGTGCCAGAGGGGGGCACCTCCCAGCTTCCTGGGAAATGACTCCAGCCTACACGCCAGCCTGCAAGCCAGCAGCCAGCAGGAAGGCAGAAGATTCCAGATGAGGAAGGACTCAGAAAGCCCTTTCTTAGCAAGTGATTTAAGGATATTGTCCAGAAAAATAAAGGAAACCAAGAAAGAAGATGACAAAGGTTAGGAACATGAGATGAAGAGATACTGCCCACACTTGATGGAAGGCCATACAGACACATAAGTATATTTTTATAGTTACAACAGTCACTCAATTAAGTTATTTTTAAAAAATGGTGAATCGCGGAGCAGGTGCAAAGGTTCCAGGAGGGGATCCTTGGGAAGAAAGGATCATCTTCTGAAAGAAAGCATGATTGAAAAGACAGGAAAAGGCTCACTACGCTGGGGAAGAAATGAGAACAGCAACAAGAAACTTCCAGGAAAACACAGAGAGCAGCCCAGGAAAGCCACGGGCAGCACATGGAACAGCTGTAATATGGCATGTGATTAGCATCAGAACCGACGAGCTGTCAGATAATAGATGCCATCGGACTGTGACACTGGCATGTGCTCCTCACACAGAGGACCCCTCTAGGATCAAGTTACACCAGGCGGGAAGATGGAATTCCAACAGACAACTCGACTCAACCCTGAGCAATGCGATGTAGGCATAAGAATCTAAACACTTTTAAAGGTAGTTAACTTCTTAAAGCCAACTGATAAAAGGCATAGGAGCCTGGTAGTGAATTCAGAAAAGGATGTAAATATTAATGACAGGCGTAGTTGATGACAGTATGAATGTGAAAGGGGAGAGAGGATGTGGGGGATGGGAAGAGGTACCAAGTCCATATTTTATAGCGATGAAGAGATACTGTCCATATTGGATAGGCCATACAGACATATAAGTATATTTTTATAGTTATAATGGTCACTCAATTAAATTATTTTAAAAATAGTGAATCGAAATCATTAGGAGGGGAAAGATGGTGGCTGGCAGGACAGAGGCGAGGAAGGGGAAGTGAGTGAGTGAGGGTATGAAAGGAGAGTGTGTGGATGTGTGTGGTGAGTGTGTGAGTGAGTAAGGGACAGTTAAATCTCACGGGAGCAGCAGGGGCTGGCAGACCAAGCTCTCTTGGACAAGGAGAGACTACTACTGCTGCGGGCACTCCCTGGACTGCAGGACTCTGGCACGGAGCCCATGCCATCTTGAAGGGGAGAACGGCCTTTTTTAGGAACTCATCAGCACCACCACCCAGACAGGACTTGGACACTGCCCGCGACCCAGCAATCACTACAGTCAAAATCCTGCTACCCCAGCTGCAGACCTGCGGACCCTGGGACCTCCACCTCCAAAGGTGCACCCTTCCCGCAGCAGTAAGTGCATCTTCCCCCTCCCCAGCGGCAGAACTTCAGACACCACTTTCTTTCGCACATTTCCAACCACGCAGGCATCCAGGGCACACCACTCTGTAGGCAGCGCCTGGGAGCCACTGGGAGCCTCCACTGGTGTGATTCTGTACAGACAAGGGCGTGCTGCCCCGCAGTAGAAATTCTGTATTTCCTATGCCTGAATAACTGCCCACAGATACCCCAGCTGTGTAACTTCAGCGCCAGGGCCCCTCAAAGTGCATCAGAGCTCTGCGCTGGCAAACTCACTGCTGCAGATGAGCACATTTCCAAAGGGCAGGCACCCTGAGCCCATCTATCCACAGGGTCCTCTGGGGAGCTGCTTTGAGCCCCTGCTGGGTGTGATTCTGTACAGACAAGGACGCGCTGCCCCACAGTAGAAACTCTGAACTCCTTCCACCTGAATAACTGCCCACATACACCCCAGCTGCTTAACTTCAGTGTCAGGGCCCCTCAAAGTGTGTCAGAGCTCTGCGCAGGCAAACACACCACCAGTCCACATGCGCACTTCCAACGGGCAAGCACCCTGAGTCCATCTGTTCACAGGGTGCTTGTGGGAGCTGCTGTGAGTCCTTGCTGGGTGTGATCTTGGACAAGATCTACTCCCCTGGCAGTAGAATTCTGAATTCACTCATCCTGGATACCTGCACACAGATGCCTCAATTACGTGGCTTCAGTGCCAGGGCCCGTCAGAGTACTTCAGCACCCCTTGCTGGCAAATGCACCATGGGTGCCCCTGTGAACCTCCGCTGGGAGCGTGCGCATATCCACCACAGGTGCAGCAGCAAAAGCTGAGTCTGCCCACCCTACAACTACAGAACTCTGGATACCACAGTCATGCCTTTCCAGAACGCAGGCCTCCTGAGACCCATCACCCCAACAGACGGTTCCTGGGTGCCACTGTGAGTCCCCGCTGGACACGTGCAATTCTAATCAAGGGCACAAGGCAGCAAAAATTGGGACACTCCCCTCCATGGCTGCTGACTTCTAGACACCACAGTTGTACCTTTCCAGCTCACAGGCCTACATCAAGAGAACCCAAATAGCTCAAGTAGGGAGCTACACTAGATCACCAAACCCAGGAGACCTGAGAGATCACACCAGTAGCACCATCCCCAAAAGAACCTGAGTATCAAACCAATCGGACCTACAATTAGAAAGTTACAGCAAAACATGGGAAGACAAAAAAGCAATGCCCAAAGGAAAGAAAAATAGGAATCACAGAAAGGGAGTTAAATGAAATTGAAGCTAGCAGCATATCAGAGAAAGAATTGTTTAAACGACTGGATGACAAATACACACAACTCAATGACAAATACGCACAACTCAATGAGAACAATAAGGAGCTGAATGAGAATGTCACCAACATGAAAAGGAATCAAGAGGAGATGAAGAACGACAAAGCTGCAATAAAGAACACAATGGAAGGCGTAAACAGTAGACTAGAAGAGGCTGAGGACTGCATCAGTGAATTAGAAGACAAGGTAGGAAAAAACACACAAACAGCAACTGGAAAGACTTAAAAAGCAAGAGGAGAGCCTAAGGGAGTTTGGGGACAACACAAAATGAAACAACATTCGCATAATAGGGGTACCAAAAGGAGAGGAAGAGAAGCAAGGATTAGAAAACCTGTTTGAAGAAATAATGACAGAAAACTTCTATGATATTGGCAAGGAAAAAACTATGCAAGTCCAAGAAGTACATAGAGTCCCAAACAAATTGAACCCCAAAAGACCGACACCAAGACACATCATAATTAAATTGGCGAACAACAATGACAAATTAAGAATCTTAAAGGCTGCCAGAGAGAGACAGAAAGTTACCTACAAGGGATTTCCTATTAGAATATCAACTGATTTCTCAACAGAAACACACCAGGCCAGAAGGGATTGGAATGAAATATACAAAGTGATGCAAAGCAAGGGACTGAATCCAAGAATACTATACCCAGCAAGGCTATCATTCAAAATTGAAGGTGGAATCAGGAGCTTCACAGACAAAAAAAGGACTAAGAGAGTTTATTAGCACAAAACCAGCAATGCAAGAAATGCTGAAGGGTCTGCTGTAAAAAGAAATAGGAAGTGAAGAAGGAACACAGGGGTAAAGAATAAAAATGGCGACAAACAAGTACTTGTCAATAATAATTTAAAATGTAAATGGATTAAATGCCCCAATCAAAAGACATAGGGTAACTGAGTGGATAAGAAAACATGACCCCTATATCTGCTGTATACAGGAAACCCACCTCAGAAAAAAAGACACACACAGACTGATGGTGAAGGGATGGAAAAAGCGTTTTCAGGCGAATGGAAATGGAAAAAAAGCTGGGGTAGCAATACTTATATCTGACAAATTAGATCTCAAAGTGAAGGACATAAAAAAAGATAAGGAAGGCCACTTCATAATACTAAAGGAAGCAATCCAACAAGAAGAAATAACTCTGGTAAACATATACACACCCAATACAGGAACAACCAAATACATAAAAAAAACTTCTGGAGGATATCAAGGGAGAGATTGACAGCAATACAATCATAGTAGGGGACTTTATTACCCCACTATCACCATTGGACAAATCCTCTAAACAAAAAATCAGCAAAGAAACATCAATCCTAAATGACTCACTAGACCAAATGGAATTAATTGACATCTTCAGAACATTTCACCCCAAAGCCACAGAATATACATTCTTCTCAAGTGCACATGGGTAATTTTCAAAGATAGACCATATATTGGGTCACAGACAAAGTCTCTTCAAATTCAAGATGATAGAAATCATATCAAGCATCTTCTCAGATCACAATGGCATAAAACTAGAAATCAACTACAATAAAAACAATCCAAAAAAATCAAACACCTGGAGACTAAATAGCATGCCATTAAACAATGACTGGGTTACCTGATAGATCAAAGAAGAAATAAATAAAAAAAACATCATGGCAACAAATGACAATGAAAACACAACAATCCAAAATCTATGGGACACAGCGAAAGCAGTCTTGAGAGGGAAGTTCATAGCTATACAAGCCTACTGCAAAAAAAAACAAGAAACAATGGTAATAAATTACCTACAACTCAAAGAGTTAGAAAGAGAACAACAAGAGAAGCCCAGTGTAAGCAGAAGGGAGGAAATAATAAAGATCAGAGCGGAGATAAACGACATAGAGACCAAAAAAAAAAATACAAAAGATCAAAAAAACCAAGAGCTGGTTCTTTGAAAGGATAAACAAGATTGATGAACCTCTAGCCAGGCTCACCAAGAAGCAAAGAGAGAGGACCCAAGTAAACAAAATCAGAAATGAAAGGGGAGAAATAACAACAGACCCCACCAAAATACAAAGGATTGTTAAAAAATACTATGAACAACTCTATTCCAACAAACTGGACAACCTGGAGAAAATTGACATATTCCTAGAAAAATACAACCTTCCAAAACTCAATCAGGAAGAATCTAAACATCTCAATAGGCCAATAACTATGGAAGAAATTGAAGCAGTCATCAAAAAGCTTCCAGCAAACGAAAGCCCGGGGCCAGACAGCTTCACAGGGGATTTTTACCAAACATTCAAGGAAGAACTTAAACCTATCCTCCTCAGACTATTCCAAAAAATTCAAGAGGAAGGAACACTTCCAAGCTCATTCTATGAAGCCAGCATCACCCTAATACCAAAACCAGATAAAGACACAACGAAAGAGAATTACAGGCCAATATCCCTAATGAACATAGATGCCAAAATCATCAACAAAATTCTAGCAAATCGGATTCAGCAGTACATCAGAAAGATCATACACCATGACCAAGTAGGATTTATCCCAGGGATGCAAGGATGGTACAACATCCTCAAGTCAATAAACGTGATACATTACATAAACAAATTGAGAGATAAAAACCACATAGTCATAACAATTGATGCAGAAAAAGCATTCGACAAAATCCAACACCCTTTCTTGATAAAAACTCTCAGCAAGGTGGGAATAGAAGGATCATACCTCAACATCATAAAAGCCATATATGATAAACCCACAGCCAACATCATACTCAATGGGCAAAAACTAAAACCACTTCCCCTAAGAACAGGAACAAGACAGGGATGCCCACTCTCACCACTCCTGTTCGACATAGTACTGGAAGTTTTAGCCATTGCAATTAGACAAGAAGAAGAAATAAAAGGCATCCAAATTGGAAAAGAAGAAGTAAAGCTGTCCTTATTTGCAGATGACATGATATTGTACATAAAAAACCCGAAAGACTCCATCAAGAAACTATTAGACTTAATAAATGAATTTGGCAATGTATCAGGATACAAAATTAACGCCAAGAAATCTATGGCATTTCTATACACCAATAGTGAACTTACAGAAAGAGAGACTAAAAAAGCAATCCCATTTACCATCGCACCAAAAAAATTAAGATACCTAGAAATAAACTTAACTAAGGAGGTAAAAGATCTATACATGGAAAACTACAGGACACTGAAAAAAGAGATAGAGGAAGACATAAACAGATGGAAGAACATACCATGTTTATGGATTGGTAGAATCAACATCATTAAAATGTCCATATTACCCAAAGCAATCTATAGATTCAATGCATTCCCCATTAAAATACCAACGGCATATTTCACAGACCTAGAAACAACTCTCCAAAACTTCATCTGGAATAAAAAAAGACCCCTAATAGCCATCCTGAGAAAGGATGTATTACAAAGCCACTGTTCTCAAAACAACCTGGTACTGGCAAAAGAACAGACATATACATCAATGGAATAGAATAGAGAACCCAGTTATCAACCCAAACCACTATGCTCAATTAATATTTGACAAAGGATGCATGAACATACAATGGAATCAAAACAGTCTCTTCAATAAATGGTGTTGGGAAAATTGGACAGATACATGCAAAAAAAAGGAAACTAGGCCACCAACTTACACCATACACAAACATAAACTCAAAATTGATAAAGGACTTAAACATAAGATGGGAAACCATAAAAATACTAGAGGAATTCACAGGCAGAGAAATCTCAGACATATGCCGAAGCAATTTCCTCACCAATACAGCTCCTAGGACAATGGAAACTAAAGAGAAAATAAACAAATGGGACTACATCAAAATAAAAAGCTTTTGCACAGCAAAAGAAACCATCAACAAAACAACAAGAAAGCCCACTGTATGGGAGAACGTATTTGCAAATGTTATCACTGATAAAGGTTTAATCTCCATCATCTACAGGGAACTTATACAACTTAAAAAAAGGAAGATAAATGATCCAATAAAAAAATGTGCAATGGACCTAAATAGAATCTTTTCGAAAGAAGACAGAAGGAAGGCTAAGAGTCATATGAAAACATGCTCAAAGTCACTAATTATCCGAGAGATGCAAATCAACACGACAATGCGGTACCATCTCACACCTGTCAGAATGGCAATCATCAACAAATCAACAAAGGACAAGTGCTGGCGAGGATGAGGAGAAAAAGGAACCCTCATGAACTGCTGGTGGGAATTCAGACTGGTGCAGCCACTGTGGAGAACAGTATGGAGTTTCCTCAAAACACTAAAAATGGAACTCCCATTTGACCCAGTAATACCACTTCTAGGAATATATCCCAAGAAACTAGAAACACCAATCAGAAAGGATATATGCACCCCTATGTTCATAGCAGCACAATTCACCATAGCTAAGATTTGGAAACAGCCTAAATGCCCATCAGCAGATGAGTGGATTAGAAAACTATGGTACATCTACACAATGGAATGCTACGCTGCTATAAAAAAGAAGGAATTCTTACCATTTGCAGCAACATGGATGGTCCTGGAGAGCATTATGTTAAGTGAAATAAGCCAGGCAATGAAAGAAAAATACCACATGATCTCACTCATTTATGGAAAATAAAAAACTTTATAACCTGATGAACAAAAAGATAGATACAGAGGCAGTAAAGCACCGAACAGACTGTCAAATTACAGCGGGAAGGCGGGAGTGTTCGGGAGGGGGGAAAGAGATCAACCAAAGGACTTGTATGCATGCATATAAGCACAACCAATGGACATAGGACACTGCGGGGGGGGGGGGGGGGGGATGAGGGCATGTGACAGGGGGTAGGGGAGGCTGGGGGAAGGTCTGTGGGGGAAAAAAAGGAGATATATGTACTACTATATGTAATACTTTAAACAATAAAATAAAATTTTAAAAAATAAATAAAATAAAAAAGAAAACATTAGGAAGAGAGTGAGGTCAAGTAGAGTGAGCTAAACCTCATCTTTCATATAGTGAGGCCAGCAGATAGTGTCTCTAGTGACTAAATCAGGAAATTAGACATAAGTAATCATCTGGTTATGGGGTAACCATCAGCAAAACCCAAACCACAAAATGGCAAAAAGAGCCTGCCTCTGAGAGGTGATGGCAAAGATTGGTGTAAGAGACTAGACAAAAAACAAAAGCTAATCTTTTAATTAAAAACAAAGAAAGGAATAAATATTATAAATATGCATATGGAAATGCAACTTTAATTGGAAACCTGTCAGGAATTGAGGTAGATTTCCTGTGTTTCTGTTTCCACGCAGGCAGGTGCACGTGCATGCACATGTACACACACACACGTACCCCTTTTCTTCTTCCTTCTGATACCTACTTACTTTCAGTTTCTGCTTCCTCATAGCTTCAGTTTGCCAGGACCCCTTTATCAGTCAGGGTGCAGATCAGAAAGAGTCCAGACCCAATTAGTAAGAGACTCTTGTCAAAAGTGAGGCCAGGCTAAGGGAACCCAATGAACATTGGGGAAGCATGCTGGGCGTCACCCGGAGGCCACAGGCTGAGGCAGGGAGAGTCAGGGAACTGGGGAGAGGGCTGGGCTTTCCTGGGGAGTTGACCTAAAGGGGCTGAGACCTTCTAAGAATGAACCACTGCCAGTCACAACCAGATGGGAGGGAGCCAGGGCAAAAAAAGACCTCATCTCTCTCCTAAGCAAGGTGCCCAGTCTCCTGGGCAGGGTCAAGGCGGAGAGTGGCAGGATTTGGAGGGGCAAAGGAAGAACATCAGCACACCCTCATGGCCTGGATGAATGTGACAGTATGTGAACTTGGGGCTTTTTTCCCATGAAGCCCTTTGTCACATCCCTCTGTGTAGTTGCTTTAGTTACTTTATTCCCTAGTTCAGATTTCTACTGAATGAATGCGAGCCCTCAGAGTCCTCATTGGCCAGGCCGTGGACCAGCTGCCCTTGGGACCAGGCCTGGTCCCAGCAGCTGTATGGGAAGTGGTGGCGGGGAAAGGGACGGGAAAAGTACGACAGCCTCCCTCTGGGTGGAGCCACTTCACCCGTTGGCAGGTCTAAAACAGATGTAGGAGTGGCGCACGTATCACATATAAATTAAGCGATGTCATTGTAACATTGTGATGACTTGCCTCAGGGCTCAAGTGTTAAGGTTTATTGAGTACTCTATGACCCAAGCATGGTGAAGTTACTTCACAGGACACCCAGGTGATCTACATGAGGAGGGTACACCTGGTGGCAGAGGTCAGGCAGCCTACTATAGGGAGCCCAGTGATGGATTCGCCTTGGGGGCTGGATGTCACCCAACCCAGGCAAGACTCTGGCCTCAGGCTACTGAACACTGAGCACCATTCTTCCCACATCTGTGAGAAACAAAAGTAAAGTTAGCATCATCTTTTTTCTTTCTTTCTTTTTTTGGAGAGATTGGAAGCGAGGGGGAGGGAGATAGAGAGAGAGAGAAATATCAGTGTGAGAGAGACACATCGATTGGTTGCCTCCCACACACACCTGGGCCGGGGATCAAACCTGCAACCCAGGTCAGTGCCCTTGACCTTGAATGGAACCCGAGACCCTCCAGTTGGCCAGCTGACACTCTAACTGCTGAGCACACCAGTCAGGGCAGCAGCATCTTTTAAAAGAGCTTATCTTTGGGGAGAGTTTCCTTCTTTCCAGCAACACTGGCTACCCAAGATGTCTCTGAGGTAAACTGGATACAGGTCTACAGGATCTGCCCAATTATGCCTTACAACTGCACGTGACTCTACCTATGTGGATCTCAGAATAAAGCTAAATTAATGTCATAGTGGCAGCTGCCCTGGACTCATCTACTCAACGAATATCTGCTGGCAGCTCTTATGTGCAGGCCTGCTTGGGGCGCTGGGAGGCAGCAGAGGAGGGCAGACACGCTCCCTGACCTCCCATGGAAGCCGGCTTCTCCAAACTTCATTCTGCCAGGTTGCTTGTAATTCAAGTTATTAAATCCATGCTTATTATGTAGATGGTGATCAGAAAGTATTCACTTACTAATAATCCCTTGCAAAGTAGGTCTGATTAGGTGTCTCTGGGTTACTTAACAAGAGTTACAGTGTTTGTGAACAGCAAACCTTGTCCCGAATGGTACCTGAGTGATCCCCTTTTCTCTCCACTCCAGTCTTAGAATACCCGCGGGATTAAATGCCCTAGTCAGCAGGCTTGGAAGGACTAACTCCCGTCTCTCTCTGCCTCTTGCCCCAGGTGGGAGAGCGTCCACCAGGAAGCTGTGACACAGGCCCTGATCTGAGCCGGGTGGATGTCCCTAATGAGTCACAGATCCTGGCGAATGCTCCCCGAGGAAGGCGCTTCTCTGGACCCTTCCACCGCCCTGGAGAGCCAAGACCGCCTGGGGGGATGCAGGCAGCCGAGCGAACCGGCGGCCCCCAAAGCGCTGAGGGGCGCCCCTCAGGCGTTTCTGTCTAGACTAGCAGCTTTTCTCCAGGATGTCCTGCAACCGCACGTCCGCGGAGACTTTTGAATACCTGCTGCCCAACGGGAGCCACGCGTGGGAAGCGGCGGCGCCCCTCCGGGGGTGCCTGGCAGGCATCATGGTGCTGATGATCGCCGTGGGCTTTCTCGGCAACTCCGTAGTCTGCGTCATCGTGTACCAGCGGCCGGCCATGCGCTCCGCCATCAACCTGCTGCTGGCCACGCTGGCTTTCTCAGACATCATGCTCTCGCTGTGCTGCATGCCCTTCGCGGCCGCCACGCTGGTCACCGTCCGCTGGCGCTTTGGCGACTCCTTCTGCCGGCTCTCGGCCGCGCTCTACTGGTTCTTTGTCCTGGAGGGCGTGGCCGCCCTGCTCATCATCAGCGTGGACCGCTTCCTCATCATCGCCCAGCGCCAGGACAGGCTGACCCCGAGGCGGGCCAAGGCGATCATCGCCGCGTCCTGGGCGCTGTCCTTCTGCGTGTCGGCGCCCTCGCTGGCCGGCTGGACGCTGGTGGAGGTGCCCGCGCGGGCCCCCCAGTGCGTGCTGGGCTACACCGAGCTCCCGGCCGGCCGCGCCTACGTGGTGACTCTGGTGGTGGCCGCTTTCTTCGCGCCCTTCGGCGTCATGCTGGGCTCCTACCTGGGCATCCTGCACGCCGTGCGCAAGAACGCGGTCCGCGTGCGCAACCAGTCGGACACCCTGGACCTGCGGCAGCTCGCCAGGGCCGGCCTGCGGCGGCGCCAGCGGCAACAACAGATCAGCTTGGACTTGAGTTTCAAAACCAAGGCCTTCACCACCATCCTCATCCTTTTCGTGGGCTTCTCCTTGTGCTGGCTGCCGCACGCCGTCTACAGCCTCCTGTCCGTGTTCAGCAGGCGGTTCTACTGCAGCCCCTCCTTCTACACCACCAGCTCCTGCGTCCTGTGGCTCGGCTACATCAAGTCTGTCTTCAACCCCATCGTCTACTGCTGGAGGATCAAAAAGTTCCGCGAGGCCTGCATAGAGCTGCTGCCCCAGACCTTCCAAATCCTCCCCAGAGTGCCTGAGCGGATCCGAAGGCGCATCCAGCCCAGCACCATCTACACGTGCAACGAAAACCAGTCGGCTGTCTAGCGAGAGGTGGGCGGGTGGAGGGGGCACAGGGCCTGGGGCCAGGACCTAGCTGTCCTGCTCTGCCTCCTGGCCCCTGAGCCCCAGTGGGCATCCTGTGGCGGCCAATGAAGCACAAAGGTACTCATTTGTGAGCAGAGGAGCCAGCTTCTTTGCAGGGTGAATGATTTCTGTGTTTTGCTGCAGGAGAGCAGGGGGGGGGTCCGATGGAGACTTGGGGAGGAAGGCGCTGGGAACTGGAGGGGAGCAGGGAGTGGGCAGAAAGGGAAAGTGGGTGGGCTGAGTGTGCGCAGGAAGAAGGCTTTGCTTAAGAGAAAGCCTGTGGTTTCTTACATTGACCACATAAGCATTTCCAGCCAGGCCACATCGTCCTTTCTATAAACCAAGATCACGCTGGGAGCAGAGGGAGCCAGTCAGTGCCTCTCAGCTCCCGGGAGAGCACGTGGGAGGCCCTGGGGCAGCTCATCTGAGAGGAGAAGCCCACGGAGGGCTGGGTGTGTACCCCACCTCTCCTGCCGGCCCAGCACACACTGTCTCTGGGCTCGGGGCCCTCCATCCTCCCTGTCTGCCAGGACCATTCCTCTGCCCCTCTCTTTCTCTCGATGCTCCCCATGCCTCCCTTTGTTTTCACGCTGTCCTCCCCAGGGGCCAGAAGAGGCACAGTCCTTCTCTTGTAATTCACCTTCTCGGCAAGTATTTGAAGCGACTTGCTTTCCATCTCAGAAGTGGTCCGTGGGCTTAGTTTACACATTTCCTCTGGACACGCTGGGGCTGTAGCCTCCTGAGCTGCCGCATGGACTTCTGCGCTGGACCTGCTGACAGGGCCCGGACAGACACCGACCTGCCCGCAGGTCCCCGTTGATCTCTGTGCTCCTCCTACCTCATTCCTCCGCTGTCCTCTGGGCCACCTGCCCGGGGCCTTGGTCCTCTGAGCCCAGGCAGGACTGGGGCCCTGGGAGTGAGGCTGCTGACAGGGAGCTTGGCTGCTTATGCTGTGCCCTTGGCCACCTGGCCAAGGTCACCCATTACTCCAGAGCTTCTGACATGGGGTCTGTTTTCCCGAGTTTGAGGCACACCACTAAGTCCATACAGTTCTTTTTACAGTTTCAGATATGAAGAGAGTGGGAAATTTAAGGAGAAATTCAGAAAATCTGAACCCAAGTCTAACTCTTAACAGGAACTAGTGTGTGACCTTGTTCACTTCACCTGACTTCTATGGGCCTGTTTCCCCATTTACCAAGCGAAGAAGCAAGTCTACATGATCTCCCATGTCCCTTTCATCTCTCAAACACTCGGATTCTAAAAGGGTATCTTGTCTGCTCGTAGTCACAGCTCCTCTGTATTCTTTTATTTCCCACACCATGAGCCTTTATTAAGTGCCTGCCAGACACAAGGCACTGTGGGAGAAAAAGGGATGAATAAGGCCTGGGCTGTGCCCAAAGGCAGTTGTCCAATTTATCTCAAGATCATTGTAACTCACGCCTGGCCTGCATAGCTCAGTGGTTGAGCATCGACCTATGAACCAGGAAGTCATGGTTTGATTCCCTGTCAGGCACATGCCTGGGCTGTGGGCTTTATCCCCAGTGGGGGATGTGCAGGAGGCAGCTGATCAATGATTCTCTCATCATTGATGTTTCTCTCTCTCTCCCTCTCCCTTCTTCTCTGAAATCAATAAAAATATATTTCTAAAAATATTATTGTAACTCAAATCCGGCCTAACTCAGATGCTCCCTTCTCATTGCTCTTCTCGGTTCCTTTCCCAGGTTGTAGTAAGAGGCCAGCTTCCCATCTCGCACTCGCTTCCTGTGGTGCTGGTGACAGAGGCAGGGAAGAGCGGGGATCACAGAGAACATAATTTATGTTATCTAAGCCCAGATCAGGATTTGTTGTGGAAATAATTTATACTTTTTCTCACTAACTTTACCCAGGTACAGAGAGAAAGAAGATGGGCAGTTGGTGTGTGATTGAGATGGCCTGTCAGTTCGTGTCCCAAGTGCCCCCAGCAGGGTCAGGGTTTGCCTTTGGCTCCCATCCAGTTCAGCCTTAGTGGGCCCAGAACACAGCCAGCCCCCAAGGGGCCAGGCCAGTGGTCACCTCCCCCTGGTGGGCGTTTAAGAAAATGTTCCCCCAGAGCCTTGAGTAAAAGAGAAATCACAAAACTGTATGAACGCAGGTACCAAAATTTACACCCATCAGTGTTATATGATGTATGTTGAAAAGTAATGTGTTTCAAACTAATAATTTTGTACATATTTTTAAATAAAATATTATTGCTTTTTCTGTGTATAAGACTATGCTCTAGCCATAATTAGCACCAAGGCCATGAAGAGTAAGCCAACCATCTGGAGTCTAGTGACCCCTAAGACACAGCAACTTCAGGAAACACAGAACCTGGCAGTTACGCCTCACGCTGGAGTGACTGAAGAAGGACATTGAGGGCAGATGAAAACCAGGAGACTGTGTGAGCAGTGGGGTCAGTGGTGGGGCGCCCAGATCGCTTTAAATCACGGCCCTGCTAAGTAACCTGTGGTCTTCACCTCCGACTCCCAGCACATCACCTTCAGAAGTCTCTCTTCCTCGCCAAACCTCTACCAAACTCTACTCCCCTAAGCCATTGTGTAAGGCCCAGGCTGTGCCCAAAGCAGCTGTCCAAGCTTGTCTCCTTCTGCGAGGAGGACAATCACGGCTCCTTTGGTTTCTGTTTTTGTCTCTTCTTTAGCCCTGGAGTCACCCAAATCCTGGCACCTGAATTGCTTGGTGGGGCCTTAGGAGGTGACGATGGTAGTGACTCTCCAGGAGGCAGCCCCCTGGTTCCTTGGGAGAAAACTGAGACACAACTCTCAGAGGCATCATCCCAATTCCAAGTCCCCCGGGAAATCCACTACCTTTTCATCTTGAATCTTGGTCCCTACTGTAGGGGTGAAATAAAAGCAAAGGTTACCTAGGGCATTCTGCCAACCCAGATAAGTGATGAAGATCTAGATCAATTCCTACTTGGCTGTTCTGAGACCTGGATGTGCTTTCCCCTTGCGTGACTTCCAGCACACTTTTTGGGGGCTAAAAGCCTGCTGGTTAAGTCTTTACAATGTTGCTCTGCCCCCTTGCTCACGCAGTCGGCAGCCCTGCCTCCCAGGGCCCCCAAAGTCTCAGAGTGCCAGCACCCAGGCTTTGCTCCTAGGAAATGCATGGGGGGTGGAGCCAAAGGGCATGCCCTCCCCAAACCCAGGGCCACCTTGCTCTCTGCGTGATTCAGGGCAAGTGATTTGGTGTCCCAGCTTTCTCATCTCCTACATAGTGTAAATACTCCCACCCAAGGGCTCCGTGAGGAAGAAATGAACTGATGCACATGAAGGGTCCGGTCCCTGCGGGGCCATAGCAGAGGCTGCACACACGGTGGCAATGACTACAGTTGTACTGTCCACTTGCTCTAAGGCCAACATTTGTACTCCAGGGCAAGTATAGCGATTTGTTTCAGAAACTGGCTGTTAGTCCCTTTTCTCAGGCGGCCCTAAGATTTCGTGGTTCAGTTGATAAGAACACAACATCCACAGGAGCCAGGAGCATAAGTTTGACTTTAAAGAGCGAAATTCCCGATGGCTGGACTGCAGCACTTGACCGCATCCGAACTGTCCCTGGGCTGTGAGTTGCCTCACAGGGCTGCCAGGAGAAGGACAGACAGGTGGAGCCCTTTCCATGCATATCCTGAGAGCACACTGCTCTGAGAGTCTCCGCGCTGCAGAGCTGAGCAGGGTTGTGAGCATGCAGGGAAGCAGGAGGGAGGCAGGAGTGTGACATGGGTAAGGGTGGGGCTGCTATAACAGACGCCCACCTCGAAAGTGCCTGTGAAAAAATAACCCTGTTTCTCTCATTGAAGTCCAGGGTAGTGGGTGGGTTCTCTGCCAGGAGGCGGTTCGGGACTCCCTCCTCCCATCCAGGTTTCCACTGGCCCTTGAGGAGAGGAAAGGGTGTGGAAAAGCAGAGAGGTAAGACACTCACAGTCCCCTGGGCTTCCCTGTCAAGACTGAGTCACATGACCACACAGCTGCAAAAGAGGCTGGGAGGTGAGCCTACTAGCCTCTGTGCCCAGCTCTGGCTTTCTTAGCCTGGAAGGAGAGGAGAAAGATTTGGTGCGTTCCCAAATCGTGTCAAGACATGGCACGATTTTGAAAAACAAGGGATCCTAGCACATATACAAATTCTCACGTCCGAAGTAGAAATCTCATCACTGACCCTTTCCTTATTGTAACATAAGCACATCTCTGTCACAGTGACCCCGGAAGGCTGCCTCTCCACTCTCGCCCCGACATACAGGGACCCGTTCCCAGACACAGAGACTGCAAGCACTTACACCTGTGCCAAGAAAGAGAGGAACCACAGGTAATCTTTTAGACACAGAAGATGTGAGACAGGAGGGCTAACCTGAAAATTTGCAGCCACAAACAGATGAATTTGCCAAATAAGGGAAAAGAAATACTATTTAAAACAAAATCAACAGTGAATGAAAGGTTCAAGTCGTTGGTGCACAGGCAGGCAAAATAGCAATTTTAGACAGTGAATAAAGGAAAATTGAATTTATTTAAAGAAAAGGGGTTGGGGGATGGAAATATCCACAGGGAAGGGCTACACGGCACCGAACCAAAGAGAATTGGATCGATGATGGCAGCCGTTAGGAGCTCAAATCTTGTCCTTATAAGCAGTCAATGGCAGGAAGCTTTTGTCATCAGTGGGTTTGGGGGGCTTGGTGGGTGGGCTTGGGCCATGGGTTGGGTCAACAGGAATGCCATGTGGGTGCATTTGGCAGTTTTAGCTCCTTATATGGTTTGATTCCTGGTGTCTGGCATTTCCGGTCCGACAAGCCTTCCTGGTGTTTGTCCTCCTGTGGCGGGGAAGCTTACAAATGGCCATAAGTAATTATATTGCTTTGTAAGTCCTAACAGTGATTGAGACCACCTTTGCCTGAGAATGTGTTTGTTAAAGGAAAGAGTATAAGTTCAAAGCTTTGCCTATTGAAAGGTGGAGACTGGTCGCCAGTGACAAGGAAGACCCCACAGAGTGTGGGAGGGGCACAGGCCATGCCCTGGCCATTAAATTATTCAAGGAAAGTCAGGGCTTCCCATCCTAGCTGGATCTCTAAGAATAGAAGGGTGCTGAGCACAAGCATGGTGTGTGTGTGTGTGTGTGTGTGTGTGTGTGTGTGTGTGTGTGTGTGAGAGTGCTGAGAGGATGGCCTAGAGGTTACCTTAGCAGGCAGTTCCAGTTCACCCTCTGCTCTCTGGCCCTTCGTCCTGGAGGAGCAGGGGACATGGTATTCTAGAGACAGGAGAGGACCAGAGGTTGCCTGGCTCAGAAAGGGAAACAGGGCGGCCTCTGGGGACACAGATTTGGCCTGATTAGTCTGATAGGAACATAAAGAACTCATCTGTATAAGCACTTAGATGTGACCAGAACGTTACCTTCTGCAATCAGGAATCTGGGGGCCTGAGGTGCAAGTGCAGCCTTCCGAGGTGTTCAGGTTTAAGTTCCTAAAGTTCCCCAGAGGCCAGGGAACAAGCAGGAAGTCCCCCACCAGATCTGCACATTCCATCTCCACTGTGTGCTCCTGTGGTCACTGGCATTTGCTGGTCCTGTGCCAACCAGTCCAGCCAAGGGAAAAAAAATAGCCAAGTTTGTTTTGGAGACATTTTTTAAAAAGTCAGGTTACTGCTCCTTATTAAGTGTCCTTTTGAAATGTTGCCACCATGTTTCCTCGTTGCAGTATTGTGTGGTGTCACAAAGATTCAAATGTTTTATTAAACCAGGAAAAGAGGTTCACTAGCCTCACCATAAAAGACAAACAAGCTGAATAAATATTTCATATGCACATGGGAAAATGAAAAGTTTAATTTGCTCTCACAGAGTACCCACAGGTGAGGGAGAAATATGGTAAACAGGAAGCTCCTTCTCTCCTTGGCTGCCTACTCTCTCCAGGATGTGCTGGGCCTCTTGGGAAGTAGTCAGCCCAGGCTACTCAGCAGTGTCTCCCCTCGAGGGGAGCCCTGTGCAGCTGAAACACACCGACTTGTGGGATTCTCCACTGGGCCCAGATGGGCACTCATGGAGGCTTCCCACACTGAGCACCGAAATGATACTCCACAGGGTTTCACCTCACAGAGTCTACAACTCTGTTATGTCTTTGTGGGAACCTGCAGGCCCTCTTCTATCTACAGGCCTCTTCTCTTTCTTTCTCAAACAATGCAAT
The DNA here is from genome assembly GCF_963455305.1 of Plecotus auritus. NCBI lineage: Eukaryota > Metazoa > Chordata > Mammalia > Chiroptera > Vespertilionidae > Plecotus > Plecotus auritus. Next base: position 106,999,754 of record NC_137782.1, read on the forward strand.
AAGCAGATATTATTAGGTTCCTAACTAGACAAGAGCTGACTCTATAAAGTCTAAAGGTAGCATCTGTACAAGGGCATATTTTCCTTCTTTATGAATAAATATTCCCTAGGCTTAAGAAAAGTTTTAAAAATATACCTATCGATTGACTTTTTAATTATACAGGTAATTTGCTCCTTGTAGAAATGAAAACAACTGAAGATTCCAAAATGGAGGCAGAGTAAATGGATACTACACTGACACACTACCAGGACAAAACTGGAATTACAACTAAAATACAGAAAAACCATCCTGAATAACCAACTGAAGACTAGCTGGAGAAAACCTTCATAACCAAGGATGGAAAGTGACATCCACATAGAGACTGGTGGGAAGTGTGGAGGCAGGAAAGGGCTGGCTGAGCTCCCACAGACAGAAACTGAAGTTCCAGGGGGATATCTCAGCTCCAGGGAGTTCCCACTGAGAACCCCAAGCAGAGAGCACCAGAACTGAGAAAGGTGCCCATACAACATCAGGCTATGAAAAGCAACAGGGATGTTATCTGCCATTGGGGATATGCAGGCACCCTCTTAAAGGGCCAACACACAAAATTTTGTGTACAGCCACTCACCTTGGGATCTAGCAGAGGGAGGGCAGAGTGGACTGGAGCTGTGTGGGCAGAAGTCAAACTGGGGGCTCTAGGGTTACACCTCGGGAGGCTGACACCCTGGTTTCTTGTCCTGAGTCATTCCCTCACACTGTGGAGGACAACTTTCTCAGGCAAACTTTTGCTATCCAGGTGGTTTTTACCAGGGGGGGAGGCAATTGCCCCACCCTATTGTAAAACTCCTTACCTCACCCTGTGGAATTTCCAAGGCTTATTAAGAGACTGAGAATAACAATCAGCCTGTAGGCAGAAGAATTGCCCCACCCTGTTGGAAAACCTCCCACCCCAAACTGTGGTTGATAGCCTGGGGCTAATCATGACTGAATACAATCAGGCTGCAGGCAGAGGTGGGTCTCTGGAGGCTTTGAGTCTTTTCCTGATCTAATTTAGGGCCTGGGGCTAGGAAAAGCATACTTTGAGGCACATCTTAGTCTTTTTCAAAGGCACACAGCTCCAGTAGAGGGAGCCACAAGCTATCAATTGTTGATAGCTCCAAACAGGGTATGCAGGGCCAGTCACAGACAGTGTCCAACACTGTCCTGCACTAGAGATTGGGAGGCATAGCAGATCTATCTAATAGTCACAAACCCAAACAGGCAGCCAAAATGGGAGACAAAAAAAAAAAAAAAAGCCCCAAATGAAAGAACAAGAGAGTTCTCTAGAGGAAAAGCTAAATGAAATGGAGATAAGAAATTTATCAGACATAGAGTTCGGAATAATTGTGGCAAAGATGCTCAAGAGCATGAGAAATGATATAGTATCTATGAAGAATGGCATACCACTAATAAAGAACACAGTGGGAAGGAATGCACAGCAGATTAGGAGAAGCTGAGGATCAGATCAGTGAATTAGGATAGGAAAAAAATCACTCAATCACAGAACCAAAAAGAAAAAACAATTAGGGAATGTGGACTGGTGCAGCCACTGTGGAGAATAGTATGGAGTTTCCTCAAAACACTAAAAATGGAGCTCCCATTTGACCCAGTAATCCCACTACTAGGATTATATCCCAAGAAACTAGAAACACAAATCAGAAAGGATATATGCACCCCTATGTTCATAGCAGCACAATTCACCATAGCTAAGATTTGGAAACAGCCTAAATGCCCATCAGCAGATGAGTGGATTAGAAAACTATGGTACATCTACACAATGGAATACTACGCTGCTATAAAAAAGAAGGAATTCTTACCATTTGCAGCAGCATGGATGGACCTGGAGAGCATTATGTTAAGTGAAATAAGCCAGGCAATGAAAGAAAAATACCACATGATCTCACTCATTTATGGAAAATAAAGAACATTATAACCTGATGAATAAAAAGATAGATACAGAGGCAGTAAAGCACTGAACAGACTGTCAAATTATAGCAGGAAGGCTGGGGAGTGTTGGGGATGGAGGGAAATAGGTCAACCAAAGGACTTGTATGCATGCATATAAGCACAACCAATGGACACAAGACACTGGGTGCGGGGGGATGAGGGCATGTGACAGGGGGTAGGGGAGGCTGGGGGAAGGTCAATGGGGAAATAAAGAAGATATATGTACTAATATATGTAATATTTAAACAATAAAAAAAGAAAAGAAATTTAAAAAAAGAAAAAACAATTAAAAAACAGGAGGACAGCTTAAGGGAGCTGTGGGACAACATGAAACATAACAATATTCACATAATAGGTGTGCCAGAAGGGGAAGAAAGGGAGCAAGGGATAGAGAACATGGTTGAAGAAATAATGGCAGAAAACTTCCTTAACTTGGTGAAGGAAAAAGTCACACAACTTCAGGAGGTACAGAGAGTCCCAAGCAAGAAGAACCCAAACAGGCCCATGACCAGGCCCATGATAATTAAAATGCCAAAAATTAAAGAGAAAATCTTAAAGGTAGCAAGAGAAAAGCAATTTGTTGACTACAAAGGAACTCCCATAACGTTGTCAGCTGATTTTTCATCAGACTCTACAGGCCAGAAGGGAATAGCATGAAGTATTCAAGGCAATAAAAAGCAAGGATCTAAAACCAATTTTACTATATCCAGCAAGACTATCATTCAAAATAGATGGTGAAATAAAGAGCATCCCAGACCAAAAAAAAAAAAAAAAAAAAAAGGTTAAAAGAGTGTGTCACCACCAAACCAGCACTGCAAGAAATGCTAAAGGGACTGCTGTACTGAGAAGAAGATATGTATATAGAGAGAAACATGGGCATAAAGAATTAAAATGGCAATAAAGATATAGAGTAGCTTAATGAATAAGAAAACATGATCCAAATATATGCTGTCTACAAGAGACCCATCTCAGAACAAAAAATGAGAGTGAAGGGATGGAAAAAATTTTTCCAGGCAAATGGAAAGAAAAAAAAAAGAGCTGGGGTGGAAATACTTATATCTGACAAAATAGACTTCAAAATAAAGGCCATCTGAAGAGACAATAAAGGTGACTACATAATACTAAAGGGATTGATCCAACAAAAAGATATAACCCTGGTAAACACATAAGCGCCCAATATAGGAGCACCTGAATATATTAAAAAACTTTTGGAGGACTTTAAGGGAGAGATCAACAGCAATACAGTCATAATAGGGGATTTTTAACACCCCACTGACTTCACTGGATAGATCTTCCAGACAAAAAAATTAACCAGGAAACAGTGACTCTAAATGACACACTGAATCAGATGACTTTAATTGACATTTATAAAACATTTCACCCCAAAGCTGGGGAATATACATTATTCTCAAGTACACATGGGTCATTCTCAAAGATAGACCACATGTTAGGACACAAAACAAGCCTCTACAAGTTCAAGAAGATTGAAATCATATCAAGCATCTTCTCAGATCACAGTGGAATGAAATTAGAAATCAACTACAGTAAAAACACCCCAAACCATTCAAACACATTGAGGCTAAATAGCATGTTATTAAACACTGAATGGGTTACCAATGAGATCAAGAAAGAAATAAAAAACTTCTTGGAAACAAATGAAAATGAACACCCAACAACCCCAAATCTGTGGGAGCAGCAAAAGCAGTCCTAAGAGGGAAGTTCATAGCACTAACGGCCTATTTAAAAAAAACAAGAAAAATTAATAATAAACTATTTAACCCTACTTAAGGAATTAGAAAGAAAACAACAAGAAAAGCCCAGAATACCCTAGAGAGGGGGGACCTAAAGTGAATGGGGCTGGTGGAGCTCATGGCTCAAAGGAGAGACATCTCAGATTCCAGCCTAGAATTCAAAGCTCCACACTCATCGTCACCAGGGATCCTCTCCAGGGGAAGGAGACCCAAAGAAAGGAGAGATGAGAGGAGATGGGAGAAGACAAACCAACATTGCATTTCCTGGCTCTGGAGAATTCCCTGAAGGATTCCTCAGCACAGTATGTGTAGCCTCACTGAAGCTCAGTGAACTGAATTACAGGGTGTCATGGCTGAATTGTATACAAATCTGGACAAGAGGCAGATTAACTTCAGCTGGAGACTACTTGGAGACTATTGACCTTCACAGAACTCAGCTCTTCACCTGGCCTCCAGGTCCTCCCTTTCCCCCAAATGTCCCTGCAGATCTCTGAGCTCTGGAGTTCTCTGGGCAGGCACAGAGACAGGGAGTAGGCCTGAATGGCCACAGCAGCTTCAGAGATAACAGAGAGGCGATGTCATCGCACCTGTGTGGGATCATGAATCCCAATCCAGATGTCTGGGCAGGTGTTTGAATTGCTCTTGACCAGAGAAGCCAAGAAGGATGCCTCAGCCTTACTGAGCACAGACGCAAGGAACCCCGAGGGTTGCCTCTGGCAGGCAAGCTGTGTGGGGAAGAGACTGAGGAGGAGGCTGAGACATCACTGGGGGTAGGGCAGGGCTGAGGGGTAAGAAGAGGTCTGTGTGTAAAAGACGAGGATGCTCATCCTCACCCTCAGAAAAGTCTGGAAGGAATATATCCTAAGAAAACCAAAACAATCAGAATTCAGAATGTATGCACCCCTCTGTTCACAGTAGCACAATTTACAATAGCTAAGATCTGGAAACAGCCGAGGTGCCCATCAGTAGATGAGTGGATAAAAAAGCTGTGGTACATTTACACCACGGAATACCATGCAACAGTGAAAAAGAAGGGTCTCTTACCCTTTGAGACGGCATGGAGGGATCTGGAGAGTATTATGATAAGTGAAATAAGCTAGTCAGAGAAAGACATGTATCACATGATGTCACTCATAATGTGGAATTTAATTAACAAAATAAACTGATGACCAAAATAGATCCAGAGACATAAAAGCATGGAACAGACTACCAGCTCTCAGAGGGAAGACAGGGGTGGGTGTGTGGGAAGAAATCAACCAAAGAACTTACATGCATATATGCATAACCCATGGACACAAACAATAGGGTGGTGAAGGCCTGGGACAAGGGGTAGGGGTGGGCTAGAAGGGGTCAATGGGGAAGGGGGAATAAAGTCTATCATCAGTTTAAGTAAGCAAAAAAAAGAAAAGAAAAGAAAAGAAAAAGGAAAATAAATGAAAATAAGTAATGTGTTTATCAGAGGTGTGTATTTTTTACTCAAAAGCATAAAGAAAAATAAAGATTTTGTAGTGTTTATCTATTACATACAAAAATGTCTTTTTCTTTGAGAAATTCAGATCATATTATACCACAATGTTATTTCCTATTTTTCATGGGCTTTTGTTTGTTTGTGTTTTGAAGTCATTTCTAATGGCTGGAACTCTCCATTGCCTGGAGGTGCCCCCAGCTAAGTTACATAGGCACTCTATTTTACTATTTTTTAAGTGCTGCAATGAGCATCCTCAATGTGAATCTTTCTGCCTAGCTGCTGACTGTTTTCCTGAAATAAACTTCTAACAGTGGACTTCGGGCTTCTGGTGCCACAACAAATTGCTTTTTCAGAAAGTCCAGGGCAACTTATCCTGTATCCTGTGCTTGGGGATTACTGAACACAGAAACTCTTATGGTAAGTCATGGATCAGTTCCCACTGCCACAAGGCTGGGTCAACACTCTTTGGTGCCCATTGGCTCATGAATTGGAGCATGGAGGCACAGGGAGAGGAAACACAGAACGGGATGAGGAGACAGCAGTCAGGAGCTCTGCAGTTCTGTGTAGGCTACGGTCAACTAATACCTATTCATTAATCTATATATATAAAAGGCTAATAAGCAAAGTGTCCTCTCGGGAGCTCAACCAGGAGACCAGGAGTTCAATTGCTCACTATGACATGCGCTGACCACCAGAGGGCGGCGTGGAACGAAGGAAGGCCACCGGCCAGCCAGAAGGCCCTGATCGACCCTGACCCTACCCATGCACGAATTTCACGCACCGGGCCTCTAGTTATATAGAAAAGCACAAAACAAACAACTGTTAAATGTATTTTACACCTCTTCAGAAACTGATTTAGGCTAAAAGGGTTGTGGCTATTCCTGGCAACTACAGGCAAACATGAGTCCTCCAAATTCAGAAACTCTTTGAACACAGAGGAGCCTATCTGGCTGGCTTCGGGTATGTTTTAAGGAAGGTTTATATCCAGGAAGGTTTGCAGACGCCCGTCTCTCCTTGTGCTGTCACTCCGAGACCGCCCTTCTCACCTTGCTGCTGGAGCATTAGGTTCCCCATGTTCAGTTCTCTGTCATGGGAGCAGAACACAGCGGTGGCTGCCCTGTGGCTTCATCAAAAGGATGTACCAACTGCACCTTTACTTTCTGTATCTGATGCTTTCACACCGGGGGCTCTGCTGATCCAGGGGTCTTAGATAGTGAACACCTCGCCTAGCAGCCCCCTCCACACTTCAGGCCGCCCGTCCATTGTCCTCCACCCTCCGCACCAGGGCCTGGTCCACTAGACAACCAGGACACAGCCTACGCCCAGAGGGCACTGGGATCATCCAAACCAGCAGTCCCGAGTCTGCTCACTGCCTCACCCCCTTCCCTGGAACCACAATCACGCTGCTGTCCACAGTTTCTCTCCTTCCTCTGCCCCATGGACCCTGGCGCCCCTCACAGGCACCCCTGGAGGCGTGCGAGGAGAACCTCCGGGAGCTGTGAGTATAAACGCTATCTTTTCAATGCAAGTGTCCCCTGACCCGTTGGTCTTATCATACCTCAAATATTATGTTAATATGCTATATTTTAAAACAAAGGACTTTCCAAATACACTGGCTACATTTTGTATTCTGCCTTTTTGGTGGTGGGGTTGGGGTCCTTTCCCATGTCATTAAAAACAATATAAAGACCAGATGAAGGGCAGACATGTTGGCCGTGGTTGCTGGGGTGGGATGGAATGACCCGTCTTTCTGCAGCATGAACACGGGCCTCTCCTGCTGATGATTGAACATGTGAATATGGGGAGGCATGGACGGAAAAGGAAAACTGTCCCCTTAGCATTACAGTTCTTGGTAATGTGAGTCTTTAGCCCCCGCTTCCTCCTTCTGCAGCAGTGTCGTCCTGTTTTGGCAGTTGTGTGAACATGGTAGTAACCTCGGAGGAAGGCCTGTGGCGTGACACTCCCACTGAGGACAGCCCAGGCGGTTCCCACGTGGAGAGAGCCTTCCATCCTCCCGCCATGGAGGTGGGAATGGCTGACCTGTCGGCTGCTAGGGAGCAGTTCATTGCTGGTATTTGTGTAACACAAGCTCTCTGAAAATCACACCCGTGGGCACAAACCAAGCACCAACAGGAAATGGGCACAGCTGGTATCTCTCCCACATTCGGTGGGGTGAAGCTGGTTCCAGGAGCAGCAATGATGTGGGGTGCAGGGTGCGCGTGCGGTCAGTGTGCAGGCACAGCCTTTGCTGGATTGCCCGGGACGCAGGTCTGCGTGCAGTGGGGGCACATTAGACCCCAGTGCCCAGACCCTCCATGCCCGCACAGGACCGGGTGGAGGAAGCAGGCTGGTTCTGACTCACGTGTTTGGAAGAAGTGGGGAACACTGCCCTCAGCACACCGCGCGCGCGCACACACACACACACACACACACACACACACACACACACACGGGCCGTCCAGAAACTGCTGCCCAGTCACTCTCTTGCTCTCCCAGGAAAGCGAAGAGAATGCCCCTGCCTACCTAGCGCTCGGCTGCCTCAGGCTGCCAGCGCCCTGAATGTCCCACCGTGACCCGCTCGGAGGCCGGCACTGGAGCCAGGACAGCTGGAGCCTCTCGGCAGGCCCTGGCCAGGGTCTGGGGCTGGCATTGCCCCTCCTGCCTGGAAGCTGTCCCAGAGCCCATGTGGACAGGCTGGAAGAAGAGAAACTTACACATCTTCGTGCAGGCCTGCGGGAAGCATGCCCGGCTGCTGAGTCGTGCCCTGTGGCCACTGCTTCGTTAGAGTTAGTCTGGCCGGGCCGGTGTGGCTCAGCGGCTGAGCTTCAACTTATGAACCAGGAGGTCACGGTTCAATTCCCATTCAGGGCACATGCTCAGGTTGCAGGCTTAATCCCCAGCAGGGGGCAGGCAGGAGGCAGCCCATCAATGATTCTCTCTCATCATTGATGTTTCTATGTCTCTCTCCCTCTCCCTTCCTCTCTGAAATCAATAAAAATAAATTTTTTAAAAAAGAAGTGAGTCTGGCCTTGGCTCTCGGTCAGCTCCTACAGATCTTGCATGTGCACAACTGTCACGTCCCCTGGGCAGGGCCCTGTGCCTTTCCTAGTCAACAGAGACCTGGGCTGGTTCTGAACCACTTCAAGGGCCTGCGCTGGGCCGTGTGGGAGCTTTGTTTGTTGCTGTTTTAACCTAATGGAAGGAATTCGGACAATACATGATGACTGCTAGATGGCTAATGCAGGGCTATATTCTGCATGTGAATAAGAATATATAAAACTAGACCCCGATGCACGAAATCTGTGCAAGGGGCTTGGCCCTCACAGCCCCGGCTTCGTCCAAAAGGTCATTCGGCTGTCCAGTCTAATTAGTGTACTATGCTTTTATTATTATAGATAGCAATGCTAATTTTACATAAAACACAAGCAAATAGTATATGTGTACACCCTTTGGGTAACTAAATACACTATTTTAAAAACCATGAAATGGATTATTCAGTCTTTTGAAGGAAGGAAACTCTGACACATGCTACAACATGGATGAATTTTGAGGACACGATGCTCAATGAAATAAGCCAGTTCATGGAAGGACAAAAACTGTGTGATTCCACTCATCTGAGGTCCCAGAGTCATCAAATTTGGGGACAGAAAGTAGAATGGAAGTTGCCAGGCACAGGAGGAGGGCGGGGCACTGCTGCCGTGGGGAGAGCTTGACTGGGAGGATGAGAATGGCCTGGAGATGGAGGGTGTGACGGCTGCACTGTGAGCTGACTTCACACTCACCTGTGCACTGAAATGATTAAAATGGTACATTCATGTTACGTACATTTTACCTCAATTTTAAAATTCATAAAAATGGCAAGCAGACTAACACACACAGAACATGTATTTAAATATAGCCGTATTAACAGCCACTGTCATAGCAATAAGACAGGCATGGCCAGGCGTGGGGAAGGTGTGCTTGATGCTTAATACTCGCTTGAACGCAGTTACTTAGGCTAATTTATTTGCAGGAGCAAACGATGCCTGAATCTTGACAGTGTTCTGATGTTTTTTTAAGAAGATGCAGGTGCCTTGAAAATGGCTCGTGCAGTAGTCTCCCTGACCTTAGCTCACACGTGTGTAGGGGACACTGTCAGACAAGGGTCACCTGCTCATGTACCAGAACCTCCCGCGCACTAGGCTGGCAGTCATGTGGACAAGGCCAAATCGTCTTTGTTCAGAGGTTTTGATGAAGTGTCCTGTATTTAACACCCTTATTTAAGCTTATTTAACCTGAAATTGTTAATTTTATGGACCCGGTGTGGCCCGCACCCTGAGAGGGCGTGCAGGAGGCCGCCAGCTCCAAGACGCTGGGCTCGCCCGGCCGGCCGGAGACCAGGCCACAGGCTAACCACTGGAGGCTGCTAGAGATGACCTTTGTATTGCTTTCTCGTTTTTAATGGTTCCTTTTGAGATGGACGTCCATTTTGCTTTTTAAATAAATGTTTGAAAGAGTCCACAAAAAAAATATACACAGTGGCCAGATTATTATGATCTCTGAACACATAATAATCTGGCCACTCAGTATATTTATATCAGAGGCCTGGTGCATGAATTCGTGCATGGGTGGGGTCCAGCCAGCCTGGCCAGGGGGAGGGGACATGGGCCGTTGGCTGGCCTGCCTGCTGGTCGAACTCCTGGTTGAGGGGACAATTTGCATATTAGCCTTTTATTATATAGGATATACACTGAGTGGCCAGATTATTATGTGTTCAGAGATCATAATGATCTGGCCACTCAGTGTATAGCCATATTAGAATGTTGTAACCTGTCTTTTTTTTTTAAACAGGAAATTGAATTTCTGACTGTTTACTCTTATAAAGTGGATACTTTCTTATAAATTAACTGAAATCAAAGTGATAATCTGTAGACAGCGCCTGGGAAGGCACTTGGGCATTTCTTTAAATTATTGTCAGCTGAGTCCAAGGCAACAGGCAGAGCCGTGTCTTGGATACACATTCACCAAAAAGGTGGATGTGTTATCAGTACTGACTCTTAACTTTGCCCAGGTGTCTGTCAGGTAGTGTGACTTTGATATGTAAATCCAGTCAAGCACCAGGAATGCTTGGGCCTACTCAAGAATGCAAATAATCTTATTTGTCTTGACTTTTGGTGAAACTTCCTGGTATTTGGGGGTATAAAATAAACATGCTATATCGGCTCTGGGTCCCTGTCCCTCCATCAGAGAGGATGATGATCCCACCCTGTCCCAGCTTTTTTCTTCTATCTTTGTGTCTTGTCTTTTTCTTTCTTTTATTTCTCAATCCCCAGCTCCTCTACTCAGGAACTGGACCTGCTCTCTTTCCGTGCTGGACGTGGAAAGAGAGAAACACCTACAATAATCAAATGCTGTTAGCTGTGCAAACCTCAACCGCGGCAATGCTTCATGCACTCTAACTCTCGAGAAAGCAGACGTTTAGCATTTCAGTTATATTTATTTCTGAGCTGAAGTCAACAGTTACTGCAAGTCAGCAATGTACTGAATAGCAGTTTAGAAAGAGTTTGGGATCTTACTGTAATGTGCGGGCTGCAGAGGTGGGGGCGACGGACCACCCCAGCCCACTGCGTGCACATGTTGCTCTAGCTCAGTCATGAACTCATGGGGCTGCAAGAGCCAGGTGAAGGCAGTGATGTGCGCATGCTCTGCCCCCCCCCCCGCCCCCCCGTCCCCGCTCACACTGGGAATCTGCCTCCCCAGCTCAGTCAACACCAATGAAATCTGAAAGGGAAAAACTAGTATTTCAAGTGAAGCGAACAGAAAACGCTCTCTGGGGAAAGAGGGCCATAATGGTGAGGAACTGAGGGAGCCATGAGGAAAGGCAAAGGGATTCGTGTAGCCAAGACTGGAAAATGCTGGCAGAGTGGGTGTCTGAAAGCCAGCTGTTGGAAAGGGCTCGTACAGACCAGCTCCTCTCGCAGCGGGAGGTGGCAGCTCTGGAACCGGCAGGTGGCAGCCACAGAGGCACTTTCCTAGTCTCTGCAACACAGCAAGACTCCAGGGATTGAGATAGGGGGGTTGAGACTCCAGGGGTTGGGACTCTGGGAGCTCAGACACAGCCATGGGGACCCTGCAGCCCAGTTCCTGAGCTGGATGCTGCCCTGAGAGACCCAAGAACCTGTGGGGCAGCATTTGCTGTCAAAGACTGGCCCACCCCCACTGCTCTGGCCTGTCTGTTGACACCTGAAGGGTCCTCAGACACCACCCCGCTCTACCTCTAGTCTGCGATGGCACCACAAAGTCTAGGGTGAGACTTTCCCAGGACCACAGTTGGCTGGTGGAGTCAGAGACCCAGGTTTCCCGACACCTCGTGATAACATGTTACTTCTCAAATCACCCCTGGCCTATTGAGCCGTGTGTTGCTTTGTAATCCCTTCTTGCCGAGGTCTCGTTTAGCTAATTGACCACTCTGGAGTGCAGACTGAATTAGCGGTGTGTCCCGCCAGCTGCCAGCAAAGAAAAGCAGGCCTCATTAATTCCAGCACTCGTCTCTGAGCACGGCATTAACATGCTGTTAGACGGTGCTCCTGACGCTTAGCTTTCTGAGATGGTAAAAGGGCCTCTCGTCCATATGGGCTAGATTCCTGTACATTTTCATTTCAATAGTAAGCTTGACAGATCTGCTAAGAGCAGATGGGGTGTTAGTTAGTATCTAATTACTCCTAACACAGCCACGGCCCATTTAACGGAGTTGGCGCATCTCTCCGTCCATCAATTCGCTCTCTTTCTCAGTCACCGGGACAGGCAGTGTGAGTCCACACCCTCTCCAGTCTGGTCAGGTGTATAAGCCTATGCGCCCCCTCTTCATCCCTAACATGCAAATGAACCACCCAATACCAATAACATAGAAATGCAAAAAGAACAGCCACATTTCTGCCCCAGGGTTTTCTGCAGGAATAGTCAGCCCTGGGCTGGTTCCTGGGTTTTGCTTCTGTTCCTGGTTGGTGAAGCAGCAGGCAGGGAACCTGCCAGTTGGGCAGAGCTCTGGCTTGGTGTGCCTCAGCCATAAGACAACCACTCAACACCCTGCCTCAGTTTCTTCAACTTGAAATATGGATGACTCATGCACCTCCCCCTACCAGCCCATGTGGCATGCAGCACAGAACAGTCGGGCTATGTCAGCTTACCCTGTGCTCAGGGTGAGTACAGGCCTGGGTAAGAGAGAGCCTGGGACAGTGCTGGGCAGGGCCAGGCCTGGATGAGAGAGAGCCTTGGACAGTGCTGGGCGGGGCCAGGCCTGGATGTGAGAGCCCAGGACAGTGCTGGGCGGGGCCAGGCCTGGGTGAGAGAGAGCCCTGAACAATGCTGGACAGGGCCAGGCTTGGGTGAGAGAGAGAGCCCAGGACAGTGCTGGGCGGGGCCAGGCCTGGATGTGAGAGGCCAGGACAGTGCTGGGCGGGGCCAGGCCTGGGTGAGAGAGAGCCCTGAACAATGCTGGACAGGGCCAGGCTTGGGTGAGAGAGAGAGCCCAGGACAGTGCTGGGTGAGGCCAGGCCTGGATGAGAGAGAGAGCCCAGGACAGTGCTGGGCGGGGCCAGGCCTGGGTGAGAGAGAGAGAGCCCTGGACAATGCTGGGCGGGGCCAGGCCTGGATGTGAGAGGCCAGGACAGTGCTGGGCAGGGCCAGGCCTGGATGTGAGAGGCCAGGACAGTGCTGGGCAGGGCCAGGCCTGGATGAGTGAGAGGCCAGGACAGTGCTGGGCGGGGCCAGGCCTGGGTGAGAGAGCCCACGACAGTGCTGGGCGGGGCCAGGCCTGGGTGAGAGAGGCCAGGACAGTGCTGGGCGGGGCCAGGCCTGGGTGAGAGAGAGAGCCCACGACAGTGCTGGGCGGGGCCAGGCCTGGGTGAGAGAGGCCAGGACAGTGCTGGGCGGGGCCAGGCCTGGATGTGAGAGCCCAGGACAGTGCTGGGCGGGGCCAGGCCTGGGTGAGAGAGCCCACGACAGTGCTGGGCGGGGCCAGGCCTGGGTGAGAGAGGCCAGGACAGTGCTGGGCAGGGCCAGGCCTGGATGTGAGAGCCCAGGACAGTGCTGGGCGGGGCCAGGCCTGGGTGAGAGAGAGTGTCGGGCAAAGTCACTCCACAGAACATCCCAGACCTGCTATGAACAGGGTTCTAAGAGGGAAATTAACACTTAAAAGGTGAAATTTTTTAAAGGTTCTATTCCTTGAATACATTGAGGATTAGAAATGCAAGGGCAGCAGGCTTACTTAGAGTGTTTAGCTAAAAGGTAAAGTATGTCAGAAGTAACCAGAAACCTCCTTTGACTCCTCAGGGCACCATGTACCTGAAGGGGCAGTCAAGGAGCAACGACGAGTGTGCAGGAGAGAAACTGAGAAGTGGATCAGTTAAAATTTGGTAAAGTAATAACAAAAACTTTAAGGGGTGGCCATGGGAATCCTGCTGGTGCCGGGAGGAGCCCCAGGTATGGAGGCGTGAGCTCTGGAACTCCGTAGGCTAGGCACCACTGGGAGAGTGGACACTCTCCCTTTTTCAAGTGAATTTTATTAAAAAAAAAATAAAACTACAGAAAGGACAAAGAATTAAAAGAATTTTAATAAAATCAAGTTTACATTTGTACATCTTGTGTATTTGGGACCCAACCAGGGGCAAAGGATAGGGTTGCAAGGACAACGGTTTCCATAGGAGAGCAAGCAAAAAGCAAGGGCTACCCCAGCTGTGTGACAGGCATCGCTCTATGGTGTGACTGAGGCCCCTCCCTCCAGCACGGTTCCCGGGGCTGAGCCAGGCCCGTGCCCCACAGCCTACACACCCCCTGTTAGTTCTCGAAAGGCAACAGCAGATCCACAGGCCATAAAATTAGACAGTCTTGCCCACAGAACATAAAATGACAACTGAGTTCGGTTCATGCTAGAATGGTTACACAGAACCTAGAGAGAAAAGGGGCTAAGTGGTGCTTCTAATTGCTCTATTCAACAGCACGGTCACAAAGCAGCAGGCCTGTAGAAAGAACATGTATTTCTTTTCAAAATATGATTTGAGAAAAGAGCCTTGTGGGAGTTCGAGAAAGATTAGAAAACGGTTTTGAACACAGGAGACAATTCTGCAGTGTCACAGAATTCTGCCTGTCTTCAAGGATTTGGGAGAGCTGGAAAACTGTTCAACTTCAATTCCCATTATTCTAAAGGAAAACAAACATTTCAAAGTATTGATCAATGTTCAGAGAAAAAAGAGACTGATTAGGGGCCCCAAGTTAACAATGAGCAATCACAAGACTTTTTCAAAATTTTACCCATTCTGAGTAGAGAAACAGTGCTTTGCAAAGTGCATATTGCATGGACTAGTCGCCCGTTCTTCGAGGAGTAAATCCAAGCACATAAGTTGAATGGTGATATGCACAGTAATATGGTGATTCTGCAAGCCATCCGCAGGGTAACTCCTGGCTGGGCTGTGTCCACCCCGAGTAACGGCACGTGGCTGCACTGCAGGCAGAATTCCTTCATTCTCTCTTCTTGAGCTCACTGAGACTTGGTTAGGAAAGAATGCGTGGATGCCGTTGCCTTCTTGGCCCAGTTGGAATCACAAAGGAAAAGGAATGTTGACCATTCCTAGTGCAGAAGGTTTTTAAAGACTGGAGTGGGCTCTTCATCCCCCTCTATAAGGCTGAGGCTGCGGGAGGGCGTGTTCCAGAGTTCTCTCCTCATAGACGCTGATGCTTGCTTGCAAGCCTTGCATCGGGGTACAGGGTCTTTATTTTTCATTCCTAACAGAATCAATCACCAAAATCCAAGGGCAGTGCAGAAACCACAGAACGCATCTGCAGTCTGGGAACGACAGGCATTCGTTTCCCTGTGACCAGGAAACAGAGCGGCATGTGAAGTGCTGGAGGTAAGGCCAGGCTGGGCCTCCTCTCAGGGGGTGGCATCACCTGCAGGAAAGGTGACCATCTCACCGTGTGCAATGGCAGCGCCGCCCACTGCCCGCCCAGCTGAGTGAGGGGAGGCGGGCCTCTCCTGAAAATACACTCCGTTTGTGCTCATTGTTTCCCTTTTAATTTCCCAAGTATTCAATAGGAGGTACATTTTAACAAGAAAAAACATCCCTAACAAATATGATAGATGATTTTCTAAATAAGAGAAATATTACGAAAATAATATAACTTCAAATAAAAAATGTTTGGTCAAGCACATTGACTGTGCAGTTTCAGACCAGCAGACGCCAGCAGTGAGGGGCACACGCATGGGTCCTGCAGTGAGGGGCACACCCAGGGACACCATGGGCCCTGTCCCCACAGTTCCCTGTCTCCGCCGTTGTCCCGACAGGCAGGCAGCCTCTCTCTCGGCCTTCATCAGTTTCGTAGTGGTGTTCACTTGCTAGAAGCCAGAAGCATACGGTTCACCCAAAGGAAGCGCTCTCAGGGTGGGGAGCCGGATGGGAAACAAGAGGGAACGGACACACCTCCCAGGCCAGCCAATGCCAAGGGCAAAAGCAGAGTCCCCAAGGTCATTGGGAAGCAGCTGCTGTGCTGTGGATGAAGCACGCACCACGCGGGAGGAAAAGTGTGATGGGAAACCTGCCCACACAGGACTCTGCCCTGGCCACTCACCGGGCTGGAGAGGTGTCACCTGCATGCCACCCTGAAGGAAATGCCCCAGGGCAAGTGTGTGCCTGAAGGTGGGCGTGGGCACTAGTCCTGGGAGTGCACCGGGAAGGCTCACTTTTCCGTTTTGGGTTTTCTGTGTACATTCATGCTGATTGGTCGGCAGGGAAGAGTCCTTGTTTCACACTGACCAAGTCTCCCGGGCACTGAGATGTCACCTGTCTTGGCTGGCATAGCGTCACCACCGCTCTCTGCTCCTTGCATTGGTGTGCGAAGACTCGAGGTCCCCCTGGCGCCCAGGTGGCCCCTTCAAGTCCGAGGGCCAGGGCGGGGGGCGCTGGGGTTCGTGTGTCTGCTGGAAGCACAGTGGGTGTGGACGAGGTCACCGGTTGGGTATCTAACAAACACGGGCTCGCAGAAGGGACGGTGGCACACCTGGCAAAGCTGTTTGTCTGAGAGCCGGAATGAGCTCCTTTTCACCTTCATCTGAGGAAATAAGGACAGGGTGCTCACATGTTGCTGTGCAGTTTCTCAGACACGCCTTCCCCAGGGATCCCTGTTACTGATGAGCATTGCTTTAATATCAACTTCCTGAGACAAAATATTACAAGTGAAAATAAATACACACAGCCTTAGTCACTGGAGAAGCACAGAGCCTCAAAACCGCTTTCTTATTTTACAGACATCACTGGTGCTTGTCTGGTGGAGGCGTTTCCACCGAGACGGCCCCTCGGATGCTCTGTGAGCTCGGGTGCACTGTAGCGAGGCCTGCTTACCGTGGGTGCTCTTAGAGCTGAATGAGGCTGCACCACCCTCACTCCCGGGGCCTCTCACTGACAAACAAGCTGAGGAAGGCGCAAACAAGGCACCTGGTCAAAGCCACAGGGCTGGTTAGCGGCACATTCCTGACGTCCTAGGACACATTTTCTTTCCTTAAGGTACTAACAAGCCCGAGCTGTGACTCCATCGCCAGTTAAGAGCCACAATTCCCTGCGGCTGACACAGCAGCCTGTTGGAGGGACTGAGCAGCAACTTGGTGAGTTCACCTTGGACACATTAGCGTCATCAGTCATCCAACATTTATTCAACGCCCTCAGGACGCCTGGCTTGGCTCTAGGAGTACTGAGATCATAAATGACTGAGATCATTTCCTGCTCTCAAGGAGCCCAAGCAATTATGAAAGGTGTGCTCAGAGTGGTTAACTGGCTTAGGGGTGTGAAGGTTCCACCAGGGCACCACCTGGCTGGGTTTCCTGCAGGTGGTCCCCAGATATGAAGGGACAGGTGAGATCACCCCGGCAGAGAGAACGGCAGGAACGAAGGCCATACATGCGGACAGCGTGTCACCCTGGGAGGTGCCACATGTCCTGGCGAGCCGTGATGGGCCAAAGAGGTGAGACAGAATCTTCCAGGCATCGACCTCTCCCATGGGGAGCCAATGACGCTTCCAAGGGGGAAAGACCGGCTCCTGCTCCGGGAGATCGCTCCTCCCACGGAGGGGTCTCCAGAGGGAGGGCAGTTGGGGGGCTGTTGCGGACTGAATTGTGCCCCCCAATTCATACTTTGGAGCCCTAATTCCTAATGTGATGGTATTTGGAGGTGGGGCCTGTGGCAGGTGCTAAGGTCAGATGAGGCCATGGTGGGCACCCAAAACGGGAGTAGGGCCGTCAGAAGAGGGAGAGGCTAGAGCTGGCTCTGCTGCGTGAGGGAGGGCCAGGGAGTCCGCACCAGGCAGGGAATCTGCCAGCCATGCATCTTCACCTCCCAGCCCCTGTAACATGAGAAACAAGTGCCTGCAGTCTAACCCGAGGCAGGGCATTTGCTAGGGCAGCCCGAGCTGAGTGACAGAGGGACCAAGATGCAGCGTTCCGAGGGGCTGGGATGCACGCCTGGCTCTTCCATTGACGTGACTGCTCTGTGCCTCAGTTTCCCCTCCTGTGAAACAGAGATAATAGTAGTACTGCATTCAAATGCTGTGATGATGAAGTGATAAATGATGCCAAGTGCGGAAAAGCATCGGACACACAACGTGCACCTGCCTCCCTGACCATCGTCTTGGGAAGGGGAGAAAGCACGCACCACGGGACACGCCTGCTCCTGCCGCGCACAGGCCTCTCCGAGTGTAACATAGACTGATGCTGCAGAAAAAACACTGACAGAGAATGTTCCCCAGGCAAAACGCACGTCACACAGAGCACTCACGTCAGGAGCACCTGGCTCTCACCTGGTCGTGCTTATAGATCAGGTTCTCCGACGTGGCCAGTCCGAGCGCCACCTGCGCGGTCCTCCTGGCGTGGGTGCTGTCCCGCATGGCGCCCGTCAGGAACGGGCAGAGCAGCTGCACTGACCAGGTGCCCGGCAGCAGCTGCAGAACCTGGGCAACATCAAACTCCGCGGCATGGCGGTTCAGGAGGTCCACCGCGGCCACGGCCAGCTCTGTGGAGAAGGGGGCGGAGGCGGAGGCGGAGGCGGGAGGGCTGGGGCCAGGGCCCAGGTACAGGGCCAGCAGCGTGTGGAAGAGCCGCCGCCGGTAGGCCGGCTCCCTGCCCATGGAGCGCCAGGCGCAGTAGTCCTCGGCCGCAGGGAAGTCCCCCAGCTCGAGCGCCAGGGTGCGCAGGGCCTGCTCGTGCTCCTCCAGCTTCCCGTGCAGGATGGCCCTCTCCATGGGCAGATCAGCGCCCCGCACTCTCTCTGTGGGCAGAACTACGGGTCAGAACAGCGCGAGGCCAAGCTGACGCCTGGCCGCTCGTACGCACCCCCCCAGACCATGCGGAGTGGCGTCCATGTCCACACTTTGCATCTGGTGTCGCTAACGCTAAAGACACGTGCTACCTCTCTCTAAGGACAGGCAGGTCGCAGAATACACCTTTGGCTCAGAGTTTAGAGAATGAACGAAACACATGACCCTGGTCTCAGAAGGCCCGGGGACCTGCGTGCCAGCACGGGGCCTCCAACCAGCCCACAGGACCCCCTTTCCAGCGAGTGCCTCTTGACTTAACGCAGAAAAGCATCACAGATAATGCCACCTCTCGCCATACAGTTGGCCAAACCCCTTTACTCTAATTTAAACTCTATTCCCATAGGCATATGGGTTCACATTGCTAACCACATAGGCCTAAAGTAAGCATGTCAAACTTGTAGCCCACAGGCCGCATGTAACATACGTAAGAAATGTTTTAATAAAAATTTCGTTACTTAATTTTTACAATATTCTGTTACACATGATTATTAGTAACAAACTACAACGTTCGCTAATGACTGATGACTATAATCGTGTTGCATCCATTTCCCTTACGCGCCTTATGCGCAGGCGCCCCATTTCTCCCCATTAATACTGGCAGCGAATATTTTAGCAGCCAATGGCCACATCGTTAGTCTTGTACTGACTTGTCTGGTGTGCTCCACAGGAAATATTTTGCTTTCGGAGAACAAGAAAAATAGGTTTATTTGTGTTACTCTTATTAATTTGTGTATTCAGTGTCTGGTAAGTTAATGTGCAAGAAAAAAATATTAATTTTTATTAAAATGTTCTATTATTTTGTTAACGATGACTCATTTATTTCAGCCCTTTGTATTCAGCATGTCTCTATCAAAATAAACCTACGTTTCTATGAAAATTCTGTTTTTTGCGGCCCACATAAACCTTGTTTATTTGGCCCGTGTTAGCCTTTGAGTTTGACATGCTTGAGCTAAAGATTTTCCTCTTTGTTTCATATGTAAATGTCCAGGTTATAAGTAAATGGCACCAGCAGGGGAGCAGCAGCTGGCCAGCTGCCCTTGGTGGGCCGCGTCTCCTCAGTGACTCCCTTTGCTGCCCACCCCCTGCCAACCAGGACAATAACATAAGGTCTCTCCCACTGTGCAGGGATGTTACAAGGACCCCCTCTCCGGGGACAAGGTTTACTCCAAGTACAGGCCTTTTGCATTTGAAGTTTGGCTACATCCAGGCCTGACACACAGGATGGATACCACCAGACCTGCAGCAAAGGGCTGGCTCAGCACAGGCCACCTACTGCACCAGACACAGGCTGCACAGGCACCACCGTCCTCACAGCCCCGGACACATCATTCCTAAGCGGACCCACCCGTGAGGGACAGGGAGAGGCACAGAGATGGTGACAAAATGTCTGGAGGTGACCTACACCTTCACATCTGCCGTCTCATTCATGCTTGACTCTCGCCCCTATGGGTGGGCTTGGCAGGAACTACTATGCCACGTGCCCCAGTGCCCCCCCCCCCCCCGAGTCACCTGACTCACAGGGGGCGGTGGTTGTCTGAGTTGCAGTGCTGTTCCAGTCTTGGGGACACCCACTTCCTGCCAGCTCCCAGGCTTACCTTTTATGACTGCCAGAACAGGACCGCCTCTGGGCGGCTCCCCGGCCCATCCACCCAAGGCCTGGCCTGCTACTCCCTGGGCCCTCACCTGACCTTCGGTTACGAGGACAGGAATCCAGCCACACCACTCTCTATCCTCCGTGTATGTCTGACACTATGCATGCTCCAAAAAGGTAGCTGAATAAAAACACTCATCAACAAACGATGAGTAGCATGAAGTTTTTATGAAGGGATCGGTACAGCATAAAGTAGGACATAAGTCAGGGGGCAGTAAAAATGCTGAACAAGCATGATAGCATGGGTACTGACTAATCATAATTGGCGGTGGCTGTGGGCGACTGGCTGAACGTCAAGTGCGGGCTGGGGCTAGTATTGGCCTCCACATGAAACCTTGAGCCCATGCCTGCTCGGAATGCCTGCTGTGGGGCTGGCAAACTGGGCCCGCTGGGCACCTGCGCTGAGCTTCACATTCCTCTGCTATAAAGGTCAGGAAATAAGCATCACACTGCGTGCTGAGCATTGTGACCTATGCCTGGGATACACACAGTCAGTCCCCAGTATTTGCAGATTCTATATGTGCCTCCTCACCAGCATCAATTTGTAACTCCAAAACCAATACTTGTGGTGCTTCTGAGGCATCTGTGGCCTTGCCCAGCGTGGCCAAACAGGTGAGCCAGCGACAGGTCAAGCAAAGCGATGCTCGGCCCTCACTGGGCACACATGTGTGCTTATCACGGTCCACTCAGGGTCCCGGTGGAGCACTGCTGTGCTTATGTTGGTGGTGTCAGCATTTAAAACGGCCCAAGCACAGTGCTGGACGCGTCTACGCTATGAGCACAGGAACGCTGGTGCCTCACAGAAGCGGTGTGTCCCCTGAGCCTCGGAGAGGCTGACTCAGAGCGCTGCTGCTGTGAGACAGTGTTCACGAATCAGCTGATATTACATAAGGGTCTTTAAACAGAGAGGCTCATAAAACACAGCTATGCACGGACCGGCCGAGAGCTAGGGATCAGAGTGCGCAGGGAGCTGGCCTAGGTCTCCCGAGCGCAGCGAGGTCCTCACTAATTGTCTGTGGAGACTATAGAGCATGGCCTTGTGACTCATGAGCCCCGCCTGCAGGGAAAGGGCCGCTGCCCACTGGGCAGGGAGGCCCGGAAGCTGCGCCCACTTCCAGCGGGGCTGGCTTTGTGCCTTAAAGGCTCAAGGAATCACCCATGGAATCACAGGAGTGATGCCGAAGCCTTTCCCTGCTCCTGCCACCCCGCAGGTTATCATGGAGACCACGAGCTCCTCCTCACCCATCAGGAAGTGGACTCGGTACAAGTCGGACTTCTGCAGCAGGCGTCGCAGCTTCGCCTGGGTCTCCATCACCTCGGCCCCCGAGCCACTGGCGCCGGGTGTCCGCTGCAGCACCGCGTCCAGGTAGAGGAGGGCCAGGCGTGTGTGGTACTCTTCCCTCTGCAGGAAACAGGCCAAGCAAACGCGTGTTCGCAAGGGGGAGACTGGGTGCCCGGCCCCAGTGCCGAGGGGATCTGGCGGATTCGCAAGGACAACCCACAACACATTGGCTGGTCAAAAGCCTCTCAGAAACCACAACACAGAGAAGGTGAATTTAAAATCTACGGGGGCCCTAGCTGGTTTGGCTTGGTGGATAGAGCCTTGGCCTGTGTACTGAAAAGTCCCAGGTTCAATTCCAGTTGGGGGCACATGCTCAGGTTGCTGGCTCAATCCCCAGTGGGGGGCGTGCAGGAGCCAGCCGATCAGTGATTCTCTCTCATTGATGTTTCTATCTCTCCCTCTCCCTTCCTCTCTGAAATCAATAAAAAATATAAATAAATATAAAACTTACGGGGAAACTATAAAAGGGCTACTTCTCATTTTGAGAAGTAAAGGCCACAGGATGTAAATATTCTCCAAAGAGGTACAGCTTCTCTCATTTCCTTTAAGAAAATTAACAAGGAAGGACTAGAGAAGAAAAGTACGAGCTGGTGGACATGTGATGAGGGTAAGAAGCTACTTACTCCTCCCATCTCTCTCACAACCACCAGCTCCCTGCAGACCACCAGCGGCACAGCTGGCAGCCAGGGCACAGAAAGCGTTACACGAGGGCCACCTGTCACCAGTCTTAGCGCCGAATCCTATCGCTTAGAGTGGGATGCTGCCACCTGCACACCTGACCTCCTTCGTGGGCTCACCTGCAGGTTCCTGTCCATCACCAGGTGCTCCAGGTACCGGACAAGGGCGTTGGGGTATTTCTTAAGGCGACTGAGCACATGGTCTGGATTGAAACTGTCCTGCTGCTCCTCCAAAGGCCTCTTGGTGAAAACCTGGACTCCAACCTGAGGGGAGAGCGTGCCTGAGGGCTGACTTTGCACAGGCCCTGCTCACTGTGTCCTGCGCACCGCGGTCCAAGCTCTGGGGAAAGCCACATGCTCTGTGGGCAGTGCACAGGAAGCTGGCAAATGGAGCAGAGGCTGCTGGGCCCTGCCCTCCTCACAGCCTGGCAATTCCCTTTAAAGGGCCAGAAGTTAAAGAACAAAGCATTTATTGGCAACAGCCCATAAAGCGAAACTTTGTAATGTTAAGATCATCCCCAAACCAGGACCGTCACTGGCTGACTAGGACGTGGAAGGATCTGAAGTGCTGCCCACCCAGTAGCCCATTCTCCTGACGCTGACACCACTTGGTGGAGGGCCTAGTTTCCAAGCTGCCTTGGCCTGTCTCCTGGGGCCCACAGTATAATGCTGTGCTCTGAGGACGTGCTGACGGGCACGCAGAGATGCAAACCCAGCCTGCACCTGCCCTGGGCACTGTGTGCACTCTTACGCACACGCTCGCACGCCACAAACCCCATCAGCGGAACAGCGCAGCCCGGCTCTGCCAACTATAGTTCCTCGGGGATGTTCAGAGCTCTCGGAGCCCGGCTTCCATGGCTCCCATCCTTAGGCGCCCGCTGGGGGACGTCTCCTTGTTTAAAAGAGGTGACACATGTCAGGGACCGGTGCAGGGTCAGGGGCAGAGTACCCAGAGCCAGAGCGCCATGACCACCTCTTAGCCACGGGAGAGTCCCCAGCTGCAATGGCCCTAGGCTGTCAGCGGGCATGAGCACGTTGGCGTGTGGTCCTGCGTGTGCCAGCAGCCGAGTGCAGATGGTGTAAAACGTACACGGAGCACACAGGCTGACTCTCCAGTTTCGACAGCACCAGGGAGGACACGGGCCGACTCACATTGCAGAAGGGCAGAAATCCGCACCCGCGGCCAAGGCCCTGCATCGGAAAGCTACCGCTGTGTCTCCAAAGGAGCGAGGCTGCGCAGATGTTCTCAACGGCGAGAACTGAATGCTATCGCTTTCCTGGGCGTCTTTGGGTCTGTCCTCAGGGTTCTGGCCCTGTCCTGAGCACGCTGTTCCCTCTGGGGCCAACAGGTGCTCTCTTATTGACATCCTTTCTCAGCCTCCGAGATGGGCCAGTCCTGCTCACGGCTGCCCTCCTTCCTCCAGACCCACGAACCCCCATCACGGCGGTGGGAGCATGGACAGGGCAGCGTTTCGCCTGGCGTGGCCCAGGCCGGGCACCCAGCCTGCAGAGCAGCCATCGGATCCTACTCCCGTCCACAGACCACATGGCCGCCAGCCTCAGTTAGGTGGGGTTTTCCAGAAGATGCTAAGAAGGGGGCTGGCTATGCTGCCGCATCTCTAAAGTGGCCAGCCCCAGATAGGGTGCTGAATGGCGCATCTCCAAAAGCACTGAATCGCTGGGATGCCAGGTGCTCAGGGGGCTTATTAAGGGGGAGCAAGGGAAGTGGACACAGCTCAAAGCGTAGCTTGCTTACCCACCTACATCAAGGTTTTGTCTGTTTTTACCGCCCCTGCCCCCTCCCCCACCCCCCAAATGCATTTACGAAGCACAAACCTCCTCACTTTTCTGTAAGGCCCAGTCGGCGTACTTCCACACCAGCTCCGGGTCCGGGCTATGGGTGAGGAAATCCACCACATAGTCGTACAGGTCTGCGCGCGTGGCGTCATCAATCTCCCCGTTCACTATGCTCACCCACAACTGGCAGGAGCAACGAGAAGAAGAAACACAAGCTTACGTACCTGCTAGAACAGGCTGAGAAAGGGCACACCCTCACTTACTTGGCCTTTTAATACTTAAAAGCAGTCGGACAAATTTTAAGTGCTTAAGTCGAATTTAATTTTTTCTCAGAGAAATAAATAAGTGTAGAAGACATGGCGCAGGAAACCAAGAAAACCTGTCCTTTCCTACCTCTTTAGCGACATCAGTGACACAGGTCACGCATGCCCGTATGGGAGAGGTGGGTGTGTCCAGCATATTTCTGCACAAAAGCAACGCAGTCGCTGACAGCTCAGCACGGAAGCCACCCATGATGCTGGCCAGGCTGTCTCCACCTTCTCCACAGGAACTCCTCACAGTCTTTTTCTTACTGTGACAGACACTGTCCTTTCAAACACCCTGATTCTGTCCCCTCGCGTCCGACAGCCTTTGCACAAGGCCTCGGCACAGACTAGTAACGAAAGGCTTCTGCCATTTCTTATAGAACTTCCTGCCGTAAAGGGAAGCTTTCCTTCGAACTCAGCAGGGGCAGCAGCAGGGCAGCGGGGAGGATGCCCGCCCGCCGCTGCGCTGCCCGAGGTGCCTCCGTGCTGCACTGCGGGCCACACCACCAGCAGGAAACCCCAGAAACAGGCAGGCAGCAGCAGCTGAGCCCGGTGGTCGGCACGCCAACATATTTTATGGCACCAGTTTCTTCAACACTGAATGCCCTAAACCAAATAATCTGATCACACACACACTAAATGTGTCATTTTAAAAACATGGTGGATGTCTGTCATATAGTGAGATTTTTTCATATTATTTCAATTTTGTAAATCTCTATATATACACCTCTGCTGATATTATTATTACAAGTATATCAAGCTATAATCCTTATGTAATTATGTGATGTAAAAAATAAAAATGTATCTTTGACACTCAAATCTACTCTCAGCCATTGGGTGCCGCTGACAGGAGCCCTTTTCCCCTCTCAACCTGTTCTGCAATGATGTTGCCACAACAGTTTAAGCAAATGCCAGTGTGCCTTTGCCAAAGTCACGGCGCTGCCTCCAGCTTGCTGAGGAGAGCTGGTGGTCGTGGCGGCTCACAAAGCACAGAGAAGAAGGCCCACGAGCAAAGTGACACAAAGCAACCCATGGGACTGCAGAATGTGCAGCCTCTGTGGGAAGCAGTGTGGAGTTTCCTCAAAAATTAAAGATGGAGCTCCCATTTGACCCAGGACCTCACTTCTAGGAATATATCCCAAGAAACCAGAAACACCAATCAGAAAGGATATATGCACCCCTATGTTCATAGCAGTACAATTCACCATAGCTAAGATTTGGAAACAGCCCAAGTGCCCATCAGCAGATGAGTGGATTAAAAAACTGTGCTACATCTACACAATGGAATACTACGCTGCGGTAAAAAGGAAGGAACTCCTACCATTTACAACAGCATGGATGGACCTGGGAGCATTATGCTAAGCAAAATAAGCCAGTCAGGGAAAGATAAATATCACATGGTCTCACTCATTTGTGGAATATAATAAACAACATAAACTGATGAACAAAAATAGGTCCAGAGACATAGAAGCCATCAAACCTCAGAGGGAAGGCAGCGGAGGGGGGAGGTAAGAGATCAACCAAAGGACTTGTATGCATGCATATAAGCCTAACCAATGGACACAGATAATAGGGGGGTGAAGGCCTGGGCTTGGGGGGCAGGGACAGGCTGGGAGAGGTCAATGGGGGAAAAAGGGGCCATATGTAATACTTTCAACACTAAAATTTTTGTTTAAGTATATGGATTGTCTAACCACTATGCTGTACACCTGAAACTAATACAAAACAGTATTAAATGTAAACTATAATTGAAAAAAAAAGACTTTTCTTTCCATAAAAACCACAGCAACCCCAGTGGATGGCAACTACCACAGGGGAACAGTCTCCCTGGAGCGTGAGAGCGTCAGTCAGATGCTGCCAGTTGCAAGACTAACACTGGGGTCACTTGATCAGGCTCCGCATCTGGCCAGGGCTCTGGTTCCACCCCCAGCTCTACCACTGGCCAGTGGTTTGAACCTGCCTTGACCATCTTCAGTTTTGTGTTTTTAAATATTTTTGCGATTTCAGAGAGGAAGGAAGAGGAACAGATAGAAACATCGAAGACAGAGAATCATTGATTGGCTGCCTCCTGCACACCCCACACTGGGGATGGAGCCAGCAATCCGGGCATGTGCCCCAACTGGGAAGTCAAACATGATCTCTCGGTCCATAGGTCAACGCCCTACCACCGGCCGGCAACCAGCTTTAGTTTTGTTACAGATGACACAGGGATATAATTTACCCAGCTCTCTGGCAATCTTTATTGTCATTAACAGTTATTAATATCATAAATTCACTAACATTAGCAGGGAATTATAAAGCAAACTGTTATTCCCAGTGTTAATTTTCTAATAAGGCAGTGAAGGCAAATGTCTGAAGCCTCAATAAGAAATCATACTTTTATTTCTTAAGATTTCAAAAAACTCTGCCTTCATAATGTTCTTTAAAGAGATGTAAAGACAGAGGAAAAATTCTTGGCCAACATTCTCAAGACATTCACTTTCTAAAAGCAGTAGTCATCTTGTTGTTTATATAGATCAGGGGAAAGTGGTCTCTTTCAACTTGTGATGACTTTAAGCACACTAAGGCAAACGGTACTGATTTCTCAATAATGCCAACATGCTTTTGAACTAACCTGAACTGCAGCCGCATCCTGGTTATTATGGTGGTAGAGCAGTCCCAGTGCAAAATACCTGCAAGGAAACAGTGCGGTGAGTGCCCCTCCTGCCTTCTGTGGTGGCACCCGCACAGTGACACCCCATCCTGCATTCTACTCCACTCAGAGTTCAGCAACAACAAGATCCTTATTTCTGCTTATTTACTTACTAGAGGCCCAGTGCACAAATTTTGTGCACGGGGCCGGGGGGTGGTGTCCCTCAGCCCGGCCTGCACCCTCTCCAATCTGGGACCCCTTGGGGGATGTCCAACTGCCGGCAGTCGGACCTTCCTCTCACAATCCAGGACCGCTGGCTCCTAACCACTGCCTGCCTGCCTGCCGGCCTGATCTCGCCCCCAACTGCCCTGCCCTACAGGCCTGGTCACCCCCAACTGCCCTCCCCTGCCGGCCCGATCACCCCCAACTGCCCTCCCCTGCCGACCTGATCTCGCCCCCAACGGCCCTCCCCTGCCAGCCTGGTTGCCCCCAACTGCCCTTCCTTGCCAGCCTGGTTGTCCCCAACTGCCCTCCCCTGCTAGCCTAATTGCCCACAACTGCCCTCCCCTGCCGGCCTGTTTGCCTACAACTGCCCTCCCCTGCCAGCCATCTTGTGGTGACCATCTTGTGGCAGCCATCTTGTGGCGGCCATCTTGTGATGACGTCGCAGCAGTCATCTTGTGACGATGTTGCGCGATGCCACCTAGGCTTTTATTATGTAGGATGGTGTTAAATGCATGCCCAGCACCCTGGCCGGTGGCAGATAGTTGGAGTGTCCCCTGGGCACCAAAAAGTGGCAGGTTCAACTCCTGGTCAGGGCGCATACACAGGTTGTGGGTTCCATCCCTGGTTGGGGCATTTACAGGAGGCAACCGATCAATGTTTCTCTCTGACATCAATCTTTCTGTCTGTCTGTCTCTCTCTAAGCATATTAGCAGGTGAGGATTAAAATAAAAAAATTATGCCCTATCAACTTTAAAAAAAATCACATTCAAGTCTAAGATAAGCTGACAAATAAAACTATGACTTTACTATGGAAAGTCACATTTGAAATTTCTTTACAATTTGCCTCAAATATTACTATAATTTCATATCTCTTCAGTTAGCCATTTTAACCTAATATTAAAAAACTATTTGGAAGGTTTGCTACCTGAACTATTATTGCAAGAAGGAGTAGAGAATTTGAACAGCAGTAAAGACCAACAGGATCCAGGCATCACAGAGAACAGAACATCAGGGAAAGACCTGGGGGAGGCCACCAGAGTTTAAGGACACGAGTTTCTATTCAGGCTTCATTACTTATGACCTGTGTGACCTTGAGCAAGTAGAAAGGATGAGCGATGATATTGGCATTGCCTGGGCAGTGAGCCACGACCACCCTTCCGAGTTCTGCAGGTGTGTCCTGCTCCGGGTCCCCTCCTCCCCAGCAGGGGACTGGAGCAAGGGACCCAGGAGGTGTCAGATTTCTTCCACAAAGAGCAAACTCCCCGGATATCACTGTCTGCTGGACCCCTTCTCTTTTCCTCATGCTGACTCTCCGGACCCTGTCATCCCATCACTACCGCGAGGTGTCAGTGTATTTTCTGGTCCTAAACAAAATGACTCCACTCCACAGCGCGTTCAGGAATTGGAAGGGCAGCTGGAGGAGCTAGCGCCACATGGAGACTAGCCACCAGACTCTCGTCTTGGCCTCTGAACAGGGTCAAGCACTGGACACACCGCAGTCCCGTGAGATTTCACCAGGGCGGTTGTCATTTCAAATACATAATAAAAACCACAGACAAAGAACCTTATTGCTAAGTGGAGCTTGGGGGTCACCCAACACTTTTAAAGAAAAAACTCGTGAGGCCCAGAAGATTCGACCACGTGACACCAGCAGGAGGAGGAAGCTACCACCCGCATTCAATCAGTGTCCTCGGATTAACTGCCCTCACGTGAGGTGAGGAGATGGCCACCTACCAATGCATGCTCATAACGAAGACAGTTTTAAGCCATAACCTCTTACCCACGAGACCAAGAAGCCCCCTTTTATCTATTTATCCAGATGTCTGTCTATCTATTCAAACTGGTCATCAGTGCTTAACGTGCACTATTAACTGTGCCAACCGACACTGGTGTCTTCCACAGGCGAGTCCTACCTGGAACACGGAGCAACCTAAGGACCACTTCACTTACTACAGGCTGGTTAGCTCCCATGGAAGATGCCCCAGAGGGCGCTGGCTGTCACTGGGACTTCAGGGCAGCCCCTCAAAGGGCCTCGTCAACTCGAACCCACTGGCTTCATCGGCTCCACAACAGCCTCCCCACTGGCAGAAGGCCACTCACCGTTTGTGCTTCTCCAGCCAGGCAGCACTGTCGGCCAGCAGGCAGGCGTTCGCGCTGACCAGGAGGTCCAGCAGGCTGGCATGGCCAACCTCCGCGTAGAGCTTGAGCAGGGCCGTGTCCACGTCCTCTTTGTAGCTGCGCACCACCTCTGTGCTGCGCACTTCGTCCAGGTAGCTCATGAGGAAGCGCTTACACTTGGCCACCTTCTCCTGGTCGCCCTGGGTCAGCTGGTTCAGGTCTGCGTACTCGTGGAGAGGAGGGTGAGACCGCGCGAATGAAGAGGAGGTGGGCAACAGGAAGGGGCACAGAGAGATCAGCTCCCGGACGTCAAGCTGGCCGCTTCTGCAATTACAGTGTCAAACTAAATGAAGCAAAAAGAGAGAGAGAGTGCACGTAGGCACACAAACAGCACTGGAGGGCACGCACGCTGGCACAGAGCGGGAGAGCGGCGAGCCACCGGAGAGACCACCTTCACCTGCATGTGCAGCACAGCATCCCTGAGCCGAGTGCCACCACCTGATTCCCAGACAGAGGGAGGGGACCAGAGGGAGGACGCACAACACGTGCTGCAGTGAAACTCCGACACAGCTGAACACCACGTAGGCTGTGGGTTCCCCAGGCCCCAGGGCAAAGAGAGACACAAAGGCAACACCCATCAGCATCGGGTGGGTCCTGCACTGCTTCCTCCCCAGGCTGCTGACCATCCTAAAGGGCTCTGCAAGACCCTAGCTTACAACTTCCTCAGCAGGCACCTGGGACCAGGGACACAAGCGCCCGCGGCCCTTGCTGGTGACTCCTGAGGACTCAAGCGGCCAGCAGTCCTAACCTCGCAAGGCCCAGGAAGCCCTCCTGTAACGCCCATCGCTACCACATCACCGTTCCCTCTCCCCTCGCCTCCCTCCGCCCCAGTCCTGCCCACAGTGCTAACGGCAGCAATGCCTCAGGCCTGGCCCAGGGTCAGAGCCGCCAGGGGACACACCCACCATGGGAGGGTGCGAGGTGCCCACCGGCCATGTGAGGCAGCACCAAACTTCTAGCAGCACATGGAGAAGGAATCTGAGGACCAGCCCCAGGTCAGTGAGAGAAAAATCATGAGTATTATTAGCACATCTGCCGAGGGCACAGGAAGAGGAGGCAGACTCATGCCTGTCCCAGGAGGGTCCTCCTCAAACCTCCCTTTCTCCGGCGCTCGCTGACAAAAGCCAGCAGCAGTCCACGTAAAGGTAAGTGATACAGAGGCTGACGTGGACAGCATAGGGGCCTGTACTAGCCATGGACAGGCCCTGCATTTATTCTCACAAAATCGGCCAACTTTTCTAGGAACGCCCATGACCATTCACCTGGATTTTAAATTAGCCCGTGACCAAAGACCCCAGTGAGGAGGCCGTCAATTCCGCGGGGACAAGACCAGGCATGAGAGAAGAGCATCGGCCCACAGGGACCAGGACTCCTCTCTGACCCCAAGCTAGTGGTCATCCAGGCGCAGATGACCACAGCGGAGAACTTCTGCAGGCAAAAGGTTAGAGGGCACCAGGGCTCACACGGGAACCCCTTCTTTACCCAGAGTCTGTTCTCTGCAACTAATCTGGTGACAAAGATCAGAGGCCCAGTGCGTGGCCAGGGCCGGGTGCTGGCCTCAGGAGCTCAGGCCCTGGAGGCTGCACAGGCCCAGCGCAGCCCGTGGTGGCTCCCACTGCAGGCTCTGCTCTAGCCCCGCATTCTGAAAGCTGCTCATAGGCAATGCGTTAGTGGGTATTCAGACGATGGTACAGGTTTCACCTAATCTTCTGCAAAGCATGCTGGGCACACAGTGTGAGAGGGAAGGGCAGCAGGGAGAACGGGTGAGACAGGAGCGGGTGAGGGGCGAGGGCGAGACAGCCCTGGTACAGACAGGGTTACTCATGGTGCCGGGAACCTCCTGGAATTAACACAACTTCCTGAGCGAGCCATTTACAGTCCTTAGAGCAGTGGTTCTCAACCTTTCTAAAGCCACGATCCTTTAATACAGTTCCTCATGTTGTGGTGACCCCCAACCATAAAATTATTTTCTTTGCTACTTCATAACTGTAATTTTGCTACTGTTAATGAATCGTAATGTAAATATCTGTGTTTTCCCACGGGTTGAGAACCGCTAGCAGGGTCGCCTAAGACCATCGGAAAACACAGATATTTACATTATGATTCATTAACAGTAGCAAAATTACAGTTATGAAGTAGCAACGAAAATAATTTTATGGTTGGGGGTCACCACAACATGAGGAACTGTATTAAAGGGTTGCGGCATTAGAAAGGTTGAGAACCACTGCTTTAGAGAATCATTTTCATAAGTCCTCCCAGAACCACCTGCTCTTGTTCTAAACTCATAGCTTCTTGTGAAATCTCGGGAGAAAAGGAAAAGTGAACAATAGTGTTTTCCTAAAAACCCTCCACATTATGAAATCCACTCTTTAAACTCCCCTCTCCTGTCCTGTACGTGTGCATCAGCCCCACCCTCTAAGATACAGGACAGTTAAACTAAGGCTGAGAGGGCAGGAGGGCAGGGGATGGGCACTGGGGCCTCGCCACTCCTATCTGAAGTACCATGTAACCAGGGCAGCACCTCCCAGCACAGCATCGAGGTGGAATGGAGCCCTGAGCACAGAGGGACCCTCGGAAGTCCTGCTACCAGCACTCGAATTACCTGAAGAGCTCTTTAGCTTCCAGGAACTGAAGTTGTGCGAAGTGTATGAAGCCCGCCTGCTGCAGGATCCTTCTGTACATTCCCTGAAAGAAAGATAGGTCTCAGATCCACGCTCAGAAGCTGCGACAGAAATACCATCCACAGCACACGACACAAATCAAGGGAACTTTGGACACACACCTTTGTCTCCTTGATGCCTCTTTCTTAAAGCGCCACATTCTC
This sequence comes from Plecotus auritus, assembly GCF_963455305.1. Classification (NCBI taxonomy): domain Eukaryota; kingdom Metazoa; phylum Chordata; class Mammalia; order Chiroptera; family Vespertilionidae; genus Plecotus; species Plecotus auritus. The sequence continues at coordinate 107,031,904 of NC_137782.1, forward strand.
TGTCTCTTTGGATCTCTACAAGAAATACTCCTTTACTCCCAGCCCCTCAGTCAAACTTCTGATAATCACTCCCTAGCGCTCAGTGGAGCAAGATCAGTTCTGGCTTTAAATGAAGAGAACGGGGTGAGCGGTGAGATGCCAGTCTACTGACCGCCTGGTCTCCTTCCTCTCCCTTTCTGGTCTCTCTAAGCCTGGGGGCTACATTTGGTCCCACGCATCCTAAAGTTAAAATAAGTAATGTACCTTATGATAAGAGTCACATCTAACCCTAAAAACACAACTCCTTTAGGAGAAGTTAGCTCTAAACAACCACCTCTGCCCCACCCATCACATCAGGGCTGCTGGGAGCCCGGTCCACAGCTGTGACTCACACGGACCCATTCCTTTGTAGCTCAGCCCAGAAATGAGCAGAGATGGGAACCAAGAGAGAAGAGTCTACCCAGGAGCCGGGAAGGCTCCAAGAACAGGCATATTTCAGCAAGGTATCGAAACAGTAATATACAGCGTATGGAAGTAGCTCCAGTATAGCAAGGCGGGGGCGAGGGGGGGGAGGGCAGGGTGAGTGCATGGCAGGTCCACACCAGGAGACAGGCCCAGCGCTCTGCTCTCACCAGCTGCCGTGCCTTCCTGTCTGCAGATGGTACTGGTTATGTTTTAACTGCTCTGAGGACTAAAATGTTTTAACTGCCTCTCAGAGGGCTTCCACATTGCAGGGCTCAGCCGCTGTTCCCCAGTCCTCCACCCTGTGAGGTGAACTGTGGTTCAGGCATGTTTCACAAGGCGACAGAGGGGGCAGGAGAGGAGGGGAGCAGGCGGGGCCAAGCTGAAGCGCCTGCAGGGTGTGGACTTGACTATAGGCAGGGAGGCCCCCACCGGTGCATTTTACGCCAGGATTTGGTCTGCCGTTTAGAAAGGTCACCCCAGGGCAGCATGGAGGATGGAGCAGGCACACCGAGGAGGCTGCTGACACCAACCAGCGGCAAAGACGGGCACGAAGAAATGGCTGAACCTGAGGTCCTCCTGAGGGTTCCAGGGCTGTGTGTGTTTGCAGCAACAGGGAGAAGGCAGAGAGCATGTTAGAAAGGGGACACGCCAACTGAGGTATCGGACTAGAGAGCAAGACGGCTAGTAATGTCTTAATACTCACTGCATGTGTCTACTGTGGCAAGAAGAGAGGAGAAAAAGCAAAAGCAGACAAAGAACCAGGAGAGCCTCTTTAAGAAAATGTTACAAACTTAAAGTGTGCACGTGTGTGTGTGTGTGTGTGTGTGTGTGTGTGTGTGCGCGCGTGGACACAAGGAGGGGCACCCCAGGACCGGCCTGTTCAGCCATTCAACTTGTCTGCAGGCAGCAGCTCATGGGTCCCTGATACACAGGAGAGAGGAGTGAGGAGCCCAGCAGGGTCTCAGGTCGGTGTAAGGAAAGCTCTGCAGGGTGCTCAGCACAGCAGGCCCTGAGCAGGCGCTTTCTTCCTTTTGCCTTTGCTGCCCCCTGCTGAGTGCTAATAGGTAGGTCTTACTTTAAAAAATTAGGAAGATGAAAGTTTATCACTATTTAAATATAGAAAAGATGCCTTCTTTCACTCCCCATAACCATTAAGTCTACTTCCTGCCTCTCACTCTCAGAACCTACCTTTCTCAGCATAAAGCATCCTTTCATTCCACAGCAGTCATAGTCATGGGAAACCTGACCCCTCTGTCATAATCGCAGGGTTACTCTAAGTCCATGAGCCCTTTCAATGATGACTGAGACATTCACAGGAATGCACACTCACCCACGTCACATTTCTTTTCTCCCGACTCCATAGAGTAACCTGAACTAACCTGACAGCCGACCAAGCAGCAATTGTTAGGGAATGTGATTTCATTAGACATAAGAATAACTTGTGATTATTATATCCATTACATTTATCCATACCAACTCTATGAAAGTTCATGTTTCTTAAGGGCATTAAATTTGCTCCTAAGGAAATTAATTAGGTGGACTCCTGCAATATTAGATAGTTATCAGTATGGTTAACCTGTAGATAATATAAACCTAAACTTTTATAATTCAGTCCCATCCCAACAAATACAAATTCTAAATGAGGAAACAAAATAACATGCTGCTACTCTTGGTTTTCAGAATTATGCCGATTCTTCTTTGAAGGCCACTGAGGAAGGAAGTTGACCAGAAACACAGCTCTGTGTACTAAGCACGGAAGCTGGAGGCTCCCAGCCTGACCTGGCTCTTGGCAGTGTCCTGCGGCCCGTCTGTGGCTCTGCACCTGTTTCCTTACCTGCACAGTGGGGTGTGCCAAGAAAACTCAGCCCGAGAGAGCGGTCTGGCACACAGGAAGGGCTCTGTGTGGGGCTAAACCTGAGTGCTTTCTGCTTACTGCCCCGGAGGCATGCTTCCTGTGATCAATAGCTACAGACCTGAAATTTTTCCTTTGGAATGTTCCTCCGAGCTCCTTTTGCTAAAACCAACGCCTCTTCCACTCTGTGGCTTGCTAGAAGATCCTGTATTTGTTTTTCCAGAGGTAAGGGAACCAAGATGTAAACTCCTTTACTTGTGGCGACAATCACTCTTCCTGGGAAGAAAGTCAACCAATTGGAAAGGGGAAGACATACTGCCAGCAAGAAAACACACTGCTCCCCACATTGACCCTGCTCTGACTTGCTGATCAATTTCATTGGCGTTCTCCCACACAGAATCACCATGGAAATTAGAAATTACAACACCTCTCTCTTCTTCATCCCAAACTTCCATCTGTCAGCAAAGGCCAAACTCTTAACACTACATTTCCAAAGTATAAAATATCCTCTTTTGCATTGTTTTTATTTGAAAGTGCTGATAAATTTACAACCAATTGAGTATATATACAATATTCAGTCTAATGAGGTTATAGAGATCAGTTATGGAAAATTGTCAGTCTGAATTATGATGTACCTCATATAAAACTTTCAAAATTTTATTTTCTGTTCGTGTTAGTTACTTTACAGGAAACAAGATTATAATACAACATTCTGAACGATGAGATAGTATTTCATACTCACCTGCCATACAAACACCTCCACATCTCGGCACTACCTTACTCACTTCCCCACACAGCTCTGAGTCACCGTGACCGTGGCCAACAATGCCACCCTCGTTTCCCCTGGGGGACCTTGCACAGGCATCCACCCAGGAGTGCAACTACAGTCCAAGACCAGCTCCTAGTACAAAGCTTTATTTTTTTAAATCCTCGCTTGAGGAAATGTTTATTGATTTTTAGAGAGAGAGAGCTAGAGAGAAAAACATCAATCATTTGCCTCCCATACGTGCCCCAGGCAGGGAGCGAGCCTGCAACCTAAGTATGTACCCTGACCTGGAATCGAACCCACAAACTTTTGATGCATGGGATGATGCTACAACCAATTGAGTGATCCAGCCAGGGTCCAGTACAAAACTTTTAAAGTGAGTTCTGCTGCGCCCTGGGGACACGTGGTAAGCAAACTATTACATGTTCACAGGAAGCAATGGCACGCTTTTCTTTCTACCTCAAGGAGAGTTCCGGTCAGCCACGCCTTTGCTGCTGTCAGCTCTTCTCCCCCTGCGCTCCTGCCCACTGTGGCCCAGCCAGCCCTCGTCTCCTGGCCTGGATCGTCACCGCATCTCCCTCCCTGGTCCTCCTGCTCTGCTCTCTTGTCTAGATTATCTGTCTTCTGTTATCACACCCAAACTAGCTTTTCTCATACTCAGGAGACTCTGTCCCCTCTCTGTGCTGGAGTGCCTGTCCCTAGGAAGCCTCCCTTGCTCCCACCTAGGGTGGGCACCTCATCAGCCTCTTGGTGTACACGAGCCCGCCCACCTCCAGTACCCGAGGTACATGGCACCATAACACCGTCGTGAAATGTGTCCTCTGAAGCCCGTGTCAGGCCTTCAGCTGGAATCTGAGGGGCTTAACATGCCGGATGAGTCCCAGTAAGTTCACATCCCCAGCATCTCAAAAAGGAAGGGCAACATGTGATAAGCTAAGATCCTTAAATGATACACGCAATGCATGAATCTAGACTAGTTCCTGGCTCGAAGAAAAGATCATAGCAGGCGTTCTAGGACCCCTGGGGAAATCTGACCACAGGCAGGACATTGGAGCTCACTCTCTAAGGTGGAAGGGCGTTGTGGTTATGGAGGAAAGTGCACTGATTCTGAGGAGAGGCACGCTGGAGCATTATGGTTTAAATGCTGTGTGGCCCTCCACTTCTATTCAACTTTAGGTGCTACATCTAAGTGGGCAGTGTGCAGAGGTTCACTTTGTCTTCTCTCAACTCTTCAGTACATTTAAAAACATTCTAATAAAGTTTACAAGTAAAATAAATCTGCCCCCTGGTTCCCCACTGCACAGAAGAGGCAGTCCCTTCCTGACTGCCCTGGTCTCCTCATTTGACACCATCCTCCTCCCACAGCCACTGACCTGCTTCTGGGGCCTGAAGTGCAGGTTTGCATGCACCTTGCTCTCTACCTGAAGGTTCTTTCATAGCACATGTGCTTGGCTGAGTCCTTCACACCCTTAAAGGTTTGGCTCAAATACCACCTCCTTCAGGAAGTCTTCCCTGATATTCCTAGGAAATACTTCCTCCTCTGCTCTCCCCTTACTTCATTCTATCAGGCTCTTCAACTGCTGTGCCTACTGTTTAATGTCTCTCTCCCCACTGACCCTGGGGCCCCTGAAGTGTGGAATGTGTGTTACCATCACCTGTGTACCTGCTATGCGCAGCATAAAGCCCGGTTCCTAATGGGCCCGGAGCAGTATTTACTGAGGAAATGTCACAAGAGAAGTGATAACTGAATTTCGTTAAGATTTCTGCATAAACGGGTACCTTCGAAGTCCTGCAGAATGTGGCCTTCCCTGAAGGGCAGGGTCTGCTTCTGCTGCTGGTCCAGCATGCTGTGGACTGTGATGAAGGCGTCGTCGAGCGCCAGGACGTAGGGGAAGCAGACGGCCGCCCCGATCACGTTCTCTGACCAGTGCACAGGAGCCCGCTGAGAAATCCCAGCAACAGTGGCAAACATGCCTAGAAAAACAGGGATTAGGAGGTCTTAAATAACTACTTATTTTCCTGCGTCTGGATGCAGAATATCACCCGCTTTCCTTATATCTCAGATAGGAAACATAACATAATTTGCTGCACGTGTGAAGAACTCTATGTGACTTCATTTCCATGAGAACTAGCTTCCCAGAGGGTAAATCTTATATTTACTTCCAACTAAAAATGAAGGTAAACTGGGGGATTAAAAATGGCGGCAGACTGCCAAAACCGGTTTGGCTCAGTGGATAGAGCGTCGGCCTGCGGACTCAAGGGTCCCAGGTTCGATTCCGGACAAGGGCATGTACCTGGGTTGCGGGCACATCCCCAGTAGGGAGTGTGCAGGAGGCAGCTGATCGATGTTTCTCTCTCATCGATGTTTCTAACTCTCTATCCCTCTCCCTTCCTCTCTGTAAAAAATCAATAAAATATATTTTTTTAAAAAAAATGGCAGCAGAGTAAGTGGATGCTGCATGGATATGCTCCCAGGACCTAACTGGAATTCCAACTAAAACACAGAAAAACTTCTTGAATAAGCAACTGAACATTCACTGGAGAGGACCCTGATAAATGAGGACCGAAAGTGAAGACCACATAGAGACTGGTAGGAGGGGCAGAGGTGCAAAAGGTCTAGCCGGCTACCACAGACACCAGCTGAGGTTCCAGAGGGACAGCTCAGCTCCAGGGGGGTTTCCATTGAGAACTCTGGGGTCTAAACCCCAACCAGAAAGCACCAGAATTGAGAAGGGTGACCACATAACATCTGGTTGTGAAAAGCAGCAGGATTGCTGTCTGCCAGGGAGAGATAGCTAGAAATGCAGGCACACTCTTAAAGGGCCAACACACAAAATTCCCTGTGTAGCCACTCACCTTGTGCTCCAGCAGAAGGAGGGAAGAGTGAACTGGAGCTGTGTGAGCAGAAGTCAGGATTAGGGGCTCTGGGGTTATACTTCAAAAGGTAGACACCCCAGTTTCCAGTGCTCAGTCACTCCCTCATGCTGCAAAGGTCATCTTTCTCACACAGACATTTGCTATACAGGTGGCTTTGCCTGGGGGGAAGACAGCTGACAGACCCTATTGGAAAGCACCTTGTCCCACAGTGTGGTGTTACTGAGACCCATTAAGAGACTGAGAATTAGCCCTAACCGGTTTGGCTCAGTGGATAGAGCATCAGCCTGCGGTCTGAAGGGTCCCATGTTCGATTCCGGTCAAGGGCATGTACCTTGGTTGCAGGCACATCCCGAGTAGGGGGTGTGCAGGAGGCAGCTGATCAATGTTCCTCTCTCATCAATGTTTCTAACTCTCTATCCTTCTCCCTTCCTCTCTGTAAAAAATCAATAAAATGTATTTTTTTAAAAAAGAGAGAGACTGAGAATTAGAATTAGCCTCCAGGCAGAAGCAATTGCCCCACCCTGTTGGGAAAAACTCTCACCATACCTGTAGACGATTGCCTGAGGGATAGTTGAGACTAAATCCAATCAGTCTGCAAGCAGAAGCGGTCTCTAGAGGCTCAGAGTCTTTGCCTGATCTAATTAGGTCAGAAACAGTGTTTGACCATCCTACTAGAGATTGAGAGGCATAGCAAATCTACCTAATACAAAGTCACAAACCCAAACAGGCAGCCAAAATGAGGAGATAAAGTAACAATCCCCAAATGAAAGAATACGAGAATTCTCCAGAAGAAGAGAAAAGTAAAATGGAGATAAGAACTTTATCTGACATAGAGTAAGAAAAATGATGATAAAGATGCTCAACAGCAAGAGAAAAGATATAGTAACCATGAAACCAGAAATAAAGAATGACATAGCACAAATAAAGAACACATTGGAAGGAATACACAGCAGATTAGGAGTGGCTGAGGATCGGATCAGTGAATTAGAAGACAGGATAGAAAAATCACTCAATCAGAACCAAGAAGAAAAAAACAATTAAATAAACAGGAAGACAGCTTAAGGGAGCCAACATAAAATGTACAATATTCACATAATAGGGGGAAGAAAGGGAGCAAGAGATAGAGAACATGTTTGAAGAAATAATGGCAGAAAACTTCCCTAACCTGGTGAAGGTAAACATCATACAAGTTCAGGAGGCACAGAGAGTCCCAAGCAAGAAGAACCCAAATAGACCCACACCCAGACACATCATAATTAAGATGCCAAAAACTATAAGACAAAGAGAGAATCTGAAAGGCAGCAAGAGAAAAACAAACTGCTACCTACAAAGAAGCTCCCATAAGGCTGACATCTGATATTTCAATAAAAATTCTACAGGCCAGGAGAGAATGGCATGAAGTACTTAAGGTAATGAAAAGCAAGGATCTGGAACCAAGATAACTATATCCAGCAAGGCTATCATTCAAAATAGACGGTCATATAAAGAGCTTCCCAGACAAAAAAAAAAAAGATAAAGGAGTTCATTATCACCAAACCAGCATTGCAAGAAACGCTAAAGGGACTGCTGTCATGAGAAGAAGAAAGAGAAACCTAAGCATACAGAATTAAAATGGCAATCAATAAGTACCTATCAATAACAACCCTAAATGTAAATGGATTAAATGCTCCAATCAAAAGGCATAGGGTAGCTGGATGGATACAAAAACAAGACCCAAATATATGTTGTCAACAAGAGACCCAGCTCAGAAAAAAAGATTCACACAGGATGAGAGTGAAGGGATGGAAAAGAATTTTCCATGCAAATAGAAAAGAAAAAAAAATTGGGGTAGCAATACTCATATCTGACAAAATAGACTTCAAAATCAAAGCCATCACAAGAGACAACATAGGTTACTACATAATACTAAAGGGATCATGATCCAACAAGAGGATATAACCCTTGTAAACATATGCGCCCAATATAGGAGCACCTAAATATATTTAAAAACTTCTAGAGGACTTTAACCAGTTAACTGCCATGGTATTTTGAATTTAATTAAAAACAGTCTGCCACTTGTGTCTATAGACACTTATGGAGTACAAATGGTTAAGGGAGAGATTGACAACAATACAGTCATAGTAGAGGACTTTAACACCCCCCTGATTCCACTGGATAAATCTTCCAGACAAAAACTTAACAAGGAAACAGTGACTCTAAAGGACACACTGGATCAGAAGGATTTAACTGATATTTATAGAACATTTCACCCCAAGCTGCAGAATATACATTCTTCTCAAGTGCACATGGGTCATTCAAAAAGACAGAACACATGTCAGGACACAAAACAAGCCTCTACAAGTTCAAGAAGATTGAAATCATATCCAGCATCTTCTCAGATCACAGTGGAATGAAATTAGAAATCAACTACAATAAAAACACCCAAGAACATTCAAACACATGGAGGCTAAATAGCATGTTATTAAACACTGAATGGGTTACCAATGAGATCAAGAAAGTAATAAAAAAAACTTCCTGGAAACATGTTAAAAGATCTTGCCTGGGAATTATTAGCCCACCCGCTCTATTCACCAGACTTTGCTCCTTCAGATTACCACTTGTTCTGATCGATGGCACACGCACTTTCTGAGCAGCAGTTCAAAACATATGAAGAAGTGGAAAACTGGGTCTCTGAATGATTTGCCTCAAAACAAGAAAAGTTCTATTGGGACAATATCCACAAATTATCTGAAATATGGGGGAAATGTGTAGCTAGCGATGGACATTACTTTGAATAAAGCACTTTTGATGTTTCTCTTGAAATTATCATGTTTTCTTTGATTACAAAATCCGCATTGTTAACTGGTAGGCATAGTAGATCAATGGAACAGAATAGAAACCCAAGAAACTAACCCAAGCCATTATGCTCAATTAATATTTGACAAAGGAGGCAAGAGGCATACAATGGAGTCAAGACAGTCTCTTCAATAAATGGTGTTGGGACATTGGACAGATACATGCAAAAAAATGAAACTAGACCACCAACTTATACCATACACAAGAATAAACTCAAAATGGATAAAGGACTTAAATGTAAGATGGGAAACCATAAAAATCTTGGAAGAATCCATAGGCAGCAAAATCTCAGACATCTCTGATAACAGTATCTTTACTAATATATCTCCTAGGACAATGGAAACTAAGATAAAATAAACAAATGGGACTACATCAAAATAAAAAGCTTCTGCACAGCAAAAGAAACCATCAACAAAACAACAAGAAAGCCTACTGCATGGGAGAAAATATTTGCCAATTTTACATCCAATAAGGGTTTAATCTCCAAAATTTATAGGGAACTCATATAATGTAACCAAATGAAGACAAACAATCCAATAAAAAAATGGGCAAAGGACCTAAATAGACACTTTTAGAAAGGGGACATACAGAAGGCCAAGACGCATATGAAAAAATACTCAAAGTGAGTAATCATTGAGAGATGCAAATCAAAATGACAATGAGGTACCATCTCACACCTGTCAGAATGGCTATCATCAACAAATCAACAAACAACAAGTGCTAGCGAGGATGTGGAAAAAATGGAACCCTCGTGCACTGCTGGTGGGAATGCAGATTGGTGCAGCCACTGTGGAGAACAGTTGGAGTTTTCTCAAAAAATGTAAAATGGAACTCCCATTTGACCAAGTAATCCCACTTCTAGTAATACATCCCAAGAAATCAGAAACACCAATTAGAAAGGATATATGCATCCCTATGTTCAAAGCCGCACAATTTAAAATAGTTAAGATTTAGGAGAAACCAAGATGGCGGCATAGGTAAGCACCTAAACTGCTGCCTTGCACAACAATTTCAAAACTACAACTAAAAGACAGAACGGACACCATCCAGAACCACAGGAAAGCTGGCTGAGTGAAAATTCTACAACTAGAAGGAAAGAGAAAAGCTCACAGAGAATTGGAGGTACTGCAAAGGGTCTTTGTGCGTGCAGAAAGGAAGGGCGGCTGAGAGCCTGGCTGACTTTCTCTGGCGGAAGGGGGAAGGAAGCCCCCGACCGCACTGAGCCCCAGTTCTGACTGCACTGAACCCCAGTCCCGGGCGAAACCCCATGGACCCAGGCTCATACGGGGGAGTCTGGACTGTCAGGTAGAGAGAAAGGCACCTGGAGACTCGGAGACCCGGGGGAGACCCGGGGGAGCCCCGGCGCCAGGGTTCTGGAGGCGCGCGCGCCAGTGTGCACAAAGGCTGCGGAGGTTGCCACAGGCTTTCCCTAGCAGAAGGGAGTCCGAAGCTCCTGACTGCACTGAGCCCCAGTTCTGACTGCACTGAACCCCAGTTCCAGGCGAGCCCCTGGGGACCCACGTTCTTGTGGGGGGAATCTGGACTCTCGGGCGGAGACTCGGGAGCTGGGGAAGGCAGAGGTCTAGAGGCACACGTGCAAGGGCAAGGCTGACTGGAAGCCAAGACTGTCTGCTCCGCCCTGAGACTCCACCCCATCCAAGCTGAGCACAGAGGCTATTGCAATTTGGCAAGTCTAATCCTATAAGGCTGTCTCCAGCACCGAACTTCTCCCAGCATAGACACAGCTGATCCTTACAGCCAACTGGCCTGGAGGTCAATTCCTCCCAGTGATACCAACAACAATCAAGACTTAACTATAACAAGGCTGTACACACAGTCCACAAAGGGGTGCACCAAGAGTGTCCACCTCAGGTTAACTGGGGAGGCCGACACACTGGGCCATATAGGAAACCTAGCACACAAATCTACCCTATCAACTCAGGGAAGCAGTGAAAATGCGGCATCAAAGAAACAGATCACAAATGAAAGAAATGGAGGAAAACAAATGACTGGATATAGAATTCAAAACCACGGTTATAAGGCTTTTCAAGAATATCCTAGAAAAGGCCAATAAATATAACGAGACCCTCGAAGATATGAAAAAGGACCAACTAGAAATTAAACATACACTGACTTAAATAAAAAATATTATACAGAGACCCAACAACAGACTAGAGGAACCAAAGAATCAAGTCAAAGAATTGAAATACAAAGAAGCAAAAAACACTCAATCGAAAAAGCAAAAAGCAAAAAAAATCCAAAAAGTTGAAGATAGTGTAAGAAGCCTCTGGGACAACTTCAAGCGTACCAACATCAGAATTATGGGGGTGCCAGAAGAAGAGAGAGAGCAAGATACTGAAAACCTATTTGAAGAAATAATGACCGAAAACTTCCCCCACCTGGTGAAAGAAATAGACTTACAAGTCCAGGAAGCGCACAGAACCCCAAACAAAAGGAATCCAAAGAGGACCACACCAAGACACATCATAATTAAAATGCCAAGAGCAAAAGACAAAGAGAGAATATTAAAAGCAGCAAGAGAAAAACAGCTAATTACCTACAAGGGAGCACCCATACGATTGTCAGCTGATTTCTCAACAGAAACTATGCAGGCCAGATGGGAGTGGCAAGAAATTTTCAAAGTGATGAATAGCAAGAACCTACAACCAAGATTACTCTACCCAGCAAAGCTATCATTCAGCATTGAAGGGCAGATAAAGAGCTTCACAGATAAGAAAAAGCTAAAGGAGTTCATCACCACCAAACCAGTATTATATGAAATGCTGAAAGGTATTCTTAAAGAAGAGGAAGAAGAAAAAAGTAAAGATAAAAATTATGAACAACAAATACATATCTATCAACCAGTGAACCTAAAAATCAAGTGAATTAAAAACCTGAGGAACAGAATAATCTGGTGAATATAATAGAATCAGGGGCATAGAAAGGAAGTGGACTGATAATTCTCAGGGGGAAAGGGGTATGGGGTAGTTCAGGAAGAGACTGGACAAAATTCATACACCTATGGATGAGGACAGTGAGGGGGAGGTAAGGGCAGAAGGTGGGGTGGGAACCGGGTGGAGGGGAGCTATGGGGGGAAAAAGGAGAAACAATTGTAATAATCTGAATAAAGATTTATTTAAATAAAATAGGTAAGATTTGGAAACAACCTAAGTGCCCATCAGCAAATGAGTGGATTAAAAAACTGTGGTAGCCCTAACTGATTTGGCTCAGTGGATAGAGCGTTGGCCTGGGGACCTAAGGATCCCAGGTTCAATTCGGTCATGGGCATGTACCTCGGTTGCAGACTCCTCCCCGGCCCTGTTTGGGGTACGTGCAGGAGGCAGCCAATCCATGTGTTTCTCTCACATTGATGTTTCTCTCTGTCTCTCCCTCTCTCTAAAAATCAATGGAAAAATATCCTCAGGGGAAGTGGGCTGCATACAACAACATGCTGCAGCATGTTTAGAATCGCAGCAAGAGGAGTGTGTTGGTGCTAAGGATTAACAATGGGCACCAGGAAGGACGTCCAAACCCCAAAGCAGCAGCCAATGATATATATCTGTGGAGAATGTCACGCAGAAAATGAAATAAAATCCAGGGATCCAATCAGATGCAGAGAATGTGGATACAGAATAATGTACAAAAAAAGGATTAAAAGATTGGTGGTTTTTGATGTTCGATGAAATAAAATTCAGAAGAATATCTTCGTTTGCATTTGGATTTGCTGTTATTGTTGTAGAGTTTTTGATGAGTATACTTCTTTATGAATACAACTATATACACATGATTTCATTTAAAAAACCATATTGTATTTAGGTATCTATTCATAGTATACATAAAGATTGTTTTTTGTTCACACACAAAAAAAGAAAAATATCCTCAGGTGAGGATCCTATATAATAAAAGCATAGTATGCAAATTGTTCCCTCAACTGGGAGTTGTCTGGGAGTTCGACTAGGAGGCGGGGCCGGCCAGGGGAAGGGAGGGAGTACCCAGCCAGCAGCCGCTAGGGACCCTATCAGTGCATGAATTTTATGCACTGGGCCTCTAGTTAAAAAATAAAAAAAAAAACTGTGGTACATCTACACAATGGAATACGACACAGCTGTAAAAAAGAAAGAACTCTTACAATTTGCAACAGCATAGATGAAACTGGAAAGCATTATGCTAAGTGAAATAAGCCAGCTGAAGAAGGATAAGTATCACATGATCTCACTCATTAGTGGAATATAATGAACAACATGAACTGATGAAAAAAAATAGATCCAGAGACACAGAAGCTTTGAACAGACTGTCAAACCTCAGAGGGAAGGCAGGGAGGGTAGAGGGGTGGGTAAGAGATCAACCAAAGAACTTGTATGCATGCATAAAAGCATAACCAATGGACACAGACAATAGGGGGGTGAGGGCATGAGCTGGGGCACATGGGACTGACTGGGAGAGGTCAATGGGGGAAAAAGGAGACATATGTAATACTTTCAACAATAAAGAATTAAATTAAAATAAAATACCAACAGCATATTTCAGAGATCTAGAACAAATATTCCAAAATTTAGATGGAACCAAAAGAGACCCCAAATAGCTACAGCAACCTTGAGAAAGAAGAACAAAGTTGGAGGAACCACAATATCAGATATCAAGTTATACTACAAAGCCACCGTTATCAAAACAGCCTGGTACTGGCACAAGAACAGGCATAAAGATCAATGGGACAGAACAGAGAACCCAGAAATCGACCCAAGCCATTATCCTCAATTAATATTTGACAAAGGAGGCAAGAGCATATAATGGAGTCAAGATAGTCTCTTCAATAAATGCTACTGGGAAAACTGGACAGATACATGCAAAAAAATGAAACTAGACCACCAACTTACACCATACACAAGAATAAACTCAAAATGGATAAAAGACTTAAATGTAAGTCATGAAACCATAAAAACCCTAGAAGAAACCATAGGCAGCAAAATCTCAGACATCTCTCCTACCAATATGTTTAGGATACATTTCCCAGGACAAAGGAAACTAAGGAGAAAATAAATAAATGGGACTACATCAAATTAAAAAGCTTCTGCACAGCAAAAGAAACCAACAACAGAACAAAAAGTGAGCCCACTGTATGGGAAAACATATTTGGCAATGATACATCTGATAAAGGTTACCATCCAAACTATATAAGGAACTCATACAACTTAACAAAGGGAAGACAAACAATCCAATTAAAAAACGGGCAAAGGACCTACATAGACACTTCTCCAAAGTGGACATCCAGATGGCCATGAGACATATGAAAAAATGCTCAAAGTCACTGATCATCAGATAGATGCAAATCAAAACGACAATGAGGTACCGTCTCACACCTGTCAAAATGGCTACCATCAACAAGACAAGTGCTGTCAAGGATGTGGAGAAAAGGGAACCCTAGTACATTGCTAGTGGGAATACAGACTGGTATAGTCATTATGGATGGAAAATGGTATGGAAGTTCCTCAAAAAATTAAATATGGAACTGCCATTTGACCCAGTGATCCCACTTCTAGGAATATAACCTAAGAAACCCGAAACAGCAATCAGAAAGAATGCATGCACCCTTATGTTCATAGCAGCACAATTTACAATAGCTAAGATCTAGAAACAGCCCAAGTGCCCATCAGTAGGGGAGTGGATAAAAAAGTTGTGGTACATTTATACCATGGAATACTATGCAACAGTGAAAAAGGAAGAATTTCTTATCCTTTGAGACAGCATGGAGGGACCTGGAGAGGATCATGATAGTGAAATGAATCAGTCAGACAAAGACAAGTGTCACATGATTTCACTCATACGTGGAATCTAATTAACTAAATAAACTGATGAAAGGAGTGGATCCAGAGACATGGGAGCATGGAACAAAGTACGGAATCTCAGAGGGAAGGTGGGGGAGGGTGGGTGAGTAGGTAGTAATCAACCAAAGACCTTGTATGCATAGATGCATAACCCATGGACACAGACTATAGGGAAGTGAAGGCCTGGGGCAGGGGGCGGGGGCAGACTGGAAGGGGTCCTTGGGGGAAAAAAGGACATATATAATATTTCAACAATAAAGATATATTTAAATATAAAAATACATAAAATAAAAATGAAGGTAAACCAATGTTTACATATTCCCATGTGAAAGTTTATATCACACTGTCCTCACAGTGGAGGAAGTGCATGCCAAACAATTTTAAGAAGCTTCATAAGAGCATAAAATTGAGTATCATACACCAAACAGAGTAGGACTCTGGGTGAACTCATCACAAACAGAAAGGAAAGCTCATTTATTAAATGAACACCTACCAAAAGAAAAATTATAAATGAGCATGTTGAGCATCAACCTAAATTCAACACTTGCTAGGTCCTTGCTGTGTGTCCAGCACTGAGTTAGATACGGAGAGACAAATAGACTGAGACACAACCAAGGGACTCACAGCGCTGGAGGGCTCAGGAAAATACCTAAATAGTTACTACAAGAGGCAACAACCTGGCAGAGAAAGGAGGGAGAGTCCAGGTGGAGCTGTGTCAGACGGGCTGCACAGGGAAGACCAACCGGGGGTGAGTGGGGTGGGTGGGCTCCGGCATTAAGCAGCAGGAGGTCACAGGGAGGCAGGGAAGAGGGGAATGTGGCCCCCTCACAGGAGTGGCTCCCAGAACAGGGCAAACCCTTCATGGAGTGCAGAGTGTGGGAGAGTGAGGCTTGGGTGGGGGCGGAGGAGTGCAGCCTGAAATTGGCACAGGTCCCAGGGCTTTAGAGAAACCACCTGCGGGGAGGCTGCACGGAGGGAGAGACCCAGACACGGAGGCCAGGCAGCTGCCTACCACAGGAGGAGGCTAGGTGCGCAAAGAGCAGGGCTACCTTCCAAGGAACTGCCACCTGACTCGGAGGGGCAGACAGCCTCAGGACTGCACGGCTGGGCGGAGCCGCCAACACAATGGGAATCGGGAGCAGGGCAGCTGGGAGGCCAGGTTTGCATTTCGTAGAACTTGAGAGACATCTGTGAGGGGAGGACATGGAGTTCAAGTGCTTTCTCGGGGACACATGGTTCCACGGAGCACACCAGGACAGAACACAAGACCACACGGGAGACACGTTTCTGTGCGGCACACCATGGCTTCCACTTCTTCCCAAGCGATAGGAAGTCAGGAGTTCCATAGAAACGAGGAAGACGCACGGAGATGCTCAGGTAAGAGGTAAGATGGAACAAAAGGTGTAAGGGGTCTGGGCTGGCTCCAGAGCGGGGATGACTCGCACAGCTGGGGGCGGGCTTGGCATCCCAAGGTTTCCCAATGGGAGAGAGGCTGTAACTCAGGTTTGAATATACCCAACCAAATCGGGTGAATTAATATCACCAAAGTACTCAAAACGCATTAAAAACCCTGAAGGAGAGAAACACGGTGCAAAGCTCCTGGAAGCATGAAGGACCTGAAATTAAGGCTGAGCTTTGGAGGAGTGAATTAGGTGCGTGAACCTGAATTCTCCATACGGTCAGAATCAGCCGCCAGAGAGCCCAGTGGGCACCGGCGCCGTGCCCCCGCCTTCACCCAGGCGCCTGGGAGAGCTATGGAATCCCAAGGGTTCTGCTGAAATAGTTGTGCTCTGCAGAGCACGGCTCTCAGGGGAATATGGGCACGGAGCCCTCGCCCAGCCCTCGCCGTGCAGTGGGGAGACCCGAGCATGAACGTTCTCAAAATGAAAAGGGCAGAAACCAGAGGCACAGAACAGAGATTTCCCGAGAGGAAAGGGCAGCGTAGTCACGGCAATCAGGGTCCAGGTCCAGAAGCACAAGGTGCCAGATCCGCTGGGAAACAGAGGGCACTGCTGTGACACCTGCCAACCACCTATGTACTTGTGAACAGGTGACACCTCCTGTTTCCATATTGTAAGGAGTGCCAATGTGGCAAAACGTGAATGCCTGTAAAACCATGGCCTTCACTTGTGCACCCTCTAAGTATCACTGGACCCTTTATCTGCCTGCGGGGACAGCCACGGGAATTATTTGCATTCTCAACAAGCATTAAAAAGATAGAACTAATAATCACCTCTGGTTTCTGCCTTTTTCGAGAACATTCATGCTAGGGCCTCTGCACTGCACTGCACATGAGGGCTGGGAGAGGTCTCCGTGCCCATATTCCCCTGAGAGCTGTGCTCTACCGAACACAGTTATTTCAGCAGAATCCTTGGGATTACATAGCTCAGTTGGTTGGAACATCATCCTGATATGCCAAAGGTTTCAGGTTCGATCCCTGGTTAGGGCACATACAAGAATCAAGCAATGAATGCATAAATAAGTGAAACAACAAATTGATGTTTTTCTCTTTCTCGCTACCTCTCTCTAAAAATAAATAAGTAAATTAATTAATTAATTTTAAAAAATAGTCAATTTATTATCAAATTTTCAGCAAAATATTGGTTAAAATTTTAAATTAATAAAATTTAAATTAAGACCAAAAAAGTTAAGAACAATTTCTCATGATACAGGAGTGGACACATGTTATCTTCAGAAAGAAAGGCAAATGTAATGCATAGCTTTCAAATGTTAAAAGTGGATTTGCATTCGTTATAGTGATTTGTTTGAACTTAGTAATCTCTGAAGCCATTCATGATGGTGGTGACTATGCTGTATACAGAACTTGTATGTAAGAAATGCATGGCAGAGCTTACAAGTGATCGTCCAATTTGCTTATCGTACCAATTACAAGCAAAACAACAATTAAGAAGGTCGGTTCATTTTGCATGATGTCTATGTAGTTGAGACAAAGTAAGGGTGAGGAAAAAATGCATCCCCAATAACAACTACCATTTCCCGTCAATCCTAACACTAAAACCAGCAAAAAGATATTGCGATCAAATGTGTTCACTATAAAGTCTCTATAACTAAAACAGGTATTGGTTCATGAATAGACAGCCTGATGGAACAAAATGGGAAATCGAGACAGACCCAATGACAGAAGGAAATTTAGTGGACGCTGAAGGAAGCCACCTAAACCAGTGAGGAAAATGGACTCTTTAATCAATTTGTTGGGATAATGAACAGAGTGTAGAAAAGGATAAAAATGGATCCATTCCTTATATTCTTTACTGTAAGAAATGAAACCATAAAATTATTAGCAGAAAATATGGATGAATTTGTCCATAACCTAGATGAGGGGAAACATCCCTGATTATAAAGAACACTAAAATGAAGGGCTAGGGAGAATAAGAGACAGTTCCCATCGGACAAGGCACCTGGCAACACCTAGCCCGATGCACAGGCACTTACCTCTGACTCAGCAGTCCCACCTCTAGAAAGCTTTACCGTGGATACAACAGGGAAGTACAAGGTAAGCCCTCATTAATACCATACGACTGGAGAAAACCCCAATGCCCACCAACAGGGGGCAGACTGATAAACTGGGACTGCCACACCACCGAGCAACATGCAGAAGCAACAAGGAACATATATTAACCTACCAAGTGGGCTCCTAACACGTTGTTCAGTAAAAAGCCAAGAAAGAAAGAGATAAAAATAGCCACATATTTGTTTCTATTTTTGTTTAAAAATGAAAGGATAAACCATAAAAACCTATGGGGGAAGGAGTCAGGACATGAGCTCTTTGAATATACCTTATTGTATCGATCTGACTTGGAACCCTTTAAATATTTACATAACAAAATATAAAATAAAGCAATTTCTAAAAGTCAAAAGTGAAATGAAACAAGTTAATCTAATTGTATGTCCAGATGGTGGCATAACCACATGGCAGGGAACTGCTCCAAATGACCTGAACACACAGTGAGGTGACTGGACGTTCCCATACCCACCCGAAGGACAAAACCACGAACAACCAGACTTCTCAGAAATCACACGTGGGAACGTCAGGTCGGTATTATTGTTCTGTTCTGTGTGCTGTGGGATAAAGCAAAGGAACAAGTGTGCTGGGTGGCAGGCTAGGGAGGTTTTTGGCGTGGCTGAAAGGAGATTCAGGTGCACAGGTAGATAAGGTCAGTGTCCTGCAGCCCTGACCTGGTTCTATCAATATGATCTCATACTGGATTTCATCTTTAAACAATGCAAACTTCTGCCCTGGCCGGGTGGCTCAGTTGATTGGAGCATCATCCATATAACAAAATGTGGTGAGTTTGATTCAGGCACACATGGGAGGCAATCGATTGATGTTTATCTCTCACATTGATGTTTCTCTATCTCTCTCCCTTCCTCTCTCTCAAATCAATAAAATAAAATAAAATAAAATTTAAAAACAAACTTCTAAGCTCTGTCTACTGAAGAAGCCTAGAATGGACAGCAAGCTCCTCTGGCACCCAGACTATGGTCTCCAAACTGCAGGACTCCTTGGGGACATGGGGAAACCAGATCTAGGGCAGGAAATGTGCCAGGTGAACTTGGAGCACTTTGCCAAGGCAAGGAAGCTATCTAAGTGCAGGGCCATGGAAGGGACTTATCCTTCAACCTGAATAAACTCCCACCACATACAGATGGCTGCAAATACACTGTATATATTAAAATCTGTGGTTCATAATTACAATGTTAAAAAGTCACTTCTGGAAGACAGAGGGATCACCTTATTGAAAACCTCCTCCTGCCCAAATAGAGGCATTTCTCTTCCTCAAGGAACTACAGTTCATACATGAAGGAGGGACAGACAGAGAACGTTGCAACTAGTTTGTAGATTTAAAAATGTAGGCAGGCCCTAGCCAGTGTGGCTCAGTGGACAGAGCATCAGCCTGCGGACTGAAGGGTCCCAGGTTCATTCCAGCCGAGGGCACATGCCCAGGTTGCAGGCTCGATCCCCAGTGGGGGGCATGCAGGAGGCAGCTGATCAATGATTCTCTCTCATCATTGATGTTTCTATCTCTCTCTCCCTCTCCCTTCCTCTATGAAATCAATAAGAAATATATTGTTTTTAAAAATATATAGGCAATACTCACCAATAACTAGTAACAACACAGACACAATCACAAGAAAGTATGTAACCCTGACAGAAGTCCCCCACCTATGAATAAGTCTTGCCTCTCCTCAAAAACCAGCAAAAAACAACACTTGAATCTGACCAAACCTCTCCTGCTCCCAGTTTGCAGGAGACACAAAGGTCAGCCTCACCTATTCAACAACATGCAACGGAAATAATCCAACTTTTACAATAGAAAATTAAAGAAAAATAAAAGAGAAGGATGAGGGAACCTAAAGATAAGAGAAACTGAACAGATGTTGTAATGTCTAGGCCTGGAATGAATCTGACTCACACAAACTGGAAAATGAACATGGACACACTTCCACACACGTGAGTGCACATCACAGAGCCCTAGCACCACAGACTGTGCACACCCTGAGGGAGCCACCCACACCTGCACATCACACACCTGCCCACACCCTGAGGGAGCCACCCACACCTGCACATCACACACCTGCCCACACCCTGAGGGAGCCACCCACACCTGCACATCACACACCTGCCCACACCCTGAGGGGAACCACCCACACCTGCACCTCACACACCAGCCCACACCCTGAGGGAACCACCCACACCTGCACATCACACACCTGCCCACACCCTGAGGGGAACCACCCACACCTGCACATCACACACCTGCCCACACCCTGAGGGAGCCACCCACACCTGCACATCACACACCTGCCCACACCCTGAGGGGAACCACCCACACCTGCACATCACACACCTGCCCACACCCTGAGGGGAACCACCCACACCTGCACATCACACACCTGCCCACACCCTGAGGGAGCCACCCACACCTGCACATCACACACCTGCCCACACCCTGAGGGAAACCACCCACACCTGCACCTCACACACCTGCCCACACCCTGAGGGGAACCACCCATACCTGCACCTCACACACCTGCCCACACCCTGAGGGAGCCACCCACACCTGCACATCACACACCTGCCCACACCCTGAGGGGAACCACCCACACCTGCACATCACACACCTGCCCACACCCTGAGGGAAACCACCCACACCTGCACATCACACACCTGCCCACACCCTGAGGGAGCCACCCACACCTGCACATCACACACCTGCCCACACCCTGAGGGGAACCACCCACACCTGCACATCACACACCTGCCCACACCCTGAGGGGAACCACCCACACCTGCACATCACACACCTGCCCACACCCTGAGGGAAACCACCCACACCTGCACATCACACACCTGCCCACACCCTGAGGGAGCCACCCACACCTGCACATCACACACCTGCCCACACCCTGAGGGGAACCACCCACACCTGCACATCACACACCTGCCCACACCCTGAGGGGAACCACCCACACCTGCACATCACACACCTGCCCACAACCTGAGGGAAACCACCCACACCTGCACATCACACACCTGCCCACACCCTGAGGGAGCCACCCACACCTGCACATCACACACCTGCCCACACCCTGAGGGGAACCACCCACACCTGCACATCACACACCTGCCCACACCCTGAGGGGAACCACCCACACCTGCACATCACACACCTGCCCACACCCTGAGGGGAACCACCCACACCTGCACATCACACACCTGCCCACACCCTGAGGGAAACCACCCACACCTGCACATCACACACCTGCCCACACCCTGAGGGAGCCACCCACACCTGCACATCACACACCTGCCCACACCCTGAGGGGAACCACCCACACCTGCACATCACACACCTGCCCACACCCTGAGGGGAACCACCCACACCTGCACATCACACACCTGCCCACACCCTGAGGGGAACCACCCACACCTGCACATCACACACCTGCCCACACCCTGAGGGGAACCACCCACACCTGCACATCACACACCTGCCCACACCCTGAGGGGAACCACCCACACCTGCACATCACACACCTGCCCACACCCTGAGGGAGCCACCCACACCTGCACATCACACACCTGCCCACACCCTGAGGGGAACCACCCACACCTGCACATCACACACCTGCCCACACCCTGAGGGAGCCACCCATACCTGCACCTCACACACCTGCCCACACCCTGAGGGGAGACACCCACACCTGCACATCACACACCTGCCCACACCCTGAGGGGAACCACCCACACCTGCACATCACACACCTGCCCACACCCTGAGGGAGCCACCCACACCTGCACATCACACACCTGCCCACACCCTGAGGGGAACCACCCATACCTGCACCTCACACACCTGCCCACACCCTGAGGGAGCCACCCACACCTGCACATCACACACCTGCCCACACCCTGAGGGGAACCACCCACACCTGCACATCACACACCTGCCCACACCCTGAGGGGAACCACCCACACCTGCACATCACACACCTGCCCACACCCTGAGGGAAACCACCCACACCTGCACATCACACACCTGCCCACACCCTGAGGGAGCCACCCACACCTGCACATCACACACCTGCCCACACCCTGAGGGGAACCACCCACACCTGCACATCACACACCTGCCCACACCCTGAGGGGAACCACCCACACCTGCACATCACACACCTGCCCACACCCTGAGGGAAACCACCCACACCTGCACATCACACACCTGCCCACACCCTGAGGGAGCCACCCACACCTGCACATCACACACCTGCCCACACCCTGAGGGGAACCACCCACACCTGCACATCACACACCTGCCCACACCCTGAGGGGAACCACCCACACCTGCACATCACACACCTGCCCACACCCTGAGGGGAACCACCCACACCTGCACATCACACACCTGCCCACACCCTGAGGGAAACCACCCACACCTGCACATCACACACCTGCCCACACCCTGAGGGAGCCACCCACACCTGCACATCACACACCTGCCCACACCCTGAGGGGAACCACCCACACCTGCACATCACACACCTGCCCACACCCTGAGGGGAACCACCCACACCTGCACATCACACACCTGCCCACACCCTGAGGGGAACCACCCACACCTGCACATCACACACCTGCCCACACCCTGAGGGGAACCACCCACACCTGCACATCACACACCTGCCCACACCCTGAGGGGAACCACCCACACCTGCACATCACACACCTGCCCACACCCTGAGGGAGCCACCCACACCTGCACATCACACACCTGCCCACACCCTGAGGGGAACCACCCACACCTGCACATCACACACCTGCCCACACCCTGAGGGAGCCACCCACACCTGCACATCACACACCTGCCCACACCCTGAGGGAGCCACCCACACCTGCACATCACACACCTGCCCACACCCTGAGGGAGCCACCCATACCTGCACCTCACACACCTGCCCACACCCTGAGGGGAGACACCCACACCTGCACATCACACACCTGCCCACACCCTGAGGGGAGACACCCACACCTGCACATCACACACCTGCCCACACCCTGAGGGAGCCACCCACACCTGCACATCACACACCTGCCCACACCCTGAGGGAGCCACCCACACCTGCACATCACACACCTGTCCACACCCTGAGGGAGCCACCCACACCTGCACATCACACACCTGCTCACACCCTGAGGGAGCCACCCATTGCCGAAGTAAACATCACAGGTTGCCAGTGAAGTCAGTAGCTCTGATTCTTAACTTCAGCATGTCAGGGCAGAGAATTAGGAAGACCATACAAAACCCCCACAGCTCTCTCAAGGCACTGGCTACTAGATCCTTCTTGCTGGGATGAAATCTCTGTCAATTAAGAGAAAATTATGTCAATAACACTGAGGTCTCTGCATCTGAAAAGACCTATCAGTGAGCTACCTCAAATCCTTTTGAGAATGAAGAGCAAAAACAATCCACTGACACAGCCATGCACTAGAGGAAATCTTACCCGGAAGGCTAAGATTTTATTTTATAGTTATTTACTTAAAGGAATCTTCTCCCCAGAGCAAATCTGGCTCCATGTCAACACAAAATAAAATTAAAGAACAAATAAAACAGACACAGACTCACAGATACAGAGGCAGACTGCATGTTGTCAGAGGGGAGGGGGGCTGGGGAACTAGATGAAAAAGGTGAAGGGATTGAGAAGTACAGATTGGCAGTTAGAAAATAGTCACAGGATGTAAGGTACAGCACAGGGAAAACAGTCAATAATCCTATATAATAAAAGCCTAATATACTAAGTGTCTGGTCGACCAATTGTTATGACATGCACTGACCACCAGGGGGCAGATGCTCCAACCAGTAGATTAGCTTGCAGCTGGGGGGTTAGCTTGCTGCTGGCGTCCGGCCAATCGGGACTGAGCAAGTCAGGCCAGACACGCCCTGGAGCCCTCCCACAGCCCCTCCTTGGCTGGCCAACCTCCCGAGTCCCTCCTTGGCCCCAATCATGTACCGGTGGGGTCCCTCAGCCTGGCCTGCACCCTCTTGCAATCCAGGACCCCTAGAGGGATGTTGGAGAGCCAGTTTGGGCCTGACCCCACAGGCCAGGCCGAGGGACCCCTGGTGCACTAATTCGTGCACCAGGTCTCTAGTATTATAATAACTATGTACGGTGCCAGGTGGTGTGTGAAATACCAGGGTCTACTTTGTAAAGTACATGGCTGTCTAATGGCGATGCTGTACACCTGAAACTAAGACAAAGTAATATTGAATGTGAACTGGAATTGAAAAATAATTTAAAAGACACTGGTTATGTGACCACTCTAATTTCAGCATGAAGTTGTGGAGGTAACTGGAGAGAATGGGCAGATGGGAGGCGAAGGTAGCGAGGGCGACAGCACAGAGCTCACCCAGTCCTCCCGGGCCCGCCAGGAGGAACTCCTGCCTCCCTATCCGCTTGACGATGGGGCGCTTCTCCTCGCTGCAGTAGGGAAACAGGTCCTGGGCGGCGCCCGTGCTATAGTTCAGGATGATGTACTGCGTGGTCAGAGCCAGGCACAGGAAGTGGCCGTCCACAGCCACCGCCAGGGGCTGCTCCGGCGTGGACACCTCCCTGACGATCTGGACCCGGTCCTCGTACACCATGAACACCTGGATGGTTCTGCGTTTCACAGAGATGATGCAGACCTCCACACAAAACGGGTCCCCACTCACAGGGTTCTCGTTCAAGGCCAATGCCATGGCCCCCTTGATGCGGGCCCCTGAGGGGACAGGCTCCAGGCTCAGCATGTGGATCAGCGTGATGGAGTAGTCACAGAGCACCAGCAGTCTGTGCAGGGCCGAGGCGGCACGCAGCTCACTCACTGGCTTCCTGAGGCCCAGGTATCTGTGCAGCTGCTTGGTGGCCGTGAACGTGGCTGTCCCAGCAGGCAGGCTCTGCTCCTCCAGCAGGAAGTGGTAGATGGAGCAGTCGTTGGTGCCCACGTAGAGGTTCTTGCCGCAGCACTCCACGCACTCTATGTTGACGCGCTCCTTGTCACCCATCAGCAGCTCCCGCTCCACGGCAGAGACCAGCGTGAAGGCCTTGGTGCTCATCATGCCCACTGCTGGTCTGCAGGAAGAGGACAGGAGAACAGTGTTTACCTAACGAGGAGTGAGCAGAGCCATTTCCGGTCACAATAAACATACACTGACTCCTCAGTTACAACTTCAGGGAAAGGAAAGCATAGCATTCAACACTGCTAAAAACAGTGAAGGCAAAAGGTCTCCCACTTGCCTCCTCCCCCAGGCCAATGGAAGAGGCCAGCAGGAGAGCCAGCGCTCATCCAAAAGAGGGGGAGGGATGCTGCGGTCCATGTGGGCTTCCTCGCTCTGCATAGGAGACACACCTGTGGGCAGAAGACAAGCACATGTACTCCCCACAGACAACATGAAACTGTGTGGAAAAGGTAGAAACGACCCTCACGATCTTGCCCTGAGTTCTGCATGTAGTGAATGGTGGGACGCACTACATGGTGTTGCTAAACCCTGCCCCTTGGACCTTGTCAGGAACACTGGGCAAGAACCACACTCGCTTCCTTGGATTCTTCCCTATGAGGGTGCACGTGTCCCAGCACCACAGCTGGCCTCCAGAGTGAGTGTGTCTGTGTGGAGGAAAGACGTGGCACATCCCTGCATCTCTTGGGAGGGCTGGCGAGGTCATAGGCCTGACAGGTAATGGTCCCTCCCACTGAGGACAGGCTGCCCAGCTCGCCTGGCTTCCTCTTCTCCCTCTGAAGGGCTGGAGTTTACGCTGCATGAAGGCAGAGGCAACGAAGCGGCAAGGTGGCCTGTCCCTGATCTCCATCCCTGCTACCCTCACGCAGGAGAGGGAGCCAAGCTCCGAGGACTGCAGGGGACTGAGCGGGAGGCTTCGAGAACTGTCTGCCACTGCAAGCTGCCCCGAACCGGGTGCCTCCTGAGAAACTAAATTCCTTAATCACCTTGCAAAGGCTGGACGTGTCCTTGGAAATGTTCAAGAAAGATGTATGCATCGGGGAAGGGTAGGAATCAACTCAAAGATTTCAGAATGCTACAATTTCTTACCCCCTGTCCACTGGGGTGGTGACAGCTACACACAGGGAGCCTCCGGTTCCCCTCTGTGCATCACAGAGTGCTCAGGTCTGGGGTAAGGATTCCACTGGCACCTCAGTTCTTCCCTATCCCTTCCTGTTGCTTAGTAGCTACATGACCTGGGGAAGCTACATGACCTGAGGGGAACATCAGACATGTGCCCACATGTGCACCACCCACACCTGCCCACACCCTGTGGAGAACCACCCACACCTGCACCACCCACACCTGCCCACACCCTGGGGGGAACCACCCACACCTGCACATCACACACCTGTCCACACCCTGAGGGAGCCACCCACACCTGCACATCACACACCTGTCCACACCCTGAGGGAGCCACCCACACCTGAACATCACACACCTGCCCACACCCTGGGGGAACCACCCACACCTGCACATCACACAACTGCACATCACACACCTGGGGGAACCACCCACACCTGCACATCACACACCTGTCCACACCCTAGGGAGAACCACCCACACCTGCACATCACACACCTGCCCACACCCTGGGGGAACCACCCACACCTGCACATCACACACCTGCCCACACCCTGAGGGGAACCACCCACACCTGCACATCACACACCTGCACATCACACACCTGGGGGAACCACCCACACCTGCACATCACACACCTGCACATCACACACCTGCCCACACCCTGAGGGGAACCACCCACACCTGCACATCACACACCTGCACATCACACACCTGGGGAAACCACCCACACCTGCACATCACACACCTGCACATCACACACCTGTCCACACCCTGGGGGGAACCGATCAAGGGCCTAAGCCACAACCTGAAGGAGAGTAATGATGGCGCCTACTTCATATGATTCTTTGAGGATTAAGCCAACCCATGTAATCTCTCACTGAAAGTTCCTGTGGGTCTCTACGGCCCCCTGAGTACTCTACTTTTAACTCCCAAGCCGGGCTCCAAGAGACGAGCAATGCTGTCCACGGCCCTGAGCTGGCGACCTGTGTCCCCCTGACAGACAGACTAGAATGTAGTCATTTCATTTATATGAGCTCATCCTCACAGCGCTGGGGAAGACGCTCAGAAGGCCTCAGAGAGAAGGAATCGCATCCATCCATCTCTCTGGGCTGCACCACCCTCCAGGGCCCCCGGGAAAGCCTAGGGCTGGGGAAGAGGGCTTTTGATCTGACAGGTTTACACACCACCGTCTATGTGCCATGACCAAGCAGAATCACCAAAACCCACCCTAGACACGGCTGTTTCCATTTAAATCCTAATGAATGAAAGACAAACACTGAAATGAAAGCTTTGAAACACCCGAAGTCTGTGAAAGTAAAGTAACACAGAACGGTTCTTCCTTCAGTGATGGGCGAATGGTGATGGGCAGCCACTCCTCTGCTGGGAGATGAAATCTGTGGCTCGCTTTGCAGCAGGAACAGAGAAGCAGGCTTCAGGCACTCGTACTCGCACTCCGCTATTTAACGTCTTTAAGTATATTGTCCATAATTCTAGTCTCTACCTTTACCTAGCATAAGAAGTAAACAAAAGATGTTTGCCGTAAAGAATACAGCTTGGCCCTTGAACAACATGGGATTTGGGGTGCCCACTCCCCACGCAGTTGAAAATCCACATAGAAATTAAAGTGCCCTCTGCACATGCGGATTCCCAGCCTCCAGCTGGTCCTTGAACAACAGAGGTTTGAACTGCACAGGTCCAGTTGAGAAGGCTAAGAAGGGCTAATTCCAATGTAACCCTGATATTCGGGGCTAGTGATCTGAATCCAAGCCAGCAAGCTCAGTGTACATTCCTGATAACCTATAATTAAGTCCCTCTCTCCTTCCCAGGTACTGGTCTTGCAGAACCTGTTACTGTGAACAGTGTACTGCCCCGGAGGGAGGGTTATTAACGCTGGCACCAGGCCAGACCATCAGATATGGCCTGGAGACCCCTAACACCTGGGGGCCTTCTTGCAAGGCCCGCGAAAAGGACCGGAAGCATAATCCATGTTTGTGGGACAAGGACCACAGGGAGATATAAGGGAGGGCCCCATGCATGTTCCTTCACTCAGATTTGGAAGGCTGTTCCCTGAGTCCGCTGACGTATTAAACAGTGTCCCTCCTTTTCTTTGAAGAGTCCTTGGTTTTCTTTGGTCTTCTGCAACACAGTGAACTGAGTGGGTCACCTGAGAAAAAATCCACGTATAAGTGGCCCTGCACAGTTCAACCCGCATTGCTCAAGAGCCAAATGTATATGGAAAACAAACAATCAAACACCTCGTATTTAGCCTAAATACTGGGGTGGACAGCAAAGGAAAGGAGGAGGAGAGAGTTGTTAAAAAGAGCTTCAGTTTATTAAAAAGTCATAATTCTATAATATTTAAAAAGACATGCAATATTGTTTCATTACCTGGTAATCAGTGACTCAGTCTTGCTAAAAATAAGTGTCCTACTATAGGCTTTTAAATAAGGGACCTGCTTTAATAATTAAATGGTAATTTATAAAAAGCAGGAGAATGCTGCCAATAACACAGTAGAGTAAGACGTTCCTTTTTGCCCTTTTTAAACAACAAATTAGACATCCATCTGCAAATAAAAGCTCCCCTGTGGGTGTTGTGGGGACTTGGGGAGGGTTACCCACCCAGACACGCAGTGACAGGCAGACAAAACTCGGTACCGCCCATGGAACCACAGGCCTGCCCTGACCCCTCTCCCCACGGCTGGAATGAAAACCTAGAGAATGCCAGTGCTGACCTGGGCAGACGTACAGACAAGGGAGGATTTGCACATGTCCTGACGTCCTGCAGGGAGATTCCAGAACACTACTAGAGCAGTGGTTCCCAAAGCGGGCACATGCCTCACACAGGAGCAATTTGACTTTTAAGGGAGGCAATTCGAGAATGAGTTATTAACAGTGAATTTTTTGCATTTCTTATGGTTCTAGGGGCCTCATATATAGTATATAAATATATATTGTGACATATTTATGCATTTCAGTTCTCTATTATGTTTTAAAACTTTATTTGCTATTTTTTCATATGATTTCATATTATTATTATTTTAACAATCTCTTAGTGATTTCTTCCTCAGAACTTCAATTGTCCTTTTGTTCTTTTATTTTTCTCTTTCATGGATGCCAGGATCTTCGGAAGCGTGTTTAGACCAAGTTAATGGCCTTTGAGGCTTCCTCCATGTGAAAAGGAGTTCACTTTTTAAATAAGAATTGCATGTCACAGGGCGGGGGAGCAGGGGGCATCAGGATTTTAGAGATGCTTAGGTGGGGCATGGACAAAAACAGGTTGGGAACCACTGCACTGGAGAAAAAACAAAAAAACAAAATGGAGCTTGGTCACAGCAGAGGCAGCGGTAAGGGAAACTTCCCAGCACGCACCACCTAGGTCCATGGTCGGCAAACCATGGCTCGCGAGCCACATGAGGGTCTTTGGCCCCTTGAGTGTGGCTCTTCCACAAAATACCACAGCCTGGGTGAGTCTATTTTGAAGAAGTGGCGTTAGAAGAAGTTTAAGTTTAAAAAATTTGGCTCTCAAAAGAAATTTCAATTGTTGTGCTGTTGATATTTGGCTCTGTTGACTAATGAGTTTGCAGATCACTGACCTAGGGAAACAGTGCCCAGGGGCTGATCTCCCTGCTGTGGCCATGCGTGGAGGAAAGGACAGCAGTGAGTGAGTGCCTGGCTACCCAGCTGTGCAGGAAGAGGCTGGAGATGCCCAGCAAGACCTCCATGACTGAGAGGAACACTGGGAGGACAAAGGGCTGGGAAAGAGGCAGATGAGAATTTCAAAGGGAATGAAAGGAATCAGATGCAGCAGGAAGGAAGCCCACC
This sequence comes from Plecotus auritus, assembly GCF_963455305.1. Classification (NCBI taxonomy): domain Eukaryota; kingdom Metazoa; phylum Chordata; class Mammalia; order Chiroptera; family Vespertilionidae; genus Plecotus; species Plecotus auritus. Next base: position 107,061,961 of record NC_137782.1, read on the forward strand.
GGCCAGCCTCTGGGCGTATCACACCCAGGGATCTCCCACTGGGTCTGCAGGTAACCCCAGAGCCTGAGCACTAAACCCACACCTCCCCTCACTCTGTGCCAGCTCCTTGTGTGCTTCTGTGTGCAGCACGAGAGAGAACTCTGGCAGACAGGGAGCCCACTCAGAAAATGAGCAAGGGAGAAACCACATACTTGAGCTATACCACCACCTTCTGGAAAACAAGAGAGGTTTCCAGCGAGTTGTAAGAAGCAGAGAAGTCATAAAAGTTTAAGGATTCAGTCACAAGAGGGAACATGAAGAATGCAGGAGGTGCACCCATAGAGAGGGAGAAAACCCAGATAATATAACACCATCAAACAGAATACCCCATAGAAACTAACTAGCAAAGATGTAGGAGGTGTCTGCTGCTTCAAATGTGAAAACAGCAATGAAAAATTGCAAGGAACATGAAAAATCAAGAAATCAAGTCATTGCAAAAAGAAAACAATTCTCCACTGAGTTCAAAGGCACAGAATTTGTGACCTAGCTGAAAAAGAATTCAAAATTGCTGTCTTGACAAAGCTCAATGAGCTACAGGAAAACTCAGAGTCAATTCACCAAATTGTCAAAAAATATATACATGATCAAAATGAGAGTTTTAACCAAAGAGATAGAAATCACAGAAATTCTGGAGCTCAAGAACTCAGAGTGAGATGAAAAATGCAATAGAGGGCATCTGCAGAGCAAATGGAAGATGGAGTGAGTGAGCTAGAGGACAGGAATCCTATATAATAAAAGCATAGTATGCAAATTGTTCCCTCCACCGGAGTTCTTCCAGGAGTTACTGGCCGGGGAAAGGGAGGGAGGCCCTGGATCTGGCAGGAGGCCAGGGGAAGGGAGGGAGTACCTGGCTGGTAGCTGGCAGCCTCTAGGGACCCTACCAGTGCATGAATGTTGTGCACTGGGCCTCTAGTTGTGAAATAACACTGTCAGGGGAGAACAAAGAAAAAAAAATGAAGAGTGAAAAAAGCATATGTGATCAATGGGATTCCAGAAGGAGAAGAGAGTTAGAAAGGAGCAGGCAATGTATTAAAAGAGACAATAGTTGAGCATCGACCAATGAACTAGGATGTCACTAGGGTTCAATTCCCGGTCAGGGCACATGCCTGGGTTGTGCGCTCAATCCCCAGTGGGGGGGTGAGGCGTGCAGGAGGCAGCCGATCAATGATTCTCTCTCATCATTGATGTTTCTATCTCTCTCTCTCTTCCTCTCTGAAATCAATTTTTAAAAATTATATATATATATGAAATAATAGCTGATAATTTCTTAAACCCAGGAAGATAACTAGATATCAAAGCTTGGAAAGATCACCCTATTATCTCAATTTAAAAAAAAAAAAACACAAAACTTCTCCAAGACACATTATAAGAAACTGTCAAAAATAAAAATAATCTAGAAGTAGCTGGGTGGGGAGGGGACACCATAACCTACAAACAAAGAACCCTATTAGGTTATCAACAGATTTCTCAGCAGAAACCCTACAAGCCAGGAGAGAGAGGAGGCATATTTGAAGTGTGGAAGGATAAAAATTGCTAGCCAAGAAAACTCTACCTGGCAAAGTTATCCTTCCGACATGAAGATGTAAAGACTTTCCCAAACAAAACCATCACTGGACCGGCCTTGCAAGAAACGCTAAACAGAGCCCTGGCCAGCATTGCTCAGTAGTTACAGCATTGGCCTACGCACTGAAGGATCAGGGCTTAATTCCAGTCAAGGGCACGTACCTGGGTGGCAGGTTGGATCCCCAGCCCAGGGTTCCTGTGGGAGGCAACCAATCGATGTATCTCTCTCATATCTTTCCCCCTCCCTCCCACTCTCTAAAAAGAAAAAAGAAAAAAAAAGAGAGAGAAAGAAAGAAATGCTGAAAGGAGTTATTCAAGCTGAAGTGAAAAGACGCTCTCAGCAACATGAGAATGTACATAAAGACACAAAACGCCAGTAGAGGTGCACATACAGTCAGACTTAGAAAACTCAATATGAACAGAGTGATGTGCCAACCACTTAACACAGCATAAAGGTCAAAGGAAATAAGTATTAAAATAACTACAGCTATTACTTGTTAATGAATACACAATATAAAGAGGTGAGTGATGACATAAAAAATATAAAAAGGGGAGTTAAAGGGTGGAGCTTTTGTAGATCATCTAAGTTGAATTGCTAGCAGCTTAAAATGGGCAGTTATCTATGATATGTCTTATGTAAACTTCGTGGTACCACAAAGCCAAAATCTAGAGCAGATGCACAGGAAATAATGGAGATGCAGAGCATACCACCGTGGAAAATCACCAATCTACAAAGGGAGGCAGAAATTGAAAGAAAAGGGAACAATAAAAATACAAAACAATCAGAAAATAGTAAGTTGGCATTAGTAACATCACAAATATTAGATATCAACATTAGAGATATAACATTAGAAACATAATAATGTTAGAAAACATCAGAAATCAAAAACTCTGTAAATGGACTGAACTCACCAATCAACAGGCACAGAGTGGCTGGATAGATTTAAAAAATTAGACCTTGCTATAAGCTGCCTACACTTCTGTTTTAAAGACACACAAAGACTCAAAGAGAAAGGATGAAAAGAGACATTCCATACAAGTAGAAACTAAAAGAAAGTGGGGGTAGCTGTGCTTATAACAGACAAAATAGACTTCAAGCCAAAACCAGTAGACAAAAAAGGTCATTATATAATGACAGAGGGGTACATTCATCAAGAAGATGACAATTATAAATACACATGCACCCAACATCAGAGCACCTAAATATAATAAGCAGACACAAACAAATCCCAAGGGAGAAGTAGATCAAACAATAATAATACGGGATTTCAGTATCTTACCTTCAGCAATGGATAGATCATCCAGACAGAAAATAAAAAGGAAACAATGGACTAACTTGAGCTATACATCAAATCAAATGAATTTAGCATTATAAAACACTCCATCCAACAGGAGCAGCTACATGTTCTTCTCACGTGTACACGGAACTTTCTCCAGGAAAGTCCATATGATAGGACACAAAACAAGTCTTAGTGAATTTAAGAAAACTGAAATCATACCAAGTATCTTTTCCATCACAATGGTATGAAATTAGAAATCAACAACCAGAGGATCTGATACCATAAAATTGTGAGAAAATATAGGGAAGAAACTCCTTGATGTTGGCCTGGGTAATGATTTTTTCATGGTACACCAAGAGCACAAGCGGCAAAAGCAAAAATCAACAAGTGGGCCCAGCAGTCGTGGCTCAGTGGTTGAGTGTTGACCTATGAACCAAGAGGTCACGGTTGGATTTCCGGTCAGGGCACATGCCCAGGTGTGGGCTCCATCCCCAGTGTGGGGCATGCAGGAGGCAGCGGATCAATGATCCTCTCATCATTGATGTTTCTATCTCTCTCTCTCCCTCTTCTTTCCTCTCTGAAATCAATAAAAAAATATATTTTTTAAAAATCAACAAGTGGGACTAGATCCAACTAAAAGGTTCTGCACAGGGCCCTGGCCGGTGTGGCTCAGCTGGTTAGATCACCATCCCATACACCAAAAGGCGGTGGGTTTATGTTGGATCATGGCACAAAACTAGGTTGCTGGATTGATCCCCAGTTGGGGTGCATGTGTGGGGCAGGGGGAGAGAAATGGAGGTGAGGCAGCTGATCAATGTTTTTCTCTCTCTCCCTTCCACACTCTAAAATCAATTTTAAAAAAATAAATAAAATAAAAAGCTCTGCACAGTAAAAGAAACAATCAACAAAATGAAAGGCAACCTAGGAATGGAAGAAAGTACTTGCAAACCATGCATCAGATAAGGGGTTAATGACAAGATATATAAGCAATTCATACAAATTAATAACAACAAAAAAAAACAAACAATCTGTGCCCGCTGGCTGGTGTGGCTCAGTTAGTTGGGTGTCATTCTGTGCACTGAGAGGTTGCGGTTTGTATATGGACAACAGTTTAAAAAAAGGTTCTACACATGCAACAAGCACCTCTACGTGTGCAAAACAAAATTCTAGAAAACACTTCCATATCCCAAGAGTCTCCCAATCTCATTAAGGAAACAGGACTGGAAAAATAATCAAGTAACAACATAAAGCAACATGTGCTAAGGTCCAAAGTGAAAATATTAGTAATTACTTTCTACCAAATACGAGTATGCACACTGCCACTGGTAATAACGAGAATCAGAGTGAGTGTCTTTGAAAATGCTAATATAAAAATACTAATTTTCTTCTACAGATGTACACAGAAACTTTACCTTTTAATTCACACCTGTTGCCACTGATAAAAGAACATGTTGCTGGGGCACCTTTCCTGCGGTTCTTCATGATTCCTAAGCCTCAGCTCAACAACAACAATTCTATTCTCTGGGCTACACATGGGACTGGGCAGCAGATTTTTATATTACCCATAAGGTTCAAAAAAATGTTTTTCTGTGTTCTTTACAACAGCCATATAGGTTTTCAGAGGCCCTATACTTTCCATGGCACAATGCCAAGTCTAGGAAAACAAATTCAAATGAAGGAACATATCACACACTTCATTTTATAAAGCCAGTATAAAGTATAACTTTGATATCCAAACCAGATAAGGATGTAGAAAAAAAGAAAAACCATCTATCATTCTTACTCATATTCAAAAGTATTAAATATTAATTAGCACGCCATGTTTACAAATTAAAAGAGAAAAAACAGAAAACAAAGAACAAGATTACCACCATCTGTTATGGATTAAATTATGTTCCCCTAAATATGAAGTCCTAACTCCCAGTCTTGTGAATATGACCTTTTGTGGCAATAAGGTCCTTGCACATGATCAAATTAAGATGAGGTCATTAGGGTGGGCCCTAATCCAATATGACTGATGTCCTTATAAAAAGGGGATATTTAGGCACAGAGATAGATACACAAAGAGGAAGGACAGTAAAGCCACAGAATGCCTGAGGCCCCAGAAGCTAGGTGAGAGGCGGGGAACAGATTCTCCCTCAGAAGGACCAACACTGCCCATCACCCTGACCTCAGACTCTACCTTCCAGAACTGTGAGACAATGAATTTACGTTGTTTAAGCCATCCAGTTCCTGGTAGGTTGTTATGGAAGCCCTAGCAAACTAATACTATATCTCTACCCAACTCTGACCTGGAAGACTTTGCTAGGCTGAAAAAGAAAATAGTTGTAAATAATTTAAAACTATAATTATTTACGTATGATTTTAGTGTTTGCATAGATTCTCACAACCTATTACAATTTTTTTAAAGTTAAGAAATATTGTTTAATTAAAAAATCAATATATGTGGACCCTGAGAAAGAAGATACTTACTAAAAAGGGCTCCTGGTGGCTAATGGGGCTCAAATTAAAAAAATTAAAAAGCAGAGCCTAGCAACCATTTGCATACAGGGACCTCTCTCGCAAACTATACTTCAGGGAGGAGCCCGCACTGGGGTGCCTGCCTGCACTGTGTTTCTGTCATCTGAGCCAGCCCTTAAAAGGAGTTCCTGGAATAGTATTTCAACCAATAGGGCTGAGGCTATCCCCATCCAATCAGAGCTGTGCAGCTATATTCTCCCTCCACCCCGATCTTCACTAACCAATCAGAGAGGCTCCATTCTGACTAATCAGGACAGTGCTTTTTGGACCAATCAAACTATGATGATTTGGAGTTCTTATTTGCATGAGGACAGACCAATCTGTCTAGGAGTGAGGCCCTACTACTGGGACTAGAAGTGAGGATTTCTGTCCATATAAACCACCTCCCCTCTAGCTCCAGGAGTGCACATTCCCTTTCCACCAAAGACTGAACACTGTTCCCTGGCTGGAGTTGAAACATTGAAGATGAAACACAGAGGATGCTGGAGCAGAGCAGATCTGAGCAGAGCAGAGCTACCTAGCTGGAGAGGGGCCTGCCAGGTCCCAGGGCTGTCTTGCAGCCATGCTGTGCTGCTTCATAATTGAACTGTAACACTATTAAGCTTTCCCACAGTCGTGCTGTATCACAACTGAGCGGTTTGCACTGAATACAGTTTCCTCCTTCACTGCCCCACAAACTGGGGATTTCTGTTGGCATTGAATTGGCGCCAACACCTATCAGTTGACAAAATTAATCTGCATTCCTACATAGAACAATAATTAAAAACGTTAACCTTGCCAGAACCGGTTTGGCTCAGTGGATAGAGCGTCAGCCTGTGGACTGAAAGGTCCCGGGTTCGATTCCAGTCAAGGGCATGTAACTTGGTTGCGGGCACATCCCCGGTGGGAGGTGTGCAGGAGGCAACTGATCGATGTTTCTCTCTCATCGATGTTTCTGACTATCTATCCCTCTTCCTCCCTCTCTGTAAAAAATCAATAAAATATATTAAAAAAAAAAACACAAAAAGAAAACGTTAACCTTAACAAAAGACATTTACAATGGCATAAAAAATTAGACATGAAGTAATTTTATCTAACAAAGATGTATAAGATCTTTATGAAGAAAATCACAAAATCTTGTAATACCTTAAAGAAGACCAAAATTATAATCCCAGCAAACTCTTCTGTAGAAATTGACAAGCTGGTTGTAAAATTTAAATGGAAATCAAAATACAATCATGTGTCACATAATGTTTGATCAACAACAAACAGTATATACAAGGCTGGTGCAATAAGATTACAACAGAACTGAAAATGTCCTATTGCCTATTGACATTGTACTTGTGGTGACATCACAGCACAATGCATTATTTTCATGTTTGTGGTGATGCTGGTGCAAACAACCCTACTGTGCTGCCAGTCATATAAAAGTATAGCACATCCAATTATGTATAATACATAATTATTGACAGTAATAAACAGCCATGTTACCAGTTTATATATTTACTATACTACACTTTTAATCATTATCCTAGAGTGTGCTCTTTCTACTTATTAAAAAAAAAAGTGTGTTGTAAAACAGAATGCCATGTTACACTGGCAGCAGCCTCACACATTTCACATTTACCTCATCTCCTGATTGCATCATTTTATCTTGTGCTTGACTTAATCTTGGATTGCTTTGTACAGTAACTGCTGTACAGGCTTATACCCTAGGAGCAATATGCTACATCATCTAGCCTAGGTGTGAAATAGGCTATATATGTCGTCTAGGTTTGTGTAAGCACACCGTATGATGTTCGTACAATGAGAATGTATCTGAGTCATTAAGCAGCACATGACTCCCTAGAATAGTCAAAACAACCTTGAAAATGAAGAACTAAGTTGAAGACCTAAATTAACTGATTTAAAAACTGCTATAAAATTGCAGTAATTAAGACATCCGGAAAGACAGATCAATAGAACAGAAGAAAAAGTTCAAAATTAGACCCACATATACATTCAATTGATTCTTGACAAAGGCACCAATGCGATTTAATGGAGAAAGGAAAGTCATTTCAATAAATGGTGCTGGAACAAATGGATAACCCTATGAGAAAAAAATAACATTAATTATCCCTACCTCAGGCCATATAGACTAATTAATTTGAGATACATCAAATTATTTTAAAAGTAAAATCTAAAACATAGAAGAATGTCTTTGGGAACTTGGTACATAAAAATTTTTTAGAATACAAACAGCACTACCATAAAAGAAAAAGTTAATAAACTGGATTTTACAAAACCTAAAATAAAACTTGCATCCAGTGAAAGATACCATTATGGAAATGAATAGGCATCCCCAGACTGGGAGAAAAAATCTCAATATATGTGGCAAAGGGCTCACACATATCCAGAATATACAAAAACTACAAACAAAAAGCCACAATGATGTACCATTTCAAAACTATTAGAATCACTACAATTAAAAAGTTGACAACACTAAAAAAAAAAAAAAAAAAAAAAAAAAAAGACTGCACTAGATGTTAATGAGGATGCAGAACAACTAGAAGTCTCATACTTTGTTGGAAGGAGTACAAAATGGCACCATCACTTTGGAAAGCTGTTGCTTTTTTATAAAGTTAAACATGCATTTATCCTGTCACCCCACAATTCCACATTTAATGTTTCCATTTGTCTAGAGTATATACCAATATCCACAAAGACTCATACAAGAATACGCAGAGCAGCCTTACTCAAAATTGCCACACACACACAAAAAAGGAATCCGCTGTTTTACCGGCTTGTACCCAGTTCCTTGGTCTCAGAAGTGGAGGCTGACCTGGTGTTTGGACTGAGATGGCCCAGAGAAGTCAGGCAGTGGGCTCAGCGGGGCAGGGCATGGACTCAGCCTGGCTCAGGGCAGCTTGCTAATTAATAAGCAGGAACAGTGTGTAGAGTTACTAAGGGACCTGCTGCCCAGGGTCCAGCCTCTGTGTTGACATCCTGCGGCACTGAGCATAAACTCTGACCCTCCCATTCTCTTCCCTGGTCCCGGATCACCCCACCCTCATCTTTCCTCTCCCGGCCATGCTGTCGTAGGTATGGAGCAAGTGAGGTAGGTGTGACTGGACACATTTTTTTCCTTTGGCCTAGCCTACGTTCCTGACGGAATGAATAGCCAAATCACAAACTCAAAATTCTTCATTGGGTGTGTTTGGACAAACCTTGCTAGCAAAAGTTCTTCCATTGCAAGCTACCTGCAGATGTTCTCTTCATGCTTAGCAAAATGAAATGTTACTGAAGTCCTCTACTCCAAACAAACAGCTAAACACCTCATTCCTCTGGGTGACTCCACTGGCACTCTGACAATCACCTTCATAGTCTGTAGAAATAAAACACTTCATAAAATCACATCTGTCTCAAAACTTTAGTTAGCACCCGAAAGATGAATTTGAATGGTCTGTGGGCCAATCAGCTCTCCTCTTAAGATACAAATCGACTATAATTACAATCAGCATCATCTCCAGAACAAAGGAAATATGAAGTATTTTCCTGCCACTCTAAAGGCATATGAGATTTGATAGGACTCAAAGGCCCAGTGGTCACGAACCTAATTTTTTGTGTGATAAGAAAGCTTAACATTTTTGTTCTTTAACCTGCAGCTGACTCAGAAAAAGCTCTCCTAAATCCTCAAGGTAACATCGCAGGGTGACTGGGAGACTGGGCACATGGAACGAAGAGAAACATGAAGGGAACGAAAGACACTTCTGTCCCACCTCACGCGGGCGCAGGAGGGAGAGCTACTTCCTGGGGCCTGGACACCAGTGACCTACCTTCCCGAGGGACCCAGGGAAGTTTCATGACCGCTGCTCCTGTCACTTCAGAGGGACACAGAATACAACTCGACATTAAGTTAAAGTGATTGAGTCATGCCAACACTGTGGTGCTCTTGAAAAAACTGTATCCCCACTGCCTAACCATGAGATCACACCAAACTACCCCATACTGAGAACACTCTACAAAGTCCCCGATGGTCCTCAAGAGTGCTAGGATCATGAAAAACGAGGTGGCTGAGGAACCGTCACAGATTAGAGATTAAGGACCGTGGAACAGAAAAGACATTAGTAGAATAACTGGTGAAATCAAATAAAGTGTGGTCAGTAGTACTGATAGTAGAGTATTAGTTCTGATCACTACACTGTGGCCATGCCAGATGTCAGCAAGGGGGACCAGAGCGTAGGTGAGCGCAGTACTGTTGTTCAACCCCTTAGTAAGCCAGTTATTTCGAAACAGAAAGTGAACATAAAAAGGCAAATGTAATCACAGTTTTTTATTTATCATCTTACCTTGGATTATTCAAAAAAGAGGAGAGGTGAGAATCTCCTCTTCTAGCAGGAAAAGAGATGCTCGGAACGAACTGCGTCAGTAACCAGAAAGGAGAAAACGGACACCATGGCCAGCAGCCCAGCGGACTCCCGAGGCAACTCAGGCCGTGGGAGCGATTCCATGATCTTTTTAAAAAAAATGTTTTTTATTGATTTCAGAGAGAGGAAAGGAGAGGGAGAGAGGGATAGAAACATCAATGATGAAAGAGAATGATGGATTAGCTGCCTCCTGCACGCCCCCAACTGGAGATTGAGCCCACAACCCGAGCTTGTGCCCTGACCAGGAATCAAACTGTGACCTCCTGGTTCATAGGTCGATGCTCAACCACTGAGCAACACCGGCCAGGCCCTATGATCTTTTTTATTCAGTAACTTTTGGTGATGAATTTTCTAAATTTAGTGTCCTAACTTAAAATTACAGGGATGAATAATATCTACCTATTAAATTTTTTCTCCTGAGAGTGTATTTCAAAGGGGAGACTTTGGGACCTTAGCTCATTTGAAATATTTCTCATAGATGAATTCAGACTGGATTGGGGTAAATGTCAGCTGACTCCTGCTGGGTCCAAAATCTGATATCCTCTGAGCTTCGGGAGAAGCAGGCAGGTAGGAGGCCCTGATGATGAGCAGGAGGGCTTCAGGTATGCAGAGCTGGGAGGAGCAGAGATGAGGCCTCCTAACCACCCCCTCTGCATAAGGTTCAAGGCCCTGGAGCTAACCTGGGCCACACAGTGAGGGGTGGTAAAGTGGGCTTGGTGCAAAGCAGACATTCTCAATATTAATCTGGGGTCCTGAGCTCCAGGGGCTTGGCCAACTCTTTTGATCTTAGACAAGTCACTTAGACACGTCAGGGCCTGTCACCTCCTTGTAAAATAGGAATGGGACTGGTTGACATGCTTCCCCTGCACTATTATCTAGCTCCTCTGAAGCACAAGGTGGTGACATTATTGTAGGGGAGCTAAGACATTTGGAAGGCTCCCTGTTAAATGCTCTCTTCATGCTCACAACGAGCCTAGAAGGCGAGTACTATGATTATTCCACCTGCAGGGAATGGAGGTTCAAAAGGTTGAATGACCATGGAGAGCGGAGATTCCAACCCAGGCAGCTTGCCTCAAGAGCACACACCTCATCCACTGAGCCACATGGCTGCCCAAGGGTACAGTTGCTCCTGTTGCTCCAAGTCTAGACAAAGGACGGGCACCACCGACTGCGGCCCTGGCCGACACCTTGATGGCTGCCTCCTGAGAGCCCCTAGTCACTGGGTTTGGGCAGATGCTGAGTACTTGATAGAAGTGATGTCCTTTCACCCTCACATTACTGTAAGAGGTGGGATTATTATGGGCAGACAGAGATTTCTGGTGGCTTGCTCCAGATTACACAGCTACCAGGTGATAAAACAGGGACTTCAAACTGTTTCTCTTTCTGTCTCCAAGGACATATTCTTTGCACTCTGTTGACTGAAGGGGGCAAGTGTGATTTCAGATGCTCTCTTAGAATTCAGTCCTGCTGAAGAAAACAACAGCTCTACCCACGAGGCCACTGTGGTATGAGGGCTGTGATGACTGTCCTGCCGTAGTGCCTACTGTGGGGCCCTTGCTCAGCATGGCCCGAACCCTGAGCTAGAGCAGGCACCCTATTATCCCCCCTCATCTTGCCCCTTTGGTTTCTCTGCACCAGAATGGGCCACCTACTCTCTGACCCCTTCTGTCACAAATCAGTGGGATGCGGTGTCAGCACTGCCTTGCTAAATTTCAGATACAGAATGATCTCCTTACATGTTTCACTACCAACCTAGTAATCTCATCAAAGCAGGATATATTTTTATGTGACATAAGTTGTCCTTACAGAACCACACCTCTGAGAGGCCCAGGTTCTTCCCTAAGTTCTCACAGACATCTGCTCAATCTTGAGATCTGCCAGGAATCCACAACTAATTTATTGACTTGTGCCAAACACAACTTGTCCCTCTTTTGAAAACGAGGACCTACCGGACAACCAGTTCATGTTCTTTTGCACTCATGTAACAGAGATCACAAAAGACTCGTTATCGCACAATAAACTGTTCCAATGACCTGAAAGAATATTTCTTTAAAAATACAGCTCAAGCCTAACATCTAACTGGTCACCTTGACATTATTCTGTCACGCACCGATGTGTGACTCGTCACAGATAGAATCCTTTTCCTGGGCAACACTAATCAAACTTATTTAGCTACATATGTAAATATACATAATAGTGAATATGTACACACATATATACCATTTATATATACCTTATATACGCATATAATGTGTATTGCCTATGTATATATCATATACGCCCTATAATATAAATGTCAACAGTCATAACTGAATAAGGGACTTGGGGGAGGGGGAAGAGGAAGGGAAGAGGCGTAGACTGGGAGTATGGGTCTCTAGGACATTTTCTTCCTAATATTTTCCTCAATACTGGACCTCAAACAGCTACAAAGAATTATCCAGTGCCTTCTGGATGTTGGGCAATTTTTCTTTTATATATATTGTTTTTCTTGAATCTTTAATTTACTTGATGGCAGCTACTTGACTATCAAGAAAAGATCTTGGTCTCAAATCACCTGCAAGACTTCACAACACGCCCAGTGACTTCTCCCATTCTGCACAACACACTCAGGCTCATGGGGGCCTCCAATTAGCTTGCTACTTCTACATTCAGATTTAGTAGTTAGCATCCTATCTAATAAAGAGGGAATATGCTAATTGACCATCACTCGGTCACAAAGATGGCTGCACCCACAGCTGAGGCCAAGTTCCCATAAGGAGCCTTAATGAGCAATCAGCAGGGACCTGAGGCTACGCCCTCCCCCACCCCCCTGGGGTTTGCCAGGGGACCTCAGGCTGTGGCCCCTGCCCCAGGCGCCAGGCCAGGGGACCTGAGGCCATGCCCCCCGCCTGGTGGGGCTTGATGGGGGACCTCAAGGTGTGCTTCCCGTCCTGGTGCTGGGCTAGGGGACCTCAGGCTGCTACCCTGCCCCAGTGCCAGGCTGGGAACCTCAGGCCACGCCCCCCACCAGGTGGGGCTTGACAGGGGCCGTCAGGCCACGCCCCCCACCCCAGCACCAGGCCAGGGGACCTCAGACCACACCCCCGACCTGGCGGGGCTTGACGGGGGACCTCAGGCCGTGCCCCCCCGCCCCAGCACTGGGTCAGGGGACCTGAGGCTGCGCCCCCCCTGCCTGGCTGGGGTTGACAGGGGACCTCAGTCCGTGCCCCCACCCAGCGGGGCTTGACAGGGGACCTCAGGCCATGCCCCCCGCCCAGCGGGGCTTGACAGGGGACCTGAGGCTGTGCCCCCCTGCCGGTGGGGCTTGATGGGGGACCTGAGGCTGCGCCCTGCTCCCCGTGCTGGGCCGGGGGACCTGAGGCTGCGCCCCCCTGCCTGGCAGGGCTTGATGGAGGACCTCAGGCCATGCCCCCCACCCACCGCGGCTTGATGGGAGACCTTAAGGCACACCCTCCACCCTGGTCTGGGCTGGGGGACCTCAGGCTACACCCCCTGCCCGGCGGGGCTTGACAGGTGTGGGACTGGCCAGGTCTGGATCTAGCCCAAAGGGGGGAGGGGGCGGCCGGGTCTGGGTCTCATGCGATTCTGAGGCACATGTGGGTGGGCGGGGACTTGACTCTGGATCCCATGGTGCACCTCAGACTCTGACAGAAGGAAGGTTTTCATATACATTTTACTAATTTTCTTTCATCTCTGACACTTCTATTATAGAGAAAGGGCAAATAGCAATATTAAATTATGTCCTCTAATTAATCCCCTTTTAATGTGCACGAATGCCGTGCACCGGGCCACTAGTTTTTTAATAAAGAGAAACAGGCCAGGTTTACCACAGAAGAGATGAGTTGTGAAGTGTGGGCCAAATTTCTTGGCAGTCAGTATCCAAACACCTGGTCACTACAAATGATTAATGTATTTCTAATGAGCACTGGATTCAGCCCAAGATGAAGATGTGTAACTCATTAAGTAAAACTTCCTTGAGCTTTGTTAAAGGATCACAAATGTTTAATATTGGCATGAAGGAATAAGCCATAATAACAACTTGGTTTTCCTGAAAAGAAATGCTAGCTGCAAATCAGGCCTAGAATACTGAACACTTTTTAAACAGCAAGCTCTGTGCTTTTAAAACTTGTCAGCTGGAGCTGTTTAATGGGAGAATAGGCCCTTACAAATCCCTGTGCTGAGGGTTAGGCAGAGGCTGCAGCATCCTGGGAGCCTGCAGTGATGCACTAACTCCTCCCCATGCGAGGGCCGGAGGATTGCTGCTGGAGGTGGGCTTGGAGGAGGAAAGGCAGGGTATCACCTGGCTTCTTTGTACAATGTATATACTGTGATGTGCACAGCAAATTGGGATCAGAACCCACCGGGAGCCTAACTCCAGAGGAAAGCATTCACTGTGTTAACCATTACAGTTGACTCTTGAACAACATGGGTTAGAACTGCATGGGTCCACTAATACATGAATTTTTCAAAAACAAATATACAGTTGAAAACAACATTTTATTTATTTTTTGTTAATCCTCACCCAAGGATATTTTTCCATTGAGTTTTAGAGAGAGTAGAAGGGAGGGGGAGACAGACAGAAACATCAATGTGAGAGAGACACATCAATTGGTTGCCTCCCACACGTGCCCTGGATCAAGTCTGCCCCAGATTGAGCCTGCAACTGAGGTACGTGCCCTTGACCAAAATCGAACTTGGGACCCTTCAATTTGTGGGCTGACGCTCTATTCACTGAGCCAAACCAGCTAGGGATGAAAACAATATTTTTAATCTGCAGTTGAGAATCCACAGATGTGGAGGACCAACTATATGCATCATTCTAGGTCATCTATATATATAAAACCCTAATATGCAACTAGACCAAACGTTGGAACAACCGGTGGCTATGACGTGTGCTGACCACCAGAGGGTGCGCGCAGAACATGGCGGGCAACGGCAGCAGGTGGCAGAGCGCGGAACATGGTCAGTGTCGGCTGCAGCAGGATGGTGGAGCAGGTGAGTGGGGGCGCCAGACCAAGGAGGGTTGCTATCATTGGGGAAGCCTCTGGTGGTTACTGAAAATTATTTGCTCCTGCATGCCGCGGTCCCACCCAGCACTCACACCCACTGCTGGTGCCGACCCCCTCACACCCGCAGCCAGCGCCAGAGCCGCCGCTTGCACCTGGCTGCCTGCGTCCGGCGCCCGTCCTGACGGCCCCTGAGGGCTTCTCCACCTCCCCCTGCTCCTGAGGGGCGATCGGGACCCTTCATGGGTCCACTAATACATGAATTTGCTCCTGCACGCCACAGTCCCACCTGGCACTCTCATCCACTGACGGCGCCCACCCTGCTTGCACCTGCTGCTGGCACCAGCCTCAATAGCTCCGCGCCTTCAGCAGTGGCAGCGGAAGCAGGGCTGCCGGTAGAGAGGGGACTGAGGCTATGGCGGAAGGGGCTGGGCACGGGCACAGAGGATGGGCCGAGACCTGCCCCTGTGCCCACCTCAGCCTCACGGCCCACAGGTCCTTCAAGGTGCACGAATTCGTGCACTGGGCCCCTAGTTTTATATAAGGGACTTTAGAATCTGAGGACTTGGTGTCTGCGAGGACAACTGTACTAGTAGTTAAGTTTGGGGGGAGTCCAAACACAGATTTTTGCCTTGCAGGGGTTGACTGGCAGAATCAGGGTTGGAGCCCACGTGGAGCGGACACACTGGGGCCTGGGAAAGGCTGGTTATAGACAGACTACCAAGGAGTCCCGTCAGGGCTGTTTCTAGGGCCAGATACCAAAGAAAGGCAGCTCTTGTGACTGCTGAGGCTGCTTGGCTGGCAGAATTGGAAGGAAAAAGGAAGCAGCTGGCCAGATGTTCCTTCCTATGTGACCTAGTGCTGGAAGCTTCTGGCTGACAAAGAGAGAAGCAAGTCTGGGAGGAGGGCCCACCGGCACCCACAGGCCCCTGTGCCTGAGTGCTGGCTCCCCGCAGCCAGCTCACTGCAGGAGCCTCCTCCACTTCCCTCCGTGCCTGCCCTGTCGCTGCAATCACTGAGGCATTTCATCAGGGATAAACCCCAGCACCCAATACGGTCATTTGCACTAAGCACTGTGTGAACCCCCATTTCCAGCAGCCAGGCAGGGCCCCCAGAGCGGCTTGGGGGCTTGGTGAGGGTCCCCCAACAGCCCCTGAGCAGAAACAATGACAGCGGCAGGCAGACAACTGGCGACGGAGAAGAGCTTCTGTCTCTCTAGAGTCATCCCCACTTGACACACAGGGAGGCAGCTGAAACCCCAGCTTCCCCTGCAGCCCCCAGGGCCTGGGACAGGCAAATCGCGTGGGGTGGCAGCTCCCAGCCCCTGGGCGGGGAACGGGGCGAGGTCTCTGCCCTCCTCCCCAACACACCCTGCCCAGTCTCCCGGCTCAGGGCAAGTCAGGTCGGGTGTGACCCGGAACTGAGTTCTGAAATCCCAAGAGCTTCAATTACAGCAATAAAACCGGTCCATACAGGGGAGGAGGGGCAAGGGGCTCTGGGTCACAGTCCTCCCAGGTCCTCCCTCCAGAAAACCAACAGCTCACCCCAAATCAAGGACTAGGTCTCAGACCTTCCCCAGACACACACCCACTCCCTCCACACCGCGGACCCCACGCTCGGGCCGCCTGCCCCCTGCATGTGTACACGGGCGCACCTCCCACCGGCACCCCCCACCTGCATCCTTGTCCCAGATCTGACAGGCACATGCCCCACGCACTGCTGCCCGCGCACACGTCTGCCCGCTCGCGACCCGCCCAGGCACCCCTCGTTCCCCATCCGTCCGCTTCCAGCCCCGGCCGCGCCCCACGGCCCCGCACTCACCGGCCCGGCGCCCGCCGGCCCCCGCGTCCCGCCGGCCCTGCGGCCTGGGCCCGCCGCCCGCCGCCCGCTCCGGCCGCGGCTCCTGGGCTGGGCCGGCAGCGCCGCCGCCGCCGCTTCCCGTCACGTGGGGCGGCTGCCCTGCGCGGGAGGCGGGAGGCGGGAGCCCGAGTGTCCCTGCGCCGTCCGCCCGCCCGCAATCCGGGCACACGCGGCCCTTAGAGATCCCGCTCCGGACGCAGCGGCCAAAGGGGCGCCCCCTGGGCCTCAGTTTCCTCCTCCGCCTCGTGGGGCGGTCGAGAGGGCCGGGTCGGTGCGGTAGCACCTGGGAAGCACAGACCGCCTGGCAGCGGCGGGTGCGGAGTGCAGCGAGGGCTATCCTAACGCACCTGCTCCCTGCCCACGCAGCGCACAGCTCCGGGAAAAGGCCGGCCTGGTCTGCTTCGCTCACCCCTCATTTCTCACACCAAACTGGCTGGACGTGCGGAGGCACGGGAAACACTGGCTGAATGAATGAATGAACCAACCAACCGACCTGCCAATCCTGGGGAAAGCTAACCATTCGACCACCTGGCTGTTGCTGAGCAGCCAATCACAGATATGGGCCAGGACTCCATATTTGCATGAGCAGAGCTGCACTCACCCAGTCGCAGAGGGGACACCTACTGACGGCAGGACACTGGCCTAAGGGCCTTGCAGAGGTTATCTCATTAAAGCCTCCCCATGTTCCTAAGAAGTAAAGCGCTATTAATCTCTCCATTTTACTGATGAGTTGACTGAGGCAAAAATAAGTGAATCGCTGATCCCAAATTCCATGGTAGTAAAGACAGAACAAGATACAAACCCAGTGAATTTTTATATGCATAAAATTAAGTTCTATTGATTGAATAGTTTGTGGAACAACACTTAGTGTTCTGCTTTAAACAATATAGGAGTGAAAGTGTATATTAACAAAAAAGAGAAAAATAATTCAGAAATAATTATTTCCTTTATGAAAGGATTCACCATAGGATTCTTACAATGTCAAACTCCACATATGCACAATATTCCATCTAGAAACATTTGTGCTTCCTGGAACTCTGATAAGTTTATTTCACGTATGACAGGAACCTCTATGTAAATAACTATTTCATAACCATGGAAATATCTGCATCAGGACTAATTCTAAATTAGCTTGATTACATTTAAGAAGAAATATCAGTCATGTTTCTCAAAGGAATTGTTAATTAACTTCATTTATTAATATTTATTAATATTTATTCAATATCCCTTGTGTCCATCCGAAACATGTTACCAGTATTTATAGCATGTGAAGTAAAGTTGTGTTCTAATAGATTAATGAAGATTAAAAGTTAAATAGCTACAAGTGAATGCTTTTAATAGTTGCCATTTACTCTCCTAGTCTCAAAACGTAACATCCTCACACTCACAAGTACACTTAAGGTTCCTCACTGGCTGTAAGCTCTTAAGGACAGGTGTGTCTATCAAGTTTTTGCTGTGTCTATCTGCATGTAGGAAGCACTCAACCAACATTTAAAATTCCTGCCCTAGCCTGTTTGGCTCAGTGGATAGAGTATCGGCCTGCGAACTGAAAGGTCCCAGGTTCGATTCTGGTCAAGGGCACATGCCCGGGTTGTGGGCTCAATCCCCAGTGGGGGACTTGCAGGAGACAGCCGATCCATGATTCTCTTTCATCTTGGATGTTTCTATCTCTCTCTCCCTCTTCCTTCCTCTCTGAAATCAATAATAATGTATTTTAAAAAACACACAAATGTATAAAAATAATAAATAAAATTCCTAATACTCAATATTAAATTAGGCTATCATTAAAAGAGGCTTTTCATGCTAAGATTCTGTTACTCTAATTTATAAGCTCTCGTTACAAGTACACATCTAGTTTGGATATCAGTTTAGAATGTGAGGGTAAGCAAAAAAAAGGTTACATTTATGATTTTTTAAAAATATTTTTATTAATTTTTAGAGAGAGAGAAAGGAAGAGGGAGGGAGAGAGATAAACATCGATGTGAGAGTGAAACATGGATCAGCTGCCTCCTGCACACCCCCCAGTGGGGATTGAGCTGGAAACCTGGGCATATGCTCTGACTGGGAATCGAACCGGCAACCATTTGGTACACAGGCCTACACCTAACCAGCTGAGCCACACCAGCCAGGGCTATGATTTTTTCTTTAGCAAACATGTTTTAAGAGCTTTTACATGTATTAGCTGATTTAAAGATATATACACAGGGGAGGATCCAAGATGGTGGCGTAGGTAAACACCTAAACTGTTTTCTCGCACAACAATTTCAAAACTACAACTAAAAGACATAACGTCTATCACCCAGAACCACGGGAAAGCTGGCTGAGTGGAAATTCTACAACTAGAAGGAAAGAGAAAAGAGCATTGAGACGTGCACAAGCGCTGAAAAGCTGAGGTACGGAGGCGCACGAATTGGGCTGGCGGCAGGCGACTGGGAGCGCTGCTTTTTTCAACCCAAAGGGAGATAAGCTCCCGATTACTCCGAACTCCAGTTTCTGGGGAGACGTGGGGGACCCAAACTCCTACGGGGAGAAGCTGGACTGTTTGCCATCGGGTCGGAAAGTGAGAGTGGCTTGCTTGCAGGGCTGCGCGCAGGAATAATTGTTTACTGCACTGGGGCGCGAGACGTGGGGACGTGGTCAGAGACGCAGAGCCCGCTTACTGGCAGCCATCCCTGTTTGCCACACCCTAGACTACTCATGCCCTGAGACCCCGCCCTGCACAACCTACAAACCCACCCAAGCTCCAAGCAGCGGCTTTAGCATATGAATGGCCTGCCCTATCACAGCTTAACATAGCAAACTAGCAGCCCGGGTCAGACAGCTCCAAAACCTCCAAACCCCAAGCAAAGAGGAGAAAACTGTAGTTCTCGTTGTACCTCCTGCTGGGTGGCCTCAGACAGTAGCTGACCTGCACCCCATTGGAGATCCAGAAGCCAGTGTACCTAGTGGTCAGTGTGAGACAACACCAGATTTCAACTCCTCACATCCATAAGTGACACATTCAAGAGGCAGACTGAGTGAGCACCAAAGCCCCACTGAAACAAGTCCTGCCCCATAAGCGTGTCTCCAGTGCAGCAGTTCTTCCATTATAGACACAGTGGGTCCTCACAGCCAATTGGCGTGGAGGTCAATTCCTCCCATTGTACCAACAGCAATCAAGGCTTAACTACACCAAGACTTTGCACTCAGCCCACAAAGGGGTGTACCAAGAACATCCACCTCGCCAGGGCCGGTTTGGCTCAGTGGATAGAGCGTTGGCCTGCGGACTCAAGGGTCCCAGGTTCGATTCCGGTCAAGGGCATGTACCTTGGTTGCGGGCACTTCCCTAGTAGGAGGTGTGCAGGAGGCAGCTGATCGATGTTTCTCTCTCATCGATGTTTCTAACTCTCTATCCCTCTTCCTTCCTCTCTGTAAAAAATCAATAAAAAAAAAAAAAAAAGATTTGTGCACTTAAAAAAAAAAAAAAGAGCATCCACCTCAGGTGATTGGGGAGGCTGAGCTACTGGCCCCTATAGGTCACCTACCACACAAAGCCACTCCATCAACACAGGGAAGCAGCAAAATGCAGAGACAAAGAAACATGTCACAAATGAAAGAAATGGAGGAAAGCAAACTACTGGACGACATAGAGTTCAGAACCACATTTATAAGGTTACTCAAGAATCTTCTAAAAAAACCGCTGAGAAACTTGATGAGACCTCCAAGGAGCTTAGTGAGACCTTCAAGGACCTTAATGAGAATGCCAAAAAAATGGAAAAGGACCAGTCAGAAATTAAGCATACACTGTCTGAAATAAAGAATATACATAAATTCAACTGTAGATCAAAGGACCCCAAGAATCAAACCAAAGATCTGAAATATGAGGAAACAAAAAACACCCAACCAAAAAAACAAAAAGAAAAAAGAATCCAAAAATATGAAGATAGTGTAAGGAGCCTCTGGGACAACTTTAAGCGTACCAACATCCGAATTTTTGGGGTGCCAGAAGAAGAGAGAGAGCAAAATATTGAAAACCTATTAGAAGAAATAATGACAGAAAACTTTCCCTACCTGGTGAAAGAAATAGACTTACAAGTCTAGGAAGCGCATACAAGAGGAATCCAAAGAGGACCACACCAAGACACATCATAATTAAAATGCCAAGGGCAAAAGACAAAGAGAGAATCTTGAAAGCAGCAAGAGAAAAACAGTTAGTTACCTACAAGGGAGTACCCATACGACTGTCAGCTGATTGCTCAACAGAAACTATGCAGGCCAGAAGGGAGTGGCAAGAAATATTCAAAGTGATGAACAGCAAGAACCTACAACCAAGATTACTCTACCCAGCAAAGCTATCATTCAGAATTGAAGGTCAGATAAAGAGCTTCACAGACAAGAAAAAGCTAAAGGAGTTCATCACCACCAAACCAGGATTACATGAAATGCTGAAGGGTATTCTTTAAGAAGAGGAAGAAGAAAAAGGTAAAGATAAAAATTATGAACAACAAAATGATATCTAATACATACCTACCAACAAGTGAATCTAAAAATCAAGTGAATAAAAAATCTGAAGAACAGAATGGACTGGTGAATATAATAGAATCAGGGCCATAGAAAGGGAGTGGACTGACAATTCTCAGGGGGAAGGGGGTGTGAGGGGTGCGGGAAGAGATTGGACAAAAATCTTACACTTATGGATGAAGACAGTAGTGGGGAGTAAGGGCATGGGGTGGGATGGGGTGGGGAATCAGGTGGAGGGGAGCTATGGGGGAAAAAAAGAGGAATACCTGTAATAATCTGAACAATAAAGATTTATTTAAAAAAATAAAGATATATACACATATTCATATACTTGTAAACTAGATTCAATAAAATAAACTTTTTGAACTGTTATTCCACTCAACTATTTCTTGAGCAGCCCCTCTGTGCCAGGTACTATGGCAGAGGCTGCTGGGGGTACTGAAATAGGACACAGCCCCTGACCTCAAGCAGCTTAATTTAGTTCAGTGGTTTATAAAGCATGATCGGTGTTCAGCAATACCAACATCACCTTGCAGGTGTTGTAAGTGTAAATTCCCGTGCCCCTAATCAAACCTTCTAAGTCAGAAACTTGGGGGTGACTAGCTCTCCAGGTGACTCTAACGCTCAGTCAGTTTTGAGAACCATGGCTTTAGTGGGACCTGTGGAATACCCTCCTGATCATATCCTAAAGTAAAATATAATGTGCTCTAGGTTTGGTGACAAGGAAGGTCAGTTAGGAAGGGCCTGAGGAACTGAGGCGGTTTACTGACGTTCATTGGCACACATTGTTCTTACAGTGTGCAAGGTACTGTGCTGGGTGCTGAGACAGGATGTAAGAGACAAAGAGGGAGCTCACTAAACAGGTGTCTTGAGATGGGTTTTACAAGAAAGCCAGTAGGTAGTTTAAGTATGTAAATGCATCTTTATGGCAATCAGATTGTAAAAGGGATGAGAATTGACAACAGTAAAAAATATGATTAATAATCATTATGGTACTAAAGGCAGTTATTTAAAACTCAAAGCAGAACTGTTGTTTTAAATAGCTAAAAATACAGGTCCCAAGTGGAAAGTGTTTTTTAAATTTTTACATTCACTTTGAAGCTCTTAATTTGATTTATACTTAGATATATTTTTGACAACTAATGATAAAATATTTGTAACGTAAATATCTTAAATATTACATTATGGACAAGAGGAATCAGCACCCGAAGTTCTCAGTATATATTTAACTTACAGTTCATTCAATACATATTGAGCACCTACTAAGGACAACCACTCACTGTGCATGCTGGTGACCAGGTTGGAAATTCAAAGCACATGTGTGGCCCTCTCCTGGGGGAGCTCGGGCCTAGGGGGGTGGTGGTGCCAGGCGAGGCAGTGTCGGCTGTTGCCCTCAGCTTTGATGTGCCAACCACAGGCACCAAAAAATGTTAATGAATGCAACGCCGTGATCCAGGCGACGCGGAAACCCTCACAATTCTGAACTTAAAAATGTAGTTATGTATGATACTCACACAATTTGTAGCAGGAGTCAACTTCAGTCTACATATTCAAATGGGTAACAAATAGAATTATTTTTCTGTAACTGAGCTTTATTTCTATTTTAAGCCCCCCGTTTGGCTGCAGTAACAATGATCTTATCAACAGAGGCCTGCCCCCTTCCTCAGGGCTGTGTCCAGATTAGGGAATCTCTGAAGTGCCAAGATAAGAAGGGGAAGACACCAGACTTTTGCATTACTGACCCACCCACAAGGATTCTGGGATGTTCTTGGTCTCTGGTGCTGGTTTTCAGTCTGGCCCTCCAGTTATGGCAACAGCCTGGCTTGTGGGTCAGGGCGGGCTGTGGCTTCCTTGCCCTTCGAGGTGGCAGAAATTGCTGGGAGGTGGCCCTGCTGCCTAGGCATATTTGAAACATCAGAACTTCTTAGGAAGGAAAATTCTCTTTCTCAGATTCCTACCACAAAAACACTGATTGAAACCCAGACAGCAGGTTGCAAATACTCTGAGGCTCCACTCTCCAGGGCTCTGCTGGATGGAGAGGGCGCAGGCATTCCCAGGCTCTCCTTCCCTGGAGCGGGGTCCAGCACTGGAATCTCATTCTACTTCCTCCTCTCTGAACCTGGGTTTTTTTCCTGCCTCAGAAGACACTCCCTCTACCCTGAGGTTTTAGCTTACCTTAATGGATTTAATTTGAAACTGGGAATTACTTTTCATTTTAAAGTGGGATGTACGCAGGTCAGGTGACTCGCCCAGAGCACCACAGGGAGAGAGCTCACAGCAAGGACCTCTCCCCATTTCCAGGACTGAAGCTCAAGTTTTCCCCAGCTCCACCTCCATGCTGCCACCTCTCTCCTTTGATGACAGTCATAGGCTACAACAGATCTCTAGGGAGAGGTAAGTGCTCATACTTTAGCTCCAATCTCTTAACATTATGAGGTGGTGTTATAATTTCCATTTCACAGGTGAGGAGGCTAAAGTGGGGAGACATGACGTATTTCTCAAAACCAGCTACCATTTATTAAGCACCTACACTGTGTCAAATGTGTTCCTTGTTGTTTTAATTATTGATTTGAAAGAGAGGAAAAGTGAGAAGTATCGATTTGTTGTTCCACTTATTTATGCATTCATTGGTTGATTCTTGTATGTGCCCTGATGGGGATCAAACCTCAACCTTGGCGTTTTTCGACGCTGCTCTAATCAACTGAGCTACCTCGCCAGGGCCCAAGTGTGTTATGTAATCTCTACTCCTTAGATATTCTTCATGGAAGGTGTTAGCAGAGCATTTTTCTGATAAGACAGGCTCAGAGACTTGAGTGACTCACCCAAGGTCTTGGTGCAGCAGAACAAAATCTGAACTGAGGTCTGGTCTCCAAGGCAGTTGCTTTTGCCACTAACACAATGTATGTGCCTTTTGGAGGAGGAAATGGGGATAATACCAGTCACACCAATTTCACTATTATCATGAAAATCAAATCAGTTTTGGACATGGAATGCCATGATGCTAATACCATGAAGTTAATACACATAGCTCCAAATTAGGACACCAGACACTGCTTCAGCTCACTTCTGAAACTCTGTTCAATTTGGCAAGTCATTTCATCTCCTTCAGATCCATTTCCTCAGGACTAAAAGGAAAGAACTGACCTGAGTAACTTTTAATTCTGCCCTGCTCTGAAATTCAATTTCTAGATAAAGCATCATATACATAAAGGATTATGAAAAATTAGAAAACACCTCTCAACTTTATTTTGACTTTTGATTTAGCATCTCACTTATTTTCCAATTCCCTTTCAAGGTTTATCTTTTAGCATCCTCAGATCTTTTTAGACACTATAACCACTTCCAATAAAACAATATATCATAGAGGATGCAAACCACAAGCTTTGAGAACTGTCTGCAAGCTTAAGTTTTAAATGTGCAAAACATTTTGGGATGTATATCCCCTCCACAAAAGATGAAAGAGAAGTAGGAAAGATTTTTCAATAAATTAACTACTAGAGATTAGATCATAACACTACTAGATTCCATTTAAACTAAAACTGTTACTTTACTGTAGTTACAAGTGCAGACAAAATGTACTTGAATGTTAGTCTTGCTATTTCCTCATTTTCTGATCTTGACCAAATTACCCCATGCCTGATTTCGCATTTGAAAAAAATAAGCATTCCAGTACTATGCAGAAGGCTGTTCCGAGGAACCAGCAATCTATATAAAATGCAGTACCTGGCACATAGCCAATGTCTAACTAATATTTGGATATTGTCACCAGCGCTCTCAGTTATTTTTATACGTGAGGTTAATTGGAGAATTATTTCAAGGAACAAATACTTGAGTGCCTATTGTTAGACCCCCAGAGCATGGACGATGGGCTAGGTATGGCAACTCACTAAGGCAAAAAGCCCTGGATGCCAGATGCCCAGCAAGGAGCAAAACTGGGAAAACAAGAACCTCGCCCCCAGGGTAACCTATCCTTCCCTAGCATATCACTGGTCATGTGGTTTGCACCCCGGCTCTTTTAAAACCCGAGACCTTTTCCTCTCTAGGCCTCAGTTTCAGTTCCAAGCCCAGAAAAGCAGCAAAACCAGGCAAGTGACACTATGGCTGCCTCAGGTCCAGCTTTTACCTCCCATCACTCCACATTGTGTCCTCAGTCTTGGGTAATGATTTGGCATGTGCTATGAATTTTTTTATTTTTATTTTTTTCTACATCCCTTCTAAGCAGGAGACAGAATTCTACTCAAAACATGGAAAACCAGATCACAAGACAATCAACATGGCCGGGACCCTGGGATGTGCTTCTCACCACTCCAAATGCTCTGAATCCCTGGAACCGTCACACCAGAGTGAAGAGGGTGCCAGAAGGGGAAGAATGGGTGACTGAACCCAAGAAACACCTCAAGGAGGTACATCTGGAGAACAGACCTTTACATCTTGCCTAGTAGGAGTTGGGACACCTATTGCTAATATACAACAGAATTATACTCATTCTATTCATTTTGGGAATAAAGTCCCATATGGGAACCTTTATGTGTTGGAAACCTCTGTCCGGGAAAAGGACTGTGGACGAAAAAACAAGGCCACATGCTAACCTGACAAGCTCAGGGAAGGCCTGCATGGCGGTTTTGCAAACTCAAAGACCTAAAGTAACCATAAGGGATGGTCTAAAATTGAAACTTTAACTACAAGCAGTTTATAATGGGTAGTCATGTCCTGGACCGGTCAATCTTTACCTTAACTGAGCCTATCTGTATTTTTGCATCTAAGATAACATCCTTGTGAAATTTCGGGGTAACTTGTAACTTCCCTTTTCCTGGACCCTTCAGAGCATAACCAAATGTACCTGGGCACCAGGACAGAGACAACTTCCTTCATGGTTGTTGTTATCCTGTTAATTGCTGACTGTTAACTATAATGCAACCACCTAAGTAAAAGAAGTAGGTATCTATCATTTTACTTTTTATCCAATCCCAGAGGTTCCCCCCTACCCCTTTGCTTTCTCCAGCCTCTCTAATCTATCACCAATGGATTTCATGTAACCCACCTACATCCCCTCCTTTGATTGCAATGTATAAAAATAGATGAAAAACCGCCCTGCTCTGGAGCATTATCCCAATCTGCTGAGATTCTAGTTCCCGGCAATTGTCGACAGTTTGGCTCAAATAAACTCACAAAAATTCTTTACAGGTTTGAATGTTTTTATGTTAACAATATGCAGGATGTTTTCTCTAAAGGTTGCTGCAGTAGTTCCCTGTGGCGAACGTCTGACTTTTCCCAGGTGACCTAGTTCTGTCTTTCAGTATCTAACAACTACAATATGAACTATTATGATAATTTCACCCTCCCTTATAGCAATAGACATACTAAGCTGCCAACTGGCTGTTTTTTAAAAAAAATATTTCAAGAAAAACGATTTAAAATATAATAATGTTACATGCAATAAACAATATCTCAAGAAAAACAATTTTATTTTTTAATATATATTTTTTAATATATTTTATTGATTTTTCAGAGAGGAAGGGAGAGGGATAGAGAGTTAGAAACATCGATGAGAAAGAGACATCGATCAGCTGCCTCCTGCACAACCCCCACTGGGGATGTGCCCGCAACCAAGGTACATGCCCTTGACCGGAATCGAACCCGAGACCCCTCAGTCCCCGGGCCGACGCTCTAGCCACTGAGCCAAACCGGTTAGGGCAAAACAATTTTAAATATAATAACGTTAACTGGTTGGTTTCTTATGTGTGGAGTAACTGTTTATTAAGATACCCCTGTCAACAACACCAGAGGGCCTTGTTCTTTAGGCCCACGGACATAAGAAACCTTTGCCCCATTCCATTAAGAATAATTATTAACAAATAGAAAGAGGGGGAAAATGTTAGGACCGTAGGGCAATAAGATCCTTAACGGCCATTTGTAAGCTTCCCGCCACAGGAGACAAAGACCAGGAAAAAAGCTTTCTTGACACTGTCCTGAGGGCACCAGATCGCACGCCTGCATTCCAGGCCCATCCCCCAGCCCCACTATGATTGCACAAAAGGATGAAACTCCAGCGCCTGGGTGCTGCCACCGACCATCCCATGTTCCCTGGGCGGTGCTGTGCAGCCCTTCCCTTCCCCTCTAAAGCCATTCAATTTTTCTCCAAGCACCCTTTGTTTAGCCTGCCCGCGCGCCATCCACCATGTTCACTTTTCACCTACTATGTCCTACGCCCCGGCACTAAAGTCCCGGGTCTTGCAGCAAAGTAAAGCGGGATTAGGAAACAAACTAAAGAACATGTGGACAGTGTGAGACGCGCGTCACCCAAGGCGGAGGGTGACCTCCGCTCCCCGCACTCTCCTCCAGTCGCAGCAGACACCTCCATTCTCCCGGGCGGATTCCCTGCAGCTCACCCGGCTGGCCCCGCCCCGCTCCAGGAGCGCACGCGCGGCGCCCCCGGGATGACACGCTCAGCCCCGCCTACACGTCACTTCCGGGACGCTTCCTTCGCGGGGCCTTGTGGGTAGCCGGCCGGGTCCGGGCGACCGTCATGGCGGGGGACGTGGGCGGGCGCCGCTGCCCGGACTCAGAGCTGCTGCTGCACCCGGAGTTGCTGTCCCGGGAGTTCCTGCTGCTCACCCTGGAGCAGGTCGGCTCCGGGGGCCGCGGGGGCGGGGGGCCGCGGGGATGCTCTGACGGGAACACTCCCGCCGTCTGTGCGACTCTCCACGCTGGCCGACCTGTTCTCCCCGCGCTCCCACCCGAAAGGAGACGTCCTAGCACATCAGGAATTCCTGGGGTTAGGACTTATCTTTTTGGGTTCTTGATGGCTCGCAAAGAGGAGTCCTAGGCGACCCTCGCGGCCTGTACGTGAGCAAGGAAGAGGGGACGGGGCGAGGATCGTGGGGGAACGGAAATGGGGTCGTGATCGGGGACTGGGAAGCATCGGAGAAATGGCCCGTTCTCCGCACCCTCACCTCGGTTACAGATGAGGACACAGAGGTGCACTGCCTTATTTCAGGGCACACCGTCGGTGATTGAAGTGAAGGATGCAGCTAGGAGGAGAATTCGGGGTTCTGGGCTCTCAGTGTAGCGTTTGCTCTTTTTCAGCTAATGTGGCCGCTGATAGTAGACGAAAAAGAAGACAAAAAGTGATAAGTTTTGTGTAAAGTGGTAGAGAATTATTGCACGTTTCCTTGGGGTTTTATGTATAATACTTTGTTTTTCTTGTGTTTTTTGAACCTTCAGTAGTATCTTTGTCTAATCTCATCAAGCCCTATGCTAAGTCGATTATTTTGGTGATGTCAGTTACTTTTTGCCTGTGTTTCTCAAACAGGCACATCAGAGTCACCACAGGACTTGTTAAAACACATATTTTGCGGGATTCATCCCCTTTGTGTCGGAGTCAGTAGTTCTGAGGCGTGGCCTGAAAATCTGCATTTTTTAGCAAGTTCTTGCTTCTAGTTCAGGGACCACAGTTGGAGCACCTCTGCCCCTAAGCAGTGCTTCCCAGTCTAACCTGCCAATACATTCTACGGGAATGCTGTCTAAGAGGACCCTCAGGGTTTCCACATATCTCTGAGTGAGTACAGGGTGAAAATTGATAATAAAAGCCCATCTAGTATAAGACAGAAAAGGAGTAAAATTGTGCTTTTAAGTTTTTAAGGGAAAAAAGGATTGGGCAAAGTTTCACAGAGGACATGGATTGTATTTGTTTAGTCAGTTCTATTAAACACAAGTGTTTCCAAGCCTTTCAGAATTGTAGGTGAGCCCATGATCACATTTCCATTCTCATTTTCCGTCGTTGTTCTCCTCATAAATTAGGATGATGTCAGTGGAAATGCTCTTACTGCCTGGTATGTTGGCTGCACACTTGTGGACAGCAGTGCTGGTCACACTGAGGACATGTGCCCATTGCCTTTAAGATGAGGCTGAACCGAATATTTACAGAGCTTGACCTATTTATAATACTGCTTTTTTCAATATTATAAAGGACCCTTAAGCATGTGTCTAATTGCAACAATGGTTTTATAGTTTGTTATTTAAGCAGTAATGTTCTGCCCTGTTAGGTAGGTAGTTGGTTAGTTAAAAGAAGGATGTTGTTTTGAAATTATTTTTGTTTCCTTTTCCACAGAAGAACATAGCTGTTGAAAATGATGTAAGAATAAACAAAGACAATCTTACTGATCTGTATGTCCAGCATGCAATACCATTGCCTCAGAGAGATTTGCCAAAGAATAGATGGGGGAAAATGATGGAAAAGAAAAGAGAGCAACATGAGCTAAAAAACGAGACTAAAAGGTACTTTTCAATGCTTCTGGTTTTCATCTTATAGGACTAAACAATTTTGCCTTTTTTTTTTTTCTCCCTAGGTAAATTTAGGTCAAAAAAGATTTCATTGACTCAACAACTATTTATTGAGCACCAGGCACTGTACATATACCATGAATAAAACTGACAAAATTTCTTGCTCATATTTTAATATGAAGAAACATAGTAAGAAATTGAGTAAAATATATTGTATGTTACATCATGACAGAAGAAAAAACAGTGAGAGGATTTATAGTTTTAATTAACATGGCCAGGAACAACCTCATTGAGAAATGCCATTTCAGTAGAGAGACCTAGCGAGTAGTGAGCAAGCTAGCATTCCAAGCAGAATATAATAATTGGGGTCAGGAGTATGCCCACGAACAACAAAGAGACCACCAGGCTGGGTGGAGAGATTCAGAGAGAGAGGGGGGGCAAGGTTGACTGGGGGTGAGTGGAGATTGTCAGATCACAGAAAGCTTTGCAAGTCATTGTGAGAACTGTGTCTGGACTATTGAGAGGAGAAGGCAATGGAGGGTTTTGAGCAGAGTCGTGACACTATCTGAAGTGCGTTTTAACAGAGTCATGCTGGCTGCCATACTGAGAAGTGATTTAAGGTGGGGGAGGGACAGGGAAACCACTTAGCAGACTGCAGTGATCCAGACAACAGCTGGTGGTGACTGGCTGAGGTGGTACTGGACTTGATAAGAAGTGGTTGGATCTGGATGTATTTTAGAGGCAGAGCCAGAGCCAACAACATGTGCTGAGTTGTGAGAAAAAATAGAATCAAGACCCTAAGGTGTTTGAATAATACAGAAACGGAGAGACTCATATAGCTTCAGGGACACTATTTCAAATTTTTAAATTCCAGAAAATTGTTTATAGAACCACAAGCAAATGAATTTCCCATTTAAAGGTACATGTGATTAATCAGTATAGTTGGTTAGTTAATGAGGACAAAGTACCCAGAGATCCCTAAGTGAGCTAGTTGTTTCTTTTCCTATGTCAATTACATGGCAAGTGGGTGTTATTGATTACTGAATCTTCTTTGAGAGCCTTCTGTTTGTAAGGTACTGTCATGGGCAGTGCAGTATTGATGGAATGAGGGCAGGATGCTAATTCTGATTCTTGGTTTTACTCTCTAGTTATGAAGAATGAAAAAAAAACTCATGACCAGTAGGGAGGTTATTCCCCAAGGAGTAGAATAGTTGAAGAATAATGAGCATGCGTGCTCAGAGTCTTTTGGAAAGTAAGCGTATAGTCCCACTTTTGATCAGGAACACGTTCAGTTCAGATTGAGCCATCATTTTAGCTCGATGGTTGCGTGTTGGTACAGGCTGTGTATTAGTGTCAACTTTCATAAATCTGGATTATGCTGTGCATATCTTTAATTTACTTCCTTTGACTCTTATTTGGAAAGTATTTTCTTCTTTATCTGCACATTCAGGCACATTGTCGTAGGCAAAGCTTTCAATCCTGACATACTTTACTTCATGTGACGGCTTCTTTTAGGCCCTCAGAGTCACTTTGGAAAGGATCTTTGGCTCTATTTTTAAAAATCACAGTTTGACTCCTGTATCAGAGCACTAAAGCTGGAAGGACCTAAGATCACCAAGCATTATTGAGTCGCCTGCTGTTTCATCTCTGGAGGAACTGAGCTCTGGAGAAGTGCTGTGATGTGCCTGGTCCCACCAAGCTGGACCAGGTCTTTACTGCAGTGATTCTCAGACCTGAAGGCGCCCCTTGCCTCTGAGATTGAAACTCTCACAGCTGACGCACCTACTCTCAGTCCTTCTGTTTCCCCCCCTTGCCTCTGAGATTGAAACTCTCACAGCTGACGCACCTACTCGCAGTCCTTCTGTTTCCCTCCTGCAGTGGCAGTGGATTATAATGGGTTTATTTTTCATCTTCTGCCAAATGGTTGTCAGTGGTGAATTTGGCTAATCACCTGGGATCTGGTTAAAAGGCAGATTCTGAATTTTTTACAAGCTCCCAAGATACCACAGATGCTACTGGTCCCTGGACCACACTTTGAGTAGCAAGGCTGGAGAGTTCTTCTAAGTTTGTTTAATTAAAAGATTTTTATCATAAATCTGTTGTTTGAGGTATAAAGAATAATGAACAAATGAAATGCTTTTATTATCTTTACGATTAAGAGTGGAAATTAGATTTTCAGAAGCTAAATATGAAGACTTGCTGAATTTTAAAATTAAAATCAAACAAATGTTCAGTTCCAGTTATTTTAGAAAATGCCTTGGCTTAAGCGACCTTAATGAATGGAGCAGAATGTTCCATATAGTTGTATATAGATTGCCGCTATGGTAGTCTTGGTATAGTTTTGTAGTTTATTACCCTTTCTAAATAGTAACACATGGTCAAGATAACCCTATCAATAAGATGGTGATTTTTAAAAATTAAAAGAATTTTTAGTTACTAGAAAATTCTGTTTTACCTTCTAGGGTTAGTTGGTCAATTGATGTTTTAAAAATAACACTCTTGTGTGTACAATAATGCTCTCTTTAAATTTCATGTCAACAAATATTTAAACTTTAAAGCACCAGAAAATTGTTATTTCATTTAGAGAGTAAAAGAAAATTTCTTTTCCAGTGGCCCTACTTACAATAGATTCGTCTTATCGGTAAAATTTTTTTGGGTCATTGTTTGTTTTAACTTTACATTCTAGTAACTGCTTTGCCATTCCAGATGGCATCTTTCATGAATGTGTCTCTTTGATTTCAGGAGCAGCAGTGTAGATGTGTCAAAGAAAAGACCTCTCATTGTGTTTGATGGAAGTTCAACAAGTACAAGCATAAAAGTGAGAAAGACAGAGAATGGGGATAATGATCGACTCAAGCCTCCCCCTCAGGCAAGCTTTACCAGTAATGCCTTTCGAAAATTATCAAATTCCTCTTCAAGTGTGTCACCCCTAATTTTGTCTTCCAATTTGCCTATGAACAATAAAATGGAACACAATAATAATGACACTAAACAGAACCATGACTTAGCGCATGGGAAAAGTCCTTTGGGCCCTGCGAAGCTGCCGCCTTTGTCCCCCGTGGGAACTACTCCAGTGAAGCTAAAGCGAGCTGCTCTGAAAGAAGAAGCCGAGGCCGTGGTGAGTGGGCAGTTTCCACGCTCATGAGAAGGGAACGAGGTCTCTGAGTAGTCACTGCTGCAAGCTGGTTGTTAGCCCTCGCGTGATCTGTCAGATGTTTACATCTCATTTCTCATAAATCCATGATGATAAACTGATGCTTTTTTAAAAGTACACTCAGTTTTTTTTCCTGCTTAAAATGTGTAAAGAGAGAGTCTCCTAGACACTTACCCTAGATTTTTCTCATTTAGATCCTTTAAGTATCTTGCAACTAAAAGAAAGAATTTTTTTAAAAAAATATATTTTTACTGATTTTAGAGAGGAAGGGAGAGGGGGAGAGATAGAAACATCAGTGATGAGAGACAATCATTGATTAGCTGCCTCCTGCACACCCCTCATGGGGGATCAAGCCCGCAACCCAGGCATGTGTCTTTGACCGGAATCGAACCCTTGCATGACTTGTCAGTCCTCATGCCAAAGCTCTACCCACTGAGCCAAACCGGCTAGGGCAGAAAGAAATACTTTTGTTAGCAAGGCTCAGCATGTTAAGTAATTTGTGCAGGGTCACATTTCAGTAGCGTTGGAGAGCTTGGTCTTTGTTTTGCACTTATCTTAAGCCACACTAGAGTCTAGGATTTACCTCTTGCATCCCCTGCCCCTTGAATGTCCCTGTCCTTGGAGGGTAGAGAGCACTTGGAGGAATGTTGTGTTCTGTTGTACTTAAGTATTTTAGATGCTGGCAAATTAGATACAGTTACACAATTTATTTAGAGTTCAATTTATGAGATTATGTAAACATCTAGCAGTTTTATAACCTTTGTTTATCTCAGACTGCTATATCAAAAAATACCATTGACTGGATGGCTCAAACAACAAGCAGTTATTTCTTACAGCCCTGGAGGCTGGGAAGTCCAAAATCAAAGCCCTGGCAGATTCAATGTCTGGTGAGAGCCCACTTCCTGGTTCATAGTTGCTTGTCTGGGACCTCACGTGGCAGAAGGGACAAGGCACCCCTCTGGGGTCTCTTTTATAAAAACATCAATCCCATTCATGAGGGCTCCACCCCCATTACCTAATTACGCCAGTGGCCCTACTTCCAAATACCACATTGGGGGTTAGGTTTTAATACTTTTGAGGGGACACAGACATTCAGTCTGTAGCACATTTTTGTAGTATATACTTGGGCTTTATTATCTTCAAATTGTGTGTCAAAGGGATCAAAACTCAGAGTAGTTCAATCTAAAATAGTAGACCCTAGAAAAAGAAAGCTACTGTGTATCCAACCAGCCCTAAATTCTTACATTAGTTCCTTGAATCCTTTTAGTAATCCTGTGATGTAGACACAATAGTTATTTCCATTTCACAGATGAGAAGAAGGTTGGATGATTTAAATAAACTTGTCCAGGGTTTCAGAGTTAATAAGCAGCCGGATTGCAGTTAGAATTCACACCTGGCCCCAGAACATGCACTTATGACACCATGTTGCCTCCACACTTAACTCAGTCACCTTTGTAGGAAAGGGGGAGATAAGAAGAGGAATCCACCCTCAAATACTACAGTAAGGAGTGAGCTTCAAGGATTTTTTTTTTTTGAGAAAACATTTTCTCAAAATTTTTTACTCTTTCAGAGATGTGGTTTTCATTATTTTTAATCCTCATCCAAAGATATGTTTTCTGTTAAATTTAGAGACAGAGAGGGAGAGAGAAACATTGATGAGTTGCCTCCCATACGTGCCCCGACTGGGAATCGAACCCACAACCTAGGTATGTGCCCTGACTAGGAATCGAACCTGCCATCCTTTGGTGTGTAGGTCGATGCTCAACCACCTGAGCTACCCGCTAGGCTCAGAGGTGTGATTTAAAAAAAAAAAAAAATCTGTTCTCCTGTTAAGATCTTGGATTGTGAGATTGAGGGAGGACATGGGCTCTGCAGCGGGGAAGCAGCCCAGGAGCAGTAAGTGGTCTCAACCCTGAGTACACCCTAGGGCCACCTAAAGGAGCTTCAGAAAGTCAGGGTCAGAGCCTCATCTCATGTAATTGGTCCTGGGATAAGGCCCAGGTCTGGACATGCTTGTAAGTGCCCCGGGTGATTCTAAGGTGCACACGTTTGAGAACCACAGCTAGAAAAGTGGGAGCCAAGGAGGCTTGCTCTTTTTCCTAATCTAAGATCTCTCCCACTAGATGGCAGCAGGGATCTACCATTTGTACGTTGGTAGTAAACCTTGGTGGTTTAAAAATAGTCATTTCAGTTGTTCTCTGACATTTTTGTAAATATAAACTGATTTCTATTTATGTTATTTTAGGATAACCTGAAACCCCCAGAAGCAAAGAGGAAGATACAACACGTTACATGGCCATGAAGGAAAGTTTCCAAAAATGTAAATATAACTGTAGTTTTCAAACAGTTCACATATATTGACGGTATTTACAGAGAGCTTGATTATTTTGAAATTTTTCTAAAGGTTTAAAATTAGGTTCAAAAAATAAAGTCTTTCCCTCCCTCCCTGTTTTCCTCCCTCCATTTGAAAGAAAAAAAAATTGCCTTTTATTCCCTGATTAGGTAAGAATTTCTCTTTTTTAAAAAAATATGTTTTTATTGATTTTAGAGAGAGAAAAACATCCATGTAAGAGAGAAACGTCAATCGGCTGCCTCCTCTGCATGCCCCCCTACTGGGGATCAAGCCCGCAGCTGGGGCATATGTCCTGACCTGGAATTGAACCAGCAACCTTTCTTTGCACGGGCCGACGCCCAGCCAGCTGAGCCACACTAGCCAGGGCGGAAGGAATTTCTTTTTAAATGAATGGCTTACTATAAGTCGTTTATGTTGACCCTAGTCAAATCAGGAAGCTACAAGTCTGGTGTACCATAAAGCATCTGATGAATTTTAGGAATTATTCTCATTAATCTGTTTCAGTCTTTAGAGAACTTTGAGATTTTTTTAAAAACTCAAATATTTTAGAAGTTCACAATTTTTCTTTTCCCAAGCAAAAGAATATAACAGTTCATCACAGTATTTTAGTAAATACTTCCTGTTCATACTTGAAGTTCACCAAGAAAAGCATATTTGCAGCGCTGCCAATAAACTACTCAGACTATACAGATAAAATTGCTGTTCCCTAAGTGCTTGCTATTGCTCCTTCCCTTGAAGTTATAACATAATTGGTTTCTCGTGAGTGGACTGGTCAGGGTTGCCCCCAGGCCCACCCTTCAGGATGTTCTTGTCACGCAGCTGTCCTTCCTACTCTTTTCAGGAGCAGTCTGATCTCACTCCGCTCAGGGCTCTCCCTCCAGGAGCTTAATGAGGCAGACTTTAAGAATCTCCAGGTGAAGTAATCGTGTTAGAGGTGGTGCCTGTTGGTAGGAAGTTTAGTGAACAGGAAGAGGAGGTAGAATTGTAGAATTTAGGAGAGTCTGGGAGTATAGTATGGTGGTGAAGGGGGAAACTTGGTGTGACCCAGATGGGCCAGCACAGGAGGTACTGAAGTCAGAAGTCAGGGCCCAGTGACAGCACGGAGGGGGCCAGTTGGCCGGGTCCCTGCTGGTGCAGCATGGAGCGCTGTCCACAGGGCTGTCCCGCAGGCATCTCTCTGAGGTTGTGTGCTAAGTGGTCTTGTTCCAGCTGCATAATTGAGTCAGTGAGCAAATAGGTTATTCCTCACATCCGTGAGTTCCAGAGTTCACTTTTCTGCCGTGTGTTTCTGACCAAGTGCGAGAACACTTGATACTTTCTCCCTTGTACGATTGATCTTCAAATTGGGGTTTGTCTTTTCAGTACTTTTTAGAACAGTCTCATTCCTCTTTCGATTTGTTAAAACAAGCATTTTAATATTGAATAGCCTTAGGAAGAAGTAATTCCACCGTGCAGGTGAACACTGTACTGAAACTTTAACCCTGTAGTTTCAGTCCTGTCTTCTCCAGACTGCATCTGTTCACATAAGACAAAGTGGATACATACTGAGTGTTGCATAAATTGTAATGTTATGGTAAATTATTAAATACGCAGTTGTCTGCAGGGCTGATGTATTCCTATGTATAACTATCTTAAGGGACATTTTGAAAAGTGCAGATTTTAGGGTAGAATGACATTATATTTATTTAGTTGTTCCTTCTGCTTTCATCTGCATTTCTCTCTTAGTTAAGAGAGAATTAGCCATTTGACAGTTTTAAGTCAGTAGAAACTTATTTTTAGTTACTCAAAAAATTAATTTTTAATTTGTATATTTAACTTACAAAGTAGGTTGGTATTAACAGCTGAACTGTGTAACATTGTTGCTTCAAATTGAAGTTTATATTATGAACATTCAGAGTCAACGCTCATATAGCAGCATGTTCTTGACCTACTTTGAGTTTGAAATGTGGAGGAGCTAAGCTGGGTACAGTGTGTCCCATACACCTACATCCTG
Source organism: Plecotus auritus (assembly GCF_963455305.1). Classification (NCBI taxonomy): domain Eukaryota; kingdom Metazoa; phylum Chordata; class Mammalia; order Chiroptera; family Vespertilionidae; genus Plecotus; species Plecotus auritus. Next base: position 107,098,897 of record NC_137782.1, read on the forward strand.
GAGCGCTGTGCCTTCTGGGTGCAGACGCAGCTGGCCCTCAGCGGCTCCATGTGCGGAAGCAGCCCGCAGAGCCTGCCCGCGGAGCCTGCCTGGGACGGACAGGAATCGGGCAGAGTTGTTGGGAGGCTGATGTTTTGAAGTGTTGCTTTGGTGAGCTTTGAAGCTGAGAAGGACTTGAATGGCTAACAACTTCGGAATCCTCTGTACTCCCTAAAACGGGTTACTATTGTTGCTCTCGATTCTATAGTCCAATAAAGCCAGTTTTTCTTCTTGTTGGGGTAGGGGAAAGCGAATGGCATTTGTGTCAGAGAGTGGCCTCTGAGGTAGAGTTACAGGCACTTGACCACTGCCTGCCCTTGCCAGGTGGTCTTGTTCTTTTCTTCCTCCCCCTCTTGGTTCCCTGTTTGCCTTGCTCGTGTCCTCCTTTCCCACATTTTCACTTTCTTTGCCTTCATCTCCTTCCTCCTTTCTGTAGAGCTTCAGGCTTGGTCACACAGCATGGCCCTGCTCATTCACTGCGGTGGAGCTGGACCAGCCCATCCTTGTTCTGTGAGGTCGGGCTGCTGCGAGAGCTCTGAGAGTGCCAGGCCCGCGGCACCAGGCACACGGCCTCCGGGGCTGTCAGCTGCGGTTTTCCACATGCTCAGCAGCCAGGCCCTGTGGGAAGCCGGTTCAACTTCTGCCATGAGGCCTGGTGTTTTTGCTATATTCAAGTTCCTCAGAATTGTAATTATTTTTTCGAAGTAATATTTTGGTTGCTTAAGTTTTCAGAGACAATTCTAAACTGATCTAGAGACTCATTCAATAGCAATGACCTTTTTAAAACTTACATTAAGTAAAACTGCCAGTAGCTTAAATCACATGTATGTCAGAGCCTCCTCTGTTCTCTACTGTGGGACTTCAAATGTTTTTAAGTGTGCTCTTTTATTAAATGCTCGTGCAGGTTTTGTAATTCAGTACAGAAAGCTTAACCTTGTAATGTACATTATTTTGTATGTAAAAAGTCTTTCAAGTAGCCTTAACCTTATTTAAATAAACTGAATAAAATTACTGAGTAGGCCTGTCGTTCGTAAAAAAAATAAAATGAAAAAATACTCTGTAATGACTTGATCTCTTTTTGAGTAAGTGCTATTGAAAGGTGTCAATTTTATAGTAAAAAGTCTGTTTCTGGACTGATTGAGTGCTCCAGCATGATTCCAATAGTCCCCCCATCTCGGGGCGCTGCTGTACAAGGAGCGTGGCTGGAGTGGCCTGGCATTCAGGACTCCCTGGTGTGACAGAGGCTGACACTGACCACCACTGTGCTTGGGGGAAGGAGACAAGTTCCCAAACCTCCCTCATCCCTTGTAAGCTTTCTTTAAAAAAAAAAAAAAATACATACATATACATATACATATATATATATATGTATGTATATATGTGTGTGTATATTTTATATATATATATATATATATATATATATATATATGTATATGTATGTATTTAAACTGATTTTAGAGAGGAAGGGAGAGGGAGAGATAGAAACATCAATGATGAGAATCAAAATTGGCTGCCTCCTGCAGCCTCCCGCCCCCACCGGGGATTGAGCCATGACCTCCTGGTTCATAGGCTGACACTCAACCACTGAGCCATGCCCGCTGGGCCCTTGTAAGCTTTTTTAACTGTGACAAAGCAGAGATTCGTTGAGGGCTTATTTGTGTTTGGGTGTTCTTAAGAAAGTTAATTTCTAAACTGGTGTCTTAATGTTGATAGTGAAGCTCTAAATTAACTAGGAAAAGCCTCAGGTCACCTGTCTTGAACTTAAAAATTAGATCCTTGATTTTTTTTTGGTCTGGACAGAAGCGACCAAAAAAATCTTATTTCCATTTAGATTTTTACTAATGTGCTCTTAGTACTAACTGAAGTGCTTTGCCCTGCCAGTTGTTATAAAGTTGGTTGCCGTCCCTGTTGTGGCAGAAGAAATAAAGATGTGAACTAAGTTCTGCTCCTAAAGAAAAGACAGGCAAGTGAACAGGAATGATGGGTAATTCTAATGAGAGAAAGAAATCAGGCTTAGGGTGAGAAACTTTAAATCTAGTGATTAGGAAAGCCTCTTTGAAATGCTGATATTTTAAGGGGTGACAGCTATGGGAAGCTTTTGGGAAAAACATCCTATAAATGGTAGATTGTGATCAAGCAAATGCTTCTACTGTCACTCCTGGACCCCTGCTGCAGCCGTGATGGGAAGAAGTTAGAAAAATACACCCCGCTGACAGCCACCCACTCCCTATCCACCTGCCAGGTGACTGACTGCATGAGGTCCCAGGGCAGACAGCCCAGATAGCTGACTCGCAGAATCACAGGGAATAGAACGGGCGGTGCTAAGTCGCTAAGTGCGATGGTTTGCTACCCAGCACTAGATAACGGACATCGGTCTCCATGGTGAAAGTGAACACCCTGAGTCTTCATAGGTTTTTAGATCAAAAAGACTGGTGGGGCGGGTAGTATAAAATGAAGTCAGAGAAGGTGGATCTTAGGCCATAAAGGACCTCGTATGTGATTCTGAGAGAAACTGGAAGCTGTTAGCGGTGTTCAGACTTTGCCAAGCTGAATCAAAAGACTGAAACAAGACTGGTTGGTTAAGTGTACAATAGCATGAAATATTTTTTAATCTCTAATAAAGTTAACCAGGTGCCTTGTTTTTTAGTCTTTGGGTAAATGGTTTGAACCAAAATATTTGCATTTCTTTGACCAATAATTAAACCTTAGAAGACTAAAATACCAGTTACGCTTAAAGATAGTTCTATAAATATAAGAACACAATATCTAGCTAAGCCTTCTGTTATGTTTGTTCTGCCCTGCTACATACTTTTTTTGAAATAAACTTTTAAAACATAAACCTTGTAGAGTTTTTGGTGTATGGAAATATTGCTGCGGCGGTATTGAGAGTTTCCCTCTTCCCGACAGCTTCCTGCCACTGATACATGGTAGTCTGGTGCCTTCCTTGAGACTAGTCAATATCGATACATTGTTAGCTAAAGTCCATAACTTTATTCCGATTTTCTTAGTTTTTACCAAATGTCCTTTTCCTGTCCCAGGATACCACCTTACCTTTGTTTTCATAACTCCTTAGATTCAGCTGGGCTGTGACAGTTTCTGACTCTCCTTAAGTTTCTCAGCCTTGACAATTGGGGAGCATATTGGTTAGTTGTTTTGAAGAACGCCCCTCAGTTTGACTTGTCTCAGGTTTTTTGCATGATTAGACGCATTACGAGTTTCAGGAAGATCGGAGGAAAGAGCCCTTCCATCACATTATATTAGGGTGCATTCTCTAACGACTTTAACACTTTCGAGGGGACCCTTGGCCACTTGGCTCAGGCACTGTCAGGTTATATGGGGTTACTTTCTTTCCTCCTTTCATGCTGTGCTCGGGAAGGGTTTCATGGGAGGAATGTGGAGTTACACTTCACCTACCTGGCCAAGTGTCCACATAACCCATTTGGAATTCCCTGCAGAATTGTCTATTCTCGCCCCTTTTAAAATTTAATAATTATGTCAGTGTGGGCTCAGATGCTTACACTTTGGGTAATAACGTAATGCTTTCTTGTTGGTTTTGCTCAGATTGCTCTAGCTTTGGCCACTGAAATCGGTTTCAGTTGGCTGCTGTGTCCCTCTGACTTAGGTCATCCTCGTGGTTTCTCTGGAGCACTTCCTTACTTTCTGGTCGTACAAAGGGCTCCAGGTTCCTCTTGTATATTTCCTGTTCCAGTCCTAGACTTGGCCATTTCTCCAAGGAGTCTTGGTTCCTTTCATTAAAGGATGATAGTATTAGAAAACAAGATCTGGGCACTAGAGTACTCATTAATACCGGGGTGTCATTGCTTCTGGGCCTCAACTGACAGAGCAAGGAAACACCTATGTGTTTATGCTGACCCTGGTATGTGCACACATCTGTGCATGTTTTTATATGTAAGCATCTCTACAGTAAGCTAAATGTGAGTTCATGCTGTGTGGACCACTGTAGACCTCCTGTTCTTGTTTCTAAGTGCCCGCCCTGAAAGTGAGAAGCCAGGCTCCCACCAGCCACTGTCCGTTTACTTACCTGTTCGCTTCCAGTACCCAGGTGCAGCAGTGGCCGCTGTTCACCTGTGCCCATGTGGGAAACAACACCATCAACTAGACAGAGTGCAGTGATTTATACAATTCCCCTGCCTCTATCTTTCAGACTCCACTCATTTCCAATGTTACTTTAAGTCATGTCGCTTAAAAATATAATGGGAGTTTTATATTTTAATGAACAAGATGTCAAGTTAACTTTTCTCTATTTGATTGATTGATTGATTGATTAGAGAGAGAGAGACACCGATTTGTCGTTCCACTTATTTATGCATTCATTGATTGATTCTTGTATGTGCCCTGACTGGGGACAATGCTCTAACTGACGTGAATGCCCTGGACAAACATGTCATTCATGCAGTAGGGACTTGCTGTGTTTTCACACTCTACGTAAGGAGTTGAAATAAGACATGTCTCTGCCCCAAGGGGCTTTACCCTTTATATTAATCCCTGTTGATTCAGTCTAAACATTCAAATAGCTTGAGAAAAAAATCTGAAGAACATTTAATAATTAAAGTCAAAATGTTCTGTGTACCAAACGGTTTACTAGTTACGTTTTTAATTCCTTGAAGCCTAAGGAAACCAACCAAAAACAGTGGATTTTTCTCTTAGAAGCTGTTTCTGAACCTGGGAGGGTTTTTGTTCATGTGCTTCTAATGGTATAGCTGCTGATAGGTGTCTGGATGGAGTTACCCTGCTCTGATTTCTGTGACAGATTTCTCTATTCTCTCTCATTCTTTTGGCATGCTGAGAAGTCATGTTCTTAGTTTATGTGCATTTGGCACGTGTGATGCCCGGACATTTCCTTCTCAGTGTTTCAGGAAAACTCATATTCAGAGATCGCATCCCCACATTCATCTCCATGTATAAGAAAACAAATTGTGTTTTATTTTAGAAATAATGCCCTCCCTAAACTTAGTTCAGTTATGGCTTTTTCTCACTGTTTCAGACTGGAAGCAATGGGATGCAGCACTCTGATTATGGAAGAGGAGGCGTGCTGGAGGGAGTGACTTCTCTGAAGGCTGCCGCTAGCTGGTGACAGAGCAGCGGCCCAAACTTGGACTACTGCCCTTTTCTTAAACCAGAGATAGGCCCCTTCCTAGGCCCCTCCACGCCCACCCCACCCTTGGAGTAAAGTGCAATAGCCCAGCTTTCACACAACAGCCCACTAGCGAGGGGAGAGAAGAGGGACATAACAGACAACAGACGTCACCGCAGCAGGTGTGCGGCCGGCAGTTTCCCCCAGGAAGGACGGGGCTGGCGTCAGGAGCCTGCCCGTGTGCTGGCCTTGCGTGGCCTTGAGTGAGCATCACTCCTTCTGGGCTCCCATTTTCACTCTGATCCGGGGTCTCTCCTGGATCTTAGTTCTCTGTATTTCCACCTCATACTCACCCTGAGCCCCTCAGGATGCCCTCTAAGGCCAGGCAGCCTTCATGTCAGAATGAGCATTTAAATATACAGGGAGCATTATAAGGCTTTTTGCTCATTTCTAGCTCTACTTCATGTACCTTGTGCCTCAGCCTGGGGTCTCTGCAGAAGAGGGGCTCTCGGGGTGGGGGTGGGGCCGTCCGCTGTCAGTGTGGGATCCCCATGGATACTGCCAGTCACCCTTTCCCGGAAGTGTTCCCTGCCGTGGATACCCTTCCTCTGCTCTTATAACACATCTCAATAGAACACATCCCCCTGTTGGAAAAAATCCAAAGCCCTGAAGAGTTGTCACAAAAACATAAGAGACCATGAGAACCCAGCAGAGTAGGCCATTTGTTTGATGCGCTATCAACCAATGTGTTAAGGTGAGAAGACAGCCCCACACCCTACAGGATAGGAAACCTGCTGGCCAGGACTCCAAAGAGCACCTGTCCCACGTGATAAAGGTGAACTAGAAGTCAGGTGCCTGCTGAGGGAGGGAAGAAGGCGAAAGAAGAAAGAGCAGGGAGATAGGAAGGAAGGAGCAAGCAGGCTCCTGCAGGTTTGCAGCCAGAGCTACACCCGGGAGGCTTCCTGGGAAGTAGGTCCAGCCGAGGCCGCGGAGCCCTGTCTGCAAGAAGACATCACTGGGCACGAGGAAATGCCTGCGGATGGTGCTGGGTGTGGTGACAGCACAGGTTGGCTTACCCAGGCACACGAGGAAATGTGCACCAGTGCCAGGTGCCGCTGAAACATCAGGTGGGAGAAGACTGATCCTAGAGCTTTCAGGTATTAGAACAATCTGGTACACATCAAGCAAATTTGCTTTATATTAACTGTCAGTATAGGAAACTATAAAAAGTAACATACCTTTTTCTGAGATGGTCATAACATTGTAAAGTTTAAAATCTACAGTTCAGTGAATTAATGTGTGTGTGTGTGAGAGAGAGAGAGAAAGAGAGAGAGACCACTCCCCAGATCAAGATAGAGAGCAAACTTCCTGTAAAGAGCCAAACAGTATACATTTTAGGCCTATAGACAGGCCGTGTGTGGCTGAGTGGGCATGGCTATATTCCCATACACCTTTTTAAGAGAACACAGGGCAGTGTGCAGGACTTAGCCAGAGCCAGTTTGCTAATCGAAACACAGAACCTTCTCAGCATTCCTGAAGTTCTCCCCTACCCTTTCCCCAGCAGAATTAGCCACTATCCTGACTTCCGTCTTCATCGTTGAGTTTTACCTGCTAATATTTGTTTTATGCACTTTTATGTATGTTTTATTTTATTTTAATAAAAAGTCTTGTTCATAAAGTGGTATATCATAGAAGTGCATTATTTTTTTTTGTGTGTGAAGTACTTTTATTTTTTTATATTTTTTAAAATAAATCTTTATTGTTCAGATTATTACAGATGTTCCTCTTTTTTTGCCCCCATAGCTCCCCTCCACCTGATTCCCCACCTCCACCCCATGCCCTTACCCCCCGCCACTGTCTTCATCCATAGGTGTAAGACTTTTGTCCAATCTCTTCCTGCACCCCTCACACCCCCTTACTCCTGAGAATTGTCAGTCCACTCCCTTTCTATGGCCCTGATTCTATTATATTCATTAGTCCATTCTGGTTTTCAGATTTTTTATTCACTTGATTTTTAGATTCACTTGTTGGTAAGTATGTATTTGTTGTCATTTTGTTGTTCATAATTTTTATCTTTACCTTTTTCTCTTCTTCCTCTTCTTAAAGAATACCCTTCAGCATTTCATATAATCCTGGTTTGGTGGTGATGAACTCCTTTAGCTTTTTCTTGTCTGTGAAGCTCTTTATCTGACCTTCAATTCTGAATGATAGCTTTGCTGGGTAGAGTAATCTTGGTTGTAGGTTCTTGCTGTTCATCACTTTGAATATTTCTTGCCACTCCCTTCTGGCCTGCATAGTTTCTGTTGAGCAATCAGCTGACAGTCGTATGGGTACTCCCTTGTAGGTAACTAACTGTTTTTCTCTTGCTGCTTTCAAGATTCTCTCTTTGTCTTTTGCCCTTGGCATTTTAATTATGATGTGTCTTGGTGTGGTCCTCTTTGGATTCCTCTTGTTTGGGGTTCTCTGTGCTTCCTGGACTTGTAAGTCTATTTCACCAGGTAGGGAAAGTTTTCTGTCATTATTTCTTCTAATAGGTTTTCAATATTTTGTTCTCTCTCTTCTTCTGGCACCCCCATAATTCAGATGTTGGTACGCTTAAAGTTGTCCCAGAGGCTCCTTACACTATCTTCATATTTTTGGATTCTTTTTTCTTTTTGTTTTTCTGGTTGGGTGTTTTTTGTTTCCTCATATTTCAAATCTTTAATTTGATTCTTGGGGTCCGTTGGTCTACTGTTGAATTTCTGTATATTCTTTATTTCAGACAGTGTATGCTTAATTTCTGACTGGTCCTTTTCCATTTTTTTGGCATTCTCATTAAGATCCTTAAAGGTCTCTCTAAGTTCCTCAGCGGTTTTTAGAAAATTCTTGAGTAACCTTATAACTGTAGTTTTGAACTCTATGTCCAGTAGTTTGCTTTCCTCCATTTCTTTCATTCGTGACATGTTTCTTTGTCTCCGCATTTTGCTGCTTCCCTGTGTTGATGGAGTGGCTTTGTGAGGTAGGTGACCTATAGGGCCCAGTGGTTCAGCCTCCCCAATCACCTGAGGTGGACACTCTTGGTGCACCCCTTTGTGGACTGAGTGCACAGTCTTGTTGTAGTTAAGCCTTGATTGCTGTTGGTACACTGGGAGGAATTGACCTCCAGGCCAATTGGCTGTGAGGACCCGCTGTGTCTATAATGGAAGAACTGCTGTGCTGGAGACACGCTTATGGGGCAGGACTTGTTTCAGTGGGGCTTTGGTGCTCACTGAATCTGCCTCTTGAGTGTGTCACTTATGGATGTGAGGAGTTGAAATCTGGTGTCATCTCACACTGACCACTAGGTACACTGGCTCCTGGATCTCCAAGGAGGTGCAGGTCAGCTACTGTCTGAGGCCACCCAGCAGGAGCTACAGCGAGATCTGCAGATTTCTCCTCTTTGCTTGGGGTTTGGAAGTTTTGGAGCTGTCTGACCGAGCTGCAGTTTGTTAGGTTAAGCTGCGATAGGGCAGGCCATTCATATGCAAAAGCCACTGCACACAGTTTGGGTGGGTTTGTAAATTGGGCAGGGTCTCAGGGAATCACTGGGGCATGGCAAACAGCAATGGCTGCCACTCAGCCCTCTCTGTGTCTCCGCGTTTCCGTGTCCCCACGCCCCGCCCCCCAGCGCAGTAAACAATGATTCCTGTGCACACCTCTGCAAGAAAGCCACCCTCACTTTCTGACCCGATGACAGTCCACCTTCTCCCCGTAGGAGTCTGGGTCCCCAGAGTCTCGCTGGAAACTGGAGTTCAGACCAGTCGGGAGCTTGTGTCTCCCTTCGGACTGAAAAAAAAAACAGCGCACCCAGTCGCCAGCCGCCAGCCCGATTCACGCACCTCTGTACCTCTGCTTTTCCATGCTTGTGCATGTCCTACCAGGTCTCAATGCTCTTTTCTCTTTCCTTCTAGTTGTAGAACTTCTACTCAGCCAGCTTTCCCGTGGTTCTGGATGATAGACGTTTTGTCTTTTAGTTGTAGTTTTAGTGTGGTTGTGAGAGGCAGCACGTACAGGTGTATCCCTTATGCCGCCATATTGTTTTTTTCAGAACTGCATTATTTTAGAGCTAGTCGGAAGTATTGTTCAATGTCATGATTCCCAGCTGGGGTAGCGGCCCATGCGGGCTCTGCAGACCCCTGTGGGGGTGTGGCGGCTCCGATCGCAGTTCACTACTTTCAGGATTCTTCCCTTTATCTTTGGCTTTCAACATTTCAACATTTTGACTATGATATATCTGGGTACGGATATCTGCATTTTTCCTACTGTGAGTTTGTCAGGCTTCCTGGATAATTTTTAGATTAATGTTTTTCATCAAATTTGGGAAGTTTTTAGCCATTAATTCTTTTTAAAAATATATATATTTTAATTGATTTCAGAGAGGAAGGGAGAGGGAGAGATAGAAACATCAATGGTGAGAGAGAATCATTGATCGGCTGCTTCCTGCACGCCCCCTACGGGGTATGGAGCACACAACCCAAGCATGTGCCCTTGACTGGAATCAAACCCGGGACCCTTGAGTCTGCAGGCCGACGCTCTATCCACCGAGCCAAACCAGCCAGGGCCAGCCATCAATTCTTAAAGCATTTTTTTCTGTCCCTTTTCCTTCTCCTCTCCCAGTATCTCCGTTTTGCATGTGTTGGTGCACTTAATGGTGGTTCGCATTTCTCTGAGGCTCTATTCATTGTTTTCTTTTTTCCCTGTTTTTCAGATTTCATGATCTTTATTGATCTGTCTTCATGTTCCCTGATTTCCTCTCCTCCCAGCTCAGGCTTCTGTAGTGGTTTCTCATGTTGGTTATTGCACTTTCAGACTCCAAAATTTCCATTTGGCTCTTTTTAAGAAGGTTCACCGCTTTATTGGTATTCTCACTCTGATGAGTAATTGTTATTACAAACTAGAGGCCCAGTGCACGAATTCATGCATGGTGGTGGTGGGGGGGGGTGGTTCCCTCAGCCCAGCCTGCACCCTCTCCAATCCGGGACCCTTCAGGGGATGTCCTATGGAATCGGGCCTAAACCGGCAGTCGGACATCCCTCTCACAATCCGGGACCACTGGCTCTGAACTCCTCACCTGCCTGCCTGCCTGATCACACCTAACTGCCCCCCTGCTGGCCTGGTCACCCCCAACTGCACCCCCTGCAGGCATAGTCGCCCCCAACTGACCTCCCCCGTCGGCCTGGTTTCCCCTTACTGCACCTCCTGCCAGCGTGGTCATGCCCAACTGCCCCCCCCCAACCTGGTTGCCTCCAACTGCCCCCCATGCCGGCCTGGTCGCCCTATGCAGCCTGTTGCTCGGTCATTTGGTCACCCCTCATTAACCCCCCTGCTGGCCTGGTTGCCTCACACAGCCTGTTCGGTCGTCCGTTCAGTTGTTTTGGATGCGATGGTTGCTTAGCCTTTTATATATATAGATGTTCCTTTCATTCTCTAAGCATGGTTTCCTTTAGGTCTTTGAACATGTTCATAATAATGCTCAGCCAGGTCAGAGCTTCTGCTTAGCCCTCTGAGCAGACAAGGCTTTTAAGAGCTTTGCTGCTCTGTGTGTGGCTTGGGGAATGCTCTCATGTCTCCTACACGTCCTCTGACTGCTCTTCAGTGGAGGCAGCCCCATCCATGCCATCTCTTGGATCCCCAGCGGCAAGTGGGATCTCCTGAGGGCTCTTCTTCCCCTGGTTTTCTGGTAAACTAGCTAGTCTGCCATTTTGCTTTTTACTACTAGTCTCATGGAACTACTAGCTCCCTGGTAGTTGCTTGCCACTAAGATCTTTGTTTTTGACACGCTGGGTAATTTAAGGTTGGATATGTTTTGTGTAGCTGTGTTTTTAACCAGGAACAAGTAAGATGTTCCATAATGAGATTTGGAAAGCTTTTACTTTTGTGTTTTTTTTTGGAATACTGCTATTTTTATTTTCTGAAGCACATTTGCAAGAATGCTTTTACTTTTATATTATTGTGGATGAAAGGGGCCACATGCTGACCTGAAAAGCTCAGGGAAGGCCTGCATGGCGGTCTTGCAAACTCAGAGACCTAAAGTCACCACAAAGGATAATCTGAAATTAAACTTTACCTAAAAGCAGTTATGGTGGGTAGTTACATCCTAGGCCAGTATCTTCACTGACAAGGTCAACCTTTACCTTAACTGAGCCTATTTGTCTTTTTGCATCTATAATAACATACCCTTGAAATGTCTGGATAACTTGTAACTTCCCTTTTTCTGGATCCCTTGGGGCACAACCTAATGTGCCTGGGCACCAGGACAGATACCACAGATTCCTTCACTATTATCACGTTAATTGTTCCTGCACCCACCTAAGTATGTGTCTATCATTTTAGTTTTTATCCAATCCCAGTGGTTTCCCTGCTTTGCTTTCTCCCACCTCTCTAGTCTATCACCAATGGATTTCATGTAACCCACCTACGTTCCTTTCCTTTGATTGCAATGTATAAATACAGATGTAACCCGCCATTCTCTGGAGCATTATCTCAATCCATTGAGGTTCTGCTTCCCGGCCATTGTCGATAAACTCCAATAAACTCACAAAAATTCTTTACAGGTTTGAATGTTTTCATGTTAACATTATAAAGTAGAAGATGGCAAAACAACTAACAAGGGTGGGTTTATTCTTCTTGAGCAAAGCCTCCAGCTCACTGTAACTCTGGCGGCCTGGCTCACGTGGTCAGACACCCTCCTGGTGGCAGCCTGATGGAGACGGGCTGGGGTCCCACCAGACTTTCCCTGGCACACCGTTTCATTTTATAACAATTTATCTTTTTTGATGAAACTATTAACAGATGTCCCCTTTTCCCCGCCAGTGACCCTTTCTAACCCACCCCCATCTGCTGCCCTGGCCTTCACTACTCTATGGTCTGTATCCATGGGCTATGCATATATGCATACAAGTTCTTTGGGTAATCTCTTCCCTCTGAGAATCATCAGTCTGTTCCCTGCTTCCATGTCTCTGGATCTATTTTGTTTGTGAGTTTATTTTGTTCATTAGCTTCCACATATGAGTGACATCATGTGATACTTGTCTTTCTCTGGCTTATTTCACTTAGCATGATACTCTCCAGGTCCCTCCATGCTGTCTCTAAGGGTAAGAGATCATTATTTTTTACTGCTACATAATATTCCATGGTATAAATGTACCATAGTTTTTTTGTTGTTAATTCTTACTGGAGGCTATTTCTTCCATTGATTTTAGAGAGAGTGGAAGGGAGGGGGGCAAAGGAGAGAAAAGATAAACATTGACGGATTGGAAAAATGGCGGCGGAATAGACAGACGTGTTCCGAGCCTTGTCCCGAGCAGAAAGAAAGAACAGCTGAGGGTCGCACTAGGAGTGTTTGTTGGCAAGTTGGGGGACAGCTGAACTCCAGAAGAAGGTGGGAGACTGCTAGACGGGGTTCCCCTGACCTGGCAGCTCCCACTGCGGCTGGGTCCCCTCCCCCTCCCGGAGCTGCGGGCTTGGACGCGGAGTCGCCGCCATCTGGAACCGGAAAGTGGAGCTTATCGGAAGCCTGAGAATCCACAGCTGCGGCACCCACGGAACAGCTGCAAGCCCCAGAACAACGCTCCCCAATTGGCGCAAACACACGGATTCAGAGGAGCTCTACACTCCACCACGGAAAGGTCAGATTTCGCCTGGGATAAGGTGAGGTCTCTGGTCCCAGCGCGAGAGAGGAACGCGCATTTTGCGGGAGCTGGAGGACCAGGGAAGTCTGTGCCTAGAAAAATCGGTGGCTGCTGGGGCTGGCGTGATCTGTGAATGTGGAAGGGGGTCCTCAGAGCTGCTAACAGAAGGGCTCTCTAAAAAGCAACCCATTTTGATCTGAAGTGCAGGGACACCCTAAGAATTTCAGGGGTGTGCTAGACTTACGCGCAGCCACGGAGTGCGCACACTTGGGCTTTTTCCTCTTGAAATTCTTGCTTCTGATTACTAAGCCCAATTCATAGGTTCACCCAGTTGGGGACACCCTGGGAGACTGCAGGGGAAAGTTGTTTTTCTGGAACCTGGGGATTGGAGCAGGGAGTGACCATCGGAGAGCCAGCTCTGAGGCAGCCCACTCCCACAAACCGGTAGTGAGTGCCACAGGGAAAGAAGGCTCTAACACTCCCTAGAGAGGCCATAGATAAACCCGGAAGTCAATCCAGAAACACTGCCACCCAGGGGCTGAATCACAAATTGACTCTTATGTAATCAAAAATAAAGGAATACGAATTAAGACACACCGCCTGCTTAAAATCAGGACTGGCTTACATCACTGAAGAGCAGTGGAACGCAGGGAACTGCAATACTGTCCGGACTGAGAAACAGGCGTGCCAAACAGAACAACAGAGGAAGTGAATGACCTTCACTACTCCACATTTTATTTTTATTTTTTATTTTTTTATTTTCATTTTTTGCATCTTTTACTCAAGAAACTAATTTTTTTCCTCACTTGATTTTACCTTTTTAATTATTACATTTTTATTTTCAATCCGTATTATTACTACTGCTATTTTATCTTTTTTTTTTTTTTAAGTGTCATTTTATTTTCTCTTCATTTTGTTTTGGGATTAATGTTCTACATTCTATTTTTATCTTTCCTTTAGCATCATTTTACTCTATATCAAATCTACCTTTATGCCATCACTCTCTTCCTCACTTTTCCCTTTTCAGTGTCCTGTTTATCTTACCCCTTTCCTGCTTTAGATTTTCTCAATTCTTTCTGTTTACCCCCTTTTAAAATTTCACCCTACTTATATATCTAATCTCCAATCCCCTGCTCCAAGTCCATACACACCTCTCTCTTCGCTGTCTTAACTATCCAAAAAATTGTTTTTCTCTCTGTCCTTTTGTTGTTGTTCGCTTGAATGTAGATTATATTGAATTTTTATGCTTTTTTGTGAGATTGTTTTGCTTATTCTTCTTTTGTTTATTTTTTTGTTTGTTTAGTGCTTCTGTTTTCCCTTGCCTCACTCAATATTAGTTGGTGTTGTAGTTTGTATTAATCCCCAGGTACTTGTTGCTGGCATTTGCTGGGATAAGTGATTGTTCTATTGGAGTTTTATCCCCAATATATATAGCCTGTTTCCCTTTCTCTCTTAGTCTCTTTCTTGTCTCTCTTACTTTTTTTTCTTCTTCTTTTCCCTTTTCCCAATTTCATTTTGACACCCCCTTTTTTTTTCTTCTTCTTTCTTTCTTTTTCCTCTTCTTCTTTCTCTACTATCCCCTAATTTGCCTTTCTCTGGTGGTCACCTTTATTGGAGGTTATTAATATCGTGAATACATTTCTGTTCAGTGCCTTGTGTGTTGTACCTGGTAGTGCTGTATTTTGTGCCTTTAAATCGACGCAGGAGAGAGAGAACTACATAACCAGACACCCAGAGAAGAGAGACCATGGGGAGACAAAGACACAGCCCGCATTTGAAAGAAAAGCAGGCATCACCAGAAAAGGAAGTAAACGAAATGGAGGCAAGCAACCTTCCAGAAAAAGAATTCAGAGAAATGGTCATAAGGTGGCTGAAAAGAATGGAAGACAAATTCGACAATATGAGCAAGAACCAAGAGGAAATGAAGAAGAACCAAGAAGAAATGAAAAATGACATCGCTGCTGTAAAGAACTCAATAGAAAGCATCAAGAGTAGACTAGAAGAAGCAGAGGACCGCATCAGTGAGCTAGAAGACAAGATGGGGAAAAATACCCAAGTAGAGCATCTTCTAGAAAAAAAAATTAAAAGGCAGGAGGAGAGCCTAAGGGAACTTTGGGACAACACGAAACAAAACAACATCCGCATAATAGGGGTTCCAGAAGGAAAGGAAGCTGAGCAAGGAATAGAAAACCTCTTTGAAGAAATAATGACAGAAAATTTCCCTGATATAGAGAAGAAAAAACCCACACAAATCCAAGAAGCTCACAGAGTCCCAAGCAAAATGAACCCCAAAAGACTGACGCCAAGGCACATTATAATTAAATTGGCAAACACCAACGACAAAGTAAGAATCTTAAAAGCGGCAAGAGAGAGACAGAAAATTACATACAAAGGAACCCCCATCAGACTAGCAACTGATTTCTCAACAGAAACTCATCAGGCCAGAAGGGAATGGAATGAAATATACAAATTCATGCAAAGGAAGGGTCTGAATCCAAGAATACTGTACCCAGCAAGGCTGTCAATCAAAATTGAAGGTGAAATCAGGAGCTTCACAGACAAAAAAGGACTAAGGGAATTTATTACCACCAAACCAGCAATGCAAGAAATGCTAAAGGGTCTGCTGTAAAAAAAAAAAAAAGAAATAGGAAGCGAAGAAGGAACACAGGTGTAAAGAATAGGAATGGCGACAAATAAGTACCTATCAATAATAACTTTAAATGTAAACGGATTAAATGCCCCAATCAAAAGACATAGGGTAATGGATTGGATAAGAAAACATGACCCATATATCTGCTGTCTACAAGAAACCCACCTCAGAAAATAGACGCACACAGACTGAGGGTGAAGGGATGGAAAAAGGTTTTCCAGGCAAATGGAACTGAAAAAAAAGCTGGGGTAGCAATACTTATATCTGACAAATTAGATCTCAAACTGAAGGACATAACAAGAGATAAGGAAGGCCACTTCATAATACTAAAGGGAGCAATCCAACAAGAAGAAATAACTCTGGTAAACATATATGCACCCAATACAGGAGCACCCAAATACATAAAAAACTCCTGGAGGATATCAAGGGAGAGATTGACAGCAATACAATCATAGTAGGAGACTTTAATACCCCACTATCACCATTGGACAAATCCTCTAAACAAAAAATCAGCAAAGAAACATCAATCCTAAATGACTCACTAGACCAGATGGAATTAATTGACATCTTCAGAACATTTCACCCCAAAGCCACAGAATATACATTCTTCTCAAGTGCACATGGGTCATTTTCAAAGATAGACCATATGTTGGGACATAGGCAAAGTCTCTTCAAATTCAAGAAGATAGAAATCATATCAAGCATCTTCTCAGACCACAGTGGCATAAAACTGGAAATCAACTACAATAAAAACAACCCAAAGAAATCAAACACATGGAGACTAAACAGCATGCTATTAAACCATGACTGGGTTACCAGAGAGATCAAAGAAGAAATAAAAAACATCATGACAACAAATGACAATGAAAACACTACAATCCAAAATCTATGGGACACAGCGAAAGCAGTCTTGAGAGGGAAGTTCATAGCTCTACAAGCCTACTGCAAAAAACAAGAAACAGGGGTAATAAATTACCTAACCCAACAACTCAAAGAGTTAGAAAAAGAGCAACAAGAAAAGCCCAGTGTAAGCAGAAGGAAGGAAATAATAAAGATCAGAGCAGAGATAAACGACATAGAGACCAAAGAAACAATACAAAAGATCAACAAAACCAAGAGCTGGTTCTTTGAAAAGATAAACAAGATTGATGAACCTCTAGCCAGGCTCACCAAGAAGCAAAAGAGAGGACCCAAATAAACAAAATCAGAAATGAAAGAGGTGAAATCACAACAGATCCCGCCGAAATACAAAGGATTGTTAAAAAATACTACGAACAACTCTATTCCAACTAATTGGACAACCTGGAGGAAATGGACATATTCCTAGAAAAATATAACCTTCCAAAACTCAATCAGGAAGAATCTAAACAGCTCAATATGCCAGTAACTATGGAAGAAATTGAAGCAGTCATCAAAGAGCTTCCGGCAAACAAAAGCCCGGGGCCAGATGGCTTCACAGGAGAGTTTTACCAAACATTCAAGGAAGAACTAAAACCTATCCTCCTCAGACTATTCCAAAAAATTCAAGAGGAAGGAACACTTCCAAGCTCATTCTATGAAGCCAGCATCACCCTAATACCAAAACCAGATAAAGACAACACAATGAAAGAGAATTACAGGCCAATATCCCTCATGAATGTAGATGCCAAAATCCTCAACAAAATTCTAGCAAATCGGATCCAGCAGTACATGAGAAAGATCATACACCATGACCAAGTAGGGTTTATCCCAGGAATGCAAGGATGGTTCAATATCCGAAAATCAATAAATGTGATACATCACATAAACAAATTGAAAGATAAAAATCACATAGTCATATCAATTGATGCAGAAAAAGCATTTGACAAAATCCAACACCCTTTCTTGATAAAAACTCTCAACAAGGTGGGAATAGAAGGATCATACCTCAACATAATAAAAGCTATATATGATAAACCCACACCTAACATCATACTCAATGGGCAAAAACTAAAACCATTTCCCCTAAGAACAGGAACAAGACAAGGATGCCCACTCTCACCACTCCTGTTTGACATAGTACTGGAAGTATTAGCCATTGCAATTAGACAAGAAGAAGAAATAAAAGGCATCCAAATTGGAAAAGAAGAAGTAAAGCTGTCCTTATTTGCAGATGACATGATATTATACATAAAAAACCTGAAAGACTCTATCAAAAAACTAACAGACTTAATAAATGAATTCGGCAAGGTAGCAGGATACAAAATTAACGCCAAGAAATCTATGGCATTTCTATACACCAACAGTGAACTTACAGAAAGAGAGACTAAAAAAGCAATCCCATTTTCCATCGCACCAAAAAAATTAAGATACTTAGGAATAAACCTAACCAAGGAGGTAAAAGACCTATATGCGGAAAACTACAGGACACTGTAAAAAGAGATAGAGGAAGATGTAAACAGATGGAAGAACATACCATGTTCATGGATTGGTAGAATCAACATCATCAAAATGTCCATACTACCCAAAGCAATCTATAGATTCAATGCACTCCCCATTAAAATACCAACAGCATATTTCACAGACCTAGAAAGAACTCTCCAAAAATTCATCTGGAATAAAAAAAGACCCCGAATAGCCACAGCAATCCTGAGAAAGAAGAATAAAGTAGGAGGGATCTCAATACCAGATTTCAAGCTGTATTACAAAGCCACTGTCCTCAAAACAGCTTGGTACTGGCACAAGAACAGACATATAGATCAATGGAATAGAATAGAGAATCCAGATATCGACCCAAACCAATATGCACAATTAATATTTGACAAAGGAGGCATGAGCATACAATGGAGTCAAGACAGTCTCTTCAATAAATGGTGTTGGGAAAATTGGACAGATACATGCAAAAAAATGAAACTAGATCACCAACTTACACCATACACAAAAATAAACTCAAAATGGATACAGGACTTAAATATAAGACGCGAAACCATAAAAATACTAGAGGAATCCACAGGCAGCAAAATCTCAGACATATGCCAAAAGAACTTTTTCAGTGATACTGCCCCTAGGGCAATGGAAGCCAAAGAGAAAATAAACAAATGGGACTACATCAAAATAAAAAGCTTTTGCACAGCAAAAGAAACCATCAACAAAACAACAAGAAACCCCACTGTATGGGAGAACATATTTGCAAATGGTATCACTGATAAAGGTTTAATTTCCAACATCTACAGGCAGCTTATACAACTTAATAAAAGGAAGATAAAGGATCCAATAAAAAAATGGGCAATGGACCTAAATAGAATCTTTTCGAAAGAAGACAGAAGGAAGGCCAAGAGACACATGAAAACATGCTCAAAGTCACTAATTATCCGAGAGATGCAAATCAAAACGACAATGCGATACCATCTCACACCTGTCAGAATGGCAATCATCAACAAATCAACAAACGACAAGTGTTGGCGAGGATGCGGAGAAAAAGGAACCCTCGTGCACTGCTGGTGGGAATGCAGACTGGTGCAGCCACTGTGGAGAACAGTATGGAGTTTCCTCAAAAAACTGAAAATGGAACTCCCATTTGACCCAGTAATCCCACTCCTAGGAATATATCCTAAGAAACCAGAAACACCAATCAGAAAGGATATATGCACCCCTATGTTCATAGCAGCACAATTTACAATAGCTAAGATTTGGAAACAGCCTAGGTGCCCGTCAGCAGATGACTGGATCAGAAAACTATGGTACATCTACACAATGGAATACTATGCTGCCATAAAAAAGAAGGAATTACTACCATTTGTAGACACTTGGATGGAATTAGAGAACATTATGCTAAGTGAAATAAGCCAGTCAATGAAAGAAAAATACCACATGATCTCACTCATTTAGGGATAATGAAAAACATTATAAACTGATGAACCAAAAGATAGTTACAGAGGCAGTAAAGCATCAAACAGAGTGTCTAATTACAGCGGTAAGGTTAGGGAGAGGTGGGGGAAATAAGAGATCAACTGAAGGACTTGTATGCATGCATATAAGAGTAACCAACGGATGCAAAACATTGGGGGGTGAGGGCAGGTATGGGAGTGGGGTGGGGGGGGGCAATGGTAAGATATGTACACATATAATACCTTAATAAAAATTAAAAAAAAAAAGATAAACATTGACATGGGAGAGCCACATCAATCAGTTGCCTCCCATATGCACCCCAACTGGAGTGGGGAACCTGCAGCCTAGGTATGTGCCCTTGACCAGAATCAAACCTGGGACCCTTTGTTTCTTGGCTGATGCTCTAGCGCAGCCATGGGCAAACTACGGCCCGCGGGCCAGATACGCCCCGTTCGGCTGTTCTATCCGGCCCGTGGAGCCGAAAGAGCGGAGGGTTCTCTTGCTCTCCCCTCCGCTCCTTCACCAGCAGCAGTGTTAACATGGCAACGTCGGGAAACACAGCAGCAGCTCCTTCTTCTGAGTGGGCGGATTTATATAAATCCGCCCACTCAGAAGAAAGAACAACCTCTCAATCTTCCAGAGGCTCCTTGTAATGCCCGCGGACGCGTCCCCCGACATCACCCTGGGAATGCGTAGACACGTTATCGTGGTGATGTAGGGAGACACGCCCCTGGAGAGCACAGTATCAGAGCATTAGCTAAAAAGGAGACCAACAACACTGTTCCCACTGAAGTTGATGTTTTAAAGACCAAAAACCTTTCAACCCAGTCTACATTGCCATCTACATCTACGTCCCGGGCATAATTTGGAAGTTGCACTAAAGAAAATGTTTAATTTACTGTTTACACATTTTGTTCTTTTCTATTTGTTTTAGTTTTAAATTATTTTATTATATTTAAGTTTAATTTGAAAGGCTTTTGTACCTTTCCTTTGTTAGGCAATTTTATTTTGCCTTTGCCATCTTCAATATAAGGTATGTTATTGTGCTATGATTCCTCCATTTTTTGAAGTTTCAAATTATAATAATTAGTGTTTACATTCTTCTTGTTAAAATGTTTGAAATGAATAAAACTATTGAAATAAAAAAAAAAGACCATACCCTTTTATGTAATGATGTTTACTTTGAATTTATATTAGTTCACACAAACACTCCATCCATGCTTTTGTTCCGGCCCTCCAGTCCAGTTTAAGAACCCATTGTGGCCCTCGAGTCAAAAAGTTTGCCCACCTCTGCTCTAGCCACTGAGCCACCAGCCAGGGCAACCTCAGCTTTTTTATCCACTTTTTTTCTACTGATGGGCACTTGGGCTGTTCCAGATCTTAACTATTGTAAATTGCACTGCTGTGAACATAGGGGTGCATATATTCTTTCTGATTGGACACCATATCATTTTATCATGCGGCATTGTCTTAGAAAACGGAGGACCAAAGGTCAGCATTGTTACTCTTCTGGATAAATATGCAAGGCTTGAGCTCATAAACTGCTCAGTGCTTTCAGGTGTGTAGCCTGCTCTCCAGGTGACTGACAGACTGCTGCCCAGCCAGAAGCTCCGAGTGGCATCTTTATAGCAGTGATTCTACACTTCCTGCAGGCACCAGAATGCCCTAAATGCTCAGGCGCCGCAAATACACAGAGCGAGCTGCCATCTCTGGCCTCTTGGCGCTGTGCCCTTTTGCAGTCCTTCACCTTAGGAAGAGAAGGCAGGTCAGTGCAAGATCCTTGACAGGAAAGCTCTGAGCTCTCAGTGGCCCCAAACTGCCTTCATTGTCACAGGCTTCCTCGGGAGCTCATGTAACTGCATCAAGTCAGAGCATTAAATTCAGGAGTTTGGGGAGGGGGGTCAGAGAAGGCAGCATGTGCTGATGGGAAGCTTGTCAGTGAAAGGTGCGATCCAGTTTCAGTCAACATGCCCACCCTCCAGGGCCCGCCCCTCAGACAGTGCATGGATCGCGCAGCACAGTGTCGATTACGCAGCCTTACTGTGCACTCACCACTCATCAGCCAAGAACCAAAGGGTGCTGGGTAGCTTTATTGCAAGTCATACAATCTCGCTGCAGGCCTCACACGACAGGAAGTGACAGCTGTAGGGACCAGCTCGTCATTATTTTCAAGTTCCTGACATGTTAATTGCACTTAAAATTAAATATGCAGTGAAAGAAAGATACATTTATAAAGATATTCAACGGGAAGTTTGCACTTGGATTTGCCTTGCTTAGTTATAAAAATTCACAACCATCTTCCCACCTAAGGTCTCCATAAGGGTTTCTCCTCCCCCGGGACTGGGTGAGTAGAAAGGGCGGAAGGGTTTACACAACGTGACTATGACTATCGCTGAGAAGCACAAGAGGAAAGCCTGGTGCGACTGGAGGAGGCGGGCTCCATGCTGCCCCCACGCGGGGACACGGGGACGTGGGGATGTGGGCCTGCCTGACGCCAGAGCCGCACTCAGATGTCCTTCCCGCAGTCGGGACACAGGATGTCGTCCCTCTCGGTGAGGAAGCCGCGGCCCACCAGCGACAGGGAGCACTTCTTGCAGTTGAAGCAGTCGTTGTGCCACTGCCGCTCCTCAAAGGAGATGTACTTTGTGCCGCCAAGTCCTGTCAGCGGAGAAGAATGACACAGGTGAGCACAGGTGAGTGGGATCCAGGCACAGCCCGAGGAGCTCAGGACTCTAAGGAGAAATAGCTAGAGAGCAGCATGTGGGGCGCACCCCAGTTCCAGAGCCCGTGTGCCCACCAGAAGGCACTCAGACAGCTGAGCGCCCCTCACCGGGCGCATGGCTGGCACCGACTTAATGCATGAAGCACTCCCAGGGAGGGTGGAGAGAAAAGGTTCCTTTTCTCTGGAATGACCGGGAAAGACCGCACAAAAGAAACAACGGGTGGGTGTGGAAGAGGGGGTGCACTTCCTTGCAGAGAGCAGTCCTGAGACAAGCCCCAGAAGCGTGCCATGAGGTGGTGGGAGTGGGGCGAGGCAGGGGTTTCGTGGCACTGGTGGGAGAGGGGAATCAAGCTTAGGAGGGTGTGTGGGCTACAGAGAACTGTCTCAGATTTTAAACGAAACGGTGGGAACACTTTTCAGTTTGGGTGCTTGGCCCCGGTTTGATGACTGATCCCTGTCACATGTCTGAGGGGCACTGCTGGTGTCACCAGCATTGTGGGTGCTGCCTCGGAGCCCTCAGGAATGAGGTAGATCAAGGTCTTGCTATCTTGGAGTTGGGATCAATTCTGATGGGATTTAGATCATGAATTGCAATTAGAGTTCTTTCCAGAGTTCATGCTCCAATCTACCGCATTAAACATAAGACAGCCGCAATGACTACTCCACTGGCACAGGTTGAAGTCTCAGACTAGAAGCCTGTAATTCGTGGAAAGGTAGTTGCTTTTGTAACTTAACTGGCGAGGCTGAGATTAGGCGTTAAATCTCTAACGTGGGGGAGACCAGCCTTGGCGCTTACCCCTCAGCTGGACAGTGAGGGCTGGGAGACAGGCAGACCTCGCTCACTGTGCTTCGCTGCGCCCACACATGCTGCGTTCTTTATACACTGAAGGCCAGACCCTCACCAGCAAAAAGCTTACAACTCACTTTATTGTGACACTGGCTGCACTGTGGTGGTCTAGACTCCAGACTGAACCCACAATGGCTCCCAGGTATGCCTTACTTGTTTTTCTTTTCTTTTTGTTACAGAGAGGAAGGAAGAGGGAGAGGGAGAGAGCGAAACATTGATGTGAGAGAGAAACATCGATCGCTTGCCTCCTGTAAGCACCCCGATTGGGGATGGAACCCACAAGCTTCTGTGCTGGTGTAGTCTCCCACTCTCCCCTCCCAGCTGCGCCCCGATTTGTGTGGCCACTTGTGGTGAACCCTCCCGAGACTGCAGTCTGACCAGCTGTCTGGTCCCCACACTGAATTCCTGTGTTTCATAGTTTAGGCCAGTGCCTGTCTGCCAGCCCGCTTTGCCCAGCCTTTGGGGGATAGGAAAGAACTACCCAGAAGGCTGCCCTCTGCCCTCAGACGGCCAGGGTGGCGCACGCTGGGGAAGCAGCACGCTGCGAGGGTGAAATTCCCGTCACTGCACAGATGGCTGCCACAGACCCACAGACTGCCGTTCTGGAGAGAACCCAGCCCAAAGCAGAAACAGACGGCCCCTGAGAACAGGCCATTCACGTGGGCGTCAGTGCTCAGGTGAGCCGGAGGGCACGTGTTCCTTGTCGAAGTGTCCAGGGTGCCAAGAAGCGGAGGCCAGCAGGAAGGTCGGCTCAGGCTGAGGCCTAGACCGCTCAGGAGCACGGGCCGACCTCCCCCCAATGCCAGGAACATTACTGCACTTTGCAGATGCTGGGTTCTTACAAATCGAAGGCAAGACCGCCACCAGCAACAAGCACGACTCGCTTTACTGCAGGGCCCAGAACCCAGCCCTCAGCCTCTGCAAGGTCTGCCCATGCAACAAACCCACGTGCCAGACTCTCTCCCGTCAGCCTTGGCTCGCGAGGAGGGGCAGGGCCGCGGCCTGGTGGCCCCAGACACTCACCGCTGATGGGGTTGGTGCAGCCGGCACACTTCTTGGCATACAGGTCGCAGAAGCAGTCCAGGCAGTAGGCAAACTCGTCCCGGGACGTGAAGCGCTGCCCGGACAGCGGCTTCTTACAGGCGGTGCACACAAAGCACTCCTTGTGCCAGGGCTGCTCCCGGTAGGTGACCCCTCCGGCGGTGATGGGCTGGAGAGGCAAGAGGGCAGGCAGAGCTCAGGTCCTGAGGCAGAGCAGCCTCCAGGAAACGTCAGTTCTGGTTCAAGGTCACTGAGAAACTGCTTCCCAGCCCTCACAGTCCCTGCTGCAGAGGCTAGCTTCCTGCTAGTGACGTGGATACAAGGTGCCACCCTCCATCCTCAGAGGGTGCTGGACTGGGTGCAGGTGTCAGGGGCAGGAGGCAGTGCCGGGTGAAGTCCAGAGCCTGCAGTGAGGAGGGCGACCCTAACCTAACCCTGACCTTGAAGGCCTGGGCCCGGGGCCACTTGTCTGTAATGACCAGGGTCCCCCTGGTCCAGTCACTGCTGTGGAAGAGGCTAAGGCCATGTAGGATGGACCTGCAGGGCCGCAGGGCAGCTGGGAGAGGCCTTAGGCCCCCTCCTCGCCCATCTCGGCTCTAGGACTGCACGAAAGCCAGGCACACACTGGTCAGCAACACCTCCACCTGACCTGCTACTTCCCATTGGCACTGTTGCTTTCCGTGTTCAGTTAACCAATGGATGAGGACAGAGCCGAGTCCGGATCTCAGCTGGCCGTGGGCCGGCCATGCATGACGGAGGATGCTGCACTGGCACTCACAGTGCATCCTGAACACTGCTGCCCGTCCAGCTCCTGCTCTAGTCCTTATAAAGACAGATATGACTTCCATCTTGCAGATGAACAAACTGAGACCCCGAGACATTAAGTGACTTGCCTGAGAATTCATAAATAGCAAAGTAGATACAGAGTTCAGGACTTCCTTCTATCCTGTATTCTCTTCATTAAAGTATAAGCCATTAATAATTATCCAACAAGTGCTGCTCTTAAGGAGTAGAATTTATGCAAAATATGTTGGGTGGCAAAGTATCTCTAAGGCTACAGGGCGTTTTTGTGGCAGATGCTTCATCTGGAACAGCCTCCCTCGCTCTGCCCATCCAGACTCCATGCCCCACCACAGTGGCAGAAAGGGATGCTTCTGGCATGAACGCTGACAGGTGTGCTGATGAACACACACACGGGCAGCCCACATGGCGTGCCTTCATTTCCCAAGGGAACAGGACAGTGAGGTGGGAAAGAAGGCCAAGGCAGAGGACCCTCTAAAGGGAAGTTCCATGGGTCTCACTGAAAAACAACAACAAAAAGGGAGTGCGTATGGAAGAGGGTTCCATGAAGGGACGAAGGAATAAACAGCATAGACCAGCCGTGGGCAAACTACGGCCCGCGGGCCGGATCCAGCTGTTCTATCCGGTTCTCTTGCTCTCACCTCCACTCCTTTACTTTGAATTTATATTAGTTCACACAAACACTCCATCCATGCTTTTGTTCCGGCCCTCCGGTCCAATTTAAGAACCCATTGTGGACCTTGAGTCAAAAAGTTTGCCCACCCCTGGCATAGACACATGGTCGTGAGAGGGAGCATAGGAGAAATGGAATTCAAAATAGTAAAGAAAAAATGGAAACAAGAGAAGGAAAGGAGGTGGAGACTGAAGAAAAGCCTAATACTCTGCCCTTTGAAACGGTGCAGGCAGGTGGCTGGCAGGGAATGGGGACACGGCACAGAGAGAAAACGGGCGGGAGCCGGTCTGCACTTAGTCTCGTGACAGCAGGCCAGGGTGCTGGTGGCAGTGGAGGGTGCACAGTCCTCACCGTGTCAGGTCCTGCCCTCACCGTGTCAGGACCTGTGTGTGTGAGTGGACACTGGGAAATGAAGTTACACCTGAAAGGCACAGACGAGGGGGGACAGGATAGGCGGGAGGGAGACGGCTTCCTCCAGGTGCAGGGCTCTGTCCTCTCTAACCTAACGGCCATGCAGCCATGGCCTAGGCCGCTGGGGGCAGGTAACTGATGATCTGCCCTCCCGGGTTGGCCGTTCCCTGACTTCGCCCTCCCACCACCTCTTTTCCTTTCACAGCAGTTGGTTTCTGGCTTAGTTTCTTCCAGAGCAAGATAACAGAGACAGCTCTGGGTTCATAAGTTCTCCTCACAACGAGTCACACATGAGCACACATCTGGGGAAGAAGAAGGAAGGAAGGAAGGATTTTATCTCATACCACAGTGCTCATGCCTGAAAAGACTGGAACACAGGTCCCATGGGCCAGTGTCCGGAGCACATGAGAATTATGGACAGGGTGACAGAGGTGTAACTTCTGTTCCAGTGTCACAGCTGTCACCTCTTCTGGGAAGGGCAAGCAGGGGGGCCATGGCCCACACTGACTCGCGTGGGCAAGGTCCAGCAGGCCCGGGTACCTTTTTGCACTGAACACACTGCAGGGCATGCTGCTTCTCATAGCAGGGCACGCAGAAGTTCTGCTCATCCTTGGGGATAAAGCTCTTGGTCCCGATGGGCTGCTGACAGCGGTGGCAGATGAAGCAGGTCTCGTGCCAGCTGCTGCCCTTGTACTCCATCTTGCGGGTACCTGTGGTGACAGGCAAGAACAAAGCGGCGCTGTGACCGATGGCTGGGTGCAGTCTGCCCTGGGGCCGGCCACCCGCTCGGTCTGCGCACAGTGAGGCGCTTTGCTCTCAAAGGCTCACTTCTAAGTGCGATGCTTTTTAGGTTGTAGAGAGGTGCCCACTGCTATACACCCAGCTCCTAGAACAACATCTGTACATACTCAGTGTGTGTGTGTGCACATGACGTGAAAAAATATTCTTGTCTCTTAGCATTGCAAAACACAAAGAAATCTGGCATAGCTCAGACTAACCCATGAATCTGGAGCAGAGGTACCTGTATGAACAACCCTGCTGCTAGGGGATGGAAATGGCAGGGGAGAAGAAACCTGGAGCCCCCCTGCGCAGCTCAGCGAGGACCCTCCACATCTCACCCAGCAAGGTGGTGCACACTGAGCTGTGATGCCCAGTGCCTCCCACACTGCACCCGCGCTACTAGTAAATGAGTGACATCTCATTTCCTTCCAAGTAACTATTATCATGTGATATGTTCACATAATTTCTTCAAGTAGATTAAGAAGATGGAGAACAGAGGACTAAAAATGGCAGCAGAGTAAGTGGATGCTGCATAGACATAATCCCAGGAACAAACTGGAATTGCAACTAAAATACAGAAAAACTTCCTGAAAAATCAATGGAAAACTCGCAGGAGAGAACCCTGCTAGCTGAGGACTGAAAGTAAAGGCCCCATAGAGACTGGTAGGAAGGGTAGAGGCACAAAAGGGCTGGTGGGCACCCACAGACAGCAACTGAAGTCCTAGAGAGATATCTCAGCGGTGGGGGTGGGGGGGTGGTGCCACGGAGAACTCTGGGATCTAATCTCCAAGCTGGGCTCCCCAGAAAAAAGCACCAGAACTGAGAAGGGTACCCATATAACATCTGGGTGTGAAAAGCAGCAGGGTACTGTCTGCCAGGGAGTGACAGCTGAAAATTCAGGCACCTGCTTAAAAGGCCAATGCACATAATTCCCTGTGGAGCCACCCACCTTGTGCTCAGGCAGAGGGAGGGTGAAGTGGACTGGAGCTGTGAGAGCAGAAGCCAGGACTGGGGACTCAGGGGATAGAGCTCAGAAGGCAGAAACCCCAAGTTTCCTGGGCTGAGTCATTCCCTCACATAATGGAGGACATCTTTCCCACATAGACATCTGCCTTGCCTGGGGAGAAGACAGTCGACACACCCTATTGGAAAACACCTTGCCCTGAGGCCACTTAAGAGATTAAAAATAACAATTAGATTCCAAGCAGAAGCAACTGCCCCACCCTCTTACCACACCTGAGGACGATTGTCTGGGGGCAATTCAAGTCGGAATCCTATTAGTCTGTAGACAGAGGGGTCTCTGGAGGCTTTGAGTCTTTGCCTGATCCAATTAGTCAGATACAGCCTTTAACTCTGTCCTGCACTAGAGATTGAGAGGTGTAGAGGATCTACCTAATACATAGTCACAAACTCAAACAGACAACCAAAATGAGGAGACAAAAAAAACCAACCCCCAAATGAAAGAACTAGAGAATTCTCCAGAAGAGATAAATGAAGCAGAGATAAGAAATTTATAAGAAGCAGAGTTCAGAGTAATGATGGTAAAGATGCTCAACAGCATGAAAAAAGATAGTAACTATGAAAAAAGAACAGTCTGAAATAAAGAATGACATAACACAACTAAAGAACACATTGGAAGAAATACACAGCAGATTAGGGGAAGCTGAGGATCTAACCAGTGAATTAGAAGACAGAGTTGAAAATATCACTCGATCAGAGAACCAAAAGAAAAAAAAAACACAATTAAAAAGCAGGAGGATAGCTTAAGGGAGCTGTGGGACAATGTGAAATGTAATAATATTAGAATAGCTGGTGTGCCAAAAGAGGCGGAAAGGGAGAAAGGAATAGTGTTTAAAGAAATAATGGCAGAAAACTTCCATAACCTGGTAAAGGAAAAAGTCACGCAAGCTCAGGAGGCACAGAGTCCCAAGCAAGTAGAACCCAAATAGGCCCACACCCAGACATATCATAATTAAAATGCCAAAAATTAAAGACAAAGAGAGAATCTGAAAGGCAGCAAGAGAAAAGAAAACTGTTACCTACAAAGGGTTCCCATAAGGCTGACACCTGATTTCTCAACAGAAACTCTACAGGCCAGAAGGGAATGGCATGAAGTACTCAAGGTAATGGAAAGCAAGGATCTGAGACCAAGATTACTATATCCAGCAAGGCCATCATTCAAAATAGATGGTCAAATAAAGAGCTTCCCTGACAAAAAAAAAAAAAAAAAAGGCTAATGGAGTACATCACTACCAAGCCAGCATTACAAGAAATGCTAAAGGGACTGCTGTAATGAGAAGAAACAGAGAGAGAAACCTAGCCATACAGAATTAAAATGGTTATAAAAAAGTACCTATTAATAATAACCCAAGTGTAAAGGGATTAAATGCTCCAAACAAAAGGTGAAAGGTAGCTGAATGGATAAAAAAACATGACCCAATTATATGCTGTCAACAACAGACCCACCTGAAAACAAAAGACTCACAGAGAATGAGAGTGAAGGGATGGAAAAAAATTTTCCATGCAAATGGAAAAGAAAAAAAAGCTGGAGTTGCAATACTTATATCCAAAAAAATAAACTTTAAAATGAAGGCCATTACAGGAGACAACAAAGGTCACTACATAATACTAAAGGGATCGATCCAACAAGAGGATATAACCCTGGTAAACATATATGCACCTAATATAGGAGCACCTAAATATATCTATACCTATATCTATATCTATATCTATATCTATATCTATATCTATATCTATATCTATATCTATATCTATATCTACATCTATATCTATCTATATAACTTCCAGAGAACTTTAACAGAGATATCGACAACAATACAGTCATGATAGGGAACTCTAACACCCCTCTCACTTCACTGGATAGATCTTCCAGACAAAAACTTAACAAGGAAACAGTGACTCTAAAGGACACACTAGATCAGGTGGATTTAATTAACATTTGTAGAACATATCATGCCACTGCAGCAGAAAATACATTCTTCTCAAGTGCTCATGGATCATTCACAAAGATAGACCACATGTTAGGACACAAAACAAGCCTCTACAAGTTCAAGAAGATTGAAGTCATATCAAGGATTTCTTAGATCACAGTGGAATGAAATTAGAAATCAACTACAGTAAAAACACCCCGAATACATTCAAACACATGGAGGCTAAATAGCATGTTATTAAACAACTAGAGCCCAGTGCACTAAATTCGTGCACGGGGGGTGGGGGTGGGGGGGTGGGGAGGTGTCCCTCAGCCCAGCCTGCACCCTCTCCAAACTGGGACTTCTCGAGGGATGTCCGACTGACCGTTTAGGCCCAATCCCAGTAGATCGGGCCTAAACGGGCAGTCGGACATCCCTCTCACAATCCAGGACTGCTGGCTCCCAACTGCTCACCTGCCTGCCTTCCTGATTGCCCCTAACTGCTTCTGCCTGCCAGCCTGATCACCCCCTAGCCACTCCCCTGCCAGCCTGATTGATGCCTAACTGTGCCCCTGCCAGCCTGTTTGCCCCTAACTGCCTTCCCCTGCAGGCCTGGTCACCCCTAACTTCCCTCCCCAGCAGGCTTGATTGCCCCCAACTTCCCTCCCTTGCAGGCCTGGTCCCTACCAAATGCCCTCCCCTGCTGGCCTGATCACCCACAACTGCCCTCCCCTGCAGGCCTGGTTCCTCCCAACTGCCCTCCCCTGCTGGCCATCTTGTGGTGGCCATCTTGTGTCCACATGGGGGCAGGATCTTTGACCACATGAGGGCAGCCATCTTGTGTGTTGGAGTGATGGTCAATCTGCATATTACTCTTTTATTAGGTAGGGTAGAGGCCTGGTGCATGGGTGGAGGCCAGCTTGTTTGCCCTGAAGGGTGTCCTGGATCAGGGTGGGGGTTCCCTTGGGGTGTGGGACGGCCTGGGCGAGGGGCCTGTGGTGGTTTGCAGGCTGGCCACACCCCCCGGTGACCCAAGCAGAGGCCCTGGGATCTGGGATTTATTTATCTTCTACAATTGAAACTTCGTAGCCAGGAGTGGAGCCAAGCCTTCTGCTCACTCCATGG
Source organism: Plecotus auritus (assembly GCF_963455305.1). Classification (NCBI taxonomy): domain Eukaryota; kingdom Metazoa; phylum Chordata; class Mammalia; order Chiroptera; family Vespertilionidae; genus Plecotus; species Plecotus auritus. The sequence goes on from NC_137782.1 coordinate 107,129,506, forward strand.
TGGCAGCCATTTATCATTTCTGTTGGGATTTATGTATCTTCTATAACTGAAACTTTGTAGCCTTAAGTGGAGGCCTGGGCCAGCCAGGGCTGCAGAAGCTTGGCTTCCTCCATCGCCACGGGCAACCCTAGCCTCCTGCTGTCTCCAGCTCCGTGGCTGCCGCCATTTCTGTTGGGCTTTATTTATCTTCTATAGTTGAAACTTTGTAGCATTGAGTGGAGGCCTGGGCAGGCAAGGGCAGGCTGAAAGCTTGGCTTCCTCCATTGCCAGGGAAACCCAAGCCTCCCTCCTGCTCTTTGTGGCTGCAGCCATCTTGGTTGGGTTTATTTGCATATTCCCTCCTGATTGGCTGGTGGGCATGGCTGGTGGGCGTGGCTTGTGGGTGTAGCAGAGATATGGTCAATTTGCATATTGCTCTTTTATTAGATAGGATGAATGGGTTACCAACGAGATCAAGAAAAAAATAAAAAACTTCCTGGAAACCAATGAAAATGAATACACAACAACCCAAAATCTCTGGGACACAGCAAAAGCAGTCCTAAGAGGGAAGTTCATAACACTACAGGCCTACCTCAAAAAACAAGAAAAATCAGATATAAACTATTTAACCCTACAACTTAAAGAACTAGAAAGAGAACAACAACAACAACAACAAAAGCCCAGAGTGAGTAGAAGGAAGGAAATAATAAAGACTAAAGCAGAAATAACATAGAGACTAAAAAACAATACAATAATCAATGAAAGCAAGAGTTGCTTCTTTGAAAGGATAAACAAAATTGATAAAGTGTTAGCCAGACTCATCAAGAAACAAAGAGAGAGTACCCAAATAAATAAAATCAGAAACAAAAGTGGAGAAGCAACCACTGACACTACAGAATTACAAAGAAATGCAAGAAAATACTATGAAAAACTATATGCCAACAAGCTGGACCATGTGAATAAAATAGACAAAATCCTATAAAAATATAATCTTCCAAAACTGAATTAGGAGGAATCAGAAAATCTGAATAGGCCAATAACAACTGATGAAATGGAAGCAGTATTCAAAAAACTCCCAGCAAACAAAAGCCCAGGTCCAGATGGCTTCACAGGGGAGTTTTACCAAACATTCAAAGAACTAACATCTATACTCCAAACTATTTCAGAAAATCCAAGAGGAAGAAACATTTCCAAACTCTTTTTACAAGGCCAGCATTACCCTAATTCTAAAACCAGATAAAGACACTACAAGAAAGATAATTACAGGCCAATATCCCTGATGAACACAGATGCTAAAATCTTCAACAAAATATTAGCAAATTTGATGAAGCAATATATTAAAAATATCATACACCATGATCAAGGGCACACTAGATCAGGTGGATTTGATTGACATTTATAGAACATATGCCCATGCAGCAGAATATACAAGTGGGATTTATTCCAGGGATGCAAGGATGGTACAATATTCACAAATCAAGAAATGTGAAACATCACATAAACCAATTGAAAGACAAAAATCACATGATCATATCAATAGACAAAGAGAAAGGATTTGACAAAATCCAACAGCCATTTTTGATAAAAATTCTCAGCAATGTGGGAATAGAGGGAACATATCTCAATATGATAAAGGCAATATACGACCAACCTACAGCCAACATCACACCCAAGGGGCAAAAACTACAAAACCATTTCCTCTAAGAACAGGAACAAGACAGAGATGCCCACTTTCACCACTCCCGTTTGACATAGTACTGGAAGTGCTGGCCATAGCAATCAGACAAGAAGAAGAAATAAAAGGCATCCAAATTGGAAACGAAGTAAAACTGTCATTATTCACATGATATTGTACATAGAAAACCCTAAAGACTCCATAAAAAAATAGACTTCATAAATGAATTTGGCAATGTAGTAGAATACAAAATTAACACCCATTAATCTATGGCTTTTTTATACACCAATAATTAACTCACAGAAAGAAACTAAAAAAATAAGTCCATTTACTATTGCACACACAAAAAATTAAGATTCCTAGGAATAAATTTAATGAAGGAGGTAAAAGACCTGTACTCAGAAAACTACAGGACGTTGATAAAAGAGATAGAGGAAGACATAAACAAATAGAAGAATACATCGTGTTCATGGATTGGTAGAATCAACATCATTAAAATGTCCATACTACCCAAAGCAATCTGTACATTCATTGCAATCCCCATTAAAATACCAATGGCATATTTCATAGACCTAGAACAAACTCTCCAAAAATTCATATGGAATAAAAAAAGACCCTGAATAGCCACAGCCCTGAGAAAGAAGAACAAAGTTGGAGGGATCACAATACCAGATATCGAACTATATTACAAAGCCACTGTTCTCAGAACTGCCTGGTACTGGCACAAGAACAGACATACAGACCAATGGAACCAAACAGAGAACCCAGAAATCAATCCAAGCCATCATGCTCAATTAATATTTGACAAAGGTGGCATGAACATACAATGGAGTCAAGACAGTCTCTTCAATAAATGGTGTTGGGAAAATTGGACAGATACATGCAAAAAAAAAAATGAAACTAGATCACCAACTTACACCATACACAAAAATAAACTCAAAATGGATAAAGGACTTAAACATAAGATGGGAAACCATAAAAATTTTAGAAGAATCAATAGGCAGCAAAATAACAGACATATGTCATAACAATATCTTTACTGATACAGCTCCTGACCTAGGACAATGGAAACTAAGGAGAAAATAAACAAATGGGACTACATCAAAATAAAAAGCTTCTGCACAGCAAAAGAAACCATCAACAAAACAACAAGAAAGCCCACAGCATGGGAGAACATATTTGCCAATGTTATCCCTGAAAAGGATTTAAACTCCAAAATTTACAGGGAACTCATACAATTTAACAAAAGGACGATAAACAATCCAATCAGAAAATGGGCAAAGGACTTAGATACTTTTCAAAAGAGGACATACAGAAGGCCAAGAGACATATGAAAACATGCTCAAAGTTACTGATGCAAATCAAAACAACAATGAGGTACCAGCTCACACCTGTCAGAATGGCTATCATCAACAAATCAACAAATGACAAGTGTTGGTGAGGATGTGGAGAAAAAGGAACCCTCGTGCACTCCTGGTGGGAATGCAGACTGGTGCAGCCACTGTGGAAGACAGTACGGCGTTTCCTCAAAAAATTAAAAATAGAACTCCCATTTGACACAGTCATCCCACTTCTAGGAATATATCCCAAGAAATCAGAAACACCAATCAGAAATGACATATGCACCTCTATGTTCATAGCAGCACAATTCACCATAGCTAAGATTTGGAAACAGCCTAAGTGCCCATCAGCAGATGAGTGTATTAAAAAACTGTGGTACATCTACACAATGGAATACTATGCAACTATAAAAAAGAAGGAAAATTTGCCATTTGCAACAGCATAGATGGACCTGGAGAGTATTATGCTAAGCAAAATAAGCCAGTCAGAGAAAGATAAATACCACATGGTCTCACTCATTTGTGGAATATAACGAATAACATAAACTGATGAACAAAAATAGAGCCAGAGAAAAAAAATACTTTAGAATATATTAGAACTAGTCCTGTTACTTGCATGAATTATTTTATATGTTGTAAAAAAATAAAATAAAATAAATTTTAAAAATAAATAAGAAGAAGATGGAGAACAGAAATGCTTTTTGGTTCACCCCACCCCTACCCCCATGCCTGATTCACAGAAAACATTCAATACTTGTTGATCGATGTCTTCCCCATACTTTACCAAAAAAAAAGTGTGTATATTTACTGAAAGACATGGTTCAAGACAGACAAGTATGTGAGCACCGCTGGTATGAAGCAGAAGTAAAGTACTTGGAGAAAGGGAGCACAAGGGATGAAGGAAGGAGAAGCATGGCGCCAGCTCGCCGGCTCGCTGCACACAGCCCGGGGCAAACCCAGACGCTGCCCGCGCAGGGAAGTTTTATTGGAATCAGCCACACCCACTCACGCGGTCCTTCCGCAGGTGCTTTCACGCTGCCTGCAGAGGGGAGCAGCCGTGACAGGGCTGTGGCCTGCAAAGACCAGGATATTAATACATCTGGGTCTTGATGGAAAACGGTGCCAACCCCTGGCTCACGTGTAGGATGCTACAGTGGAATGACTGCAGCTTGAGATCCAGCAGCAGAGGAATTCGCCTGAGTGGACCTGGGTGGCAGCGTTCTGAGACAGTGCAGGCAGCACAAGGCAGGCATCTACAGTCTCTAAGTCAACAATAATACAAGGCTGAGGGCTGTGTTTGAGCTGGGGCAAAGTTGGTGAGGTGCATGTGACTCAAACCATTAGAATATGCACTGAGAAGCATTACGTGATTATGTTACTAGATGTCGTTTTGGGGTCACTCTCTCAGCTCCCTGTGCTTTCAGGATCAGACATTTGGGCACTATCTCCTATAGTCACGGAATTCTTGCGACGGGCGGGGGTGGGGGGTGCGGGGGGCATAGCGATCTTCACAGCCTATGGAATTCAATCAGGGAGTGATGAATTCTGAAACGAGGAAAATTCTAGTAAGCAGTTTAATTTCAAGTACAAATGGTGGATGTTATTTTATTATTATTATTCAAAGCATACGAGAACGTTTATTTAGAAAGTCACAGAGGTAGAAGCGAATGGTAGCAGAAATGGGCGCAGGAAACAAGTTACAGAGGCCAGAAGCCCTTGGAGCAGAGGAGAAAGGAAGCCAGGATACAGGCACAGGGAAGGCGCGGGGGAGGGGAGGCGCGTTGTGCTCCACAGAGAGAGCCACCAGCGGTGGGGGGATTTTAATGTAAATTCTAGAATAATTTACTTTGGTCTCGGGGCTTCATTTTTCCAAATATGCCTTCATCACTTAACTCTTCCTCTTTGACCTTCCCTCTGATCAAGCAGCCAAGGACATTGTCAATGAACATAGAGACCCCAAGCGACGCTGTGCAAGTGCATCCTTGATGTCTTCTGAAGCAAGTCTTATATCCTCACCAGGGCTCAGGAACCAGTCCTGTCCCCGGCAGGGCATCCCGTGGGCATGTCCAGCCCAAAGCAGGTGTGGGCAAATCTGAGACGCCATTTACACAGACCTGCAAAAGGTCTGCAAAACATGGCCAGCAGGTGGCAACAAACCTCGTCTAACAGAACCTGCATGGCAGACGGATTCTCCAGATGGAGAGTGTTGTTTTTTAAAAATATATATATTTAATTCATTTCAGAGAGGAATGGAGAGGGGGAGGGAGAGGGAGAGAGAAATGGAAACATCAATGATGAGAGAATCACTGACCAGCTGCCTCCTGCATGCCGCCACTGGGGATTGAGCCTGAAACCATTTGACTGAAGACCTAATCATGCCCTTGCCTTTTATAAAGTTATGATTTCTTAAGGCAATAGATCTTCCTAAAATAACACCTTCCACATGCCGGTCTCCTGCTCAGAACTCTGTAGTATCTCCATTGCCCAAAACAGAGCAAACCAAAAATAAAACACAAACTCAGAGCTTGACAATCAGTCCCCCAGCAGAGTGGAGAGTCTGACTCTACATGACCTCTGCCGCCTTCGTTCCCTTCCCGTCACTGGGACCCCAGCTGCTGCATGACCTATGATTACTCAGCAGCCGCCTTAGTTTTTAAAAATTAGCATTCAACCTATTGAGGTAAAAAACTGAAAACCCTCAAGTTCACATGGCACATCTATTATTGCATTCATGAATATAGTGAATTTTAAAAATCACTTTTCAGGGGCTTTTATGTTTGGTTCTGTTGTTAATGTGGTGAACTGAACTCCTTTAAAACTACTTTTGAAAATTAAGTATATTTGATATCCCTTTAAAGTTCCTCAACTAACAAACTGAACCTCAAGTTCTTAAGTAATTGTTGTTGAAATGAATTAAACTTCTAACCATGGGGAATCATAAGATACCTTAAATGTCCAAACAGTTTATCAATGAAGACATTTTCAATTTAAAACCACAAGTCTAAATCCATGTACTTTAAGTCAGAATCCCTAGCTTAATTTACTCTTCAGAACAACTTTTTAAAACACCACACATACTTTATCAGATTACTTCATGCATCACTTCTGTGGGTGGAATTCTCTTCATGTGCCCGCCCTTAGTTCTAAACCTTCCCCGGTAAGGCCGAGCTCCCCTAAAGCAGCAGTCTCGTGTGTGTGTGTGTGTGTGTGTGTGTGTGTGTGTGTGTGTGTGTGTGGTGGGGGAGGGGGTGTAAAGGGGGGATGTCGCCAGCCTGTGCTCCAAGGGCCACTGCGCCTAAGCCTGGCTCCGTGGTGGCTCCTGGGCCCTCCCGGACCCTCCCGATGGTCTCAGAGTCCTCAGGCCCCAAGTCCTCCACTCCCCCGTGGCACCCTCATGCAGGCCATCTGTACCCCGCTGGCCCGCTGGCCCGCTGGCCACGCGACAGGCTCCGGAGACTTAGTCACGGCTCCACGGACTGTCTCTAGTTGATGTAGCTCTCTGGGAGGGATGCCAGATGAAAGGTCCCGAATGGGAGAGACACTAGGAAATGAGCTGAAACTCAGACTTAACTGGGAGTTCTGTGCTCTTATTTGCTAAACCCGCCAAGTCTGCCTTCTGGGCCCACCTGTAGGCGGCGCGGAGGCCAGCCCTGCTTGTGCTGCCGGCGAACTGGCCACAGCGAAGTCTGCACCTGTGTCAGCCGTCAGGTCCAAGTCGTCGCCCCTCACGGGGCGCTCTACTTGCCACATTTCTGTGTGTCTCACAGGATTTATTTTTTAAATGTCACATATATTTGTTCGCTCTACTTTTAAAAAGGAAACATTCCTCTCTCCTGCAAAAACGCAAACAAAACAACTTTCCTCCTAAACAACCAGGGACACAGCCCACCGCCCCCCCCCCCCCCCCCGCAAGCCCCCACGCCACGGGCAAGTCCTTGCCACAGTCACGTCTGAGTTGCTCTTAAGGTGGGTCCGTCTGCAGAATGTGAGCTCCAGGACGGAGGACCAGTTGCCTCTCCACCCACTAGTCTATGAACACCCCGCTGCTGCCCCGGGCACTAGGGGGCAGGCATGCTTGCTGACAAGAGCATGACACAGAATCGTGAGCGAGGGGAGGGAAGAGCCGCATGCGCAGGGGCTTCCTGACCTGGCATGATGGTCTTCTTGCACTCCTGGCACCTGGACGAGTACTCGTGGGAGTAGCAGTCCGTGCAGAGCAGCTGGTCCTCCTTGGCAGCGAAGGGCTTGTCCACCAGCGAGCTCTCGCAGCGGGAGCAGTGGAAGCAGGCCTCGTGCCAGTGCCGGTCCTTATAGGACAAGTCCTGCAGACCCAGACACAGACAGTCAGATGGGGGTGGGGCCGGAGCGGCTCCGCCCACTGCAGAGGGGCCTGTGCCAACTGGTGAGGCAGACGGAATGAAGGGCCGGAGGCTTGTGGGCATTCCTGGGCCATGCCCTCCACCTACTGCTCAAATGAGTAAGGCTCGGCTGCTGTCCTTACTGCATTTTGGAACAACTGTTTAGACAGGGGTGTGTGTGAGAGACAGTGAAAGAGAGGAGAGAGGACAAGAGAGAGATGCTTTGAAAAGCGAATGGATCCCCTTAGGCAGTGGTCGGCAAACTGAGGCTTGCGAGCCACATGCGGCTCTTTGGCCCCTTGAGTGTGGCTCTTCCACAAAATACCACGGCCTGGGCGAGTCTATTTTGAAGAAGTGGCATTAGAAGAAGTTTAAGTTTAAAAAATTTGGCTCTCAAAAGAAATTTCAATCGTTGTACTGTTGATATTTGGCTCTGTTGACTAATGAGTTTGCCGACCACTGCCCTTAGGTATCATCTCTGAGAAAGAGACAGAAAACATGAAAGTCCAGGCTTCTCAGCAACAGCCTCTGGAGCTGCAGGAGCCCTGGGACCCTGAGGAAGGTGGGCAGAGCCCCCCTGACAGCAGGATCACCGTGGTGGCAGCAGGAGGGGAGCCCGGGTGGAGGGCGAGTCAGGGAAGGAGCCCCCGGCACAGGCCCTGGCTGGACCTGGCGGAAAGTGTCAGGAGACGCCACGTGTTGGTTCCATCAGCTGAGGCTGGAAGCTTGCAGAGGGCGGTGAATGGAGAGGAAGATGGGATGGGCATTCCAGGCAGAGAAAGGCATGTGCATGGATGAGGGGCAGGAGCGGGGCGGGGTGCTTGCTGGAGCTGGTGCTGGGCTCCAGCCGGGCCCCATGGGGCGCATTCCCACCCAGGCGGGCCCTGTAAGGCCTGCATGCGTCTAGGTTCATCCTGAAGGCAGTGCAGGGGACATGTGTGTGCAGGTGGAGGAGGACAGGGAAGGGGAAAGGGGCCATGGAAGTGGAAACATGTAGATGGTCTCGCGGAGACAAGAGGGCTGGGGGGGTCTGGTCCGTGGGAAGAGCAAATAAGGAACCGATGGGTCAGGTGCTGAGATGATGGAGCCCCTGCATTTCAGGAAGAGTGACCGAGAGTGAACTAGGGGAGCTGCAGGCTCTTGGCTGCCCTGGGTCTTGCCTGAAGAAGAAACCTCCTCATACTTGTGTTGTTCAAATGGCTTTTGAAAGTGCCAGTTCGACATTAAAATGACCTGTTTACATCCAGCTTTACCTTAAACGGGATTATTTTTCTATTGTTCCTGGTATTCCCAGCTCTGGCCCAGAACCGCTGTCCATTTACTAATGAGGCAGAAACAGAATCGGAGGCCACGGCGAGGGCTCCGGGCCGGCTCCCAGCTCAGTGCCCTGACGCGGCTGCTCACACCACCGCCAAGAGCATGCCCCCACCATGTCTCTGGTACCAACACCCAGGTGGGAGCTGGAGCAGTGCTGAGCGCAGGGTGTGAAAACACATCCTGGCCTTGATTAGAAAGACTGAAAACACCAGCTCCGCTTAGACCCAAACCAGAACAAACAGTCCCCTTTTGCGGAAACACCACTGTGTGCGTGTTCCCCAGAACTTGGAACAAACTAAAGCTATTTGACGCGGTGATCTCTTCGCACATTGTTTTAATTCAGGGAGTTTAAACAGCATCACTGTTGAATGCCTGTGAGCACAGCTGGGGGACTGGCCGCGCCCCTCAGCAGCTTGCTTCCCAGGACACCCGGGAGGAGTCACGGTGCCAGGTAACACGGAAGGGAGGTGAGACAAGCACAGTTCCTCTCAGCCTACCCCTCTCTCTCTCGCATGCGCATGCACACACGTCTTTCTGCTTTAACACAAAAGGGTTCCTAATGGTTCATTCAAGGATGTTTGATAATTTTCAAACCTGACAAGATATTTTCCTTGAAAATAAGTATTGAGCTATGACTATGCTCTTAAGTTTCTTGGGATGCAATAAATAACACTACTCTTTAATGAGCTTGTGTCTCCGCTGGCGGTGGGTCCTCTGGGAATATAACCGCCCCTCTGGCTGCAGTCAGGGTTCAGCTTCCTGGCCGATGACATCTGAGGGCTGCTGCAAGCGGCAGGTGGAGGCCCAAGTCCCCCTCCACGCCTGCTGCAGCCCCAGTGCCCCCTGGACGCTGGGCAGGCGTCTGAAACACCTGATGTATTTCCTCCTGTGCTTGAACTCCAGGCTCTGGATTCAAATCCTATCTAACACATACATGACCCCGGGCACGCAGGGCTCTTAACCTCTCCCTGCCTCAGATTTCTCACCTGGGAAGAAGCAAGTAACAGTAGCTACCACTGGCTGCAAAGATGAAAGAGTTCATGAGTTACTACATGTAAAGCACTTTAACACACACAAGTTCTAAGGTAAAGTAGACACACCAAGCACATTTAACTTGCTTTACTGTAATTGCTCAATTAATGTCAGTATTGGCTTTTGTTCCGATCGCCGCAAATGATGAGCACACTGGATATGTTTCCGCCGCGAGCGGCTGGCTGAGTCACAGGAAGATACGGGCCTGCGCTAGGAGTTCCTCCCCTTACCCTCCCACGCTACGAACCGCCCCTCTCCTTTTGTACAGTGCTGCTAGTTTCCTCAGCCCCTTTAAATCTAAAACTCTTTTTCTTAATTCCTTCTTACCTATTTTGAGCCATACAATACCCTATGATATAAGGTTTTATTCTATTTTACACTTGAGCAAAGTGAACGCGATGCCAAAAGCCCACATTCCATTTCCTACAGCATTCGGCCTTCAGGGGTCTGACAGACCCGTGCATATGTTTCTCACCGTCATTGCCGGCCACGGCAGCATCTTTGCAAGTTGGTCCCAACACGCCTGTCCAGCCTCGTCCTCTGCTCTGCCCCCCTTCAGTCCCCCAGGCCTTGCCCAGGTGGCCCAGCCTTGGGAGGCCCTCCCCTCCTCTCCGGGCATAGGCAGGGCCCCAGCTGCGAGGCCCCGCTGACCCTGCACCGCTCCAGCTGCTGCCGCCCCGGCCCCCAGCACCCACCGGGAGAGCCAGGCCAACTCCTTCAGATCACACAGGGAAACCCTCCTCTGACCAGTTACACACCAGCTTCTCGGAATCTTCCTCAGGCGCTCAGTGTGCGCTCCCTTGAGAAAGTCTGAGTTAAGTTAAAGCTTCCTCCTGGACTCGCTTAGAAAGCCCATGGCACACAGGAAGCCAGAGGCAGCAGCCGGGACAGCGGAAGGTAGGAGGAACTGCGGCTCCGTTTTCAGGGCAGCAGAGGCTCTGGCCACACAGCACTGTCCTGGGCGACGCAGGGCGAAGGAGGGTCAGAGGTGCGGGATCCCAGAGCTCAAGAGTTCAAGGCAGACAGGAAACGCCACAGAAAGGCCGCAAGGCCAGGTGGCAGCAGTGGCCTCGTGCCCGCCCTACCTTCGGGTTGCACCCCGGATATTTCTCTGGGGAGACGTGGCGGCCCTTTCCCTGCGGTGTCCCCATTCACGAGGTTTACTTTCCGTCCTCAGTAGCGAGAACCTCGTCCAGCCCTGTCAACACTGCAACCTATGGCGCTGCGCGCCCCGTGGGGAGAGTAATGGAGATGCTCTCAGACCCCACACAAACTCCCTGGTGGACCTTCAATCACTTTATTTTTTTAAATATATTTTATTGATTTTTTACAGAGAGGAAGAGAGAGGGATAGAGAGTTAGAAACATCGATGAGAGAGAAACATCGGTCAGCTGCCTCCTGCACACCTCCTACTGGGGATGTGCCCGCAACCAAGGTACATACCCTTGACCGGAATCGAACCTGGGACCTTTCAGTCTGCAGGCCGACACTCTATCCACTGAGCCAAACCGGTTAGGGCGACCTTCAATCGCTTTAAAGTGCCCTAAAGTATCTTGGTTCTAGCCCTAGCCGGTTTGGCTCAGTGGATAGAGCGTTGGCCTTCGGATCAAAGGATCCTTGTTCAGTTCCGGTCAAGGGCACGCACCTCGGTTGCAGACTCCACCCCGGCCTAGTCAGGGCTTGTGCAGGAGGCAACCAATCGATGTGTTTCTCTCACATGCATGTTTCTCTTGGTCTTTCCCTCTCTTCTACTTTCTCTAAAAATCAGTGAAGTATCCTGGGGTGAGGGTTAACAACAACAAAAATAAATAAATGTCCTGGTTCTGAAGTCTTCTAGGGAGAGAGGGAAGAAGAGAAAAGAAAATAATCTTTTATACATCCCATAAAAAATAGCAACACTAATCTTATGCTCACAGGAATGTCATAAATTGCAGTAAGATGTTGATAAATATTGTAAGATAAACACTTCCTGTCAGATTTCCGATTTTCCCATTTCAGAAACACCCCGATACGGAAGTGCCTGCTGCCTGGCCCTCCCTGAGCCTTCAGCGGAGCCAGGGGATGGACTGGGTGTCCTGGCGGGACCCCCGGCCCGGGCTCAGTGCAGGCGGCCGGGCAGCAGGGCGGCTCCACACCGAAGTGGGCCTGGCGCTGGCACCCACTCCTTTGCGCACAGTCCCGCCTGGGCTGGGGCGTTCAGCTGCTATTTCCCAGAGCAACCACATCCACGGGACTCCACTTTGTGAGTGTGTTCTCAGTGCCGGCACTCTGAAAAGGTGGTCGACGGTCTTAGATGGTCAGGTTACTGGGCTTTCGACAGCATATTCTTTCAAACCCGAAAACAAAGGTGCAGAGGAGAAGGCGAGGGCCCCTCCTCTGTGGCGCCCTGGCCCATCCACAGCACAGTCCTCTCCCCTGGGAGAGGGACCCTGTTTTCAGACCTGGGCCCCAAGGCTCCCAGGGCAAGCCTGGCCCAAGTCCCACCTGGTTGGGCGCAATCCCTGCTGCATGCAGGGCATGCCTTGCTGTGACCCTTGGTTTTCGTGGAATTAGAGGTCCTTATAGTCCCCATCTGGTTGTTTTGTTCCCAATTCTGAGATGCCTGCTTTACTCAGTTCCCTCAGCTTTCTCTCTTAGAGGAGGATGTCCAAATACATATATTTAGTGCTCACTACAAACTCGGACAAATTACACGGAAACTCTAAAAAGCCGATCCACTCATTAAGCACTTAACGCAATGAACAAAAGGAGCCAGGCTGCGAGTGGGCCTGTGAGAACGCGTGTGGAATAGCAGCTGCCCCTCCCAGAAGCAAGGCCACAGGGCAGGCAGGCGTGACCCGCTGGAGGGCAGGAAGAACACGGTCTGTCTCACTTCTGCCCCTCAGCCAGGGCCAGGAATCCTCACTGTGTTACAGAGACAGCTAGCTCTAACCTGGACGGGGGTTAACCCAGTCTCCTGCCCCCTTCCCGCGGCTGCTTTTTGCCAAAAGGCTTCCGACAGTTTCTGTCCTTTAAGAACTTTCCAAATGTCAAATGAGAAACTTTTTTTTTTTTTTAAATATATTTTATTGATTTGTTACAGAGAGGAAGGGAGAGGGATAGAGAGTTAGAAACATCGATGGGAGAGAAACATCGATCAGCTGCCTCCTGCACACCCCCTACTGGGGATGTGCCCGCAACCAAGGTACATGCCCTTGATCGGAATCACCCGGGACCCTTCAGTCCGCAGGCCGACGCTCTATCCACTGAGCCAAACCGGTTAGGGCACAAATGAGAAACTTTTATAGTTTGATGAGTACACTCAGGCCAATTTGATAATCAATTCAACGTTTTCCATTTAACTAATTAGGAAACTGGAAAGAGTGTTCTAGAAGGAAATCACTTCTGCAGCACAGTCATTGCCACCTGAAGGCCCAGCAGAAACAGGAGCCCTTTGCTGAGGTCCTTGATGGAGGCAAGGCAGACAGCTGACCCACAAGACTGACACCAGTCCCATCGCAGCTGGCCCGAGAGTCCCGCAGACAACATCACTCCGAGGCTGCATGGGGCTGGCGGGGCAGCACGTGGGTCAGGAACCACCCCACTTGGGCTTTAATTCTAACTCAAGTGCCTCCCAACCCTGTAACCCAGAAACACCCCTCACCTCTCTCAGCCTCAGCGGCTTCTCCATAAAATAGAATGAGAAAGTCCCTCCACAAGGGTGTTATGAGAAGTTCAGATCATGCAATTAGTGCATTTCCCAGTATCTGGAACAAAAGTTCCACTCAGTGCATGGAGCTTTGGTGACAACTGGAAGCTATCTCCGAATGCTAGTCTTAGATCCACAGATGGATTTTCATTCGTTACTGTCTTCCTCTTCCCAGAACCGGCTAGGGCACATGCATGGGTCAGGTGGCCTAGCTGACTTTATGACCTGCTCACACAGACATGGAAACTCAAAGTCTGAGCTGGGCATGTGTGCTGAAGTTGCTGATTTGATGATTGTATGGTTCTTACAGCCATCTCTGGAGCTCCAGCCCAGCCCTTCTTGTCTGTACTTCCTTGAATTTTTGAAGCCCAGAACATAGGTAGATAAACCCATCCACAAAAACAAAAAAAACAAGCATAAAAAAAACCTGTAATCAGGCTAAAAAAATGTTTTTTGCTAGCATCCACAGGAACAGTGTAATGTCGGGGGATCAAAAATTTTATTTGTATTACGTGTTTTCAACTGTCCCATTGGCCACAAAAACGAATGGTTTTTACCCTTTGAGACCACAGTATTTCCTCAGAGTAACTAAGTAGAAGTAAAGAACGTAATTGAGTGACTGCACAGAAATGATATTCAAATACATATAATCCAACTACGGTAATAGGTCCTGAGGTCTTGTCTATCTCATTTAAAAGGCAGTCAGGATGGCGGTAGAGTAAGTGGAAGCTACACTGACACTCTCTCAGGACCAAACTGGAAATGAAGAAAACACAGAAAAACCACCCTGAAAAATCAACTGAAGACTGGCTGGAGAGAACCCCATAACCAAGAATGGAAAGTGGAAACTGAATAGAGACTGGTAGGAAAGGTAGAGGCGTGAAAGGGCTGGCCAGGCTCTCACACACAGCATCTGAAGGTCTGAAGGGACATCTCAGCTGTGGGGGGGGTGACCACTAAGAACTCTGACGTCTAAACCCAAAGCTGGACCCCCCAGCCCAGAGAACCAGAACTGAGAAAGGTGCCCACATAACATCTGTTTGTGAAAAGCAGCAGGGTTGCTGTCTGCCAGGAAGAGAAGGCTGGAAATGCAGGCACCCTCTTAAAGGGCCAATGCACAAAATTGCATGTGCAGCCACTCACTTTGGGCTCTGGCAGAAGGAGGGCTGAGTAGATTGGAGCTGTGTGAGTAGAAGCCAGGGGTGGGGGCTCTGGGGTTAGAGCTCAGAAGGCAGACAGTCCGGTTTCCTATGCTGAGTCATTCCCTCGTGCTGTGGACGTTACCTTCTCCTATGGACCTTTGCTATCCTGGTAGTTTCCACCTGGGGTAAGGTAGTAGCTACTCCCCTTTGAAAGAATTCTTGCCCCACCTATGGTTCATAGCCGAAGACCAATCAAGGCTGATAACAATTAGACTGCAGGCATAGGCAGGTCTCTGGATCTTCTGAGTCTTTGCCTGATCTCCTTCTGGGCCCGGGGCTAGGAAAAGCAGACCCTGGTGCACATCTTGGTCCTTTCCAAAGGCATCCAGCCCCAGTAGAGGGAACCACAAGCTGTGGATTGCTGATAGCCCCAAACAGGGTACTCAGGACCAATCAGGAAGATCATCTGACATTGTTCTGCACCAGAGATTGGGAGTCATAGCAGATCTACCTAATATGTAGACACAAACCCAAACAGGCAGCCCAAATGGGAAGACAAAAAACAACAATCCCCAAATGAAAGAACAAGAGAATTCACCAAGAGAGCTAAATGAAATGGAGATAAGAATTTTATCTGATATAGATAAATTTATCTGTTATAGAGTTCAGAATAATGATGGTAAAGATGCTCAACAGTATGAGAAAACATATAGTAACTATGAAAAAAGAACAGTCAGAAATAAAAAATGACATAGTATTAACAAAGAACACATTGGAAGGAATACACAGCAGATTAGGGGAAGCAATGGATAGGATCAGTGAATTAGAAAACAGGGTTGAAAAGAAATCACTCAATCAGAGAACCAAAAAGAAAAAAAACAAAGAACAGGAGAACAGCTTAAGGGAGCTGTGGGACAATGTGAAATGTAACAATATTCACAGAAAGGAAAGAAAGGAAGCAAGGAATAGAGAACATGTTTGAAGAAATAATGGCAGAAAAATTCCCTAACCTGGTGAAGGAAAAAGTCACTCAGGAGGTGCAGAGTCCCAAGCAAGAAGAACCCAAACAGGCCCATGGCCAGACATATAATAATTAAAATGCCAAAAATTAAAGACAAAGAGAGAATCTGAAAGGCAGCAAGGGAAAAGCAATTTCTTACCTGCAAAGAAGCTCCTATAAGTTTGTCAGCTGATTTTTCTTTTTCTTTTTTTTTCTTTTTTAATATTTTTATTGATTTCAGAGAGGAAGGGAGAGGGAGAGAGAGATAGAAACATCTATGATGAGAGAGAATCATTGATTGGCTGCCTTCTGCATGCCCCCCACTGGGGATCGAGCCCGCAAACTGGGCATATGCCCTGACCGGGAATTGAACTGGTGACCTCTTGGTTTCTGGGTCAACGCTCAACCGCTGAGCTACACCCAGCTGGGCTGATTTTTCATCAGAAACTCTACAGACCAGAGGGAATGAAGTACTCAAGGTAATGAAAAGCAAGGATCTGAAACCAAGATTACTATACCCAGCAAGGCTATCATTCAAAATAGATGGTGAAATAAAGAGCTTTCCAGACCAAAAAGCCTAAAGGAGTTTATCACTATCAAACCAGCACTGCAAGAAATGCTAAAGGGACAGCTATAACGAGAAGAAGAAAAAGAGAGAAAAATCTAGGCATACCGAATTAAAATGGCAATAAATAAGTACATATCAATAATAACCTTAACGGTAAAGGGATTAAATGCTCCAATCAAAAGATACAGGGTAGCTGAATGGATACAAAAACATGACCCAATTACATGCTGTCTACAAGACACCCACCTCAGAACAAAAGACTCACATAGGCCCTAGCTGGTTTGGCTCAGTGGATACAGCATCAGCCTATGAACTAAAGGGTCTTGGGTTTGATTCTGGTCAAGGGCATGTACCTCTGTTGCAGGCTCCTCCCAGGCCCAGGCCCTAGTTGAGGCACATGCAGGAGGCAACCAATAGATGTGTTTCTCTCACATCGATATTTCTCTCAGTCTTTCACTCTCTATAAAATCAATGGAAAAATATCCTTGGGTGAGGATTAAAAATAAATAAATAAAAGAAGAAGAAGAACAAGAACAAAAAACTCACACAAGATGATAGTGAAGGGATGGAAAAAATTTTCCAGGCAAATGGAAAGGAAAAAAAAGCTGGGGTAGCAATATTCATATTTGACAAAATAGACTTCAAAATAAAGACCATCATAAGAGACAACAAAGGTCACTACATAATACTAAAGGGATTAATCCAACAAGAGGATATAACCCTGGTAAATATCAAGCATCTTCTCAGATCACAGTGGGATAAAATTAGAAAACAACTATAGTAAAAACACCCAAAAACATTCAAACACATGCAGGCTAAATAGCATATTATTAAACAATGAATGCGTTACCAATGATATCAAGAAAAAAATTAAAAAATTCCTGGAAACAAATGAAAATGAACACACAACAACCCAAAATCTCTGGGACATAGTAAAAGCAGTCCTGAAAGGGAAGTTGATAGCATTACAGTCCTACCTCAAAAAACAAGAAAAAGTAATAATAAACTATTTAACCCTAAAACTTAAAGAATTAGAAAGAGAACAACAAGAAAAGCCCAGAGTAAGTAGAAGGAAGGAAATAATAAAGACTAGAGCAGAAATAAATTGCATAGAGGCTAAAAAAAGAATACCAAAAAAAAAAAAAAAATCAATGAAACTAAGAGCTGGTTCTTTGAAAAGATACACAAGATTGATTAACCATTAGCCAGATTCTTCAAGAAACAAAGAAAGAGTACCCAAATAAAGAAAATCAGAAATGAAAGTGGAAAAGTAACCACTGACACCACATAAGCCCAAAGGAATGTAAGAAAATACTATGAACAACTATATGCCAACAAACTGGACATGTGGATGATATGGACAAATTCCTAGAAAAATACAATCTCCCAAAACTGAATCAAGAAGAATCAGAGGGAGGAGGATCCAAGATGGTGGCATAGGTAAACACCTAAACTGCTGCCTTGCACAACAATTTCAAAACTACAACTAAAAGACAAAACGTCTATCACCCAGAACCATGGGAAAGCTGGCTGAGTGGAAGTTCTACAACTAGAAGGAAAGAGCAAACAGCATTGAGAGGTGCACAAGCGCTGAAAAGCTGAGGTACGGAGGCGCGTGAATCGGACTGGCGACGGGCGACTGGGAGCGCTGCTTTTTTCAACCCAAAGGGAGACAAGCTACCGATTACTCCAAACTCCAGTTTCTGGAGAGACGCGGGGGACCCAAACTCCTACGGGGAGAAGCTGGACTGTCTGCTGTCGGGTCAGAAAGTGAGGGTGGCTTGCTTGCAGGGCTGTGCGCAGGAATAATTGTTTACTGCATTGGGGCGCGGGACGCGGGGAAGCGGTTGGAGACGCAGAGCCGGCTAACTGGCAGCCATCACTGTTTGCCACGCCCTAGCCTAGTGAAGCCCTGAGACCCTGTTCCGCACAATCTACAAACCCACCTGAGCTCCAAGCAGCGGCTTTAGCATATGAATGGCCTGCCCTATTGCAGCTTAACCTAGCAAACTTGCAGTCCAGGTCAGACAGCTCCAAAACCTCCAAACCCCAAGCAAGAAGGAGAAAACTGTAGTTCTCGCTGTAGCTCCTCCTGGGTGGCCTCAGACAGTAGTTGACCTGCACCCCATTGGATATCCAGAAGCCAGTGTACCTAGTGGTCAGTGTGAGACACCAGATTTCAACTCCTCACATCCATAAGTGACACATTCAAGAGGCAGACTGAGTGAGCACCAAAGCCCCACTGAAACAAGTCCTGCCCCATAAGCGTGTCTCCAGCACAGCAGTTCTTCCATTATAGACATAGCGGGCCCTCACAGCCAATTGGCCTGGAGGTCAATTCCTCCCAGTGTACCAACAGCAATCAAGGCTTAACTACAACAAGACTTTGCACTCAGCCCACAAAGGGGTGTACCAAGAGCATCCACCTCAGGTGATTGGGGAGGCTGAGCTACTGGCCCCTATAGGTCACCTACCACACAAAGCCACTCCATCAACACAGGGAAGCAGCAAAATGCGGAGACAAAGAAACATGTCACAAATGAAAGAAATGGAGGAAAGCAAACTACTGGACGACATAGAGTTCAGAACCACATTTATAAGGTTACTCAAGAATCTTCTAAAAAACCGCCGAGAAACTTGATGAGACCTCCGAGGAGCTTAGTGAGACCTTCAAGGACCTTAATGAGAATGCCAAAAAATGGAAAAGGACCAGTCAGAAATTAAGCATACACTGTCTGAAATAAAGAATATACAGAAACTCAACTATAGATCAACGTACCCCAAGAATCAAACCAAAGATCTGAAATATGAGGAAACAAAAAACACCCAACCAGAAAAACAAAAAGAAAAAAGAATCCAAAAATATGAAGATAGTGTAAGGAGCCTCTGGGACAACTTTAAGCATACCAACATCCGAATTTTTGGGGTGCCAGAAGAAGAGAGAGAGCAAAATATTGAAAACCTATTAGAAGAAATAATGACAGAAAACTTTCCCTACCTGGTGAAAGAAATAGACTTACAAGTTCAGGAAGTGCACAGAACCCCGTACAAGAGGAATCCAAAGAGGACCATGCCAAGACACATCATAATTAAAATGCCAAGGGCAAAAGACAAAGAGAGAATCTTGAAAGCAGCAAGAGAAAAACAGTTAGTTACCTACAAGGGAGCACCCATACGACTGTCAGCTGATTTCTCAACAGAAACTATGCAGGCCAGAAGGGAGTGGCAAGAAATATTCAAAGTGATGAACAGCAAGAACCTACAACCAAGATTACTCTACCCAGCAAAGCTATCATTCAGAGTTGAAGGTCAGATAAAGAGCTTCACAGACAAGAAAAAGCTAAAGGAGTTCATCACCACCAAACCAGGATTACATGAAATGCTGAAGGGTATTCTTTAAGAAGAGGAAGAAGAAGAAAAAGGTAAAGATAAAAATTATGAACAACAAAATGATATCAAATACATACCTACCAACAAGTGAATCTAAAAATCAAGTGAATAAAAAATCTGAAGAACAGAATGGACTGGTGAATATAATAGAATCAGGGCCATAGAAAGGGAGTGGACTGACAATTCTCAGGGGGAAGGGGGTGTGAGGGGTGCGGGAAGAGATTGGACAAAAATCTTACACCTATGGATAAAGACAGTGGCGGGGGGTAAGGGCATGATGTGGGGTGGGGAATCAGGTGGAGGGGAGCTATGGGGGCAAAAAAAGAGGAACACCTGTAATAATCTGAACAATAAAGATTTATTAAAAAAAAAAAAGAAGAAGAATCAGAAAATGTGAATAGGCCAATACCAACTGATGAAAATAAAAAACTCCCAGCAAACGAAAGCCCAGGTCCAGACAGCTTCACAAGGGAGTTTTACCAAGCATTCAAAGAAGAACAAACACCTATACTCCTCAAACTACTTAAAAAAATCTAAGATGAAGGAATACCTCCAAACTCTTTTTTTTTTTTTTTTTAAATATATTTTATTGATTTTTTACAGAGAGGAAAGGAGAAGGATAGAGAATCAGAAACATCGATGAGAGAGAAACATCAATCAGCTGCCTCCTGCACACCCCCCACTGGGGATGTGCCCGCAACCAAGTTACATGCCCCTGACCGGAATCGAACCCGGGACCTTTCAGTCCGCAGGCCGACGCTCTATCCACTGAGCCAAACCGGTTTTGGCTCCAAACTCTTTTTATAAGGCCAGCATTGTCTTAATTCCAAAAACAGATAAAAACACTACAAAGAAAGAGAATTACAGGCAAATATCCCTGAGAACATATTTTCTAAAATCCTCAACAAAATATTAGCAAATCGGATCCAGCAATATATTAAAATGATAATACACCATGACTAAGTGGGATTTAATCCAGGGATGCAAGGCTGGTACAATATTCACAAATCAATAAATGCGATGCATCACATAAACAAAATGAAAGACAAAAGTCATATGATCATATCAATAGACGCAGAGAAAGCGTTTGACAAAATCCAACACCCATTTTTGATAAAAACTCTCAGCAAAGTGGGAATAGAGGAATCATATCTCAACATAATAAAAGCCTTCTATGACAAATCAACAGCCAACATCATACTCCATGGGCAAAAACTAAAACCATTTCCCCTAAGAACAGGAACAAGACAGGGATGTCCACTTTCACCACTCTTATTCAACACTCGAGGCCCGCCGCACAAAATTCATGTGTGGGTATGGTCCCTAGGCATAGCCTGTGATCAAGGCCATCTTCCTTGGCTACTGGCAGCCAGCCCTGCCCCTCCGCCGTCACCCACCTGGGTTCACAGTTTGCCATCGGGCGGGCAATCGAAGCCTGACAGCCGGGGGTGAGGAACGAGGAACGGAGAGGTTGGCCGGCCCCGCCCACTCATGGCCCCGCCCCCATTGTGGGTTGCCCTCTATGTGTGGAGTGACCGGCAGTGGGGGGGTGGGGAAGAGGGGGCTTGGCCTGGCGCTGCCCGCATCCCTCACCACCCACCCCCAGTCCCTGTTTGCCATCAGGGGATCGGAGCCTGCCGGCTGGGGGGAGGGACTGAGAGGTGGTCAGTGCACCTCATAGTGACTGGTCGAGCGGTCATTCTGGTCATTCTGCCATTATGGTCGCTGGGCTTGTATGACATAGGATATTATACTCTATAGCTGATCATTAATCAGGTGTGTGAGCCCAACAATGGAGCCCTCTAACTGTTAAACAAAACCAGAGCAGTTTATCTAAGTGTGAGTGTCCTCCTTGCTGTTTATCAGGAATGAGCGAGGACATGGCCACCGAGGGAGGAAGTCACTGTGTGCATGTGTGTGAGTGCTTTCAACCCAGTTTTCAAGCCTCAAAAACATAAATACAGAGATGCATCCTTCACAGAAATCAAGTGAATCTATTAATCTGAGCTAATTTCAAATACAGAAGGAATATGGTACAGACTGGAGCCACCGTGGTTGCTTTAATGACACAACTCACACATGCCAGCAGAGAGCTGCTCCTCAGGGGTACAGTGGCCCTTTCCTTGATTCAATCAGCCCTGCCGCCAGCACAGACAGGAAGTGATTAAATAACAACAGTAAAAATCAGGCCCGTTTGGCTCTATGATACAAATGGGAAAATAACCAGGGGAGCCTCCACTGTCCCAGCCCCAGAAACTGCTACTCTCTTTAAAGGAACTGGGTATGAGGAGCAGTCTAGATTTAGAGAACTACGAATACGAGTTTCAGAGTCTGCGTGTGACTCACGGGGCCCAGGCTTGGGCCCGCCCTGCCTATCCCGGCCCAGCCTCACATGGCCTCAAACTCGTCGATGCTTGGTGTTGCCCTGCCGGATCTGCTGTACCGTCTTATACTTGTCACGGCCTTGCCTCATGTTCTCATTGTGGATGATGTCTTTGTGGGTCCTCTTGTTCTCATCTCTGGCCTGGGACAGCTCGCTGGACAGAGTCATCAGCTGCTGCTGCATGTGCAGGTTCTTCTCGGCCTCAGTGACCCGCTTCTCCTCGTTGCGGTTGTCCAGGATGCCCTCGCTGGACAGCTCGGCGCTGTAGGCTGAGTCCTCCGTGCCTTCCTCCTGCAGGTTCTCACGGATGTGAAAGGCCACTGGCTTGTACACAGGAGGCAGCAGTGCCGTCATCACCAGCTGCAGCTCCTCCTTGGTCTTCACCAGGTCATCCTGGGCTTCCTTTGCCTGGTGCTGCCACTCCCCTACCTCGACCTCCTTGCACCTGCGTGCCTCCTCCAGGAGCATGATCTTGGTGGTGTACTCTGCGAGCTCCGTGGCCAGCTGCTCCTGGCTCTTTACTGATCCACCATCTGCCTCTCCAGCTCCTCCTTGGTGCAGTGTAGCCATATGGTAGGCCTCCAGGCGCTCCTCCTCCAGCTGCAGGGCCCTCTGGATCTGGTCTGAGAGCTCTTTCTTGACCTTCTTGGTCTTCTGCTCATAGTCCTGGAGCCTGAGCATCAGCTCCTTCTTCTCCCACATCATCTGCTCCTTCTCTCTCTCCACAGTCTCTCGCCTCTTCTCGGTTTCCAGCTGCTGCTGCTCCAGCTGCTTCTGGTGTTTCTCCTCGCGGTCCTGGGCCTTCATCTGCTGCACCTCGATGGTGTCGAGCTTCCTGCGGCGCATGTATAGCTCGTGGTTCCCCATGCAGAGCTGCAGGATTCGCTTGTTGATGCACAGGCGGTGGGAGTGGTGGTGGGGGGGTGGGGATAGAAGACGAAGTCAGGCGCCTTCTTGTCAATGGGCTTGATGACAAATTTCTTGTAATTGAAAGCGTTGTTCCTGATCTCATTCCATGGGACGCCAATCTTTGGGGTCAACTTACCATCTTTCTCATAAATATTTAGTCCCAGGGCATCCTCTCCAAGCTACAGGTCAGTTCCTTTCTTATTTTTTAATCTCAGAATAGTTGATCCCGTACATTTCCAGGTCCTGGGCAATCTTCAGGCACTCCAGCATGGCACTATCTTTGAGCATCCCGCGGTGCTCCGTGTGTCATACCTGGATCCGGTCCTCCCACTGGTCCCTGGTGAGCTTGTGCTGATCCATGACTCCCTGGGGGATCAGCCACTCTGAGCTGAGGTACCCAGACTTGTGCATTTCTTTGTTATAGTCTCCAAACTTGGCCTGCACGGTGTAGGAGCCGAGGAGCACCGCAGTCTCGGGAGGGCAGTAAATCTCATCGCTAAGAATGCCCTCCTTCACTCGGAGGAAGAAAAGCTTCTGTGTGATGTCCTGGATGAGCTCCTCAGACATGTCTTCGGGGTAGAACGTGGCCCTGAACTGGAACTGCAGGGGATTCTCCTTCCTGATCTCCTGGGCCGACACCTTTTTATCAAGTTTCAACCAGGTGGGAAATCCTTTATTATCTACATACTGGAGGCCGAAGTACTACACTTCCCGGAGGCCAATAGTCTTAACCACCTGATCAAAAAGCTCTGTGCATCCAGGGTGGTGACTCAGACATTTATTGGTTTCAGCATTTTTGGTTCCTGGTGGGTTCTCCTCAATCCTTGGGAACACGGCGCAGCAGCAGCAGCAGCAGCAGAGGAGATGGCGGTGGGGACTGGAGGGCAGCAGTGACAGTCAGGGTTTAATATTTCTATAGAGGCCCGGTGCACAGGTGGGGGCCAGTCGGCCTGCCCTGATGGGGGCCCCCAATTGGGATGGGGATCCCCGCTGGTGGGGCCAGCTGGGGTGAGGGGCCTCTGGTGGTTTGCAGGCTGACCACACCCCCATCAGTGTGAGGATCCCCACTGGGGGTGGGGCCAGGCAGAGCAAGAGGCCTCAGGCAGTTTGTAGGCTGGCCATGCCCCTGATTGGGGGTCCCTGATGAGGGGCTGGATCAGCCGGGGCGAGGGGCCACGGTTGTTCTGGTCATTGTGGTTGTTCTGGTTGTTCCACCATTTTGGTCGCTGGGCTTTTATTATATAGACTAGTACTGGAAATCCTAGCCACAGTGATCAGACAAGAAGAAATAAGATATTCAAATTGGAAAAGAGGAAGTAAAACTGTCATTATTTGCAGATGACATGATATTATATATAGAAAATGCTAAAGACCCCACTAAAAAACTACTAGTTTTAATAAATGAATTTGGCAATGTGGCAGAACACAAAATTAACAGCCAAAATCAATGGCATTTTTATACTCCAATAATGAATTCTCAGAAAGAGAAAGTAAAGAAATAATCCCATTTACCATTGCAACAACAAAATTAAGATACTTAGGAATCAACTTAATCAAGGATGTATAAGATCTGTACTCAGAAATCTACAGGACATTGAAAAAAGAGATAGAGGATGATATAAACAAGTGGAAGAATATGCCATGTTCATGGATTGGTAGAATCAACATCATTAAAATGTCCATACTATCTAAGGCAATCTAGAGAATCAATGCAATCCCTATTAAAATACCAACAGCATATTTCACAGATTTAGAACAAACTCTCCAAAAATTTATATGGAACCCAAAAAGACCTCCAATAGCAACAGCAATCTTGAGAAAGAAGAACAAAGTTGGAGGCATCACAATAATACAAAGCCATAGTAATCAAAACAACCTGGTACTGGCACAAGAACAGGCATATAAATCAATGAAATAGAATAGAGACCTCAGAAATCAACCCAAGCCATTTACTCAATTAATACTTGACAAAGGAGGCAAGAATATACAATGGAGTCAAGACACTCTCTTTAATAAATGGTGCTGGGAAAATTGGACAGATACATGCAAAAAAAAAAAAAATGAAACTAGACCACCAACTTATACCATACAAAAGAATAAACTCAAAATGGATAAGATTTAAATGTAAGTCATCAAACCATAAAAATCCTAGAAGAAACCATAGACAGCAAAATCTCAGACATCTCTCGTAGCAATAGGTTTACAGATACATCTCTTTGGGCAAAGGAAAATAAGGAGACTAAACAAATGGGACTACATAAAATAAAAAGCTTCTGCACAGTGAAAGAAACCATGAACAAAACAATAAGAAAGTCCACTTCATGGGAGAACATATTTGGCAATGATACATCTGATGAAGGTTAACATCCAAGATATATAAGGAACTCATATAACTTAACACAAGGAAGACAAACAATCCAATTAAAAAATGAGCAAAGGACCTAAAAGGACACTTCTCCAAAGGGGACATACAGAAGGCCAAGAGACATATGAAAAAATGCTCACAGTCACTGATCATCATAGCAATGCAAATTAAAACGACCTTGAGGTTATCACCTCATACCTGTCAGAATGGCTTCCATCAATAAATCAACAAATGACAAGTGCTGGAGAGGATGTGGAGAAAAGGGAACCCTCCTGCACTGCTGGTGGGAATGCAGACTGGTGCAGCCACTGTGGAGAACAGTATGGAGTTTCCTCAAAAAATTAAAAATGGAACTCCCATTTGACCCAGTCATCCCACTTCTAGGAATATATCCTAAAATACCCCAAATACCAATTAGAAAGAATATATGCACCCCTATGTTCACAGCAACACAATTTACAATAACTGAGATCTGGAAACAGCCCAAGTGCCCATTAGTAGATGATTGGATAAAAAAGCTGTGGTACATTTACACCATGGAATAGTTTATAGCAGTAAAAAAGAAGAATCTCTTACCCTTTGAGACAGCATGGAGGGACCTGGAGAATATTATGCTAAGTGAAATAAGCCAGTCAGAGAAAGACAAGTATCACATGATCTCACCCATGCATGGAATGTAATCAACAAAATAAAGTGATGAACAAAATAGATCCAGAGACATGGAAGCCTGGAATAGACTGTGGAACCTCAGAGGGTGGGTGCGTGGGAAGAGACCAAAGAACTTGTATGTGTATATGCATAACCCATAGACACAGACAATAGGGTGGTGAAGGCCTGGGGCAGGCGATGGGGGTGGACTAGGCGGGGTCAATGACGGAAAAAAGGGCACACATGTAATACTTTCAACAATAAAGATTTAACTAAAAAAATAAAATAAATAAAAATAAAAGGCAGTCAGTACCACAAGATTGGCATAATTCCCACAAACCCCCATCCTTCAGAGGGCGTCACGTGAGGCTCGAGTGCCTGTGCTATTCTAAGGGAATGGCCCCAGCTCTGCCCACTCAGTAGCTCCCTATGAAGTACCAAACATTCTTTGCTACCATTGCTTCCTCCACAAAGTCAATCATATCATTATTTCTGAGTCAAAAAAACTGTTCCAAATATTCAAAAGCACCAAATGGCAAAATCTAACTTCAAGTCAACATCTCTTTTTCTTCCAACATGTGGAAAGTCACATGGCGTAATGCCACAAACAATAATCTGGGTTGAAAAGTTCAGCATGATTAACTCTTGACTTTGCAGCAGTCATATTGATTTTGGCTCCATTTGGAGGATTCTTGTGTTTGCTCATAAAGTATGTGCTAAAGAATAAGGAGGTTTGAGGGTCTTTCCACTAAATCATATTAGAGAAATGGTATGTGATTTTTGTTATTTATTTATTTATTTATTTATTTATTTTTAATATAGCTATATACTAGTATATAAAAGCCTAATATGCAAATTGTCTCTGCGGGAGTTTGACTGGGAGACCGATCGCTCGCTAGGATGTGCACTGATCACCAGGGGGACAGCGTGGAACGAAGGAAGACCCTGGCCGGCAGTCAGGGAAGGAAGGCCCCAGCCAGCAGCCAGAAGGCCCCGATTGTCCCTGATCGCTGGTCAGGCCTAAGGACACTACCTGTGCACGAATTTCATACACCAGGCCTCTAGTGTGTGTGTGTGTGTGTGTGTGTGTGTGTGTGTGTGTGTGTGTATTTATTTCAGAGAGAAAGAGAAAGGTAGAGACAGAAACATCAGTGATGAGTGAGAATCATTGAATAGCTGCCTCCTGCATGGCCCCACTGGGTATTGAGACCGCAACCAGGGCATGTGCCCTGACCAGGAATCGAACTATGACCTCCTGTTTCATAGGTTGACACTCAACCCAATTAGCTACACCAGCTTGTTTTGTTTTTACATTAGTCTCCAGTCTAGGATGAGTACCTTTAAATATCCAAAATGTTTCCTTTAAACTACAGTTGTTCTTTGTTAGAATAATAAGTGAACCTGGCACCTACTTAAGTCTTTTCCAGGTAAAGCTTTTATAAAATAATCAGTGGCCTGGTGCATGAAATTCATGCATGGGGGGTGGGGTGTCCCTCAGTCCAGCCTGCACCCTCTCCAATCTGGGACCCCTCGGGGAATGTCGGACATCCCTCTCGCAATCTGGGACTGCTGGCTCCTAACCACTCACCTGCCTGCCAGCCTGATCGCCCTTAACCACTCTGCCTGCTGGCCTGTTCACTCCCAACTGCCACCCCCCACTGGCCTGTTTGCCTGCAAATACCCCCCTGCTGGCCTGTGTGCCCTCAATTGCCCCCCCACCCCCGCTGGCCTGCTTGCCCCCAACTGTCCCCCCTACTGGCCTGATCGCCCCTAACCGCCTCTGCCTCGGCCCCGCCACCATGGCATTGTCCGGAAGGTTGTCCGGAAGGACATGTGGAAGGTCTTCTGGTCTAATTAGCATATTACTCTTTTATTAGTATAGATGATTTTTTCCTGCCTGTTAGTTGTTCCTCAAACCAGACACCTTTATTGATGTTTTTATAATGAAAACTGATAAAGGGAGAGGTGTGTGGAGAGAACATGTTATGGGAAGAGCAGGGAAGCTGTGGGCAGGAAAGTGGCAGTTTGGAGTTGATAGTGATGCCTGGCTGCCATTCCTGGTGCCCAGGGATCATGTCTACATACACTATAGCCCCAGGAAGTGGGCACCCTGGTGTCACCTCCATTTGAGAGTTGTGAAGATAGCACAGAGGGCTCAAGTAGTCAGCCCCAGTGCAGACAGCTGGCGAGCCAGCAAGGCTGGAGCGGGCAGTTTGGCATGCTCGGCCCAGGGAACGAACAGGGACTGAGGGCTGTGAAGCAGGGACACCCTCAGGAAAAGCTGGAGACTGTATTCACCTTCTAGGCTCGCAATCAGCGAGTTGCTCACAGTGCCGGAAGGCTGGACCTTTTGCAGGTTACGCAGGACCACCTCTGAGCTTCCTATCCGGACCCCTGGCTGCCACTCCTGCTCTGACTGCAAAGCCACATGCTGCGTGGCCTGGAGCGGCCACTGCACACCCTCTGTCTCTGCTCAGGACAAAGGCCTCTTTACGCACAAGATGGAAATGATCCCACAATTGTCACTGCATTCCTAGCAGCAGAAACGGAGGGTACAGCCCAAAGCTTACTGCCTGTGCTAGGACCCATGTGGCCAAACAAGGACATGCAGGAACCGTGCACGGGATGGGTTAGAACAGCCCATCTGTGCACAGCCTGACTCGGTCAGTCAGCAATGAGGAATTGACATTTATAACAGCAGAGGAGGGTGACACAATCCCAAAAGAGCACAAAGGAATGAGAGCAGGAAATAGGGAAATGCCATAAATTGCCTTGAAATCTGGGAATCCCTTTAGAGATTCTAATGTGACCCCACTTTGTGCCCAATTTACGGCTCCTGGGTGGCAATTGCGGACAGCGCTGTGGGTGTGTTTCAGCAGTGGTCCTTCCGGGAAGAGGGCAACCTCAGACACGGCGGCCCCAGGGGGTCCTTCAGGGGCCAGTGTGGACCAAACATGCTGAGCAGCATAGGCCAGTGTTCCCAACACTAGACCCAGCCAGGCGGGCGGCACCCAGGGCCAGGGCCTCAGCTGAACCTGCTGAGCCCTCACAGCAGGAAAGCGGGGAATTCCCACGCGTGTGCCTTTCCCCTGGAAAATGAAAGGGCAAATCCCGACCTTCTGCCACGAAAGGGAGGAGCCCCTCCTATGCCAGTGCACTTCCTGCTTTCCCGTGCCCGCCGCTGGCACCCTGCTCCGGCTCACTCGTGCACTTTCACCACAGATCCGGGCTGAGCAGCACCTGCTCCCGTGAGTCAGCACAAAGCAAACATGAGTAAGAGTGTTGCCCTTAAGGAAGCTGCAGCAGTGGGAGCTGGGCGGGTGTGAGATAAGGACAAGGATACCGGAAACCTAAGACACGTACGTGGGACGCTCCGCACACGCCCTGGGAAAGCACTGTGCACGTGCTACGCAAGCAGGAATGGGCAGAGACCGAACTAGCGGAGGGAAGAGGCTCGAAAAGACACTGAAGTATCTGACCTCGGAGTGGTGGTGGGGGCGGGGGCTCCAAATGATGGAATTTCATCAGGGGTTACGGATCGGGAGTTCAGCACCACCATGCACACGGCCCGTGGTTCCTGGGGAGCAGGGGGAGGGGCAGGAGCTACAGGCACTGTTGGGGGCCGGGTACCTTGCAGTCGCAGCCTATGGGCTTCCCGCACTCCTCGCATGTGCTGGCGTAGAGGGCCTCGAAGCAGGCCACGCAGTAGGGGCTCTCCTCCCTCAGGATGTACTTCTTGCCAAAGAGAGACTCTTCGCAATGGTGGCAGTCAAAGCGCTCCATTTTGACACCCGGCTTTTCAACGACCTACCAAACAGGAGAGATCACGTGTCACAGTGAGCGCCTGCGAATGCCGCGTGCTGAGCCCTGGCGGGGCTGCTGCCCTCAGTGTCACCTCTCGCCAACTGGTGGCTCCCTCCTCTGGCGAGTAACTCAGCCTTGTAATGATCCTAATTTTCAATACTTTTAAAAAATGCATTGGAGGCAGTTTTGTATCGTTGACTGTGTCAGAAAAAGCCACCTCAGTTTTGGACACAAGAGTTTGCACAGAGCCCTCATGCATGTGCTTCAAATGTGTGCAATGTGTGATAGGGCCTGCGTCTTCCCTGCCTCCTGGCCCCCAAATAGAAAGGCAGGCACACAAACAATGAATTCATTTCTACGAAGTTTCCATGGGTTCCATGTGTTCGTCAATGTGAATAGTAAGAAACCACAGTGGCCCAGGGAGGGGTTTGGATTTGGTAAACCTGCGGTTGGAGGCCTATCAGAGAGCATTCATTACCCATGACCTCTACATTGCATCAGGAAGCACCTACCCCGGCACAAGAAAAAGTGCCATACATTCCTCAGGCGAGTCATCTTCCTCAGATGAAAAGATCCTCCTCCCACGCCCGGGTCGCCTGAGCGCAGGGCACAGAAGGCTGGCTTCCAAGAATGGGATTAGCACCGTGACTGCAGGCAAAGGCCTCTCCAGGCAGTGCCCGGTTTTCCAAAAGGAACAAGAATGTGTCTCAGGCCAGTCACTGCATTTTTCCAGGATGAGCCTGGAGTGTGCATGAGCAGGAAGGGACAGGGACGGGGAGGGGACAGGGGGTTTTCACCTCGCCTCCTCCTCGTGTGCCATTCTCGTACAAGTTGGAACTCTTCCAGAAATACCTGGTGTGTATAGACACCTCCAGGGCATTAAAAACACAGAGCTGATATTTTGCAGGAATATATTCTCAAGTGGCAATATTTAATTTGTGAAAAGTAAAAAGTTCAATAAATTGTTAAATATGTAGACTGGCTGTGTAACTCTGAGCAATGTTTCATGAATTCTAATTAAACTTGGTTCAATTTTCTGTCATTTCAAACCATTTAAGTGTGAAATTTCATAATAAAACCCTACGATGCAAATAAAATATTGTTGCCTGGTTTATAATAGCAGCAGATATGACAGTGTTTATTAATTTTGTACTCTTGTATATACAAGGTCTTGACAACTGTAAGCCAAGAAATGAACATTATTCAAGTATCCGGACTTGGTTATTTCCAGATTTATAGAACAATTTTTTTTTCCAAGGGTATTGAATGTGCAGCTGGACACATGTGGCAAGATCCAGCCTTCTGAATTCCTCTTCCTGGACTTAAAGAAAACACTGTCTGGATGTTCCTGTGATAACATCACAAGACGAAGCTCTTAAGCGTTTGAATTATTATTCTGTGACCCAACATATAAATATGCTTTATTTTTGTTTTTACTGGCAAAAGTTTATTTAGAAAGTCACAGAGGTACAAGTGAGCCCTGGAAGAAGTGAGCCAGCTGGGCTGAGTGGGCCCAAAAAACAAGTTACAGAGGCAAAAAAAGGGCCCTTGGAGCTTAAGAGAAGGAAAGCAAAGGTAATGTGCCTGGGAAAGAAAGGGGTGGGGAAAGGTGGGCATGTGTGTGTGTGTGTGTGTGTGTGTGAGAGAGAGAGAGAGAGAGAGAGAGAGAGCGAGAGAGAGAAAGAGAGAGAGAGAGAAAGAGAGACAGACAGACACTGAATATACTTTGCACAGAAGCCATCACAGCTATGCTGGCAGAAGACTGGATGCTCTCTTGCAATTCCTCAGGACAGGCTTCCTGCAGGAGATGGTCCCTGTGCTGGGAAAAGGTTAGCAGCTGACCCTGCCGGCCCAGGGGCAGAGTGAGCAGAGGCATGGAGACAAGCAACAGGGAAGGGTGGGGGACACCCTGGGAAGATGGGAGTGAGTGGTGCTACTTCAGGAACAGCAAAGATGAAGCGGAAAAGGTAGTCGAAGGCCCGGGACAGCAGGGCCTGTGGCCTTGGTCATGAACACGATGAGCCCGTGGGCAAGAGTTTAGCACGTTAGCTCCCCGAGCTTGCAGTGAGTGTGGAGGGGACACAGAGGGCCCTACTGAGAGCGCACTGGGTGGGAGCCCCACACTGCTATGTGGGTGGGGACAAGACTGAGGGCAATGACTCAACATATGTTCCCTGGGTGTCAGAGTCCACTGCTGACTTGTTTCTTCAATAAAAACAGGACGTCTTGGTTCAATCAGGGCTGTTTCAACCTAACTGTGTATGATCGCTGACACTCTCTGAACCTTAGGATCCCTCTTGACAGGGTATACGTATATCCCTCCTGTCCATTACATACAGCAGTGCTGGCAGGATGACGCAACAGCATGCAAGGAGCCACCCAAACCGAAGGTGTGACTGCTGACTTGTTACTTCAGTGACCGGAGTCCAAAGGACGTCCTGGAGTTCTCATCCCTGCGAGGGAGAAGTCATTCTCTGGTGTCATCCCTCCAGGCTCTGAGCAGCCAGGGCATGTGAAGAAGCTGGATCTTAGGCAACAGGTTTGGCTCCAGGCCAAGCAAACTGCGGTGGGCAAGCACATCCCAGGCGCAGCAGACAGGGCGGAGGCCCGAGGGGTTGGTGGGGGGACTGTGATCTGCGTCTCCCTCAGCCCCACATTCAGTCAGATGCAAGAATCAAGTTCAGAGAGCCCTGGGGCAAAGATGCACTGGGCTCACCTCCTAAGGAATAATTACTATTTAAAAGTCTACAGAGTTTAGATGTGGGTAATTTTTATCTTCTCAGATTCAAAAACTGTAAAACAAAGTTTGAGAGGGCAAGTGTCAGAGCTAGGGAGAAAGAGAAGCATGAAGAGAAGGGAGAAGGAGCACAGGAAGACGGTAAGGGAAGTAGGGGGCAGTGGTAAGAAGGAGATGAAGGAAGAGAGGCGAGGACATGGACAGCCAGACGGCGTCCACTTGTTTTGACCAGAAGGATTTCTTGAGAATCACAGGAGGGGCCCGCGTGGCAGACAGACTCTGTCGGGCATGCTGGCCCAGGCCTCTGCTTCTCAGACCTCACCCCATTCTTCCCACGTGGGTGACCCGCAGGGTCACCTTGACCTAACACGGCCAGATGTGCAAAAGTAGACTCAGTTAAGCCTCCTTTCTGATTATCTCTCTCTCTCTCTCTCTCTTTTGTTAATCCTCATCCGAGGACATTTTTTTCCATTGATTTCTTAGAGACAGTGGAAGGGAGAGAGAGAAACATCAACGTGAGAGAGACACGTCAACTGGTTGCCTCCCTCATGTACCCTGACCAGAGCCAGGGATCAACTGCAACTCAGGTACATGCCCTTGATGGGGAGTCCAACTCGGGACCCTTTGGTCCATGGGCCAACGCTCTAACCACTGAGAGACCCGGCCAGGGCGCCAATGATCTCTTTTTTAACTACTTACTTTGCTCTGACCCCCAAGATGCCATTTTCCTTCTCCCCCTCCAAACCCAAGTGTCTTCTAGATCAACTGTGACTTAGGACACTCCTCTAACACTCAGTTCCTAAAGAGAAGTCAGTCCCGATAAAGCCAGGGCCACCTTTAAAAGCCACCAGGGAGCCAGCTAGGAAATGCCATAGCTTGTTAACAATCAACCAGAGCTTTATAGAGAGAAGGAAAAAAAGATAAAAAAATATGGGCAATAAGTACATATCTATCAATAATTGAATGTAAAAACCAAAATAAAGAAACAAGCAGAACAGAAACAGACTCATATAGATACAGGAGACATTTTGATGCTTGCCATATGGGAGGGGGTGTTGGGTGAAAAAGGTGAAGGGATTAAGAAGTACAAATTGGTAGTTACAGAATAGTCACAGGGATGTAAAATATAGCATAGGGAATATAGTCAATAAGGTTCTAATAACTATGTATGGTGTCAGATGGGGGTGAGATTTATCAATCAGTCATATAATGTCCTCAGACACTGTGTGACTATAAAGCAGGAGCCTTACCGCCAGCGCTTTTCATTAGTCTAGCTGAACTCCTTCTTTTAAGTGAAAATTCTGGTGAAAGGGAGAGGGGGCCAGTTCAAGAGATGTTGCTATTTTAAAAAAATATAATAATGTACCTAGAATTCTCCTGAAACAGATTTTTAGATTATTGGTAAGCTGTAAGATTGACTATACCTACAGAAATATGATATATTTATGGATTAATTGAATGACTCTGAACTGAGTACATCTATGAGCATGGGTCAGGGATGTATCATGATTTGGTATGTAAACTGGTAACTTTCAAAAGCAAAACAAAAATCTGATTAGTCTCTGATAAAGAAATGTCTTGTGTGAGAGACAATGCTTGAATAAGGTAACTGCTGTCCTGCAAATAAACTTTTAAATATGGAATACCAAAAAGAAATGGGGAAATAATAAATGTCAAATTTCTGACCTTAAGTCCATAAATGCAAGAATTGATGTCCTCTGGACTTCTAAATTCAGTCAACAGGAATGTGTGAGGTAACCACTATTTTCCACATACTGGCTTAGGTACTGGGAAACTGAGATAAGATATACAATATCTGAAAGAGTTCCAGTCCAGTTCTAGCCCAAAGAATTTAAATCACCTTCCAGATACTATCTTGTAAGTTAATCTCAAAACATGTCAGTTCAGTCTATGCTAGACAAGCATAATTATGCAGCTAGAATGGCGGGTTGCCTCAGGTTCATAAATCATCTCAGTGCAGGGGATGAGGGGGGACCCACCCTACAGCTCTACCACTGCCTTCCTGGGAACATGGGAACAAGTTATTTACACGTTCACTCTCTCTCGCCAAAAACCTAACTCTAACCCTAAGCCTAACCCAGTCTCCGAAAGGCAGCTTGCTGTTTGTGCTCTGCAGTCTGCCTGGCCTTCCATCTACTATGACCCTCAAATGGGGTCACCTTTTCCTTTGGTGACCCCAACTTTCATGAAAGCCTGGCCTTGGCTTCTTCATTCTCCCAGCCCCGCCACCTCCCGGTGCTTGTTCCACACACTGCGTCAGGGTCCTGTCCGGGTAACTTACACGAGTCTCGCTACTCTGTGCATGGAGTGGCTGTCTTATTTTCTAAAAGTTGTATCATCATAGACAGATCTTCTTTCTTTTTGACTGAAACCTAAATATTTACAGACTTCAAGGATGCCCTTGGACATGAATTTTATTTACCCACAGAAACAGGGCAGCTGCTCCTTTTATTGTCATAGACATCACTTGCCTCACTTCATACCATAAGCCAAGAGGAGATCTTTAAGTCACAGACTAAATCGGGCAGTAAAGGATGACAAAGGCTGAGGACGAGTGTGATAGCATGTGATGTCCAAGTTCAGGCCAGGTGTGAGAATTCCCCATCAGAACTGGACTCACCATAGAGACCAAATGCTGCCCCGAACCCCTCATTAGATCTCCAAGAGGACACCATAGTTTACAGCAAAGGGAAAATCAAGACCAGCATAGCAAAGGCATGATGGAATCTTAAAAAACAAGACGAAGAGTTGGTGGGGAGACTTTTTAAACAAGTTCCTGGAGAGCTATAGTAGTCGGGGTTCTCCAGAGAAACAGAACCAATGGGAGAGTGAATATACAGGAGTTGCAAAGCCCGAGAATAAGGAACACCAGTGGTGCGAGTCCTCGTTCCAAAGCCAGCAGGCTCAAGGCCCGAGGGGAGTTGATGCTTCAGTCCAAGGCCGACACCAGAAAGGACTCTGCCCCAGCGAGGCAGTTGGGCAGGTGGGGTTCCCTCTTGCTGGGCCTTCATGTTATATCAGGTCTTCAACTGATTGGATGAGGCCCACCCACAAGGAGAAGGGCAATCTGCTTTACTCAGTCTCCTGATTCAAATGCTAATCGAATCCAGAAACAACCTCACAGACACACCCAGAAATAACATTTGTGTCTGGGCACCCCAGGGCCCAGTCAAGCTGACATAAAGTCAATTGCCACAGGGGCTAAAGTCCAAACCCATAATTTAGTACAACAGAGACAATTCATCACCCTCCCTGCTCCACTGGCCAAAATCACAGGGCCAGTGTGGTCTCCTGGGAGAGCAGACTCTGAGGCGCTTGATAAGAGCCCATGCATTGTGTTCAAGGTGGTCATCTTGAGAACGTGGCCTCTCAGTATAATTCCATCTGATAAATGGGCTTCGGAAAATTCTCATAATGAAACGACAGGAAGTATCCAAGATCTCTGTGTTCACCCAAGCATGGTATCTGAGTCAGAGAAATTTTCCTACTCCAGCCCCCTTGCTGACTATGGAGGCAGCCTGAGCTCCGAGGGAGGCTGGGGAACCGATCTTGGTGCCGGCAGGACTCGAACCCAGGCCTCCTGAGGCCCCGTCTAATTCTTTTCAATATCCCACTGGACATTTCTGTCTGCAAGTTAGATTTCTTCCAATTCTGGAAGTGATTTCACAAGCTATCTTGGATCAAAGTATGCAACCTCAATGCAATATTCAGGTATGTCCTATGCTTAGTGGTTAGACCTCCAGCTCTTTAGTTAAGCTATCTGGGCTCAGATCTCAGGACCAGGGGCATTTAAGGGTGGGGAAAACCTTAACCAAAAGTTACTTGAACCTCTCTGTGCTTCAGTTTATCTGTAAAAACAAACATAACATCAAATACGAATACACTGTTCACGATGTGCCGGCTTGATAACAACCCTGCAAACAAAACATTGTCGGATCTCTGTTTTCCAGTTGAGAAAACTGAGGCACGGACTAAATCTGAAAAACACAGTGAAGCACATTTTATATAAATGCACAGTGAAATGTCCTTCATTGACTTTGGTTTTATGTAAGTTTAATTGTTCGACCAGTCCCAGTACTTCTAAGACTTGCCTCAAATGTTTCTTGGTCTATATCCCCTTCAGGATAGCAAAGCCTCCTTCTAACGCATTACTTCAAAACCAGGTAAACTGAGGCAGTGTCAAAGAAGCAGAGGATTTGGCCTTGTGTTTGAACACAGTTCTGATTGTAAGCCCACATGGTGGTCAGTGCGAGGTGTAACCAGGGAGGCAGCTGTGTCCCCTTCTTCACGCCATGGGAACCCAGAATGGGATCTGAAAGGAAATGGGGCTGTTCACTTAAGAGAGGACACAGCATCTACCATTCTCTGTCGGCAATTACAGGTATGCTAAGATATCACAGAGGCGCAACTTAAGATGAGAGGCTCTTTTCGTTTAAAATAGCCTATTTTGATAAACCCAGGGGTTGAGTTTTTTAATTTCTGCACTAGTTAATGCGTGAGGCCACAGTGCAAGCTCCACTTCTTTCTATTAAAAGGGAAGGTTCAGACATCCGCACGGACAGAGGGCGGCAGGGTCGAGGCCTCAAGGCGGGGAGCCGGTCACCTCCCCAACTGGCACCCGCGGCCAGTCTCTGCCCAGGACTCACCCGTGGGTGGCACAGCCCCTGCTCTCCACCCAGCGGAGACCTGTCTGACCTGGACGGGGACCGCGGTTCTCCCTCCGAGGATGGGGCGGTCCCCCCAGCCTGCAGTACCTCCGAGGCCTCCCCACCACGGTTCGGCCTCCTTCTCCCCGACTCTCCCCCACCGCTCGGCGCCCCGTCCCGGATCTTCCCCACCGCTCGGCGCCCCGTCCCCGATCTCCCCCACCGCTCGGCTCCTCGGTGCCCTGATCTCCCCCACCGCTCGGCTCCCCAGTGCCCTGATCTCCCCCACCGCTCGGCTCCCCGTCCCCGATCTCCCCCACCGCTCGGCTCCCCGGTGCCCTGATCTCCCCCACCGCTCGGCTCCCCGTCCCCGAAATCCCCCAAGACTCGGCTTCTCGTCTCTCGGGGTTTCTCCCATGGCCCAGCTCCCTTGTCCTCGGATCTCCTCCCACTGCTCGGCGCCCCTCTCCTGCAGTCTTCCCCACGCTCGGCACCTCTCTCCGGGTCTCCCCATGGCTTGGCTTCCCTGTCGCCAGCCGTGCGGGTGGAGCCCATCTCCCTCCCCGTGGCCGGGAGAGCGGCACTCACCGCGCGGCGGCGGGCGCTCCTGGACGGGATGGGACGGGACGGGAGGTCTCGGCGTGGCTGCTCCGCTGCTCCGCTGCCGGGCGACTGGAGCGCAGCCTTCCGCCTGGCGAACCCCGGTGTCATTTGACCATATAAGGAGGCGGACGCACGCCTCCCCGGCGCCGGGAGCGGCTGGCGCGCAGCAGCGGGTGCGGGGGCGCCGAGCGAGCGCCCTCCGCCTCCCTGGGCCGCGCACGGACCCCACGTTGCTAGCTGTTCCTTACTTCGGGTGCATAGCGCACGGGGTGACGTGGAGCTTCGTCCTGAGCGTTAGCTCAGGTGGGTAGTTTGGGTTGAGGGCCCCCGGGCCACCGCTGGGGCGACCTAGGACCCAAGGGCGGGGCGGGGCGGGGGGTAGGGATCTGCCGGGTTCCCCCACCCAGAGGCAGGCCCAAGCCCAGATGGCGCAGCGAGAGGCGGGGGTGATGGAAGGACCACTTCTCTTTCGTGGGCACGAGGCATGCGCCTGAGATGCATTTGCAAGGTGGGCTTTTTGTCCGCCTTACCCTGCAGAGCCGTCTCTTTAACGAAATGAACCCAGAAAATGGCCCAAACGAATGAATAATGCCAAGTTCTTTGTTCTGCTGAAGAGAGGACAGGATAAGCCCCAGCCCAGGGGCGACAGCGCTGTTCAGAGGTTCTGGTCTCTTAACCTTTCTGGGCGAGGAAAACAAAAGTTGATTTGGAGAGAATGCCTCCCACCTCAAAGCCCAGGCCTCTGCAGGAAGCACACCCGCAGGGACAGGTGGCACCAGGGAACTTTGCGGAGAGAGGGCGCAGGCGGAGTCTCAGGCCTGGGAAAGGGAGCATCGCATCTGGAAAGAGACGTTTGTTCTTCAGGAGGTGGCCAGGCTGCAGGCGCAGGCAGCGGTGGAGGAGGGCTGGAAGCCAAGGCACAGCAGAAATACCGGGGTGGGGGGAGACGTATTTGTGTTTAACATGCAGCGGGCCACAGAGAAGGGAGAGCGATTGGATTGCTTTCTTTTGGTTGAAGCTCAATGTCTGGAGATATTTCAGACCCCCACCCATCAACACACACACACACACACACACACACACACACACACACACAGTCTCCATCATGCAAGCACACAACTCATTGCTCCCACTTTCTGGACACTAGCTCTGTGTGTTGTCTTACTTGACCCTCAGCCCTGTGAGGCAGGGATCTTATGGCAAGGACCATATCAGAGATGGGCTCACTGCCTCCTGGACAAGAATCATGCAGCTGAGATTTGATGGGAGTCTGTTAGATGGCAAAGCCATGAAGTATCTTACAGGATATGACATGCCCCTCCTCCCACGGGCCACTCCAATGCCTGCCAGAGGACCAAGACATAAGCCCAGACAGAATTGGATGTGAGGAATCTAGCCTGCACCCCCCAATTTCTTCCTGAACCCCTAACTTTTCACCAAGAATGGAAGTATGGTCTCCTAACCTGAATTTCCACTGACAGTCAAGCATCTTTAAATTCAGATACAAGTGTGTGGAAAAACCTATCTCTCTGATAATATCTGGGCATGTTGTCTATATAGTTGCAAATTATAAAATGATTTCCTAATTCTCAAATGTTGTGACTAAAAAACAAGTTTAAAAATTATTGAAACAGCCCTGACCGGTTTGGCTCAGTGGATAGAGCGTCGGCTTGCGGACTGAAAGGTCCCAGGTTCGATTCCGGTCAAGGGCATGTACCTTGGTTGCGGGCACATCCCCAGTAGGGAGTGTGCAGGAGGCAGCTGATCGATGTTTCTCTCTCATCAATGTTTCTAACTCTCTATCCCTCTCCCTTCTTCTCTGTAAAAAATCAATAAAATATATTTAAAAAAAAATTATTGAAACAGAGGGAGAAACCAAGATGGTGGCATAGGTAAACACCTGACATTGCTGCCTTGCACAACCACTTCAAAACTATAACTAAAAGACAAAACGGACATCATCCAGAACCACAGGAAGGCTGGTTAAGTGGAAATTCTACAACTAGAAGGAAAGAGAAAAGCACACTGAGACTCAGAGGAGGTGCGGAAATAAAGTGCAGAGGTACAGAGGCACGCACGCGGAAAGGGCTGGCAAGTGAGTACACCGCTGTCTTTTTCAATTGGGAGGGAGACACAAGCTCCCCACTGCTCTGAACTCCATTTCCGGGTGAGACTCTGGGACCAGACTCATATGGGGAGAAACTGGACTGCCCGGCATCGAGTGGAACTTGAGAATGGCTTTCTCTCAGAGGTGCTTGCAGCGATTACCGAGGGACACTGAGACCCGGGGGCCTCCTAGGGCAGGGCTGAGGATCAGCAATAGCTGTTTGCTCCACCCTGTTGATTCCCTGAGACCCCACCCCACCCAAGCTGTGCGCAGAGGCTTTTGCATATGAATGGCCTGGCCCTTTGCAATCTAAAATTACCTAACAAACTGCAGCTGGGTCAGAGAGACCCAGAACATCCAAAAGAAGGCCCAAGGCCCCACAGCAGCTTGCATTGCTTCACAGCTGGGGCTCATCTGGGCAACTCCAAACCCCAAACAAAGAAGAGGAATCTGCAGATCTCTCCATAGCTCCTGCTGGGTGGCCTCAGGCAGAGGCTAAATTTGCACCTCCTTGGAGATCCAAGAGCCAGTGTACCCATGGTTAGAGTGGGACCATCCAGATTACAACTCCTCAGATGCATAAGGGACACACTCAAGGGGCAGACTCAGTGAGCACCAAAGCCCCACTGAAGCAAGTCTTGTCTCATAAGGGTGTCTCCAGCACAGAAGTTCTCCCATCATAGACACAGCTGATCCTCACAGCCAATTGGCCTGGAGGTCAATTCCTCCCAGTGATACCAACAACAATCAAGGCTTAACTACAACAAGACTGTGCACACAGCC
Organism: Plecotus auritus; assembly: GCF_963455305.1. Taxonomy (NCBI): domain Eukaryota; kingdom Metazoa; phylum Chordata; class Mammalia; order Chiroptera; family Vespertilionidae; genus Plecotus; species Plecotus auritus. The sequence goes on from NC_137782.1 coordinate 107,170,001, forward strand.
CACAAAGGGGTGCACCAAGAGTGTCCGCTTCAGGTAATTGGGAGGCTGAGCCACTGGGCCCTATAGGACAACTACCACACAAAGCCACTCTATCAACACAGGGAAGCAGCCAAAATGCGGAGACAAAGAAACAGGTCACAAATGACAGAAATGGAAGAAAGCAAACTACTGGATATAGAGTTCAAAACCACGGTTATAAGGTTTTTCAAAAATCTTCTAGAAACTGATGACAAATTTAGTGAGACCTTCAAGGATATGAAAAAGGACCAACTAAAAATTAAGCATACACTGACTGAAATAAAGAATAATATACAGAGATCCAATAGCAGACCAGAGGATCGCAAAAATCAAGTCAAAGATTTGAAATACAAAGAACCAAAAAACACCCAACTGGAAAAGCAAAAAGAAAAAAGAATCCAAAAATATGAAGATAGCGTAAGGAGCCTCTGGGACAACTTTAAGCGTACCAACATCTGAATTATGGGGGTGCCAGAAGAAGAGAGAGAGCAAGATAATGAAAACCTATTTGAAGAAATAATGACAGAAAACTTCCCCTACCTGGTGAAAGAAATAGACTTACAAGTCCAGGAAGTGCACAGAACCCCAAACAAGAGGAATCCAAAGAGGACCACACCAAGACACATCATAATTAAAATGCCAAGAGCAAAAGACAAAGAGAGAATATTAAAAGCAGCAAGAGAAAAACAGTTAGTTACCTACAAGGGAGTACCCATACGATTGTCAGCTGATTTCTCAACAGAAACTATGCAGGCCAGAAGGGAGTGGCAAGAAATATTCAATGTGATGAATAGCAAGAATTTACAACCAAGATTACTCTACCCAGCAAAGCTATCATTCAGAATTGAAGGTCAGATAAAGAGCTTCACAGATAAGAAAAAGCTAAAGGAGTTCATCACCGCCAACCCAGTATTATATGAAATGCTGAAAGGTATTCTTTAAGAAGAGAAAGGCCAAAACCAGTTTGGCTCAGTGGATAGAGCGTCAGCCTGCAGACTGAAAGGTCCCAGGTTCGATTCCGGTCAAGGGCATGTACCTTGGTTGTGGGCACATCCCCAGTAGGAGGTGTGCAGGAGGCAGCTGATCAATGTTTCTCTCTCATCAATGTTTCTAGCTCTCTATCTCTCTCCTCTCTCTTCCTCTCTGTAAAAAATTAATAAAAAAATACATTTAAAAAAAATAAAAAAAGAAGAGAAAGAAGAAAAAGGTAAAGATAAAAATTATAAACAACAAATACATATCTATCAACAAGTGAATCTAAAAATCAAGTGAATAAAAAATCTGATGAACAGAATAAACTGGTGAATATAATAGAATCAGGGGCATAGAAAGGGAGTGAACTGACAATTCTCGGGGGAAAGGAGTGTAGGGGGTGCAGGAAGAGACTGGACAAAAATCGTACACCTATGGATGAGGACAGTGGGGGTGGTAAGGGCAGAGGGTAGGGTGGGAACCGGGTGGAGGGGAGCTATGGGGGGAAAAAAGAGGAACAACTGTAATAATCTGAACCATAAATATTTATTAAAAAATTATTGAAACATTAGTTGCTGCATTTATCTTCTTTCTTTTGGCTAACTTTATTTTATTTAGTTTTCTCAGTTACGTTTTTAATTCATTTGTTTTCATTTTCTTTGTTACTGATATAGTTATTTGGTTCTATAAATCTTCTAATAACTGCATTAACTGTACAATATAGATCCTGATATGTTGTATTTTCTTTATTGTTATTTTAAGAAGTTCTGCAATTTAATATTGCATTTCACCTTTGACCTAAAGGATAGAGGAACATATTAAATGACTCTATGAGGCTCCTGGTTGAACTCCTGGTTGAGGGGACAATTTGCATGTTAGTCATTTATTATGTAGGATAGTATCAGCCATGGATTAATGGTGACCATTGACGCGGGTGACAGGTATGTGGGGTTCATTATACTAGTCTAGTTCCTTTTGTACAGCTTGAAAAATTCCATAATGAATATTTTCATAAGTATAAATATACATACCATTTGCCCTTAATCCAGCATTTCCCCTTACAGCAAATTACCTTACAGATTGACTCGTTCATGTGTAGATTGAGATACATGGGGGAGGAGCCATTATAGAATTATTTGTAATAGTAAAATATTGGACCATGTTACATGCTCATCAACAGGGCCTACTTAAAGACCATATGGTACATTTAAAAATTATTTCTATGTGCATTTGTTAACAAGAGAGAGGTAGCTACACTGATTGATTTGAGCTGATCTTCAAGATATGTCAGCGAAAAGAAAAGTAGAGAACACTCTGCAGAAAGCAACACTTATTTGTGATAAGAAACAAAGAAAGGAAGGGAGGAGACAACACGTATAGTTCATGTGGTTGTCTCTGGGGAGACCTGGGGCTGCGGGTATGGAGTGAAAGCAAGATTAGTTTTCACTGATACCCATTGTTTCTTCTAAATTTTGATTATATAAATGTATCATCCAGTCAAAAATAAATAATTCACACAACACATGCTCCTTCTTTAAGAAAAACATGAAACAAATTTGTTCAACTGAGTTTATAGGAAGTCAATAGGAGGTTTGCTAGAAATAGAGGAAGAAGGGATGCAATTCTGGGCTTAATGGCATATGTATTTTTCTGAACAATTTTAATCAAAGAACAAACTATTAAAAAACTAAAATTTCACAAAGCATTCTGGTAAAATGAATTTTGAAAAGTTCGATCTTGTATACCATTGTATTCCCCAGACCTAACTATAGTGCATGGCACATAGTATGTGCTTAATAAATATAATAATGAATTAATTGATTACAGAAGAATTGTTTAAAATGTAACATCACACATTTTGTAATTGATTATAGTATAAGAGAATATTATAGAAAATATAACAAACTGTAGGCAGTACAGTTTCATCTCTGGAATCAGGCCTGGATTTGAATCCCTATACTATGCTTTGTGGCCTGGGCCAACCACAAGACCTTCAGTTTGTTCATGTGTAAAATGAGCTAATAACATATACATTGCAAAATTGTTGGGAAGTTCCTTTCATATAATGCATATAAACCACTTAGTCATTATTAGTACAGTCCTTGACACATAGTAGGCCCTCAACAAATAATTGGGCAGATGAATCTAGAATGAGAAGGAAACATGAAGGTGGTTAAAAGGTACAAACTTTCAGTTACAAGATAAGTAAGCCCTGGGGATGTGATGTACAGCAAGGAGACGATAGTTAAAACTATACTGCAGATTTGAAAGTTGTCAAGAGAGCAACTCTTCAAATTCTCATTATAAGACAAAAAAATTGTGACTATGTGTGGTGATGGGTGTTAACTAGGTTTACAGTGGTGATCACTTTGTAATGTATACAAATACTGAATCATGATGTTGTACACTTGAAACTAATGTGTTTTTTCCTTTTTATTGAGTTTATTGGGGTGACACTGGTTAACAAAATTAAAATTAAGTTTCAGGTGCACAATCCTGCAACATATTATCTGTACACTGTGTTCATCACCCCAAGTCAAATGTCCATCCATCACCATTTATCCCCCCTATTCCCTCCTCCTCCTCCCCTCCCACTGGGCAATCACCATAATATAATGTTATATGTCAATTATGTGTATCTAAATTTTTAAAAAAGAAAACATACTTAGCCCTGGCTGGTTTGGCTCAGTGGATAGAGCGTCGGCCTGCGAACTGAAGGGTCCCAGGTTCGATTCCAGTCAAGGGCATGTACCTTGGTTGCGGGCACATCCCCAGTGGGGGGTGTGCAAGAGGCAGCTGATCGATGTTTCTCTCTCATCAATGTTTCTAGCTCTCTATCCCTCTCCCTTCCTCTCTGTAAAAAATCAATAAAATATATTAAAAAAAAAAAAAAGAAAACATACTTAATTCTCAACAGAAGGAAGCATTAAGGTTTAGGTCCTGTCCTAAAGATAAAAGATTGCATTTTTGAGAGAAAAATTCTCTGCTATAGGTAAAAGGCTAATTCATAATAGGAAAAATTAAGAAATTATATTTTCTGACAATTCTGATAGGTTATTCAAGTTCTTCTCTTGTTTAATTCGGTTCTCCTATAATTCCTTCACCAGCCAACAAGGCCCTCACTTCTTCCTCTCTTGTGGAGGATTCAGGAAGAGGCATGGCTAGGAAGGGAGGGAAGGGAGGGAAGAATTTCCAGGGTAGGCCAGTGGTGCTCAAAGTGTGGTCTGCGACCACCAGCAGCAGGTCCCTGGGAAACTTGTTTGAAGTAAACATAGTTCAACCAGCCTTCCAGGTAATTCTGATGACTGACATTGCTTCTGGGTAAAGTACCCTCTAGGGAGTCCAACTCTGGACTCAGTAATTTTCCTGAAACTTGAGAGATGTCAGTTTCTATGGCTGAGCAAGTGGGAACAGAGGTAGACTAAACATAGGCCAGACTCAGGAGCTCTAAATCCAACTGCAGGCATAAAACTTAAAGACAAAAAGTTCCAGCCTGTGTCTCAAGGGAGCAAATGCGGAAACTTAATTGTCTCCATGGAGAGGCCCCCGAGGAAGGCAGAGTTCCGGGAGTAGGCAAGAACTACAGCCCCGGTGGTGGGTAGTCAGGTGGGCCAGGACCCACACACCTGGCACTAGGAGACCTCGCCATCACCAGGAAGAAAGGGAAACCCATGAAAACATGGTGATGGAGGAGGTGTCAGACCCCCCCACCTTAGTTGCCCTAACAGACCACTTCAGTGAAGATTTTTAGAGCACTGTTATCCCATTTAAGAAGGGATTTCTCAGAGGCAGTTCCACCCACTCAAACCTTGGGCAGGAATCTAGCGGATGACTTGCCCTTGATTCAGAGGTAATCCTTCTCAATTGCCTCAGATGGTTGGTGGGTAAGTGTCTCCGATCCTAACAGCTGATGGTCAAAGGGTGAATTCTCTCCATTCTCCCTGGGCCGGGGGGGGGGGGGGGCGCGGGGGGGCGGTCAGGAGGCAGGCCTTTGGGAGCCTCCCCATACATAGCACCAGACCCCAGTGTGGTGGCCCAGACACCTGGACTCGCTTTTCCTAAAAGCACTTCTTTTCAGAATGAGGCAGGAAAGCCTCTATGGCAGATGGCCCTGCAGGCAGGATGGCCACCTGCTTGTGCCTATGAGCTTGTTCTGGTTGCAGCTACGGTGCGTTCTAGTAGGACCCAAATACTGTCCCCTTGCCTGTGAGACTTTCAGGAAAAGCTCAGCCCTCTACAAAAGGCAAACTCCTTCCTTCCCCTTCCCCCTTAGCCATGCTCTGGTTAGGAGGGAAAATGCTTGGCTTTTCCTGAAGATGCAAAATTGCCATATCTCATTTCTGCTATCTCTGTTTTTCACAAGCAGAGTTCATAGATGAGAGGAGTCCATGTTTAAAGTCTGAAAATATGTCTGACTCTGAGGCAGATCCACAAACAACTCCATGAGTCCAGGATTGCCATCACTGGTTAATCTTATTTAATAACTCATTAAGAAAGCTTCTCGTTGGTGACTTAATGACCAATAAAATGAAACCGTTCACGCTGCAGTCAGTTGTGGGTTAGGAAATGATGCTGGACTGTTTCAGATGAAAGCTATTTATAATGTGGACTCAGAAAAAGTCGGCTTCTTATTTGAGATCCTTTGTCTCTGATTCCAGACTCTTTTGTGGAAACCCATCCACTGCTCTGCTTGCCAGCCGTCCCCCTTTATTCGCTATTCCAAACCCACTGGAAGGAAGTGTGACTAAGGTCTCTGTACACCTTACTTTGAATGAACCATATTTGCTCCCTTGAAATTCCGGAAGCTCTCTTCCCCCCCACATTCTTTTCTTTTCTTGTTCAATTATAAGAGGTTACCTGAAGTTCTTACATGTGGCCTTTGACAATTCTTCTTGGCATCTCGGAATGGGAGCTTTTCATGCCTCACTCGTTTCTCAGAATGTTGCGGTTAAGCCACACCGAAATCCAGATAGTCATTGTGAAATAACGTCATGAGTCAATGCCGCAACTTTAAACTGCGAGCTCTTTCTCCCCTGCTACCAGTCTTCCTGTACTATTTCTGCTTTGATCAGGGTCGTTAACAGACAATCCACTGGTCTTCATAGGAAGAGTCAGGAGGCCAGTCCCTAGGAGTGAAGGGTTGAACTCAGGCCCAGGATAACCTATGCAGCAGCGTGCCACAGGTAACAAATACTTTTTATTAGAAATACATTTTTACTGATTTCAAAGAGGAAGAAAGAGGGAGAGAGAGAAACATCAATGATGAGAGAGAGTTATTGATCGGCTGCCTCCTGCATGACCCACACTGGGGCCGAGCCCACAACCTGGGCATGTGCCCTTGACCAGGAATTGAACTGTGACCTCCTGGTTCAACCACTGAGCCACACCGGTTGGGCAACAACAAATACCCTTAACCTCTGTGTGTCCCCACTATCTCACCTGTGATACAAAGGCTGTACCACCTCTCTTCTTCCCTTAAAGGGTTATTTCAAATTATTTAATTTTTCTCAAGTCATTTTGATGGCTAATCAATAACTGCACATTTTCTAGAATTCTCCTGTCTGATTCTTCACCATGATGGGGATTGGTGGGATAAGATCTGTATCAGATGTTGCTTTATGTTCTTTTTAAAAAAATTTAAATGCATTTTATTTTTAGACAACCTCCATGACATGTGTTTTCTTGAAAACAATGCTTGCTCCACATAAATCAAGGTCGAAATAAATGAAGAGCTCATGATGACATCAGTCCCTGTGTCCTTGTCCGGCGTGTGGTGGACAAGCAGCCAGATATGATGACAGGTGGTAGATCCCAGTGGCCTGGTTAGTTATCACTCTTCCATTTCTGAATCATCCTTAAAGCAAATTAGCGTGGTCACAGCATCCTCGCGTGGTCCAGAGGAGCCACTGTGCGGCTGGATGCCTTCTCACCAACCCAGACCTGGAGTGTCTGAAATGAGCAAGGAGGGTTGATTTGTCCTGCAGCCCGTCCTATAAAGCCGTACTGTTTCTGGTCTCTGTTCCTCATGGTTCCCTTTGATGGATTTCATGGAGCCTTGATGTCCTGAGGGCTTCTTTTGTGAAGGTGGTTTTCTGCATGACAGTTCATGGCAATGTCAACACCAGCGATCCTGCTTTCCCTGCCTTCACCCTCCGGGCTCCAGCGAAGCATTTCCGCCAATAAGCAGTCATCAGTGCCATCCTGTGTCCTACTGACCACTTCCCCCTTCTCCCCCCAACTTCGAGAGCCCTGACAGCTTTCTGCAACAGACAAGCTTCTTTCTACATAGTTGCGATGGTAATTGACTGTTGAAATACAAGGAAAAAGTTTTCTAATATATCTGACCTTCAGCATATACTGGTAGTACTATTTGCACACACACACACACACACACACACACACACACACCTTTTAAAATTCTGGGCCATCCTAGCTCCACAGATATTTTTGGAAACTCCTGCACGGAGATAGTGAGTAAGTTGCTCTGTCAGAGTCCCAGGTTAGTCATGTGTCACCCCCAGGGATGGCAGAGTCTCCAGGGACAAATGTCCTCGAATTCCTAAAAACATTCAGCTAGCCATTCTTCAATTTGAGAGGTCTTTCCCTTTTTCTTTCTCTGTGCTTTTGCCTTCATTCCAGCAGTTTGAAGTTCTGTTTCCATCTTGCAGATGGCCTCCGTAGCTGGCTTCCTGGTCTTGTCAGCCTTGGCAGACTCGGTCCTCTCTCCCTTCCTGTTGGTGTGGTGTGTCTGTTTCCCTGGCTCTCGATGGCTCCCTTGAGTCTCCGGGTCATATTAAAAGCAGATGAAGGACGTGCATGACAGGTTTTTTTTTTTCTAAGAATATGTTTGGAAAGTCATCAGGTCAGGAGAACAGGTCAGTGATCCTAAGCTAGGAGGCCTTTGAGCCCGTCTGGCTCATTCTCTTTGTTCCCATATGCTCCTCCTGCGGGGGGAGGGGAGGCAGTAAGGGGGAGATGTCTTTCCTCTCTGCTCTGCCTGGCAAACTCCTGTTTATTCTTTAGAACAGATAAAGGCATCCCCCAGGAAGCTGTGTGAGGAACCCACCCATAGGCTCCTTTTTTATCATTCCACACCAGCCGTGGGCAAACTACGGCCCGTGGGCCGGATCCGGCTGTTCTATCCAGTTCTCTTGCTCTCCCCTCCGCTCCTTTACTTTGAATTTATATTAGTTCACACAAACACTCCATCCATGCTTTTGTTCCGGCCCTTCGGTCCAGTTTAAGAACCCATTGTGGCCCTCGAGTCAAAAAGTTTGCCCACCCCTGGCCTAAACCAATATAGGGCAGCCATGCAAGGGCTCATGTGGGCCTCCTTGAGCCAAGAAACCTTGCCCATTTCCCATTGGGCAGTTCAGCTCTCTGGGCTTTGCCCTGAGATCCAGCTTGCAAACAACTTGAATTCAAGCAAAGCAGAAGAGCCTGTCCTTCCAGATGGCATCAGAGATAAGCTGAAACGGGCTGCAGGGCCAGCGTGGGGAAGTTCTTGGGATAGTGTTCCAAGAGTCTAGGTCTTGAGGTGGGGGCTGCTTCTCTAACCCGCTCCTGCTCCCCCATCCTGCCTGGGCCTTGTTCAATCACGAAGAATGCTGCTCACTGAGGGCCTTCCTTGATGTCTACATCGCCGTGCAAACTGAAGCCACAGTCTTCGGTTTTAGCAACTGAATGCAGTGTTTGTGTCTTTAAATAATGCTCAAGGCAGGTTTGATTTTCTATGAAATGCTTTAAAAAAGTCTATCTATACCAATGGGAACAAATAAAACTCCTGCCTCCCACAGAAACAGTCAAGGCTCTCCCCTCCATGGCTGCACGGGCCTGTGCTGGGGCCGTGTGGGGGGCTGGTCTACCTGCCCTGGCTTGGGAGAGGGCCCAGGTTCTTGAAGTTGCTTTTGATAAAAAGGCTGGAGAGAAGGGCCCAGACCAAAGCACATAGCTCCTGCCCCTCCACCCACCCCTGTTGGAGGTGAAATGTATAAGCGTCCCAGTGGTAGGCCGGGCAGCGAACTTGTTCTTCCCAGGGCTGCTGGCGTGCACGCTCACGGAGCTGACTGTGGCTTCCAGGCCTGGAATCCTAACTTTCACTCACCCACCAGCAGGCACGCTGGAACCTTCCCAACCTGCCCGCACGCCGCTCACAAGGAGAACCCTTCATGCCTCGGCGGTTTGCAGTGCAAGTTCGCTGTTTCGGACAGGTCTCTTGCTCCTGGGCCAGGTGCACACGGAGAGGACGGTGTCTGTGTGAGTGGAACTAGTCAGGCTGGCAGTCCATGGAGATGCACTTGATATCCCTGATTCTGGAATGAGGAGCGATCATCTGTCACCACTCTTCCATCACCACTTCTGATGGCTGATATGGTTGGTGTCATTGGCTTTTGCAAGATGAGATGGGTGGGTGTGGATTTAGACTCAGAGTCTTGGGAGGTTGATTTCTTCCCCTTTGTGTCCGAGATGCCAGGGGGAAAGGTGGTTTTAGAGGAACTTCCCGTCCAACCTGGCGTCAGGGGTGACAGAGAGGACCCAGGGGAGGCTGGGGAGCCCATGGCGGCCCCAGGAGCTCTGTGGTGGCTGGAAAGGCTGAGGGGCTGTGGCCCGGAGGGGAGAATGTCCCGCGTACAGGGCTGCGGGACACAGAAGGAGCCGCAGACCTCGCTGGTGATGCCCCAGGAACAAGCGGAGACTCTGTGGGAACCCGGGGAGCGAGGGAGAGAGGACATGGAGGAGGAAGGAGAAGGAAGCTTCCCTTAGGGAAACGTGCGAGGCGCAGTAGTTGGCTAGTTATTTATGCGGGCAAATGAGGCGCTGGATACTACTCACCCGGAAGTCAGACAGTTTTAGAGGAAAAAACTGAAGTTACCCCAAACCAGTGGTCAGCAAACTGCGGCTCGCGAGCCACATGCGGCTCTTTGGCCCCTTGAGTGTGGCTCTTCCACAAAATACCACAGCCTGGGCGAATCTATTTTGAAGAAGTGGCGTTAGAAGAAGTTGAAGTTTAAAAAATTTGGCTCTGAAAAGAAATTTCAATCGTTGTACTGTTGATATTTGGCTCTGTTGACTAATGAGTTTGCCGACCACTGCCCCAAACCCTCCCCATGACTGAGCCTCCCACTCACTCCGCTGTTTCAGGAGAGCCCTGATATTGGCCCCGCACACCAGGGAGGGGGACACCAGCTTGGTAGGGCAGCCCACGTTAATGGTAGATTTTAGGGTTTTGTTTAACAGAGTTGTTTCATTGCATTGTAATCGTGCTTAGGACTGACAAACGTGACCTTCTGGTCTGTTATGGAGAGTCCTGGGAGTGACATGTAGTCAAGAACGTGATATTGTTGTTTAAATGCCTATCAAGGACTTGGTCCCAGAAAGAGGGGCAGAAGTGACATGAAACCCACCCTGGGGCATCTCGGGAGGTCCCTGCCTGCCCTGGGGCCCAGAGCGGCCGCAGGCGGATGGAAAGGCATGCGCGTACCTGCTAACAGGCTCGGCCTGGTCGGCCTCCTCCAGGGCCTGTGCCAGGAGAGCAAGCCGACTCCTGCCCGCTTCCCACCGCCAGGGCCTGTGGCAGAGTCAGCCGAGACAGGGGCGTTCCAGAGGGCACGGAGTACCGGAAGCCTGCGGTGCTAAGGCTGGGTGGGCACTCTGAGGTTACCAGCCACGCCCTGACAGAGCTGGGCACAGAGGCTGTGATTTGGGGGGCGGGACCCCGCGGGAGCGCTCACACCTAGGGCAGGCGGCAGGGCCCTTAGAAGACCTGGGAAGTCTGAAACTTTTATTGGCAACTATTTCACTTTCTAGAAATGTCTCGTCTGCCTCTTTGTGATTCTGACAATACTGAGCATGTGACCTGGTGAGAAAAATAATTCCAGATAGGAATTATTTTCTCTTCTCATGCCTGGAGGTTCCAGGTGGGTCTCCTGGCAGATGGAGAGGAGCGGGTTAAGGTGAGGGTTAGTCTGCATGAGCCTACTTCGTCTGAGCTTCTGGGAATGTCAGGAAGCTGCCTGCGGCAGGTTTATGAGGGCAATGCCTGTTGAAGTCTATTCTGACTGCTAATCTCAGGAAATGTGTCATCTATGACACTGCTAGTTGTTGGCGGGGTCCAAACCCACACTCGGATTGCCTTGCTCAGACCAGAAGGACTTCTTGGCACAGGCACCAGAGGGAAGCGGTGTATGAGCTTGTGTTTCCATTGCGCTGACCACCGGAGGGTCCTCATAGGTGGAAAGAAATGCAGACCCGACTGTGAGGAGCAGTGCGATGAGCATTCTGTCAGAGAGAAGTTAACAGCGCTACAAGGCCACATACAGGTGGCGGCAGTGATGTCTATGAACATGTAGAAAAGTTATGTGATAAGAATATGCTTAGTTAATTTAGGAGGTAACACCGTGTCTATTAAACAAATGTCAGGTAAGATTTCAGGGGTCTAGTCTAAGATTTCAAGTTCCATTTCATCATGTACAAAATGTTCACCATTTTGGCCCTGAAACAAATCCTCGTGAAATTTAAGGGAGGGGAGCAGGAATATGAGCCAACATGAAAGAATTCCAAATGGGCCTCTGTGGGCACATGTGCACGGAACCATCATCACTTTTGGTAATTAAACTCATTCATTCTTATCTCAGTTAATAAAACTGATCTGAAAATTAAGGCAGACTAACGCCCACTATACTTTAAACTGTAGACAAAATTAAAGGACATTAACATAATTTCCCGGTATTATCTTTTTTTAAAAAATATATTTTATTGATTTTTTTTTTTTTTTTTTTTTTTTTTACAGAGAGGAAGGGAGAGGGAGAGAGAGTTAGAAACATCAATGAGAGAGAAACATCAATCAGCTGCGTCCTGCACACCCCCTACTTGGGATGTGCCCGCAACCAAGGTACATGCCCTTGACTGGAATCGAACCTGGGACCCTTGAGTCCGCAGGCCGACGCTCTATCCACTGAGCCAAACTGGTTAGGGCCCCAGTATTATCTTTGAGTTAAAGTTTTAAATGCAACTTTTAAAAATAAAAAAATGTAACTTTAGAAAGAGTAGTGTTAAAGATCAATGCTGTCATGCACATTTAGAGTAAACTCAAAGAAAACAAAGTATAATGTACAACATTTCTTTCTTATTATTTTCAAGCTCAACTCAGTAGCCCTTGTCTGTTATTCTTGTTTTATTTAGAATTCTGTTTCCCTATTCTCCAAAAATCCTAATCTTTAAATTTGTAAAAGATCCTGGAAATTAGGGCTATTTTGACAACAAAAGCTCATCTGATGTCCTTCTCATAGCAGTTGGATTGAGGAGGATGGGCAGGAAGAAACGATCGGGCAGAAACTTGCTACTTGCTAAGTGATTCATCCTCACAATGCCACAAGGATGAAGAAAACTCACCCCATCCCTCCCAGAGCTTGGAGTCAGTGTGGTCATGAGAGCGCAGAAAGACCCTGTAGAGTTCAGCTATGGAAAGTATATCCCACTCTGGGTGTATTTATATCCAAGAGAATTGAAAGCAGGGTCTCAGAGAAATACCTGCACTTGCATGTTCATAGCAGCATTATTCACAACTAGGGGCCCAGTGCACGAAGATTCGTGCATGGGGGATGGGTCCCTCAACCCAACCTGTACCCTCTCCAATCTGGGAGCCCTCAGGGGAGCCCTCTCCAATTCGGGAGTTTCTGTCTTTGCAATCATATGAGCGAATTGTCTGAGACCCCAACCCAGTTTGGTTTGTTGCTCACAGAATAATAGAGGCTTTTTTTTTTTTTTCTTTGCTTCATTGGTGGAGATTTCCTGGAAGTTTTAGGATATCTTCCCTTTAATTTTTCCTAAACACTCTGATTTTACTTATGTCTCTCACCTTTGCTTTCCCTCCATCCCCCACCGCAACAGTAACTTGCTCCAGGCTCACTTTGCTCTAGTGTCTAAGAGATCTGCCTGCCACCAGAACTACTACTCCCAGAATTCCTGGTGCTCCCCATGTTCTGGGTTTTCCCTTCCTGCTCTGTCTCTGTCCCATGGCCTCTTGCTCTGCCAAGTCCTCCAAGCCACCAGCTCTCCCTCTCTGCTCTCTGTCTGGTGACTTGGGGAGCCAAGTTCCCCAAGCCGCTCCACTCTCCACCGGCTCTCCTGCTCTGCTCTCCATCTGGCGCCTGTGTATGCAAATTAACCCACCATCTTTGTCAGGTTAATTTTCATACCCAGTCCTGATTGACTGGTGAGCGTAGCGGAACAGTCAATTTGTTTTTCTTTTATTATATAGGATAGACAAGAGGTGAAAGCACCCGTGCCCATCAATGGGTGAATGGACACATGTAGCTCTACACACAATGGAAAATTATTATTCAGCCTTAAAAGTAAGGAAATTCTGGCCCGACTGGTGTGGCTCAATGGTTGATTGTCGACCTATGAAGAAGGAGGTCACGGTTCAATTCCCAGTCAAGGCACATGCCCAGGTTGTGGGTTCAATCACCAGTGTGGATCGTGCAGGACTCAGCCTATCAATGATTCTCTCATCATTGATTTCTCAATCTCTCTCTCCCTCTCCCTTCCTCTTTGAAATCAATAAAAATACATTTTTTAAAAAGTAAGGAAATTCTGACACTTGCTACAAAATGGACGGACCTCAAGGACTAAGTAAAATAAGACAGTCACAAAAAGGCAAATACTGTATGCTTCCCCTTACATGAGGTACCCGGAGCAGTCGGATTCTGGAGAGAAAGTAGACCAGTGGTTGCCGGGGCTGGGGAGGAGGGCATGGGCATTAGTGTTCAGTGGGTACACATTTGCAAGATGAAATGCCTTGGAGATCTGCTGCCCAGTAGGGCTGGAAGTGGGAGGACAGGCTAGGGAAGGAGAGAAAGCTAAGCCAGGACCTGGTTCCAGGTCAAGTCCCAGCTTCAGCCCGTGGACATATTTAACACGACTGCAATGCATACTAAAAGATGGTTAAGATGGTAAAAAGACACGGAAAGTGTGTGCAGAAAGTGACAGCAGCACCAGGAGAGCACTCGCCCAGCTGGAGGGTCTTGGGGTTAATTTCATGTGCTCGGTGTTTGGTCAAGCATGATTTCGGGCATTTTTGCGAGGTGTTTCTGGGTGTGACTAGTACGTGAATCAGACTGAGTGAAGCAGATTGCCACCCTAATTGAGGGGGGGGGGGTCCGACTGATCAATTGCAGGCCTGACTAGATAAAAAACACTGACCCCACAGTGAAAACAAGTTCTTTCTGCCTGACCGCCTTGGAGCTGGGGTCGCTTTTGTCCTGCTTTTGGACTTGAAATGAAACACTGACTCTCCTGGGGGTCTAGCTTGCAGGCTCACCCTGCAGGTCGCGGGACTTCTCAGTCTCCATAACCAGGCAAGCCAATCCCATAATCACACACACACACACACACACACACACACACACACACACACACACCTCTGGTTCTGTCTCTGGAGCACCTAGGAAGGCTTTTCCTGGAGGAGATACCCCCTGGCCTAAGCCTTGACAGGAACGTAAGAGGTGACCAGCTGGACGGAGTGAATGGACACAGAGACTCCTGTGACATGTCAAGGCCTGTGTCAAGTCTTGCACACAGTTCACATGACCAGAGCCAGGCATGGTGCTGAGAGGAGGTGGGACCAGGCCACAGAGACCCTGATTGCCACACCAGGGCCCTGTATCCTATAGGCCAGCATCTCCCAGTCAGGTCTGCAGCTAGAGTGTAAGAGGTGCCTCACACATGACACACACAGCAAGCACTCAAGGTTAAGGTCAGACAGGGCTGGTAACTCCCAAGTTCAACAAGTTAACAGGTTTCTTTACTCCAGGGATTTTCAGAGCCCTGGTGAACCTGTGCACAGCACGCATCTCCAGAGGAGGAAGTTCTGTTCCCACGGGCTCCCTCCTCCTGCCTCATTCTGGTACCTATTAAGATGGGGAAGGAGACCGCTTGCCATGGAGGGCTGCTAGGAGAGTGGAAGTCATTGAAAGGGCTAAGTGGGAGACCTACGTGGCTAGTTCTTCGATTTGGTAGATGACTGACTCAAGTATAGAAATCTGTGAGGGGCTCACGTAGGAGCAGAGGGGATTCTGCCTGCTCTCTCCCTGCCTCAGTGCTGCCGCCCTGCCAATTGGAGCTGTGTCACTCCTCCTCCTGGGTTGCCCTTGCCCTGACTGACTGATGGGAAGGTGGAAGTCCAGCTCCCTTCCTTCGTCGGGTCAAACCCACAGGATCGGGGGCCGGCTGAGGCTGGGACTGGGCCTGAAGCCACATTCTTGCTGAGCTTCCTCCCTTCCCTGTCCTGTTCCCACTGCCTCCGGGGGCACTTCCTCCTGGAAACCCAACCTAAGGCAGGAGGCTGCTGTGTCCTTTGAAGGCAGGCAGGCTGTGAATGGGCGGGAGTACCCGGATCAAAGAGAGAGCTTCAGAGTCAAGGGTTTTAAAGATGTAAAATCAGTGGAAATTATGATAGATGATCGGATCCTGAGGGCAAGTCCAGGGCAATTTCTGTGGCGTGGATAAGTGACAGGTACCAGCACCAGGAAATAGAAAAAGCAGGTTTGTGGTGGAGGACGAGTTTCCTTTTGACCTACTGAAACTGGAGTGCTTTGGGGACGGTCATCGAAATAGAAAAATTTCTTAACTTGTATGAACCACAGGAGGACGGTTCGAGCTGGTGATATGGCTCTAAGGGTTTACCAGCCTACTGGCAGTTTAAAACAACAACCATCAATAGAGTAAGTCACCCAAGAGGGGATGTGGCTTGTGAGGATTGGGTCAAAGGTCAAGTTCCAGAAGCCTTTAGAGTCTAAGGGGCAGGCAGAGGAGGCGGCATCCACATGGATGAGGGACAGGGGAAGCAGGAGGGAGGGGAGACACCATGACTAAAATACTTCAAGGCACAGTGGCCAATAGTGCTGAGCAAGGCCAGTGTAGCTTTTCAAATGACTGCAAACTGTAGCTCAGCTTTCAAGCATTTGGAAGTCACTTGAAGATTCCAAAAGCGTATTTCATAAACAACCCTCTACAAATGTAATAGTCCAAGTACTTGCTTGGACACAGATGAGACCCCATGTTTATTTTGTACCTGGCCGGTTGGTTAAAAAGTGCCTGCTTCCTCTCCAGCTTGCTGGCCACCCTCCTCCTCATCCCCTGGGGGTCTGTGCACAGGGGATGGGTACTTTGATACTCTTTGTTCTGCCCTCTGCACCCGTCACGCAGCGCTGGGCTCTTAGAAATATAGGTTCTACACTCCCATGAGGCAGAGGGAAGAGAAAAGTACCCCAACCATCTGAGCCGCAATGCCTGTCTCTCTCATCCCTCACCATCATACCCCCCAAAAAAACGTCAGGATGCATTTTTGATATAGAAAAGCAATTGCTTCTAAGTTACTTTAACCAAGAGTCAGAGTTCCATACTTCAAGTCAAAAGTAACCAGGGCAGCACGCAGAACTCCTGGGAAAGGATGGCAATCTCTGTGCAGCTGGCTTTATCTCTCCTCCCAGACCTCCTGCCCAGGTGGCTCCCCTCTGCTCAGCCCCAGCGTCCCCTCTGCTCCCTTCCCCTAGCCAGCGGTCATAAAAGGCAGCCTTGGATGTGGGGGTAACCAGCTAACTACCCCTCAGCCTGTCTGTAAGTGACAGGTACAGGCTGCTGCAGAGACCCTGATACAATGAGGAGGGGCCAGGCCCCCACTGGGATGTTTTACCTACTTGGTGGCCCAGAAGGGAGGTAAACTAAAAGGCACCCTCTGCGCTTAGGCACAGACAGAGCCACAGACAGAGCAGGCGCAGATGTGTGGAGGCTCAGAGTTCCTGATAATTAGCCAGGATGCTTTTAGGCTTCTTAGAGCTCTGCTCCCTGGACCCTCTCACACTTTGTGAATGCACAGGTTTTTGTTGTTTTGTTTTGTTTTGTTTCCTTTTCCCCACAAAGACTCATCCTATCTAATAAAGAGGGGATATGCAAATTGACCATCACACTGTCAGAAAGATGGCGGTGCACATAGCCACAAGATAGCGGCACCCAGTCCCCTCAGCCACATCGGAGTTCCACAGTCCTTTCAGCCCAGCCAGGCACAGGCACATGGTGTGGCCGGACCCGCCCTCAGCCCCCCAGCCGCCCTGGGCCAGCCTGAGGTGTGGGCAAGCCTTGGATGGTGGCTGCACAGCTGCCCAGGGCCACCTGAGGCTCAGGTAACCAGGGCTGGCTGAGGCTTGCGCTGCTGGCAGTGGCAGCAGCAGAGGTGTGATGGGGTGTAGCCTTCCCCTGATTGCCGGGTTGCCTCCCGCCCCTGAGGGCTCCCGGTCTGTGAGAGGGGGCAGGCCGGGCTGAGGGACCGCCCCTACAGTGCATGAGTTTTCATGCACTGGCCTCTAGTGTTTATAGAACTGATCAAGCATGAAAACATTTCATTGGCTGCAGCCTAAAGGATCAAACTAGGTCATCTGCAAAGAGACCAGGTGTCCCAGGTGCTGGGAGTGAGTGAGCTGCCCTGGCCTTCGAGGACCCGGCAGCAGGAAAAGGGACCTGCAAAGCGGTTCTTGCAGCGGATCTCCAGCTCTGACAATAGCCCACATGGGAAAGGGCTTAATTATTGTTGTTGTTAATCCTCACTTGAGTGTATTTCCATTGATTTTTAGAAAGAGTGGAAGGCAAGGGGAGAGAAAAACATTAATGTGCCTGAGGTCAAACCTGTAACTCAGGTACATACCCTTGACAGGGACTCGAACCCAAGACCCTTTGGTCCAGCATCCTCGGGCCGACACTCTAACCCAGGGGTGGGCAAACTTTTTGACTCGAGGGCCACAATGGGTTCTTAAACTGGACCAGAGGGCAGGAACAAAAGCATGGATGGAGTGTTTGTGTGAACTAATATAAATTCAAAGTAAAGGAGCGGAGGGGAGAGCAAGAGAACCCTCCGCTCTTTCGGCTCCGCGGGCCGGATAGAACAGCCGAACGGGTCCGAACAGGCCGGATCCGGCCCTCGGGCCGTAGTTTGCCCACGGCTGCTCTAACCACTGGGCAAGACCAGCCAGGGCGGGAAGGGCGTTTTTACATGCAGCCCCACTCAGTGCCGAAACTGTCATGAAAGAATTCCTATCCTTACTATGTGAGACATATTCTGTTCTCTTTTATTCTATTTTTTTATTCTAGCTTATTTCATTTTATTGTTAAAACATATGTGGGTCTTGCCCTGTCCACTGTGGCTCAGTTGGTTGGAGCGTCGTCCTGTACAGCGAAAGGTCACAGGTTTGATTCCTGGTCAGAGCACATACCAGCTTTTGGGTTCGATCCCCAGTTGGGGTGCATACGGGAGGCAACCCATTGCTCACATGGATGTTTCTCTCTCTCTTCTCTCCCTCCCTCTCTCGCTAAAATCAACGGAAACATATCCTCTGGTGAGGATTAATTTTTTTTTTTTTTTTAGTGTGGGTCTCAATCCACTGAGTGGCTTTCCCGGCTCTCGCAGAGCAGTGGCATTGGCCCCTCCCTGGAAAAGCTTGCACTCAGGCAGACTCGGCCCGAGGAAAGTGTCATGTGAACGCACGGTCCCCGTGAGCACCTGGAGCTCCGCAGAGAGCAAAGGCTGGCGGTTTAGGAAAATGTCACAAAAGAAGATCGAGCTACAGGCGAGGCCACGGAACTCTCTGATGGTCACAGTCTCCTGAAGAAAGAAACATGTTTGGTTTAACTCAGTGGCCAGTGTAAGGGGCACATTCTCGATGCCGCTCACAAGAATCTGTGCTCCAGGCCCCCCCTTTCCTTGTGAAAGGAGTAAAAGTGTCTGAAGCTGTAGCAAGCTTATGGGGGTTGAACAGTCCCGCTAAAAGTTCGTTTCCCGCCAGGGCAGTTCCACTGGGGACCTTGCTGCCTGTGGCAGAGGAGGCTCGGCCTGGGCCGGAGACAGGGCCCTGGGACCTGCCCCCTCCCACCTGCTGGCCCGCACACTTACTAAAAGTATTCGCTTTCTCTCTCAAAGTGCGCCCATTTGGACCATAAACCCCACAGTCAGCCTAAATATGGATAATTGAGGACAGTATGTCTGTGGCACACAATCTGTGTAATAATAATAGTTATTATTATTATTGCTTTCCCACAAAAGCATACAGGCCACCGGCTTACCCGCCGATTTCTAACACTGTGAGGTAGACATGCGGGAAAGGTTGGAATACTGCCACGGGATTCCTGCCCCTGAGACTCACGGTCACACTGCGTTCCTGCCGCCCAGGCGCCGGCTTATGCCTTCCCCTTCCCGGCCACCTGGAGGGACCTGTCCTTCCACATGCTCTGGTGACTCTGGAGCCATCCCCAAGCGAGGGGAGCGTACATGTGTGTATTTAGGGGCAGCCGGGTGCCACTCAAGACAGGGCTGGAGGGGCCTTGCTGAGCCGGGGACTGCAGTCCATTCCCACTTCTGGTCTCCCCCTCCACTGGCTCGGACCTGCCCCTGAGAGCTGGACTGGTCAGAGCCTGCCCAGCCCCACTCCCTGCTGGACCCCACCTCCCAGGGTGGACACGTGGCCTCAGTGCCCCTGCCCTCACTCCCAATGCCTCCGGCTGCCTGCTGCTGGCTGGCACCTCCCGGCCTCGCATCCCGGCCACCTTGCGGGGGGCCCCGGGCGCAGGCTGGAGCGCCTGAGCCAGGACCCTGTCCTGTCCTGGTGCCTCTCTGGTGTTAACCAGCTCTTCCTCGCCTGCCGTGTTCCCTGGGTATCCTGGTGCCAGGACTACCTGGGGCTGCGACACTGCGCCCTCCGCCGGCACCTCCCCACCATGAGCAGCGTGGCCGCAAGCGCTTGCATTTCCGCTCTGCCGCCTACTTGTATGGAATGCCTGGTTCCTAGAAAGCCCACACTATGTGCAAGGAGAAAGGAGCCCGGATATCTTAGAACTTAGCTCCGTAGGACAGGGTGACTTCGGGTTTCCGTGATCTGGCGTCCTGCGCACGGCAGGGCACAGGGGGACGAGTCGTCCTGCTTAGTGTTGTGTGAACCCTGCCTTCATTACAACTGGGGGAAGGGCTACTGGATGCCAAAGGCTGCGCTGCAGACCAGGTACACGTGGGCAGACCACTGCCTCAGGTCCGGAGGGAACAATGGCTCCCCAGCAGCCGCAGCCGCACCACAGGGGAGAGGGCACTTTGCAGATGTGATTAAACGGAGGGTCTTGAGTCAGGGAAGAGGGCCCTGGATGCGCGGGTGGGCCCCATTAATCACATGGCGGAACTGGGAAAGAGGGGGCAGGAGGGTCAGAGTCGGGCAGGGACTTGAAGGTGGAGGGAAGGACCGGGAACCAAGGACTGCGGGGGCGCCCAGAATCTGGAAAAGTCGCAACGGAATCTTCCCTGGGCCTCCGTGGAGCAGCCAGCCACGCGCTTTGGCCCGGACACCCAGCTCAGACTCTGCCCTCCGGGACTGCACATGGATTGTGTGGCTTTCGGGCAACAGCTCGGGTGATTTGTTACAGCAGCTATGGGAACCGATTTGGCCACCGTGCCTCCTCAGGTGAGGTGCTTCTCTGGTTTGTACTGTGCTGCCTCCTCTGCAGCCCGGGAGCAGCAATAGCACCTGCATCACGGGGCTGTGCACAGTCAGGCAGACGCCCTCTCCACACATGATGCTCGCAGTGTGCGTGGCTCCCAGTGGGGGCCCTCACTATTGTTACTGCCTTGGGGTTGGGGGGTGCATAGAGCCCTCACCAGTTCCTTAGGAGTACTTGTGGTCGCCCTCACTTGAAAGATGAGGTCCTGGGGGGCCGGGGCACACTGCACGGCTGAGCTACCTGCCCCAAGCCCCACGCCCCCCTAAACAGTGTGCAGTGCAGCCAAGGCCTCTGAAACGAGGTTTAAGTTGGGGGTGGGAGGGTCAGACGCAGAGCCTGCTGGGACTACTTTGATGTATGAATTACAGTGAAAAAGTTTTAAAGAATTTGCGCCTCCTCCCCAGTCCCCCTGACAAATACTTACTTAGAACCTAGTCTGTGCCCTGCACGGTTGTGGGTCCTGGGGATGCTTGGTGAACAGGAGAGGGGCTCTGCTTTAACCGGGCTCATGTGCTATTGAAGGCGCGACAAACATCGACACCGATGTAGTTGTGAGTGTGTATACGTGTGAGACGAGGGTAGGGAGCTAGGCCGTGGAATTTTGGCTGGGATGTTCAGGGGTAGCTCTCAGATGTGAGTGAATGAGGAGGGAGGAAGGTGTGTGATTTCCTTGGGAGAGTGCCTGATGCTACCAGCAAGTGCCAAGGCCAGGGCAGGCAGTGCTGGGCGCAGCTGGGGAAGGGCTGTGTGCCTGGAGCATGCTGGATGGAGTGGGAGCGCTGGGAGATGAGCTCAGATTCCCAGGCCTCAGTGCTGAGAGGGGAGCAGTGGGTCAAGCAGGGCCCTGCTCGTCCTAAGCATAAAGATTGCATTTTGATTTGAGAGTTCTGAGCAGGTGAGAGGCATGATCTGATTTGCTCAGAATATGACAACAGATTTTAAAAGAGACTTGTGGTTCAGTGGAGCTCACGTTGGCCTGGAGCTGCCCAGTGCCCCTGCCCGAGGCTGGGGAAGTTTGTTGCCGCTTCCCAGGACGCAGTGAAGTGCCAGCCACAAAGATAGAAACCGCTCAGGGCGGGGCGCCAGGATCCTGCAGAGCGAATCCGCAGCCAGACAGCGGTCGGGTGGGCGGGCACTGCCTGATCCCCCACCAGTCCTACCAGATTTCATTATGTAAATGATCTGAACTTGTCACTGCCAATGCTGAGATGACCCCACTCTGCCTCCTGGCTGCCCTCCCAGTTTCCCATCTGGGTGGGTGGCATGGAAATGTGGTGTGAGCATGCCTGCCCTCACCTGGCTGGCTGCCCAGCTGGTGAATTGACTGCCAACAGACTTGCACCTGTTACAGGATGCCATGTTTACCTTTGCAGGAGGAGAGGGAGGTGCCGACAAGAGTCTGTCTCTTGCGCATTCTAAATCTCCTCCCATCTTTTATGATGCTAATCCCCATGTCATCAAATAGTCAGCTCCGCTGTCCCTTCAAACACCCCGCCCCTTCCATGCGAATCAGGCAGGTCCTGGGTAGCCCAAGAAGGCTCACTTTTTAACATCCAAAATGAAATTCTTGCCCTTTCCCTTTAAAATCTAATTATACAGCTTTCTTAGTAAAACACATGGAGCATGTTTTATGTGTTGTTGCCTTGATATGGTTTTATTTTGGTTTAACTTTTTGGGGTCATTTTTTAAACTGTATAAGTCGTCGTCTATTAAAATGAATTTTTATTTCTCTTCTCTCTATATAAATTTATCTTTTAAATTCAAACAAAGCTCCAAATTGTAAAATTGTCCTCAATGTTCAAATGGATTTTATTTTTATAAGCTTACACTTAAAAATTAATGGTATTTATGAAATACATCTGTTAAGTACCAAATTGCTCAGAACTTGTTAGTTTCTTTCTATTTTTCATCCTTATTTTAGTATATTGGAGACTAAGTGATGAAAGACTGGAAAATCAATGACAATGAAGAAAATCTGTAAGGAAGTTTTGGGGGAGCATCCAGGTCAGGTACAAGATGGTTGAGCTTTTCACTATTCAGTAGGTAGCGTTCATAGTGTAGAAATTAGCAGGTCATACTTCAAAGCAAGATACAGTCTGATAAAAATTACTTTTCTAAATCTTGGTTTATGCTTTATACTTTCAATTTACCTGACTGTTATGAATATTTTAATATTCTGCTAAATCAGTGGTTCTCAACCTTTCTAATGCCGCGACCCTTTAATACAGTTCCTCATGTTGTGGTGACCCCCAACCATAAAATTGTATCGCCTAAGACCATCAGAAAACACAGATATTTACATTAGGATTCATAACAGTAGCAAAATTACAGTTATGAAATAGTTAAGAAAATAATTTTATGGTTGGGGGTCACCACAACATGAGGAACTGTATCAAAGGGTCGCGGCATTAGAAAGGTTGAGAACCACTGTGCTAAATGAAAGAAGTCATAATGTCATATAGAGATAATCAAATTTCAATTAATTCAAATTTAAATATAAAAATACATTGACAACAAATTGGACAAAAAGTAGATAACCTGGTCATATGTCTGTATTCATATATACCTATTAATTATAATTTATATTTTCACCCATAATTTGTTATTTTGGGGTTCACCTTAATATATATCATAGTGGGACTTTCCCCCCCTCTCTTTTAAAGCTATTATTAAGTTAATGATTAGTCTTAGAGAATAGTTAAGATAAACAATAAAATGCTGAGTATTTCCTTATCTTTGCAGGTCTGTATTTTCTATGGTAAACATAAGTTTGTATAATAAGAAAAAAACAAAAGAAAATATGAACACTATGAATATACTTTCACCTATATTCTTGGTGGTGTTGAGAACAAGACAACAGGCCCCAAATGGAATTGCTTACGCTAAGCCCCAATGTCATCAAACTATAATTAACTTAATTAGAGTTTCAGGCTCTCCCAGAAATGGACTCTTAAACTGGTCCATCAGGAGTCCCCTGACCAGCACCAGGGAGGACATCTGCCTGGTGGACTCCCTGCCATCTCTGAAGGAAAGTCATAATTAACCCACTTTTTGCCAGTATGACTTCCTCTCCTCTCCCTTCCACCTAAGTCTTTCCTCTTGCACAGCTCCTCGGAGTTCCTTTCTGTCCACTAGATGGGATGCTGACTGACTCGTGAATCACGGCATAAAGCCAATAAGATTTTAAAAATTTACTCTGTTGATTTTTATTTTCTAACAGTGGGTAGAGGACAATTTAAACTTAGAGTTTCTTGGCTATTTATTTTAAATATGAAATATTTTAGAAACCAGTAGTTTCTAAACTGTGTAGGTCCCTGTGTTAAGAGTTGTGGGACTGTAGAGAGAGGTACAGCATGGCCTGGCCTCCAAGATCTGAAACCAATGGGGAGATGTGGAAGCAGTGACCAGGATGATGAAGTCTAAAAGTGAAACATGTGCTTGAAGACAGGCCAGGATGGGTGAGCAGCCAGGAATGCATTATGGGAAAGTCCTACACTAAAATATTTTCTTAATATTAGAAAAAGCCTCCAAAATGTAATCATTTGGGCTGAGTAAGTCGCTAGTCCATTAAACACTTTTGTCAAATGGGATGGATCTCAAGATGTGATTGACTTGATTACAGCACATCTCGTTATAAACCTGTCAGTAAGACACAATGAAGGAGCATCCTCAAGAAACGAGCGAGCAGGCCGAGCAGAGCAAATGCCTGCCAGGCCTGCTTTCAGACTGGGCCTCACGAGCCCCTGCAGGGAGTCTCCGGCAGGTGTTTCAGGTGGTGACGCCCAGCACCGTGCACGTCCATTCTCTCCATATCGGCATTACTCGCGCCGGTGCAAGCATTACTGAGCACTGCATTTCCCTTACGTTCTGCTCTAGACATTAGTAAAACATGAATGCATTTCCCTTTGACAGCACCCACAGCTATCTGAACTTTCGAACTATCAGCCGGAACAAGTCATCTTGCATAAACATTCTTCCCCAGCATAATCGGTCTCAGCAGTAATCTGCCTTTCACCCCAGGCTCCCTGGAAGTCCTGCCAGGGAGGAAAAGTTCAAGACTCTGTGTTTTCTCCCATCCAATGTTTATTTTTAGGTTTTTCTTTTTCTGTCCTCATTGAGGAAAAGCTCTGTGGTACTCAGAACTCAGTGTGAATTCTGATTCCAGCTCAGAGAGGGTGAGCTGACCCAGGGCTCTCCCACATTCCTCCTATTCCCCAGGGCCTGGGGCAGCTGGGCGGGGCACAAGCTCTGCTCTCTCCCTGCAGATCCAGGAGCAGGACTGTGTTGCGGGCAGCAACCGCAGGGCCACTTGGGTCTCCGTGGCTCTGCAAGTGCACAGTGCCAGAGAGCTCCCTCCCAGGGCACGAAGCCTGTACAGCCGGGTCCGAGGCCACAGGGCAGGAAGGATGGCAAAGGAGAGGGAAGGGGAAGAGGAAGCTGAGACCCTTACCTGCCTGTCTTCTGCTCCCCAGCCGGACCAGGGGGACGGCAGCAGCTCGGGGCCAACCACTCTCTTAGACTGCCCCAACCACGAATGCAGCGACCGCCAGCGGCTCGCTCCTGCCACCAGGGCTATAAATAAGGCACATCCAGAGCGCAGGAGATAAGAACTCAGCCCCTCGCTCCCGCCTGCCTTGTAAGGTATCCAGATGGGAAGGGGCTGCCAGCTCCCCTTGGCCTGCCTGCCTCAAGGACATCCCAGCCTCGCACAGGTCCCAACCAAGGGGACAGTCCAGCGCCAGGGAGGGCCCTCACATTGTCAGACAAGCGCACAGCTCCTCGGCTTAGATGGCTGGCCGTGAGGCCCAGAAGCGGGAGGACACTAGCCCAAGCCACATAGCACCTCTGGGAGGTGGTGTGGACTTTCAGCGCTGCCTCCAGGAAAGAGCTCGCTGACCCTCTCCCCAGCTTCAGAGGCATTTGACTGGATGAAAAAGAATCTGGGGAAGACCAAGGGATCGGTTTGATAAACAAGGGGCAACGGGAAGTTAGGACTGGAATGCATTTTCTCCTGCCCGCTCTCTCCCATCCTCTCTGCTCATGAGTGCTTGTGAGGGCGTCCTGAGCCACACGCCTTTTTTTCTCTATAGAATTTAAACAGAAATCTTACCAGAGCCCTTTGAACCACATGTTGGAGAGAAAAGGCTAACTTGGGGGAGCAACAGTTCCTGATCACCCTTACATTTCTTATTTTTGTGGCTGGAGGAGGGTGAGAGGACGCCCTGCCAGGCTCTCTGGAGGACTGCTTGGCAACGTTGTCTGCCATAACACAGCAGTCCCAGGGCCAGGGACTTATCCTAAGGAAAAATGGTGGATGTGGCAGAGATACAGCTAAAGGAACCTTCCTTGCAACTTTTTAAATAATTGGGTGAAGTGGGAACAATCTAAATGGCTGACAACAGGGACTGGTAAGTATAGCCATTAGTAAACACTGTAACCTTTAGAAACATCCTAGAAGAATATTTAATAACATAGAGACAACATTGTAACATATTGGTAATAAAAAAGCAGGTCACTTCAGGGGAAAATGGTGTATGTATTATATTACTGCACACAATTACCCCATAAATATACTTTGAAAGGACATGTGCGAGTGTGCAAATGTGGTTATGGCTGATGATAGAATTTTGTCTGGTTTTATTTTCTTCTTTGGCTATATGTAATCTCTAAATTATTTACAATGATCTTTGATTTCTTTTATAATAAGAACAGTAATTTCATTTAAAAACCTAAGTTTCTCAGAATCAGAAGAGAGCTTTCTGTGTTTCTGTATTAATGAGCCCAAATTTACTTTAGGGTTTCAGGGTTTTTTGAGTCTCCCCAGCCTTTGAAAAGACCTATGTAGGATCAGCAGCTCCTTTCATGCCAATACCAACAATACAATGTAGTAGCATCAATAGAATCCTCATGTGCTCGTCAAGGTCAAGGTCAAGGTCAGCCAAGGAGAGAGCATGGAAAAAGAAGGAAAAGAAAAAAAAAGATAAAGAAAAAAGGGAGGAGGAAGGAAATAAGAAATATAATAGGGGTGATAGAATATAGCCAGCGCCCAGGTCACCTTTGTCTGACCTAACAGCCCTGTGCATGCTGTGACTAGGTTGTAATGGAGGCACTGGTCTAAAGGAATGCATGTTCTGAAGATGCCTTCCCTTAGCATGTAGCTGACCTAAATGCCGGCCTCCAGGCCTGGCAAGGACAGAGAACACACTGCACAAGGGGGTGGGGGGGGTGTGGTGTGGAAGGAGGGACTCCTCCCCTGGGCCCAGGCTGCCTCTCTCTGCCTGTAGAAGCCAGAGTGCCTGGCCTCCTTATGAGCAGGATCTGGCCCAAGGGGGAGGTGGGGGCAGTTTCAAACGTTCGGGTTGAGCCATTGTTACAGGAGGGGGCACTCTCAAACAGACGCAGTGACCCAGGGGCAGAGCCTGGAGGCTGAGGCTGAGCAACTTTCTGGAGTGTTCTTTGGAACTTTCAGAAACAAAGCCCTTGTTGGCCGGTCCCCTCATGCCTGCTGTCACCGCCTAC
Organism: Plecotus auritus; assembly: GCF_963455305.1. Lineage (NCBI taxonomy): Eukaryota > Metazoa > Chordata > Mammalia > Chiroptera > Vespertilionidae > Plecotus > Plecotus auritus. The sequence continues at coordinate 107,197,040 of NC_137782.1, forward strand.
CTCGGATTTCAGCCCTCTTACTCATGGGCATGTGCCCTGCAGGAGTCTCAGAAGAAGCTGGGACTGCAGCCTGGATCGGCCCGTGCTGGGGTGGGTTTCCCTGAACAGGGCAGATTAGTACCCACAGGGCTGCATGGGGCTCTACCTGGAGGACGCTGGGCCCGGCAAGGAACTGGGGTGCACACATCTTGGGCAGCCTCTGTGAGGGCTGGGGTAAGGTCGTACTCGCCTGTGCGGCTCATTCTCAAACTCCAGGAACAGCTCGCACACTGAGTGTGTGTGTGTGGGGGGGGGGGCGGGGGTGGTTTACATGGGGGGCTGTGCCTGCTGACCTGACCTCCACTGCATCTGCTGGGCTGGGCCGGATTCTGGGATCAGCTGCGTGGGAGGCTCGTGTGCATGTGGCGCTGGCCTCGCTCCCGCGCTGCCCCAGATGAAATGCTGACACCAAAACTGAAGGACGTGTTGGTCTGGAACAAACACCTTGATTCTGTTCCACAAACATGTTTTGAGCCCCACAAGGAACCAGAAACTGTGGGCTCGGGACAGGAGCCATGGAGCTCCCAGCGGGTCCCTGGGCTCCAGGAGTTCGCCCCTGGCCACCAGCCTGGCTCGGGCACCACCTGCCAGCACCCCAGCTCCCAAGCGCTCGCAGGCACTGGTCCAAGGGCCAGGAAGTCTCCTTGTTCATCAGCACTATGAATTCTTTCCCCCACAAATATTCATTAAATGTCTTCCATGGGCCAAGCACTGTGGCCGGCTCCTGGCTCCTGAGCCCAAGCAAACAGAAGGGAGATCCGTCAGGAGCGCACAGCCTGCCTGTCGTGTGCTATAGTCACATCATGTGAGCCTGAGCCTCTCGCCTTGGACCTGGCACCCCTTTCTCTCCTGGTCACTGTAGGTGCCATTTTACAGCCTGGCTACCTCGGTCACCTTTTGTGTGATCACTGTCATCATTGCTCTTGCTGTGGGGTGGGCAGCCTTCACCCTCCTGTGGACCTGGCCATGCGCTCTGGAGGTGTTTGCCGTGGGATGGGGTGTCGCCCCAGCCCCCGAGCGCAGCACTGGGCACTCTGAGCCTGGCTCAGGGAGTGTATGCCCTCACCTGTTACCAGGGCCAGCAGGGCCCGCAGCCCTCGGCTCCCGGGACTACCTTTCCTCCTCGCCCCCCTGAGGTGGGAAGGCACACGGGTGAAGGCCCCTGGCCCCAGGGCCAGGAGCTAGTCTCTGCCACCTGCACACATCTCCCTTGTTGGACCTGTAGATCCCACGCAGACACAGGCGAGCGGCCAGCGAGTCAGAGGACAAGCAGACAGAGAGACGAGGCACGGAGCAGCGAGGACGAAGGACTGCCTGCTCTCTGCTGGGAGGGAATCCTCCTGCAGAAGTGCGGTGCCAGGGGTGCCCAGGGCACGGGTTTGTGAAGCGAGCCGCCCACCCCGTGTCTATCCACCGACGCCTGTGGGACAAGCCGCGCTGGCTCCAGGTCCTTGTTTCCATTGAGTGCCTTTCGTGGTCCACTCCACTTACTGAAAGCTCTGCGTAAACATTCCTTCCGCACTTCCCAGAATAACAAGCGGCAGGAACGGTTGCATAAATGTCCAATTGTGGAAATACGGCTGTGAGCCACTCTGGAAAGTTTCAACCTGAAAAATCGCGCCACCATCTGCTGGCGGACAGAGTCCAGGCTTCTCCTCTGTTTGAGCGTGGCTTGTGCTGAGCTAGGTGGTTAGCTTTCCTTCTCAAGATCCCCGGGACCCAACACCTGTCTTTGCTGCAGGTCACAGGCCCAAGATACGCAAAGCGCGCCCGCAGCACTCGGCACGCAGCCGTCCTGGCGCCAGATGCCGCGCACTCTGGTCTCTCTCCCGTAAATGCCCAGCAACCCTGCTGGTACCATCTTCACATCACCAGTTCTATCACTGACAACAGCTGGGGGACTCTCCGCCTGGAGTTATTTGTACCCAAGTTAGGATCAAACATGTCCAATCACAGGGATGAAACTTGAACCGGTGACATTGTCAAACCTCAATTAGAAGCTGAGGGCGAATTTGGAGGGGCTGGGCATTCCTAGTCCCTGTGTTTGTATGTGAAATGCTCCCAGTTAATGAATGGGCTGGACTCAGGTGGGCAAGCCTGTAACCCTAGAACCCCTTACAGGTTGCGTGTGGTCGGACCAGGGGAAGCCTGACCTCCTCGGAGAAGCAATGCTAGGCCTCCTGGAGTGACGGCCCCAGGGACCTCCTCCCCGCTCCCCTTCCTACTCCCCCTCCCCCCATACACCCCCTCCTCCCGTCCCTGCCCAGGTGGCTGATGTAAATGAGCATGAGAGGGCTCCTTTGTTCGCTGGCGTTTTGGTTGGTTTAGCCAGTGCAAGGAAACTGCAGGTCAGATGAGCCAAGGGTGAGGTCAGGGCCACAGGGGCCGGGGTCCTCGGGGTCCTCGGGGTCCTCGGGGTCCTCGGGCAGGAAGGCTGCAGGTGGGCTGGGCCTCTCCCAGCTCGGGAACAGTTCCTTGTCCTTGACCGGAAGGGCTAGGCATGCCGTGCCTTTCCGCAGCTGCCGCATCCCGGGTCCTGCACTGGCCCTTGCTGATCCCTAACTGCTGCCCACACCTTTGTAAATAGCTCCTTTGCCAAACCTGAGCTCCACTGACCTAGGTTGGGTGTGGCATCTTTCTGCCAGGACCCTGAGTGACCCAGAGAGGAAAGCCGAGCATCTTCCACCGCAGTTAGAGTGAGAACTGGTCCACTGTTTCCCGCCCCCCCGCCCCCCCCCCCCGCCCCCGGCTCCTCCCTCCCCCCCACAAGCTGTGAGAGACAGGAAGGGGTGTGGGTTCCACGGTGGTGCTGCCACCATGTGGCCAGCAGTTTGCCTCAGATGATGGCATTGCCTGGCACCCACTTAGTGGGGCACATAAGCCTCCAGATTCTGGTGCAGTGAAGATGTGGGGAGGAGTCCCAGTAACGCCAAGACGGGAATTTGCTGCCATGCTGGTGGAGAGTGGGTGCCCAAAATCCTGAGTTGTTTCAAGGGAAATAAAGCAATATTTCCTGCAAACCTGTGTTTATAGGCTGAGATACACAAATGCTTTAATAACACCTGCCAGTTGTTGAGCTCCTAGGGTGGGCAAGGACTGCAGGGGAGGCAGCTCACCATGGTGGAGCAGGCCTCCAAACCCATCTGCTAACCACAGAGGCATGCCCTTCCTCTCAGGACAATCATTATGGTAAAATCATGCTCGGGAAGCCTAGGATAAACACTCAGTGTCATTAGTCTTCATCTGCTTATTCTCCTTCCTGCAGAGGTGGAGGTGAGGTGACCTCTAGGCTGTGGGCATCCGACAGTCTGGAGGCAAACCCAGCCTGTCCCCAAAGAGAGAGCGCCTTCCGAGAGCAGGAGGCCGCCCATGCTGCTGGAAACCTCCTGTTTTCCTGAGTGCCTGTTGCTGTCCTCAGGGGCGACACCTAACGCCAGGCTAATGACAAGCCGGAAAGGCAGTGGAGAGAGAGCAGACCTGCACCCACCCTGCTCTTCAGCAGGGAGACACCCGTTTCCCCCGCTCAGCAAGGCTGCACTTCAACGCTGCTCCCTCTTCTACTCAGGCCACTGGAATCTGCAGAGCACAGAGGGAGGCATCGCCCACCTCCCCGCTCTTGCATTATCAGGTGAGATGCACTGCTCCTCCTTCTCAGATGACTCAAGTGTTTGTTGCTTCTGCCCCAATTGCCATGACAGTAAGAGACAGAGTTCCCCTCGCTCAATGTAAGTCCACCCGGCTATCCCACGCCAGGCGCACCGCAGCAGGCGCCTCCCTTAGGACCCAGGGTAGCGTCACCTCATTGCAAAAGACCAAGCCAGCGACTGATTGCGAGGCAAGGTTGTTTTATGAATCACTCAAAGCACAGGCCTCATGACGCACGCTGTACTTGCAAAAGCCAATAATTGTAAACGTCCTAAATGCCCAGACTCAGGAGGAAAACCATAAGGTAAATACATTTTTTAATTAAACATTTTTTATTGTGGTAAAATACACATCACATAAAATTTACCATTTTAACCACTTTAAGTGGACCGCTTAGTGGCATTACATACATTTACACTGTTGTACATTTACATTGTTTTACAGCCAGAACTTTTCATCTTCCGAACTGGAACTCTGCAGCTAGTGAACGGTGGTGGGGAAGGCAGAAACTTCCCTCTACCCTTCTAGGTTCCCTCAGAATCAAACAGACATGAGACAATGTAACAAGGGAAAATAGCCAAATGTAATTACATGTGGACATACGGACACCCCACATACACGGAGAGTCAGAGACCTCACACAATGAGAGGTTCCGAGGTAGAAGTTGAAAATTAGGTGAATGTGGCCTCCTGAGCTAAGGAGGAGGTAAGATGCCTGGGGCGTTAGAGGGGAAAGGCCATTGCAGGACGATAAGAAGAGCAGGTGTTCAGCAGTCAGGAGTTTGCTCTGCTCTGTAAACAGTCAGGAGTTTGCTCTGCTCTGTCATCTCTAGTGATAGCTCTTATTCTGGACAAGACCCTCATGTAAATTCTTCTAGGTCATTAAGAGGGGAGCAGAAGTGTTTCCCGCGCCTGCAGGGTCTCCATTGCCTTCAGCGCAAAATAACCACATGCCCACATGGCCCATCCTGGGAGCCTGTTCAGACGCCAAAGTAACTCCCAAATCCTCCCTCTCTTCAGCCTCTGGTCTCTCTCTCTCTCTCTCTCTCTCTCTCTCTCTCTCTCTCTCTCTCTCTCTCTCTCTTGTCTCTTGTTGACTGCTCCAGGGACCTCATGTAAGTGGGATCCTACAGTGTTTCTCCTTTGTGACTGGCTAAAAGGAACAAAACCTTTTCCTTTATACCCTCACAACATTTCACTTTTGACACCAAGTGTTTTCCTCCTCACACCAACCAATTCTCCTGTCCTCTGTGGACACCACCTGGGTGTCCTACAATTCAGTTCAGTTCTGACACCATGTACCTAAAGTCAGCATCAGATCCACAGGTGAAGGCCCAGCCCACAAGGTTGCCCCCACCTCAGGTGCCAGCTTCAAGTCCTGGTCTCCTCTGACTTCCGACTTACTGGCTAGAATCAGAGGTTCCCATGGCCCCCTTCTTGGGTTCCATACTTTGCTTACATTTACCTGTTTATTTTAAAGAGTACAACTCAGAAGCAGCCAGTGGAAGAGATGCATTGGGCCAGGTATGTGGTGTGTGAGGCAGCCACGGGGGCTCTTGCCATGGTTCCAACATCTGCTAGGTGACCCCAGCTTTTCGGCCCCACAATTCTGCCTCTCACTGAGGCCAACAGTGGCTTCCTCCACCTTCCATCACCGGTGTGGCCACTTCTTGCATTAAATTCCTTCTGTTAAAATTACTTCAAGTGGGTCATATTTTCTTTTTCAAACCTTCCACGTGGTTTCTAGAAGCCCACAGATTTTATATTAATTGAAGTCTCATTATATACAAATGTCTGGACAAATGAACAAAAACTGTATCCCAGCCCTCTAATCCTCTAACTTATCTTTTCCTGCATAAGTGAGCTCTCCATGTCCTGCAAGACCAGGAGAGAGCTGCTTAGGGGAGGTGAGTTCCTGCCTCGCTTTAATCAGGCAACAGGACTTTGTAGAGGGAACTAGCTACATGTGTTCCCACTCAGGGCCAGGGTGCTTTGACTACTAGGGATAACAATGGAGAGGACATGAAAATGGGAGTATGAATAATTAGCCACTCATTAAATTAATCAGTTTTATGGATAGACTAATTAGAAAAATGTATTAGAGGAGAAAGAATATTAAATGTAGCTAGTGGTGATGAAGTGTGTTAGGATGCTGAATTCAGGGAGTGTGCATCGGTCAGCAGGACAGCAGGAGTGTGGTGGCAGCAGAGGGTGTAGCAGCCCTGCACAGGCACCTGTTCAGGTAAGTCCAGCAGGGAGGGGTGGGACTGTCGCCGGCAGGCTAGTTCCCAGGGCTTCCTTCCACACACCCAGGGCCACAGGCAAAGTGGACTCATGAGCATCTAATTAATTCATAGCAGTATCATCACGTGGGCCTGGTACAACAGGTGTTCAGCCCCCAAGACTTCCTGGGCACACAGGCTTGGTGCCTGTTCTACTGCTTTGTCCTTTATCATATCAAGGTGAGGTGACCAGTAAGCAGATGAGGATGATTTGGGTAAGGGGTGCGGCAACAGACAGAGTAGCCAGTGCTTGCTGGGCAGGTCTGAGGAGTGACCTGGGGGAAATCACATAATAACAAAGCATGAGGTCTCCTGGCCTGTCCTTGGATGCCCTTTCACCAAAGGATGAAGTGCTCCTTAGAGGATAGAAACTCTGAGTGAACCCAAGGACAGAGAGGGGACTGTGCGCACCATCGTACCGGAAGGAAGCAAGGCTGCGTTCAGTTTTAAGAAGCTGCTCACATGAATCCCTGCCTCCACTCCAAACTCAGCCTCAAAGGCTCTTAAGACAATCCTTTCTCAAGAAGAAACCAGACATCAGAATTCCTCATTTTTTTTTTTTTTTTTAGCATTACCAGCCACAGGTATGTAAGTTAGCTTTGTTCTAGTCACCAGTAATGTGCTTTGAAAGGTTCATTCATTCACTCATTCATGCATTCATTCAACACATCCTTATAGGTTGCCTTTTATGATTTAGGTGCTATGTTATTATACATAACCTAGGAATTCACTTCTCACAGTGGCTTCTCGTTACCTTAAAAATACCTTTACTTTTGCCATATTAAGGAGAAATTTCCAGATGAAATTCATGTTTAGTGATTCATTTCTGAGCTCCTAATGACCTTCATTCACTTTGCTTTATCTTTAGCCACTCTTTAGCTCTGTGGAGTGGAATTAAACGTTTGGGCCTCGTAGAGTTTGGAAACTCATCTCATGTATATGAAATTGTTAAGAAAGAATCAAAACCCTTGAAGACCGCTGTCGCTGGCACTAGCTTGTGCTCTGCATATGTGCACAACTCCAGACATGGACCCAAGTGAGAAAGAAGGCGGGAGGCACAGCCACACAGCTGTTGCTGTGATAACGAATATTTGTTTTCTGTGATCTTGGCAAAGTCACTCCTGGCAACTAATTGGTAACCCGAGCCCTGGCACTGGCCTGGCCAGGTGCTGATGGACAGCTTCTGTAACTATGGCGGAGGGCAGGTTTGTGCTGATCCCCGCAGCACTGTGAAGAGGATTTAGGAATGGGCACGGTACCGGTTCAGGAGACAAAGAGTAGGTGGTGGTAAGTTACCAAGTAAAACATAGAATTTCTGACTTTGGAAGCTGATGTCCAACTCATTGTCTGATGCTAAAATTCATTCAATGCATTTTCATAATCTTGAGATAAGGGAAGACATAAAAAACGAAAACCATAAAAAATAAATTAGGCTCCAGCAAGTTTTTCTCAGTGGTTAGAGCATCAGCCTGTGGCCTGAAAGGTCCCGGGTTCGATTCTGGTCAAGGGCATGTACCTCAGTTGCAGGCTCCCAGCCCTGGTTGGGTGCATGCGGGAGGCAACCAACTGATGTGTCTCTCTCACATCAATGTTTTTCTCTCTCTAGGTCTCTCCCATTCCCACTCTCTCTAAAAAAAAATCAATGGGAAAATATCCTCAGGTGAGGATTTAAAAAAAAATGAATTAGGCCAAATTCAGGGCAAAAAATACCTTGTACAAAGGTAAAAAGGAAGAAAACGGTGGTACATCTACACAATAGAATACTACGCTGCGGTAAAAAGGAATTCTTACCATTTGCAACAGCATGGATGGATCTGGAGAGTATTATGCTAAGTGAAATAAGCCAGTCAGTGAAAGATAAATATCACATGATCTCATTCATTTATGGATAATAGAGAACATTACAAACTGTTGAACAAAAATAGAGGCAAAGAAGCATCGAACAGACTGTCAAACTACAGCGGGAAGGTAGGGGAGGGTTGTGGGGGTAGGAGATCAACCGAAGGACTTGTGTGCACGCATATGAGAATAACCAACAGATGCAAGACACTGGGGGTGAAGGGACGAGGGCAGGTGCGAGGGGGTAGGGGAGGCCGGGGGGAGGTCAGTGGGGAGAAAAAAGAGAGAGACATATATACCACTATTTGTAATACCTTAAACAAAACAAAACAAAAGGTTAAAAGGCAAACACAAACTGGAGGAAAATTTTATGATATGGATGTCAGAGTATTAATAGCCCTAATATAGTTTGTATAAGTTACCATGACAAGATAAACAGTCCAATAGAAGAGTAGGTCAAGGTCAAAATTCACAGTGATTTATTTATTTTTTAAGGCTTTCTTTTAAATTAATTTTAGAGAGACAGAGGGAGGGAGAGGGAGAGAGTATAACATCCATGAGAGAGAATAATTGATCGGCTGCCTCCTGTATGCCCCCTACCACAACCTGGGCATGTGCCCTGACCAGGAATCAAACCTGCCACCTCTCCATAGCACAGCAGTTTTTAACCTGTATGCTGCAAGTGGCACAGTGGGTGTCACAAGAATTTTTAAAACACGCCATACATGGCACTGACCTCTCTTCCCTTAATAAGGCTTAGGTTGTCCAATAAAAAATGATAATAGCCAACATAGCAATAACCATCCCATGTGAATAAATTAAAATTATACCAATTTCTTGTCATACTGGCAAAAACTATATTTTGAGTGTGCTGCAGAATTTGAATAATTAGTTTGTGTGCCATGAGGTGGGAAAGGCTGACCACCATTGCTCTAGACAGGGGTGGGCAAACTTTTTGACTTGAGGGCCACAATGGGTTCTTAAACTGGACCGGAGGGCCGGAACAAAAGCATGGATGGAGTGTTTGTGTGAACTAATATAAATTCAAAGTAAAGGAGCGGAGGGGAGAGCAAGAGAACCGGATAGAACAGCCGGAACCGGCCCACGAGCCGTAGTTTGCCCACGGCTGCCAGCATCTCGAGAAGAGGGTGATGACTTTATTAAAATGTGCCAATCTCACAAGCAGTAAATGAATGGCAAATTGAGGCAGCATAGGTAAAGGAGGCATTTGTACCCTCCCACAACCACATCAAAATTACAACTAAACCACAGAACAGCCATCATTCAGAACTGCCTGAGATCTGGCTGAATGAAAGTCCTACAACTGGAGGATTAAAGAAGCCACAGTGAAACTGGTAGGAGGGGTGGAAGTGAGGAACAGGCTGGTCTGATACCCACATGTGGCGTGTTTTTAATCTGGAGGGATATCTTGGCTGCAGAGGTTTATGTGCTAGGAAGAGAAGTCCCTGTAACTTTGGGCTATAAAAAACCAGCGGGAATTGTGGCTGAGTGACACAGAGGCTGCTGTAGTCACAGGTGTTCCTCTTTTTTTAAATTTTTTTTAATGTACTTTTATTGATTTCAGACAGGAAAGGAAAGGGAGAGAGAGATAGAAACATAAATTATGAGCCCAGTTGGCATTGCTCAGTGGTTGAGCAATGACCTATGAACCAGGAAGTCATGTTTCGATTCCCAGTCCGGGCACATGCCCAGGTTGTGGGCTTCATCTCCAGTGCGGAGCTGCAGGAGGCAGCCGATCAATGATTCTTTCTCATCATTGATATTTCTGTCTCTCTCTTCCTCTCTGAAGTAAATAAAAGAATATGTTAAAAAAAAAAAAAAAGAAAAGAAACATCAATGATGAGAGAGAATCATTGATTGGCTGCCTCCTGTATGTACTTACTCAGACTCCTCCCTCTGAGCTCCAGCACTGGGGCAGCAGTTTGAAAGGATCTAGGGACATAGGAGGGGGAACTAAATTGTCTGGCATCCATCAGGGCAAGAACTGGGGGGCAGCTTTCTCCCAAACAAAAATGTTGGCAGAGGTCATTGCTCCTATGCTGAGACCTCCCCCAGCACAGAGCCAAAGAATTCATAATGCATATATGCATAACCCATGGAAACAGACAATAAGGTGGTGAAGGCCTGGAATGGGAGGGGATTCAAGTGGAGGTAGTAAATCGGAGGAAAAAAGCGGTGGGACATCTGTAATACTCTCAACAATGAAGATTTTAAAAAATAAAATAAAAAGGAAGTAAAATAAAATCTAACATCTCATGCCTAATGAAAAAAAAAAGAGAGGTAAATTTAAATAACAGTGAGATGTCATTTTTTGGATCATATTGGTAACAATTAAAGTTGGCATGTTGCCCTAGCTGGTTTTGCTCAGTGGATAGAGCATCGACCTGCCATCTGAAGGGTCCTAGGTTCGATTCCAGTCAAGGGCACATGCTCGGATTATGGGCTCAATCCCCAGTAGGGGGCATGTAGGAGGCAGCTGATCAATGATTATCTATCATCCTTGATGTTTCTATCTCTCACTCTCCCTTCCTCTCTGAAATCAATAAAAATATTTTTAAAATAGTTAAAAAGAAAAAAAAGAAGAAACAAAACCCAAAGTGAATAGAAGAAAGGAAATAGTTAAAATCAGAGCAGAAATAAATGAAATAGAAATGAAACAAAAAATAAAAAGATCAATAAAACTAAGAGCTGGTTCTTTGAAAAGATAGATAAAATTGACAAACCTTTAGCCAAACTTCTCAAGAAAAATACAAAAAGAGTCCAAATAAATAATGTCATAAATGAAAGAAAAGAATTGACAACTGATATCAGAGAAATATAAATACTATGAACAATTATATGCTAACAAATTCGACTCTAGAAGAAACAGATAATTTCTAAAAGTATATAACATTCCAAGACTGAACCAGGAATAAGTATAAAATCTAAACAGCCCAGTTATCACCCTGGCCAGTGGCCAGTGTTGCTAAGTGGTTAGAGAGTGGCCCTGTACACTGAAGGGTCATGGGTTCGATTCCCAGTCAAAGGTACATACCTGGGTTGCAGGTTCAATCCCTGTCCTTGTCGGGTTGTGTGCAGGAGGCAACCAAGCAGTGTACCTCTTTCACATCTTTCTCTCTCTCTCTCCCCCCTTCTCTCTCCCTCCCTTCCACACTCTCTAAAAATCAATGGAAAAATATCCTTGGGTGAGAATTAACAACAATTAAAAAAAAATAAACAGACTAATAACTAGCAGTAAAATTGAAGCAGTAATTAAAAAAGCAGGACAGACAGTTAAATTCTATCAAACATTCAAAGAATTAATACATATTCTTTTAAAACTATTTTAAAAAATACTGAAGAGAAGGGAATGCTCCCAAACTCATTTTACAAAGTCAGCATTACCCTGATACCCAAACCAGAGAAATTAACAAAACAACCCCATCATTTTATTGCATCAGTAGGTACAAAATATCTAGGAATAAACTTTCCCAAGAGGTGAACAGCCTGTACTCTGAATACTATAAGACATTGAAGAAAGAAATTGAAGAAGATACAAACAAAAAGGATACAGCTTGCTCATAGATCAGAAGGATTAATATTGTTAAAATGTTCTTGCCCTGGCCAGTGTGGCTCAGTTGGTTGGTTGGGAATCGTCCTGTGTACCAAGAGGTTGCTGGTTCAATTCCCAGTCAGGTCACATGCCTGGATTTTGGGCTCAATCCCCGGGGGTGGGGGCGGGGGCCAGGGCGGGGAGGGGTGTGTGTGTGTGTCTGAGGCAGCCCTTTGATGTTGTGCTCTCACATCAATGTTTTTTCTCCCTTCTTCTCTCTCTATAAATCAATAAACAATTCTTTAAAAAAGATGTTCTTACTACCTATAGCAATTTACAGATTCAAGGCAATTCCTACTAAAATACCAATGACATTCTTCTCAGAATTAGAATGAGTAATCCTAAAATTTATATAGAACCACAAGGAACCTGAATAGCCAAAGAAATCATAAAAAAGAACAAAGTGGGAGGTATTATGCTCCCCAATATCAAACTATATTATAAAGGAACAATGATAAAAATAGGGTGGTACTGGCATAAAAACAGACATATAGGTCAATGGAATAGACTAGAGAGTCCCAAAATAAATCCTTACTTATATGATCAATTTAATCGATGATGAATGAGGCAAATCTATACAACAGGGCAAAGACATTTTCTTCAATAAGCAGTGTTGAGAAAACTGAACAGATACATGCAAAAAATTAAATTAGACCACTTTTATAAAAATACATTCAAATTAGATAAAAGACTTCAATGTAAGACCTGACACCATAAAAACTCTAGAATAAAACAGTCAGTAAACTCTTTTGACATCACTCTTAGCACTGTCTTTTACGATATGTCCCTTTGGGCAAGGGAAACAAAAGAAAAAGTAAACAAATGGGACTACTTCAAACTACATAGTTTCTGCACAGCAAAGGACAACATCAACAAGTGAAAAGATAACCTCCTGAATTGGAGAAGATATTTGCCAATGACATATCTGATAAGGGTTTAGTATCCAAAATATATAAGGGAACCTGAATAGACATTTCTCTACAGAAAACATACATATAGCCAATAGATACATGAAAACGTTCTAAAAATTCACTAATTATCATGGAAATTTAAATTACAACCACAATGAGATATCACCTCACACTTGTCAAAATGGCTATCATCAATAAACCAGCAAATAACAAGTGTTGGTGAGGATGTGGAGAAAAGAGAACCCTTATACACTAATTTAGAAGTAGTTCAACCACTATGGAAAACAGTATGGAGATTCTTCAAAAAATAAAAAATAGAGCTGCCCTATAATTCAGCAATTCCAGTTCTGAGCATTTAGCTGAAGAAAACAAAAACACTAATTAAAAAAGATATATGTACCCCTATGTTCAAAGCGGCATTACTAGTAATAGCCAAGATATGGAAGCAACCTCAATGTTCATCAATAGATGAATGGATAAAGAAGATCTCTCTCTCTCTCTCTCTCTCTCTCTCTCTCTCTCTCTCTCTCTCACACACACACACACAATTGAATATTATTCAGCAATAAAAGGAATGAAATCTTGCCATTTGCAACAACATGGATTGAGGGTATTATGTTAAGTGAAATAAGTCAGAGAAAAACAAATACAGAAAAAGACCCATAGATATAGAGAACAAGCTGATGACTCCAAAGAGGAAGGGGGTGGAGAGATGGTAATCCTCCTATATAATAAAATCCTATTATGCAAATAGACTGAAAGCAGAATGACCGGTCTGTATAATGCACACTGACCACCAGAGGGCAGATGCTCAACGCAGGAGCTGCCCCTGGTGGTCAGTGTGCTCCCACAGGAGGAGTGCTGCTCATCCAGAAGCTGGGTTCATGGCTGGCGAGAGCAGCTGCAGTGGCGGGAGCCTCTGCCATTTCTGAGGCAGTGCTAAGGACCCCTGTGGGGATATCTGGGGGGAGCGGGCCTAAGCCGGCAGATGGACATCCCCTGAGGGGTCCAGACTGTGAGAGGGTGAAGGCCAGGCTGAGGAATCCCTTCCCAACCCCAGTGCACGAATGCCATGCACCGGGCCTCTAGTAAAAATAATAAAGAATAAAAACAAATCAATGATGATCTTTGTCCCTCCCCCAAAAAGAACTTGAATGAAAACATTAAGCTTGAGATGATATATGTAATGCATTTATGTAATCTACACTAATAAAAGAGAAACATGCAAATTGACCATACCTCTGCTATGCCCACAAGCCACGCCCACCAGCCAATCAGGAGTGAGTATGCAAATTAACCCAACCAAGATGGCTGCAGCCATGGAGCAAACAGGAGGTTTGGGTTTCCCTGGCGATGGAGAAAGCCAAGCTTCCTGGCCTGCCCTGGCCTCCGCTCAAGGCTACAAAGTTTCAATTATAGAAGATAAATAAATCCCAGATACCAGGGCCTCTGCTTGGGTTGCTGGGGGGCGTGGCCAGCTGGCAAACCACCACAGGCCCCTTGCCCAGGCTGTTCCACGCCCCAAGGGAACCCCCATCCTAATCCGGGACACCCTTCAGGGCAAACCAGCCGGTCCCCACCCATGCACCAGGCCTCTATCCTATCTAATAAAAGAGTAATATGAAAATTGACCATCACTCCAACACACAAGATGACTGCCCCCATGTGGTCAAAGATGGCTGCCCCTATGTGGACACAAGATGGCCGCCACAAGATGGCCAGCAGGGGAGGGCAGTTGGGAGGGACCAGGCCTGCAAGGGAGGGCAGTTGGGGGTGATCAAACCTGCAGGGGAGGGCAGTTAGGGGTGACCAGGTGGGCAGAGGAGGGAAGTTGGGGGAGACCAGGCCTGCAGGGAAGGGCAGTTGCGGGGGACCCAGGCCTGCAGGAGAGAGCAGTAGGGGGGACCAGGCCTGCAGGGGAGGTCAGTTAGGGGTTACCAGGCTTACAGGGGAGGGCAGTTAGGGGTGACCAGGCCTGTAGGGGAGAGCAGTTGGGGGGAACCAGGCCTGCAGGGGAGGGCAGTTAGGGGTGACCAGGCCTGCAGGGGAGGGCAGTTAGGGGTGACCAGGCCTGCAGGGGAGGGCAGTTAAGGGCAAACAGGCTGGCAAGGGAGCAGTTAGGCATCAATCAGGCTGTCAGGAGAGTGGCTAGGGGGTGATCAGGCTGGCAGGCAGAAGCAGTTAGGGGCAATCAGGAAGGCAGGCAGGTGAGCAGTTGGGAGCCAGCAGTCCTGGATTGTGAGAGGGATGTCCAACTGCCCATTTAGGCCCGATCTACTGGGATTGGGCCTAAACGGGCAGTTGGACATCCCTTGAGGGGTTCCAGATTGGAGAGGGTGCAGGCTGGGCTGAGGGACACACACCCC